>NC_136069.1:1598113338-1599520685 GCF_964261635.1 Lissotriton helveticus | reverse complement strand
TACATTCTGTGTTTGAAAATACCACTTTTATAAAAGTATGTATTTTCCTGCTCAGCCATCCAGTGTGCCTCTGCTAAGATGTAGATTGCCTGTATGGCTTTGGGGTGGCAGGTGCTGGGGATGTGCAGTGGTTCTAGAGAGTCTGATGAGTCAGGGGTGGGCTGAATAGACCAAGGCTGCATTTAGAGTAGGGGGAGGAGATTACCTTGCACCTGAATGGACCTGGTGTGCCTTCCACAATTCTTTCTCCACCACCTGCCAGGAAGCTGGGCCAGAGAGGAAAGAACTGGTTTGGACGAAGCACAGACACTCTCTGCGTGAGAGACCAAAGGATTTTGTAGTATAAGTACTGGGGCCCAGAGCCCAGAACTTTAGAACTCTTTTCGACCAAGAAGACTGCCAAGGAGAAGAGCTGGAGAAGCTGTGAGGAGGAAATACCACTTTGCTGAGTGCTTTGTTGTGTTGGGCTGCAGTGGCTGCTTCTGTCTTGGGCAGTGAAAGGATTGGACCGAACTTTCCACAAGGGCTTGAGGTAGAGCATGCCCCCTGTTCAAGTAATCTCAGGAACAGCAAAGACTTTAAGTTCTTCTGCCATCAGCACTGGGGACTGTGGGCCAGATGTAAGAGCCCAAATACCGGTCGGTAACGGCCGATTTCGGCCGTTACCGACCGGTATTTGGGTTTTGTAATGTAGGGGGCTAGAAAATTACAGAATCTGTATATTTACCGAATCGGTAAATTTACCAAATCAGTAAATATACAGTAAATATACAGGCCCTTAGAAATTCGTTATTTACCACCCAAAACTATTGGGTGGTAAATTACGAATTTCTGTGTACATGCACATCTGTGCATGTACACCTGTGTACACCTGCGTACACATACATGCCCTAAGGGCATGTATGTGTGCCACATGGCACACAAGCCAGAAACAGGGGTGCAACAGGGTGTCAAAGTGACACCCTGTCCACCTTGGAAATTCGGTATTTTTACCGATTCGGTAATTACCGAATCTGTATTTGCTATTGATTCCTATGGGCTTCAATACTTACGAATCCGTAATTACCGAATCTTACCGATTCGGTATTTTTACCGATTTTTTTCCTACATAGCAATTACCGATTAGTAAATACCGAATCGGTAAAATTCGGTATTTACCATTCGGTAATTTGCTATTACCTACATCTAGCCCTGTGTGTTTTGTGCTGCAACAGAAGAAAAAGCAAACCAACGCCGTCTACGATGCTGCTGCAGACTCCATTTCCTAAAGGCACACAACCCTGGTCTCACCAATGAGGCCACCTGCCGCCGCCACCAAGCCACTACTTGCACCGTGACCTGTGGGCACTGCACTTTGCACGGCCTCGCGTCATGACGCCACCTTGGTATCCCCGCCGACGACGTTCCACGCCGATATTGACGCTGCTACTTGCACGTGGTTCGTGGGCACCGCTCATAAGTTACACAAGCACCGTCCTCATCCTGCACCTCAGGCTTGGCATACCGACACCGGCGCCAATGTCTCCAGTTCATTAGCTGACGACAGTGCTTCAGCAATGACGTGGATGCAGCTTGCACCATGACCTACCAGCTCCACTTCGAGCCCCACATCACTTCACACCGCAGCCCTGGTCTCACTGACATCGCTGGGCGATCGTCACTGAGCAGCTGCCTGCACAGCGACCTGAGGGCACCGCACGCCGCACCACTGCACTTCATACCGCATCACCCGATGCCTGCCGACGCCCCCGACTTCAACCGCGAGAAGTTGGATCTGCAACACGTGTGACTCCAAGGGCCCGATGACTCCTGCACCGACTTCCGGCACCGTCTCCTATCGACTCCGGCTAACCAGAGTTCAACGAGAGGTCACCGACGCACATCATTTCTAAAGGTACTGTGTTGAGGGTCTACCCAACACCACAGGTGGCCCGCGATGCCGAGGACAGCCAGAACTGTTTGGATTTTTTGTTCACGACACCATAGTAGCCCCGGACGGAGCTACCAACTACAACTAACTGTATTTTTCAAGTATTCTTGCAAAGTGTACCTTTTTAAATACTGTATTGTGGCTTTTTATCGTTCTGGCTTTTTAAAAAAAATATAAAATATTTGATATTTTTCCAAAACTGTTGTGGTGTCCGTTTGTACTATTTTCACTATATTACTGTTGGTTATGTGCAGACGCTTTACACACTGCCTCTAGAATAAGCCTGAATGCTTGTGCTAAGCTACCAAGGGGTTGAGCAGGGGTTATTTTAGGAGTGTAACTCGCTTATCCTGACTAGGAAGAAGGCTTCCTACTTGGAGAAAAGTGCAAGCCCTTGCCAATTAGAGACCCCCATTTCTAACAATACTATGTAGTGTTAGACTGTGCACCTTGTGCTAGATTGTGCAGTGCTGCAAGCTTTTGTAGAATTCATTTCCTATTATCGTTCAGCTCAGTTTTAGGTATTAAAGTCCTGTACAGGTGTATCAGATTTTGTTCTTTTTGGCCAGTATTGATTTCCTTATTCTCTTTGCCCACCTTTGCTTTCTAGTCTGGCAAGAATTTGGGGGTTTGAGAGTCTGATGTTGATAATCGTGCCAGTCGAGGTGGTGGCGGTAGTGAATATATGACGATACAACGAATTCCGTTGCAACGCATGCCTGTACCACGCATGCGTTACAACGGAATTCGTTTACCACGCATAAACTTTTCCTCGACTATTTGCGTGGTGACGTCATACGTCGTTAAGAGAAAACAGCATTTTTTCCCGATTTCTCTTAAACAACTCTGATGCCGACGTGACTTCTGGTGAGTTGTTTTATTTGGGGGGGAGACCCCCCCAAGCCCCCCTCTTTTTTTTTTTACCTTTACCACATATGCCTTTACTACAAACATCGTAGTAAAGGCATGCGTGGTAAAGGCATTAGTGGTAACCACGCATGCGTTGTACTGCATGCGTGGTTAAAGATTTCGTGGAAACGGCTTCGTTGTAAAGGCCGATTCCCGGCGGTAGTTATTCTAGATCTGACCTATAGACCTGTCCTAAACACCACAGTTATCGTGTATTATTGTGTTTAAATTATATTTATGCAGCATGTGTGGCTTCTGTTGCTTGAGTAGTTTCTATAGTTTGTATACCTATTGCTCTTAACTTGGTTTACTATCTCAGTGACTCAGTTTATATGTTACTGGTCCATATTAATCAGACTATGCAACCATAAATTTGCTGTTTCCCCTTGTAAAATTGTAATTGTCTCATGTGTCCATTAACATATTTATCTTACTAGAGTCTGTTGGTGAAGTCTAGTCATTCTGTGCACATTTAAATGTTAGGTATGGTAGTTGGAAAGAAGATAAGTTTCCTTCATGCGAAGTATAGGACCGGCACCTGGGTTAGTGTTCAATTATGCTTCAGTTGGATGCAAATGCTGCAAGTGAGGCCTGTTTCTGTTTAGCTTCTTCTGGGCTCGGCTGTTTTGCACACGTGCCTCAGTGAGTGCACCATCTTTGAGCCAAGATGGTGGAGCGACTCAGCATACAACTCCTGCTAAACATCCAAAGTCAGATTCTCACAGTCACTGTGTCTGTCTCATTGCTGTGTCTTAGTGGGACTCACCTGTGTAGAGCACATGGAATAGGAATGCCAATGGGCCACACTTAGATCATTTACACAGTTACTGTGCCGAGCAGCTCGGTGAGAGCCTGCCGGTCCTTGTCACCTATTGCTTGCAGTAGAGAGGCGGG
This sequence comes from Lissotriton helveticus, assembly GCF_964261635.1. NCBI lineage: Eukaryota > Metazoa > Chordata > Amphibia > Caudata > Salamandridae > Lissotriton > Lissotriton helveticus. The sequence continues at coordinate 1,599,516,952 of NC_136069.1, read as the reverse complement.
CTGTCCTAATTAGAACATGTTTGGAGCACTGGGAGTAGGTTTCAGGGTCACTGTAGTCCTCTTTCACCACATGTACACATTAGCAAAATTGTTCTTGTGCACAGGGTACCAGACTCAAGAAAGTTTCTGTTTGCTTGTGCTTGCTTGTGCCAGCAGAGGTTGTGTGTGGATGAATTCTTTGTTACACACGTGCGACATGTCTGGGAAGATGCATACCAGTAAAAGTAGCTGAGCAGTGAAATTGATGACTTTGTACGCAGAAGGTAGGGTGCCACAACAATCAACTCTCTGTGGGCATTTGAGCAGGAAACCAGTTTGCGTTTTCTTGACTGTGTCTCCTTCTAATGTGTTAAGTGTAGGTGTGTGCACCAATATTTCTTTAGTCTTTTCTCTGCTCATACTTTACTTTTTATATTTTTTTTAATCTCTGTTAACCGAGCAAGCAGCAGAGGTGTTGAGGCACACAGGATAAATTCTTTGCAAGGGATTTCAATCCCTATTTTCTGCAAATAGCAGACCACTTTCTCATTTCGTCCCTGTTCCTAAAGTGAAGAAATACTTTGCACAAGCAAGTGTAGTCCAGAGTGCCCCCAGATGCATGTTTTGATATGGCGGAGGTGGGCACATCGCTGGGAAAGTAAACTTGAGAACTTTATTCTTTAAATCTTCTTGTAGCATCACCATTTCCAGAGATACATTGCACTTATAAAAAGTCTTTACTACTCTTGAGACCAGGGTAGAAAGAATAAGGTAGAAATTGCATTACAAGACTCTGCTAACCCTGTGGAGTTCCAGTATACCAAAACATTAGAAATAAACATATCTCGATTAAAGTAATGGCCTTAGTAAAGAGGTTATTGGGCGGAGTCTCTGAGGATCACGGCTTATACATTGGTACAGAATGGCAGGTTGAAGATGCTACTTAAGAACCAAATCATGAACAGTTTTCCAATCAGTTGATGACTGATCTCAGATGTGGCCTCCAGTTGTCAGCTGGATGGATGTTCTGATGTTCTTAAATGTTAAACAAGAGGGGGGCGTGGCCAAGATGGCGACGGAGTGAGGCGTGGTTTTGTGTCCCTCCGGCGCCTCGAATTGCCTAGCATTGAGAAGCTATCTCCTGGGACGGATTTCAGGCTCGAACCTGTGCCTGCCGTTGCCTGTTACCTGGGGGAGCGAGCGGTGTCACTTTCCTGCTGCCCGGAGCGGATAGAGCGGCGATCCACGGAGGTGCGGATGGGGCCTGGCTCTGCAGCCTCTGCTACTCCTGCCCGATCAGATTACTGCTGGCACCCGCGCCCATCTTGGCCGGGGCGACTTGACCAAGCTACCGGAGACTGCGCGCAGAAGGCTTGGAGCCCTGCGGTGAGGCTGCCTTGAGCTTCGGTCGGAACCGGGTTTCACAGACCCCTGGAGTGGTGCCGCGTCTGGAGATCGAGACGCTCGCCGGGGCAGGCGTCCACTAATTGAGGCCAGTGCTTTGGGCCTGTCCGGGCCGGGCGCCCTGCTGTGCTTCTGGGTCCCCCCGCGCATCCGGACCGGTGCGGGAAGCGGCGGAGTCGGTGTTGCGGAGGCCTGTGACAGGAGATGCGTGGAGGGCTGCGTGAGACCCTCATTTGAAGCATAGGGCCTTGGCGCCAGTGAGGCCGCGACTCCGCATGGTGCGGGGGCCGGCCGTTGGTGAAGCGGCAGCGGACTGAGAGCTCAGGGTGAGCCCGCAGGTTGGCGACTGATCAAAGTCAGATCGGTCAGTGGAGGACTGGAGCAGAGCTTCCTCTGCCTAGTGTGGTGTGGCCTTGGCACTGAGGCCTAGACTGTTTCTGGGGGGCCCTGATCCCTCCCGGTCTGCCCGAAGGGAGGAGAGGCGGCTGCAGCCGGGGCTGTCCACCTGTAGTCGCGCTGTAGGCCCCTTGCCCGGGATTGCCACCCATACCTGGCAGTGTGATTGGAGGGGTGGGCGGTGTCAACCGGGTCCCGCAGCGCGGCAGTCCTACGCCTTGTGGAGCCTATCGGTGGCGGAGACCGACGGTGCCTATAGATTTCGAACTCCGGTGGTACGGACAACTGAGTGAGTACCCGCCAAGAGACCCAGGCTGCTGATCTAGGGGGGCACAAGTGGTGTTGCATATCCTCGGTTGGGGACACCTGAATTACTCTCCGTGTTGTGTGGTCGGGCCAGCCCTCCTGTACTTGAGTGGCCCTTTGGATTGGCGATATGACGACCAGACCCCGTAAGGACAAGCCCGGCAAGGATGGAGTGCCGAAGGGCCCACCACCTGCATCATCCCGGCGGACCAGCACGACGCCCCCACGCGGGGACGGCGACACGCCTGCCACCAAGGCCTTTATGGTAGAACTCTTTACGTCTATCAAGGATGACATTTCAGAGCTCCGCTCCCAGCTCGCTTCGGATCTGCGTGAGGTGAGAAGGGATGTGGACGGCATTGGTGAGCGGGTGGCAACCCTGGAAAAGCACGATCTGGGACTAGCGGAAGATGTGCACCAGCTCCAGCAGGATGTGCTTCAACTGACGGAGCAAAATCTGGACCTCCAGGCCCATGCAGAGGATTTAAAGAACAGGTCGCGCCAGAATAATATCAGGATCCGAGCGGTGCCCTGGGAAGGAGAGGGGGGACCTGCGAGGCTATGTGGAAGCCCTCTTCCTGCAAATTCTGGCGGAAGACGACCTCAAAGAAATTCGGATGGACAGGGTCCACCGGGTGGGCTTTCCTCGGGGCCAGAGAGCACCACCCCCTGATATATTGGTCTGTGTCCATGACTTTCAACTGAAGGAGCACATCCTTCGGAAGGCCCGAGGAATTGACCCCCTACAGTTTCGTGACCACCGCCCTCAGCTCTTTCAAGATCTGGCTGCTTCGACGCTGCAGAAGCGGAGGGACTTCCGCCCTGTCACCACATTCCTCAGAGATCAGAATGTGGCCTATTCCTGGGGCCACCCCTTTCGCCTCATCTTTCGTTGGCAAAACAGGCTTGTCCAGGTCAGATCTTTATCAGCAGCCAAGGAGAACCTTGGCCTGGATGACACCACCACATCTACTGGTGAGGGGGGCTCCCCATCGAGGCGTTGATCGCGCTCCCCGGCCTGGCGGAGAGTGGGGCGCTCTGCGGTGGCGGGGGGGCACGACCTGTCGGCTCGTCTGCATGAGAGGGACACGGCGGTGGCCTCGGTTGCACTGGTGACGGAGGCACGAATTGACAGCTCATCAGCGGCATGATGCCCCAGGTCAGAACCATGTGAGAGCCAGAAGGACACATTCCTATCAGGTACCACGAATGACCTCTGACTCTCTGGTGCGTCACCCCGGACCTGTGTGTGGGGTGGACACTGTCTGGTCATGTCACCCCCGACCTCAACGGTCTTTGCTGAAGGGGCCCCTTGCGGTGCCTATTGCTGTTCTCTCTTGCACTGCTTTCTTGGTCCTGTTTTTGTTTAAAGTTTGGGGGGGGGGGTGGGGGCGGGAGAGGGGGGAGATGGGTAGTGGTGGTAGCATAAGGGCGTGTGTGCGTGATTCGTGGTGGTTGACAGGCATCGAATGTGCTGAGTTGGGTGGCCTGGAGGGGGGGAGGGGGTTATGGGTTTGAACTCATTGATATATTTCATTGACAGTCCCTGCAAAATGGCAGCTATCGGCTCTCCATGCTAAAAAGCTGGCAATGGAAAGAGGACTGCGCACGGGAGACAAACAAAGGACTACAGCTACTAGCTGACCACTCTCGACCAAGTGGTGGCCATCTTGGAATGGCTTTGTACATCTATAGTGTTCAATGATCGTCCTGATGGGTTTAGATTAATATAGGGAATACATTTTTTTTTCTTTTTTTTTTTTCTTACGTCCTATACAATTTTTTAACTACTTTCCCCCTTTAATGGGCATAGACATGCAGGAATTCAAGGATAGTAAGAGACGCCAACAAGGATCACAGCAAGGCTTGTAGATGTGCTGAATAAGCAATAGACTAAAGGATACAGCTAAGTGAGTGTCACTACTGCAGGACCACCCTTTAGTGTTTTATACCTATCTTCAGCATCCACGCACTTCTGAGCCGATAGTGCAGATGCCGGCTAAACACCTCCCAATCGCATGGATGGTTCACTCTGGACTACAGTTACCACAGACAGAGGCATGGAACGCAATGCTGCATGGTACCCCCTATTGCCGAGATGACCTACCACTTAATCTTGATACTGGACTTAACGACTCTGTGACCCCATCTCAGCTATGGGCCCATTTACTCTAACTCCCTGGACCCCCACAAGGTATTGCTCTACCACTACCGATCTGCCAGAACTGTACTGCTTCTCAGCCCCCTGTTACTACCGCCGCATTCCCTCTATTGGGGACTTGTTTCTTCTGTGTTTGACTATGCAACTGTAACTATTGTGACCTTGTTTTTCCCTGACCGCCGAGACCTGGGCAGCATGTCTGATGCCCGGTGGAGCTGCCAGACAGCTATAGAGGAGATCTGCCCTGGCTCACCACCTTGGCTGTCACCTACCCAGCCGGACATTGGACACGGTTCTTCCTGTCTCGTCGATGCAATCCGTAACTAATGTAACCTTGTTTTTTTGGGGTTTTTTTCCCTGACCGCTGAGACCTGAGCAACATGGCTGATGCCCGGTGGAGCTGCTAGACAGCTATAGAGGAGATCTGCCCTGGCTCACCACCTCGGCTGTCACCTACCCAGTCGGACATTGGGCTCTGTTCGCCCCGTCTCCCCGCCATGTCTCCTTCCTCCCCCTCCCTTTGACGAATTACTGTAACATTGTTGTTTCGCCTATGTTTTACTATGCTCTGGTAACGGATGTAATTTGTAACTTGTAATGCTATCATTCATCATTTTGTCTGATGCCCGATGGAGCTACCTGGTTTAGCTATAGGGGAGATGGGCAGTGGATTCCCTCCTTGGTCGTCACCTACCCAGTCGGTCTTTAGACAGACTTCCTTTCATCTCTACGGTTGTCTCTTCCCTTATCCTCCCTCTCTCTCCTCCCCTACCCACCACTACTTTCTCTCTCCTTTCTCTTCTCCCCTAATGTATTGCTGACTGTTTGATTTAATGTGTACTTGTTGTTCTTTTTCTGGTATATTGTTGAACCACATTGTTGCAATTCCTGTTGTCTCCTACCGCATCCTCCCTCTATTTATGTCTCTCCCTCCCTCCCTCCTCTCTCAATGTTTTGAGACTGAACTATTTTGTCTGATGCCCGATGGAGCTACTTGGTTTAGCTATAGGGGAGATGGGCCGTGGATTCCCTCCTTGGTCGTCACCTACCCAGTCGGTCTTTAGGCAGACTTCTTTTCGTCCCTCCTTATTGTCTCTTCCCTAGCTCCTATCCTCTCTCCCCTGAATCTCTCCCCTTGCCTGCTACTCCGCCTACCCCCCTGTCCTTTGTGCCCTGTGACTAAGCACTCCTCCCCTTGTTGGGGAAAGATCCAATATTTATACTCTGGAGTCTCAGCGAACCCGCTGAGTGAGTCCACCGCGCCAAGGGAGCCACTCACACTTGAGGTTTGGTATGGCACCCCTTGCCAAAGCACTCCCTCTCCACTTTTAGGGGAAGGATCCAGTATGTAGGCCTTGGAGTCTCAGAGACCCCACTGAGAGAGTCCACTGCGTAAAGGGAGCCTCTCGCAATAGAGATAGGGAAGGGATACCACTTCCCTGGGATCACAGCTTACTGGACTTTGGACGTTGCCTTGACTCGTCTATAACCCTGGGCGTAGTGGGCGTAGTGGGGCTCCGCGGAGCTACGCGGAGTGGGCGAGAAGCTACGCCCACTCCCGCACTCCGCGTAGCCCCACTACGCACCTCCCTCCCGCTCTCCCCTACATACGTTATTTAAGCAACTAACCTTAATAAAACAATTTTAAAGCACTTACCGTGTCCGGGGCTCGTCCGGGGCTCCCTCTTGAAATAGCGTCGTCCTGGATACCAATGCGCATGCGCGGGCGGCCGCGCATGCGCATTGGTATCCAGGAAGGGACGCTATTCCAAGAAGGGAGCCCCAGGCGAACACCGGACACGGTAAGTGCTTTAAAATTGTTTTATTAAGGTTAGTTGCTTAAATAATGTATGTAGGGGAGGGCGGGAGGGAGGCGGGTGGCGGCCGACTCGGCTACGCACACGGAGTGGGCGTAGTGTTGCCGGCTACGCTGTCTACGCAAAATGCGTAGAAGGCAACACTACGCCTACTCCGTGGGCGTAGCCGATTCGGACGCCCAGGGTTACTCGTCTACCGGTTTCTGTCCCCGTCACCCTTCCCCTCCTCTCCCCATGTTGTGTCTCTCACCCTCCCCTCCTCTTTCCCGCCTTCATTATCTGTCTACTTCCCCTGCTCCAACCCCCCTCCCTTGAATCTCTCACCTTGCCTGCTTTTCCCCTTACGTATTTGTGTTTATTGTTTATCTCGACCTTACAAGTAACTATGTTGCCATGCTCTAAGAACTGTGTAACCTTTGTAACGATGTAACCTGTAACTATGATCTGATGCTCATGTAAAGCGCTCTGATACCTCCGGGTCTAGCCAGTGCTATATAAAACTTTTAAAATAAATAAATAAGATAATAATGGGTTGTTCCTGGCATGATGTGGTGCGATTTTGGGCGTCAACTGTCGTGCCCTGCTTGCCCCTGCGATTGGGGGAGGGTTGAGGGGCTCTGGTCCTGGCTGGGGAGGGGGGGTCTGATAGCATACTACTGATTGCAGAGCGGGATGGGGCTCTAACTTCGTGATGCCTCTCACATTAGGTACTTGGAATGTGAAAGGGTTGAACTCCCCCCAGTATATCCTTGATCATCAGTTAGACGTGGTGGGCCTTCAGGAAACTCACCTGGTTCGGAAGGATGAAAACCGCCTTAAGCAGAAGCAATTCCCGATCGTTTATAGGTCCTCAGCCCCCACGAAGCATAGGGGAGTGGCCCTTTTTTTCCGCTCATCCTTACAGTTCCAACCTATGGGAGTGCGTAGCGAAAGAGAGGGCCGCTGGCTAATGGTTAAGGGGATGCTCCTCGGCAAGTTGTGCACTTTTTTGGTCTTGTATGCTCCCAATGTAGGTCAGAATGGGTTTGTACAGGGTCTGCTGAGGACTGTGGAGGACTTCGTTGAGGGTGCCTTGATAGTGATGGGGGATTTTAACCTGGTATGGCATAAAGACATGGACAGCTCTCATCACTAGAGATCCGACACCGGCCTTTTCTCCACAGAGGAGGATGGGGGGCTTGGGTCTTATCGATAGTTGGCGCTTTCTCCACCCCCAGTCTATAGACTTTACTTTCTTCTCCCATGTTCATCACTCTTACTCTCGCTTAGACCACATTTTTTTGAGCCAATCCTTGCGGGGGAACCTGCGCAGAGCCCACATTTTTCCCCTATCTGTCTCTGATCATAGTTTGCTCACGGTTTGCTTACATTGGGCAGCGGGAGGCAACGTTCATCGCAAGTGGTACTTTCCGGCCACCCTCGCCCGGGATGACACATCCTGTAAAGAGGTGCGGAAGGCTATTCGCGAATTTTTTTAACTTAATCACGAGTCTGATACTTCGATTTTCATTAGGTGGGACGCCTTCAAGGCATCGATACGGGGCAGCTGTTTGTCACTTAATGCCGCCCTTAACAAGCTGAGACGGACGGAACGGGAGGAGCTGGAGAGGGAACTCTCCTCTCTTGAACGGACGCACAAACAAAACCCCTCCAGACAGACGCTGAGGCCACTGACGGCTGTCAGGGGCAAACTCAGGGCTCACTACAATAATAGAGCGGAATTTACCTTGCTAAAACTGCGACGCCTCTCCTATTCACAGGGGAATAAGGTGGGCAAACACCTGGCCCGCCAACTCAGGGACAAGAGGGAGAGGGAATATGTGGGGGGGGTCCGAGATGCAGCAGGGACTTTAACTCATAGTGATGAGGCCAAGGCTGGCATCTTCGGGGATTTTTACGCAGCGCTGTACTCGGGGGAAGCCCTTGACCCAGGGAGACAAAGAGATTACCTAGACGCACTCCCGCTCCCCAGGGTATCCGCGGAGTGGAACGAACTGCTCACTGCTCCCTTTACCAGGGAGGAGGTCTTGAATGCCATTAAAGCACTGAAGCCCCAAAAAGCCCCAGGAGCGGATTGGTTTACGGCTCTTTTCTATCAAACCTATGCCTCTGAATTGACTGACTTTTTGGTGCAACTTTTTAATACCATGGCTGAGACAGGCACGACTTCGGGCTCCATGGCGGAGGCAATCATTTCGATCATCCCCAAACCAGGGAAAGACCCGTCTAATTGTTCCTCATATAGACCAATAGCCCTCCTTAATGTGGATGCCAAGTTATATTCTTCCATCATCGCTCACAGACTCCAGGATTTGATGCCGGCGCTTATCCTCCCGGACCAATCGGGGTTCATTAAAGGGCGCCAAACTCATGATAACTCCAGAAGAGTGATCCATCTGATAGAGAAGGCCAATAGATTCAAGATTCCGGCGGTCCTCATAGGCCTTGACGCCGAGAAGGCCTTCGACCGGGTGGATTGGAGCTTCTTATTCCACACTTTGAAGGCGTTTGGCTTCTCGGCCAAATTCTTGGCGATGCTTATAGCCAACTACAGTACCCACCAGTCTAGGGTGATGGTTAATGGCCATCTGTCGGCCTTCTTTCTGCATTCGCGTGGTACTAGGCAGGGCTGCCCCCTTTTCCTCCTGCTTTTTGCTTTGAGCATCGAACCCCTGGCACTCGCTGTGAGGGAGAACCCGGACATTCGGGGACTGCCCTTCACTGGGGAACAACACAAGATCACCCTGTTTGCCGATGACATCCTGCTTTCCCTTTCGGACCCTGCTCACTCCCTTCCCCACGTTCAGGATGCCTTGTCGCGCTTTGAGGAAGTGGCGGGCTTTAAGATTAACCACGATAAATCCTATATCCTCAACCTCACGCTCTCTTCGGCGGAGGTGGACCGTCTTCGGCCACTTACGCCTCTGCCTTGGACACTCTCCTCCATATTGTACCTGGGGTTCCATCTGAGTCCCACGATTGGGAAACTGTATTCTGCCAACTTTCCTCCCCTATTGGAGAGGTTGCAGGGAGACCTGGCCCGTTGGCGACCACTGTACATCTCTTGGCTGGGGCAGATCCACGCGCTTAAAATGACCCTGGTTCCCAAACTCTTATACCTCTTCCAGGCGCTACCTATTGTTCTTGAGAGGGACTTCTTCCGCCGTATCAAAACACTGATGCTCCGCTTTATCTGGCAGGGGGGTTGCGCACGCTTTTCCTTTAACATTCTTAGACGCCGGCGGAAGGAGGGAGGAGTAGGCCTTCCCGATATGCAATTATACTACAAGGCGGCACAATTGCGGGTATTGGTGGAGTGGTCCCAGCCTACCTCGGAGAAGCATTGGTTGCACATGGACAGGAGTGTAGCGGGGAGAACAATATGGAATTTGATTTGGAAACCTAAAAGTGATAGGCCCCTGAATGCTTACATTAGTACCCCCACCAGTACTACTTTGAAAGTATGGGACTCGGTCTCTGGTGATGAACGTTGGACGACATTCCCTTCCCCTTTCACACCTATACACTTTAATCCTGCCTTTCCACCTGCTACATGCGAGGGTCCCTTTGATGCCTGGAGGGAGGGGGGCTGCCTAGCTCTCACGCATTTGTTCCACGGCTACGCCCCACTCACTTTTGACAACTGTAGATGGGATTACGAGGTCCACCAGTTGGAGCAGTTCCACCATGTCCAATTACTCCACTGGGCGCTGTCTCCCTCGGTCAGAGACGCGGCCACCAGGCCGCTTACCCCCTTCGAAATCTTCCTTTCTAAGACTTCCACCATGCGGATGGGTCATTTCCTTCCTTTACAGCCTCCTGCTTTCTACGACTATCTCCCCCAAACCACGATACATGTCCCTTTGGGAAGAACGTCTTGGACGTAATATCTCAGATGAGGAGTGGTCCCACCTATGGCATGATATAGCTAAACACAACCACTCGGTGGAGCTTCGAGAGGCCCATCTTAAAAGGATGATGGACTGGAACCTCAATCCAGCTAAGTTGAGCTGGATTTTTCCGGGCTCCTCGGACAGATGTTGGCGGGGCTGTGGCCTGTTGGGAGACTTCAAGCACAACTGGTGGGACTGCCCTGTCATCCGTCCCTACTGGGAGGAGATCCTATCCCATATTAAGGAGATTCTGGGCTACCCGCTTGCGGACTCTATGGCCCACATTTTGCTGGGTCTTCGAGATCCGAATCTTGAACACCAAACCAGGGCTGATAAAAAGATAATTTGGCTGCGTATTGGTGTGGCCAAACTGACCCTAGCGGCGGCATGGAAGAAGAAGGACGCTCCGGCGCTCTCACTGTGGCATGCGAGATTATGGAAGTTATTAAGCATGGAACGCATGGCTGAGGTCTTCCTGGGCAACTTTCGAAACTTCATGTTTCGCTGGGGCCCCCTGGTTCGCTTTCTCTCTAAAGGCTTGCCGTCTGCGGTGTGCCCAACCACGGTGCGTGCCCTGCATTTATTCCAAGTGTAAATGTTGTCCACCCAAGTGACTGTGTATGAATGAATATAGCTACCACCACTGGGGAGGGGGGAGGGAATAAGGGTGGGTGTAGGGGTTTTTTTTGTTCAGGTTTCGGCAATGCCCCGACCTACGGCTGAGGCGGAGGGATGGTCAGAGCGGAGGGAAACGCTGGCCTCTTTCATTGTTTTGACTATGCACTAGCACCTACTCCAGCTGATGGCCCTGACTTTGTGCTATTCCATCCTGGTAATGAGCTAGGCTTCCTGTCTTTTCTGTACTCGTGGCCTTCCGAACTTGGTTGTACAGCTCCTTTGGTCCGTGCCATCTCTACCGCCTGACTTTACGTTTCCATATGCCCCCATGAGGGAAGTTGTGCGGGATTGTCACATATTTTCTTTTTCTTTCTTTCTGTTCTTCAACTATTAATAAAAACACCTTTGACAAAAAAAATGTTAAACAAGCATTGGTAATGCATCGGTTTCGCCTATATAACGAATAAAGAGAGTGGAGAGGATGTGGCGCAGTGGCCAAAGCTGCTGACTCGAGAGCTGGGGCTCCCAGTTTGAGTCTCCGCGGCGCCGAGCAACATCCTGTGATTTTATGCAAACCACTTAATCTCTCCAGGGATAAATTGCAATATAAATATGCTGCAAGAGTAAAAGGCAAAACTTTATGGAAAAATAGTTTCACCAAAGAGGATGTTAACAGTATTTCGGCTGCAGGAAACTGATAAGAGAAAAAGACGAGGAACAAGCATTGGTAAGTGCAGCAAAATATGCTATAGCCAATAGAAATGGAGGAAAGGTAAGTGGCATGCACAGGAACCAATGAGAAGCCAGAAAAGGGACAAGGCAGGATGTAAGTCCCTTTTAAGTTCATATTAAAAACAAAAAAGAATTCTCAAGCACAGCACAAGTGGTGTGCAGGTGAAACCAACAAAAGAGGATACTCCTGTATCTTGCATTATAGACTTGTACTTTGAGAGGCTATTGTTAAAGCACTTTGATGAAACTTCTGTCTGTATCATAAAAATTAACCATTAATAAATCATAATTTTGTGTGTTTACAGCTCCCGGAGGTGATAACAAGTTCCCTCTCCCGCTTCTCTTCAGTGGATTTTTGATGATTCGTGCTAGAGTTCTAATGATTTTCTCGATTAATTAACTGCTTCTAAAATACGTATATGCTTGAAATGATGCAGAGAGATATTGCATATGTGAATCTCTAAACTATTGTTTGATGGTTAAAGAACTCTCTATTATGTCCATGTTTTATTGCATAATGAATTATGTGATTGGAGCTTTATAAAATACAAGAGGACACGCCCACAGCATATTCAGAAGGATGTGGTTTTAGGGTAGCAGATCCAGATGAATGTTGGATCACATTGGGTGCTTCTGCTTCAACACATCTCACTAACTTTACTGATTTTTAGATAGGGTTACACATTCTCAAAGCAGCACATATACCAGAAGAGACATTACCACAACATATCACAATTATAAGCTGTGCCTTAAGCCTTGCACTCCCTGCATACATTTTGGCAGGCAAATCGTGTTCAGATTTTCAGACGGAAAAATGCCAGATAAACAACCTGATGTGGATCCTGTTAAAGGCAATGCAAAGTCTACATATTCCACCCCATCTCCAGAGCAATAATCAGTATTGGGTGCTATTTATTGCACCCAATATATTAGGAAGTGAGTAACATTTATAATATATCGGTTAGGATAAATATCTCACCCTTTTCTAGGCTGACCTTAATTGGGGCCAGAGTGCTGACTTTGGAGCTGGGGAAGCAGGTTGCGTCTTTGCATAGGCTCAACGCACTGGAGGCCGTCGCTTTTCAGTAAAAGCATTCACATGCTGGAATTCGCTCCCCCGCTGTCTGCGGCTGGAACCTGTCCACTTATGCTTCCGCAAACAGCTTAAAACTCTGCTGTTTCCCAAATAAGCTTTTTCCCTCCCGCGGCCATTTCAGTTCTTTACAGCGCGGGGATGCCTCCGGGTCACCAGGCGCTTTACAAATCGTTAAATAAATAAATAATAAATAAATAAACCCTGTGATTTGGGGCAAATCATTTAATCTGCCACTGCCTACCAAAAATTAATGTGTCCTTAACTGTTGCTCATGAAAAACGCTCCAATACCTTTGGATCGAGTTTGTGCTATAAGCGCCAGTGTTGACGATTAAGTGCCGGTGCCGAACACCGGAAGCCACCAGCTCATTGAGTAAACACCTAAGTCTGGTTTCTGAGACGCCACTGCCCCCTAACGTCTTTGGAAATGTTTGCGGATTCTATTCAAACACTCGCTCTGTTGATAATACACTACAGAGTGAGACCTTGTTTGTAAGTCTTTTTCTAGCGCATCCACCCCATCTCCGGAAAACATGAAGGCTGTCGACAAGGACATTTCATTCCAGGTGCAGTTACCCATAATGCATTAGCCTTCAAGGATGCATAGTATGAACCATAGATACCTCTCACCACCTCTTTATGTATAGACCTATACATTTTAGCATGTATAACTATATGAATGAATGAGTTTCACATTTAAGTATAATTATGCAAACAATTTTAATTATGATCAAATAAAATTATTGTATTATGTGGGCAATCTCATTTATATGCACATGAACCTATTTTCAGTGAGTGAAATTACATATATGTTAAATAATATTTGGACACTGATAACCAAGTTGACTAAGGTGAGTAGCTATCAGCTGCACACATGGTAATTCATATAATAAGTTGTCATTCTATACTCAGCTGTAGTAACTCTGGTTATTAGCTGCCAATAACTGAGTAATTGCTTCTCTAACTCAAGCATATTTACTGATCATAGAAGCTGAATGATATCTTCGTGGTTCTAACTGAATCAGGAAGACCATTGTCTTTACATCAAACTTTGCTAAGCCAGAAATCACACTCTAGCCTTGTCATAGTACTTCCTCTTTGCCTTCCAATGACCACTCTTCCTTCAGACCGCTGTGCCTGCTGGGACAGGATCCATGGTGTAATAGATGTACACAGGATTTCAATGAGTCTAAAGTGGTTTGCTGTCAGAGGCATCTTGCAAGCATCTGTTGTTTGAAGCTTCCTGGGTCCATCCTACAATGATGACATGGCATGTTCCAGTAATATAAAGTTTGCAGTTAGAGCCTTGGTGGCGCCGGGTGCGACAATCTTTTATTGCAAACCCTTCATGACCTCTTCCTCGGATTCCCTTACTACCACCTGGCAAAAGTGCCCCTCATCTCTCCATAGCCCCTCTCTCACATACATTTCATTTGTTTTAAAGTGCTGGTAAAGGCTGGCTTGACTAATCCACTCAGCTATCCACATAAAATACACATATGTGCTTTGCAGCAGGCATATTAACCCTCTGGGCTACTTTATGGCGAGTCAAAACTGCCACCAGACAAAACTCTGATCTCTCTCTAGCAGGAGCATTAATCACAAGAGTTATCTTGACATTATTATTGCTGCCTGAAAGCTGGGCGCACAAGGAACTCTTCAGCAGGTGTTTTAAATCTTAAGTTATTGCTAAACACAGCGCCCCCCTGAGGTCAGTGCCCCTTATCCAGGTCAGCGCCCAGTGCAGCCGCACAGGTCGCACCACCCTAAAGGCCGCTGTGTTTGCCGTTATGGCCTTCTTAAGAATCTGAGTGAACCCTACTTATTACATCCACAGTGGTAAGATGGACCCCTCCTGCATGTATTGTTATTGAAATATTACATAATACTTAGATCGGCTTAAAGTCTTTGACTTACATTTCTAAATGCTTATATTAACATTTTAGATGTTTTGGGCGTTCTGTTAATGTGGATTTCAAAATGATAAATTGTTCTGTGTAGCTGCAATAAAAGACAGCACAACCCATTTACTTCTTTTCACTGAGTGTCTGCAGCTTTGAATGAAATACTGTTAAACACAATGAAAATGTATTTTGTGACCCAACTATCATGCATGCTCCATACATACACGCCCTTTCCCCGGAGTCCTGTGTTTCTGTTTCCCAGAGGCAGACCTGTGCTGGGCGCTGCTCTCTCTACCAAAGCTGTGAGTCCTGTGTGAATGGTGCATGAACCCAGGAAATAACCTAGTTAAAAAGAAATTCTGACAGTACCAGTTGTGTGAAGAACTACACCTGCCATTATACACTTCTCACGGAAAATAAGTCATAGGGGAGCATAAATGGGTGTATCCAAAGTAAATGATATTGTTAGGAAAGAGCATAACAGGGTTAGAAGAAGAAATCATTACTATTTTCAGAACAGTCTTACATCAGAGCTCTCACACTATAAAACGGTGACCAAACCTGTCACTGACAGAAACAGCTATTTGGAAAAGAGTGAAATGGTACGCTCACTTTAAGTAAAATTTAATACGACAATCAAGAAAAAAAACCAAAGAGGCAATCCGTTGCTGAATTAATAAAGGACTATTCTGCATGATGTTTAATTTACTTTGCTACTTTATTCATTCCATAGATTACTTGTTTTTTGATTAAGGTGCAAACATACGTATATTCAATGTTCGAATGTCCATTTCTTGTTTAATATGTGAATCATATTCACTGTACAAATTTTATTTTGATAAAATGGCTTTTAAAAAGAAAACATATTCAACCTTTGTTCTCAACATTCTTAACTACGATCTTTTTAATACAACATTTATAGTGCAAACCATTTTGATAATAAATAATACTGTTTCTACCATAAATCGGATGTAAGTTACTAAAACCATGTACAGCTAACGGAAACTTTGTAAATGCCAGCTGATCAACTTTTTCCTAATAATTGTGGTATTCAGGCATGCATAAATTAAGGCTTGCACTCATGGTGTAATATTTCCAGTCCAGGTATTGTTCACGCGCATTCTACACACCTAGTTTAATTTACGAAGAGCTTAAAGAGTTACTTGTTCCTGGTCAATGTTTTTATAAGATGCTATTTCAAACGCACGCAGAATGTTGAAAAATTCCCAAAAGCAGCTGTTTTTAAGATTCAGTTACTTTAGAGTACTTCTTTGGTGCACATCCTGAAAGATACTATGACAAACATTACTCCGATACCCCCCATCCCGCTCTACCCCCGCCTGTGCTCCAATATCTCCCCGTCCTCCTCGCTCTCCTCATCGTAGTCCAACTGGGACAGGCCGCCCTCCACGGACTCCAGCCCTGTTGTCACCATGCATTTGTGTCCTAGGTCGCCCTCTACGGGCTCCAGCCTGCTCAGCCCCGCCCGTTCCCTACATGTGCGAAGCAGCTCCCCCGGATGCACACTCTCCCTCCTTTGTCCTGTGCGCCACTCCTCTGGGTCCCGATTCGGACTGACGGAACTCTGCCCCCATCCCCCGGTGGCTGCATGGACACTTCGGGGTGAGGCTGGCGGGGACCTACCGCCCGCCTCTCGTAGGACACTACCGTCATGTCCCTCGTGGGAGCGTGACCGCCCGCATGAGGCAGAGCCATCCCATCCCCTCGGTGGAGTGGAGTCGCATGCTGCTCTCCCGAGCCCCTAGCCAAGCAGTCATGTCGAAACAAAGAAGTGGAGTCCAACATGCTGGGGTTAAAATCATGCCCCGCTAGGCAGCCCCCCCAGTGTCTCCCTGTAATCACCCCAAATGCCCCCCGCCCACAATGAGTGTCTCCCCCTGCCATGACAGTGTCAACCTCCAGGTCCCTGGCCCCCCTCCCCAGGTGACCCCCACCCCCTGTCTCCCATCCCACTGTACTCTCCTCCCCGTTGCTCCAAACCAAATCCTCCTGTTCCCGGCGGACCGCGCCACCCCATTGCCCCCCCCGATGTCCCCGCACCCCTCCTTAAGCCCAACTCGCCTGCCCGCTCCCCCCAGCCGGCGGCCACCCTCACCTGCCACCCCCTGCACCTAAACTTGGCATGGACCCCAACGCAGAAACTCCCTTTCCCCCGAGGCATTTCCCACCCAGTGCCCGACCTCCCTCTCCCCCCGCCGACCCTGGCCATCCCATCCGGCTCCCGGCCCGAAGCCCCTCCCCCAGGCTTGGTGACCTAAGCTGCACCCCAGCAACCCTGCCATCCCCCCCTAACACCTCCACCGTCCCCTGTCCTCTCTCTGGCCCATCCCCCTCTCCTTCACGGTCAATGAGGACAGGTGAGAAACCCCCTCCATTACCCAGGGGGGCCCGTCTCCGCTGCCCAGCCCATGGTCTGTGTGCTCCACTGCTGGTTTCCTGCTCAGGTCCTTCTTTCTCCTGCCCCCCCCCCCACTCACACGCGTCACCCCCTGTGTTCCTCCCGCCGTCTCGGGCTGTGCTGCCTGCCCCGCCCCTGCCCCTTCCGTAACCGTCACCCTCGGCCTCGCTCCCCGCATTGCCTTTTGCTGTGCCGTCCCCCTGCCCCCGCCTTGAGTGCTAGACTCGGCCTCTTGGCCACGCTCCGCTTTCCTTACGCGAGCGCTTACTCGCGCAGCCGCATGTGCTCCCTGGCCGCGCACCCCAGCCTCCCCTGGGACGTGCTTCAGCATCCGCAGTGGCTCACAGGCGAGCACCGCCGCAGTGACGCCACTCGCAGCGTGCCGCGGGGGCCTCACCTTTACATCGGGCCCCAAGATGTCAATGCGACCCACATCCTCAAGCAAACGGTTGGCCTCCAGCGCGCGGGAGTCATTGAGATGTGCCATTGCCGCAGGTCCCGTTCAGGTAGGCCCGACTCTCGCTGCTGCCCACACTTCTTTCACTGCCCAACCGCGATGCCACTACCAAGGACACCTCCGCTAGACAAAAAACCCACCACGCAAGAAAGCAAGCCACAGGAAATAAGCCCAATACACCAAAAAAGAAGCCCCAGAGAACCTCCCACATCAGCTGTCATGTCACGACCACCAAAATGGTGCCTTGTGACACAAAATGGCCGGTTATAAACCCCATGTAGCCCAAAACCAGCCCAGCCCAACAAGCCCAAAAACAGCCCAGCTAGCCCAACCAGCCTCTCAGGTCCGGCAGCCCCCCTCCGGGCCAAAACCCCCTGGGGGGGCAAGCCTCCCGCTTGTCTGCCGCCCCCCCAATCCTATTTTGCTGATAAGGACCTGTTGATTTATTATTTGCACGTAGTACCCTGACCGTGAAAGATAAGCAGATAGATGTTCAGTTTTTATGGGCATCCATAACGTGAAATACCGTCCTAGGAGCTGGATTCAGTGGTGGCAGGCATCTATGAGGAGGTGTGCTTACAAATATTACAAAAAATTTAAATAAACTAACCCTGGGCTTAAAACTACGCTGAGCATGCAAAGTTTGTACTAATTCACACTTACATGTAGCATCTAAGTAAAAAATCTTCTGAGATGTTTTGAAAAAGCAATTTTACATGCTTAACAGCATATAACCAATTCACAAAAATGAACTTTTACAATGAAAACATTAGGTAATGAGAGAGCTGATGATTTTGGGGTCCCCCCTAACCTAGGGGGAGCACCAAGCAGATGCCTTGAACACAAAGAGCATAAACAAAAAGCGCATTTTGTTGAACTTCAGTGGTGATCCCATGATTTTAGGACCACCCCAAGCACAGTTATTGGCAAAAAAACAATTCCAACCAAAGGCCCTGCAAAGCATTATGGGAAGAGATTAGCAGTGGGCAGTGAATATTATAGGGGCAGATTTATGTTGGGAATGCGCCACGTTTGCGTCACGCAACTGCGGCGTAAACGTGGCGCATCCCTACAACCCATTTACAACGTGACGCATCTAGGCAGATGCGTCACGTTGTAAAGCCCTGCGCCACTTGTGGGCGTTCCGGCGCAGGGTGGGCGTTCCGGGGCAGGTGCGCCGCGCAAAAGTGGCTGAGTGAAATCTATAAGATTTCACTCAGTCACTTTCAGGCCAATGCTGCGTCAAAACCCTGCGCCTGCTTGAAGCAGGCGTAGGTCTTGACGCAGCATTGTGAAGATGGGCCACCACCGAGCCTTGCTGAAGCTGCGTCGCGCTTGCGACGCAACTCCAGCAATGCGCCACCTTTACGGCACAGATGCGTGACGCATCTGTGCCGTTTTTGCCCCATGGTGCGCCGCATTGTAAATGCGGCGCACCATGGGTGGCGGAGTAGCGGCGCAAAATAACTGGCGCATCCCTGGGGATGCGCCAGTTATTATAAATCTGCCCCTATAGTATCCAATATCAAAATAATTCTACAAAGAGCTGCAGTTCACCTAGTTGTTACTAGATATCCCTCACGAGTCAAATGCAAAGCATTGAATTTCTTACATCCAGCTGCAGTTCCACTGGTCGTCCCTAGATGTCCCTCAGGAGTCAAATGCAAAACCATTGAAACCCTTTCATCAAGCATTTGCATTTGACTCGTGAGGGACATCTAGTAACCACCAGTTGAACTGCAGCTCTTTGTAGAATTCTTTTGATATTGTATACTATATAATATTCACTGCCCACTGCTAATCTCATCCCATAATGCTTTGCAGGGCCTTTGGTTGGGAATGATTTTTTACCAATAACTGTGTTTGGGTTTGTCCTAAGAGGATGGGACCACAACTAAATCGTTCAATAAGATGTGCTTTTTTGTTTTCAAGGCATCTGTTTGGTACTCTCCCTAGGTTAGGGAGGATCCCAAAATCATCACATCTCCCACTGCTTGCTAATTATTCAGTTTCACCATTGTAAAAGTACTATATGCACTTTAGAATATAAAGATAGAAATACTTATTTTATCATATCTGGTCATGTACAAGAAGCATTTTGCAATTTTTGCACAGTACAGACAAGTACACAGTGTCATCGTTTAAAGTATACTAGAACAACTTTATGCACGCAAGGAACTATTGTTTGTAATTCGTTCTTTACAATGAATTGAAGTATCCACAAGGTTGAATCAAAATAAACCGAACTTGGATAAGAAACCCACGTGTTTCGTTGTTTACCGAGCGCATAGTCCAGAGGGCAGGTGATCCTACCCTCAATACTTGACATTTTCGTTTAAAGGCACGTCAGACTGCGTGCGACGACTAGAGCGCCTTCCTGATTCTGCCAAAAGCACAGTTGTATCTGTTTATCATGAAAGCGAGTGCACAGGGATAACATACTCTCTCTGTGTGCAGGGAGGGCCAGGCCAGGGTAAAAGCAACATGAGGGCGGGGAAAAGCATGGCAACACGGGCTCCACTCTGCCACTGCTCATGCAAAGGGCTGACTTACCGGGAAGCAGTAGTGTTGCCAGATTTTTTAACAACTTTCACGCCCAAAAGCAACGTAAAAGTAGCCCAAAATAGCCCTATGCTGCCACTCCATTAACTTACGTGTAGCCTGACTACAACACTAAACAAGCATTTGCAATGCAATAGGTCTCGCATTTGAAAGAGTTTGAGCTATTGGCATTGTAAATGACAATGCCTTTTATTTATCTGTTTTGAAAAGCTGCAAGCGGTGCGTAAACACGCACTTTGTACTTTTAGTCCTTGCTTACGAGAAGAAAGGCTGGCAGTAATAGGGGCGCAGATATTGCCAGCCTTGCATCTCATAAGCAAGGCCTATATGTACAAAGTACACCCTCGCAGGTTATCAAAACACAATGCATTGTCATTTGCAAAGCCAATAGCTCAAACTCTCGCAAATGCGAGACCTATTGCATTGTAAATGCTTGTCTCGTATGAATTGCGGGCCTTTAAGTGAACGTACAGAGATTAATGTCTCTGCTAGACCGTTCCGACAGTTGATTTCTTTTTGAATATTGAATATATAGGCTCCAGAATTGGGCGCTTATAATTGTCGGCCCCATGAAGTGTGCCGTAGCTGGATTGCCTCCTGCCTTGCCCCTTTTTTTCTCTGCGAATTACCTTGTATTCCTCGAGGGGCACAAACAAATCTTCCACTGTTTGTTACTAAGTGTGCAGATATATTTTTGAATTTTGTGACACTATGGGCCATATGTAGGAAGCCTGATTGCGCTCGTAAATGCTGAAATTCAAAGAATTTCAGCATTTGCGATCGCAATTAGGGCAGTGTGCTATGTAGCACATGAAAACCCACATGCAATAGCTAAATAAGGAATCGCAAATTTTGCGATTCCTTATTTAGCTATTGCATTTAATGTATCGCAGATTGCGATTCCTTAACTGCAATGTAGGAAGCACCCAAGTTGTGCGACTTTTGGCTTAAGGCAGTGGTTCCCAAACTTTTTTGACCTGTGGCTCCCTTGACCTAATCGGCAGTTGGCCGTGGCTCCCCACCATTTTTTTTACCGGTGGGCTGGATGTAAGCCCGACCTCGGGAGTACATCCTGTTGTCTTCCTTAAAGTAATTGGGACTCAATGAAGGTATTATAATCACATTTGTAACAAAATAAGAAGAGATAAGTTGTTTAATAAAAGCTTGTTAAGGGCCAAGTACAGAACCCTTGCATTAGTACAAAAACTAAATAACATCCTTAATAAAGAGCCTTCAGGCAGTGTGCATGGCACCTGTCATAAAGCAACAATGGGAGCGCAGCAGAACAGCTTTGAGCCACAGATAGACTGGAGTCATGAACAGAGAGCATGTTCATCAAAGTATTGCTGCACGGAGGCGCCCCAGGACATGGTGGCCCCTGGATCAGCCACACTCCATTTACCAGTCACTAGTTTCACCAGGGAGTGACTAACTCGCCCTACTTGGGGCTTTTTTCTCAGAGAAAATCCATTTTGTCTGCATGTGTTCGGGAACCACCACCTCCACCCAGGCCTTCAAAACTGACCTCAAAGTTCTCCTCCTCCAAAGAAACCTCCAAATTTAACTCACGCCCTCTCTATTATCTGAAGGAAGACCTTCCAGTACAGAAAATTCTATTCTCAATGACTATGTAAGTGCCTTCCCTGTGTATTCTTGTGGTTTGAGTGTCTGACACTTATTGCAGTATTATCCTTCTACCTGAGTTTGGTACTCGTTTGTAACATGCACACGTCACTTTTCTCTTTTAACACTGTTTGCTACCTTACATTTTGTTTGCTTTAGATACTTGCACAAGTGCCACCATTGCCTACATAAAGTTTGTTCTTGTGCTTGAGTGTCTGCCATTTATTGCAGTATTATACCTCTACTTTAGTTTTTACGTTTTTGTAACTTGCACACATGTCACTTTTTCCCCCTGTAATGTACCTTTTGCTACCTCTTGTATTTTGTTTGCTCACATTACTGCCTCGTGCAACTTAACGTTTGCTTTTGTAATTTGTTCACTTGTAATTTTCTCCTCATGTATCAGTTCTGTTCCTATTGTGAAGCGCTCTGACACCTTCGGGTAAAGTCTGTGCTATATAAAAACAATCAATCAATAAATAAATAAAAAACTGCTACCCTCAGTCTGAGAGGTGATAAACGGCCCCTGCCTGCACACCTCCAAAGCTTCCGTTTGTAGAATTACACCCAGCACCCTGCAGAGATGGGCAAGCAGAAGCCTTGATAGGGGAAAAGTATGAGTGACAGGTCTGTCCTGCAGTGCTTAGTTCTCCAGGTCAGGGCGGGAGCAGTGAAATAAATCAGAGAGCGAGGGAAGAAGTAAATAGCTGAGGTCACGGGGTCAAATTACGAGCAGAACAGAAGAGGAACAGCGAGAGGTTAGAGGAGCTGAGCGGCAGGAGGAATCGGGCTGCAAAGCATATCACCCACATCCTGAGTGCCGCGGCGCCCCTGGCTGCTCATCACGGCGCACCGGGGTGCCGCGGCGCACACTTTGGGAACCGCAGGCTTAAGGAATCACAAAATACCTTCAACTTCAGGTTGGTGGTATTTTGCGATTTCTTTGAAAAATTCACTTTTTGGCATTTTTCAAAGTGCAATGTGGTATGTGGGCCATATGTGCACACATGTCAATTTCAGGGTGTGCAAAAGGGTGTCCTATTGACACCGTTACAACCCTGAAATTGCATTCTCAATTTGTGATTTTCTAATTGAGAATCGCAAATTGAGAATGTCTTCCCACTCATTCCTATGGGCCTGAATGAGAAGGTATTCCTTATTTGCAAATCGCCATTTGCGATTTGTAAATAAGGAATAAGTGGGATTCGCAATAAAATTTGCTAATCCTACCTACATTTCATTTTGCAATTCTCTAATTGCGATTCCCTAAAAATCACAATTTGAGCATCGCAAAATGAAAATTACCTACATATGCCCCTATATCCTGATAATGGCCCTGATCAATTCTACCTTTGGGCTGAAACGTTGACCTATAGCCAGTTAATATGGACTGCTGATTTTTGTTTTGATTGTGTAACAATGTGATTTGTTATCAGATTCAACTATTTTCACAATTCTGTCGTTGAATCATTGGCAGCCTATTTCTTTGTTTATTTTACATCAGCATTACTTCAGTTGCTTTAAAATTGCTCCCTTTGATTAAACTCTTTTTTTTTTTACTAACATTCAATGTGTATGTAAATTTTAGTGATCGATAATATCTCGCTTTACATGAGCCCCAGTTTGATTACACAAGGTCAAATTCGCAGGCACCAGGAACACTATATCTATGCGCTACTTAGATGGCACCCCATCCATTTCATATCCACTGGTCCACTTTACAAGGGTAAACATTAGACAACACCTGGGGCCTCATTTATGAGGATGTGCGTCACTTTTACGCCGCCGGTGCGTCACTTTTTGTGACGCACCAGTGGCGTAAAAAATGCACCTTGTTGCGCCATATTTACAAAGTGACGCTTCTAGGTAGATGTGTCACTTTGTAAACCCCTGTGCCACATTATACCTGCGCCAGGTATAATGTATGCAAGGGGGGCGTATTGACGCAAGGAAGGGTTGTAAAAGTGGAAGAGGTGTGGCGCCGCGGCCAGGGTGACTGACGCTGGAATCTGGGGATCAGGGTTCGATCCCCGGCTCCGGCGGCAGGTTAGCCCAGCACCATGCGACTCTGGGCAATAGCTTGCTTAATCTTCCCGACGGCCCCCAGCGCCTAGAGACCCTAACGGGTGATTGTGCGCTATACAAATGTGGATTATTATTATTATTATTAAAAGTGACGCAGTGAAATCTATGAGATTTCACTGCGTCACTTTTAGGATGCCGTTGCGTCAAAATCTTGCGCCTGCTCACAGCAGGCGTAAGACTGACACAGGTCCTTTCACATGGGGCTTGCCCCATGTACAAGGACGCATTGCTGGAGTTGCGTCACTTTTGTGACACACTCCAGCAATGCGTCACTTTTGCGCTTACAGATACGTCAGAAATACTGACGTATCTGTAACTCCTTGCGACATGATGCGTCATACATTAAATATCACGCATCAGGAATGTCGCAAGGAGTGCGCACTGAGATATGACGCATCGCTGCTTTCACGCAGCGATGCGTCATTTCTCATAAATGAGGCCCCTGGAACATACAGGGGAGATAGAAGTAAAGACACATATTGTATAGTAGGGAGAGAAGCCCATTATAAGGCACTGGACAACTGGTATCTGCAGCCATATAAATCATGATTGTACTTAACTCATTTGCCCGCAAATTAAACCCTTCTAAACCAAAACAACAACTTCCATGAAAACAATATTAAGAAACCCACTCCCAATGAAGATAGGCGTCTAACTTGGGCTGAGAACCCTCTGTTGAAAGTCAAACTGAGGCCAGCGGAGCACTGATGTGGAATGGCTTGGCAGTGGTGTATAAACACTGGCAGCTTATTTGTATAAAGAAAACTGCCCTTTCTTGGCACACTGGCACTTAGGACTGTGGAATACTTTAGTAATGGAATGTTTTCAAGCAGAGAAGAGAAAGAGGCGGAACGTGTCTACCCGTGGAAGCCCCTCCAATGCCGGGCCCTCTGATAGGCCGGTGTACTCTGGCTGTGTAAATGCCTTGCAAAACCTCTATTCTATCCAAAGGGTGAATATCAGTGCTTTCCAAGCCATATTGATTGACATCCAACATCCTTCAATACTCGCACTACCCTGAGTCTACTCCTCATCTGTATTCCTTGTGCACTGTCTTACATCCCTGTGCGCATCAAAATCACCCCCTTATACATCCCCGCTTCCAAAATCACTTGTAAAGTGCACTTTCAACCAGAAGGGCATCTTAGCGCTAAATAACAGATGTTTGTTCCAACCAGACTCAATCGTACTCGTTTTGTCGACCTCAGAAGGATGAAAGGCTGAGAGGACCTACTTGGGTTTGAACCCGTGACCATGAGGTCGAGCACAGGGCACATTAGTCCACTAAGCCACCGGAGCCAGCGTTCGTTCCCCACTGCGTGCCCTTTCATATCTTCTCTCCACTCCAGTGCAACATATTCCATCCTGGTCCTCTACACCTCGCTCGTTAGGCGAGTAGCAGGGAGGGAGCCACCCAAGGGGAAATAACAGAGTGCAGGGACTGGGAAAAATATGACAGCACCACTGCCCCCCCTCCAGAGAAGCCAGGCTTCTGAGCGCATTCCATCTAGGGTCGAAACGTCAACGTTCTGTATATATATCCGTCTGCACAGAGTCCCAAGGAACCAAATAAATCATTTATCCTCCTGAGACTATTGTGATGTACAGTGGATATTTTGAATGTATTGTTTTGTGTAATTGTATGATTTGGATTGTATTTGTTTAACCATTTTTACACTCAGTCACGACTCACTCGCTCAATGTGCTCCTAGTCCATGTTTTGTCTTGTTTTGGACAGCTTGCTTAATGCAGTTTTATTTTAATTAATCCGCCAAAAGGCTAAATACTAAAGATTCACCTTTTCTTCCATTGTGGTCGGTGTTTCTGTGTTGTTTTTTGATATATCGTTCAAGGGATATATTGTTCCCTTGTATGTATTCAATACGTCTTTCAATTCAATTGTGTCCCCAACAGAACCCATTTGGTTGTTTAAACCGGGAAGATAACTCAGTGGGTAGAGCGCACACTGGATAGGGCGGGGTGTAACTGCACATTAATAGTTGTATTCTGTTCTGAGGAAACTGAATTCCAATTTACCGAAACAGATAGAATGAATGTTGTCACATAATAATGATGCCTATTACACAGGTGCCAATAAACAGTTTAGTGTGTAGGCTACCATGATGCAAAAACTCACACTATATTATGTTTATTTAGCTTGGCATCATCCTATAATAAATGCAGCAGTCCTTGATGTCAACGAGGGGTAGCGGCTGCTAACCCTGGACAGACCCCCGGTGCGACAGTAACAGTGAGGTGTTCAGCCCCATTTACAGTTGTCTGCTGCTATACTTTGACCATTCCCTTGTTGCCACTTATATTTTATTTATTATTGTAAAACTGTATTTCTCTCGTGATGTTTTATGATTAATCTTGAGGACTTCGAAGGAGTTCCACATTTTGAAACAAACTTGTCTTGTTCCTTCTAGCTTCCACACTTAGACAAGTTAGCATGAGGCTGTGGGAGAGCTAAGAGGAGGGCAGGGAGCCAACAGTGGGATGGTATGACGGAAGCATGACGTCACTTCCGGTATTCGTGACGTTTTGGTGAATTCCATAGGTCCCCTTCGTATCCTGGGCATCATATCATAACCCCACGCTTCTTGTGACATCAGCAGAGCTTTAAATAGACACACAGAGACAAACTCACTCCATACAGTACCTGTTTCCTGAGAAGTGCTGGTACTCTTCCATTAAAAGTGTTTTATGAGTGCTGATAAGTGCGGGTACTCTTCTATTAAAAGTGTTTTATGAGTGCTGATAAGTGCGGGTACTCTTCTATTAAAAGTGTTTTATGAGTGCTGATAAGTGCGGGTACTCTTCTATTAAAAGTGTTTTATGAGTGCTGATAAGTGCGGGTACTCTTCTATTAAAAGTGTTTTATGAGTGCTGATAAGTGAGGGTACTCTTCTATTAAATGTATTTTATGAGTGCTGATAAGTGCGGGTATTCTTCCATGAAAAGTGTTTTATGAGTGCTGATAAGTGCGGGTACTCTTCTATTAAAAGTGTTTTATGAGTGCTGATAAGTGCGGGTACTCTTCTATTAAATGTGTTTTATGAGTGGTGATAAGTGCGGGTATTCTTCCATGAAAAGTGTTTTATGAGTGCTGATAAGTGCGGGTACTCTTCCATGAAAAGTGTTTTATCAGTGCTGATAAGTGCGGGTACTCTTCTATTAAAAGTGTTTTATGAGTGCTGATAAGTGCGGGTACTCTTCCATGAAAAGTGTTTTATGAGTGCTGATAAGTGCGGGTACTCTTCCATGAAAAGTGTTTTATCAGTGCTGATAAGTGCGGGTACTCTTCTATTAAAAGTGTTTTATGAGTGCTGATAAGTGCGGGTACTCTCCCTTTCAAATTAAAGAAGTGCAGAGTCTTGGTACCGGGCAGTGCTTGCCTAATTAAAGCACTGGAGTTCACAAATATCCACAGATCTGAGGTCACGATTACTTTTAGGCTGACGGATCTGCCTGCCTGGCGTTAGGGGTGGAATCCACAATAGATGCCTTGTGCCATTCACATTCACAAAGACGGAATGTCATCTAATGGTACACTGCTGTGGACAATGTGAATGAAATATGTAATCCGGAAGCATCCACTGACCATCCCTCCAATCACAGAAGCCCAAATTCCAAAAGGCTTGATGGAGAACAGCCACTAGGTGGAAATCCGGCATCTGGAGCAACACCTCCCCTTTTCCATCCTGGACCCTTCCTCTAGTCACAAAGTCTTTTATGTCTGATAAATGCATTTATCTGGGAAAAATCACAGGCACCACGTACACATTTAATGCAAGAGGTATGTGTCAAACCAGAAACCAATAAGGTGAAGTGGCAATAATGTTACTATTATTTTTTTTACAGTTTTTAGCTCCATGCTTGAGTTGTAATTAATGTTCCATCAGTGTGGCGGGCAGTATTTCTGCACGAGTTCCTTGGAGTACATATAACTTTGAAATTCCACCTTGTGTCCCACATTATATTCATGGGTTTAAAAGAACAGTCCAGAAATACATGTATTACTATTCAGTGCAATGCCTGAAAAATGTGAAAATGAGTGCTGTAAAATCTCAGCTGTCTACATTTGCTCAAGGTTATAAGCCCTTGCACGTGCGGACGAAGCAATGAAACGTTAAGTGTTTCCTCGCCTGTGGGTAAATGCTAGAGCAGCCCAGGAGCTCAGGGTTGTGCATCTTTGGGTGAAATAGAATGCGACAAGTGTTTGGTACCTACCTACTGTTCACTGTTAGAGATGCTGCCACACACCGCTTACCATGGGCTTGACTTTCCCTCACCTTTTACTGGCTGGGGCCGGCGCAGTCTGCAGAGTTCACCCGAGACGAGAGCCGAGGCCCGTAGGCAAACAAAACAAATGCAGTGAACGCAAAAGGGCCGGGACCCGGGGGAACAGCTGGCTGCAGACACGCCCACCATTGACACACTAATCTGACCCAGAAAGTGGGCGGAGCTTCCCCCACTATACTGTATACAAACAGCATCTCTCGAGGAGAATGCGCATGCGCGGCCTAGACCAAGACCTAAAAAGGAAAGAAGCATCCTTTTAGGGTCCAGTTGGAATCCAGCCAATCCTGCAATCCAAGCAGCTCCTGAAAACATTTGGTTTGCAGAAACAGGAAAGGAGCACTTTCAGTTTCAAAGGTGGGAGTTGGATGGACTCTGGGGTGGGGTTTACAGGACAGAGTCACAAGAATATAAAGCCTGACCTGGCAAGGAGCATAGAAACAGACAAGGAGAAGCTTGGTGGGATTCAGAAATCTACAAACTGACCTAGCAGGTAAGAAGCAAATTACTGGAAAAAGCTAGTGAGTGCGCTGGGATTCACGGCTGCCCAATTACTTAAGTAGCTTCCTTTAACCTGAGAAGACACTTTGGCTCTGCCCTGCAGTGTTTGCTCAGACGGTAGATTCTATTTCCTTTTCAGTCTGCTCTGTTATTCTACTATGAATTAGTACACAGTGTACAGGTGGGTCTTATGGTGCTATAGAAATGGAAATTAAATGTTGTAGTACATAGGCATAGGTAAACACTGTCATATAGCATCTCAACCAGCACTACAGCTTAACAATGATAGGCAGGGAGACTAAAAGAGACAGAGAATTCAGTGCCACTCTGAACAGGAGAAGATTGAGAGAGCTGGAACAGATGGATGGATGGATGGATGGGTGGTCAATAAAGGTAGAGAGGGGGGGGGGCATCAAAGCACTACCTTGTGGCCTGGTAGTGCAGCGATAGAGGTGAGCTGCGGTGAGATTGCAGCGACAATGCCAATTTGACATAGAGAGAGAGAGAAAAAAAGCGTGAGGTGAAAAAGTACTGTAAATCGAGAAAGCAAGGCATCGTAGGGTGAAACAGACCTCAAGGGGAAAACAACACAAAGCGAGAGATAAAGAGTACAAACATGGGGGGAGAGAGAAAGGGAGAGGAGGAAGATAGAGAGGGAGAATGAGGGAGAGGCAAAGAAGTCAAGAGACAGAGAGACTAATGTTGAAGTAGACAGAGTGAAAGAGCACAGGCAAGAGTTAGAGAGAGCGAGGTCGGATCATTGCGTGGAGCCCCCTTCAAGAATACACATCGATTGCTCCACCTGTGTCTGTGTCCTTGATGTAGTGTGGTCCACTTTTCATTATTTCAAAATTAAATTAGATGCCATTGGATTTACCTTATTTGATGTAGTGGAATGGTCAGAAGTGTGCATCACAATGTAGTGGCCCTGCAACGCAGTGGATTCTAGGTAGTGGGTGCACCTGAACTTCCTATTATGTCAACTGCATTGTTCTGTAAAAGGCTTCATTCATCGAGGCCCCGGCACAGTGTTGCTGCACTCGAGTAATCTTGTATAACATCTGCCCTTTTGCATTAGGCTTGTTATTCAAAATTCCCAAAATTAGTCCATGTACTGTAACTTCAAGTCTGTTTGGTCAAAACTCTTATTGTTGGACTATTGGAACAACTCTAACAGAACGCAAGAGGTTGTTGTTTGGGCCACTTGCTTTTTTGCGCCACTTTCTTAACACAAAATGCATCTGAGTATCCAAAATGGAAGCAGGGGCACATTTTCGTCTAAAATATAGAGCCGTGCCAGGTTTGCATCTCAGTTTATTTCGCCTTGGGTTTTCTAAAATCCTGTATATTTATGTGAAAGGATATTACACTAATTTTGCACAACTGTATATCCTCAGCTGTATTTCTGGAGAACCATACAAATTCCATCAGATACACTGGATTTTGGCGTTTGTTACACAGTTATGCAGAGATCCGTGTCCAGTGTGTGAGGCCTGTCCTTGGTTGTTTGTACTTTGGATATTGGTATTCATATAGATATGCATTTGCAATGCAAAATAAACTACAACTACCAGACGTCTGTTAAAACAAATTAACTGGACAGATTACTTGCCTCCCATGGGTCTTCCTAGGTTGAGGTTCTAAATCGAAATCTTGCAACATCAATGCCAGATCAGGAGTCGCTGGATAGTTTGTGGTAGGTCCACAAGAAGTACAGCACTGATGAAAAAAACCTTGGCAAAGATCAGACAATGGGATAAGTCAATGGGCTTCCATGCTTGTTGTTGGACCCGGCCTCGTGGCGTGGGTCGCCTCTGTCCCTCCACACCCTGTGAGCGTAGGCCTGTACCCCGAGTCCCCTGTGCAGCCTCCCCGTTAGTGTAGCCTGCACCCCGAGCCTGGTCGTCCTACTCCAGTTAAGCCTAGATCCGCCTAGAACATCGACCAGGCCTGCCTTTCCCGTTCCACGCCTGGCTCCGAGCGCCTAACCTTGCATGCCCCACAAGGCCAGGACGCCATCTTCCCTTCCCGACATCCCTGTCTCCCTGGGCCTAGCGTGACCCCGGCCCCAGCGAAATCCAGACTCCAAAGGCGCGCCAGTCCCGGCTGGGGGGTAAAGGGCTCCCCGAGTGAGATAAGCCAGGGAGTTTCGATGGCACCTCCGACCTCCCCTGAGAGACTGGTATCTGTCACACCTATGGCCCTCCCCTGTGGGCCAGTTTCGATAGCACCTCTGGTCTCCCCGAGTGCTGGCTCCAGACCCGCTGGGCGTCTGGAAATTCCCGGACCCATCTTTTCCAAGGATCAAAGAGCCAACCGCCGGACCTCACCAACGGCCAGCCCCCAGGGCATGAGACCTCCGCCTGCGAGGGCCCGGACATCAAAGGGCCGATGGACTATATCAGGGCCCACCCAACAACTAGCGGGTAGTTGTATCTTGGACCTGAAGCCTGCTGATCTGATCGCGGTTGACCCTAAGAAGAACTCATCTTTAACCTCTGAGCCCTGCTGACGCTGTCGCGGCTCGAGCCTGAATTCGTAACCACCGGAGCCCTGCTGACGCTGTCGCAGCTCGACCTCTACGACCACCGGAGCCCTGCTGACGCTGTCGCGGCTCGAGCCTGCACTCGTAACCACCTGAGCCCTGCTGACGCTGTCGCGGCTCGACCTCTAAGACCACCCGAGCCCTGCTGAGGCTGTCGCGGCTCAAACTTGAACCTGCACCCATCCGAGCCCTGCTGACGCTGTCGCGGCTCCTCACGAACTTCTCCAGATCGAGCCCTGCTGACCTCGTCGTGGCTCGAGGAAGTACTCTGGTCCGGCTGGACCATCGAGATCACCATCACGACCGAGCCAAACCGACGGAGGTGAAGCAGCCAGGACGACCATCATCCCGTATCCCCCGGCTCGAGGATTGAGAGCTGTGCGTAGGGTACGCCTCGTACTGTCCCAGAGACTAAAAGACTGGCCCGCTTCCCCCTTCCTGATCCCTCCAAGACTTTGGGGGTCCTTCAATCACTGTGTACATAAGAGTGCTTCCTTCTTTTATTGCTTATATAAAGAACTTGTGACTAGAATCCAACGGCGTGGTGTCCGTTCGTAAGTGTGGTGTGAGTTCAGTGTGTACGATCCTAGACTCGAAGTCCTCCCCGGTGAGGACCGCACGATAAGACTCGGCAAGATCTGTGGAAGAGGTGGGTCTTGGGGTGATCGGGTGAGCACGACCTGGCCCTCTGAAATTGCTACTTCCAACACTTGTGGTGTGCCTGGACCTGGGGCAAGACCTTATGTGGTATTGGAGTCATTGAAATTCTACCACAACAATTAATACCTGGGGGTCTGAAATCATATGAGTAAGTCAAACAGATAGGATCACAACACCAAGACTACGCAAAATAACACCAGTGAGAAATAGTTGGTAACTGCAGGCCTAATCAAGGCTCAAGAGCACATGGAGAGAAATATAGTTCCCATCAGAAGCCACACTGTACCGCCCTCTTTGTCATCATTTGGGTTCTCCTTACCCAGGAGATGAAACGGCCGGTCAGTTGTTACCGTGACCGAAAAATGTGATGAGTGGGAAGTACAGAAAAAATGCTAGTGGCTAATGAAAAAGCAGTGTATAGTGATTAGGGTGAAAAAGTGAGTGGTAATAATAAAATTAGGTGAACTGGGTAGAAAAAGAAATTTATTAGTATCTCCCAGTCCCTAAGATTAAAAGGCAGGTGTGAGTGCGGGTTTGAAATAATACCCACACTTTCTAATGGTCAACATGTTTCTGCATTACATAGAACAGAGTTTCTAATGCATTCTTCAGGACCTTGTTGGAAATACACTACTGCTTTGTGAATAATAATAAAAAAAGATATCACCTGAGAATCCCAGGCGTGCTCAACCGTATACTGTTAATGCATAGTAGCATTGGATCCAAACGAGAGACAAACAAACACATAAATAAATAAAGAAACAAATGAGCATGAATGAATCCTACTCAAATAGTTCCTACTTCAAAACATACTGTGATTGCAACATATTCACTCATACTAGGACACCGGCTCTAGTATACACACTCACCTATGTATGTTGGTTGAGAGGCTTCACCCCACCTGGCTGCAGCGCAGGTAAAAGGAGCACCGCTCTAAAGATAATTATAAATCATTTTCAGCGCGGTTTCATCAAGAGAAAAGAAATAGAGTTTACATGGAGACAGGAGGTGTCCCCTATTGCATCGCAAGAGGGTTTTGTTGTAGGTCCCCCGCCGTAACACGGCAATCACAGCGAAGGCCAGTACCAGAGGTTAACGCATATATAGGTCCGCAAATTATGTGATGACCAATGCGTTAGATTAAACAAGAGGTGCGAGGCTTAGCGGTAAATCCCGGGACCGAGGTAGCACTGTGATAGAATTAGTTACTAGTTGGTGAATATTATCTCTGCTACTGTGGGGTAACATGCAGAAATTTAATACCGGGAATACGGAGATGGCCCTTTCTAAGCGGCAGACTTCTCCGTGTGAGTTTTAAACGCTCTCAGCATACGCGCCGATCAAGAAAGGAAATGCGATGCTTAGCGGTAAAACTCGAGATCGAGTTAGCATTGTGATAGAATTAGATGCTAGTTGGTAAATATTATCTCTGCTACTGCGGGGTGACATGCAAAAACTTATTATCAGAACAACGGAGAGAGCCCTTTATAAGCGGCAAACTTCTCCGTGTGAGTTTTAAAAGGCTGTCAGCATGCGCGCCGAAATTGAAATTCTGCCATACAGGGCGGGGGCACGTCATTCAACGTACCCACTCAGAAGTGCTGGTATCCAAGGAAAATTAGATAGGTCCCACACCCACAGATTATCGTGGCATGCTGTGGCATGCTTCATCATTGGTGACTTATCCAAGGTAGGTGGATACCACCGTGTTGGCCACAACTGTTAATCAGGACTTCTTAATAAATGGTGCTGGGTAGGAACAGGGAAATCCTAGAGTATACCCTAGATATTTCCCTTTAAATAAATGGGAACCCCAGATGTAATTAAAACATGTTATGCGTCGAAGTTAGATGAAATACAATGAATCACTAATCCTAATAATATAGCCAACATGTTTCGGCCTTGCCAACTTGCCCAATACGGTCTGTGGTCTTCATTAGGACTGTTATAATCCCTGTCTACTAAGCACTCAGTCCATGCATAATCATGAGTCATAAGGCTCTCATACCTCATAAACTTTATTATAAACCCTTTTATAGGGAGATATCTATATCTCTGCACTTTTCCAAGACCATTTATTACGAACTCCAGATTAGCAGTTGAGTCTGCCAAGGTGGTATCTTACTACCTTGGTGTGCATAGGTCACCAGTAATTAGGAATGTCATGATAATCTGTGGTTTGAGTGAACTATCTAATTAGATGGTGTGTGGTTTCCCCAACCAAAGCTGTGCTGTGTGCTGTTTATAAGTTCTACAGCTTCTATCAGTGCTCCTTTGCATTTTGGTTTCCTGCAGCACCTGTTTCCCTTTTTCCTGCGGCACCTGCCACAGGTAATGCTACTTACCACCTTAGAAGGAAGTGCTATGTTTTCCCACTTAATAAAGTCATGAACAAATTAGTGTGTACCAGAAGTAGTTGAAATAAAAGACCAGGGGGCAGATTTACAGGGACTGGCACATCCCTGCATATCAGCAGGGATGCGCCAATGAAGATGCGACACGCAGGAATACCCTTGAGCCACCACGGATGCCTTGCATTTACAATGCAACGCACTGTGGCGTAAGGATAGCCAGATGCGTGTCGCATCTTCTGGCGTAAGGGCAGTGTATTGCTGGAGTCATGTCATAAGTGCGATGCAACTTCAGCAATGCTCAGGGGCGTCCTATGCCTAACATGCTGCGTCACTCCTTCCGCCTGCTTCAAGCAGGCGCAGGGTTTTGACGCAGCATGGGCGTAAAAGTGACTCTGTGAAATCTTGTAGATTTCACTGCGTCACTTTTACAGGGCTTCCTGCGACAGAGCACCCACCCTGCATACATTATACCTGACGCAGGTATAATGTAGCGCAGGGCTTCACAATGTGACACATCTCACTAGATACGTCATGTTGTAAATCTGTTGCATAG
This sequence comes from Lissotriton helveticus, assembly GCF_964261635.1. Lineage (NCBI taxonomy): Eukaryota > Metazoa > Chordata > Amphibia > Caudata > Salamandridae > Lissotriton > Lissotriton helveticus. Next base: position 1,599,482,586 of record NC_136069.1, on the reverse strand, counting down.
TGGAGCATCATTTACGCCGCCGCTGTGTCACAAAAGTGTCGCGGCGGCGGCGTAAAAAAGTGTCGCTTGTAAATCTGCCCCCAGGTTCTTTGATGCAACAGCTCCTCAAATTTACATATATAATGCTTTGATTGGTTTATTTTGTCTTCAGGTAACAGCAAAAACCTCCACATTTAATGATGCCTTGGGTGATTTTCTGTGCCTGTGTCGCTGCGCTCGTCTCCCCGGTAATCTCTCAGGTAAACTTTACATAATTAGATCTACTATAATCATATATAACAGAAAGCTTGGTCCACATGAAACTTCAATAACGCTGAAAGATTTTCCCATGTTTCGAAATATTGTGATGGGGATTATAGAATATAGAAGAAAGTGCATATTGTGAACTGGAGTATTGGCACTGACTTCCATTCAAAATGCATTTTGCATATTTTCCAAGCCTGGAAATTTGTACACTAATAAATTCATATTCATTTTAATCCTGGCTGCAAAATGTTTCCTTCTTTCTACTTCTTTCTATGTCTTTTGCATTCAGTTTATCAAATAACACACGTGTAGTAGCAACAAACTTTGTACCTGAAATACAACCTCTGTTGATCATCATTTATGCCTGTAATACACATCCCAAGCCTCCCAGATAAAAAAAAACAGCAAATAGTTTACAGTTTTACATTGATCAATTAAAAAGGATAGACTTTAGAGACCCATTGAAGTCCTTGTGTGGATTTTCTGTGACTACACAAACTACAGTTTACAGAAAAACTAAGTCACTCTTCCAAGAAGAAGAGATGTTTGTGTGTAGTTTTGCCAAATTTGGTATCAGTAAATAATCAATACTAAAACAATTCAACAGATAGGCATCCAGTTCAGAAGATTTTCCAAACTCTGTTTAGCATTGAGCTTTCCCCATTTCATTATGGACAAATGGTTTCCCAATGTATTTGGAGGCAGAGTATTCACAGAGGCTTCATCAAGTTCTCTTGTCATTAGGAGAGTCTTGTATTTATGTGCTCTGACACAAAGGTCCACACAAGCCTTAACATTTTCTCTTGAGTTAGTAAGTATTATAACTTCTGCTGCCCCTCCTCATTTTTCTTCTTTTCTCAAGATGGGATGCCAAAACACAATTTGCCTTATTTCAACCTTCGAATGTAACCCCACTTCTCATGATACCCAGCATTTTGAGGGATTCATCCGGACATGCTTAGACTAAGGTGACTCCATGCACTAACCAAAAACTATTATTTCAGAGTGATCCTTATACTGTCTTCAAGCTGTGTTAGAATTTATTGAAGGGTACTTACCAGTAGAAGAATTGAAGGTATTTTTTGATATAGTTGAGATCTTGCCCCACATTGTATTGATAATTAGCGTCATATTGGAGAGGCTAGCATGAGGAGGCGATGATTGGTTATACAATACTCTGTGATTCACTTTGCAGCTTCTTTGAATGCAACAATTCAATTAAATGTTGATCATACATCATATTGTTGATCACTGACATAGGGGGTCATCGTTGGTAAATATAACCGCATTTTTATTTTCTATGTCATGTATGCCATAGAGCATAGCTTTCCAAACTTTTCATGTTGGTGATACACTTTTTCTGGCAATTTTCTTTTAGGGGCACGTTAACGTAAGAGCGCGCAGCGCGCTAGCCCGAAACACCTATGAGGGTAGCAGACTTGACCCGACGTGAAAGACTTGCTGTCAACTCTCTAACGTCGCAGAAGGGACTCCAGCAGCTACATCTCCCTATTTCCATACAGGGCAGGCGGTTCTACGTAGAAAGAGGAAAAAAGAAGGAGAAATAAACATATTTCTCCTGGTTACACCTCCCCTGGAACACGTAGCATTTTGACATATTCCCAGGTCTACCACTAAAGGTAAATCTGGAAAAGCGCCAAAATCCATGGGTGGATGCGCAGGAACACCCACGCCTCCACCCATGGAATACCTCCCTAGGGCAGGGTAACGCAAAGCAGCGACCTGCGCTGGCTTGGGTTACTCCACAATTTCAAAGCCACGCAGGGTCATGCAAGTTGGCCTTGTGTTGTTTGGTAAATGTCATTTTAGGTATTGCGCCGCCCTTGTGCTACCTTGCGTGACGCAAGGGCGATGCAAAAAAATTATAAATATGGGTTGAAGTTTTTTTGGGACTTTGCATTCAAAAATTCTAGTTTCTATCGTTCTATTAGCACTCTGAGGCTGCAAAGCTATGATCTGCAGCACTTTTCAAAAGCCTTAAAGTAAATGCATTGCAGTGGCAAGGGCTTGAAAATACCAGCGTGCAAAGTGCTCTTGGTAACTAAGCCAGATTTGCCTGGAAGATGCCAGACATGACATTGGCCAATTAGCAGCTAAATACCCATGGGGGCCGGGGGGGGCATTTTGCATTAAAAGCTGAAATGCGTCTATTGTTATTTATATAGCGTGTCTATTGTTATTTATACACCACTGGACTTTCAAGGCATGTCCCCCGCAGCCCCAGCACAGTCAGGCCTGCTGTCCTGTGTGGAGCTATCGCCGCACACAGGTGGGGCTGCCTTTGATGGCCGTATGCCCCGCATAACACACTGAATCTTGCCCCCCGCTGAGGCCCGGTGTTCGGGGCCTTCCTGAACCACACGCTGCCCTAATGGGCCCTGTTATGGCTGCCTTGGGCCAGCGGAGATCACCCCATGAACTTGCTCAGTTGTTTAGACAACAGAATGAGAAGAGGGAAGAAGAGACGATGGGAGAGAGTGAGCGGGTGAAGCAAAAGAGGAGAAAAGTAGAGAGGGATGCCAACAGTGTTTTAACAATTTCGGAAATTTCCCTTACCAAGCGCCTGGGATGGGGCGCAGAAGCAGTTCTTCGTCACTGCGTCGCAAAATGAACATGGCCGCACGCTTGCCTTTCACTTCTCCTTCCTCCTCCGGGTATTCGGCTGCACTGCATCTGCATCACTGAATACATTCGGGCCAAGAGAGCATTCACGCGACACACCCACAAATGGAAGGCGACACACTACTGTGTCGCGACGCAAAGTTTGGAAAGCACTGCCATAGAGGGTATTACGTTGCAACAGCAGTGGAGTACCCTCTCCGCCAGAACTCGGTTTGACTTCCCGATTTATAGCTGGCAGACTGACGGTAACGAAATGTTGACGATGGAGCCTCCTCCGCATGGGTGTCCTCAGAAATTTTTCCAGGGTTAGGGAGGGGGAGGAGGGCAAAATGTTAACGTCATCACCATCCTCTGACATGATGTGTGCCAGGTGGGGCACAAGAAACACTGGGGCACAGGAGGAACCATGCGGGGCAGGAAGCCGGCCGCATATGATCTCATACCCCATAGAGTTGTTGTGCCACAGCCATCTCTTTCTTTTGTGGCACCCCAAAACCCAAAACCGCCCTGGTCACTAAAATTACCCCCTAGCACCCCAAAACCCATACCCACCCTGAACCATGAAATTACCCCTGCCCCCAAAACTCATACCCGCCCTGAACCCTAAAATTACGCCCCAGGCACCCCAAAACCCATACCAACACTGACCCCTAACATTACCCCCTCACACCCCAAAACCCATACCCACCCTAAAATTACCCCTACCCCCCCCTCCAAAGCTCATACCCGTCCTGAACCCTAACATTACTCCCCTGGCACCCATAACTGCCCTGACCCCTAAAATTGTCCCCCGGCACTCCAAAGCCATACCCACCCCAAACCCTAAAATGACCCCCTTGGCACCTAATAACTCATACCAGCCCTGACCCCTAAAATTGTCCCCCTGGCACCCCATAACCCATATTCGCCCTGAACACTTTATTTTCCCCCCTTGCACCTCGAAACCCATCCCCACCCTGAACCCTAAAATTACCCCCCTGGTACCCCAAAACCCATACCTACCCTGAACCCTAAAATTATCCCTCTGGCAAACCAAACCCTAGCCCACCCTGAACCTTAAAAAGACTCCCTGGCACCCTAAAACCCACACCCTCCCTGAACCCTAAAGTTACCCCCTGGCACCCCAAAAGCTGAACACTACATTCTGATTGTGTATCACGCCGTTTCCCTGCTCAGGAGGATCTGCTGGTCCGGATCTCATCACAAACAAACATCAGCCACCAGAGAAACCAGTGGTGTCATGAAAACAACAAAGGACAGAGACAGACGACTGCCGCCGAAACCTGGAAGTACAACTTACACCTTTAACAAAAGGCAATTCCTTCCTGATGCAAGCACCACACGCCAGAACACTATAAATATATAAATCTCCCATCAATGCACACCTGAGAGTGAATAAAAAGATGAGCAGCAAACTAAGGCAGTAACTAACAGACACTAAGCATGGGCATCCGCAGGGGGGGCAAGGAGGGGCGCTCTGGGGGAGGCGCCCCTCCTTGCCCCCCTGCGGACGGCCATGCTCCACCCGCTCTGTCGCCAACATACTCCTCCAACAGCCTGACAGATTACAGGCTGTCAAAGGAAAGCCACCTGACCGTCCACCCAATTTAGAGTAAACGGTCGGATGTATTTTTTTGCCTAAGGACAGTAAAAATAAATAAAATTACCACACCCGCACCATGGGGGAAAAAACTCTCATGGTGTGGGGGGCCACTAGTTTTACTTTTTTCTAAAACATGCTCTTGTTTTGGGAGTTTGTTTTTTAAAAATGTAAAACTTTTAAAGGTTTGGTGTAAGCGTCCGTCACCAATGATGGACGCACACTCAACTTTTCAATGGCTTTGTGTGAACCACCGTGACTCAGAGCATTTTAACAGAGCAGGTACATTAAAACCACTACCAAATGGTTTAACTCACCTACTACGTATCACAGAGGTTTGTGAAGTTTCAAGACAGAGGGCTCCATACAGGCATCAATTCAGACTGTCTTTGGCAGGTAGGTTTAGCCTTTTGACCTGTTCTGTTTCCTATTCTGGTTCTAATTATGTTTAACCCCTTCAGTGCGTATGACAGCACTTTGATGTGCTCTGCATTAACTCTGCAATGTGAAGCATGTCAATGGGTTGTCCTCCTGGGGGGTTTGTGGGGGAAGTTCTGGTGCTCCTACTGGAGACTTCCCCACATGATGGCTTCTGTGGGGGCTGATCATTTCAGCATCAGCCCCCACTCCTACCCTGCCCATCGGTGACAGATGGAGCGAGAAGGAGCAGATAAGGAATCTTCCTATGCGTGCAGTGAATTTTCTCCCCACCAGCCTGCCCCATATACCATATGTTTACACTAAGGTGACTACACACACTAACCAAATACTATTATTTCAGAGTGGTCCTTAAACTGTCCCCCCAGCCAAAAGTGGGGAGGTTCTACCCAGCTTCCAGGTAGTTCCCCCTCACTAAGGCGCAATAACTTTGATAGGCCATCAGCATTGGAGTGGTGGACCCCAAGTCAGTGCTCCACTCGAAAGTCTATCCCTTGTAGGGATATGGACAACCTCAGCAATTTCGGATTCTCGCCCCTCATCTGCTTTAGCCACTGGAGGGATTTCTATTCTGTTTGGACCAAGAAGCGTGTGCCAAACAAATAGGGCCGTAAGCTTTGCGCTTCACCTCTACTCCGGGGTGAGTAACCTCTGGAAGATGAAGGCGATCGGCTAGTCTAGGCCATCCTCGTTCAGCTGAGACCGTACCGCCCGATGCTGTCCGTGGAGGCATCCATCTGGACAATAAACTCTAGAGAGAAGACACAGGAGCCAGGCACATGGCCTGCTTAAGTGAGTCGAAGGTCTCCTGGCAGGCCTTGGGCCACATTAGATTTATGGACTGCTTTTTTCAAGTCAGCTCTGTCAAGGGAGTCACAATGGTGGCATATCCCTTGATAAGCCTCTGGCCGGTAGGGGTTGCACCGTACCGCAGACCACTGAGTGTCCCAAGTACACCACGGATCCCTGCCCTCTCCGGCACTTACTGGCCTTGATAGTCAGGCCTGCTTGCTGCAGTGTCTGAAGAAAGTCCTGGGGGTGAAAGAGGTGACGGAAGATGGCAATGTCATCTAGATGTCCAACAGAGAAAGCCCCCATCCCTGCAAGGACCGGGTTCACGACCTCTTGAAGGGGGAGGGGCAATCTTGAGCGAGAAGGGCATGACCCTGGACTGGTGATGCCCCTCCAGAGAGGAGAAAGCAGTTTTCTCCTTGGCTCCCTCAGCGAGGGCAATCTTCCAGTACCTGAAAGTGATGTCAAAGGTACTTACGTACTGGGTCGCGCTCAACCTATCAATCAACTCATCCACCCACCGGATTGTATGGGCATTCGTCCGAGTCACTGAATTCAGCCTCCTGTAGGCCACGCACAACAGGTGTGGTGCCCACCGGAGCGGCTTTTGGGACCAGAACCACTGGACTGGACCAGGGGCTGCTATAGGCTTGCATGCTAGACCTTACCTTATCTGACAACTGGTCAGATTTGGTCTTGACAGGGAGGTTGTTTCCTTTGTCCACATCATGGTTACACAGGTGGGTTATTCCCTGGATAAATAAGAACATAGAGGGAAACTGCACAACACTTGGTGACCGTCCCTCTGCTGATCAGGTGTGCGGGCAGGGGACAGAACTACTCCTTCCACTGAACTACTCCTTCCACTGACCTGTCCATCTCCTGGGAATCCAATCAACTCATCCACCCACCGGATTGTATGGGCATTCGTCCGAGTCACTGAATTCAGCCTCCTGTAGGCCGCGCACAACAGGTGTGGTGCCCACCGGAGCGGCTTTTGGGACCAGAACCACTGGACTGGACCAGGGGCTGCTATAGGCTTGCATGCTAGACCTTACCTTATCTGACAACTGGTCAGATTTGGTCTTGACAGGGAGGTTGTTTCCTTTGTCCACATCATGGTTACACAGGTGGGTTATTCCCTGGATAAGTAAGAACATAGAGGGAAACTGCACAACACTTGGTGACCGTCCCTCTGCTGATCAGGTGTGCGGGCAGGGGACAGAACTACTCCTTCCACTGAACTACTCCTTCCACTGACCTGTCCATCTCCTGGGAATCCAATCAACTCATCCACCCACCGGATTGTATGGGCATTCGTCCGAGTCACTGAATTCAGCCTCCTGTAGGCCGCGCACAACAGGTGTGGTGCCCACCGGAGCGGCTTTTGGGACCAGAACCACTGGACTGGACCAGGGGCTGCTATAGGCTTGCATGCTAGACCTTACCTTATCTGACAACTGGTCAGATTTGGTCTTGACAGGGAGGTTGTTTCCTTTGTCCACATCATGGTTACACAGGTGGGTTATTCCCTGGATAAGTAAGAACATAGAGGGAAACTGCACAACACTTGGTGACCGTCCCTCTGCTGATCAGGTGTGCGGGCAGGGGACAGAACTACTCCTTCCACTGAACTACTCCTTCCACTGACCTGTCCATCTCCTGGGAATCCAGAAAGTCAGGGAGTCTTTCTCTGCCCCATCCATCACCATTAGCATTTTAACTGTGGACCTCTCAAATTATGGCCTGAGGGGATTGATGTGCAGCACCGGGAGGATTTGCCTTGGGGTTTTGAGATTTACCACATAGGTAGTCTCCTGTTTCTGCTCAATCACCTCGTAGAATCCAGTCCATTGGTCCTAAAGGGCCCCAGGCTATACAGCCTCCATCACCAACACTTTCTTTCCCGGTGTCAATTCTACAGGAGTGGTGTTCTTGTTATACCACTTATTCATGTCATCCTTCACTGCCTTCTCAGTTGTGGGAGGCTTGCTTCAAAACTTTGACCATTTGGCTAAGGAAGACAAGCAAGAAGCTGATGACAATCTTGGGAGTTCTCTATGTCACTCCACACTCCTTCCACATTGCCTGCAAGTATGCAGACATAAATTTAATGCCCCTGTCAGACACCACCTCCTTGGGGAGTCCCACTCAGGTAAAAATCTCCATCAGGGCCTTTGCCACCACTGGTGCTGTCGCGGTCCTCAGAGGGTTTGCCTATGGGCACCATGTTTCATAATCTACCAGAATCAGGATGAACCTGTGTTTGGATGCCCTAGGTGGGTTCGTAGGTCATACTATGTCGAATACCTACCTTTTCAAATGGGGTGTCGACGACAGGCAAGGGATTCGGGAGGCTTTATATTAGTGCCCCGACTTGCCACTGGACTGGAAGGTCACGCAGGTCCAGAAAAATGTGTCTGAGGACACACAGAGTCTGGGCCAATAAAAATGAGGAGCAAGCCGGGCAAAGGACTTGTCCTGCCAGGGAAATGTCATGGGTCAATTCCAATAGAAAGTGTTGAGACTTTGGGGGACAACCAGGGCCCAGTGGCCCCCTGTCCAGGAGCCTTAGACTCACTGTACAGAAGGTTGTCCTCCAAGTAAAGGTGATGAGTCCCGGATTCTTCACCAGGTGCTTGGGCCTCGGCTTGTTGCCTCAGGCCCTTGAGGGTGGGACATTCTCTCCGTGCCCTGCAGAACACCACTCTGGTGGGGCCTTCTTTCCCTTGCCAACCAGCAAACTCAAGCAGGGCACCAGGAGGGGTAATGTGATCCTCAGTGGACTCCAGAGTGGCCTTGGCCAGTTCTCCATCTATCGCGCCAGAGGTACATTCCGAGGTGGGCTTCCCCCGTTCTCATCCTCTTCCCTTCTGAGCAGCGGGGGACTGGGCCTTTTTTTCAGATTCCAGACCCTTCTGGTTCCGGTCTTGGGCTGTTCCTGGAGGGGGGGGGGGTTGTGAACCAGAATATGCGTCAAGAGGTGCGGAGGATGTTGCTAGGGTAAAAAGGTCCGGTCTTGGGTAGCCATGGACCGTGTGTTAGCACAGATCCAGTCAGGTAGACCCAAGATTTCCACATGAGTCCAGAGCTCCACTTTCCAGATAGTGTGCTCCAGTTCATTACCCAACAGACAAGTCACTAGCATGGCAGGGCTTACAGCGGCCTTGAAAAGGCCCGACACCCTCCCACTCAAATGACACCTGGGCCTCTGGGAAACAACCCTCTGTTGTCAGCCACCATCACCTGATGGATGGCTTGGGGAATTAACTGCTCCGGGGAGACAAGTTGACGCCGTCCCATAGTCATACTGGCACCAGTATCCCTCAGAGCCTCGATCCCCTCCCCATTTATGGTGACCCTTTGCCTATATTTGGCTGTATTCCTAGGCACTTGTATTCTGGGGACCATCTCACTGTCACTCAGAGACACTAGGGTAACACCACTAAACTTCCCTCCATAACCGAAAGCCACCTCATCCCCCATGACTACGCTGGCCACCCCTGGAGTCCTCCCTACATTCCACCGTTTTGGACACTTGGAATCTCCATTGCAGTGCCCATACTGGTAGCACCCATAGCACTTAGACGTCTTTGGCAGCGGAGCTTGTCTGGGTAGTTTTCTTTGGGGGGGCCGACTGGGACCCTTGTCCCAGGGGTACTTAATTGGGCAGTCAGAAGACTCCTTCTTTTTGTCACCCTCCTCCTTCTTTAGGTGGAAACCCTAGCCCCCCTTTTGGGATACCCAACAGCTATCTTTTTGGACACTATGGTGCTGGCCCACACGTCAACTTCCTCAGCAAGCTTTTACAATCTACCAGCTTGCTGTCTACCAAGTGTTGTCGCAGGTTGGTGAAACATGTCTTGAAGAAATGCTCCCACAACCTGCAAGTCGCTGGCTGTATTTTTCCTGTGTCAGTCCAGACTTGCTGACCAGCACAGATTTCAAGTCAGGGTAGTTAGTCTGGTTGCCTATGTCTAGTGTGAGGAGAGTGTCCCTCCCCACTGGCAGCATGCTCTACCATAAACTACCCCCCATCTCTCTTCAGGAAATTGGTGTACCTTCACAGCCACCTCATAGGTTGTCAGCCATTTGTCGATGTCATCCCCTACCTGGTAATCCTGCACTATATCCTTTGGGATTTGACCTCTATTCTCATTGTTAGACACTGCAGGGGAGCTGACACCATTGCCTTGGTTGGGCCATAGTTGTAGGGCTCTCAAATCAACTCTCAAAGGCTGAGGTCATGGGCCATCTTTTTCTCCTCCATGACTAGTCTCATCTCAGCTAGAGCGTGCTCTTTCTCTACTCTAGCAAGGGCTAAGGCCTGCTCCTTGGCAGTCCTGGCCAGCTCTAACTGCAGCTTCCTTTATTCCTTCCTGACCTCCAGCTTCTTGGAGGACAAGCTTCTTGAGGATATACTGTTGCCGGGTCGAGAGTGATTCCCCAGATCTGGGAGAAGAGTGTCCCCCCCCCACTATGTGGGTCATTGGGCCCGGTTCTGACCCATCCCTGTACTCCTTTCTCCTCCAGGCAGCTTACCCTTTGGGGTGGGGTCCTCTGCCGGGGACCTCATGGCTTCCTGCAGCTCTGCCTTCTTGGCTCTACCCTTGCAAGTCACCCCCTTCACCTGACAGACCTTCTTGAGCTGTGCCATCGTAAAGGTCTCCAGGTCAACAAGCTCAGGCTCTACCTCAAGTAAGCCCTCAGACATGTTGGTACACTAGTAGTAGCAGTAATAGAGAATAACGAGGAATACAAAGTACTCACCACCCCCTCCCAGCTACTTCTCCGCCCCTTCTAGGGACACCTTAGGAACAAAGGAACACCTTTGCTGTGAAGTTGTAACATACAGTTATTTACCATGCAGTGCTGCGCAAATGCAATTCCTAACTCACTGCTTGACCACCAAATGTTGGAAGCAGAGGTTTCTGGTTGGCGCCCTAGCCAGGCAGAAGCCACCACCCCATCAAGGGCAGGTGATTGCACTCGTGGTATAACCTGTGCTCAACCTTGGGTAGCTTGGCACTGAGCAGATCAGGCTTATCACAGAGGCAATGTGTAAAGCATTGGCACAGCACTCACTCACAAAAAAGACACCCATATGGTACAAAAGAGACTTCACACCATTCATATGTAAAAATCATTTGTATTCAACACATATATAATCAATGCAACATAAACATTATGTACTTTTGGGCATAAAGCATACTTGGAACTATTACTAGCAGTACAAGGCCCACTTGTGTTGTGATAATATATAAAATATGAACACTGGGGCCAATTCCTAAAATAACCCCCCCCCCCCACACACACACAGTATAGAGTACCCTAATGAGGTCAAATATGCTATACACCCAAGGCTCACCCCAACAATCCTTATGCTTCAATCCCACACAGTTATAGGGGGCACCCTCGGTCACAATAAAATCAGAACCATATACATTCAGGAGATTAAACCACATTTTAGCAGCACTGCAGGCCTGGGTCATGGGAGTAAAACCAGCGTCAAATGTAAAAGTGCTTTGGTATGAAATCGACTAATAAATCCACACCGCCAGCCAATGTTGTGAAACAACAGTGGTACACACCCACGGTCACTCCTGCACATACATACTCGCTCTGCACTGCTACCAGCCAGTCTGTATGTAAGGTTCTTACTCTCATACTCAGCACCCTAATGCGGTGCACTGATATTCAGCTGGTCAATTTATAACACTCTGCAGACCCTGCGGCCCAAAACCTCTCTCCACCCGCCAGTTCATCCCGACACTCCTATGACCCCAGATGGAAGTTTCCCAGGTACCACTAAATCTGGGTTCTCTGGAACAAGTGGAGAAAGTACCAAGTCTTAATAAAGAGGTATACATAAACAATGGGGGTTTTCCTCTACTCAGGAAATCACCCACGGGTCTCAAAACACAAAGGAGTCATTTTCTCTTGACTCTGTTTCAAACTGTCTCAGAAGTGTTCTTACAGCCCAGTCAATCTTTCTTGCTACTACCAGCAGCCATGATGTCTTTGGGAGGGGCCAGGTGAGGAGAGGTCATTTGGTCCATCAAGATGAGGGTCAGGAAGGGAGCAATGATGAATGGGGAATTAACGCAAGGGAGCCTCTTGGATGCAGAAGACGCTCCCTACAGGTCCACGTTGATCAGAGTTGTACCCAGGCAGGCGGATACAAGTGTTGTGTGTAGATTTAGATACCCTATATAGTTTTCACAGATTATGTCCTTATATAGGTACATTTCACATTGCCCTTATTTAAGCATAGAAATCCAGCCCTTATTTAGACATTGTCCCTACAAACCGAATTCAGGCATGGTCACCTACATCCGTCCATCCACGTCACAACGAGTCCTAGGGAAACCAGACTCTTAAGCCTTTAGGAATTTCCCTCAGCTTGAATATTGATTTCTCCAAGAACTCATTAAGTATGCATGAACATCTATTCCATGGGGGTTCATTCATGACCGTCCTCTGCCCGACTTTTACATCAATGCTGGCATTCCTAGACACCTTCAAGGTATAAATATACCTGCACTTGCCCTGGCAAATTGCAGTTTCCGGATGATTCGATCCAACTCAGACTACGCGGTTCGCCACAGCGAGTTCGGAAGGAGATCGAGTTGCACTCCCCTGACGCTGACATCCTCCTCGCATAAAATCCAGCTCCAGTGCTCTCTGACTTTCCTCACGGGGTGTTAGACTATCAAGTCCAGAAAAGAGATTCCAACCTCTCTCATTCTCAGGTATGGAGCTGACTAGAACTTAGAGAAACTTTTGGCAACTCTTGGCTAAACTAGAATATAGCTAGCTATATTTTAGAAACGGCACCTTCTTCAAACCTTGTACTACACTTAGGTTAGGTATACTGGGGTAGAACATGTTAGAAACATCAGATGAGTATCACATTTTAGCTTGTGTTATTTATGTATGTATTTTTGATTAATATATGTCATAGCTACAAACCATGCTATTGCAGTATTATTTTATCTTACTGCTAACCTCGTACACATTGTACTTCACCGTCTGTCTTATGATTGTAGCAATTCATATTTCTTGCATGAGAAATAGGACTGTTCAATAAACCCTTTTATTGAAATGCCCATCTCTGTATTTCTGTGCAACTCTCTAGAAACGAAGCATGCACAATTGACTGAGTGAAACGTATCTATTGTTTCCACGATTCTGAGACTGTTCCGATTCTAAAAGGAAACAAAGTTGTCATGTTTATGCAGTTGTCAGAGACTAATCCCTTCTTGTATATTCGAGAAGTTTCTAGTGACCTCTGATTTAGCTGGCACACACAAGTAATTAGGATTAATATACTTGAAAGAGACATACTGACCGTAGTCCTATGTCAAATCTATAGTGTATGTTATTCCAATGCGCAGAGCCTATCAGGGATATAGGAACTACACTACACAAGGTCTGGTGTGCGTTGGGATGAGTCGCACCAAACCCTTCAGGTTACACACACGAAGAGTTTCAAATTCCGTACCTCTCTGGAAATGAGACACAATGACTGGTGCACATTGATATGGGTTGTAACAGGCATCTCCAGTCACACAAAACAATGTGTTGTGAATTCAGTATCTCCCTGGAAAAGAGGCTCAAAATCCGGTGCACGTTAATTTGAGTTATACCAGACCAGTCCGGTCACACACACAGGTGTAAGTTCAGCAGAGCCACAAGAGGTACAATGTGGCAATACTACGGACCCAACCCCACCTCACAGGGTTGGACCCTGTCAAGCAGACACCGCACACAATGAGCATGCAGTCATCGTGACGCATGGGAGAGATTTAGCACGCATGAAAAAATGGTCCACTTGGGGTCCCGCAACCGTGGAATCCGCTCACAATCAACAAGATGCTTATGAGTGTCGGGCTCCCTGCATGTACAGGAACCACACACCTTAGATGCGGGCAACGTTTCTGGGGCTTTGCACCAGGCAATCCAGTCTCCAGACACAGTTCTTAGTCCAACACCCTGCCTCGCTACCCGTTGGAATTCAGCAGACAAAGTAAGCACTGGCGACGGCACTGCTTTCCAGATGACACAGGTAGATGATGTAGGCACCTAACAGAAGATCTTTGATATCCCTGAGAGCTTCATTAGACCCTTGGCGAGCACACTTCAGGTCGCCACACTTCAGGAGGTCTTCAGCCCTGGCCATCCTCTATTTGGACAGTTATCCTCCATGTGCACATAAGATTCCTCTGACAGTGTACACCACGCAGTCCTGGTTCTCCGGTCACACGTCCCTACAAGCGTATTTGTACGTTGCTGATGCAAGGCACCAGTAGTTATTCCAAAGTGTGCATTTGAAGTTGGGGGTGGTACAGTGAGTCACCCTTTGAACCACAGATGTCTCCCCTACATTTCAGACCAGTCTGCCATGGGACAGTGGAATGCAAATCCTGCTCTTTAGTGGAGCCATTAGCCGGCCCCTAGAGTCCAAGTGTCAAAACCTCTCCTACCAATCTATTCTACTCTGCCCTCAAATGGCAGAGGTCTGTTATTCCAGGGAATGCCCATGGTTTATACCTGCCTTTGAGGAATTAAGAGATGCCCTCCCCTGGCATCATGCCCTCCCCTGGCATCTGGTATCAACTGGAGGCAGGCCCCATGGCACACAGGGAGTTTTAGAACATAGAAATGCCCTAATACCATAAGTGAACTAACGAGAGGGGATGGGCCCCTCTAATCAGTACAGCGGGGCTACCATAAATGATATCACCCAAAAATGCCGAAACCGATTATTGATCTTTGCACAAAGCATTTTTTGGTGATAAGTGGCATTTCTGAGTGAGATATGCCTAAACCACCTTTACCATTGGAAAGGATTTGGCACTGTAAATTCATTGATAGGAAATATGATGAGGCTGCTCCACTGCAATCTACTATTGCAGCCTGAAGTAACGTCAAGTACTTTCCCATGTTAGCCTATGGGAAGAGCAAGTCTTATAGGTAGGAGAAATTCACTTGGGTATTTCATACTACCTGAGCGCACATGCACTAAGGTGCACACAGGCTTGCAATATCAGACTGGACCCATGGACCCTGGCAACAATTCTGGATGCACGTGCTTACCGAACTGCCACGAGCACCATAGGTGCAAATGCACATGCACAGGCCTGCAAGAGCATGCTGGACGCAGAGTCCCAGGCAGAATAGGGGCAAGTGCGCACACATAACCCCGCAAGAGTAGTTAGTGCCATTGTGTGAGTGCACACATACATGCCAGCAGTAGAAGGCTGGACACGTGTTTAAAACACCGTGCAAAGTAGGAAGACACATGCACTTTCACACTGCATTTATGGTGAAAAATTGCCTAGAGCTCTGAACCCACACAAGAAAAACAGAAAAACCCATTGAGAAAAGTAAAAGTTTTAAGGAAACGCTACCTGTTGAGTATTAGGTCCAACAGCCACTTACATGTTAGTGGCAATGTGATTTCTTGTACATTCTCACTGTATTGACAGGATTTACATTGGCCAACCCTTCTAAATTATTTTCCCTGCCTCAACCAATTACTTGTTTAGGTGAAAGGTAGCTGTGAACTAATAGGTCTTTCAAGTATGTATTCCTTTGAAACTTGACAGGCGGGTATGTGCCTACCTCCAATCACAGGATAGAATCAAGTGAAAGAATATCACATCTATTTTTCAAAATCTGTTTCAGTTGATTTAATTTCTGGGTATATCTGCTGATAAAGAGAATGGGTTCATTGGTTGATTGAGGACCATAGCAAACTGTTCTAGTTCATCTTCATAACTGTTTCAGATGCAAAACAGACCATCAATATAACATAGTCAAATGACAATCTTGTCTGTCCACCGTTTCATATTGGTACCCCAGATCACTTGCTCCTCCCACCAGCCCATCACCAAATTGGCATAGCTGGGGGCAAAGCAGGTGCCCATAGCTGTCCCTTGAATTTGTTTGAAGAAATCCTTTTCTAAAATAAACATATTTTCCAACACGCAGATATTAATAATCTAAAGTAGCCTATGAGTGTGTTACAATAGGTTGATCGCACGAAATACTTACATGCTTCAAGCCCGTCACTACGCCTAAGACAGGTGTAAAGACATTCGACATCAAAGTAGACCATAACATGTATCTTCCCAGTGTAAATGTGAGAATTATGCTATAAAAACCTTGGTATCTCATATATATGAGTTCAAATTACGTGCACATGGGAAAAGAAAGTGGTCAACATATATAGATGTTTTTTCAACAAACTGTTCTTTGACAATACTATAGGTCATCTTAGCGGGTTTTTATGTATTTGTATTGATTGAGCAATTTTGGGACATTTTATGCATTGTTTTATGTATATTTGTTTCATTTTATTTGATATTTTCCCCAATATTTCAATAATGACACACTTATAGATGCAGTTATTATACTCATATTTATACATTGTGATAAATGAAATTAATATATATGTATATATATATATATATATATATACATTCTAACCACAAGTAATATGTACATTTGTTAAGCAGAGCTAAAAGAATCTGCATATATTTTTAAACTATTATTATATTTAGGTACATACATATAATCAAATTATACATATTTAACATGCACAATCATGTGCTGTACATTTGTGTTTTGATTATAGAGACCATGTAGGAAAGAGCCAACTCTTAAGTCGTTTTCTGAAGATAAGATAGTTATCCATGGATCTTCGGTTTGTGAGTAATAAGGGCCATAGTTTGGCTGCTCGAACAGTGAAACATGTACCACCCATGTTTTTTTTATTGCATGCTGGGGTTTTGAGGTAAGTTGCTAATCTGGAGAAGAGGTTTCTTTGTTGTATGTATTTGGTGATTTTATTCCTGATAAAAAGTGGTCCTGTTCAATATAATGCTTTGTGGGTGATAAATAGCAGGTTGAAGGTGGGTCGTCTGGCAACCAATAGATAATGTAATGCCCTCAAGACAGCAGACATTTACAATAACATACTATTTCCTACATATAACGGTAGTCAGTGAGACAAAATAAATTCACATAATCAATGAAACGAATCAGTTAAAAAATCATTACACAGAATATTCACAATCACTGTCAATAATCCAATGTGGAACGCAAGAAATGTTTTTAGCAAGACAAATCAATTGCACTGCCAATCTGCGTTTGTTTACACAATATTCTAATATCTTGTTTGTATTTAATTCATTCTCCAAGATATTCTTGTTATCAGTAATCCTATTCTTAGTACAACTCAGCGGAACTCTCGCTGGACGCGTTTGGAGACACACTGTTGCCTATCTCGGCCGCGCAGCAATAATCATTAATGATTATTGCTGCGCGGCCGAGATAGTGAGAAGAAGAGGTGAAGACACGTCTACCGGGAATGTAAAGGAAGGCGTTTGGTGACCCAGGCCCCATTACACAGTTGGTGATCCAATTGTTGAAGGATATGATGTTATAGTCTAGGTTGTTGGAGGAGATGGGATGTGGTGAGTGGTGTTAAGGGCATTGATCCACGTGTCCTTTGGGACTTTGCTCCAGGTGCGGTGGGGGGCATTCGGAAAACTAGGGGCAGAGGTCTGTGAGCTGGTGATATTGAAGTGGACGATGGAGTGGTCGGTCCAGGTGAGTTTTGTTGGTGTGGCTGTACCTGATGCAGTTGCTGGAGGTGAAGATGGAGTCTAGCATGTGGAGCATATCAGCTCTGTGTGATTTGCATTTGAGGACAGTAGGCCAGCACAACAGGGAAGTATTCATTCAGTTTAGCTGGGGTGAGGTAAGCCCTGAGGAGGATGCTATGTAAAATGAAGGAGAAAGGATTGCCAGAAAAAAACATAGTGTTGTTTCTTACTGCGAACGACCGCTCACGAGGGGTATACAGCCATATCTAATATTGGTGAGAAATGTACAACAAAGATTTTATTTGACTAGGCTAAGGATGGGTACACTACATTATCTAGTTGCTTTTCCTAGAATGGAAAAGTGGTATAAAAAATTACTAAACTGTCCATGTGATGGAAAATCCATACAATCCACGCTGCATTTTTTCTTTTTCGTATTTTCTATAAGGATATCCGTAGATCAGTTATGAAACCTCTCTTTCTATCAAATATGTTTTTTAATTATAAATATGCTTTAAGTTTTTTTTTGTAGTCTGGAAAATGTAAAATTCATAAATGCTGTTTTTCAATTTGTACAACTCGCAATTAGGAAAAGAAAAGACTACTCACATTTGGATGTATTGACATATGAAAATTTAGATAATTACCCTTAGTCGTATTTCAAATCATGCACTTTGTTAATTTGTGCCACTTTGCACTTTATGTATCATTATGCACGTATGTATGTATTGCATTTTGAAAATTATGAAGTGTATCATTGACTCGCCTCCAATTTTCTAAGTCTACTTAATAATGGCACCTTGTACTTTAAATATTTTATATGTACTAGTATTTTTTTAATAGTTTTTTTATAGTTGATGAATTTTAAATTGTTATTTGTATACATTTTAATTATGATGTAATGTAGGAATGCTTTATAGACTAGTATGCTTTTATGGTGGTATTTGTTGCACCGAATAAAGCTGATTTGGACTTTTGACGTTGGCCCTGAGGAGGACAATTTTTAAAATAGGTTTTAATCAAGCATTTATAGATACTTTAGCAAGTTATGCTAATATCTATCACCCATCCTTCACTGGGAGGACCCTCACAAAATCTGCTTGCAATCTATCTTTCCGGTCAGTGAGGGGCATCCGGGTTTGTTCCTCGAGACCTCTAGCAAACCATCGGATGAGATGCCTGCCTTTATCCTAGGACGTGCAGGTATTTCAGTAACCCATGTTGCGGAGCTTTCTCTACTATGATATCTCAGTCCACTCTAAGCACAGGCATCAAAGCATTGTACATACGGAAAAGGCCCGGCTGGATGTCATTATGATCTATTACCTCAGCAAATGGGAGGAGAGTCGCATCGTGCAAAAGATCCCTTGGGGTCGCCAGGCCTGCGGTCCACTGATGTTGGAGGGGAGCAGCGAGGGCAATTCCATCCCATGCAAGTCCAAGAAAATACCTGGCCAGCACACAGGGGTGGCTGAAGCCATAAGCCTCTGTCCTCTCTTAAAGTACACGATGCATGCCACACTAAGCAGGCAGGATTGGTGTGTCCGAGCTTTGCCCTGGGGCTAGAAAAGTACTTGTATTGTTTCCAGGTGTGAGTGTGCCATTGATGTGGTTGTGTCCACCAAAGGAGCTCAGAAAGGCCACCGGCGAATCCATTGTAGTTGGAATGCCAAATATTAATGTTTGAAATTTGGAGCTCCTCTGATCAGTCCAAATCCATAGTCTTGCTAGTGCCACCTGATGGAACCTACTATCCCAATTCAATTCGCCCAGTAACCCATGCAGGGTGCGGAAGAATGAGCGTGTAAGAAACAGAGTTTCTAAGAGTATAGACACGCCTGCTAAATCACAGATTCACCATTGCCTCCAAATGGCTCTATTGTATCGTGTGACACCGCCAGCAAGGCCTGGATTTTAAGCCAACAGCGCCTGGCATTCTGGGAGTTGTGCTGTGACCATCTAAGTAAGGGGTTAAAAATTCCAGCATGCAAAGTGTTGTTGGATAAAAGCTACAAATGGAAACAACATGGTGCCAATGCTACTTGGCAGCTATGTTTTATACAAGCACAAGGGGTTGTTTAATTTCCTCAACAAAAGCTGCAGAAGTCTGGGGTCAAATAGCAAACACGTTGTCTGGAGAACCCAGAAACGTGCTGTGTTTAGCCCCCGTGTATGGACCTGAGGTGTCATTCTCTAAGAGACCTAGTGGTAAAAGCCCACAGTTGTCTCTAATGCATGTTAGTACCAGGCAGTGGTCGAAGTGGGGGAAAAAAAGTAGGGGAACTGTGGGAGGAGAATCAGAGGGCGGGATAATCAATGGATTGGGTCAGTGGGCGGAGTGAGAGGTGTGGCAGAAAGAGCAAAAAATTCCAATTTTTAGTATTTGTTTCCCATTTCACTAACCGGTTACAGCTTATTACATTATTTCATTTAACCAATAGATACACATCTTGATTTAAGGTTAAATATGTGTTATTGACATTAAAATACATTCACAAAATGGGATGCGTTTCCAATCACAATATGTCCCAAATATCCTTAAAAGTGGAATTGCAAGCCATTTGTCTCGCAGCCATGGAGTTTCTGTCATCAGCACTTCTCCCTTTTTCTACAAGAGCAGTCGAAACATGAATGGCAAAATATCCTAGCTTGCAAATGTTTTCCACATAACTATGGCTTTGCCATATTTGCCACATAATACATCATCTGCTGCATAATCATTTTAACTAATAAAGTGTGTATAGCTCAAACATATCAAAAGTTACTAAAAATGTGACTTGTGCTGCTGTGAAGTGAGGGCCCTTTGCAAAGTTTGACTGGTCACCTTTCTCATTGCTGCAGTTGTATGTTCCACTAGTACTAATAAGGAAAGATCTTTGCAGAGACTGTTAGTATGTGTAAAAAGTTCAGAATAATAAAATATCAGAAAATTTACAGCACCACTAATACCAGTTTAGGGTGTCAGAGCAATTCACATCACACATATTAAACAGAGACATTCATATGTGTGTAAATCACTGTGTAGGAAATGTTACATGAGACAAAGGACGACAAGGTGTAGGAGTCACATGACAACCATACTAGTAGGCAGCAGAGTTGAATAGTGATTGGTCTACAGAAATACAAACTCAGAATTAAAAACATAATACCATGGTTGGGCGTTCTCTTTATTAATCAGAATTGATTTCTACTCAAATGAACCATTTTTTGCAACATTAGGATAATCGAAGACTGGGGAAAAAACATGCAGATCTTACATGACAGTTAATAGCTTACTGTTCCATGTTAGGATTTTAATCTATTAACTGCAAGTAACAATAGGGTCTCTCTGACAAAAGCAGTAACCCACTGACCTATTCACATTATGTGCACTTTGTGATCTGCATGGCACACGTTCTTAGCAGCATGCACATTACACCTCTGCCATTCCTTTTCATGAGTCAAACCTTCCACTAGACAAAACGCCATCTCTCTCTACTAAGAACAGTAATCACTGGAGTTATCAAGACATTTTTATTGTTGCCCAAATATGTTGGAGGCCAGGGAGGAGGCAGCAAGTGCTTTTAAAACCATGTTATACTTACAAACACAACGCCCCCACCCGAAGTTAGCACCCGATGCGGTCGCACTGCCCTGGGGCCACCCTGTTAAAGGGTCCTGTGACCTCAGTGACCGAGTGATTGCCACTTTATGGTGTGCTGCTTCATAGGTCTGTCCCCAAGACTGGAGGTGAACTTCATGGATAGTGGTGGACAGGCCTTTAAGGTTAATCCACACTTGCCACCGCTAGGGTCCACCTGCTGGTGCTAAGACACCAGGGCTTTTAAGATCTTGCGGCGCCTTCTAAGGTGTAGCACAGGAATGTGCTCCCTCAGGAGAGTGGTCTGGGAGCCTGGTCATTAAGGCTGAACCTGGTTCACCACTTCCACTTCAGCAGCTCTGACCATAGCGCCACATCCTCTCCCCCACTGAACACCATACTGCCCCACTTAGAGAAACTTGCACTGCACTGTCCCGCTATAAATACCTGGATGTGACTCAATTCTAATTACGCACTAGACAAGAGCAATATGCTGCCTAAAAAAATTTAGCAACATCCTAGAAAGAGCAAACACTCATAGGGAATGTAAGATTAACCTCTTTCATGCTCATGACGGCTCCCAGCCGGCATGAGTCACGGTGGGCGTGTGCTGACGACGGCCGGGAGCCGTCATGACCACGCCCACGATCGGAATGTTCAGCACTGCGGCGGAATTCGCACCGCAGCGATGAGGTTAAGTAAAGCATGTGAAATGTAAGCAGGAACAACATGGTTACATTTTTCCTTTTGCACAATTAGTGAGTGCTTTTGCATGAAAAGGTAAGGCCATGACTACAGGGCCTGTAAGAGACCTCTTTCAGTGCCCATTCCTTATATCCTTTCAAAACATCGGCAGCATGGTTTAAAAAGACCACATTGGTAAACACACAGTCGCTGTACACATTTTGTTTTCCAATTCACCCATCAAGCAGGTATTTCAGTACCTCCAGGCAAGGCAAGAGAGAGGAGAAAACAAAAGTATCACTTCACTGGCAAACACTGGAAAGTGGCGCTAATTTGTTTAGGAGCAAATAAATCAATCTGGCCTCCTTGCAACCACTCTGTCCAGCTTTAATTAGTTATTTAGTTTTCACATTTGGAATGTTTTATTTCTCTCCACCCCGAGGCTGCATTTGTGTCAGAAAAAGACAACATTTCCAGCAAAAATGTTTTTCTTTTTTGGATACATTTCACAGGGGAGCAAAAAAATGAAAGGAGGAAAGAGAGGGTAATACCCATTTCTTTAAGTCTCGGTTTTCACTAACTAAGGAGCAAGACAGAAAGAGAGGGAAGACTCGGAGGCTTAGAGGCCGTCACCGTGGCGTGTGCGCACTGTTTAATTAATGGAGACTTGGGGAGGCCGTGCATGCACGAGCACCATTTTATTTGCGAAGACTGAAGAGGCTTGCTTGCAGGCGCAGCCATCTCCCACTGCTGAGGGTGGGGCCCCCCTGCACCACGGGGGCTGCGGGAACCTGTGTTACACCCCTAGAATTATGTTTTGAAATATTTACCATGCTTACATGGGTTGTGGAAAATGTCCCATACAAGCATCACTGGGGACATTTTGTGCTTACAATAAACAAATAAAACACATACAGCCTGATTCATGTACGGGCCGTTTTGCGTGGCCCTAATAGCGAATCATAGCGACTCGCTATTGAGGACACGCAAAACGGTATTCATGTAGGAATTGCTAAATAAATAGCGATTCCTACATGTTCTCTATTTGCGAGTAGAAAATTGCTACTCGCAAAAAAAGGAATAACTCCCCATTCATTCCTATGGGCCAAAAGGCCCATAGGAATGAATGGGGAGTATCCCTTATTTGCGAGTAGCAATTTACTACTCGCAAATAAGATAGCGATTTTAAGGGTGCCAGGGGTGTCCAAAGGACACCCTGTAGCACCCCTAAAATGCACATTTGAACAGGTGTTGCGCACACACATGTCCAAAGGACATGTGTGTGTGTAACATGCAACTTAGAAAAATGCTTTTAAAAGCATTTTTCTAAGTTTTTGCTATTTACCGAGAGGTCTGACCTCTCGGTAAATAGCGGCCCAAATTTGCAAAATCGCAATTTTTGAAAGTGTCATGAATAGCATTTAAGGAATCTCTAATAGAGATTCCTTAAATGCTAATTCTCGCATATTAGCTAATTCTTCATTAGCGATTTTTGCATTTGGGATTGTGAATCCCAAATGCCAAAATTGCACTCGCAAAAGGCAAGATTCTGAGAATCTTGCCCTTTGCGAGTGCAATTTAGCTTCATGAATCAGGCTGATAATTTCCTTGACGAGCCCTAGAGTTCAGAATTCCGAGCTGCCCTGGAAGTCACAATAAGGGCTCATTTGAAGCTTCTAGTCCAGTCAGGGCTACAGGGGGCTGGATACATTATCTCAAATATCCATCTCTGTCACTAGGTGTGTATGAATTACAAGAATGGGTAGTGTTCTGGTGGGCCCTGGGTGGGTAACTCCTGGCACAGAATTGGGTCCCTCCGCCAAGGAAGGGCTCCTCTGCCTGTTCGGGTTAGGAAGCTCAGACTTGGCATGGGTGAGAACTCCGGCTGGTCCTGTGATGAGAGCCCCCACCCCTGGATTCCGTTCTTCAACCTGTGCCCATGATGGGGTCTCCCAGGCCTGGGGAGGTGTCCTCTGCTTGGCCAGGTTAAGAAGCTCTGACAGATGTTACTTTCTGTGACCACAGGCAACAGGAAATCAAAGTTCAATGCCAGAGATGGAGCGTGAAAAATGGCTACCACATCCAAGGAAGGTATCAGGCGAGCAAATTACCCATTACAGACACAGGGAAGTGGTAATTAAAAAATAGCAAAACAGGACTCTTTCAAGGCTCTATAATTTGAATAAGTACACTTTAAGGGCCAGATGTACGACCCTTTTATTTAGCGCCTCACAATTTGTGACTCATTGCGAGTCCCTGGGACCACTGCCTGCCCTCTCAAATTCTGACTGCATTACCACCCTATAGAAGAGGGTGGTAATTTGTGAGTGTTTTGCGACCGCAATTGTGGTCACAAAACATTCACACATTGCATTGTGGACACAATTAGGAACGGAATGCCCCTTCCTAATTACGACTCGCAATTCCTAAATAGCAAATCGCAAATAAATTACGACTCACTATTTAGGAATTGTACATGGCCCTTGCTGTTTGTGCAAGTGCAAATGGGTTCGCAAACCCATTTGCGCATGCAAAAACGGTTGTACATCTGGCCCCTAGTCCTTTAACGAAGATCCAATTGAGGGCAAATCTGATGCCAGTAGCCGTAGTAATTTCAGCTCCAATAGCGTACATTAAAGTGACTGCAGTTAAATTGCTCATAGCTGGATATTGTGATAAAGCTGGCAGTTCACTGCGAGGCGAGCTACCACCTGTCCCAGCCCTTGCCTCTCGGTACTCTCTTGATGCTCTTGACTGAGTGCCCTAAGGTGCTGAAGTGTTTAGTTTTGAAAAATGTGCGTATTCAAAGTAGACCGGTCGCTTCAATACTTCAACTATGAATAATCAAACAGAACTCCAAATATATTTTGTTGGTTTTCACAAATGGTGACAGGATTAAGATGGACTGCCAGTATAGGTGAAATTCTTGAATCAACGGATGACAAACCAAACTAAAAGAATTTGCCAAGAATGTATGTTTTCCTTAATGAAGAATGAAAATCAGAGGTTTAAAGACAGTCAGATACCAACTAGCAAACAGGCAGCGTTATTCCCATGACCCGCTAAAAGCTTCTGGAAAACTAAAGTCTTTAAGTTCAGGGGGTCAGTATGGTTGCAAAGCTGAAACTTAAAAGAATTGGTGGAAGGGCAACAACATGAGTGTTGCTTGCTACTTAATTTGAATCAACACAGGAAACCTCACCAGGCCTAGACACGAAAAGCAATAGGAGATTGATAGTTCTTTCTCGATTCGTTGGGTTTTGGTATATGGACGTCTTTGTTAGTAGAGTGATTTGTCTTGCTAATTCCAATGACAAATTAGACTCCTCAATGCTAACTAGTTAAGTGACCCCCGAGGTCGACGTTCAACTTCTTAGAGGGACAAGTGTCATTCAGCCACACAAGATTGAGCAATAACAGGTGTTTGATGCTCTTAGATGTCCAGGGCTGCAAGCCTGCTACAGTGAATGAATAAGTGTCTACCCATCGCCGACAGCTGTGGGTAACCCACTGACCTCCATTCATTATAGGGATTGGGGAGTGCAATTATTTCCCATGAAGGAGGAATTCCCAGTAAGTGGGAGTAATAAACTTTTTTGATTAAGTTCCTGTCATTTGTAGCCTGTGATTCGTGGAGGTGGATTACTCGGATTACAGAAGAACACAGCTAGCTGCAAGAATCATTGTGAATTGCCGGGCATATTGAAACCTGACACTTTGAATGAACCTTGTGGCACTGGGTTCCTGTCTGCGCTGTGCCTGTCTGAAAGTTGCTTGAACCCCAATCCCCCTGAGGCTCTACCTGGGTGCAGCTGGGGTTGCCACAAGGCGCTCTGCTCCCTTTATCCTCCTACGGTCAGACACTGATCACCCATTGCAGGATACCCCCTTGTTCCTGGCACGGAGGTACGTGGCCTAGCTCACATTGGTAGAGCAGACTGGTGTCCAGTCCACCCCGGGTGTGAAAACCTGGAGTGCCTGGCTGTGTGGTGTGCGTGGCTGTCAGTGGTGTCTCACAGCACCCGCATGCACCTTTTTTGCTGCATACTTCTTTGCTCAGTGCTAGAAGACCCCCTGCTTACCGGGGCTTCAGTCTCTGATCCGAGAAAGGATGTGCTGCCTTGACCACCCTTCATATGGACCCCCTCTTCTGCAGCCCAGCAATTGTTCCAAGCTCCCCCACGCTTCAGCATTTGACTACTCCATTAGATCAGATGTGGCGACCTGCTAAATCTAAGAATATTAATAAGAAGAGGAAAAGAAACTATCCAGGACTCCCTTAGTAATGGCGAGTGAAAAGGGAAGAACCCAGCACCAAATTCCTGCCTGACAGCATGCACAGAAATTGTGGCACACAGAAGGCCACTCACAAGCATCGCTAAGGGGGCACTATTACTTTTATTTGAAGATTCAGTCCAAGTTTCCTTAAGTGTTGTTTTAAAAGTTCACATCACATTGACATGCTGAACAGAATAACACACTGAAACAAGCAGATGACCCGGTTATTTAATGTATCTTTATTACTCCAAATCCAGTTCTTACCATAAGAGTAATTGTTTCACACCGGCAGAACTTGTTTGCTAATCCAAGCAACCATAAATAAAAAAAAGTCTTCCAAAATGGCGTCCTCTTAACTTTGATCTCCCATTTCTTGTGAACGAGAGGAAATGAGACATCCCTTTCTAAAATACAGTGTGATATAATGTAATAATATAATCCATAATTGGTTGATCGGAGAAATTAAAAAGATTACAGGTCATTACCACCTCATCCATTTTCTCAATCCCAGTCCTTACCATATAAGGTAGCATCCAATATTAGGTATTCCAATAAGTCCTAAGAAAGAGGCTCACACGAGAATTAAGCAACACCCAATGAATTAATCAATCATAAACAAATTCATTTAAAATTGTCCATCTGTGGCCGAATCCAACACACAGGTACCAAAGTCTGAAGAAAAGTTACCTCCAACCTAGAGTCATTAGGGAGTCATAAAGGTATTAGGGTTTGAAAACGGAGACTCCCCTTATCTTTGGAGTGGGAAACAACAAGTAGAGTTAAGTCCTGTGAAAGATAGAAGGAAGAAAGAATCTTTGGCACAAAAGAGGGACTGGGATGCTTTATCTCTGAAGAATTGAAATAAAGTCTCTGAGCTTAAAATGCTTATGGGAACACACAATTTTCGAGTTCTACCTGAGCAAATTGCAACCAAAAACAGAACATTGTAAGATAAAAAGTTATGGTCAGCAGTTTTTAAAGGCTCAAAAGAAGGCACTAGGGATGCCTTCAAAGTCAATAGAAAATCCCAGGAGTGCAAGTATAACCGATCTTTGAAGAAAACAATTCTTTAACAGGTAAGATGTCAAAGTAGGAATAGACTTTATCTCTGCTTCTCTATATGCCAAGATTGCTGCCCCTTGACTTGGGAGGATGTATACAACTAGGCCCAACTGAAACTCCTCCCTAAAAAATATAGAACCTTAGCTCGGTTAAAGTTAAATGAGGATAAGCCTTTATTTTTTTGTCAGCTATCAAAATGACACCAATGGCATGCATGAACCTTATGGGTTGAAGCGATACTCAAATGTGGGACATAAAAAGCCACTTTTGAAAAACAGCCCTTTGCCTGCAAAGCAAACCTTTCAAGTTACAAACCCACTGATTTAAACAAATAAAGGAACTCTCCAGACGGAAGGGCGCTTCAAAAAGGTAAGGATTGGGAGCAAAAATCCAATGTGGTCTGCTCAATAAATGAAGGAGAAGTGGATACCACGGCCAGTATGAGCAACATGGAAACATCAATAATGCTGTTGCTTGATTTTCCCGGATCTTCTCAATGCCCTTGTAGTCATTTGTATTTGGGGAAATGCATACAACAGCCCGTTGGTCCATTCTAAAACTGAGGCATCCACTCCCCATGCCTGTATCAAGGCACCTGTCTCAAATGGTCCATTGCCTCATTCTCCTTCTCCGAAGTATATACGGTACCTAGAGACAGGAAACTCTGTTCCACCCTGTTAGATGTGGGATTTCTGGTTGGCTAAGGCTTGCGCCAAAGTCAGGCAGAAACCACCATTCTAAGTCAGGGCAAGGAAGTCACCCACCAAGATAACCCCTGCTCACCCTCTTGGTAGCTTGGCACGAGCAGTCAGGCTTATCTCAGAGGCGATGTGTAAAGCATTTGGGCACGCACCCAGCAGCAACAACATCCAAGCCCCCCACAAAAGGAACTCCACACAAGGTTATATAAAAATAGCCTTTGTATTATCAAAACACATCAGAATCATAATCACAGGATGTACATTGTGCAAACTGGCACGGGCAAGATTTACAAGGGATTATATGTACACAGGACAGGGCCACACGGACCACTGTCAGGAATAAGCACTTGGTAGAACTAGAACATAGAACATAGAACAAGCAGAAGCTTCACACATGATGCATAGAAACACATTCGGAGGTATAGGCTAGAAGCTTACACATGAGGCATGAAAACCCATTCAGAGGTATAGGCTAGAAGCTTTGCACATGATGCATAAAAACACATTCAGAGGTGTAGGAAAAACACATGATGCATAAGAACACATTCAGCGGTGTAGAAAAGCAACTTTGTACATGATGCATAAAAACACATTCAGAGGTACCAGAACACATGGTGCGTAAAAAATACAACACACAGTACATTTCCTAGCACCCTAAGAAGCACATAACTCACAACAAAGTCCAGGTTGCGCCACTGCGCCAAAAACCTAAACGTAGCAGCTGCCCACTACTTGCTGGGCAGCTGAGGACAGGGACAGGGCCTAAACGCTGCAGCTGGCACTAAGTGCTGCGCAGCTGGGGAAGGCCAAAGTAGGGATGAAGGAATGCGCCTCACTCCTGAGTCCAGAGAACACATGTCCCTAGGAAGCAAAACCTAAACGGTGCAGCTGCCCACTACTTACTGGGCAGCTGAGAAACAAATCTGCGACATGGGCTCTCCCTGGCACTGTGGGACAAAGACTGCGCCCATGGGAGCCCTCTAGGCTCTAGAACAAAGAAAGCGCGTTTTGGGGAGCCCTCTAGGCTCTAAAACACCAAGGTGCAAAACGTGGGAGCCTTCAGGCTCGGAAAATAATCATGGGCCTTGGAGCCCTCTGGCTCCTAAAATAATCATGCCCGCTGGTGGGCCCACTCAGGGCTTGAAAACAGAAGGTGTCCCCTGTTGGAGCCGCGGGGCTCAGGCAATACCTACCACCCTTGTAAGGGGCTTTTAGAACTGAGGCATGCCTCCCTAAGTGCCGCAGTCGGCACGTACCGAAACGCCCATGGAGTCCCCCAGCCCTTCTCTGACTTACTGGGCTGTTCGAGGGGGACTCCTCTTCACCGCTCGTCGGGGGGGGGGGACGCGGTCTCTTCTTTGTGGGCCGCCGGGGCTCTCCCTCGCTCACGGGAGCCGCGGCGGCTTCTTTGAGGCGGCGGGCGGGGCTCTCTCTTGCTTCTGAGAGGCCCGCTGGTAGCGGCTACTTTTCCTGTGGCGAGGGGCTTCCCTTTACCTCCGGGAGCCCCGCCCTGCCATCGACTCTTCCCCCGGGCCCAAGGCAGCATGGCACGGCTTCCCCCAGGAAGGGGGAAACAGAAACAGCGTCCTCCCGGCCCCGCCCACAGCCAGGCGGCGCGGGCCGGACTTCGGCTTCCTGTGCTTCTCCCGGGCCGCGGTGGTGAACCAGGGTCACAGATGAGGGGTTGGCACCCTCGGTGATGAAAACAAAAGTAGAGGCGGGGTGGGCACCCGCCACGGTGCATATAAACGGGGTTGGCACCCGTAGATAAAAAACAATTAAAATGCGGGCATAAGGCAGGGTGGCTCTTGCCTGGAAACAACAAAAATAAGCGGGGCAGGCACCCCCGCGGCCACCAAGGAATGCAGCCATGAGGGGAAGGCTCCCCCCAGATAAGGAATAAACTAAAACAAAAGCGCTCCCAGGCCAGCCTTAAAAGCAAAATACAGCGCTCCTGTGTTATCAAAGGTCCTGGGGCAAGGAGATGGAGCAAAAACAGCCCCCAGCAAAGGGGAGTCCTCCAGGTCCCCCAGGAAATAAGGCAAAAGTGTCCCAGAGAGGTCATCCAGCAAAAAAAAAGTCCATCAGTAATCCAGGGGCTGGGCAGGACCCAGGGAGGCAAGCCTTCCCCTGGGCCCCAGCAGCAACACGCCCCTGGTAGATTCTAGTTAGCAAACAAGAACCTTTTACAAGAGGCCACAGCCTCTTTTTATACACACAATTCCTTTGTCTAAAGGTGCAGGCAAGGGGCGAACCAGATACAACTGGTTCCTGAGCACTTTGTTTTGCTCAGCCCCTCTCTCTAATCACAGAATGGGTCAGGGACATCAGACACACCACAGGGGGTGGAGCCAGCATTGTGGGCGGAAAGCCCAGCCCTATTCAGGTCCCAGGTGCACTCCTCCCCAGCCATCAACATGCAGATTTCCCATTCACCACCGGGGCAGACCCATCCTGACTCCAGGAGCCTGGCACACCAGCCAGCCCCAGCCACTCACAAGCCAGCACATTCACTTCACAGACAGGCCAACTTCTAGAAGTGGCACTTCCACACTAGACACAATAACGCAGCACACATCATCGCACAGCATTTAATCACACGAGTCCGCACATTCCAAACTCGCACTTGCACTCCCCACGCATCAGGAATTACCATGGACACACACATTCCCCATGCATTCCTATGGGAGGACAGGCCAATCTCACACACGCACTCAGAGAGCGCACGCACTTTACACTGCGCCACAGTGCTAAAGTGCGCAAAGACCGGAAATCATTAAAACTATGTAACACTAAAAGGCAAAACGTTCAGGGGTGAACCTGCCAGAAGGGCCAAGTCCAACACAACCTCCTTCCAGCCAAAACGCAGGGCAGACCAATCACCACTGTGATGGACTTCCCGGCTTTGGGCGATAGAACACGGACGCGATCCCGCACTGCAGGGACACCCTCCGGTTCTACGCCCTGTTGTTCCACAAGACAAGCACATACCTTAAAAAAAAACAGGCCCAACCAGGCTACCACACTGGTACTCCTTAGTTGTCCACGGCTAGGAGCAAGCCCTAGGCCACCCAGAAACCACTGTTCCATGCCTATCCACAGAGTGGGGGGTGGTAACCCCTGGCCTACAATAGCCATTCTCCACTCCCTTTCTCAGTGTAGTTCCAAACTACCACTGATCCTCCAACCTAGGGTCCGTACCCTCAGGCTGACCAGAGGTCACGGGCAAGAATGCCTCACCCTACCTCTACTTCTGGGGTTGCGCACTCTCCCAGGAGAAGCACCCTCCAGAACACAACTCTCCCACCAGTTCAGGACATCTTTCCCTCAACTGGTCTACCACCTGGGATCCAAATTCACTGGATGCACAGGGGTCAGACTCCCTCTGACCCTCTTCTAGAGTTCTGCACCCTCCCACTGTAGAACAGGGTCCCTCCACTTAAGGTAAGCCCCACCTGCTCTCAGGGTAGTACCACAACACTCAGCCAAGAACCCTAAAGATCCTTGCTAGGCCTGTACCACCCCTTCTGGGAAACACAGGGTCTCCTCACTTAAGATGAGCCCCACCTGTGTTCAAAGGGGTACCCCTAGAAGACAAACCGGCCAGGACACTGGTTACAGTCGCCCTGCCGCCCAGGACAGGCAAACACCTGAACCTGGCTCCCCAACCTAGGGACGCTACCCTTTGGTTAGATGCCTGGCGCACCAGGACTTCTACAAGTTGAAAACAAAAATCTAAGATTTTCTCCTCTCCTTCAGCAGCAAGGCAACCACTGCAGGCCAATCCCCCAGGTCAGGGACAGTACTCCTCCATACAGCTTACCCGGTTCCTTCTCTTCAGGCAGAAGTTCCTTCTTGTAACTTCAGGACACTGCTTACAGTTGCCCTTACATCAGGATCCGGAAACACCGGCTACTGGCTCCCCACCCGAGGGACGTACCCTTTGGTCAGATGCCTAGCGCACCAGGACTTCCTTGAGGGTGACACATAACTAATGTGTCGTGTAACAGTCTGCCTGTCACTCAGGACAGAGGTGGCATCACCATGGTCACTCCCCGGCAAAACAGCCCTTCTGGCTGGCCCCTGACCCACTGGTTCCTCCACTGGGGAGCCTATCCCCCCTCGCACCTCTCCATCTGGACTTCTGCACCCTCCCAACTGGAGCGGTACTGCCAGACACCAGGACTAATGGAGCTCTGCTTACAGACACTCCCCGTCCTTCAGACACTGGGAGATCCCCTTCAAAGGACGCTCCATACGGGCATGCTAGGCTCCCTCACCTGGTGTTCCCAAAACAACCACCCAGACTACAGAGACCGGGCTTGTGCTCCTCTGAGCCACTTCCACCACCGGGCTGGAAGACCCGAACTTTCCTTAGGGTCACTCCCCAACAAATAACACAATGGCACAGGGGCAGGGGAAACTCCCTTGAGCTTCAGGCCCACCCCTGAAATCCAACACACATCCATTTATTCAGCAAGCTCCTTATCCCAGAGAACTCACACCACTTGTCCAGTGCAACACACCATTCATCCACACACACCCCCACCCCCAGACCAGTAAGGCAGTTTCTACCACCCCTGATTTCTCAACCTGACCACACGTGACACAGGTACCATTACTCCGGGAACGGGACGGGGAACACATGCACTTGACACATTTTCGTGGAGAAGTGTGGCTCAATGGTTAGAGCGGCAGACCCTGATGCAGAGGTCTGGCCTGGGGCCAGGGTTCGATTCCTACCTCGGCGGCTCTTGGACTCAATCTCCCCGGACCTGATCATTCTCGCCTCAGTGCCTAGTCTAATCATGGGTCCCACTCTGTGACTCTGGGCAATAGCTTGCTTAATCTCCACAATGGCCCCAGCAGCGCTTGGATGCCTGGCTTCACCTTGGGGGTGCCCGGGAGTGGACATCTCACAGGAAAGCCAGGAAGGGTTCCACAGCGGTATGAATACAGCGCTACGAGACCTCTGGGTATAAGTGCGCTATATAAAATACAAACACACACACACACATTCAATTCCACCACTGGGTCCCACCCTTTTGGTGAATCCAGAAAAAAACACTGCACTTAGGGGATGATCTACCCTCCTGAGCTAGGGACACCTAACTCACGGTGCACAAGAAACACATTTCTAAAGAAATGAAATTTTTAGAACAAACTTAAAAAACAATAATCCCTTTCCATGTGAGTATCTAAAATGCAGAGTTTTGTAGTGAGGCCAGTTGTTGCTGTGGTACTGCACAAACACAAGTCCATTTTCCACCGCTGACCAACAATGTTAGAAATGGGATTTCTGGTTGGCTAAGGCTTGCGCCAAAGTCAGGCAGAAACCACCATTCTAAGTCAGGGCAAGGAAGTCACCCGCCAAGATAACCCCATCTCACCCTCTTGGTAGCTTGGCACGAGCAGTCAGGCTTATCTCAGAGGCGATGTGTAAAGCATTTGCGCACGCACACACCAGCAACAACATCCAAGACCCCCCACAAAAGGAACTCCATACAAAGTTATCTAAAAATAGCCTTTGTATTATCAAAACACATCAGAATCAGAATCACAGGATGTACATTCTGCCAACTGGCATGGGCAACATTTACAAGGGTTTATATGTACACAGGACAGGGCCACACGGACCACTGCCAGGAATAAGCACTTGGTAGAACTAGAACATAGAACACAGAACAAGCAGAAGCTTCACACAGGATGCATTGAAACACATTCAGAGGTATAGACCTGAAGCTTACACATGAGGCATGAAAACCCATTCAGATGTATAGGCTAGAAGCTTTGCACGTGATGCATAAAAACACATTCAGAGGTGTAGGGAAAACACATGATGCATAAGAACACATTCAGCGGTGTAGAAAAGCAACTTTGTACATGATGCATAAAAACACATTCAGAAGTACCAGAACACAGGGTACGCAAAACATACAACACACAGTACATTTCCTAGCACCCTAAGAAGCACATAACTCATAACAAAGTCCAGGTTGCGCCACTGCGCCAAAAACCTAAACGTAGCAGCTGCCCACTACTTGCTGGGCAGCTGAGGACAGGAACAGGGCCTAAACGCTGCAGCTGGCACTAAGTGCTGCGCAGCTGGGGAAGGCCAAAGTAGGGATGAAGGAGTGCGCCTCACTCCTGAGTCCAGAGAACACATGTCCCTCGGAAGCAAAACCTAAACGGTGCAGCTGCCCACTACTTGCTGGGCAGCTGAGAAACAAATCTGCGACATGGGCTCCCCCTGGCACTGTGGGACAAAGACTGCGCCTGTGGGAGCCCTCTAGGCTCTAGAACAAAGAAAGCGCGTTTTGGGGAGCCCTCTAGGCTCTAAAACACAAAGGTGCAAAACGTGGGAGCCCTCAGGCTCGGGGAATAATCATGGGCCTTGGAGCCCTCTGGCTCCTAAAATAATCATGCCCCCTGGTGGGCCCACTCAGGGCTTGAAAACAGAAGGTGTCCCCTGTTGGAGCCGCGGGGCTCAGGCAATACCTACCTCCCTCGTCAGGGGCTTTTAGAACTGAGGCATGCCCCCCTAAGTGCCGCAGTCGGCATGCACCGAAACGCCCATGGAGTCCCCCAGCCCATCTCTGACTTACTGGGCTGTTCGAGGGGGACTCCTCTTCACCGTTCGTCAGGTGGGGGACGCAGTCTCTTCTTTGTGGCACGCCGGGGCTCTCCCTCGCTCACGGGAGCCCCAGCAGCTTCTTTGAGGCGGCGGGCGGGGCTCTCTCTCGCTTCTGAGAGCCCGGCTGGTAGCGGCTGCTTTTCCTGTGGCGCGGGGCTTCCCATTACTTCTGGGAGCCCCGCGCTGCCATCGGCTCTTTCCCCAGGCCCAACGCGGCACGGCACGGCTTCCCCCAGGAAGGGGGAAACGGAAACAGCGTCCTCCCGGCCCCGCCCACAGTCAGGCGGCGCGGGCCGAACTTCGGCTTCCTGTACTTCTCCCGGCCGCGGCGGTGAACCAGGGGCACAGATGAGGGGTGGGCACCCTCGGTGATGAAAACAAACGTAGAGGCGGGGTGGGCACCCGCCACGGTGCATATAAACGGGGTTGGCACCCGTAGATAAAAAAACAATTAAAAAGCGGGCATAAGGCAGGGTGGCCCTTGCCTGGAAACAACAAAAATAAGTGGGGCTGGCACCCCCGCGACAACCAAGGAATGCAGCCATGAGGGGCAGGCTCCCCCCAGATAAGGAATAAACCAAAGCAAAAGCGCTCCCAGGCCAGCCTTAAACGCAAAATACAGCGCTCCTGTGTTATCAAAGGTCCTGGGGCAAGGAGATGGAGCAAAAACAGCCCACAGCAAAGGGGAGTCCTCCAGGTCCCCCAGGAAATAAGGCGGAAGTGTCCCAGAGAGGTCATCCAGCAAAAAAAAAGTCCATCAGTAATCCAGGGGCTGGGCAGAGCCCAGGGAGGCAAGCCTTCCCCTGGGTCCCAGCAGCAGCACGCCCCTGGTAGATTCTAGTCAGCAAACAAGAACTTTTACAAGAGGTCACAGCCTCTTTTTATACACACAATTCTTTTGTCTAAAGGTGCAGGCAAGGGTCGAACCTGATACAACTGGTTCCTGAGCACTTTGTTTTGCTCAGCCCCTCTCTCTATTCACAGGATGGGTCAGGGACATCAGACACACCACAGAGGGTGCAGCCAGCATTGTGGGGGGAAAGCCCAGCCCTATTCAGGTCCCAGGTGCACTCCTCCTCAGCCATCAACATGCAGATCTCCCATTCACCACCGGGGAAGACCCATCCTGACTCCAGGAGCCTGGCACACCAGCCAGCCCCAGCCAATCACAAACCAGCACATTCACTGCACAGACAGGCCAACTTCTAGAAGTGGCACTTCCACACTAGACACAATAACGCTGCACACATCATCGCGCAGCATTTAATCACACGAGTCCACACATACCAACCTCGCACTTGCACTCCCCACGCATCAGGAATTACCATGGACACACACATTCCCCATGCATTCCTATGGGAAGGCAGGCCAATCTCACACACGCACTTAGAGAGCGCACGCACTTTACACTGCGCCACAGTGCTAAAGTGCGCAAAGACCAGAAATCATTATAACTATGTAACACTAAAAGGCAAAATGTTCAGGAGTGAACCTGCCAGAAGGGCCAAGTTCAACACACCCACACACAATGTAATAGTACAATCTAATCTAATCTAATCTAACATAATATAATATAATATGATATAATATAACATAACATAATAGAATATCAAGAGATTGGGAACCCATTCCCCACTTAATGTGTGAGATGCAACTTCACAATCTAATTGTCATTTCTTATTAGGGCCACCTGTTCTCTCAGAATGGAGCAAAGCTAGTTGGGCTGCTTTCAATGCATCCAACTTGAAGAATTCAGACACAAAGCTGTGTCCCAAAACCTTTAATATGGTCTGTCTGATAATGTTGCTCGCCACTCAGGCTACTCCTATCTGTTGCCAGGACTGCTATAGGAGGGAGGAAGAAAGGAGGAGCTCTGCTTAGATTGGCAGGGACTAATCACAATTGAGGAACTGCCGTATCTGATTCATCACTGGAATCTGTGCCTCACAGTCTTCGAAAATCAGACTCCAGTGAGGCAACAGGTGATGAGCCAAGGGATAGAGATGCAATCTGGGCAAGTGGAGAACTGCATAAGTAGATGTAATCGCCTCCTGCACTCTTAACCTCTCTCAACACTGATCTTGACAGATGGGTTGAGACTCTTGAAAACAGTTCTTGCTCTCACTGAGCAGAGAGAAAGACCTGACCCAAATCTGATCGAAAAACTGTTCCATTGAACAGTAATTTTTTATTCAGAATTAGCTGGAATTTCTTCTGCTTGATGAGGAAGCTGTGCATTGACAGAATGTGCAGATATCCTGATTTTCCTCTTACCTCATCTGAAAGGTATAGGAATACTTGAAATCCCTCTGAGTGAATTATTCCCACCAGAGGAGCTAATAGCTATTGGCTGGTACTGGAGTCCTTGAACATACAACCTTAGATATCTTTGTACATTTGTATGCATTGATACATGAAGATAATCATCTAATAGTTCTAGGGATGATGTGAAGTAGCCCTCTTTTATGAAAGGAAGGATTATTTGTAGTACCAGCATCTTGAACATGTGAAGTGGAATAAAAAGGTTCTACCTCTTCAAGTCCAGCACAGGCCTGAAGTCTCCAGACATCTTCCAAACCAAGAAGAAGATTGAACAACGATCTGATGCCTCTTCTGCCTTTGTAACGGGAATTAATGAACCTTTTTTCAAGAGTTCATGAAGTCCTTCCGATTGTGCTTTCCTCCAAAGAGGAGACTGAAGCATAGAAGTTTGACAAAAAAAAGTTATTTGGAGGATCTGAATCTGATAACCATCTCATGGTTTCCAGAACTGAGCTGTCTGTTTTTGAATACTTCCTAACTTTGAAAAGGGTCTTAGTCATCCCCCAACTGGAGTCTCTGGAAGGCTTTTAACATAGTGATGCTTTAGTAGGGAGAGAGGCTGACTTGCTGAAGTAGTTGACTAGTCCCTAGTCTTGCCCTGATGGGTGCCCACCCACCATGACCCCTCCCTTGAATGGGCTTATTGACATTCCTTAAAACAGATGTAAATCAAAAACCTCTTTTGCAGGCCGAACCATGTTCCCTTAAGGAGAGTCAAACTGAAACCACGAGTTATCAATCTTGCACTGATCTTTTTCCCCGTACTCAAATTGCGGACAAAATAATTTTACAATGGAGAACGGTAAGTGGATCAGCATTGACTTTTGTGATGTATCCGTCTTCTGACCCTGAATCCATATGTGCCTTTTGGCTTTGATTGAAGAGCCAGAAGCTGATGCAGCCACTTAAAGAGTTGAAAAATATATCAGACAAGAGGGCCCATTATTGACAATCTTCACCTACGGTCTGCCCCTGCTTCATATGCTCTGTGAACAGTTGGTTATCTTTCAATAGTGGCTGGATTGTATAGTTAGCACATGTACTGGATCTGATTAAGAAACTAGAGATGGAATAGGCTTACTTTGCTGCTGCTTCTACTTTCTTGCAAACAGAATCTTGGGGGAAACTTTACAAAATTCTGAATGCAGAAGGAACCTTGGTGGTTGTCTTTTGTGATACAGAATGGAGAAATGTTCATGCTCTACTTGTGTTGAAGATTCTGGGAGGGCCATATTAATTTTACATGTGTTCAAACGTCTGCCAATTCAGGGCCTTGAACAAAACACCCCTTACACTCTCTTCTTCGGGTTTATCATAATCATCATCAGGTGCAGATCCTAGCCTTTGAAGTTTTGGAGTGTGAGGACCTGCCTTTGCTAAAAACATCACTTCCACAGCTTTTGCAATCCTATTTTGGTTTGATCCCAAAGAAATAGTCTCTTCAGAGCCACCTTCCATATCATGGTCCTCATTATGGCCCAAAGATGAAGTTTTTTCTTGGCGCTTCAGTGACATCTTTTTACACTGATCTGCAGTGAGAACAATCAAGTGAGCAGCAGCGTCTATTTCTCTTGCTCAGCAACAGTTAACTTCTAACTTCCTTGTTTACATCGGTTGCAGAGGGAACAAAACAATGCAGCATCCACTATGCTGGCGATGCCATTGGTATTTTGTAATTAGCATAGGTCAAAGTCTTGTACTGAAAAAGGATGTCTCCCTGAAATTAAGGTCTAATGATACGCTGCAGTTGGTGACTTATAATGACTGCTGTAGCGATCCTAATGTGCATAAAATAAACAATAATTATAAACAAATGGTCTTACAGTTGAACATCCAACCATTGTGCGTGCCCTGCAATCTTGAATGGTAATAACCAGCAATGACCTTCTCTCATTTCCCTTACTTCCTTTTCAACTCACACTAATTTGATCACAGGGGCACCTCCAGGTGCCTAATGATACCTATCACTTGTGGCGTCCCCCAGGGTTACATACTGTCTCCTGTTGTCTTGAACTTCCGGATGGAACTGCTTGGTGCTTGACAGCATCAATATTTACCAGCATGCTAGTTATATTCAACTGTACTTCAAAGTTTCCTCTGCTCCAGACATCCAAAGCCTCAAATATTGGCTCCACATCTTCCAGACCTTGATATCCTGTCCCTACCTGAAGCTCAACCCAACCAAGATTACCTAGTATTGCTTAGAACAACAAACATCAAACAGTACAAACCTGGTTTAATGACATGCACCTTGGATTCATACTGGACATCATCCTCACCCTCAAACAAATTATTGCTAAAAAAGCTAAGAAAGGCTTTTTCTTTACTTATGTAATGTTATCTTATGTTATGTTGATATAGTGCGCTAATCACCCAAGATGGTATTGGGTGCATGGGCAGGGTACTTGTACAAAGAATTAGGTATTCACCACCTTGCAGAACTCAAGAAGTGAAGAGTAGGCTCTGATGTCTTGAGGGACATCTTTCCATGTATTGGGTGTGTTGTAGAAGAACGAGTGACTTCCGGTTTGCTTTTGCAGATGCGGGGAGTGTGTGCAAGTAAGAGTGTGGCAGAGTGTAGGTTTCTAGTGTGTTGGTGAAAGTGTATGCAGCTGTTCAGGTATTTTGGTCATGTGTTGGGTAGGTCTTTGTATGCGAGTGTGAGAAATTTGAATTGGCTACTCTTGTGAATGGGGAGCCAGTGTAGCTTCCTGAGATCCAGTGTGATGTGAGTGAGGCGTGATGTGAGTGCAGTGTGGGAGGTCGAGTATGAGTCTTGCTGCGGTGTTCTGGATGGTCGGGAGTCCGATTAAGAGTTGTTTGGAGATTCCGGCATTGAGAGTGTTGTTGTAGTTCAGCCTGCTGGTGATAAGTGCTTGC
Source organism: Lissotriton helveticus (assembly GCF_964261635.1). Lineage (NCBI taxonomy): Eukaryota > Metazoa > Chordata > Amphibia > Caudata > Salamandridae > Lissotriton > Lissotriton helveticus. Next base: position 1,599,443,111 of record NC_136069.1, on the reverse strand, counting down.
GTGACAGTTTATCTGGTGTTCTGAGGCAACAATTCGAAGATCTTTCGCAGCATGCGTAGGATGTGGAAGCAGAAGGTGTACACTGTGTTGACTTGAGCTGTCATGTTGAGCTTGTCACCTTGGATGATCCATAGATTTCTTGTGTGGTCTGTGGGTGTTGGTCCAATTCCCACAGCCACTAGGTGGAGTCCTGTGGAGAGGTCTTGTTGCCTACGACCAGTACGTCCGTCTTTTCAGAGCTTCAGCCTGTAGGTTTGCATCCATTCTGCTATCATGGTCATGCAGTTGGCGAAGTTGGTTCTGGTGCTGGCTGTCTTGTCCATCAGGAAGAGGATGAGTTGGGTGTCATCGGCGTAAGAGATGACAATGATGTCATGTGATCGAATGATGTTAGTGAGCAGTGACATGGGTTTGTTGAAAAGGGTGGGGCTGAGGGACGATCTCTGTGGGACACCTAACAGTTTCTTGGTCTCTGATGTGAAATGTGACACCATGACCTTTTGGGGTGTTCCCGTGAGAAAGGAACAGATCCATTTGAGAGCGGATCCTTATAACTAAGATTGAAGGCTGTGGAATGAGGGGTGCTGTTAATCCTCAGTCTAGGATGATTCGAATGTCGTAGGTGGCTGCAATGAGTGCTGTTTTGGTGCTGTGGTTCTTTCTGATTCCTAATTAATTGAGTGTTGTCTAGAAGATGGTGGAGTTCGGGGTGGGTTGTGAGATGCTGGTTGATGACTTTCTCAATCACTTTGGCTGAATAGGGGAGCAGTAAGATGGGTCGGAAGTTGCTCAGTTGGTTCGGCTGTGGGCTTCTTGAGGAGGGCGTTGATTTCTGCAAGTTTCCATTCATCCGGGAAAGTGGCGGACCTGATGGAGGTGTTGATGATGTGGGTCAGGTTTGTGCTGATTGGTGATGTTCCCAGGTTGTAGAGCTGGGGGCATGGATCCACTGGGGCCCCAGAGTGGTTGGTCCGCATGATAGTCGCTGTGTTGTTTCTGATGAGGGTTGTCCATTCAGTTAGGTGGCTGTCTTGGTTGGTGGTGGGTAGGTTAGCGATGAGTTCTCTGAGGTTGGGTTGGTGTGCTAAGTTGGTGTGGAAGAAGTTGGATAGGTTGTTGTAGAGTTGTTGGGAGGCAGCAATGTTGTTGCCATTGGTTAAGGGTGAGGTGAAATCCTTGATGATTGAGATGATCTCCTTGCAGCTGTTGGACCTTCCTTCGATACGGCCCACTAGTGTTTTTTCTTGTTATCTCTTATTTGCTAATGATAACATCTGAGTGCAGCCTTTTAAGTAATTCTGTTGTGGTGTCATGGCTGCCTCTCCATTTCCTTTCTAGCGGTTTACAGTGTTTGGTGTCTCTGAGGTCTTCTGTGTATCAGCTGGCCTGCTTGTTTGATCTACTATGCTTGGTGTGTTTGATGGATGCGAGAGACTCTGCACAGTTCTTGATCCAGTTGTTGAAGTTGTTGATGTCCTTATCGAGGTTGTCTATTGGGCTAGGCTGATCCATGGTGAGGGCGCTGAGCAGGTCTGCTTCTATGATTTATGCCCCCCCTGCAGCTTGGAATGCTGAACCTGGTAGGGGTGTTGACTTATAAAGAAAGTGATACAGATTCTTTCAGAAAGCAACCTCAAAACTGCTGTTCATTCCCTCATACTTTCACATCTGACTGGTGGCACCCCATGAATGCATCTTAAACATTGAAGCACATTTCACCCATGGGCTAAAGAAATATGAGTACATCACCCCCATCCTGATGAACCTCCATTGGATCTGCTTGCTGGCCAACACCACTTGCAAAACCAGCTGCATCATTTACAAAGCCATCACAACCAGTACTCCTCCTTATCTTGCTGTTAGGCTGTCGTTCTCTGGTGGTTCCTGGCACACTTGCAGCAGGACACCTTAAGACTGAGAAGGGTAAAAAAAAGAAAAACTAAGGCAACATACAACATCCCATATCCATCAGGACCGCCCTAATGCTGCCTAATTTTAGGAAAGAGTTGGCCCTGTACAGTACTTCACTGCCTTTTGGCTTGGTTTGCGCTAAAGAAATCAATCATCAACCAATCAATCAGCATTTGTATAGCACAGTACTGTCGCCCCTCGGGGTATCTGGGTGCTGTGGATGAAATGTCTTTGTTGAAGAGCCAGGTCTTGAGTTTTAGGTGTCCAGGGGGGAGAATGGGCACTGGTTGGTGGGAGGAGGGTAACCGCAGGAGGAGGGAAACAACATAAAAAGGGAAGAAATGAGCAGAAAAGGCATAATAAAGGTCAGAAGTCAAAAGAAAGGGGAAAATTAGAGGTCAGAAGTGAGCAGAAAGGCAAAATAGAGGTCAGAAGCGAGCAGAGAGAGGCAAAATAAAGGTCTGAAACGAGCTGAAAGAAGCAGAATAAAGGTTAGAAATGAGCAGAATAGAGGTCAGATATGTGCAGAGTAGAGGCAAATTAGAGGCCAGGAGTGAGCAGAAAAGAAGGCAGAAAACAAGCACACAAGGCAGAAACCAAAGGCAGTAGAGGGTAGCAGACTGTGGACAAGCTGGGCAGGAGAAATGTCGCAGGGGGAGCTGGCACGTGGACCTGCTCAATAAAACAAGCATAACGAGGCAAAATAGATATCAGAAATGAGCTGAAAGAAGCAAAATAGAGGTCAGAAATGAGCAAAAAGAAACAAAATATGGTCAGAAACGAGCAGCAAGGGGCAAAATGGAGATCACAAACAAGCAGGAAGAGGCAGAATAAAGGTCAGCTGTGAGCAGAAAGGGGCAAACTAAAGGTCAGAAAAGAGCAGAAGGAGGCAAAATTGAGTATTGAAACGAGCAGAAAGAGTCAAAATAAAGGTCAGAAATTAGCAGAAGGAGGCAAAATAAAGGTTAGAAGTGAGTAGAAAAAGGCAGAAAGTGAGCAGAAAAGAAGGCAGAAAAACAAGCAAGGAGGCACAAACTTCTAGTGGCGGCTGCCACCGAGTAGCACGTGTGGGGCAGGGGTGGAGACGGGTAATAGAAAAATACATTAAAATGTGACTCACTTTGCTGCCGGACCGCCGCCTTGCGCCGTCCTATTCTGTTCCTGCTTGAAGCAGAAAACACACCCAGGCTCCCTTAACCCGTGGATCGGCGCTCAGACGGGAACAGGGGGCCTGTGCATGTCCCTCACCAGGCGGTACAACCCGGTTGGCAACACACAAAGTGCTCATGACTGTTTGGCCGGCCCAGGAGGGCCGGCCAAACAGTCATGAGCACTTAAGTGCCCAGCACTCCTCCCTTACTGGCTGTATTGACAGCAAAGCCCTGCCCTACCCTGTAAACCTGCATAACAAAGGGAAAATAAAATGGTAATAAAGCAGTGTTACTATCATTTTCTTTTTCCTTTTTGCACGGCAAAATATACAGTGGGACGGCGTGCCTCCACCTTAGCGGAGGAGCTGCCACTGCAAACTTCTCCCATGACACATACATACATAGATGCATGTCTTTTTACTTAACTAGGCAAACATTGACTTGGAGCAGAAACAAAACTAACAGGATGTGATGCCTGGCTTCCATTGACAGATTTAGGAGGAGGAAGGTGAAGAGGGAGCCAAGCGGGGGACGTTTTTTTACTTAAGGGTGCTTAGCTAGGCAAACAAGTACTACTGGTGTGACACTATTACTCATAAAGGAAGTATTAGGAAAGGAGGAAATGGTTAATGGTGCAAATGGCCCCACAGTACAAAGGGCCACAATATCTAATGGCAATGCAGTGAAAACCGGTTAACATGCAAATACTTACAAAATACAAATGTTTTAATTACAGCTGTCATATTTTAAATATATTGTGCTCATGCAATTACCTTTTGATGGTGATTTTGTTATAATCTCTTTCCTGCAGGCAAGTAGAACCGCGCTCGACATGGCGCTCAATTCCTTTGATGATCAATACATAGGCTGTGCTGATAAAATGGAGCAAAGAATTATAAAAGACGGACTGTTAGAAAAAGAACTGTCCAGAAATAGTAAGTTAAAAAAGCAATGGGACAGTGCGAAACAAAAATGGGCGAATATAATAAACAGCGACTCCCGGCCCGATCTCCCAAAGGGCTTCAAGGACGACTACGGGGTTGCACTGCTGGCCTACAGGGCTGGTGATGGTGGCATTTACAAGGACTTCAACACCGCTGTCCGGGAGGGCGGCCGGTCCACAATGTATTACATGAACAATTTTCATTTCAAATCCTTGCATTTCTACCTGACCAGAGCATTTCAGCTCTCATACGAAGACTGCAAAATCCAGGCTAAGATGGTCTACAGAGGAGTGGATCTACGGCACCTGCCACCCCAGGGATTACAAAATACAATGAGATTTGGTCAGATTACTTCATCATCTCTGTATAGAGAACAAGAAGACTTTAATGCTGATTCCTTCTTCACCATAAGAACCTGCTTTGGAGTTCAGCTGAAGAACCTTGACAATGATGCTAGTGGGTCCGCTGTGCTGATTCCAGCGAACGAGGTGTTCAATGTGACTGGATCCTCAAGAACAGAGCAAGGCACCAGATTTATACTACACAGTACACAAAAGACCTGCAGTTACTTTAACTGTGCATACTTACTTGGTAGGTATTAAGTGACAACATGTGCCTGCATGTGTGAACAATATCCATGTCAAAAGTGCCTCATTTCTTTTGTTACGGGATTGTATGCATGAACCAAGTAGAACCTCTCCTAAGACATATTTACTGAATCCTTGTAAAACCTAAAGTTTGGTAACCTAAGGCTTGGATAGGAACACATAAAACATGACGCTCCCATATGTATAGATGTATGTGGTACCTCTGTGTGGCCCCACCTACCTGTTCACATTGCCAGAAAGGCTCTGGTCTGTGGATTCATGTAGAGACTTTGGGCCATATGTATGAAATTTTGTTTTTGCGATTCTCAAATAGTGATTTTTTGGGAATCGCAATTTGAGAATCGCAAAACGCTATGTATGTAGGATTTGCAAATAAGTTTGTGAATCCTACATATTCCTTAATTGCGAATTGTAAATTGTAATTCACAATTAAGGAATACCTCCCCATTCATTCCTATGGGCCTAGAGGTCCATAAGAATGAATAGGAAGACATTCTCAATTTGAGATTCTCAATTAGAGAATCGCAAATTGAGAATGCATTTTCAAGGGTGCCAGGGTGTCAAAAGGACACCCTGTTGCATCCCTGAAATGTGCATGTGTGCACATGTGGCACACATACATGCCCTGAGGGCATGCATGTGCGTCACATGGCACTTTGAAAAATGCAAAAAAGTGAATTTTTCAGAGAAATCGCAAATAACCACCAACTTGAAGTTGGTGGTAATTTGCGATTCCTTAAGCCCAAATTGCACTTTTTCTGTGCCTCTTACATTGCATTTAAGGAATCGCAAAATGTGCGATTCCTTAAATGCAATCGCAAAATAGGGAATCGCACATTTTGCAGTTGCTTATTTTGCGAGGCAGGTTTACCTTAATACTAATCCTAACTTAGCTAAATTGCGATCGCAAACGCCGAAAGTCTGCTAATTTCGGCGTTTGAGATCGCAATTTTGAATGATACATATGGCCCTTTGTCATGCAAAAACTTGATTTTATTTCATACTAAATGCTGATATTAAACCTGTTTCTAAGATACAAGAAGGTCTGAACAAGTGATTTACCCAACTTTAGGACATTTTGTCCAAACCAGGATACCATGATTACTGTCTACACGTGCCGAAAACATAACACTAACCCGCACCTCCTTGCTACAGCCTTTTGCTTTTTGGAAGATAAGTGCCTCATCTCCAGATACCTACAAAAGGCATGCAAAGGCAAGATAGCATTTTTTGTAGTTTCATATAGTGACAACCTTGCCCAAGGACGTTAGAGACATTTCCAAGAGAACCTGACTACATTACACATTTAGAGCATTTGAAGTCATAGGGGGTAACACAACCCATTGCATTCCTCAAACTTCAGTTAGAGCAACAGACTAGGGCTGTCCTTCAACTGACTACCTTTGAATTACCCACTACAAATTCCTGACTGCTGGACAAAATAGACTGCTGTGCTAAAATTATCTTCTGGGGTGGTCCCTTTAATGGGTGGGCGGAATCATCCAGATAGCAGGCAGCAGAAGGTCACATTTATGCATGAGCATCAGGACCCAAGGTCCCTCCAGGGAGGCGGTTATTGTGATTTATGGATTTCCTCTATTTATGGTGGATCTCTTGGCTTTGTGCTTACAAGGAAATTTAAAAATCCAATTTCCAGATGAAAAAGGCCTTTGTTTAGTACATCTTCATCTACCTAAGTTAGGGGATGACTTAGAATTTAAGAAGCATACTAGTTTTTAATAGCGATAGAATACCCTCTCCGCCTCACTGAACATGGCTGATTTACAGTTAGATGACCCTAAGTATGCAAGAACCTCCTACTCTGTCACTGACATACTCCTCCGACAGCCCAACAAAGTAAGGGCTGTCAGAGGTTTGGCCATACGACTTGCCACCTGATTTAGAGTGGGATATAAAATTACCATTTTTTTACTATCCTTACTACCTTGAAAAACCTGGAAGTAAGGGACAGTGAAAGCATTTAAACGACCGTCACCCACAGGGAGAATCGCATTGAATGGGGCGGGCGGTCATTAGTTTTTTCGAAAACAAAACTCTATTTTGCAATTTTGTTTTTGAAGAAACAAAAACAAGTCAAATGTTTGATTTGACAGTAACCACAGTGACTGCGGTTCCTTCCAATGACTAGAGATATCCGCTCTGCCATTGGATGTCTCTAAATTCAGCATACGGCTATTGCCACAGGGCAACCTGACATTCTAAATGAGGCCCTTAGTTCTCTCTGTTATAGGTTTATAAGTAAATTCCTCAGTTGTCTTGCTCCACCCTCATTAGATTGCTTGGCTTGATTCCGGAAGGCATCTACTTCAGAGTCTTCTTCTTGTACATTTTAAGCACCTCTCTTTCGTTTTCATTTAGTTTTTCTGACCAGTGATCTTTATGGTGCTTCAATACCTATGTGGTTTATTTATGCTTCTGTTCTTCCACAATAGCACTGGTCTTGCTTCACGAGCACTTGAAGTACTTAGCAGGATCCCAACAACACATAATTGCATTGAACATTGTCTAGCCTCCAGCATGTCAGTCAAGGGGGGAACTTCAGAGAACGATTTAGATCTTGGTGGAGAGCATGGACGTCGATTCACCAAAATGCCGGGGGTAGTGAAAGTGACATTACTTGTGACTCATATGACAGTAAGTGACATCACATGACTTTTGACCTGGATGACCTCATGATAAAACAATATGTCACTGTAAGTGACATTATTGAAAAAAAACTAACAGATACAGGACAAATAAAAACACAAAACCACTACTAAAGCTGATTACTGTCCGATTTTGTTCTCAAACTACATATTAACTAGTTTACTGCCATGATATGCTAGAAGAAAAGTCTTGAAAAATTTTGGGGTACCAACCTGCACACCCTTGTAATACAAAGTATAACTAAAGTATGCTAATGTGATTTTATTCAAAGCATGCAGCTGTGTGCTTAAGGTCCAGCCTAAATAAACCTCTAATACTAACATGCAAAGATAAGGTGCGGAAACCACCGTACCTGACACTCAGCGCACTGTTCTGATGTCCCTATGGCTTCTACCAAATGATATAGTGATATAATCAATAAACCATGTAATTCATGTAAACAATGACATGATCATTTTAATTCATTGCATACTATTTGTGAATCATTCAACTTTCTTCAGTGTCTTTGTGTTAAACAAAATGCAGTATACAATACGACATGAGAATAAATGTGGTTCAATTGCAAAAAAGTTGTTCAATAAACATTATTTGAACATTCTAAAAGAATTGAACAAAAAACCCAGTGCATTTCGCGTTCAACCCTTCATCAGGGGCTTATAAGTTTCTATACATAGGATTCTAAATCTTTTCTTGTCTTGTTGCCACTGGCTGGAACAAATAGAACAAGTAAAAATCAGGTACAAATGGATACAAATAGAGTATCACTCCGTATCCATTCTTGCCGACAATATCTCTCGTGCAAAATGCATTGAAGAACCTTATAACTCACATAGGGTACACGCTAAAAACAAAGAAAAACTTTGATTTAGAATGGCGGAAGAAAAAGTGAAGAGACATGCATACAATGAGGCCATTGAGCCCCCTTAACATGACTATGGCAGTGAGTGAAAAAAGGGTGAACAAATAGACATACCGCGAAACCAACATGCCCATGAAAGAAAGTCAATTGATGAAAATCGATGCATGGTAAGACATTAGGATTAATGTGCTCCTAGGAAATGCCAGTGTCGTGCCTTTAAATGTGTCCTACCTCTCATTGTGTGAAGGGAATGCCGCGTGAAGCCGTATACCCCTCAAGGCTTTTAGGGCCAGATGTAGGTGAGGGACATTTACCGACTCATAAATAACGAATTTTACCGATTCGGTATTTATGAATCGGTAAATATGAAGGAGGGAGATGTAGCTAATTTTTAAATTAGAATGACTGAATCGGTAACATTCGGTATTTACCGATTCGGTAAATACAGAATCGTTATTTCCTATTGATTCCTATGGGCTGTGAAGCCCATAGGAATCAATGGGAAATACCGAATCGGTATTTACCGAATCGGTAAATACCGAATGTTGCAAGGGTGCAGGGGGTGTCACTTTGACACCCTCTAGCACCCGAAGTAAAGGCATGTGTGACATGTGGCACACATACATGCCCTAAGGGCATGTCTGTGTGTCACATTGCACAGTGTGCATGCACACCTGGATTCGGTATTTTACCACACAATAGGATTGTGTGGTAAAATACGGACTCTTAAGGGCCTGTGACACTCTCAGGAGTGTCACCTACATTTGGATTTACCGAATCGGTAAAATTACCGATTCGGTATTTTACAGAATCGGTAAATTTACCGAATTGGTAAATTTACCGATTCTGTAAAATAATGGCCCCTACATCTGAAAACCCAAATACCGGTCGGTAACGGCCGAATTTGGCCGTTACCGACCGGTATTAGCTCTCCTACATCTGGCCCTTAATTTCCTATGTGAGCCATAAAACAATAACAAATGTTGTAAAGAAAGGATTCCTGTAATCACATGTACTGGCACAAAAGCACACCAAAATGATAGACAAGTTTACCTGTGCCGCTGCTACCGCGACGTGACCTTGTAAAGTGAATAAAATAGACGTACTCTGTAACAGAAAACACCCACTATCAGAAGCCACTAGCTGGCAATTAAGAGTAACCTGAATTTGCGTAATGGTGCTAATCATCCGCTTACCGAATGTTTGTAGATGTTCTGATTTAAAGAGGCTCTGAGTCGAACTTGACTGTGAAGCAGTAATCTATGAAAAAAGATATCAGCAAACATAAAGCCTTTAAATAAACGCCTAACAACTACAAACTGCAGAAGTCTCCTGCGTCTGAACGTCTAGTCGGCTTACCGTGACTTAGTAAAGTTCCGGCGTGAGTGATCCAGCGCGGCTCTCAAACAACCCTCCCAATTCATCTCAGTGTACTCAGAAGCTAACTTGCGTCGGTGGGGACCATAGCACTGCGTGTCACTCATTCACACAATCACACCGCTCCCAAGATCAGTGAGACTAGAAGGTGAGCTGCTGGACAGTGTAGCACCCTAAAAATCTAAATTTAAACTCTTTACATTATGTACATATGCATATATGAACTATTTCTCTTTCTCTAAATTCATAGGAAATAACATCAAGGCACCCCACTGTTTCGGTCGATGGACCAGCTAGTAAAAGTTAGTTGATGGGAATCAAGACCAGCTTTATTTACTATTTCCCATTTATTTTTATTTTCTTATTATGCTCAATTATTCTGTTATGACTTCATTTTATTAACTCATACATTTAACTCGTAAAATTCTTTAAAACATTCATCTAAAATTTTAGTCAGGAAGGAAAAATAAACTTCAATAAATGTATAATTTAGTAGCATACATTAGGAAATAAGAAATTTAGAAAGCATATTACCAAGCTTCGTTGATGGAAAACACAGGATTAAACGACATAGGTTCCCAAATCTGCCTCTCTATCTTCCTTGATGTCTACCTCCCATCAGGACTCCGCCATCAGTTCTACACCTCATCAAAAGTTAAAGTCGGGAAAAATTCAAAGTCTTTGCACCAGAAAATCATTCAGTACCACAGCATGTCGTAGTGCGGAAATAAATTCAGGAACAGCTTTTTCTCTCTCTTTCGTACCAGCTCTTTTATACCCTTTGCCCCTAACTATCTAACTAAATTTTGAAACTTTAGTGTCCATACTCTTTTCTCATTGGTCCATTAGAGGGCTGGTGAAGATCACCTCATCTCCTTATTGTCCAAATTTTGCACTGTCACTTCCACGTTTCCCAGACAATCAAAATTGTCCATTCTGCAACTCATCATCCTGTCCTTGTATTTTTTATACATCATGTAGTTACAACACTCAATTTTCCCAGGCTCACCAACTCAAGCATCTTTTTTGGCATTTGTCCGATGTCAAAGACCAAGCTGACCTTCACATTAGCAGTCCGAGCACAGGCATTTCAAACATCTCTCGAGCACAGTCGCGCATGCGTAGAGCCATACTTTCTCGAAGTCTCGCATAAGCAGCCATTTTCAGACTAGGCCAGACGGGCATCAATGAGAACTAATATGAAAACAAACACAACATACGTTAGATTTTAGAATTAAAGCCCTTCTGTTTACCTCCTACCATTCTAATTTAACCATCTTAGATGTTACCTAGCGGGAAGCTACATAAATGCATTGTTTACTTACAAAATGTGTTCCTTTTGCCACAAAGTACTCACAATAAACATAAATGCATGGCTCTTATTTCATTTGAAGCATTACTGCACTATATTAGTATAACTTTTTCACATTATTAATGCATTAGTGTTTGCAAATTAGCCAGTTAGTTTTCCCACGTGTACCTTTTTCTGTGTATGTTTCTTTTGTTGGTTAATTAACATGCTAAACACGGTTAATACATTTTATGGTTATGAGAACTTGATTTCACAAGGGGGACACCAAAAATGTTTGTCACTCCCCTGCTCCATCATGAGCAATAATCTCCGATGTAGTCCAATTACCTAAACCTCTACGACGCCAATGTTAAATACGTGCGTAACGTGCCTACGTACCTCCTGATAGTTCGCGCATGCCCAGTGTGATGCTAGGAATCCTCCTGAGTAAAATATCAATTGAAATTAAACTTTATTGACAAAAGCCTTAGCCAGCGTGCGGTATTCTTGAAAGGTGTAACTGACATCTAATGTGATGCAAGAAATCCTCCTGTGTAAAGCCAAGTATTGAAAACAACTACATACTGTACAGACTGGAGACAAAAACTCACTTCAAGAAGATGGCAAAAAACTCGCTGCTCCACTTTTCTAGCATCCACCCCCTGAACACTGAGGGAGAACTTACCCTATGGGCAATACTTGAGACTTTGCAGAAACTGCAGCAATGTAGCTGAGTTTAAACAACAAGCTCAAGGCCTAACCGAAAAACTTCGACAACGCGGGTACCTAGACAGGATTACGAACAAAGCAAGGAAGAGAGCCCGTAACCAAAACAGAGAGAGGCTACTGGAAATACTCCCAAGGAAGAAACTACAATACCACTAACCTGTGTGACCACATACAACCCTGTCTCATGCCAAGTGGCCAAAATTGTCCAGAAGCACTGGCAAATACTTAACACTGGCAACCACCAATGGGAAAACCTCTTGTTTTCCTACAAAAAGTCAGAAGCCTAAAAGACAGTTTAGTGCACACAAGGCCACTACAAGTGGAGTTATCAACAAACATCATACACCATGCTTGGGGCCTACCTAGGGTCACCGGACACTACCCCTGCAGTGACTGTAGCATCTGCCATTTGACCAAACCAGCTAAAACCAGGCCCGGACTGGCCGTTGCGGGCACCGGGCAATCCCCTGGTGGGCCGTATGAGTATGTGACTCCGCTGGTTTATCTCGCTGAGTCAATGGGGGCTAAAGTGATGGCCTATGCGGATGACACGCAGCTCCTGGTTTCCTGGAAGAGGGGTGATGATTCTGTAGGGGCAGCGCAGCATTGCTTGTTCTCTGTGTTTCATTGGCTGGCGAACGCACAGTTCAAGTGCAATGAAGGAAAATCTGAAGTGCTCCTGTATGGCTCGTTCCCAATGGATTTCAGAGAAAGGCTGTGGCCTCCTGATTTACCCCTCCCCACCGTGGGAAAGGGCACTGCCAAAAACCTTGGGGTCTGGTTCGATGAAAACTTGAACTTCTTGACACAGGTAAAGAAGCTGACGGGGACCTGCTTTGGCATGTTGAAAAGTTTTAGGAAATTTCTCCCTCTTCTGCCGACTAGTGCCAAAGAGACTGTGATCCGGGCCCTGATCTTGTCCCGATTGGACGACACCAACCCTCTTTTGGTTGGCAGTACAGATTACCTGACTAGGGAATTGCAAGTAGTCCAAAATTCAGCAGCCAGATTGCTACTGGGACTTTCATCCAGACAGAGTGCTCGCGACCATTTGCGTAACCTGCACTGGCTCCCAGTTGAATCTCGGCTTAAATTCAAAATGCTGTCTATTGCTCATCGGGCCCTTTATGGGCTAGACCCTATCTATCTTAAGAAGAGATTTGCCTTTTATAAACCCACTAGACAACTTTGTTCGTCCGACCAAATACTAATACAGACCCCTCGGTTTAGTCGGCATAGGCTTGGTGGGAGCTCTTTTATTTATAAAGCTGTCTTGGCTTGGAATATGCTACCACTGGCCCTCCAGGGCATCCAAGGTCCACTGCTTTTTAAGGAAAAACGAAAAACGCTGCTTTTTTAGCTTCTGATATGGTGGTGATTAACTTTCTGGAACAAGCGCTGGGACACTTTGAGTAGCCGTGCGCTGTATAAATTAAATATAACATAACATACATACTAATAGATAACGGACACCTTAAGACCACACAATGGTTTCGTTATCTGACAGCGAGATTATGAGCGCTCCAGCTCATTAGTACATTGGGTAGCACTGGACAGGTGCCCTCAAAAGTATTATCGCTCATTAAAAGCAGCTCATGATTGCGTTTATTTTCTAAATTTTCCTTTCTTGTTTTAAACGCGCCCTGTCCTCTTGCGCCACGGGCCTTAATATTAATATTTATATTTGTATTTATAAGCAACAGGCGCCTTAAATGTTAAATTGCCCATCACGCAGCACTGGTCTGCTTTCCAGTCTCAAAACAGTGACTCACGCACTGACGTGATGATCACGTCTTCGCTGGGTATGTTGTTTTGCCGGTGGCCCCTGCTCGCTACGTGCGACGTACTAAGCACAGGTTATTTTTCAGCTTACTACACACAGGTGTCACATATTTACATTCAACGCTCCCGCCCAGCCGACGCTCTTATACCTGCAGTTTCTTGTCCCTCGAGACCACCTCGTTCCAGTGGACGTCGCAACAGGTTTAGACGCGGGAGCGCACCGAGATTAAATAAGAACTTTCCTTTATAGAACGTAAAAGTGACCTATTCCAGCCTCCACTTTACCCCAGCGCACTGACATCTCTTTCATTTATACTTAATTTTTAAAACCCTTTCTTTAGAGTACCTATCAGGAGCTCTTCCCGCCCTAGAATTGAATGGCCAATGAAATACCATGAATGACGTAAATACTAAATCAGTGATCAAATCTCGGAATACAATCTGAGCCTTCTTAACTAATATAAATTGTTTTTATCTAATATTGCCTTTTAGAATTATTGTTGTTTTGAAATATTTTAACTCAAAGTGACCTAAATATTTAAATGAAAATTAACTATCTGTATACTGTTTTTTTTTCGATTGTGTAGGCTGAAACTTGTTTTTCTATATGTGCTTTTATGATTTTACATGAAATCAAATTAAGCTTGCTTTGACTTTGACTTTGACGTAAATGCTAAGCAGTCTTTGTTTTACACATAATGCGCAGGCCGTTTTCTTAACCTTTAGAATCACAGCCCCTTTTGTCTTGCGTACATTAAGGGACAATTTACAGCACGTTACTAGTTTACCGCAACGCTCATTTTGAGCCCCTCACTTTGTGGTGACGGTCTAGCTTATCTAGCCGGAACCGGATGTGAGTAACAGGAAGCGGAAGGCGGCCATTTTGTCTATCGGCGCCGACCGCATCCAAGATAGCGGTGCTTCCCGGCGCTCCGGGGGAATAAAGTTAAAAAGAAATCAATATCCTGGCTCAAGAGTTTTATTAAAAAGGGAGCCTCCACAATGGCGACGAGGTGGTCTTCCCCACAGTGTGCCCAGTGAAGCGGACACGCACGGCGGCTCCCCGGACCGAGGGTTGAGTTCCCGCCGAAGGGTGTGACACGCCCCCCCCACCCGGAGCGCGGCAGAGGACAGAGCGCGCTGCGCTCACAGCACCTTCCTACCCATCCACACCTACGGTACCTGCTGATCTAAGGGGCAACTGCAACCAGGTGATGCAGCCTAGCTGCTGTTGCAGGTGAGGACAGTGCCCACCATAACCAAGCAGCGCTGGCCAGTAATAAGGGCGAGCACAGCCTGATAGTGTGCAAAATAGTCCTCTCCTATCCCATAGGCCTCAAAGAGACGAAGAGTGTGCCAGATTCCGTGGGGGCAGATAGTATACACGGACCCTGTGGCGCAGCTCCCGCGCAAAACTGGCGGAGGAGGCAAGTCTAGGCGGCAGGTTGGCAGCAGTCGGCAGAGAGGGACAGCGTTCCCTACACAACACGGCAGCTACGTCGAGTGGAGCATCAGGGCGCAGTGGCAGAGGACACCAGCACCAGACAGACACCTGGCAGCCCTCCCAACAGAGACGTTGCGGCTCCCGTGGGTTCCACTGTCGGCAGGAAGATGGCGGCGCAATCCACGACTCTTTCGCAGATGGTACCTTTTCTCCCAACCAGGGGTGAACCGGTTATGCCCTGGGAAGATTGGAGGAGGTACTTTAAGAATTATCTAGAGGCGTTGGAAGAGGAGAGTGGCGCAGCGTATTCCAGCAAGAGGAGATTGAAGATATTGCTGCACAATTTGGGTCCCGAAGGCATCAGAGTGTTCGACACCATCGTGAAAGGTCAATGAGATGACACTGATGACGACGTGTTCAGCCACGCCATAGCAGACCTGGATGCGCACTACAGACCCGTGGTGTGCGTGGCTATAGATAGACACAGTTATTTCCATAGAAAACAAGCGGGGAGCGATACAGTGGATGAATATGTGTCTGCACTTCAGAAACTGGCCCTCACATGCAAGTTCGGTCCTCTGCACGATGACCTCATCCGTGATCAAATAATTATGCACACTACGAGTACGCACGTCCAGGAGAAATTGTGGGTCAACGGCGACGCCTCCTTGAAAGAGGTGTGGGCCATGGTGAAGAAGGCGGAGATGTCAAAGAGGTGTGCGCAAGCAGCCAGGAAGGACACGGGACCCACACAGACGGTCTGCAGAGTCATGACGAATTACAAAGGTGAGAAGAACAGACAGAAAGAATCGACGAGAAACACGGACAACAGAAAAGGCCCACAACAGGGAGGAGCCACAGCCCAGAGGACAAGCAGAGGAGGTAAACCGAGTTGTTACAGGTGCGGAAGCACAACACATTTGGGAAACGACAAGGTATGTCCGGCGTTCCGGGCGAAGTGCGCATATTGCAACATTTTCGGACACTATGAGAAAGTGTGCCGTCGCAAACCCAGAGGTGCCACCGTCAGATACGTGGACCAGGAACAACATGAGGAGGAAGAGAACCCCGTAGAAGAAGAAGATCTGCAAGAGTTTCTATACATTGATGCGCAGATATTGGATGTGGGGTGCACGGAATCGGACAAGCCGAGGTTGGACATGCACATAGGAGGCGTGCCAATAGAAATGATAGCGGACAGTGGAGCTCCCATCACCATAATCCAGAAGCAGGTATGGGAGAGAGAGTGGACACTTGTGGGACAGCCCCGCGCCGCACGGCCGCCAGCTGCTGCGTGTGCCCCCCTGCTGTGCCCCCTGACTCGCTGCCAGCCGCGCTGCCGGCTGACCCTGCCGGCGTTGCTCTGCTCTGTTTTTGACCGTCATTTGTGCTTGTTTTTTCCCTCGCTGTTTTGCCCGGATTCTGTGCTGTCTTGACCGTCATTTGTGCTTGTTTTTTCCCTCGCTGTTTTGCCCGGATTTAGTGTTGTTGTGACCATCATTTGTGCTTGTTTTTCCTTCCCTCGCTGTCTCGGCCCGTATTAAGTGTTGTTTTTGACCACCAGCTGTGCTTGTCTCCCTCGTAGTCGCTGCCCGCTCTCCCCCGTGTTTCCCGCCTTCCTCGCCGACCCCGCCCCTTTTTTCATTCTGTTCCCTCCCCGCTCCCGCCTCCCAGCTGCTCCGCCCACCCGCGCACTTGGCCTTAAAAGGCGACCGTGCGACACAGGTGAGTGTGACCCACTTGTGGGACACCCCCGCGCCGCACGGCCGCCAGCTGCTGCGTGTGCCCCCCTGCTGTGCCCCCTGACTCGCTGCCAGCCGCGCTGCCGGCTGACCCTGCCGGCGTTGCTCTGCTCTGTTTTTGACCGTCATTTGTGCTTGTTTTTTCCCTCGCTGTTTTGCCCGGATTCTGTGCTGTCTTGACCGTCATTTGTGCTTGTTTTTTCCCTCGCTGTTTTGCCCGGATTTAGTGTTGTTGTGACCATCATTTGTGCTTGTTTTTCCTTCCCTCGCTGTCTCGGCCCGTATTAAGTGTTGTTTTTGACCACCAGCTGTGCTTGTCTCCCTCGTAGTCGCTGCCCGCTCTCCCCCGTGTTTCCCGCCTTCCTCGCCGACCCCGCCCCTTTTTTCATTCTGTTCCCTCCCCGCTCCCGCCTCCCAGCTGCTCCGCCCACCCGCGCACTTCGCCTTAAATGGCGAACGTGCGAATGCGCAGCGGTGACGCGCAGCGGGCGCGCCGATTGTGCGCCGAAGGCGCGCCAAAGGTAAGCCCGTCTGCGCCTGGACCGCGCCCAGTGCCAGGAACCCTGGCCCCCACCGACGAACGCCGACCCGACGGACCTACAACTCCGCCGATCTCATCGCACTCAACACCGGCCGCATCCCAGGATGTCATCAAGCCGCCCCGAAGCACACCCACGGACCCTTCAGCTGCCACGCCTGCAAGTTCACCTGCATCCGCACTCACCCTGCACCAGCACTCGCCAAGCCGAACATCAGCAGCAACCACCTCAAGTGCATCCTGCTCAACACCCGCTCCGTCCACAGACATGCCGTAGAACTCTGGAACCTCCTCGACACCACCGCCCCCGACGTTGCCTTCCTCACCGAGACCTGGATGAACGCCTCCTCAGCCCCAGACATCGCCATCGCCATCCCAGAGGGCTACAAGATCATCCGGAGGGACCGCACCGCCAACCTGACGGGAGGAGGCATTGCCATCATTCACAGAGACACCATCCGCATCACGACCAACACCGACGACACCCTAACCACCGCTGAACACCTGCACTTCCAGATCCACACCAACCCGCAGACCACCCTCAGAGGCACCCTGATCTACCGACCCCCGGGTCCATGCACACGATTCAGCGAGGACATCGCCGACTTCGTCAGCCCGCATGCCCTCCCCTCCGCCGACTACATCCTCCTGGGGGACCTCAACTTCCACATGGAGAACAACAGCGACCGCAACACCATCAGCCTGCTCGACAACCTCGCCAACCTCGGACTCAAGCAACTGGTGACCACCCCCACCCACCTCGCCGGACACACACTCGACGCCGTCTTCTCATCCAGCAAAGACGTCACCTTCAGCCACGCAACAGGACTCCACTGGACGGACCACAGCTGCGTCCACTTCAGCTTCAAAAGAACAACGATCCACCACCACCAGCAACAGGTTGCCCGAAGAAGCTGGAACAAGATCACAGCCGACCAGCTCACCGCTTCCTTGAGCCAGCACCCCCCCGCCAGCTCAGCGAACCCCAGCCAGGCCGCCGACAACCTCACGAAGTGGATCAACAACTGCGCGGACGAACTCGCCCCTCTGAGAACCCCGCCCAGAAGACCCTGCAGCAGAAAAACACCATGGTTCACCGAAGAACTCAAGAGCTCCAAGAAGAACTGTCGAGCCCTCGAGAAAGTCTGGAGAAGGGAACCAACGACGGACAACATGACCACCCTCAAGCTCGCCACCCGGAAACACCACCAACTGATCCGCGCCACCAAGAAAATTACATACAAGGACCGGCTGGACAACAACGCACACAACTGCAAGGAACTCTTCAACATCGTGAAAGAGCTCTCCAACCCCAACGCCGGAAACAATGACATCACCCCGTCGCAAGACCTCTGCAACTCCCTCGCATCCTACTTCCACAACAAGATCGCGGACATACACAACAGCTTCAGCAACCAACCAACACAAGCCACAACCGCAACAACGCCACCCACCACCACCCTCCGCACCTGGACTCCGATCAGCACAGAAGACACCATCCGCACAATGAACTCCATCCATTCCGGATCTCCGACTGACAACTGCCCTCACCACGTCTTCAACAAGGCCGACGCTGTCATCGCACCCCACCTGCGGGACATCATCAACACCTCCTTCGACACCGCCACCTTCCCTGAGAGCTGGAAGCACGCCGAACTCAGCGCTCTTCTCAAGAAACCCACAGCAGACCCCACCGACCTCAAGAACTACCGTCCCATCTCGCTCCTCCCGTTCCCGGCCAAAGTCATCGAGAAGACCGTCAATAAACAGCTGGCCGCCTTCCTCGAGACTAACGGATCCCTCGACCCCTCACAGTCTGGCTTCCGAGCGAACCACAGCACCGAGACCGCCCTCATCGCTGCCACCGATGACATACGAACTCTGATGGACAACGGAGAAACAGCGGCCCTCATCCTCCTGGACCTCTCCGCGGCTTTCGACACTGTCTGCCACCGCACCCTAGTACAGCGCCTCGGCAACATCGGAATACAGGACAAGGCACTGGAATGGATCACCTCCTTCCTCGATGGAAGAACACAGAGAGTCCGCCTACCACCGTACAAGTCAGAGGCCACCAAAGTCATCTGCGGCGTCCCTCAAGGATCCTCACTGAGCCCCACCCTCTTCAACGTCTACATGAGCCCCCTCGCGGCCATCGCACGCCAACACAACCTCAACATAATCTCCTACGCCGACGACACCCAGCTGATCCTCTCCCTGACCAACGACCCCCCCACCGCCAGAGCCAACCTGCACGAAGGGATGAGAGAGGTAGCCGAATGGATGTCGACCAGCCGCCTGAAACTGAACTCGGACAAGACGGAGGTCCTCATCCTGGGCTCCTCGCCCTCCGCCTGGGACGACTCCTGGTGGCCCCCCGCCCTGGGCACCGCACCCAAACCGACGGACCACGCACGCAACCTGGGCTTCATCCTGGACTCCTCCCTCTCCATGACCAGACAAGTCAACGCCGTCTCCTCATCTTGCTTCAACATCCTGCGCATGCTACGCAAGATCTTCCGGTGGATCCCCACCGAGACGAGGAAGACGGTCACCCAGGCACTCGTCACCAGCCGACTGGACTACGGCAACGCCCTCTACGCCGGAACCACCGCCAAGCTCCAGAAGAGACTCCAGCGGATCCAGAACGCCTCGGCCAGACTCATCCTCGACATCCCCCGACGCAGCCACATCTCCGGACACCTGAGAGATCTGCACTGGCTCCCGGTCAACAAGAGAATCACCTTCCGTCTCCTCACCCACGCACACAAAGCCCTACACAACCAAGGCCCGAGCTACCTCAACAACCGGATCAACTTCTACACCCCCAAACGCCTCCTCAGATCAACCAGCCACGCCCTCGCCGCCGTCCCCCGCGTCCGAGGAGCGACAACAGGAGGAAGGTCCTTCTCCTACCTGGCCGCCAAGACCTGGAACTCACTCCCAACCGACCTGCGCCTGACCCAAGACCACCTCTCCTTCAGGAAGAAGCTCAAGACCTGGCTGTTCGAGCAGTAACGGCACCCCCCCCCAAACCAGCGCCTTGAGACCCTACGGGTGAGTAGTGCGCTCTATAAATGACCTGATTGATTGATTGATTGAGAGTTTGAGACAAGGGTAAAGGAGAAGCTACACCCGATGGACTTACGACCTGTCACTTATACAGGACAGAGGATACCCATGCTGGGTTACTGTCCACTCCTGTTTGAATTTCGAGGACGACAAGCCAGATGCAAACTATACGTTGCCGAGAAAGGTCCATCGGTACTCAGCTGGAAGGACCAGTGTGCCCTTGGCATACAATTGAACCCGGGAGGAGTCGAGAAAATCCTATTGATGGACATGGAACAGATCGACGACACCGAAGCTTGGCGCAGGGAGTACCCCAAAGTGTTCAACGGACAAATAGGGGAGTTGGTTAAATACCAACACCTCATCAAGCTAAAGGAGGGTGCTCAACCAGTTGTACACAAAGTAAGGAACATCCCTCTCAGGTGCAGAGAGGCGGTCCAGGCTGAACTGGATAGACTGGAGAAGAGTGGGGTAATTCAAGCCATTGACAGCTCCGAATGGTTGTCGCCCTTGGTGGTGGCGCAGAAGCCCAACGGGAAGGTGAGGCTATGTGTCGACCTTAGAGAACTGAACAAAAATATCTTGGTGGACAAATTCCCCCTTCCTCGCATCAACGAGATGTTGGCCAAGACGAAAGGTGTGAAGTGGTTCTCCACGTTGGATCTGTCCTCCGCATACCATCAGGTGAAACTCCATCACTCTTGCAGCCATCTCACGTCGTTTATCACGCCGTTTGGGTGTTACAAATTTGTCAGGATGCCTTTCGGATTGGCCTCGGCGGCTGCCGTATTCCAGAACCTCATGCACAGACTCTTCAGGAAGATGGAGGGAGTTCAGTTCTTCCAAGATGACATCATGGTCATGGGGGCATCCAGGCAAGAACACAATGAAAAGCTGCACCAGGTACTACGCACGTTGCAGACCAATGGATTGACGGCCGAGTGGTCCAAATGCAAGTTTGGGGTTCAGTCCGTGACTTAACTAGGACATGAAGTGAGTGAGAAAGGAATAGAGCCAAAAAGAGCCAACATGCAAGCTATTTTGGATGCGCCCACCCCAGGGAAGAACGAAGACGTCAGGTCGTTCCTGGGGATGGCAGAGTACTATAGAAAATTCATTCCCAACTTTGCCACCAAAACGCATTGCATGCGACAACTACTTAAGGAAAAAAATGGATTCCAATGGGAAGAGAAGGAACAGGAAGAATTTGCCATACTCAAGCAGGAACTGGGCGCGACGATACCTTTGAAAGGTTTCGACCCGGACGCGAGTTTGATCCTCACCACTGACGCCAATGACCGAGGTCTGGGGGCTGTGCTGATGCAGAAATCAGAGAACGGTGAGATGTCAGTTTTGCTTCGAGATCCTTGGCGCCCAACGAAGAAAAGTTTAGCGTCATTGAAAAAGAGATGCTAGCGGTGGTGTGGGGAATGGAACGATTCCGGCAGTATCTATGGGGAGCGAAGTTTCTAGTAAGGACAGACCACAAGCCGCTGGTAAAGGTGTTGACTTCGAGCGGTCATGCCCACGCCACGCCCCGCATAGCAAAAATGACACTCAGGCTGTTGGACTTTGTATACGAAGTAGAACATATACCAGGACCACAAAATAAGGTGGCTGACTTTCTGAGCCGAGCAGCCGCACAAGAAAGCCCGGAGGTGCAAGTGACTCCTAAATGGGAAGGTTACGTGATTGCTACCATTCAGGACATGGAAGGAGTAATCAGTGCCCAGGAATGGGAAGACGCATACAAAATGGACGAAGATCTGGAAACGGTCAAGGGCTACGTGATCCATGGATGGCCAGAGAAGAGGCATCTAAAGGAGACATTAAGGAGATATTGGGAGGTGCGTGAAGAAATGTCTCTAGGAGAAAACCCCCTTTTCCTACTCAGGGGTGACAAAGTAGTGCCCCCCCCCAAGTGGTGATTCAACAATTACTGCACTTGCTGCACGAGGGTCATCAAGGTATAACTAAGACAAAAGCTCTAGCGAGGCAAATGTACTGGTGGCCAGCCATAGATTCCCAAGTGGAGCGTTATGTACGGCAGTGCGAGTCTTGCGCCAAGGCAGACAAATCACAATGCGTCCTAAGGCCACAACTGGGAAGGTTCCCCATTCCGGAAGGTCCTTGGGAGGTTGTCTCCATCGACATCGTGGGGCCCATTCTAAGTGCAGAAGGCACACCAAAGTACGCAGTGGTGTTGATTGATAAGTACTCCAAATGGCCAGAGGTCGACGTACAAGAGAGCATGGACACGGACGCAGTGATAACGTTTCTAAGGAACATCTTTCTCAAAGAGGGTATTCCTAAGGTAATCATCAGTGACAATGGCCCTCAATTAACCTCAACAAAATGGGAAGCGTTTGTGTCAAGGAACGGAATAGAGGTCAAACACACTCCAGTATATCACCCTTCTGGAAATGGGCAGGTTGAACGCTTCAACCGGGTGATCATGGGAACTATCCAAGCAGCCATCAGTGACGGATTAGACTGGGAGAAAGAGTTGCCAAAAATGTTGTGGGCCTACCGCATAACTCCGGGCAGCACAGGATACAGCCCGTTCAAAGTTCTGAGAGGGAGAGACCCTTTTACCAAGGACAATGCCGTGTGGAGGAAGATGGTGGTGCAGAGCAAATGGTCTCCAGCAGTCGTCAGGAGAAACTTGGAAAGGGCGCAGGAGACATACACTGAACACTTTAACAAAAGTCACAACGTACAAGGAGTAACATTAGAGAAAGGTGATTGGGTAAGAGTGAAAGTAGCCACACTCAAAAGAAAAGGGGACAGCAAATTCACACCACCCCTTCAAGTACTGGAACCATATGCAAGATCAGCACTCCTCAGCGACGGGAAAATATGGTCGCAAGACAGGATGGCGAAGTGCAGTAAGATTCTAAATTGGGGAAATGAGACATGTGAGAAGGAGGAGAATGTAGAAGAAAGAGAGGAAGCAAGTGGAGAAAGAAGGAATGAGCACGTAGAAGAAAGCGTACAGCAAGTTGATATGGGAAAGAGAACGGAGAGTGGAAGAGGAGAAAATGGAGCAATTAAGGAAGTGAATAGAGAAGGAAAGGAAGAGAAGAACACGAGCGACGAAGGTGAGAAAGCAGGGACGAGTATGGTTACAGAAGGACAAAGAAGGGAACAGCAGGATCGCGCCAACACGACAAGAGCAGGAAGAGCGGTGAGGAAGCCGGAGAGATTTAAGGACTACGAAATGGACTACTAGTAAGACTGTTTTGTTTAAGGGTTGCATAAAGGAGGGAGATATGTGGTGAGGGTCTAGCTTATCTAGCCAGAACCGGATGTGAGTAACAGGAAGCGGAAGGCAGCCATTTTGTCTATCGGCGCCGACCGCATCCAAGATAGCGGTGCTTCCCGGCGCTCCGGGGGAATAAAGTTAGAAAGAAATCAATATCCTGGCTCAAGAGTTTTATTAAAAAGGGAGCCTCCACACACTTTGGCATGCACGCTGATTAGGATCACAAGCATGCATATTTACTCAAGCGACGACACATCACTCTTCCACTTTGGCAATTGACTACCGATGCAGCATGAACCCATGACCTGCTCACACCACAAGCATGCTCACAAACATCGCGTGCATGCGTTGCGTCTAATTGTATTAGCTGTACCATTGCTTGTACGAATGATCCCACACGTATGAGTGACACTGAATGTGTATTTCACCACTTGGGGCAGTTCAGTATGGGTGTGTCTACAATTTACAAACAATTGTTTTTCTACATGATACATGTCGTTCTGTCTTGTCATTTCTTTAGCCACAGGAATTTTACTATCAATGGACCCGTACTCATGGTTAGTCCATCCCCGCCTGATAAACACGCCTTAGCGAGTGTTTAAAAATGTATTTCACACGTGGTTTAATTTTCACCACCCACTATTTCACTTTTGCACAACAATCACTATATTGAAAGGCCGTGAAGAAAGCTCCAACAGTTTTTTGATGAGCTGAAACATATCGACCTGACCTAAGGATAATCCAGACACTTAATTGTAGTTCCGACATACTATCCACCTTACTTTATTTTAATCATACCCTGGGCCACTGGGAATAAAGTATTGTATAGCGAGTCTCCCAGAGGTATTTTTTAACATCACCACACTCACAACATCATCAGACAAAAACCAAAAACCAACTCCATTGTCTTCAGGTGTCGCAGCACAGTTGGGTAGCACTCAGCTACCCAACTGGGAACCCAATGATGAAGGATGACACCAACTAGGTTGGTGTGTGAAGGTTCTTTTAAACAATTCCTGTTGTGTTAGACACTACTCAGGTTAACTAGTCACTCTATAGTGGCCCGTCTCTGTTGTTTATATATCCATCTGCCCATATAGATAGACTGACATATTGCCATGCCTTTTATTTACTGTTCATCACCGCCAGGCAAACCACGGCAGTAAGAGACAGTAAAAACATAAAATACCCTCTTGACCATGAGAGATGACCCTCTTGGCCAGGGGGAGGCATTATTTGTTTATCTGCAAAAATAAAATTCCGTTTTGGGATGTTCTTTTTGAAAAACGTTTGGTGCAAAAGCTCCGTCATGTTCATGGAGCCCTGCACCAAACTTCGAAAGGCAATGACAGGAACCGCCGTGACAACAGTTCCTGACAATGCTTTAGGAATGGCTGCCAATGTGGCATCATTTCTAAATGCCGCAGGCGGCATCAGTTTGCTGATCGTACCTGTCTGTACTGTTTCTGAAGTTTTCGGGAAAGGGCCAACACAATATGAGTTTTCTTCACAGGGTTAGACAGCTCCTCCCCCTTTTACTGTCTCAGGTATAGATTCAGGCTTAAATCGGGATCTTCGTCTCGGTCTGGGTCTGTATGGTTTTTTTTACCTGTGCACTCTCAGTGGAAGGTGTTTGATGGCATGTGGCACAGGGGTAGTTATACGTCCAGATAACCCATACCCAGCCATATATGTCAACGCCCTTCTTTGCTTTCCTGAGCAGAGTGTCAATTTAATGCTTAAGTTAAAATTGGCTTTGCATGCCTGATATAGCTCAGGCTTATGACTTGAATAAAATAAGTCAATGCCACGCTATAGCTAAACGGTTGCTCTAACATCATGTCTGTGAGTATTACCTGAGTGTTCTGTATACCATTCCTCAGCACTCAATGAAATAGTGATATCAGGCATGGGTTTACTGACACTGGCACACTCGGACTCTTGAACAAGGCTATATGTGTAGTATGTGAACTATGCGCTGTTTTGCTTGTGTGCATTCCCTGAAGTCAACACGGCAGCCCAACTATGGAGAAAAGGACCTCAGAGACAACTAACGTGAAGTCAGAAACAAGTGGGATTCCACAACGTATGCATTATCTTCAATTAAAGCAATTTATTTATTTTGCCTAGGTATAATCATTGTGGTGTAGTTTAGGACAACAGTATGACGTCAGTAGTGAATACATGATCAGGGAAATACTGGGAGTACTTGGCTCAAGGCATTGCCTTGTATCCATCAAAAACAGGCTTTCGCCTTTCGCCTTTGACTTTTCTGTTCAGTTTTAACTCTAAGTAAGAGAACGAGATCAACCCCTGGTGGTTCCCAAGTAAAAGGAAACGCAGATATTTTAGAGTTAAATGGTCTTTTTTACTGCCAGGGTGTTTTAGCTCTGGCTGGCGACAGCTTCATTTGTTTTTCTAAAGCTCATACCATTCATAGCAAGTGAGGGACAATAGTTCCATCGATGAATGTGATTTGTTGTGTCCTCCCCAAGTGTATCAGTCCACAATACAGCCACTGGCTGTTGTGATAGCCAAGTTGTAGGATTTTTCACTTAACCTACATGTGGCCATTTGTATATAACATGTATTGACTCACACTCCAGAAGCCCACCAACTCTTGCATTTTAATAGAATACCAGGCAGGAGCTAGCTTGTTTTCCGGATGGTTTTCTGCAGAATTGTGATCCCTTCAAGCTCTTGCCGTCCAACTGACCCATATCAGGCTTCAAACGATGATCAAACCCAAAAACAGACTCTGCAGTAAAGTTGGCTTCCCAGCACTAGATGAATTGGTGGGGAGGACAGTCAGCTAATATACCCACTTTCAAGCCCCTACCTTTTTGACCTTCCAGCACCTGCTATATCCAAAAAAAGTCCCACCTCACCCATAGGAATGCCTGGCATAGGCAAACATCAGAACTACAGGCAAACTGATGTGTTCCATCGCTAAACCACCCTTCTTCCTTGGTGCAGCTTTTTCCTAAACTGGGAATATAGAAAAATTATTAGCTTGGCAGGGACATTGGCTGTGATTAAAAATCTGGACAAGGGAAGAGTCGCTGCCTTCCCCAAGCAGCAGATGCATTTGTGTCTTGTGCAAGATAATAAGGAAACTGCCTAGAGGTTTGGTGCATACACTTGTTCTACTTTCTTGACATCCCAGAGTCAACACGTCATTAGCACTAGCAGGTCCAGTAAGTCTTGTCCGCTCCAGACAACCTTTCTCTCCAGCACTGTATACACCTCATCTAAACCTAATGTCCTGAACCCCCTGAAGCTCAACCCCGCCCAAAACTAATCCCTGCTACTCAACAAGGATGACAAGCAGCATCTAGCTCAAAACTGTCTCAGCAACATGAACATGGATGGATTCAAACCCCAACTTTTACCCATAGACCCAATTCAAATCACATGAGTTTCCCCAGGTCACTGACCTCAAGGAGTACATCATGAAGAAAACTATGATTTCCTAATACCAACTCTCTACTAAATCAATCAAAACCATTTCTCCAAGAAAGTGACTTCAGGGTTTCTGCCTAAACCGTCACACTCAAGACGGTTGCAAAATACTCCCAAATTCCACACTGACCCAGTCAAGGGCTTCCTACTCACCACAACATGCCTCGTCAGTGACCGACAGAAATTTAACCACATCACTATGACCCTCAACGATCGCCACTGATTCACCTCGTTAGCCCACACTATCATCACTCATAACTACATCATCTACAAAGCCATCGTGACCAGCACCCCCTGCCACTTGGCTGACAAGCTCACCATCATGAGTGGCTTTTGGCACATCAGCATCCAGGAAACCATTAGAGTGGTGAACAATAAGTGTAAAAAACACAGCAACAAGCCTTCTCCATCTATACACTACCCTATACCGCCTAAACTCTGATCCAATTTAGGAAAGAGCTGAAGACGCACCTCTTAAAGGAACACTACATCACACAGTTATTGTCCACTGCACCGTTCAGAACCCAGCTATCCCCCCAATCACTCAGAGAATGAATCTTTGGTGGCCCTCTGTATGGATGAGACATTTGCATGGCGTAGATGTTGTAGAAAGACAGCCGAGTTTAGTACACACATGAATATGTTTAAATATAAATTAATATATTTTTTAATATAAAAATAATGTATATAACTGTATGGATTATAATGATGTGGGAGGACAAAGCAAAAATTGTTGACTGATGAAATAGTTCCGAAACATTAGGTTAGCGGTCTTTGTGTAGAGGAAATAATCCCAAACGAGGTGCTAAAGATCCCAAGGTCACACCACTGTTTCAATGAGTGCAAGAAGACTAGGGTGACACTTATTTGTGAAAACACTGTAAACAGAGGCATCAATGTATTATTTTTCATTCCAAGAGTGAATTTGAAAAACTACTCCTTTTGGAAAAGGAAGCCATTGTTTGCATTGAAATCCATATCATTTGTTTAATTTGAGGTCTTACAGAAGCACACATTTTGAAACGTGCATTATTTTCATTTCATTTCAGGAAAAGATGCCAAATCACTGGTGCCAAATTGCATTCACAATTATGGTAAGAAATCACTTCAAATGTTCACTTGAAAGCAGACTTCAGTCTATGGGAGAGATCAAGGACCTGACCACATTTTACGCTCGCCAAAACTGCAATTTTTGAAAACACAGGGTTTGTCACCAGAAACCATTGACATTCTATTACTTCTAGAAAGGAGACTGCAATAGATTTGCAAAAGGGAAGCCATCCACTTTGGACAGCTTCCCCTTGGGAATCTTGTCTGGTGCCTTTTGAGGTTGCAACGAATGGCCCATGATGAGGGCTTGTAATGACCCTACTACAACCACACAAAGAGGGCTTTTGTGGCAGTCATCATCGTAATGACTCAAGGAGCTGCATAAAGAACAACTGGTAGCATCCTGCACAGGGTGGAATTAGTTCCTCACCATACAGATGTGTTACTGTGGGAATTTGCAGAGCCACAGGACACAGCAAATCTTTCTCGGTGGCTACCTGGAGTTGAACAAGGGTTAGCAGCTTGAAGATCTGCCAGTAATTAACTAGCTCAGATTTTAGAGCGGTAGAATGTGGCAGAACTCTCCTATCTTTTTCAATACAAGGTAAAAAGTTAGTTAGTAGAGGGAACTACCTTTGTTACCAGTAAGATGATGTGCTTTTCAACATCCTATAAGCATTCTCAGCATTACAACTAAGACACAGGTGGCATGGCTGTGGGTGTTTTGGGAGATGTGCAGCACAACCAGTCATTTCCAGTGAGAAGACCCCAAAATCAGTGGTGATCTGGGTCCAATGATGATAGGGAGGCAAAGGTCTTCTCGAATTGAAGTGATGTGGTTCTCCAGTGGTGGCACAAAGGGAGAGTGGTGGTTCCCCAACAACACCATTGGGACCTCTTGGTCTCTTTTGAAACTGAAGAACATGTTTGGTTTTTTCCCTCTGAAGTGGCTCCTCTTTGATGTCTGATTGGTACTTGAGAAGTAGAAGGCTCCTTCTGTGGCATTGGAGCCTCATGCTGGAAGAGTGGAGATGCCCCTTGGATAGCACTGAGTGATTTGATCATGACTATGCCCAGCAGTGCCTGTCTTGTTCTGTACCAGTAACTTGGAATTCGCAAGATCAGGCAAGTTCTTCCACAAAAAGGGAGGTCCATTGCATATGGTGTGAAGACTCTAGCAACGGATGTGCGTGATACTGGTAGACCTATGAAGGAGGTCCCAGGATCCTCCTCTTGGGCATAGTCTGACACCAAGCAGATGTGCCAGTTGATTTTGTGTTTTTACAGATTGCTAAACATTATGAGTGATGTCATATGTCATTTGATTCCTGCCCAATGTAGGATAGTAGGATATGGTTTTACTAACTTTTGTTATGAAACTTTAATTAGGTTATATGTTTTAAATGATTTCATAAATGACATTAATGTATGTTTTAGTATTATTAACATATTGACATTTAAGCATGATTTATTATTCCTAGCATTAACAACTGCTGCATTTCAGCAAGTATATGCATAAGCTTACTATGAGCTTTTTCAGCTGCCATATCCACATGGCATGTTTGTCATTGCCCCAGGCCCTGTTTTAATGCCCAGGTTGGTAGAAAAATCCTGATTTATTGGATGAAACTGTCAAGGAATGACCCATATTCTAAAAAAGAGCGCAAAGTCATTAGATTCCAGGAGGCAAAATGGCAGATTGATGAGAACCCACTTCTTGGTTTTAAGGATGCACTGGCCTAATGAGAAGTATGCAGGGAATGTGCGAACATTTCTATACCATTGGTAGAAAAGCCAATGCAGGAACATGTTCACCCCTAATAAGGTGTTGTGTATCTTCTTTCTGTTTTCATTCCTAATACTCACCTGTGATAATGCTTTATTTGTTGTCTCCAAAATTGCCTTTCTTTTTGTATGTATTAAGCTAGAGGGCAATAAAGATGTGTAAGTACTTTACTGTGGAATGTTTGTACTTCTCAGCATGAAGAGGCAGATCCCAGGCAAAGACATTACCCTTCAAGAGTTTCTGGCAAGACTGAAGTGCTTTAAAAACGGATCTGTCCTATTGAATCCCCCTAAATGACAGTTCGTAAGACCCTGCTTATATTGTCCACTTTGCTGTCCCATGGGCTATCCAAATTTGCTCAAAGGTCAAGAGAACTGGGAGAGGGCAAAGTTCTTTGGCAAGCATCAGGGCCTTTGCTACATTCCTCGAGCCGCAGTTTAGAGCAACAGACTAGGGCTGTTCTTCAACTGACTACCTTTGAATTACCCACTACGAATTCCTGACTGCTGGACAAAACAGACTGCTGTGCTAAAATTATCTTCTGGGGTGTTCCCTTTAATGGGTGGGCTGAATCATCTTAATAGCAGGCAGCGGCAAGTCACATTTATGCATGAGCATCATGACCCAAGGTCCCTCCAGGGAGGAGGGTATTGTGATTTATGAATTTCCGCTATTTTTGGTGGATCTCTTGGCTTTGTGCTTACGAGGAAATAAAAAAAAATCCTTTTCCTGATGAAAAAGGCCTTTGTTTAGTATATCTTCATCTACCTAAGTTAGGGGATGACTTAGAATTTGAGAAGGATACTAGTTTTTAATTGCAATGGACTACCCTCTCTGCCTAACTGAACATGGCGGATTTACAGTTAGATGACCTTAAGTATGCAAGAAACTCTTACTCTGTCACCGACCTACTCCTTCAAAGTAAGGGCTGTCAGAGGGTTGGCCATTGGAATGCCCACCTGATTCAGAGTGGGTTATAAAATTACCAGTTTGTACTATCCTTACTACCTTGAAAAACCTGGAAGTAAGGGACAGTGAAAGCATTTAAACGGCCGTCACCCACAGGGAGAATCGCATTGTATGGGGCGGGGGGTCATTAGTTTTTTCGAAAAAAAATTCTATTTTGCAATTTTGTTCCTGAAGAAACAAAAACAAGTCAAATGTTTGATGAGCGGCTGTCATGTTTGACGGAGCCATCCATTAAACTTTTAACTCATTGACAGTAACCACAGTGACGGCGGTTCCTTCCAATGACTAGAGATGTCAGATCTGCTATTGGATGTCTCTAAATTCAGAATACGGCTACTGTCTCAGGGCAACCTGACAGAGTACAATCTGTACTCCAAATTCTAAATGAGGCCCTTATTTCTCTCTGTTATAGGTTTATAAGTAAATTCCTCAGATGTCTTGCTCCACCCTTATTAGATGGCTTAGCTAGATTCCGGAAGGCATCTACTCCAGAGGCTTCTCGTTGTACATTTTTAAGCACCTCTCTTTCGTTTTCATTTTGTTTTTCCGATCAGTGATCTTTATGGTGCTTCAATACCTATGTGGTTTATTTATGCTTCTGTTCTTCCACAATCGCACTGGTCCTGCTTCACGAGCACTTGAAGTACTTAGCAGGATCATAACAAAACATAATTGCATTGAACATTGTCTAGCCTCCAGCATGTCAGTCCAGGGGAGAACCTTAGGAGATGGTTTAGATGTTGGTGGAGAGCATGGACGTCAATTCACCAAAATGCCTGGGGTAGTGAAAGTGACATTTCTTGTGAATCTTATGACAGTTAGTGGCATCACGTGACCTTTGACCTGGATTACCTCATGATAAAAAAATATGTCACTGTAAGTGAAATTATTGAAGAAAAACTAACAGGTACTGGACTAATAAAAACACAAAGACACTACTAAGCTGATTACTGTTTAATTTTGTTCAGAAACTACATATCAACTACTTTACTGCCATGATATGCTAGAGTCTAAAGTCTTGACATGCCAGGGCTTAGCTGTCGTCTACACAGATACAATCATCATATGCTTAACATAGTCATAGGCAATTAGAGACAAAAATACACAAGCATGTCCCAAATGCCCACACGACTCTTAAATAGCCATGCATAAACATCATATGACCAACCACACCAACCATAGCCTGAATTTTAGCCTCACAATATCAATATCAAGTGTAGCTGCATATGGCACGTGCAGGCTGTAGGATGACCATGTCACTCAAAAGTCATTATAACACTGTCTCCAGTCTTGAACTTTTTACCTTTAGGTTTGCTCAAAAGAAGCAAGCCAAGACTCTACCAGAGTGCACTTATTAGATATATGGAGGCACCGGACTGGAAACGTGGTGTTCTGCCATCTTGAAAGGATTTGGCAAGCCCTAGGCATTTTTTAATGGAGAGAGGTGCCAGGTATGAAAGGCTAAAAGAAGGAGGAGTACCCGAGTCTCGCAGGTGAAAAAGGGAAATGAATACAATTACAATCCTGTGAGGTCACATCTACAAACTCCATTTGGTCAGGGGAGCATTCGGAGGAACCAGACAATACAACTTTACAAGCAGCACAAAAACTACATAGAGATGGCAGGAATACCAATTTTATTCCTTGCCTGCTGCACCCCTTTCTCACTCCAACCATCACGAATCACGAATCACGAATAGGGTTCTGTACTGATCTCAGAAATCCGTGTTCCACTGTGGGTGGATTTTTACAAACTCTAGGATCCTTCTCTATGTTCACTCCCCACAACAGGCTTTTTACTATTTACATTCCTTGTTGAGCTCTGCATACTACTGCTATGCTAAACTAAAAGCCGATGCAGCCCATTACAGGCCTATGCAAAACAATCCCTGTATTTGACGGTGATAGATCAGCAGACCCCTTTCCTGTGCATAATCTTCACAGAAAAAGCTGCACAATATCTGCAGGCCTCCCAGGACTGTGACAAATCCTTTGTCCCAAAACTGCCCTCCACAAACCTGCCTCAAACATAGATGAACAGCTACATGAGTGGTTGACAGCAGCCACTCTGAATCACCTCCCTTCTGTGCCCCTGGATATTTGAGCTACAGGGAGCAGCAGCTGGTATCACTCTACCCCTACTGAACACTTGAGACCATCCTGGGGTTATGATAAACTCTATTTACTGAGTCTCAGGTAAGCCCACTCCTCACCCACAACATTGCATCATTTGGTTACACCCCTGCACCCTCCAGGTGCTGTGGACTGGGAGGCCTGGATCTGTTTCAGAGTTCCAGCATTTGAAGTACAACTTGACTCCAATTGCCTCTTTAGTTTTACACATACTTGAAATGTGTTGTGAGTTAATGCAATGAATTATCGTAATTTATGCAGTTAATTAGTAGAAGAAAGGTAAAAGGCTGCAAGGACTCAAACACATTTTAAATCATGTTTTCCACACACACGGAGAAACACAAACCATGTGCCATGGCCAGACACGCCTATAATTCTCTAAAGGTCAGAACATTCCAGACTGTGTCAAATGTTGCACATAATAACAAATGTAACAACCCAAGGGAAGTCTGGTCTTGCTGGGGACCGAGGGGGGCTATGGAGGTAGGCGGCTGGGTGATCAGATAAACTGTAGCAGGTTCCAAGTGCACATTTTTATGCGGTATCCATCCCAGACACAGGCTATTTTGTTTTAGAAGAGCTATAAGGAAAAGGACCCAATTGTATTCACTGCCTGTGTGACTACAGTGGCTCGGGTCGCAAGGGAAAGAAAATAAACTGGCAGCTATAGGACCTGTTTCTTCACCACCTGGAGTACTCACTCTGTTTTGAATGGAAGTTGTCCACTATGAATTACCAACCACCAACTGGTCTTACATTAGATATATTCAAACACAAGTGAGAGGCAACAAAGTAGAGTATACATGAAAAAAGCTGTACAAGAAACAACAAAAGACAATAAGACTGATGAGTCGTTTGCTTGTGTTTATCTTTTAATCGTGATCTTTCTTAAAAAAATACAGGCAAGCACAGCCAACGTGTTTCGCCTATTTACAGGCTTCCTCAGGGCAGATTAATGCAAACCAGTATGGTGGGCATATCTGGACAAAACAACATTGTGAAAGGACAAACAAAACATCCGGAGTAAACGTCTTGTGAAGCTCAATTGGATTGCATCATTGCAATATGGTCTGCTTTGAAAATTCCGAGACTAAGGAACACATGACACTTGTAGGTGTCTGTAATAAGGTGTGCCATGGATAAGATGTAATAATGAGGTCAAATCTTAAAAATTCGGAGTCTTTAGGAGTGACCATTCATGTTGCGCCGTGTTCAACAAGAGGCTGAGCATATGGCATTCAGCATGCAGATACGTGGCAAAGGGACAAGCCAGGGGTCACAGTTTCGGCCTCCGGCGACCCTTAAATGATGTCCATGGCAGAGAGGGAACTCCATTGCAACAGTGGTGGTATTTCCTCCCCATCAACACAGTAGTCAGCCCATCTGATTTAAATGCAGGCGGACCATAGGTTTGACTATGGAAGTGACTACACAGTTACCGCAATAGCCAAGCTCTACGATGGCCTGAATTGGTTATATGTCCATCTGACCAATAAGGATGGACTGACATATAGCCTTGCCATTTGTTTTTTCTACTGTTTGTCACCACCAGGCAAACCATGGTAGTAAGGGACAGTAAAAAACATAAAATACCACTTTGGCCATGAGAGATGACTCTTGGCCAGGGGGACGCATTATTTGTTTATTTGCAAAAATAAAATCCTGCTTTGGGATGTTCTTTTTGAAAGAAGTTAGATGCAAGGCTCCGTCATGTTGATAGATCCCTGCACCAAACTTCGAAAAGCAATAACAGGACCTGCCATGACAACAGTTCCTGCAAATACTTTCGGAATGGCTGCCAGTGTAGCGGTGATTTCTAAATTCCGCAGGTGGCATCAGATTGCTAATCGGACCTGTCTCTACTGTTTCTGAAGTTTTCGGGAAAGGGTCATCGCAATGTGAGTTTTCTCCACAGGGTTGGACTGCCCCTCCTCCCCCTTTTATTGTTTCAGGTATAGATTAAGTCTTAAAGGGCATCTTCATCTGGGCCTGGGTGTGTAGTTTTTTTTTCACCTGGACACTCCCAGGGGAAGGTGATGGATGGCATGTGGCACAGGGGGAGTTATAAATCCAGATTACCCATACCCAGCCATATTTGTCCCGCCCTTTGTTGCTTTCCTGAGCAGAGTGTCAATTTCATGCTTACGTTAAAGTTGGCTTAGCTTGCCTTATATATCTCAGGTTTATGACTTGAATAAAATAAGTCAATGCCACGCTAAAGCCAAACGGTCGCCCTAACATCATGTCTGTGAGTATTACCTTAGTGTTCTGTATTA
This sequence comes from Lissotriton helveticus, assembly GCF_964261635.1. Taxonomy (NCBI): domain Eukaryota; kingdom Metazoa; phylum Chordata; class Amphibia; order Caudata; family Salamandridae; genus Lissotriton; species Lissotriton helveticus. The sequence continues at coordinate 1,599,408,055 of NC_136069.1, read as the reverse complement.
AATGCCTCACCACTCAATGAAATAGTGATTTAAAGCATAGGTTTACTGACGCTGGCACATGCGGACTTTCGAACAATTGTATATGTGTAGTATGTGAACTATGCGCTGTTTCGCTAGTGTGCATTCCCTGAAGTCAACATGGCAGCCCAACTGTGGAGAAAAGGCCTTCAGAGACAACTTACGTCAAATCAGAAACAAGTGGGATTCCACAATGTATGCATTATCTTCAATTAAAGCAATGTATTTATTTTGCAATAGGTGTAATTATTAGGTTGTAGTTTAGGACAAAAGTTTGACATCAGCAGTGAATACATGATCAGGGCGATACTGGGGCTACTTGGCTCAAGGCACTGCCTTTTTGCTCATCAAAAACAGGCTTTCGCCTTTGACTTTTCAGTTCAGTTTTAACTCTAAATAAGAGAGGGAACTCACCCTCTGCTGGCTACCAAATAAAAGGAAATGCATTTAAGAGTCAAATAGCCTTTTTATCTGCCAAGGTGTTTCAGTACTCCTTTTTTTAGTCTGGCTGATGACAGCTTTAGCTTTCTCTTTAAAGCTCATACAATCCATAGCAAGGGAGGGACAATTGTTCCATCGCCGAATATGATTGGTTCCCATGTGTATCAGTCCACAATACAGCAATTGGTTGTTGTGATAGCCATGTTGTAAGATTTTTTGACTTTACCTACATGTGGCCATTTATGCATCAAATGTATTGACTCACAATCCAGAAGACCACCAGCTCTTGCATTTTAATACAATGCCAGGCATGAGCTAGCCCATTTGCCTGATGGTTTTCTGCAGAATTGTGATCTCTTCAAGCTCTTGCAGTGCAACTGGCCCATATTGGGCTTCAAAAGATGGTCAAACCCAAAAACTGACTCTGCAGTAAAGTTGGCTTCTCAGCACTAGGTGAATTGTTGGGGAGGACAGTCAGCTAATATATCCACTGTCAAACCTCTAACTATGCGACCATTCAGCACCTGTTATATCCAAAGATACCCCACCTCACCCATGGGAACACCTAGCATAAGCAAACATCAGAACTACTGGCAACCTGATGCATTCCATCGCTAAATCATCCTTCTTCCATGGTGCAGCTATTTCCTAAACTGGGACTGTCGAAAAATTGTTAGCTTGGCAGGGACAATGACTGTGACGATGACCTGGACAAAGGAAGAGTTGCTGTCTTCCCTAAGCAGCAGGCGCATTTGTGTCTTGTGCAAGATAATAAGGAAAGTGCATGGACTTTTGGTGCATACACATGTTCTCCTTTCTTGTCATCCCAGAGTCAACACGTCATTGGTACTAGCAAGTCCAGAAATTCTTGTCCGCTCCAGACATCCTCTCTCTTCAGCACTGTATACATCTAATCTAAACCCAATATCCTTAACTCCCTGAAGCTCAACCCCGCCAACAACTAATCCCTGCTATTCAACAAGGGTGACAAGCAATATCCAGCTCAAACCTGGCTCATCAACATGAACAAGGATGGATTCAAACCCCAACTTTTACCCATAGACCCAATGCAGGTCACATGGATTTCCCCTGGTCACTGACCTCAAGGAGCACATCATGAAGAAAACCACAATTTCCTAATACCAACTCTCTAAATCAATCAAAACGATTTCTCCAAGAAAGAGACTTCTAAGCTGCTGCCTAAACCGTCATACTCAGGACGGTTGCACAATGCTCCCAAGTTCCAGACTAGCATCCTACTCACCACAACATGCCTCATCAGTGGCCTACAGAAAAATACCCACATCCTTCTGATCCAGAAGTATTGCTACTGATTTCCCTTGTGAGCACACGCTATCATCACTCATAGCTACATCATCTACAAAGCCATCGTGACCAGCACCTCCAGCCACTTGGCTGACAAGCTCACCATCATGAGTAGCGTTTGGCAGATTAGCATCCAGACTCCATTAGAGTGGTGAACGATAAGTGAAAATAAACCGAGCAACAAGTCTTCTCCATCTATATACTACCCAATACTGCCCGAACTCTGATCTAATTTAGGAAAGAGCTGAAGACTCACCTCTTAAAGGAACACTACATCACACAGTTATTGTCCACTGCACTTTTCAGAACCCAGCTACCCCCAATCACCCAGAGAACAAATCTTTGTTTGTCACTCTGTACTGTACTCTGCTGTCTTTATGCAACATATACACCATGCAAATTTCTCATCCATACATACATGAATATGTGTAAATATAAATTAATTATATTTTTGAATATTAAAATAATTTATATAACTATATAGATGGTAGTGATGTGGGAGGAAAAAGCAAAAACTGTTGAATGATGAAATAGTTCCAAAATATTAGGTTAGCGGTCTGTGTGTACAGGAAATAATCTGAATCCCAAACAAGGTGCTAAAGATCCTAAGGTCACTCCACTGTTCTATAGAGTGCGAGAAGATTGGGGTGCCCCTCATTTGTGAAAACACTTTAAACAGAGGCATCAATGTATTAATTTTTCATTCCAAGAGTGAATTTGAAAAACTGCTCCTTTTGGAAAAGGAAGCCATTTTTTGCATTGAAATCCATATCATTTGTCTACTGTGAGGTCTTACAGAAGTACACATTTTGAAACTTGCATTATTTTCATTGCAGGAAAAGATGCCAAATCATCGGTGCCAGATTGCATTTCCAATTCTGGTAAGAAATCACTTCAAATGTTCAAATGAAGGGAGTTTTGAGATCCTGGGATTGGAAAACACAGAGTCAAATGAAAGGTACAAGCATGAAGGATCCCTCTGTTGCTGAGGTGTTTAGACTACACATCAAGACCATCATTGCATTAATAATTAAAAAATAATGAGAGGTCAAAAAACAGAATTCCTGTTAAAACCAGGGTTCAAATTCTGTGAAGGTTTAGATAGATTTCCACTAAATTTGGGGGAGAAAATTAAACAGTAGGAGAGAGTAAAGGCAGTACGCATTGCTATCAATTACTACATATTCCCGCTATATCAAGAGTCCCCAGGGAGCAGATGCATCTCTGAGATGAGAGTACAAACCCACTTGAAAATAAGACTATGGGAGAGATCGAGGACCTGATGTACAACAGCATTTTGCGGTCGCCAAACCTGCAATTTAAAAAAACACAGGGTTTTTGACCATAAAACATTGACATTTTATTACTCCTGAAAGGAGGTGGCAATAGATTTGCAAAAGGGAAGCCACCCCCTTTGGACAGCTTCATCTTGGGAATCTTGCCTGGTGGCTTTAGAGGTTCCAAGGAATGTCCCATCATGAGGGCTTGCAATGAATCTTCTATAACCACACAAAGAGTGCTTTTGTGGCAGAGACCATGACATTGACCCAAGGAGCTGCAGAGAGACCAATTGGTAGCACCCTGCACTGGGTAGAATCAGTTTCTCACCATACAGCAGTGTTACTGTGAGAAATTTGCAGAACCATAGAACACAGGTGGCTGCCCAGAGTTGAACACAGGCTAGCAACTTGAAGCTCTGCCAGTAAGGAACTAGCTACTATTTCAGAAAGATAGAACATGGCAGAACTCTCCTACCTTTTTCAATACTAGTAAAAAAAGCTAGTTAGCTGAGGGATTGCCATTAAGATAATGAGCTTTTTAACATCCTGTAAACATTCTCAGCATACCAGCTAAGACAGAGATGGCATAGCTGTGGGTGTTTTGGGAGCTGAGTGGCAAAGCCAGCCTCTCCAACGAGAAGATCCAAGATTCAGTGGTGATCTTGGTCAATCATGATAGTGAAGCAAAACACTTCTCGCATTTAATTGATGTGGTTCTCCAGTGGTGGCACACAGGAGAGTGGTAATTCGGCGAAGAAACCATTGGGAGCTCTTAGCCTCTTTTGAAACCGAAGAACATGTTTGTTTTACCCGCTGAAGTATCTCCTCTTTGATGTTAGTTTGGTACTTGAGAAATAGAAGGCTCCATCTGTGGCATTCGAGCTAAATTATGCCTTAATCTTGAAAGATGTAAATACATTTATTCTTGGATAGCACTGAGTGATTTGATAATGGCTATTACCAGCAGTGCCTGTTTTGTTCTGTTTCAGTACCTTGCCATTTGAAAGATCAGGCAAGTTCTTCCACAAAAAGGGAGGTCCATTGCATACGGTGCGAAGAATTAAGCAACGGATGTGCGTGATACTGGTAGACATATCAAGGAGGTCCCAGGACCATTCTCTTGGGCATAGTCTCAAACCAAGAAGATGTGCCAGTTAAATTTGGGCATTTTACTGATTGCTAAACATTATGGGGCCCAATACGATGTCGGGCAGATCGCCTCCGCTATGGGGGCGGTGGCGATCCGCCCAACATCCATGCCCACCCGCCACCCATTTCCCCCCGCCATATTACTATGGCGGGGGGGACCACGGTGGACGGAAACACCGTCCGCCGCTTTCCCGCCCCGGTCGCCTTGTGGCCGGGGCGGAAAAGGGTTTATATGGTGGCGGTGTCTATCAGACACCGCCAGCCATATTAGTATAGGCTTAAAACAATGCCTTTCAATGGCGGCATCGCCGCTTTTCCACCCCGGTCGCCTTGCGGCCGGGGCGGAAAAGGGTTTATATGGTGGCGGTGTCTATCAGACACCACCAGCCATATTAGGATAGGCTTAAAACAATGCCTTTCCGTGGCGGCATGCGGTCTTCATTTCGGGGGCCTCCTGTGGGCCCCGGGAGTGAAGGAGAGGTGGGGGTTGCACACGGGGGGTACATTTGCATTAACAAAGTGGCAGGCACCGCGGGGTGCCTGCCGCTTTGTTAATGCAAATGCATTCGTGCATTTTTAGCATTGTGACAGGCGGCGCTGAGAGCACCGCCCGCCACAATGCTAAAAATGCAGGATGCGCCCGCCACAGTGGCAGGTGCATCCTAATACCCCCACGGGACCCCCGCCTTATGGCGGGCGGTCCCAATAACGGATAGGATGGCGGGCGGACTAAGTCTGCCCGCCATCCTAATGGACCCCTATGAGTGATGGCATATATCATTTGATTCCTGCACAATGTCGGATAATAGGACATGGTTTTACTTACCTTTGTTATGTTATGATATTTTGGTTGGGTTATGATGTTTGTACAATGCTTTCATAATTGATATTGACGTATATTTTAGTATTATTAACATACTGAAATATATACATAATTTATTATTATTAACATTATTAACTGCTGCATCTCAGCAAGTATATGCATAGGCTTACTGTGAGCTTTTTCAGCTGCCATATCCACATGATATGTTTCTCATTGCCTCATACTCATGCATGGTTGATAAAAAAAACTGATTTATTGGATGGCGTTATCAAGGAATGACCCATAGTCTAAAAAAGAGTGAGACGCCATTAGATTCCAGGAGGCACAATGATATATTGATGAGCACCCACTTCTTGATTTTTAAGAATACACTGGCCTAATGAGAAGTATGCAGGGAATGTGGGTACATTTCTATACCTCTGGTAGGAAAGCCAATGCAGGAACATATTCACGCCTGATAACGTGTTGTGTATCCTCTTTCTGTTTTCATTCTTAATACTCACCTGTGATAATGCTTTATTTTGTTGGCTCCAAAAGTGTCTTTCTTTATGCATGCATTACGCCAGCCTTTTTACGTCAGGATGGCGTAATGATGCCCTAATTGTTTATGTGTAAGGCCGCTTAGGGCACCGTTCCAGGATGTCTTTTGAATCTTTTCACATGGTTAAAGGTTTCCATTCCTTCCCAACTGTCCCTTTGAAGGTTCTGCACGACAATGCACTAAGCACTTTACTCTATTTTGTACTCTTTACACCATGTCAGAGAAGACAGTTCCTCTGGCTCCTGCTTTTCACACTAGAAATCTTTCTCATGAACAGACCCTGGGCTACTTTTATGATCTGGGCACTCCAGAAACCATATATACAGTTCTGAATGATATTTTAAGTGCATTTAAGGTCCATAACAATAATCACTGACATAATATCGATTATAAAAATATAGATGTCAAAAATATTGATTGAGTTTACTTACTTACTTACTTACTAAAATGTAATTGACACATATATCAAAAAAATATATAAATGTAAAAAATATCGAAGTACAAAATGTCGTTTTTTTTATATATATAAATAATTATGTTAAAAAACTTATAATATAAAATTAACTAAAAAATAATTACTTAGATATAATAAACATTAAAGAATATAATTAAACAAACTTAATTTAAAAAAATGTAAACAGATATATAAAATAAATATATAAATGTATATCTACTTTCAAAAATGAATAAACTAATAACTTTAATGTATTTTAAAATATTACAAATATATAAAAATTAACTATAAATATATATATATATATATTACCTACTGGCGGTCGCCAGTAGGTATATATAGTTAGGATTTTTTCTCTATGGGATTTTTGAAAATTCTATGTCTAATAACTTTGGCGTTTGTGGATGGAATTGGCTGAAATTTTCAGGAAAATTGCACATTTTGTTTCTGAGCAGCCCCTGAAAATTTGGGGGGGTTCGTCAAAGGGGGGCCGAGAAAAAAGGGGGGTTTTTCCCATGCAATTTTCCATAGGGCGGTTGGACTCACTTTTAGCTCGAACGGCTGAATGGATTGCCACGAAACTTGGCAAAATTGGAGATATTGTTTGCCCGATGTGCCTTTGCTAGGTCTCAATATATGTGCTTCAGTGGATTTTGAGAAATTAACGTTTAAAAATAAAATATATATCTGTAACAGCGCTCCGGTTAGCGCTCCGGTTCGCGTACCTGACGCGTAACGGAACTTCGCGAAGCGAAGCTGATTGGCTCTCCGGTGTCTGTCAACATTCTAAACAGTCCGGAGCGGCCGCCATCTTGTCTCTCGGTAGGATCGAGAGACAAGAGGAGGCCAAAACTAAGGGGGGAAATGACCATAAGGGGTATAGTAGATCCTCCCTGACCCCCTAAGTTTGATGTAGAGGCTTTAAAAGGGCCCCGCGTGGTAAAAAAAACCAAAAACGTTTTTTTTGCGTGGGGAGCGCCCGGTACGCGCACCGGGAAGCGGTCCGGGGAGGGTACTATGAGGAAAAAAGAATGATAGACTATGATAGACTTTTGAAATATTGTATGTTTATTGATTGTTCTTTTTGTTGTTTTTTTTATTTATTTTTTATTTAAGTAGCAGTATTTATGATTATTAAATATAAATTTATTTTTGTGATTGTTTTTCAAAATTTAATAGAATGTCTAACATTTGACTGTCCGAAATGTCGTCATTTTCAGTGTCCGAAATGTCATTATTTTGAGTGAACATAACTTGCAACATTTGAGTGTCTGAAATGTCCTCATTTTGAAGGAGTAAATCTACAGATTGTACACATTGTAGTAGTTCATGGTCCCGTGATTCATCCATGAATTCAATGTCATTTGGTTCAATGTTTTCTTGATTGGTGTCAGCAAGGACAATTTCAAATGACACTTTTTGTTCTCCTTTCATTTTGCCTGAAAATTGCATAAAAAAATATATATATCAGTAGAGATAGGGCACTGTTGGGATTAATTTTAGATAGGTAGTTTTTAACAGTGAATTTATCTTTGGGCAGTGTATGGCATCAGACTAGAAGCAGAAATTTAAAAAAGTGTATGTGATGAAACCTAAGTAAATTCATAATTATATAAGAGAAGCCTAAATCCATCCATAACTATAACAGAGAAGTCTATCTAAATCTATAACTATTATAGAGGGATAGTATATAACTATCAGAATAAGTTTTTCATATTAACTTAAAGTGCACAATATACTTCAGTTTTCAAAATAACATCTTACCTTTTAAAAACAAGTTTAAGTTGTCAGTGAAAATGCTCTTGCAATGTACTTCAGGAAGTAGTAGTCAAAATGGCTGTGTTTCTCTCTCTTTATATATATTCAGGTACATAACCAATCAAATGTCAGGTAAAAAAAGTAGAAAATGAAAGTAACATTTTAATTGGTTGTCAATTCCAACACTTCAGATGTGTTTTGTGAAGTAATTTACCCAGGGTATTTAGAGAGGTGTACAGGCTAAATGGCTAAATGGAATTCCAACCAAATTTGTGAAAATGGTAGGGATTGGTATGTAGTATGAGCTAATCTATATTTGGTGAAATTGTCTCCAGTGGTTTTTCTGTAAATTACTTTCCCACCTTTTTTAATTGAGCGCTTCCCGGTGAGCGCCCCGGTACGCGAACCGGCAGCGTTACGGGAGTCCTCCATTTTGTGTTTCGGTAGAATTGAGATACAAGATGGAGGGCAAATAATGTTCAGAATGGGTAGAAGGGGGCACGGTAGACGTATCCTGACCCCCTAGGTTTTCTGAGGGTTGCTGAGGAGGCCCATATGTGCGAAAAAAACACATTTTTTTTCAAATTTTCGCGCGGTTAGCGTCCGGTGCGCGTACCGGGTAGCGCTCCGGAAAGCGTAAATTGTGAAAATTAGTAAAAAAAAAATTACATTTAAAATTTGTTTATAGTGATCATAGTTAGGGTAGCTCTGAGAAGAGCTTTTGGGTCTGTGGTAGATTTAGGTACTTATAAGTAGGTACCAATACATAGGGCCCCATTAGGATAGCGGGCGGAAAACCACCCCGCCCGCCATGGAGGCGGAAAACAACCGCCCGCCATGGAGGCGGTGCAACCGGCAGACAAATTAGGATCGACCGCCACTAGAGACCGACCGCGGCGGTAGCGGTGAAAATGAAACCGCCCGACGTGTGCGGTGATGACAAAACTCCGACCGCGGCGGTCGGAAAAGCTGCGGAAAATACAAAACCGCCCACAGGGAAAGCGGAGACACCGCACAGGAAATTACGATATCCCCGAGGGTGGCGCGGGCGGAACCGCAGGCACCGTCCGCCGCGGTCGAAGGCAGGATTGCATGGGATAAATGGCGGACAAGCACCAGCAAAGTCACCACAGCGGACGAACATGAAATCCATGGCGGTCGATGTCAAAGCACCGCAGTAATGCCAAATACTGCATAAACAAAGTAGCTGTGGAAAAGTAAATTTTGCCATGTTCTGTGTCCCTACGCGTCCTCCATCATATGTTATGTGTGCATGATTAATATGCATATGTATTCCCCATGTTCGATTAAAGACGCAATTACAGTTGTGTCCATCTCTAGTATGTCAGTTTCCAGTTCTCGTGAATACTACGAATATCAGGCCTATGTAAAGCTACGTTGCCACGTTTCTCAGTGCGCACGTTATTCCATTGTAAAGTCCCCGTTTCTAGGCCTCAAAAGGGCCTGGACACCAGATTCAGCTTCTGTCTCCTGAGCCTCGCTGAGGAGCGATACAGCCCCCACCTGTGTTCCTGACCCTTCACTTACTTCCTGCCTTGCAGTGCCCGGTTCAGCCTGGCTCTGCCTCTGAGTCTGCCAAGAGTATGTTATGATTCCAGTTATCAGTTAGTCCTCCTTCTCTGCATTCCTAAAGCTACTGAACTGCATCAATAGTTACCATCATAGTCTAGCCTTTACGTCTCCATGTTAGAGAAATACTGTATTAATGATCATTTAATATTCTTCATCACGCACTACATGTAGAATAATGCATGCTCCAGTCTTAGAGTCTGTTCGCCTTTACCCCGATAACTTTTGGATTCTATCAACATGTTCTCTAAACATCAGATACTAGATACTGCTTAGGTACATGTCGCCCTGACTCTCCAGACTTCAGTCTCTGCTCCTAGCACAGAGTTCGTAGCCCCCAGCTTCTTCTAGTAACACGTCATTGCCAGTTTGCGCGCACCATTAGGTCAGAGGTCCCGGCTCCTTAGGTAGCCCCCTCCATGTTTCCGCCCCATTCATGACATATTCTGTTACGTTTGTATCACATGTCTATGTATACGCCTCCTGTTACACCTACTTTCACCCTTATCTTTCGTGACTGCTATTGACCACACCCACTGCTCCGCCTATCGTATGTATTGTAATGCAACTGTTTTAGTATATATGATCGTGTATTGTTATTAAATGTGAGCGCGCTCATCCCAGATCCAGCCCCGGCAGCTGCCGGGCTCTGCCATCCTATTCCTATGCAGGTTGTCCTGTTCCTGTCCTTTATGCTGTAATAAACCTGCAAACTCCTACTACCTCGAATCTTGACTCTTATTTATTGAGCTATCTGTTATTGCTATGCCTAGACAAAAATAGATCCGGTATTATTTATTTATATACCATATAATGGCGCCCGAATAGGGACTTGCCCTTTCCCCACGCGTCGGTGAAGCCACGCCGACCCCCTGACCCTCTGCAGTCGTGACGGAACTCTTCTGCGCACCGGCAGATATTTCTGCTTCAAGTATCCCTCAGGCCCACGGAGGAGACGGAGGAGGCGGTCCAGCATCCAGACGAGACGGTGGAGGAACGCGGCGAGTCCCGACCAGAGCCCAAGCCGAGAGTCCAAGGTCCGAGGTATCCGGAGACCCACCTGTAACAGAAGTCTGAAGTTCGTCCGTTCGGCGTCGAAGCAGTCCAGTCCAGTCCGAGGCCTTCCGTTCTTGCTGCCCGGTGAGTACCGTTGCTGGGGTAGTATCTAGACAGGGTCAATCTAATTGACTCTGGTCCGTGGGTTGGTGGTACACAGACCCACAAAACGAAGTGTCCATTTCGGTGGATGCGGGTCCTGACGTGTCTCTGTATGAGACCGGTAAGTTCCGTACTGTTTCAGCAGTGCATCTAGTTTCTGTTCTAGTCAGTTCTGTTCTCGAGAAAATTCATGTATTCTGTTTTCCGTATTCCAGGTAGTATTCTGTTCGAACTGTTATTCTGAATGTTATTCATGTATTTTAATGTCGTGGTATGAGTGTGAAGTAATTATCGTGTTTATTGTGTATTGTGTTGTGTCCAGATTATAGTTCAGTCATGCCGCTCTTTTCAAAACTGCGTCAGTTAAAAACCAGAAAAGGTCTGCTAGAAGCAGCAGTTCCTGTTCCGCCTAGGGACAGTCCAGGTCATTTCATGTATCAGAAGCATGGCATAAGCGCCATATTGTATCTAGATTTATGGGTAGAGTATACCAAAGGTTTGGAAGAAAAGTATAGATGGCCCGTATCAGGTACGTGGGATGCCGAGTGCATCATGAGAGTAGAAGAAGCATTATGGAAAAAGAAAGCCAGACAGTCACAGAAAGATGCCATCGAGTTATGGCGCAAAGAATCTCATAAAAGAACCGAAAAAGAAATCAGAAAGTCAGAATTAAGTAGAGAATCCTTAGAGCGGGCCCAAGAAAGGGAATTAATCGAGATTGGTGAACGAGTCAAAACCGAACAGTCAGACAGACAGAGGCATGCTCTTATTAAGGGTATGTATCCTCTTCTTGCCGAGGGCTTGCCAAAAGCGACCCCAGAGGCATCCAGTAATTTCCCGCCACCACTAGTTCCGACCAAGCTACGTCACAAACCGACCGCAGCTGATATTTTCATTTCGTCCTATTTGGACGACACAGTCCCAGAATATGCAAATCCTGTTCCTGCTCCGCCAGTCCCTGTAAATCAGGCACTTCCCGCTCCTCCAGACACCGGAGTACCTGTTACGGTACCCCCGGTCCAGCCCGCCATACAAGTCCAGCCTGCATTTCCATTTCCCACTCTGCCAGGACGAAGAGCATCAGTAGACGACTCTAGTTTAGGGGCCGCAGGGGGAGGTCCTCCAGGAACCCCGCCGCCACACAAGCGTTTAACGTTAGCCGAATTACATGCACAAGCGTCACAGCGTACGCCCAGATATCAGTCTGTTGCAGAAATAAGAAAAGCCCTTACCGAATGTGGCTATGATCCAGTCCCAGGCGAGGATAATATGGTTTTATATTCATTACGCGTGAGAAAGGTGACCGAGTATCTAGTCACCCTACCAGATATGAAAGAAGATCTAGACAGAATATATCGTTTCATCCGTACAGGGAATGATCCAGAAAGTATTAGTGACGTCATGTGCCAAAGAAAAGTTGAAGTCCAGCTCATGCTATTAAAGTTTCTGATTAATTGTTTAATACGAGAACAAGATTATCCGATCAAAGATCGAGCCGAAATGAAAATCCTGACAAGGTGGAGTGATAATATAGCCGAGGGTAAGCATAAGACCATCAGTAGTATAGAGAGTATGTACAAGAAGATTCGTAAAGAAATAATAAGGATACACGAACAACGCAAAGAAGCACAAGTAAGCGAGAAAGAAAGTAACTCTGATACTGAAGAGGTAGAGGACGAGAATCCCGACAGAATAGCGTATGTAGGAAAATCTAGATTTCCAGATCGCCATTTACGTCTAGAATACAAGCCAGTTTTTCACCATCCAGCATCAGAACAAGGTTCTCTAGAACAAGTATTTCAAGCTACCGATCACATTCTGAAATCACGAATCGGTTATAGCGAGTTAAGTACCATGCATGAACAAGAACTAGTCCGATCAGCAGTCCGATGGATTACTGATTCTACCACTTTTCCAGACGAAATAGTGGCCCAAATGTTTCTGAAAATGCCCCCAGCCGAGCAACGACTGGCGGGTATGTATATGATCCAGCACCTCATTACATTGTATGAGGATCAACATTCTGATCCAGGTCCGTTACACGATGTCCTGAACGAGTTACTCCAGTATAGATGGAAAGGTTTAGGTACCGATTTGATTAGTGTCATTCTAGAACAGCGCCACAAATATAGTATGTTTCTGAATCCGCATTTTGTTCATGTCTCACCCCCAGAAAGTAAACCCTTTTACATGGACAGACAGAATCCGTTACGAGAAGTGCATCCAGTTAAGACAGAGGGTGGTGAAATGCAACGAGTGTTTGTTTACACCCCTATCACAAAGATGGAACTCTTAGAGATGAAAAAATTAATTCCCTGTCATGATAAAGATCCAGCAGGGTTCCACCGAGAATTAAAAGACATGCTCCGTATGGGAGAATACACGTATCCAGATATCATTAAAATGTTAAAAGTCTTGTTGCCCGCAGGGGTATATGAGAAACTCAAAGAAAAAGAATGGGAGGTGGGAGAGAAAAAGATCGATTGGGCAGTTCTAGAAGCCGAAGATAAGGCACGAGTACCAGGTACCGGTCTTGGAGATAAATGTAAAGAATTACCAGAATTATTAATACAAGTTTTGCCCAGACTATTAGCAACTAAAAAGGAAGACTGGGATGCAATCTCAGCATGTAAACAGAAACAAGACGAAGACACTAGTGATTTTTACTCTAGATTTGAGAAATGTTTTACCATAAACAGTGGCCTCAAGACAAGTAGCGAATCATACCCTCATCTTTTTGTTACTAAATTAGTCGAGAATTCAAGTCCACAAATTAAAAACCGAGTTTTGAAAGTCGAAAGTACCTGGCAAGCTAATACCCCGTCCCAAATGTTACAGATGCTTCAATATCACCAGAATAGAATCAGAGAAGAACAAGAACATGAAAGGAAACGTATGAAAGACACGAAAATGAAAGTACTAGTTGCACAATCCGTTCCTCAAGACAGTCAGAAAAGGGGTCCGAATCAAGCCAGTCATCCTGCAGCTCCCGTTAAAGGAAACTGCAATTATTGTAAACAGCCAGGTCATTTTATAAACGAGTGTGCAGTTCTGAAACACAACATAGCTACCGGTAAGACTAAAGAAAGACCACGTCCGCCTAGACAAGAACAAGTTACACAGACTCCTCAGTCACAGAATGCACCACAGACAGTTACAGCACCGCAGCCTATCGCTGCAACACAGCATGTTACACAGCAGATGTACCAGTATGCACAGTCTGAGTATCCAGAGTATCAGCCATATTCATGAAACAGCCTAGAGAGGGAGGTAGGCTTGCCTCTCATCGAGATACCTGTAGATCAAGAAGGTCCCTATGTTCATAGTCAAGTATTAGGGAAAGATAGAAAGTTTCTGATTGATACAGGGGCAAGTAGGACCACTATAAGTCACGCCGAAGTTCCAGGGGCTCCGCTCTCAGGCTCTAGAAATGTTTCCCTTGGATTTTCAGGAAAACCTATTGTAAATGAAATATCAAAGCCAGTTACTCTAGAAGTAGGTCCATTGTCCCGCACTACTGATCTGTTACTTACTAAGTCATGTCCAGAAAATCTATTAGGCATTAAGACACTGAAAGAGTTAGGTGCAGTTATATGCTGTTCCCCAGAGGGAATACGATTGTTCCTACGCGACTTCAAGGGTCACTATGTATTACGAGATTTTGATCCCAGATTGTCCAATGTTCCGCAGCATCTATGGGCGCAAGGTCCAACTGATGTTGGCTTTATGCAAATCACACCCCATCGTGTGACTCTCAAGCCAGGTGTAGTCCTGCCACGAATCAGGCAATACAGATTGCCACCTGAGGCTGTAGCAGCCTTATCCAAAATTATTGACGAACTCATGGCTCAAGGAGTAGTTGTAGAAACTGACTCCAATGTATGCAATTCTCCGATCATTCCTGTTATGAAACGTACTGATCCAAATGCACCTCCAGTATATCGTTTAGTGATTGACCTTCGAGAACTTAATAAATGTATTATTCCCCAGTACCCAGTTGTCCCAGATATCTCTTCCCTATTGACAGTCATTGATTCCGAAGCTTCATTTTTCACTGTCATAGACCTCAAGAATGCGTTTTTCAGTGTCCCCATTCATCCAGACAGCCAGTTTCTTTTCGGATTTTGTTTAAATGGAAGGAGCTATATGTTCACACGCGCTCCTCAAGGTTTCACAGAAAGTCCTAGTATTTACAGTCAAGCACTCAAGAGACAACTAGACAACATTCACATGCCAACTGACACTGCCCTGCTCCAGTATGTCGATGATCTACTGATCACAGCCCGTTCTGAACGTGCTTGCGAGCGAGCCTCACTTACAGTCTTGTATTTCCTAGCCGAGATGGGACACAAGGTGTCCCCTTCGAAGCTTCAATTCTGTGTCCAGCAAGTGGTCTACTTAGGACACTTACTGTCCAAGAGGGGTAGGCAGTTGACACCAGACCGTATCCAGTTAATAGCGAGTCTTCCTCAGCCAAGGACCCAGAAGGAGGTACGTGCTTTTATTGGCCTTACTTCTTATTGCAGACAATGGATTCCTCAGTATGCATTTCTAGCCAAGCCACTGATACAGTTAACGACACAGGAGGCAGCCGTATCGACTGTCCTCCCTTGGACATCTGAACATGCACTTAGTTTCAATGAGTTAAAGAAAGCCCTATGTCAAGCCCCAGTTCTAGCAACACCGAACTACAGTAAGTCTTTTACACTTTTTGTCACTGAACGCGAAGGTACAGCATTATCTGTTCTCACACAAGATCAAGCAGGACAATACAAGCCCTGTGCTTATTTTTCGAGCACATTAGATCCTGTAGCCCAGGCTCTGCCTGCGTGCCTTAAGTCAGTTGCAGCCACAGCACTTGCTATCAGACAAAGTGATTCCATAGTATTAGGACACTCCCTGACAGTACAAGTTCCACACTCCGTGGAAGTTCTTTTAAACCGAACACAAGCTCAGCACTTGACAATTGCACGTTTAACAGGTTATGAATTGACACTGTTCCAGCCACACATAGAAATCAGACGCTGCAACGTTTTAAATCCTGCTACATTGTTACCATCAGTTACTTCGAATCCTGCCACACACGACTGTGTGGAAGTAGTTAACATCATGACAAAGCCAAGACAAGATCTGACAGATATTCCATTACCAGATCCAGACCTGACACTTTATGTGGATGGTTCATGTATGAGAACAAGTACAGGAGAACTAGTAGCCGCGTATGCAGTGACTACCGACACTGAAGTTATTGAAACACACCGTATTGACACCCTGTCTGCTCAAGCAGCAGAGCTAGTTGCTCTGACTCAAGCCTGCATACACGCCAAGAACCTGAAAGTTAATGTTTATACAGATTCACGTTACGCATTTGGAGTTGTACACGACTTCGGAGTGCTCTGGCAGGAGAGAGGTTTCATGACTTCTCATGGAACCAAGATTCAGCATGGTCTCCTTATTCAAGCTCTGTTAGATGCAATACATTTACCGACATCCATTGCTATCATGAAGTGCAAAGCACATACGAAAGTTACTGACACTATTTCTCAAGGTAATGATCTAGCAGATCGCACAGCCAAACTTACAGCTCAGACACCAGACATTTCAGTTAATAAGACACCGACACACACTCCAGATCCGATTACATGTATGACAGTTAAAGACCCTACTCAAGATGTCATAGATATCCAGTTACATGCTACTCCCGATGAAATCAAGAAATGGTCCGAACAAGGAGGGGTACAGACAGATCAAGGATGGTTAACAAAGGGTAGAGCCACATGGTTTCTCCCCGACTCCATGGTTCAAGTCATTATCAATACCGCACATAGTCCAGCACATTTAGGAGAAAAAGCTATGTTAGACAGTATCCAGAATATTTGGTTCAACAAGCATTTACGAGCTGCAGCCAAGCAGAAAGTCCGTACCTGTATGATATGTTGTCAGTTTAATCCAGGTAAAAGTGTCCCGGTGGAACAAGGTGGATTCCAGCCCCCTGACCACCCTTTTGAAGTCCTCCAGATGGATTACATTCAGATGGAGCGATGTCGAGGTTTCAAGTATGTCCTTGTAGTTGTATGCGCTTTGTCCAGGTGGACGGAGGCATATCCAGTTCCAGACTACACAGCCGCGACCACTGCCAAGCAGTTGGTTCGTGAGTTCTTCCCCCGTTACGGACTCCCTAGGGTCGTATATTCTGACAACGGCCAGCCATTCTCATCTGAACTCATGAAACACGTGTCCCTTTTGTTAGGGTACCAGTGGAAGTTCCATTGTGTACGCCATCCTGAAGCAGCCGGTCTCGTAGAGAGACATAATCAGACCCTGAAAATTCGAATTGCAAAAGTTTGTCAAGAGAAAGGTGTGGACTGGCTAGTAGCTCTGCCGGTCGCCCTGTTCTATATGCGCATGGTTGCACATTCCAGATCAGGTCTGTCCCCGTATGAGGTCGTTTTCGGCCGCCCCCCTAACATGTGGGGTACTCCTAGACCCCGAAGTATTACCGATGTTTCAAGTAATATGCTGACAGATTACCTAGCTTCCTTGATGTCTGCCCTCAACTCTTGTCGTTCACAGGTTGCCGCCGCATTTCCAGACAATACCGAGGAGGCACCGCATGAAATCGTTCCCGGATCCATGGTCCTAGTGCGAAATTTCGATCGTTCAAGTCCGCTGGAGTCTCGCTGGAAGGAGCCCCGACAGGTCCTCCTGGCCACCCGCACAGCCGTGAAGTTGGAGGGACGCAAAGGCTGGGTGCATCTTTCGCATATCAAAAGGTTTTATGGATTGAAACCAGTTTCAAAGAACATTTCCGAGGATTTAAAGGACTGCCAAAGTACTATTCTTAAGGACTGTCCCGCAAAAGACAATGATACTGCACCCTCCCTGTTAGAGAAAACTCCGCAACAGGAGTATAAGAAGAAATTAAGGTCTAGTAAAATAAGTCAGCCAGTTTGATTGTCTAAGTCCTCCCCTAGGTGAAACGGTTAGACCGGTTTCTGACATGTATAAAATAGACCCCCATAGTGAGAGAGTTAGTCAAAACTCAATCCGATGTATCGTTTTTCTATGTTTCATATTATTTCTCAGTATTATGATTTCCTGCACCAGTTATGCGTTTTATCTGTATTTTTCAGTTCCTCATGTAAATAAGTCCTCTAATGCTACAGTAGAGCACACGTTTAGTGATCTGCCTCCTCATGAACTCTCTTACCGCCTCGCTATGCATAACAATTCTTTTATCCGCATGTTACATTATTCACACCAGACCAGCAATGCCACTAATTGTTGGGTGTGTGGTCGACTCCCCCCTTTCCAGACCCCGAAGGGAGTTCTGCCACTCTACCCTAATCCATTTTCACATAATGGTTCGTGTGGAGCATGGTCCACGTTAACGTCATCTTCAACAGATATGTCTTTTCTTAACAGTACATGTTTCCCAGACAAGCAAGGTCTTCCCCACAGAACAGGGTTAGATCTAGAAAACGAAGTTTACAATTTAGGTAATTATTCTTCGAATTTCATGGTCCTGAATGTTCAGTCTGATTCCACTCCAGACTTACCTGCTATTTCAGTACTACCAGTCAAAGGCGAATTATGTGTTAGAAATAATGGTTCCGTACATGTAGGACATAGCGATTGTACTACTATTGTCAAATATAGTGACAGTGGGAAATCTATTTTCAAAGCTTCACGTCATTCTTATTTTATTTGTGGTCAGACCGCATATGTTCGTCTGCCCCTCGATTGGGAGGGAACCTGTTACATTGCCTTCCTACTGCCACCAGTTTTCCTAGCCCCTTCTGATTATCATAGAAACACACATCTAGTACACCTTAGACATAGAAGGGAGATTGAGTCCCCAATTGTCGATTATACTGAAGCTGCTCTAGAACAGTATACAGATTTCAATAGAGGTTTCTTCTTCTTTATAGGACCTATCCAGAATAGTAAGCTAATTCGTAGGTTAACCAGAACCCTTGAAGCAGTAGTTAATGAGACTGCCTCTGCCCTAGGTAACTTAACTGAAGAGCAATCTGCTATGAGATTTGTCGTTTTACAGAATCGTCTCGTCCTTGACGTCATATTGGCCGATAGGGGCGGGGCCTGTAGAGTCATCGGATCTAGTTGCTGCATTTTCATTCCAAATAACGCACCGTCTGTTTATTCAGCTATAACCAGACTCCATAAAATTGCCCATCTGTTACATCAAGATCCAGGCACCTGGACATGGTCCGGTTGGTTCTGGAATATAATTTCCGCTTGGGGATGGAAAGTCTTGTCCTTTCTAGGTATTGCAGTAGCGATCATATTCAGCTGCTGCCTCTGTATACAATGTGGCCCTGCGATTTGCGGCATTTGTGCTACCTCTTGTATTCCTAGTCCCAAGCCCCGTTCTAAATCCCGTTCCAAGAAAATTCGAGACGAGCAAATGATACTGTATGAAATGATAGATGGTATCATGAATATTGATGTTTCCTGATGGAAACGTAGTGACAAGGAGGGAATGTGGAAAAGTAAATTTTGCCATGTTCTGTGTCCCTACGCGTCCTCCATCATATGTTATGTGTGCATGATTAATATGCATATGTATTCCCCATGTTCGATTAAAGACGCAATTACAGTTGTGTCCATCTCTAGTATGTCAGTTTCCAGTTCTCGTGAATACTACGAATATCAGGCCTATGTAAAGCTACGTTGCCACGTTTCTCAGTGCGCACGTTATTCCATTGTAAAGTCCCCGTTTCTAGGCCTCAAAAGGGCCTGGACACCAGATTCAGCTTCTGTCTCCTGAGCCTCGCTGAGGAGCGATACAGCCCCCACCTGTGTTCCTGACCCTTCACTTACTTCCTGCCTTGCAGTGCCCGGTTCAGCCTGGCTCTGCCTCTGAGTCTGCCAAGAGTATGTTATGATTCCAGTTATCAGTTAGTCCTCCTTCTCTGCATTCCTAAAGCTACTGAACTGCATCAATAGTTACCATCATAGTCTAGCCTTTACGTCTCCATGTTAGAGAAATACTGTATTAATGATCATTTAATATTCTTCATCACGCACTACATGTAGAATAATGCATGCTCCAGTCTTAGAGTCTGTTCGCCTTTACCCCGATAACTTTTGGATTCTATCAACATGTTCTCTAAACATCAGATACTAGATACTGCTTAGGTACATGTCGCCCTGACTCTCCAGACTTCAGTCTCTGCTCCTAGCACAGAGTTCGTAGCCCCCAGCTTCTTCTAGTAACACGTCATTGCCAGTTTGCGCGCACCATTAGGTCAGAGGTCCCGGCTCCTTAGGTAGCCCCCTCCATGTTTCCGCCCCATTCATGACATATTCTGTTACGTTTGCATCACATGTCTATGTATACGCCTCCTGTTACACCTACTTTCACCCTTATCTTTCGCGACTGCTATTGACCACACCCACTGCTCCGCCTATCGTATGTATTGTAATGCAACTGTTTTAGTATATATGATCGTGTATTGTTATTAAATGTGAGCGCGCTCATCCCAGATCCAGCCCCGGCAGCTGCCGGGCTCTGCCATCCTATTCCTATGCAGGTTGTCCTGTTCCTGTCCTTTATGCTGTAATAAACCTGCAAACTCCTACTACCTCGAATCTTGACTCTTATTTATTGAGCTATCTGTTATTACTATGCCTAGACAAAAATAGATCCGGTATTATTTATTTATATACCACATAGCCCAGCCTCAAATACATACAACACACACACACAGATACAGAAATGGCAAAAAAATATACAATACTACATAACCACACCCACAACACACCTGACAACCACTATCCAATTGGACACACCCACACAGCTGAGTACAAAGCCACCCCCTCCACTCACCACAATCCTTTGCATCTTTCCAGAACAGAAGGCCACACACCACATCTGAGAGGAGAGGCAAAATCGCACACCACACCCACCCACCACCACCATCAACACCACCATCACACCATCACAATCAAACCCCCAGCACATAACACACCTTGTCATCACACCCCTGCACCCACACACCCCTGCACCCACAAACACCTCAACACCCCCACACCATGACATCACAAAAAATGCCAAAATTCACAGAGAGTGAGTTGACAGTCATGGTCAACGAGATTGTGAGAGTAGAACCACAACTATTTGGGAACCTAGTCCAACAGACACCATTAGCCACCATGACACAAATGTGGGAAAGGATTGTCCAAACGGTGAATGCAGTTGGGGCCACCCCAAGATCCAAGAAGGAGATCATGAAGCGATGGCATGATCTCAAGAGGGTTGTCAAGGAGAAGAGGAGCAAGAACTGGAATCTGGCAAACGTGAATGGCAGTGGCCCTCCCATCCCACTGAAGACATTCACACCATGGGAGGAGAAGGTGCTTGCTATCCTGCTACCTGAGAGTTACACAGGAGTAGCCGGGGGAGCGGAGGCTGGTAAGTACAGACAAATGTTTAACACCACATTGACTTTTACCTCCTTGCAATACCCAACCACCAATACACTGTCCATCCCTAAGCAAGATGTAGCCAGCCATTCTGCTGAGGAGGCCTGTATGGGGCCAGAATGTCAGTACAACGACTCCCAGCATGCCCCCCTGTCCCACAGCCCAGCAGCATGGAGGCCTCCCCCACCCAGGAGCAAGTGTCAGCCATTGCACTGTTTAACAAACAAACTTACAGGTTGGTAGCCATCTTCACTTGGAGCCTGTTTGTGGGTGTGAGGGAGGGAGGCCTGTCTCACTACTCCCAGCATGCCACCCTGTCCCACAGCCCAGCAGCATGGAGGCCTGTCCCACCCAGGAGCAAGTGTCAGCCATTGCACTGTTTAACAAACAAACTTACAGGTTGGTAGCCATCTTCACTTGGAGCCTGTTTGTGGGTGGGAGGGAGGGAGGCCTGTCTCACTACTCCCAGCATGCCACCCTGTCCCACAGCCCAGCAGCATGGAGGCCTGCCCCACCCAGGAGCAAGTGTCAGCCATTGCACTGTTTAACAAACAAACTTACAGGTTGGTAGCCATCTTCACTTGGAGCCTGTTTGTGGGTGTGAGGGAGGGAGGCCTGTCTCACTACTCCCAGCATGCCACCCTGTCCCACAGCCCAGCAGCATGGAGGCCTGCCCCACCCAGGAGCAAGTGTCAGCCATTGTACCCTGCACGCTCACCTTACAGGTATGTAACTACCGTATATCTTCATGAAGTGTGTGTGTGTATTAATCTATTTACTATTGTACAAAATGCATAGACAATCAACCTTTAGGACACCATGATGTAACTCTCCACTATGTAATGTAACACGGTGTTGCCATGATTTGTACAAATGATGACAGCAAAATGCACTAGTGTACAGACAGCTGATGATACACAGATGACACAAATACTGACCACTCCCCATCTACTCCACAGGTGATGAAGAACTCACTGCTGGGGACAACACCAACGACCAGCAGAGCCAGTCTCCACCTCCGGCACATGGACTCACAGATGCAGACTCCCAGGACAGTTTGGACGATGAGCTCCAGGCCGGCCCATCCGGTGTTCCACAGACCCAGAGGTCCCAGGCCCCCATCCGCCCCACCACCACCTCTGCTGCAACAACAACGCAGCAGACCCCTGCTGTCACGGCCTGTGCCTCCACCGCAACCACCACCGCAGGCACTGCCACCAACACCACCACTACCACCAGTACCACCTGCAGCACCCTCCCTGTCCCTAGGGATGACCAGCCCATACCAACAACTGTGGAGGGCAGGGAGCCAGTGCGTGGCGCACCAGTGGCGAGGTAAGAGGTCCGTGGCAGCAGAGCAGGTGGGAGGGCCAGGGCCAACACCAGACCTCGGGAGGAGTGGACACCATCCCTGGACCACTTCACCAGAGTTGTGGAGGCCTACCAAGAGGTCCAGGGACAAAGTGGCCGGTCGGATGAATTTTTAAGGGAGCTCATCCTGCTGATGAGGTCCATCGATAACCGCCTGGGACAGATGGTGGACCTCATGGGCCAGCAAGTGGCGTTGCAGAGGGACAGGCCTGTGTCCCAACCATCAGCGCCGTCCCCTCCTGTTGTGCAGCAGGATGACAGTCCACCATCCTCCCCTGCGCCAACAGAGAGGGGCGAGTCCTCTGACGCCGCTGGCCATTCAGCAGGCCCCCCACCGCCAAAAAGATCTAGGGGGCGTCCGAAGAAGAGCCTGGGAGTCTCTGGAAGCCAAGCACCTGCCACACGCCAGTCACGGAGCCAGCCTTGATGACAACCCTCTCCCCAACTGCATTGACTTTTTGGACTATCTTTCCCCACATTGCCTTGGCAATGGCACCTGTCTGTTGGACTGGGTCACCACATTCATGTGGTGTCTACTCTTGCATCTCAGCGACCATGACTGTCAACTCACTGCTCATTCCCCACCTTCCTGTAAATATTCACGCACAATTCACATGTCCACCCCGTAAATAAAATATCTTACAATCCAGAATTTGTGTATTGAATTCTTTAGTGCATTATTTATAATGATGATAATGTCCATGATATGTAAACATGATGTACAGTATGCAGGGCAGGAACACTCTGGAGCACCTAGGGAGACACAACAGAACTACAGTCACTGGTCTCATCGTGGCAACACACACAGATCACTGATCCACAAATATCCTAATTATCACAGGTACCCTACAAAGTGTCTATCTGATATGCACAAATACCGTCCATAATACATCTCCGGACGTAACGTCCATTCCAACAATACCATACATAGGTGACAGAACATGTGGCTATTGGGAACATCTGCGCATATCCATTCACAACATAAGCTACCACACTAGACTATGTAGATGTTGTAACTCGTCACACACCTTCAAGTGAAGTAGCGTTGGATTAGCTGCTGCCGTTGGTCAACTCCTTCCTCCTCTCCACTCTCCTCATCACTGGATTCAGGTCCCTGAGCAGGTTGTGGCCTTGGTTCCTCACCGTCGTCCAGGAGCAGGGGGACCCCCTTGTGGATGGCCAGGTTGTGTAGCATACAGCATGCCACAACGATCTTGCACACCTTCCCAGGCGAGTATGCGAGTGCGCCTCCAGTCCTGTCAAGGCACCGGAACCTTGACTTCAGCAGCCCAAAAGTACGTTCAATTACCCGTCGTGTCCTGCCATGGGCCTCATTGTAGCGGATCTCTGCTGGTGTCTGGGGATTACGGAGTGGGCTCAACAGCCATGGCCTACTGGGATAAGCAGAGTCCCCTGTGAATAAAAAACACACATTGCAATGTTGTACGGCCACAGTAAAGCCAGTGACACACAGCACGTGATAGCAGTAGTGTAACTCACCCACAATCCAGGCACGTTCGGGATGCAGATTCTCCATCATCCGTGGCACCATGCTGTTCCTCATAATGAAAGAGTCATGTGCCGAACCGGGATACTTAGCACACACATGTGAAATTGTCATGTCTGCAAGGCACACCACCTGCACATTAATGGAGTGGTAGTGTTTCCGGTTCCGATAAATGTGCTCCGTCGCCTGCGGTGCCACCAGAGCCACATGGGTGCAATCGATCGCACCGACTACATGTGGGATGTGCCCAAGTGGATAGAAGTCCCCCTTAACGGCAGCCAATTCACGTCCCCGGGGGAAATGGATGTAGCGATTCCGATAGATCATCATGGCCTCGAGTACGTCCCTCAGCACCATGCTGAACATGGGCTGCGACATTCCCCCAGCGTTAGCCACGGTCTCCTGGAAGGAACCAGTCGCAAAGAAGTGTAGTGCTGCCATTACCTTGTAGGTGGGTGTGAATGCCGTAGGATAGTGACGGCGATGCTGCAGGTGGGGCTCCAATAGATCACACACGATCTTCAATGTCGGTCTGTCCAGCCTGAATTTCCTGATGATTGCCTCATTCTCCATGTCCTCAAGCACAATCAACTGACGTAGGAGATTTGGCCTCCTCCTAGTTTAGGATTAAAAACAATAGGTCAATGACAAGCATCATGAGATGGCCATAGCACAAAGCATCAATGATGTAATGGGAAAACATCAAGCGCCAGAGAGATGCATGGCACATCTGGTTACATGGCTGCCCAATAGCTACACACAGAGGGCAGGCCTCTCCAGTGACAATACCCAAGTGACATTAATGTGGATACAATGATTGAACTTGTGACATGCGCAGACATGGAGCTACAAGAGCCACAAATCTAATGTGACTTAACATGTCTGTCATACCCATCTGCCGTACCTGCCAGACCTCAATGCATCATGTACATTGTGGAAGAATTCATCAACACAATGATCACAATAGCAGGGACACTTCTGGTTGTGTGCATGATCAGTTCTGAATGCACAAGTCAGGTACGATACAATGCAGTGCCACCAGCCCGGTCAAGGTCTGCACTGACCAACAACACATTAAACCTCACTACATCTATGTAGAGCACCTGACGTCTGTCAATCATCACCCATCAAAACCCTTACTAAAATGGCACAAACACATGCTAAAGTGGCTCAGACTGAACGTGTGTCCTCCTGTGGATGCAATGGCTCTGTGGCATCGTGTGTACAATGATGTGCCATACACCATGTAGCTGCATGGTACTTATACATTGTCCATGACTGACATACACAGCAATGTGTACGAAAATGCCAGAACCTACCGCCGGTCCCCAGCGGTGCATCACCCCAGCACCACCATCTACCCAGCCAAGGTAGCCATTGGCACATGGGCTTGTGTACATGCCGCTGGCTAGGCTCCGCCGCATCAGTCGCGGTACCTACCGCCGGTCCCCAGCGGTGCATCACCCCAGCACCACCATCTACCCAGCCAAGGTAGCCATTGGCACATGGACTTGTGTACATGCCGCTGGCTAGGCTCCGCCGCATCAGTCGCGGTACCTACCGCCGGTCCCCAGCGGTGTGACCCCAGCACCACCATCTACCCAGCCAAGGTAGCCATTGGCACATGGACTTGTGTACATGCCGCTGGCTAGGCTCCGCCGCATCAGTCGCGGTACCTACCGCCGGTCCCCAGCGGAGCGTCACCGCCGTGGAGCATTGCATACAGCCAATGGCATGGGTGTTCTATGTGGCATGATGCAGATTTGAAAAATCCGGAAGCGGTGCGCCGCTGCCGCGGAGGCGGTCATTGGATGCTTTTAAATGATGCACCATCGCGGTAGCGCACCCCGGACACCCGCGGTGCGTCACCGCCATGGTGCATTGCATACAGCCAATGGCATGGGTGTTCTATGTGGCATGATGCAGATTTGAAAAATGCGGAAGCGGTGCGCCGCCGCCGCGGAGGCGGTCATTGGATGCTTTTGAATAAGGCTGACCCAGACAACCAATTGTAGCACCTTATCAGCTTCCTAACGACCCCATGGGCCTATAAATCTGTGGGAGTGAGCCACACATTCCCACTGCTCACAGAGCCTGCTGCCTGGGACCCTCTCCTGCTGCTGCCTGAGACCCTCTCCTGCTGCTGCCTGGGACCCTCTCCTGCTGCTGCCTGAGACCCTCTCCTGCTGCTCACAGAGCCTGCTGCCTGGGACCCTCTCCTGCTGCTGCCTGGGACCCTCTCCTGCTGCTGCCTGAGACCCTCTCCTGCTGCTGCCTGAGACCCTCTCCTGCTGCTGCCTGAGACCCTCTCCTGCTGCTGCCTGGGACCCTCTCCTGCTGCTGCCTGAGACCCTCTCCTGCTGCTCACAGAGCCTGCTGCCTGGGACCCTCTCCTGCTGCTGCCTGAGACCCTCTCCTGCTGCTGCCTGGGACCCTCTCTTGCTGCTCACAGAGCCTGCTGCCTGGGACCCTCTCCTGCTGCTGCCTGAGACCCTCTCCTGCTGCTGCCTGAGACCCTCTCCTGCTGCTCACAGAGCCTGCTGCCTGGGACCCCTCACAACTCACTTCCGCCACAGGTCTGCCATATCCACAGGGATGTCAAGAACAGATAAGATCCGTGCCAGTCCATTCACGAGTGAGGAGCTGGATGTCCTTGTGAACGAGGTGCTGGCACAGTACCCACGGCTGTTTGGTGGCCCCAATGTTGTGGTAAGTCACCATGTAGGGAGCAGTAGGGCAGGGTGGTGTCAGACGTGTATTCATGATGCTGCAGTATGTTATTTTGGATGTGGGGTGCAGACAAACACTGACAGACAAGATGTTTCCAGGTGGTGGGAGTGTGTGTTTTGCATTGTGACTCTGTCCTAGGCCTATACTTGTATGTGTGAGTGGGATGTGCTACTTTTTGGGGCAGACATGACCAACGGTTGTTTGCCTTGTAGCTGGTTGGACAGTGTCCGCTTGTGATGTAATTTGAGGGTGCCCCTGTAGTCATAGTCAGTGTGCCCCACAGAGTATGTTCAGTGGCTGCTCTGCCAAAGTTTGTCCATCAGCCAACTTACATGCTACAGTTGCTGCACACTGATTAGTGGATATGCCACATCAATGCCCTGTACAATTTCTGATTTACACAGTGCTGTCGATGCATTTGTGTTGAATCATCATTCTTCAGTGTGATAATCATGGAGACTACGAAGCTCAATGTGTGCATGCATTCACTAATGTTTATGCCATGCAGAGTGGCCTTGTGAGGGTACCCCCAGTTCTGGAGGGAGGTCGGTCACTGTGCGTCCAGAATCAGTGTCTGGCTGCTGTACTGATATATGCTGACATATGACAATGTGTAAATGTTCATTTGTCCTTCTTTACTCTCATACCTGCAGCTCAAAGTACACCAACGTAAGGCTGTCTGGAGGGCCATAGCAGCAAAGGTGCGAGCCCTGGGGGTATCAAACAGACGACACACACACTGTCACAAGAGGTGGGACGACATCAGCCGGCTGGCTAAGCAAGTGGCAGAGATGAACTTGGGGATGGTACCACGCACAGGGCGTGTGGCACGGCGCACCATGACTCCGCTGATGGCACGCATACTGGCAGTGACCTATCCAGACCTGGATGCACGTCTGAAGGGGCATCAGCAGCAAGACAGAGATGGTGAGTATCTGGGGAGGGAGAGTTTGTCTGGGAGTGGATGCATGTGTAGAGTGCCTGTGGCAGCAGTGACACATGTGATGTGCGTGTGCTGCCATGCTGTGATATGTGATGTGAGTGGCAACTGTGATGTGTGTCTGTATGAGGCATTGGCCCAACATGGCCTTACTCTGCAGCTCCTGGCTGCAGTTTTCAGTCCTTGACATATATTTTGTTGTCCACATGGTCACTCTTCTTTGTGATGGTGGGTGTAGTCCCTATTATGCTGTACAGCTGTGTCCACTTAATGAGTGTTACACCATGTCAGTCTACTTTGCATGCACCTGCATGGTAGTGGCCCCCACATCTGACAACAATGTGAACCCACATTGGCACATGGTGATTGTAATGGCCTATTTGACAATGTGGCATGTGTAGACAAAACATGTGTGTGTATTCCCCTCTGGATCCCTTTAGGGTCTGTAAGTGGTGATGTTAGTTGTGGCTACATCATGTCCATGGGGCAGGTCCATGTGGGCTGGGGGAACACCATCCATGGGCAGGGTGTAGTGCTGTGTGTCATCGACATTGGTCCACTCCAGCCTGTTTGTCCGCATGACAGGCACAGTTGTGGTCTAAATGGTGTGTAGCTGCACAATGATTTGAGGGTGTGGTGGTTACCATGTAGCTCTAGGCCTCTCATGTGCTGCATTGCTCTGATATCGTGTGACCAGACAATGACACTTATACAACCATGTTTCTGTCGCTAATGCAGATTCGCAAGACACCACGGCGGAACATGATCCTGAAAGTGGTGGCGAGACCAGCACGACAGCGGCAGCGGAGCAGGGTGAGACGGAGCAAAGTGACACTGACCATACCAGCGCTGATGAGGGTGACAGGAGTATGCATGAGGAATCTGTGGCTGAGACACAGAGTACCACTTCATCTGATGGCAGGGGGGATGAGTCCCTGTTAGCAGCCACAGGGGATGGGGACTCTGCTGCTGCATCTGACTACCAACGGCCACTGCCCACCCTCACATCCACTTCCTCTGGGGCTGGCCGTATCCGTGTCACTAAGAGGGGACATGTGACATTCACACATGGCACCGCAGCACCTGCACCTGTCCCCCCTGCTGCCCTCAGTGCAGAGTGCGTAGAGCTCCTGCGGCAACTTTGCGTGGGCCAGACCGCCCTGCTGAATGCCTTCAGTGCACACGATAACAAATTAGGCCAGGTTCTGGCATTCATGGAGGGCATACACTCTGACGTGGGTGGCCTACATCGTACACTCCTGTCATTGTCAGGTACAGTGACGTCAGCCCTCCAACAAGCACATGCCCCCTTTGCAGCTCAGGTGCCTGTGACGTCCACCCAGTCAGTGGCCACATCAGATGACAGTGAGCACTTGGGACATACATCAAGTAAACGTTACAACACTAGGAGCACAGCTCAGACCCAAAGCAAACAATCCCGTCCACAGACTCCATCCCCAAAGAAGAGCAGGGACCCCCCAATATGCACAGACAAGGTGAAGTCACAGAAGAGCAAGGCCAGAAGAGCATTGTGTCAGACATCAGGCTCACATGCTGCTGAGCCATCACCAGAAATTGACTCTGCTATGCCCACAGAGGATGTGTGGGATGTCATGACTACACCTGGGGAGAACACAGGGACACACCCACCTACCACATCAACCCCAGAACAAAGTACATCGAGGCAGGTGGAGGGAAGCCCTGTTGTGACCAGCCCAGTCATTGTGGCAGTGGAGACCCCTGTCGTGACCAGCCCAGTCATTGTGGCAGTGGAGACCCCTGTCATGACCAACCCAGTCATTGTGGCAAAGAAGGGCAGTGTAGTGGCCATCCCTGGCAAGAAGGGACAGGAGGGCAGTGTAGACACCACCCCTGGGGTAAGTGGGAAGGTGGTCACTGTGGGGGGTACACCTTCCAGAGAGGGTAAAGTGGTCCGGAGGCGTAGCCAGCCCAAGCGTACTGCAGGATCAAGCACTTCTCCAGAGGGAGTGGCAGTGTCTGCCCCTGATATGGGACAGTTGGGGGGTGTGCTGGTGGTGTCAACGCCACTTCCCATCAACCCCATGACAGGGAAGCAAATTCATATTCCAAAGAAGTGGAAGGGCACCCCTCCTACCTCTCCCACCCACACTGTGTCAAGGGCGTGCATGACTCCACCTCCACGTGCCATGGTGCCACCTGGTCCGCACAGCCCTCCACCTTGCAGGCCCTCTGTTATAGCCACATCACATGTCCCTCTGTCACACCAGTCAAGTGGACCTGCAGTCCCTGACACACAGCCAGGTCCCACTCCACATGACAGCCAGGAGTGAGTTGTCAACACCCTCAGACGCCTGTGCCACACATAGGTGTGCTACGGTAGACCATTGTTAGCGATGTGGGTGTGTTCCTAGGCCTGTTGCTCTGATGTGCTGTACCCTGCCCTGCCATGGACTCTGGGCCTGTTGCTCTGATGTGCTCTCCCCTGCCCTGCCATGGACTCCTGGCCTGTTGCTCTGCTGTGCTGTACCCTGCCATGGACTCTGGGCATGTTGCTCTGATGTGCTCTCCCCTGCCAAGGACTCTGGGCCTGTTGCTCTGATGTGCTCTCCCCTGCCCTGCCATGGACTCTGGGCCTGTTGCTCTGATGTGCTCTCCCCTGCCAAGGACTCTGGGCCTGTTGCTCTGATGTGCTCTCCCCTGCCATGGACTCTGGGCCTGTTGCTCTGATGTGCTCTCCCCTGCCAAGGACTCTGGGCCTGTTGCTCTGATGTGCTCTCCCCTGCCATGGACTCTGGGCCTGTTGCTCTGATGTGCTGTACCCTGACATGGACTCTGGGCCTGTTGCTCTGATGTGCTGTACCCTGCCATGGACTCTGGGCCTGTTGCTCTGATGTGCTCTCCCCTGCCCTGCCATGGACTCTGGGCCTGTTGCTCTGATGTGCTCTCCCCTTCCAAGGACTCTGGGCCTGTTGCTCTGATGTGCTGTACCCTGCCATGGACTCTGGGCCTGTTGCTCTGATGTGCTCTCCCCTGCCCTGCCATGGACTCTGGGCCTGTTGCTCTGATGTGCTCTCCCCTGCCAAGGACTCTGGGCCTGTTGCTCTGATGTGCTCTCCCCTGCCATGGACTCTGGGCCTGTTGCTCTGATGTGCTCTCCCCTGCCAAGGACTCTGGGCCTGTTGCTCTGATGTGCTCTCCCCTGCCATGGACTCTGGGCCTGTTGCTCTGATGTGCTGTACCCTGCCATGGACTCTGGGCCTGTTGCTCTGATGTGCTGTACCCTGCCATGGACTCTGGGCCTGTTGCTCTGATGTGCTCTCCCCTGCCCTGCCATGGACTCTGGGCCTGTTGCTCTGATGTGCTCTCTCCTGCCCTGCCATGGACTCTGGGCCTGTTGCTCTGATGTGCTGTACCCTGCCATGGACTCTGGGCCTGTTGCTCTGATGTGCTCTCCCCTGCCAAGGACTCTGGGCCTGTTGCTCTGATGTGCTCAACCCTGCCATGGACTCTGGGCCTGTTGCTCTGATGTGCTGTACCCTGCCATGGACTCTGGGCCTGTTGCTCTGATGTGCTCTCCCCTGCCCTGCCATGGACTCTGGGCCTGTTGCTCTGATGTGCTGTACCCTGCCATGGACTCTGGGCCTGTTGCTCTGATGTGCTGTACCCTGCCCTGCCATGGACTCTGGGCCTGTTGCTCTGATGTGCTCTCCCCTGCCCTGCCATGGACTCTGGGCCTGTTGCTCTGATGTGCTGTACCCTGCCATGGACTCTGGGCCTGTTGCTCTGATGTGCTCTCCCCTGCCAAGGACTCTGGGCCTGTTGCTCTGATGTGCTCTCCCCTGCCATGGACTCTGGGCCTGTTGCTCTGATGTGCTGTACCCTGCCATGGACTCTGGGCCTGTTGCTCTGATGTGCTCTCCCCTGCCCTGCCATGGACTCTGGGCCTGTTGCTCTGATGTGCTCTCCCCTGCCCTGCCATGGACTCTGGGCCTGTTGCTCTGATGTGCTGTACCCTGCCATGGACTCTGGGCCTGTTGCTCTGATGTGCTCTCCCCTGCCAAGGACTCTGGGCCTGTTGCTCTGATGTGCTCTCCCCTGCCAAGGACTCTGGGCCTGTTGCTCTGATGTGCTCTCCCCTGCCCTGCCATGGACTCTGGGCCTGTTGCTCTGATGTGCTCTCCCCTGCCATGGACTCTGGGCCTGTTGCTCTGATGTGCTCTCCCCTGCCAAGGACTCTGGGCCTGTTGCTCTGATGTGCTCTCCCCTGCCATGGACTCTGGGCCTGTTGCTCTGATGTGCTCTCCCCTGCCATGGACTCTGGGCCTGTTGCTCTGATGTGCTGTACCCTGCCATGGACTCTGGGCCTGTTGCTCTGATGTGCTCTCCCCTGCCCTGCCATGGACTCTGGGCCTGTTGCTCTGATGTGCTCTCCCCTGCCCTGCCATGGACTCTGGGCCTGTTGCTCTGATGTGCTCTCCCCTGCCCTGCCAAGGACTTTGCACTTCCCGATTGTGATTCACCAGTGCATAGTCTGTGGCATTTGAACATGATTTTGAGACTTGCTGGTGTCTACTAATGTTGTGTAGCTACATCTGTGCAATATGTATATAAATACAGTACATTATGGTGTGTTTTCTCTGTCTCCTTACTGATTAAAGTCATTTTCTTGTTTGACTGAGTTCCATGGTCTATTTTGTACATCACCATTGCAAGGTTCTATGTGGCCATATGATTTTTAGACAGGGGGACAGGGTCTTCAGTCCATTGTGGCCCTGCTGATGTTGTACTCTGTGATGGTTATTTGGCAGGCCATGCAGTTTTCGTGTGGGTGAATTGCTATTGCTGCATACACTGTTCACAGGTCACCTTGGGGGACACTGGCAGCACAGGGTGTGCAGCTGTGCTGTGGTGTAGTCGATGTTTATGATGTGATGAGGTGTGTGTTTTCCTTTCTGTGTGCCCAGGCGTGTATGTGTATGGTCGTCTTGTGTTGGCCCTTGGTCCTGGTGGCATGGCTTACATGGCATGTGTGGTGTTGGGTGTGGCAGAGGTTTGCAGTGTGAAGGGCGTTAGTTTGTAGTGTATGTATGTGTGCCCCTGTATGGTGTGAGGCACACATGTGTCAGGCAGGAGTTGTATGCCTGTTGTATGTTTTGTCTTGCCCTGTGTGGATGTTTGTATACAATTGTGTGGGCTGTGGGGAGTGCACTGGTGTTGTGTGTCCGTTGTCAGGCAATCCAGCTGTGCCTTTGTCCCTGGTTGTGTGTCGCAGTGTGTGTGTATTGTGCTTGTTGTTACAGTGCTTGTTGATGTGCATGGGGGTGCACGGGATAGGCACCTGGCCTGTGACTACTTCCGGTGGTGTGCAGTGTTGGTCGGGGTGGTGTGTCGCTGTGATGTTTGGAAACTGTCCATGCCTTGGTGTTGCCCTGCCTTCTGCATAGTGCGCATGTGTTGACCGCGGCGGTGACGTGTCCGTGACGTTGCTGCAGGTTGGCCGACGTTGTGTGTTCCGGATGCCGTGGGGTGCCTTGTTGTGAGGTGGGTGATGTGTGGGTGCCCATGTGGATGTGTTGTGCCCCCCAGCAGGATGCCAGTGTGGTGCTTGGGCCCTATGTCGGCATGTGTGTTGTGTGGTGTATATGTGTAGTGGCGTACCTGCGGCGGCGTCCGCGGCGGCCCATCTGGCGATAGTGTTGCAGCAGGTACATGACCGGATGCATGTGGAGGGCTGGGTCCATGGGGTTCATGTCGGGTCTCGTCGTGCGTGCTCCGCTGTAGACTTTCCGCCTGCTAGAGCTGTGCGGTGTCTCCGCTGCGGTGCGTCTGCTTGTTTGGCCCATCCTAATTTGTCGAGCGGGGCGGAAGTCATCGGCCGTGGCGGAGGGTCTCGATTGGCTGCAGCCGCCGCGGTGTCGGGCGCACCTTGATGGCGGAGCGCGGCGCTCCGCGGCGGACGGGAAATGACCTGTGTTTACATATCCTAATGTGGCGGACGTGAATTCCACTGCTCGCGGGCGGAAAAAGCTGTTTTTCCGCCCCGCCATCGTTGCGGTGGTGCCACCGCCCGACATCCTAATGGACCCCATAGTCTTAAATTCAGGATGAAAATTCTGTTCCCCTCATCTGAGAAGTGAACTCCATCTCCTCTGTAGATATCTTGCATGTAGTAACGCAAGTTATTGTTGTACATGGAGCCCATTCCATGGTCTCTCATGTAAGCTGAAACAGACTTATTTACATGCTTCCTCGATTTCTCAATTTGTGGACAAAATTGGTTCGACCACCTCCATTTTTGTCTTTGGCATATATTTGAATATACCAAGGCAGTTTGAGGAAAAGGTGCCATCAATTGGTCAAAGGTGTCCTTTAAAAGCATTTCCAGACCTACCCCAGTCAAAGTGCCCAAGTCATTTCCTCCACAGTGCACAATTAACAGGTCAGGTTTTGGCAAATGCAAAAAGGTTTTCACCAATGGTATCAATTGGTGACATCTTAATCCTCTGTGGCCAATCCACTTGATTTCCACATTTTGTAAATTGAGGTTGTGTAAATTTCTGTTATCAGCATACCTTTCAGCCCAGTGGATGTAACTATGTCCAACAATCCAGACAGAAAACATGGTGAGAGGAGGTTCTGCTGCAGTCAGATGAAGTGTGGGTATGAAATGGCAGTTGAAAAAATAAGAGTTTATAATGAAAAAAAATGTGGAGTTTCTGTGCTAATGATTCAGTAGCAGTGATTGGTGGATTTTGATTGCTGAAAACAGAAAGTTAGGGTGCATGGATAAGTTCTTTGAAAGATGTAATTTGAATGGTCAAGAAAAAATCATTTTATGAAAGATTGCACTGGATACGCAGGTGTACTGAGAGTTCAGAGTATAATTGAAACATTGTTGTGTGAACTTGTAAACATGAGAGGTCTTTCAGGAGGTGGTTGCTATGGGAAAAAGGCAGAAAGGGCAGAGGAGGGAAGGGTGTTGATTTAAAAAAAGTGAGGGAAGAGTTTTGATTGGGTGACATCAGAGATATGTGTGATGAATTACAGCATTTCTGTGCCATTGTTGGTTGCAGCCTCTGGAGTGCATACCTTTTGCTCTGCTAAAGAAAGATTGGTGTATGTCTGAGACTGTTTTGAAACTCAAAAAGTATTTGCTAAGGTGAGAAAAGATTCATGTAATTTAGATAGAGAATAGTCTGCTTTAGGGAGAAAATTATGAAGAAAGTTGTGTATTTAAAATGTTGCTTTGTGTCAAGTGTTTTACAAATAGATTTTGTTTCTTTGAGTTACATAGCCATGTTAAAAGTGACGCAAACATGGTGCAAGGGCCTTACAAATATGCTTTCATGTGTGTTAGGGCATTTTAAGTAACTTCCCCATGAATGTGGGTAATTAATTGTTTTATTTGATGTGTTTAAAAACGTTTTTTGAAATCAAGTAGGTTTCTTCATATGTAGTGCTAGAGTTTCATAGGTTGCTTGGGGCATATTTACAAGGCCTTTGAGTCCCTTTGATGTTATTTTCCCCATTTTAATTTAAGACATTTACCCTTGGTGCAAGGTTCTTGTAAATTCGCCCCCATGTGTGCTTGACAAATTTAGATTTTGTTTCTTTGAGTTACAAAGCCATGTTAAAAGTGATGCAAAAATGGTGCTAGGGCCTTAAAAATACGCTTTAATGTGTGTTAGGGCATTTTAAGTCACTTCCCCATGAATGTGGTTGAATAATTAATTTACTTGATGTGTTTAAGAACGTTTCTTGAAGTCATTTAGGTTTTCTTGATATGTACTGCTAGAGTTTCATAGGTTGCTTGGGGCATATTTACAAGGCCTTTGAGTACCTTTGATGTTATTTTCCCCATTTTAATTTAAGTCATTTCCCAGTGGTGCAAGGTCCTTGTAAATATGCCCCCATGTGTGCTTAGCAAATTTAGATTTTGTTTCTTTGAGTTACATGCCCATGTCAAAAGTGATGCAAAAATGGTGCAAGGGCTTTAAAAATATGCGTTCATGTGTGTTAGGGCATTTTAAGTCACTTCCTCATGAATGTAGTTGAATAATTAATTTATTTGATGTGTTTAAAAACGTTTCTTGAAATCATTTAGGTTTCTTGATATGTACTGCTAGAGTTTCATAGGCTGCTTGGGGCATATTTACAAGGCCTTTGAGTCCCTTTGATGTTATTTTCCTCATTTTAATTTAAGTAATCTCCCCGTGGTGCATGGTCCTTGTAAATACGCCCCCATGTGTGCTTGGCTAATTTAAGTACAGACAGGGTGTGCTTCTACATAGGACCTGTGTTGTGTTTTTTTTAAAATGCTTTTCACATTTATGAGAAGGTCATATTGGTGTCTGTTTCTATAAATAAATATTTCAGTTTCCACCATGAATCTGTGAGAATAATATTCCTTGTTTGCCGGTTTAAAAACACGTTTCTTGAACTCATTAAGGTTTCACAATATGTTGTGCAAGAGTTTCATAGTCACTATGATGATAATGATATATATTTAGAACTGTGTAGGAGGCATGGAGAATCTGAGGCTTCTGTAAGTGTCAAGGGAGGTGAGTAATGTACATTGCTCTGTTGCATACATTCCTCATCTTCTGCGCACTCTTGGATATGCTAGACTACATCTGCACAATGAGATACCTAAGCAAAGGAAACACAAGTGATGTGATTGTGAAATGAGCAAAAAA
The DNA here is from genome assembly GCF_964261635.1 of Lissotriton helveticus. Taxonomy (NCBI): domain Eukaryota; kingdom Metazoa; phylum Chordata; class Amphibia; order Caudata; family Salamandridae; genus Lissotriton; species Lissotriton helveticus. The sequence goes on along the minus strand of NC_136069.1, from coordinate 1,599,371,842 downwards.
AATTGCACGTTTTTCAATTACATCACCTGTGTTTGCTAACATTACGAATCACATTGTGCAGATGAGGTTTTGGCGTGTCCAGGGAGACAGAGGAGGTCTGGCCTTTGTTCAAGAGTGCAGTGAACATGACTCACTTCATTGGTAGGGCTGCACATGTATTATCTCCTTTGTACTCTTTAACAAGCCTAAATTTCATCTGCATCCCTGAGTAGGCCTCACCTCAAACAAACCTCTGGATAGGCCACACCTTATCGTCATCCTGAATCAATCATTTAAAATGTTAGGGGCAGATTTACGATGGCCGTGCGCCTCTTTTGTGCCGCTCTTGCATCAGTTTTGTGACGCAGCAGTGATGCAAAAGATGCACCATGTTGCAAGATAGGCCTCACTTCATCTGCAACAACATACTGTCAGTTTAAACTGTAAACATTTAGGACTGTGTAGGGGGCATGGAGAAGCTGAATCTTCTGTTAGTGTCAAAATTGATGCATACCGTGGTCACCTTCTGCGTACTCTTTGATATGGTAGACTACATCTGCACAATGAGATACCTAAGCAAAGGAAAGACAAGTGATGTGATTGTGAAATGAGGAAAAGAAATTGCATATTTTTCAATTACATCACCTGTGTTTCCTAACATTACAAATCACATTGTGCAGATGAGGTTTAGGCCTGGTCAGGGACACAGAGGAGGTCTGGCCTTTGTTCAAGAGTGTAGTGGACATGACTCACTTCATTGGTAGGCCTGCACATGTACTATCTCCTCTGTACTGTTTAACAAGCCTAAATGTCATCTGTAAACCTGAGTAGGCCTCACCTCAAACAAACCTCTGGATAGGCCACACCTTATCGTCATCCTGAATCAATCATTTAAAATGTTAGGGACAGATTTATGATGACCGTGCGCCTCTTTTGTGCCGCTCTTGCGTCAGTTTTGTGACGCAGCAGTGATGCAAAAGATGCACCATGTTGCAAGATAGGCCTCACTTCATGTGCAACAAGATACTGTCAGTTTAAACTGTAAACATTTAGGACTGTGTAGGGGGCATGGAGAAGCTGAATCTTCTGTTAGTGTCAAAATTGATGCATACCGTGCTCACCTTGTGCGTACTCTTTGATATGCTAGACTACATCTGCACAATGAGATACCTAAGCAAAGGAAACACAAGTGATGTAATTGTGAAATGAGCAAAAGAAATTGCATATTTTTCAATTACATCATCTGTGTTTCCTAACATTACAAATCACATTGTGCAGATGAGGTTTAGGCCTGGTCAGGGACACAGAGGAGGTCTGGCCATTGTTCAAGAGTGTAGTGGACATGACTCACTTCATTGGTAGGCCTGCACATGTACTATCTCCTCTGTACTGTTTAACAAGCCTAAAATTCATCTGTAAACCTGAGTAGGCCTCACCTCAAACAAACCTGTGGATAGGTCACACCTTATCGGCATCCTGAATCAATCATTTAAAATGTTAGGGGCAGATTTATGATGGCCGTGCGCCTCTTTTGTGCCGCTCTTGCGTCAGTTTTGTGACGCAGCAGTGATGCAAAAGATGCACCATGTTGCAAGATAGGCCTCACTTCATCTGCAACAACATATTGTCAGTTTAAACTGTAAACATTTAGGACTGTGTAGGGGGCATGGAGAAGCTGAATCTTCTGTTAGTGTCAAAATTGATGCATACCGTGCTCACCTTCTGCGTACTCTTTGATATGCTAGACTACATCTGCACAATGAGATACCTAAGCAAAGGAAACACAAGTGATGTGATTGTGAAATGAGTAAAAGAAATTGCATATTTTTCAATTACATCACCTGTGTTTCCTAAAATTACAAATCACATTGTGCAGATGAGGTTTAGGCCTGGTCAGGGACACAGAGGAGGTGTGGCTTTTGTTCAAGAGTGTAGTGGACATGACTCACTTCATTGGTAGGCCTGCACATGTACTATCTCCTCTGTACTGTTTAACAAACCTAAATTTCATCTGTAAACCTGAGTAGGCCTCACCTCAAACAAACCTCTGGATAGGCCACACCTTATCGGCATCCTGAATCAATCATTTAAAATGTTAGGGGCAGATTTATGATGGCCATGCAACTCTTTTGCGCCGCTGTGCGTCACTTTTGTGACGCAGCGGCGGCACAAAAGATGTGCTATGTTGCGACATATTTACAACTTGATGCATCTAGGCAGATGTGTCACGCTGTAAAGTCCTGTGCCACATAAAACCTGCGTCAGGTTTCATGTGGGTGCTTTGTTGCAGGGTGGGCAGTCATTTGCATGAAAGCCCTGTAAAAGTAACACAGTAAAATTAAGAAGATTTCACTGAGTCAGCTTTATGGCATTGCTGAATCAAATCCTTAAGCCTGTTTGAAACAGGCATAAGGAGTGATGCACCATGCAATGTGTGGCTTGCCCCTGTGCATTGCAGTAGATATGTCGCGCTTATGTCGTGATTCCTGCAATGCGCCGCTTTTGTGGAACAGATGCGTGACGCATCTGTGCTGTTTTTGCTCAATGGTGCTCCGCATTGTAAATGCGGCACATCATGGGTGGCAGAGCAGTGGCGCACATTAACTGGTGCATCCCTGGGGAATGAAAAGTAACCATGTAAACCGTTTCATTTAAAATTAAATACAACTTCAAAAACAGCTTGTGTGAAGTGTGTTTAATAAAATAGTGAAATATGCTCATAAAATTAGTTCAGATTCACATATAAAAGAGCACAGGTCAAATGTAGAAGCATTCCATTTATTTGCTACTATTTGTGAGTTTTACATTTGTAAATGCACTAAAAATTATTGTATGTAGAATTGACAACTAGTATGTTAATTTTTTGACTACTGTTATTGATTTACTGTTTGGTAATAGTGGTTAATAACATTTTTTATTATATTTTACCACAGATTCAACTGCAGATCATTTCAAAACTACAATATGCCATCTAAAGAGAGAACAAGAAAGGCTACAAAACGTCAAAAACAGCAGCTTAGTACATGCTTGCAGCAGTCCTGTACAATAAAAACTCGTCAAGTCACCAAGAAAGGTCCGGGTAAGAGAACAAAATCATTCCTAAGAAATATTTTCAGAAAAAAAACATATTACTACAGAACATGTTTTAGTCCAGAAAAAGAGAGCCAATTTAAACGGAAAAGAAAGGTCAATCAAAAATGTTACTGCTAGAGCAGGAGATAACTCTGTGCATGGTAGTAGAAGGGAAAATCAGTTTAGGGACATTCGTAGACGAATGTTCTGCAACAGGATAATTGGCAATTTGTTAAAAAATATTAAGAAAGGTCAACAAAAAGTGGCTTTTAATAAAAGAAAAAAAAATATAGAGAAAATTATTGATGAGGCATTCGAAATTAAGCGAAAGGTATTTATTTTGATAATCAATAGAATTAGGAAACTAAACAAGGCAATTTATGATTTCAAATCAAATAGTAGATGGAAGAGAACAGTTAATCGTAGTAATTTTTGTGAAGTATTTTCAGGAGAATGGATGCATAGTTCAAGTTGTGAGGCATTTTTTAATGAGGAGAGTTATTTCCAGGATAATGATTTGGTGCATGCAGTTGACACCAGTGGTCGAGCTTATGAGGTGAAAGATGGTAGTCCGGTTGAAAAAGAAAAACTTATGACAACAGAGGCAGAAGAGATGTTAGGTAATGAGGTTTTAGGTAAACGTCCTAAGGGACCAGTGTATACCTGGAAGTGTAGTAGTATTTGCAATATGCGACAGGATTCCATCAATTTGCTTTGTGATTTTGTACGGACATTTAATAGGAAAAGTTTGAAACAGAAGATGAAGTTGTTGCAAGAATTAGATCCTTGCAGAGTGACAGAAGTGACAGGTTTGCATGGTCATTCATTGGCTTGTCTTTCCAGGAGAGTATGCCAAAGTGTTTTTCATCATTTCAGGATGCTAGCAGTGCATCATAATAAAGTGAGGAAATTAGTTAGAATGTTGTATTATGCTAAGAGTCCAGCAATTATGTTTAAACAATTATGCACTGCTCTTTTGCATGGTTCAGAAGTAGATGTGAAGAATATTTGTGCAGAAATTGAGTTTTGTTACTTAAAAGTAAAGAGGAGAATGTTGAAATTAACCCAGAAAAAGAAGGTAATGTGGAAGAGAGTGTACTGGTTTCCAGTACAGATAATTTTCAGAAGGAAATTGCCACGTTTGAGGTGAAATCAAGTGAGAGGCCTAATTTCACTTGTGTGTGTTGTCGACGCACTTATTATAAGAATCAGACTAAGTTAGTGGATTTATATGCAAAAAGTGAAAGGGAAATTAATAGTGAATGGAAGGATTTCGCAACATACTTGATGGTAGAAAATTGTTTTGATTTGGGATTGGATCAACGTGTGTGTACTTATTGTTGTAACAAATTAAATCAAAACCGAATGCCTGCTAGAGCGGTTCATAATAATCTGGAATTGGTTGACATTCCTTCTGAATTGAAGGATTTAAATACTTATGAATCTATTTTGATTAAAAGTGTCCATCCCTTTCAGGCTATTGTACGATTGGAGCCAAAGACTGGGAAATTGCCTCCATCAGATTTACAGAGAGGATTAAAGGGAAGAGTTGTTTATTTGCCTCTAGATTTGAAGAAAAACATTAATACAATTGGAGTAGAGAAAGTGGAAGAGGAACCTCTGGTTATCTTAGTTAATGGGGTTCCGACAAAGAGTAAGAAAATCTGGCAAGATTTAGTGTATGTTAGGAAAGTCAAAAAGGCAACATTGTATTTGAAGAAAAACAATAAGTACTACAAGAATGTATATGTAGCAGAAGAGGAAGTAAGTGAAGAAGAGGATAGCGATTTGTGTGCTGGTCAAATTGAGAAAGTAGAAGCCTCTAAAAATGAAGAAATATATGAACATTATAGTGTTCATCCTTTGCATTCCAAGGAAGTCATGGGGAATGCTATTGAGTTGTTTTAAATGAAACAAGCCAAAGGGAGTCCCATTAGTGTTTGGGAGGAAAGTTTGGAAGCTCGGTGTTTCCCACAACTATTTCCAACAGGTCAAGGAGGAAGATATGATGAGCGACCTGATCAAATTCCTGCTTCTGAATACCGGACTTTACGATTGTATGCAGAAGATCCTAGGTTTCGTCAATGCATTCCCTATTTGTTTCATCTACTGTTTGAAAGCGATCTGTCTGGACTGTCATATGCAGTGAACCACATCTTGAAAAGTGGTGTACAGATGCAAAATATCTCGGCAAGGGACTTTATGGATAAAGTCAATGTGCAAGACAGTATTTTGGATTCTCACCTGATTAATCTCATGGCGTGTCAGCGTGGTACTAATGAGTACTGGTACCGTCGTCATGGTGATTTAAAATGTATGCTGAGGAACTTAGGAACTCCCACATGGTTCCTCACTCTCAGCTGTGCCGAGTATGGCTGGGAAGACTTACTTGAATTTCTACGAGAGGCAAATGGAAACATTGAAAATATCGAACTCAAGACCCCCGGAGAACTGTGCTCTTTGGATCCAGTGAATGTATGCAGGTACTTCAATCATAGATTTGAAGCTATGATGTCTTTCATCATGAACAAGAAAAATCCACCTCTTGGAGAGGTGTTGGATTTCTTCTGGAGAAAGGAGTACCAAGCAAGAGGTGCTCCTCATATACATATGCTGCTATGGATCAAAGATGCACCCAAATTTGGAACAGATCCAGATGAATTAGTGATGAGTTTCATAGAACAGTATTCTACATGTGCTGTTCCAACGACAAAGGAAGACAAAAGCCTAAGAGAACAAGTTTTACGCTTCCAAAGCCATCGTTGTGGAAAGTACTGTCGTCGTAAATTCAGAAACAAGGACAAGTTCTACACAAAATGTCGTTTCGCCTTTCCACGACCGGTGATTTCCAAAGGAAGAGTGAACAGTTTGATGTCTTCGCTGCGACATAATGTGATGAGGAAATCACCCAAAAATACATACAATTTGAAAAGGAACGAAGAGTCCAAGTACATCAACGACTACAACCCAGTGATTTTGTCCATGTGGAATGCTAACATGGATATACAGTTTGTGGCTGATAACTGTATGGCTGTGGCTCGGTATGTGACATCTTACATCACCAAAAAAGAAAAGACAGAATTGAAGGATATGTGGGAGGACATTTCCCTTGAAAAGAGCCTCAGTAAGAAGTTGTACAGTTTCAGTCTGAAAATGTTGTCGCATCGAGAAATCGGAGCTTACGAATGTTCTGACCGGTTGTCTTCAGCAAGTCTCTATGCCAAATCTAGGAGTATCATTTGGGCGAGTCTTGGTCTTGCTGCAACGCGTAATCGAGTTCTGAAACCTGTGCGGGAAATTGAGTATTTGGCGGAAAAGGAGCCAAACAGTACCGATATTTTGAAGACCAACATGTTGGATACATATTATCCAAATAGAAGCAGTCACCTCGAGAATGTTTGTCTGTATGAGGTTCTACAAAATTACATATTCAAGAGGAACTTCAAAGAAGATATTGATAAAGGAGTGTATGCTGTAATTGGAAGTGAGGGATGTCTGGTCAAGCAAAGAAAATGCCACTTGGTAAACCATCGAAAATTGAGTGGCGAATCTCCTGAAAGAAAAGTTTTTCTATTTAGCACTTTTGCAACTTTTCAAGCCTTGGCGTGCAGAAGAGGAACTGCTTGGAGATTTCCTCTGTTACGAAGATTCTTTCAATGCCGCCAAGGAGACCATAGAATGTCCTGTTTTTCCCAAATATCTAGAAATGTTGAATGCGGAAATCGAGCAGGAAGCAACGATTGCAGCCGAGATTGCTAGAGACAGTTCTCAGGACAGTCAGAGTTCTGTTTCATTGAGTCAGGATCCACTAGGAGGACCAGTTATCGAAAATGAAGCTGCCATTGCCATGATTGAAGTGGAAAGAGCCATGGCACATGCTCAGGAGGATGCGGTTAACTTAGAAGACTTGGAAAGACAACTCAACGTTGAGCAGAGGAAAATATATGACGAAGTTACCAACCAAATTGATCATGGATTAAGTCATGAGAAGAAAGAGTGCTCATGTACGTCGTTGAAGCCTGTCCGACTGTACGTGAGTGGAGAAGCGGGAACTGGAAAAAGTTTCCTCATTAAAGCAATTTCATGTTATTTGCAGAAAAGGACTGAGTCATCGCTGTCTTGTGTTGTCACCGCTCCAACTGGACTGGCAGCACATAACATTAAAGGTATTACTTTGCATCGTCTACTGATGCTGCCATGGAGCATGATAACAAATTACAATACCACAAGTTATCTGGAGATGCTTGTTGTGAAGTTTCCAGAGTCCTGAAGAAGATGAAACTTCTTATCATTGATGAAGTAAGCATGGTTTCCAATGTCATGCTTGCCTTTGTGCATTTGAGAATGCAAGAAGTTCTCAAAACAGAGTATGATGTGTTATTTGGTGGCAAACACATCATTGTTTTCGGTGATCTTCTGCAGCTGACACCAGTGAAAGGACAACCTGTGTTCAAAATGCTCACGCATGAAGATACCAGGAAGTGCCTAGGGAGCATTGGCAACGTTAATATATGGTTAAACTTCAATTATGCTGAACTGCATGAAAATATGCGTCAAGCGAAGGATTAAGATTATAAGAATATTCTACAAGATGTTAGAATCGGAAAAGTGACCGAGCATGGGAAAGAAGCTTTACATGCACCATTACTATCAAATTTGTATCCAGAAGAAGACGTTGTGCCTGAGAATATTTTTCGGAAAATTACTGAGAAGAAATCTGGAATATGTTTGATGCCAACTCTTGCAGAATGTGCCATCTTCAACAACAAAATGTTGAATTTAGAAAATCAAGAGATTGTGAAACTGGAAGCTATTGACAGAATAGAGCATATGGGAGCAACAATTATTTTTTCTGAGAATTTGAAATCAAAATTGGATTCATTAGAGAAGACTATATCTAAAACTGCTGGTTTTGAAAAGACTCTGAATGTGTGCTTAAATTGCCGTATAATTTTAAGAAGGAATTTACATGTTGAAAGAGGTCTGGTAAATGGATCAATGGGTAATGTTGTTGATTTTGAGAAATACAGAAATAGAGATGGAATTGAATTTTTAAAAATTAAATTTGATGGCATTGAGGAAGTACAGCTAATTGGTCGTTGCTCTGCTAGGTTTTTGCTTGTAAAAGACTTATATGTTCACCGTGAGCAGTTTCCTGTTTGCTTGGCATATGCGGTGACAATCCATAAATCGCAAGGTTTAAGTGTAGACAGTGCATTGGTGAATATTGGCAGTTCTGTGTTCAAGGAGGGTATGGCATATGTGGCATTGTCACGAGTCAGAACTTTATCGGGATTGTACTTGATTGAGTGTGATGTCACAAACATTTGTGCGGATCTAGATTGTGTTAAGGAATACAATAGGTTAAGAAGCGAGTATGCGCCACATTTGCCTCAATATGTTTTGTTTGAGAAACGTGTGGTAGGCCGGAAACGAAGAAATGTGACCAATAGTAGGGAGGTTGTAGCAAAAAGACGAAAAGTTGATGAACCCAAAATTATAAGCAGAAAAAAAATAGATTCTGTTGAAGATGTTGTTGGTTTTCAATTTGAAAATAGTTCTGGTGTCAACTGCTATGCTAATGTAGTGGTTAATGTTGTCTTTTCTCTAGAAAGTTTAAAAGAAGAGATTGTGGTCAATTCGATCAAAGATTTTGCAGTTTGTTGAATTCTGTGTTAGAGAAATGTACCACTGATAGAACAAAAATAGAAAGTGTGTCTGAAGTTCGAAATCTGTTAGACAAATGTTCAGGTCAAACGCAATTCTCTCAAAATATTCAGCAAGATTGTCAGGAGTTTTTAATGTATATGCTTGATGTATTGCAAGATGAAGGTGTAGATGTAGATCATCTGTTTGGCCTTTCTTATCAATGGCAGCATGACTGCGAGAACTGTAGGGTATCAAGTACTACTAGTGTAGACTCAGAAAGATTTATATATTTAACTTTGCCAGACAGTAAATCAGTGTCCTTTAATAAGCTAGTAAAAGCAGCCGATCACAACATGGAGTGTAGCCAATGTAAGTCTGCAATGTTGTCTACATTATTTATACAAACATATGGCCAGTATGTCATTTTAATGTTCCAACGATGTAGGCCTGATGGAACAAAATTGACAACTTTAATTAAAAATTTTGTGGCTTCGCAGTTGTCAATATCAGGAAGGACTTTTGTAACTGCAGCAATTATATATCATGACGGTCCTTCAACAACATCAGGACATTACACAGCTTATTTGAAGTCTAGAAACGGCTGGTCATTCTGCAATGATTCTGTTTTAACTTTTAAAAAAAATTGCCTTTTGACCTTAAAAATTCTTACCTGGTGTTTTTACAACCAAAATTTTAGGGAAAGAATCTCGGGATTTGCTCTGAGGAATTTCAAGAGGTTCTAATGGCTCCTACACTATTTGGCCTTGAGGATAAGTGTAGTACAGAGTAAAAAGTTATTTTTGAGTTTTAAGTATTTCCTGAAAAAATAGAAGGTTTTCTTACAGAAAGTGGTGGGCACGTATTAGTTAAAGGACAACAGAGTATTTCCCAAAGCAAACGGTGTTCTTACCATAACACTTGACGTCATGGAAAAATAACTGCACTTTGAATGAGTTCAGAAAAACTGTTTCTTTTAATAAGCTAATTCAAGCAGCCAATCAAAACATGGAGTAGAGGTAATGTAAGTCTGCAATGCTGTCGACATATTTTGAACAAACTTTTGGTTATAATGTCATTTAAAAATTCCAACTATATAAACCTGATGAAAATAAGTTTGCAACTTTAATTACAAATGTTGTGGCTACACAGTCGTTGATTTTAGGAAGAACATTTCTAACTGCAGCTATTATATGACATGATGGTCCTTTGACAACATCCACTTATTACACAGCTTATTAAAAATGTAAAAAAAGCTGATGTTCCGGAAATGATTCAGATTTGACTATGAAACAATGTTGCCTTTTTATTTAAAAATATTCTTACTTTCTGTTTTTAGAAGAAAGAATTTTGGGTAGGTAACTTGCTTATAATGATTCTAGGAGTTGATATAATTTTATGTACTGTTTTAAATTGCTTTGTGATTAAAAGTGATGTAGAGAATTAAATAATTGTAGTAGTCATAGAGGTAGTGTAAGTCTGCCTCATAGTAAGCAGTATCAGTGTCATAGGAAATGTGGAACATGAGTCAGCAAGAAGGGTAAAATATTACTAGTACAGGATTGTGAAAGTGATCTTGAACGTTTTCTTTCTGAAAGTTGCGGAAAAAGAACATGACGGAATTTGCTTAGAAGAATTCAAAGAGTTATAAATGGCTCTTACACGATTTGGCCTTTAGGAAAAGTGCGGTAGAGAGCGAGAAGTAATTTATTGTATGTAACATATTTGTCAAAACGATGGAGCTGTTCTTTCAGAAAGTGGCGGGCTGAAAATAATAACAGCACAACAGAGTGTAAGCTGTTCATAGGACATCCTTCGACGTCATGGAAAGTAAGTTACTTTTAAGGTGTTCTGATTTTTGATTGGTTATGTTATATGGGTTTTTTAAACACAATAATTTTGATTGTGGTTTTTTTCCCCGCTGTTATATGATGAATACCTTCAAGTCACTGTTTTTAGTGAAATTTGATATATTCTGAGAACAGCAAAAATAAACCATTTAACATGTATAATTAATTCTGTACTTTTTGTATTTATGATATACATTTAGAACTGTGTAGGAGGCATGGAGAAGCTGAGGCTTCTGTAAGTGTCAAAGTTGTTGCATACAGTGCTCACCTTCTGCGTAGTCTTTCATATGATAGACTACATCTGCACAATGACATACCTAAGCAAAGGAAACACAGGTGATGTGATTGTGGAATGAGCAAAAAAAATTGCACTTTTTTCAATTACATTATCTGTGTTTCCTAACATTACGAATCACATTGTGTAGATGAGGTTTAGGCCTGTCCCAGGAGACAGAGGAGGTATGACGTTTGTTCAAGAGTGCAGTGGACATGACTCACTTCGTTGGTAGGCCTGCATATGTATTATCTCCTCTGTACTCTTCAACAACTTAAATTTCATCTGTAACCCTGAGTAGGACTCACCTGAAACAAATCTGTGGATAGGCCATACCTTATCAGCATCTAGAAACAATCATTTAAAATGTTAGGGGCAGATTTATGATGGCCGTGCGCCTCTTTTGCGCCGCTGTTCCGTCACTTTTGTGATGCAGCAGCAGTGCAAAAGATGCACCATGTTGCAAGAGAGGCCTCACTTCATCTGCAACAAGATACCGTCAGTTTAAAATGTATATAATTAGGACTGTGTAGGGGGCATGGAGAAGCTGAGGCTTCAGTAAGTGTCAAAGTTGTTGCATACAGTGCTGACCTTCTGCGTACTCTTTCGTATGCTGGACTACATCTGCACAATGAGATGTCTAAGCAAAGGAAACACAGGTAATGTGATTGTGAAATGAGGAAAAAAAATACACGTTTTTCAATTACATCACATGTGTTTTCTAACATTACGAATCACATTGTGCAGTTGAGGTTTAGGCCTGTCCAGGGAAACAGAGGAGGTCTGGCCTTTGTTCAAAGGGCAGTGGACATGACTCACTTCGTTGGTAGGCTTGCACATGTATTATCTCCTCTGTACTCTTCAACAAGCCTAAATTTAATCTGTAACTCTGAGTAGACCTCACCTCAAACAAATCTCTGGATAGGCCACACCTTATCGGCATCCTGAAACAATCATTTAAAATGTTAGGGGTAGTTTTATGATGGTCGTGCACCTCTTTTGCGCTGCCGTTGCGTCACTTTTGTGACACAGCAGCAGTGCAAAAGATGCACCATGTTGCAAGATAGGCCTCACTTCTTCTGCAACAAGATACTGTTAGTTTAAAATGTATATATTTAGGACTGTGTAGGGGGCATGGAGAAGCAGAGGCTTCTGTAAGTGTCAAAGTTGTTGCATACAGTGGTCACCTTCTGCATAGTCTTTCATATACTAGACTACATCTGCACAATGAGATACCTAAGCAAAGGAAACACAAGTGATGTGATTGTGGAATGAGCAAAAAAAATTGAACGTTTTTCAATTACATTACCTGTGTTTCCTAACATTATGAATCACATTGTGTAGATGCCTCACTCAGTCTGTATCTGACACTCTTTCCTTCACTTCCTCTGTCTCCTCTCTCCCTCACTCTCTTTTCCTTATTCATCCTTTCTTATATAGTTTACCTTACTCAATTTCTTTTAGTAGCTTTCACAACTTCAATTTAGTTTTCTCTTCTATCCTTCTTTTCTGTCACTGAAAGTATCTTCTCTTTTTTCTCTTAGTAATTTACTCTATTTCAATTTCTTTTGGTCTCTGACTGTCTATCACCGTTTCTTTGTAAAATTGGATGATTGTCAATCTTTTCCCTTGTCTTTTCTAATTTTTAAATACATGTTTTAATATTTTTCAAATTTGTGTTCTTTCTTTCACAGATTGAAAGTATAAAAATAACAAGTGACTAAGTTAACGACAATTATAAGGTAAATGTTTTGTACTCTTTTCGTTACATTTCTATCACATTTAACTTCTATTAGTTCCACTGCTTCATTTCTTTAACCCTCAGTTTCCTGCCTTTGCTACTTCCCTCATCCCTCATTCCTTTCTCTATTACTTACTTACTTACTCTACTCCTTCCACTCCTTTTCTCAGTCCCTCTGTTCTCATAGTTCCTTACTCCTGTTCACTCACTCCATCTCTATTACTCTCACTGTCTCTGACTGATCACTCTTTCACTACTTGTTCATTATGCTTTCTCCCTGTAGTTCAAGCACACTAAGGGGCATATTATCAACACAGGCGATAAAATTATCGCTGCTTTTATCGGCAGAAAACTGCCGCAAAAGCGGCTTTAGCGGCAGTTTTCTGCCGCAAACGCGGCTTTAGCGGTAGATTTCTGCCGATAAAAGCAGCGATAATTTTATCGCCTATGTTTAGATACGGGATACTCATGCTGAATTACAACACTGAAAGATGGGCACAAAAAAGATTAGGAGCCTTGACTGCTAAAACCAAGTGCTGCCCCATGTGCTCCATTAACTGTCCCGAGAATGAGCTACATATGCTTTTTGTTTGTAGTGCATATACGAAGCCGAGAAAGAAATGGTTGAAACCAATGTGTAACCTTCTAGGGACTAGGTCCTGTTTAATAGCTTTTAGGATCATGAAAAGTAATTCAAATCAGTTTGTTGTATTTAGTATGAGTAAATTTCTATATTCTGTTTACATAATTAGGAAAAAACAGGGACATTGTCTTTAAGTTGGAAATTGTACATGTTTTCTTAACCCTCGCATTGTGATAAAATTTTTAATGAAATATAATGTGTGATCTTCCATGTAAAAATGAAATGTAAAGATGAACTAATGTTTGATTTTATATGTATGTATGTGACTTTTATGGCCAAAAAGGCCGAAATAAAGTAATAATAATATGCCCCTATGTTATTTACATTTCTTTGCTGTTTCAATCATTCCTTTTCTGTTACTTCTTCTTTTCTGCTTTCTGTTTTTTCTCTCTGTTATTCCACATGTTTTAATCTTATTTTGAACATTCACTCACATTCTCTAAGAAACTCTTGTTTATTATTCTTCTACTCTCCTTTTTTTCTTTCACTTCCTTATCTATTTTGTTTTTCACAATTATACCCTCTTCCATCTTTTCTTCGGTAAATAGATATATTAAACAGTATCTCTGTGTTACTCCCTATAGCTGTCTTTCTTTTAACATTACTCTCTGTTTCCTTCCCTTATACTTACTCTTCTTTTTTTTTTTTTTGGTTCGCTTCCGGTTCGCGTACCGGCGAGCGAAACGGGAAGCGAATCAAAAGAAATAGAGGTTTCCGGAGTGCTAAAAATTCTAGCAATTTTTTATAAAGGGGAGGTAGTTCTGAAAAGAACTTTTTTTTAATTATTTTTGTTGTTTTATATTTTTTTACTATTTTTCATAACATTTTTTTACTTTTTTTGTATTTTTTGAACGGTTTTATATTTTTTTTGTTTTTTTTGGGGGGGGGGAACGAAAACGATTCATTGTAAAGGGCTCAACAGGAGCAACAACAAAAAAAAGATAATTTATTTTCTGGGGCGTTTTGGACAATCATGATTGTCAATTGCTACGTTGATTAAATTGATGCTACTTTCCCTGTAGCAAATCAACTGACCGCAATACACGCACACTTGTTTGATTGTCCCGAACTTCATCTGTATATTTGGGACTGTCTCCCTCGCCTCTGGTCCCGTCACTGACTCTACATTTGATCTTCTGGCCACAGGAGGAGGGTTATCCTGCAGGTCACGTACCTGCGCAACACTATAATTAATAGGGTGCCACCTCTCCATATGGCGATGTATGGTGTAATTGCCATAACTATATTTCTTGTCTGTCCCTCTGGACAGATCTTTCTTACAGATAAGGCATTAACTTTTTTTTGGCCCCGGGGATATTTGAAAAATTGCCAAATGAAATGTTCCTTGACATGGTACCTCCTAGGCTCTTCAGGCAAAAACTGCCTCTCTTGCTGCTCTTCCTCTTCTTCCTCTTCTTCCTCCTCTTGCTGAATGATAACCTGAGCAGGTGGTCCTCTCTTCCTAGGAGGTGGTGGTGATGGTGGGGGTGCACCAGCTGCAGCTACAAGACTTGCCATTTCTAAGTAATGAAAAAGGGTCTTCCTCTCACAAAGTTGAAAGTCAGAGTGAGGAAAGAAGGAGGGGTTTTCATCATTTGGGAAAAACAATAGTTCTAAACCAATGAAAAGTGTTATTTTTAGGTCACATGACATAGCCTTACATCATTAGGAAACCAAAAGTGAAATGAACCAATGAAAAGTTTTATTAAGAAGTCACATGACCTGTTGTGCTTACGTTACGCGCTCCGTGCCGCGTCCCGATTCACTTCCGGGTAGCTGCGCTTCGCGCCTCGCTTCGCGTACCGGAGCACTTCCGGGTGCGCTAACGCGGCGCGTCATATGACGCATTACGCGACAACGCGATACGTCGCGCTTACGCGACGCGTCACGATGTTGTTTTCTAACGCGACAGTTGCGCAAACGGAACGTTTACTGGTTCGCGGACCGGATCGCGGCACCAAATTGAGCTAACGGGAAGCTAACCGGTTCGCGGACCGGGAGCGAAACAAAAAAAATAATAATAAAAAAAAATGTATTAATAAACATATAAAATATATTTTTTGATTTAAAGAAGAATACATTTTAAAGCTTTTGATATTTGCTATTAAACAACCATTGAAATTCACTGAAAAAAACATAGGTTATAGACCATATATAGTTAGGAATTAGCATTTACAAAACCTTGAAAATTCACTGAAAAAACCATAGGTTATAGACCATATATAGTTAGGAATTAGAATTTAAAAAACCTTATTTTACTCACACAAAACCATTGAAATTCGCATATATAGTTAGTTGTACTAACTAAATATCGCGCACCCGCAATCCACTGCTGATCATGTCACATATTACATCATTCATGACATGGTCAGTGACATCACTGATGACATCACTGATGACATCTCAAATGACATCACTGATGACATCACTGATGACATCTCAAATGACATCACTGATGACATCACTGATGACATCTCAAATGACATCACTGATGACATCACTGATGACATCTCAAATGACATCATTGATGACATCACTGATGACATCTCAAATGACATCACTGATGACATCACTGATGACATCACTGATGACATCACTGATGACATCTCCAATGACATCACTGATGACATCACTGATGCCATCTCAAATGACATCACTGATGACATCACTGATGTCATCTCATTTGACATTACTGATCACATCACTGATGACATCATTCATGTGATAATACGATGAACCTCTTCAGACTCTAATATAACCTTAGATACACTCAGTGTAAACAGACACTCACAGACTGTCACTCATCCATGGAGTTACTCACACACCTAGTCAGTCATGCAAAGAATCAATCACACCTCCATTTCCTCAACTATACAGTTATACACACCTTACTTATTCAAACATATACTAACACATATTTACTCTCTTATACAATCCCTGATACAAGTTCACAATGATCCATACAGTCACTCACACATTCACTGGCTCTTATGCACAGTTATTTATATATGTCAACTCTCACATGTACTGTGTTTTACATATGCACTTACTTTGACATGTAGCACTGAGATATCCATTCACTCACCAATACACTCATGCACACAGTCAACCGCCCATACAGCTGTTTCCATATGCACTTTTGAACCCATACATCTAGTGAATCAACTGCTCACACATCTATGCACAGAGTCATACACCTCACAGCCACCCACACACACACTCAGTCTCCCATACAAATACTTGGGCAACCAATCAATAACCCATATAGTTACTCATATAGCTACTGATCAACACATGCAGCAGTTTACAGAACAACAGACATAATGATGCACAAATTAAGACAGTTTAGTCACTAACCCATGCACTCAGTGAGACACATTTAATCACTCACTCATACAGTCAGTCATGCACCTACTAAATCCTTCATCCAGACACTTATACATCCACTCATTCTTCAATATGTAAGACATATTTTAACTTTACAGAAACATACAGTCACTGGATGTAGTCATCAGTGATGTCATCAGTGATGTCATTTGAGATGTCATCAGTGATGTCATCAGTGATGTCATTTGAGATGTCATCAGTGATGTCATCAGTGATGTCACTGACCATGTCATGAATGATGTAATATGTGACATGATCAGCAGTGGATTGCGGGTGCGCGATATATAGTTAGTACAACTAACTATATATGCGAATTTCAATGGTTTTGTGTGAGTAAAATAAGGTTTTTTAAATGCTAATTCCTAACTATATATGGTCTATAACCTATGGTTTTTTCAGTGAATATATATATACATACACCTATAACATAAAATATAATAATAAAAACATTATATTATAAAATAAAATGCTAAAATATTTATACATTTTACATTTACATTTTGCACTCCATTGAGTGCAACAGTAGGAAAATTGTTGAATAGCGTAGGGGTAAAAATTTACTATTCCCATTGCAATTACTGCAAGTTTCAAGTTTATTTTATTTATGATTTCGGAACTCAGATGAGATCCACATAAAAGTTAAAAACGATTAGATACATTTACATACAATCATTAATCAAACACAAAATATCAATATACATTTCAAATATTCATTTCCCATCTATTAATATAAAACTAAAAAAGTTTTGAAGAAGTTGAAAATTTTATAGCAAAACATTTCATCAGGGGGATTATAAATGGCATCTAGAAAGGAAATAGCAGAGGAAATACCTAGTTGAAGACAAATAGGTCTCAGCCACGTGCGTCTAAACGCAAGTAGAGCCGGGCACACAAATAGGACATGATTAATATCCTGATGACAATTATTACAAAGATCACTTAAAGCTGAGGAGCTATACCATCTGGACATCAAAGAGTTTAACGGAAGAAGATCCTGCCTCAATAGTAAAAAGAATCGCCGTACCCCATGGTGTAAATTCCAGGTAACATATGGTCGGGCTATTCTCATTTGGCAAGAATCTGAGGCCACATGGGCGCCTTTTTTCAGCGTACATGATTCCCTGTCTAACCTGAAGCTCAATTCCCAAGGAGCAGACTTCAGGATGGATTTCAACTGATGTGTGAATAATGTAAATAAAACCGATTCATCAAGTACAAGGAGATCTACTGCAGTTCTAAATATTTTTACAATTGTCGAATATTCTTTAAGGTTTCCAAGCAGCTCAGTTTTTATAATATTTCTTAGTGTGCCTGGGTACCCCTGTGCGATATTAAAAACCCAGCGCACTATTCCTGCTAAACCTTGATCCCAACTACTACGTAGGCCGAATTCCAGTCTAAGTGCGGCTGTAGAGCAACAGTATTAACCATAGTAAGACTACGCAGAATTTTGCCTTCCGTAGAGTTGAAGAAACCCCAAGTTTTTATATCTACTATTTCCATGCCATATAATAATGAAGCTGGAATTTTTGCATGATATACTTCCAGCAAGATAGCAAAATGCCGACTGCCAGTAGCCTTATAAAGAGAAACTAGACTTTTACCTTGACTAATTGTTTTCCGAGTATTGTTGGCTATATGAGCCTTCTCACTTAAATTGCCCGTAACAATTTTTCCGAGGAAGATATAAGACTGTACCACTTCTAATCTTTGTCCACCTACGGACCATGGGAAGTTCGCATCTTTCAACTTTTTTCTACCCGTCATGCACATTACTTTGCTTTTTGAGATGTTTATCTTTAGGTGGTGTGCTTCAGCATATTTATGAAGAGCGTGCAGACGGTTATTTAAACCTTTAGGTGTTAAGTCTAGAATCAATATATCATCTGCATACATTAAGCAAACAATTGGGACACCCCCCAACTTCGGTGCTATTCCATCACTTTCAGACAAAACGTGGGAAAGATCAGCTATGTAAAGGGAAAACAGTAATGGGGCCAATAAGCAACCTTGTTTTATCCCATTTTCAGTTGTAATGACTTGAGGAAGACCTCTTTCCCCGCCTAACAATACTCTGCACCAGGTTTCCGAATGTAAGGCTCGTGTTAGCTCCAGGAGAGTGGATGGCATGCCAAGGTCTGATAATTTACTCCACAGCAATGATCGATCTACTTTATCAAATGCTGTGGAGAAATCTATAAAGGCACCATAAACTCTCCCTCCACGAATCTTAACATATTTCTCTGTTATAACCTGCAATGCTGTCAGATTGTCTAAGGTGGTATGTCTCTGCCTAAACCCATGTTCAAAGGGCAAAATTTCATCCCTAGACACCCACTCATGAATTAATTTAAGAATACATTTTGTAAAAACCTTGCCTATGGCATCCAGAAGAGCAATTTGACGGTAATTTTGAGGCATATTACGTGCTCCCTTCTTAAAAAGAGGGACTAATATGCTCCCCCTCCATGAGGGGAGAGCAGTTTTACTAGAAAAACAAAAATTAAAAACTGGGAAAAGAATTTTACTCCACATCTTACTGTGTTGTTTTATATAACAGAGATGGGGAGCTCATCTGGACCCATTGCCCCAGAGGAGCGCAGACCCTTAATCGCTAGTTCAATGTCCTTTTCGGATGGTGGACTATAGGGAAGGTTGTCCACTTGTGATCTACTGTTTTCATGGACCCTGTCATTACTAGCATATAACTTCTCGATATACTTAACCCAAAGGAGCTCCTCGATAGGGATTGGCAAAGGACTAGATCTTAGTCCACATCCCTCCCCAATTATTGACCAAAATATCCTAGCTTGACCCTTATATGCTGCCTCACGGAGCCTAATCCAAAGTGCATCTTCCTTCCCCCTTTTTAATTTGACCTTCATCCTATTCCTTCGTCTTCTCAATAGGACGATTCTATGATATCTTTCGGAGGTATATAGAAGGTATTGCTCCCTTACCAATTTATTTATTTCAGTGTTAAGATAGCGGAGACAGCTTGGGGCTGCTTAAGGATTTTTTACAGGCGGGGGATTCTTTGCAATTGAAATTACTTTATTTAAGAAGTTAGAAAAGCATATTAATTCACATCCATCCCAGTGAACCAAATTCTCTACGGCATTCTCCAAAATGCTCGTCAAACCCTCTATTACCTTAAAGTTCCAATAGCATCTCCCAGAATTAGCTCCAAAATTTACCAAGTCACTATTTATATGCCACGTATCCACAGTGGAAGGATTTACATTTACAGAAATTGTAAGTATCTTGTGGTCACTAAATTCTGTATCCATTACCAAAAGGTAATTACTGCAACAGTAGAGAACGTTTTGGATAGCGTAGGGGTAAAAATGACTATTCTCACTACAGTGAGTGCAACAGTAGGGAAAGTGTTGGGTAGCAAAGGGGAAAAAATTGCCAGTCACACTCCACTGAGTGCAATAGTAGGGAAAGTGTTGGATAGGGGAGGGGAAAAAATTACTATTCCCACTCCAGAGAGTGCAATAGTAGGGAAAGTGTTGGATAGCATAAGGGTAAATATTACTATTCCCACTCCAGTGAGTGCAACAGTAGGAAAAGTGTTGAATAGCGTAGGGGTTAAAATTTTTATTCCCACTCCAGAGAGTGCAGCAGTAGGGAAAGTGTTGGATAGCGAAGGGGGAAAAATTACTATTCACACTCCAATGAGTGCAGCAGTAGGAAAAGTGTTGGATAGGGGAGGGGAAAACATTACTATTCCCACTCCAGAGAGTGCAACAGTAGGGAAAGTGTTGGATAGCATAGGGGTAAAAATTACT
Organism: Lissotriton helveticus; assembly: GCF_964261635.1. Lineage (NCBI taxonomy): Eukaryota > Metazoa > Chordata > Amphibia > Caudata > Salamandridae > Lissotriton > Lissotriton helveticus. The sequence continues at coordinate 1,599,351,456 of NC_136069.1, read as the reverse complement.
ATTCCACTCTAGTGAGTGCAACATAGGGAAAGTGTTGAGTAGCGTAAGGGAAAAAATGATTATTTCCACTCCAGGGAGTGCAACAGTAGAGAAAGTGTTGGATAGCAGGGGGAAAATTACTATTCCCACTCCAGAGAGACTTTAAGGAAAGTGCTGGATAGCAGAGGGTTAAAATTAATATTTCTCACAAATTAAAATGAAAAAACAAACAAAATACCAACTACAATACAAAAATTGTTAACACAAAAATAATTTAAAAAAAATAATAATAAATAAACATCCCAAAAAAATGTAAGTTAAAAAGTACTTAAAATGTACTACAAACCTTAATTGATAGATGCTTAAAAACATTTTACAAACAAATAACTATATTTAATTTAATCATAATGAAATAATTCATTATGAATGATTTTTAAAAAAAATTATTCACACCATATTCTCCTATAAACGCACAAAAAACTCATACTTAATTGACACAATTAACATATTTAACAATTAATTAAATATAATTCTCAAAAAACTTAATCATTATTTGACAATAAATAAATACCCATAAACAACACCACAAAATCAAAATATAAAATAGATACTAATAAATGAAAATTATTAATTACTTTCTTCAAATTAAATTACTTCCCACCCTATTCCCCTATAAACCCACTCCTACAAAATAACACAATTCACATAATTAATTAATTATTAAAATGGTATAACCAATTAATATTTTGTTAATAATAATGTCATTGTAAATACTAATCAATAAACATTATTAATTACTTTATTATAATTAAATTACCTCCCACCCTATTATGCTATAAACCCACAACCTGCTCCTCCCAAAAATTACACAATTTGCATAATTATCGATTAATTAATTAATATAAAATAATCACCAATTAATAATGAATTAATAATTGTTTTACTACTAATACTAACAAATTAGAATTATTAATTACTTTATTATAATTAAATTACTTCCCACACTATTTCCCCATAAACCCACAACTCGCTACAGAACTGAAATATGCAAAATGTAATTGACAAAATTAATACCTTCTAAAAATTTCACACTTACATTAAAAACAACAGCTATACTTATACAAAAAATTTGATTACATACAGAACACTAATATAAATATCGATATTATCAACGATATTTTGACAAACAATATTACTGACTCAGATATTGCAGTAAACGATATTTCTTTCCTTCAAGTCGATATTCTAGTCAACGATATTCTTGAAGTCGATATTCTGCCACTTTGATATTTCCAACTCGATATTCTGACGATTCGATATTCCAGACTCGACATTCTGTTTGTGCTTCCCATAACAAGTATTATTTTATCTCTGTATGTACCCATGGCTGCCCAGTTCTGGTGTATTTATTCCTCTTTTATCTAAACTGTCTGAGCATGATCAAGTGGATGAAAGTATTGTAAAGGGGGCGGGATTGTGTAGATAAGCTATAACCTTGATCATTAGTGTGGTATTTAATCATAATGAAGTTGGTCTTGGGGTATTTTGAAAACGTGTATAGCAAGAGGGATTTCCAATCAATTTTTATTTGCATGGCGGACTCTGGTTAGAGGTTTTTGAAATGAAGGTTGGTGGTAAACCAATTGATCAATTTGTTTGCATGTTTGTATGAATTTTCCATTATCACCCAATTCCCCTTTCCTTTTTTTTGATTGTTTTAGAATGTTAGGCATACCTGTTAACATTGAGCTTTATTTGGCATTGCGAGCTGAGGGTAAATAGTACGGGATCTTAGTATTGCATCTTTTCTATGGCTTAGATTAAATGAATTTGGCATCTTTTTAACCATAGCTACCATTTCGTTCCATGTCTTTTTTTAGTCTCTAAATCTAATCTGTGAACTAGGTCATACTTTTTATTTCTACCTCGAATTTTTTAACATGATGGATATAATGCTGCTATGATGATATTTTGCATGTTGCAATGTTATGTGTACTTTTATGCTTTTATTAAAAAAAAATAATACAGATTATGAGCGATATGTTTCAAGATTTCCTATGTGTCTGTAAAGTAGGTGCCTCAAAATCAATGGTCTGGGGTATTTGATTACTGATATTGTATCTTCCCAGAAGAGTTTCTGTGTGCTCTTTCAATTTTGAATACATCGAAAGATGTCCCCAGCATCTTTGGTACCAAGGGGTCCATTAGGATGACGGGCGGACTTTGTCCGTCCGTCATCCTGTTGTGTGGTGGGACCACCCGCCATAAGGGCGGGGGTCCCGTGGGGGGTATTAGGATGCGCCCGCAACTGTGGCGGGCGCATCCTGCATTTCTAACATTGTGGTGGGCGGTGCTCTCAGCACCGCCCGCCACAATGCTAAAAATGCTTCTATACATTTGCATACACAAACGCTTTGTGTGTGCAAATGCTGGAGGGTACCACAGGTACCCACCTCTCCTTCACTGTGCGGGCCTGCAGGGGACCCCCAAAGTGAAGACCGCATGCCTTGATGCCGCCACTGAAAGGCATCTCAAAAAGCCCATGCTAATATGGCTGGCGGTGTCTATTAGACACCGCCATCATATTAGATTCTTTCCGGCACGGTCGCACGGCGACCGGGTCGGAAAAGCGGTGGACAGAAAGACCGTCCGCCGCTTTTCCGACCCGGGGTCATTCAGGTGAGGATGGCGGGCGGATTGCCCCCGCCAGGCCGGTGGTGGCTACCGCCAGCCTGGCGGGGGCAATCCGCCGCGATCCTATTGGGCCCCCAAGTTTATAGAAACTCTGTGTAGGAGTTAATCTCGCATTCTGATCCCTTCAGCAGGCAAATATCCTGAGGTTTGCCCTGCGGTTCTGGTCTACCAAATACTGTGATATCTTGTCTTAGTAATATAATGTTTATTGATAATGTCTCTTTGTTTATGCATGTTCCTGATTCTTTTAATCTTCCAGGTGCCCCATCTTGGTCTAATTTCTGAGATTCTATTTGTGATTTCTTTGAAGTCTTTCTTTATGCTCTGGGTTCACTTTTTGCATTATAGATGTGTTAGACTTTGTAACTTGTGCAAAATCGTGTAGTGCTGCAAGCTTTTGTAGAATTAGGGCCCCTCTACGATGGTGGGAGGACTTTGTTCGCCCGCCACCGTAATAGAAAATGGGACGACCCCCATAGGTGCGGCGGTTCCATGAGACCAATTACGATGCGCCCACCACACTGGTGGGCTCATTCTGGCCTTTAACATTGCGGACGGTGCTTCTGGGTGCAGCTCCGTCCGCAATGTTAAAAGTGCATGGTTTGCATTGCCATGCACAACATGACTGGCACCGTGCGGTGCCTGCCACCTTGTGTATGGCAATGTAGGGTTACCATAGGTACCCCGCAAGTGCAGCCCCCATCCAACCACACCCCCGGGGCCCGTAAGAGGCCCCTAAAGCAATTTCCGAAGGCCTTTGCATGGCAGCATTGCCGCCATGGAAAGGCCATTGAAATTGACTATCATAGTATGGATGGCAGTGCCTGCTCGGCACCGCTGCCATGTTATGCTCCAGATCCACACGGCAGGCAATCGTAAAAATTGCCTGCTGGCGGAAAAGCGGGGAGCGGTCTTTCCGTCTGTCGCGGTATCCCCACCATAATAATATGGCAGGGGTTAAATCAGGTACAGATGGCGGGCGGATCGCCACCGCCGGCTGGGTGGTGGCGATCCGGCCACCATCATAATGAGGCCCTACGTTTCCTATTATCGTTCGGCACCATTTTCGGTATTAAAGTCCTATACAAGTGAGCCTGGTTTTGTTCTTTGTTGGCCAGTTTTGATGTTCTTATTCTCCTAGCCCACCTTTGCTTCCTAGCCTGCCAAGATTTTGATGGCTTTTGAATTTGATATTGATACTCGTGCCGGTCGAGGTGGTGATAGGTGGTGGTAGTTGCTCTAGATCTGTCCTATAGACCTGTCCTCAACACCATAAATATCGTAGATTATTCTGTTTGAACTCCTTTATGCAGTTTGTGTGGTTCGTGGGATCTGCATACTTTCCATCGTTTGTATACCTATAGCTCTTAATTTGGTTCGCTATCTCAGTTAGTCTGTTTATATGTTACTGGTCCATAATAATCTTAAATTTTCTAATTTCCCTTAACCCAGAACTTGTATTTGTCTCATGTGTCCATTAACATACTTATCTTACCAGAGGCTATTTGTGAAGTTTAGTCATTCTTCACATTTTAATGTTAGGTATGGTTGTTGAAACTAAGATAGGTTTCCTTAATGTGAAGAATAGAACCAGCACCTAAAGGTTAGTGTTCAATTATGCTACAGCCGGATGCAAATGCTGCAAGTCAGGCCTGTCTGTGTTTAGCTTCTTCTGGGCACACTGCTTTGCATACAGGTGCCTCAGTGAGTGCACCATCTTTGAGCCAACATGGTGGAGCGACTCAGCATACAACTCCTGCTAAACTTCCAAAGCCAGATTCTCACGCAGTCACTGTGTCTGTCTCATTGTTACGTCTTAGTGGGACTCACCTGTGTAGAGCACATGGAGAGGAATACCAATGGGCCACACTCAGATAATTTACACTGTTATGTCAAGTGGCATAGCAAGAGCCTGAGGGCCCTTGTCACCTATTGCATGCAGTAGAGAGGTGGGTTTTCCAAATTAGAACATGTTTAGTGCACTGGTAGTAGGTTTCAGGGTCACTTTATTCCTCTTTTATCACATATAAATGTCATTGAAATCATACTTGCTGTGCAGGGTACCAGACCCTGGTCTCACAGTGCTGTTGTGTGCTTGCATCTGCCAGCAGAGCTGTGTGTGGCTAAATTCTTTGTTCGTATTTATATAAATGCAACAGATGGCTGTGAAGTAGCTACCAGTAAAAGCAGCTCAGTAGTGAAATTGATGACCTTGGACACCAAAGAAAGGGTGCACAACAATCACCTCGTGGCGGCCATTTTAGCCATAAACCAGTTTGCGTTTTTCGGGCGGTGTCTCCTAATGTGTTAAGTCCATGCGTGTGCACCAATATTTCTTTCGGCTTCTCTCTGCTCTTAGTCTACTTTTTACATTTGTTGGAATCTCTGTTAACCGAGCGAGCAGCAAAGGCACTGAGGCACACAGGATATATTCTTTGCAAGGGATTTCAATTCCTGGTTTTCACGAATAGCAGATCTAGCCACTTTCTTGTTTCATTCCTGTTCCTAAAGTGAAGAAAGACTTTGCACAACCAAGTGTAGGCCAGAGGGACCAGAGATGCACAATTTGACATGGCGCAGGTGAGCACATCTCTGAGAAAGTGAACTTGAGAACTGCATTCTGTAAATGTTCTTGTAACATCACTATTATCTAGAGATACATTGCACTTATAAAAGTATTTACTACTCCTGAGACCAGGGTAGAAAGAATAAGGTAGAAATTGTATTTCAATTCTCTGCTAACCCAGTAGAGTTTCAACACACTAAAACATTAAAGATAAACATACCTTGATTAACATAATGACCTCTGTAAAGAGGTTAGTGGGCGGAGTCTCTGATGATCACAGCTTCTACATTCCTACAGAATGGCTGGTTGAAGATGCTACTTCAGAACCAACAGTGTTCCAATCAGCTGACGACTGAGCTCAGATGTGGCCTCCAATTGGCCGCTGGAAGGATGTTGTGATGTTCTTGCTTGTGGGTGAAAAAGGAGGAGACTCCTCTATGTTGCTTTATGGACTTGTACATTGAGAGTCTATTACACATAAATAATTCCAATTCTTTTTATGTTTGTTCACAGCTCCAGGAGGTGATAACAAGTTCCCTCTCCCCCTTCTCTGCTGTGGATTTTTGATGATTCGTGCTGGAGTTCTAATGATTTTCTCTATTAATTAGCTGCTTCTAAAACACGTATATATTTGAAATGATGCAGAGAGCTATTGCATTTAGATTTATATGTAAATCTCCAAAACTTTTGTTTCAGGATTAATGAAATGTTGATTATGTTCAAACAAATTTTATTTCACAGTCAACCATGTGATTTTAGGAAAGTAGATCCGGTTGAATGTAGGACCACTTTGGATGCTTCTATACATCTCACTGACTTTACTGATTTTCAAGAAAGGTTACAGATTCTCTAAGCAGCAACATATACCAAAAGAGATATTACCACAACACATTGCAATCTTAAGCTGTGCCTTAAGCCTTACACTCCCTGCATAGATTTTGGCAGGCAAACCGTGTCCAAATTTACAGAGGGATAAATTCCAGATAAACAACATGACTTGTGGATCCTGCTGAAGGCAACACAAAATCTACATATTCCACCCCATTTCCAGAGCAATAATCAGAATTGGGTGCTATTTATTGCAACCAATATTTTAGGATGCCAGTAGTATTCATAGTATATCGGTTAGGGTAAACATTTCACCCTTTCCTGGGCCGACCCTAATTGGGGCCAAAGTGCTGACTTTGGAGCTGGGGAAGCAGGTTGCATCTTTGCATAGGCTCAACATCCTGTGATTCTGGGCAAATCACTTAATCTCCTAGTGTCTACCACAAATGAATGTGTCTCGAGTTCGGCTATAAGCACCAGCATTGACGATTAAGTGCCGGTGCCGAGAACACGAAACTACTGGCTCAATTTAAGCCCTGAGTAAAAACACCTAAGTCTGGTTTCTGAGACGCCACTGCCCCCTAACGTCTTTGGAAATGTTCGCAGATCCTATTCAAACACTGGCTCTGTTGATCTTTTTCTAGCGCATCCGCTCCATCTCTGGAAAACATGAAGGTTGTGGACAAGGACATTTCATTCCAGGCGCAGCTACCCATAATGCATTAGCCTTCAAGGATGCTTAGTATGACCCATAGATTCCTGTCACCAGCTCTTTATGTATAGACCTATACATTTATAACTATTTGAATGAGTTTCACATTTAAGTATAATTATGCAAACAATTTTAATTATGATCAGATAAAATTATTGTCGAATGGTTCCGCTCATTCCTGACGAACAGATCCTTCCGTGTCTCAGCACCCCCGTTCACCTCCCGATCACACTCTATCGGCCAAGGAGTTCCGCAGGGTTCGGCTCTCAGTCCATACCTTTTTAACCTGTACGTGCAGCCTCTCGCGGCAGTGGCCAGAGAATTGGACCTCACGCTGGTGTCGTACGCCGACGACACACAGCTGGTAATTACCCTTACCGAGGCCCCCTCAACTTCCGCCGCGAGATTCAGGGATGGACTGGCTGCCGTTGCCCATTGGATGACGGGTAACTGCTTACAATTGAACGCAGGGAAAACCGAGGTGCTGATCCTGGGTAAAAACCCCAGGTGCTGGAGCGACCATTGGTGGCCCCCCTTGCTGGGCCCCACCCCACCCTCTAAAGCTCTGGTAAAAAACCTGGTGTGTTTGGTTGGACTCCTCACTGAGCTACCAAACCCACACCAAAAAGATAGCAGCTACGTGTGTCGGACTATTGAGAAGCCATAATCCCATACTAGGGTTCTTTGACCACAAAACACGTCAGCTCATAGTCCAATCCATCATCCTGTCCCGGTTAGACTATGCTAGTGTCCTACTGTTAGGCGCTAACAAAGCTGAGATAACCAGGCTTCAACGAATTCAGAATTCTGCGGCAAGGGCGATAGTTGGCCTTCCCAGAAGATGCTCTGTTAGAGCCACCATACAAAGACTCCACTTGCTCCCAGTGGAAGCCCGAATCCAATTCAAGGCTCTCACCACTGCCTTTAAAATCCTCAAAACTGATGGTTCTGAACTCCTCCGTCCGCTTCTAACACCCTACATTCCCCAGCGCAACCTCCGCTCCCTAGGCCAACATCTGGTAGTGGTCCCCCGCACGAAACTCTGCCGTGTCGGGGGCCGCTCTTTCAGGCTTCTGGGAGCAAAACTCTGGAATTCCCTTCCCTTGAACATTCGCCGCCTTGACAATCTGTCTGCTTTTCGTAAGGCAATAAAAACCCACCTATTCCCATTGCCTTAAGCCTATGGCCTCCCAACTCCCTCTGAGCAGGTTATGCTATGATTTCTCAGCGCCGGGACGCCCCGTTGCTGGGGCAGCTGTCGTGCTTCAACAAAATCGTAACATAACATAACATAACATGTGGGGAATCTCAATTATAAGTACATGAACCCATTTTCAGTGAGTGTAATTTCGTATATCTTAAATAATATTTGGACACTGGTAACCAAGGTGAGTAGCTATCAGCTGCACACATGGTAATTCATATAATAAATTGTAATTCTATACTCACCTTTAGTAACTCTGGTTATGAGCTGCCAATAACTGAGTAATTGCTTCTCTAACTCAAGTACATTTACTGTTCATTGAAGCTGAATGATATCTTTGTGGTTCTAACTGAATCAGGAAGACCATTGTCCTTACAGCACACTTTGCTAAGCCAGAAGCACACTCTAGCCTTGTCATAGTACTTCCTGTTTGCCTTCCAATGACCGGTCTTCCTGCAGACCGCTGGGCCTGCTGGGACAGGATCCATGGTGAAATAGATGTACACAGGATGTCCATGAGTATAGAGAGGTTTGCTGTCAGATACATCTTCCAAGCATCTGTTCATCAAAGCTTTCTGGGTCCATCCTACAATGATGACATGGCATGTTCCAGTAATGTAAAGTTTGCAGAGAGGGCCAGGTTTAGTGTTGGTGGCGCCAGGCGCGACAATCTTTTCTGGCACCCCTTCATGACCTCTTCCTCGGATTCCCTCACTACCACCTGGCAAAAGTGCCCCTCATCTCTCCATAGCCCCTCTCTCACATACATTTAATTTGTTTTAAAGTGCTGGTAAAGGCACACTTTACTAATCCACTTAGCTATCCACATAAAAGACAGATATGTGCTTTGCAGCAGGCATCTTCACCCTCTGGGCTACTTGAAGGCGAGTCAAAATTGTCACTAGACAAAACTCCGATCTCTCTCTCAAGCAGGAACATTAACCACAAGAGTTATCTTAACATTTGTATTGCTGCCTGAAAGCTGGACGCACAAGGAACTCTGCAGCAGGTGTTTTAAATTTAAAGTTATTGCTAAACACAGAGCACCCCCCATCCAGGTTAGCGCCCAGTGCGGCTGCACCTGTCGCACCACCCTAAAGCCCGCCGTGTTTGCAGTTATGGGCTTCTCAAGACTCTGAGTGAACCCTACCTATTTGCATCCACAGTGGTAAGATGGACCCCTCCTACATGCATTGTGATTGAAATATTACATAATATTTAGATCCGCATAAACTCTTTGACCTACATTTCTAAATGCTCATTGGTGTTCCGCACATTAAAGTTAATATTTTAAATGTTTTAGGTTTTCTGTTAATGCGGATTTCAAAATGACAAATTCTTCTGTGTAGCTGCAATAAAAGACCAGCACAACCCATTTACTTCATTTCACCGAGTGTCTGCAGAGTAGAAATAAATCCTGTTAAACACACTGAAAATGGATTTTGTGACACTAATGTCATTATACACTTCTCGCGGTAGAAAAGTCAAAGGGGAGCATAAATGGATGCATCCAAAGTAAATGATATTGTTAGGAAAGAGCAAAACAGGGTTAGAAGAAGAAATCATTACTATTTTCAGTAAATTCTTACCTCAAAGCTCTCACACTATAAAATGGTGGCCAATCCTGTCACTGACAGACAGCTAATTGGAAAAGAGTGACATGGTACGCTCACTTTAAATAAAGTTTAAGTCGACAATCCAGAAAAAAAACGAAGAAGCAATCCGTTGCTGGATTTGTACAGTTATATTTGTGAAAGTTCTGCATGATGTTTAATTGACTTTGCTACTTCCATTCATTGCACAGATTACGTGTTTTATGTTTGAAGTGCACCATACTTTTATTCAATGTTCAGCTATTTCTTGTTTAATGTGTGAATTACATTCAATGTACAACTTTTTTTTGCTAAAATGGCTTTCAAAATAAAAACATACTCAACCTTTGCTCTCGACATTCTTCACTACGATCCTTTTACTACAACATTTTTAGTGCAAATCATATTTAAATAATCTTGTTTCTACCTTGAATGGGATGTAAGTTACTAAAAACAATGTACAGCTCACGAAAACCTAATAAATGTTAGCTGATCGAGGGTGCTCCAGTGGGCTGAAGAAAAGGGTATTCAGTCTGACCTCCAAGCAGGCTTCAGAGCGGGTGTGGGGACCATTGAGCAGTCGTTCCGACTGCTGATGTTATATTGGAAGGTGGTCGTACTGGGCAAAGGCAGTCTGTATCTCGCATTCATCGATTTACGGACTGCCTTTGACCTAGTGCCGCGGGGGCGCCTATGGAGGGTATTGTTTGATATGGGAATGCCTCCGTACTTACTGTCACTAATAATGAAGCTTCACGCTGACAACTTTGCGCAGGTACGGTGGGGCAATCAGGACCAAAAGACCGCTCGAATAACAGTAAATAGAGGAGTTCGCCAGGGGTGCGTTCTTGCCCCACTCTATTTTCACTATATGTCAATGGAGTGGTGGAGCATCTTTTAAAAAATCCTGCTGACGCACCATCACTGGCAGGGAGGAGAATACCCACCTTATTATTTGCAGATGATGCCCTTTTAATATCCAAATTCCCGGTTGGTCTGCAGAGCCTCTTCAACAGTTTTCAATCTTTTTGTGAGATTAGGGGCCTAAAGATCAATACTAAAAAAACAAAATATTGGTCCTGAACCCTCCCAAAAAACTTGGACGGCAACCAGCTTTGAATATGGTAACCCTGGATAGAGTCAAGGAGTTTGACTACCTAGGTATCCACCTCTCCGATACCATGAGGTGGAATAGCCACCTCAACAAAATGTTATTAAGTCACAAAAGGGTGGTGGGGACTCTTCTTAAAGAACAGAGGTCATCTACCCTCAAACCTATTGCCCCGGTGTTAGATATCTATATGGCAAGAGGCGTTAGTGTGGCGCTTTATGGGGCAGAGCTTTGGGGAGCCCAGAACGTAGATCAGTTATCCTGTTCAGAAAATAAATTCCTGAAGGATTTGTTGTGTCTCCCCAATAGTACCCCCACCCTCCCATTGCTCCTGGACATGGGCTGTCGCTCAATTAAAAACCAGGCCAGACTGAGACCCCTTCTTCTCTGAGCCCGCATATGGAGGGTCCCTGAACTCGGCAGTTATGCAGAGGGGTTGAAGGAAGTACTATCTATCTATGTCTGGTTGGTCGAAAATAAGGTGGTTAATGGATGTAAAGCATTTGCTAGTCAAGTTGGGTCTTGGAGAGGCTTGGCACTCTAGGTCCTCCCCTCCCAAATCAGTTTTGAAAAGAGTGTATTGGAATTGGGTAACGAGTAGGAGAAACACCGATCCCAATCTATGCAAATCCGCTAGAGAATTTTTAATAGTGAAGGATGTAGCCCTTCGGGAACCTTATCTTGACATTATTACAATACCCAGAGATAGGGATTTATATTTTAAATTTAGAATAGGTATGCTTCCTGTGGGAGAACTGACTTCACGCTGGAAAATCCCGGCACAAACTGTATCTTCCTGCCCTTTCTGTTCTTCTAGGACAGAGTCAGTCCCCCACTTTTTGTTAGAATGCCCTGCCTATAAAGCTCCTTGCAACAGGTGGTTAAAACCCCTGTGCAAGAAGCTTGGTACCAGACATTCTAGTGTGGCCTTGCGAATATTAAAGTCTGATACACGGCCCCTATTTGTTTGTGGCTTAGCGAAGTTTTTAAGCTGGGCATGGCTGATTAGGTCAAAAAGGCTTATGTATATTGTTTAATCTAGGTCAAATTGTTAAAACCATCTTAGGTAATTTATTGCTGCCATTTGTATTATATTCTGTACTTTATGGCTAGGCTTTTATCTTTTTATTCTTGTTGTAATGTGTATGTACTGCTTTTTAAGATATTCTTGTATCGAAATAAAGCCAATTTGACTGACTTTATCCTCTTCATTGCAGAATTCAGGCATTCATAAATTAAGACTTGCACTCATGGTGTTATATCTCTAGTCCAAGGCATTTATTCAAATGGATTCTCCACATGTACAAAGAGTTTAAAGAATTATTTGTTCCCAATCAATATTTCAAAAAGGGGAGCAGAATGTTGAAAAAGTCCCCAAAGCAGCTGTTTTTAAGGTTGAGTGTCTTCAAAGTGCTTCCTTATGAGAAGCTTACAGAATAAATATTAATGTGCAATACAGTTCTGCAAGACATTTTTTTTTGTTCAAAAGTTTAAAAAAATATTTCTTATTCGCCAATCGAAGTCTGAAAGGTTTTATTAAGAAAGGACATTGAAATAGTCTGTGAATCTCGGAGTAACCTGCCCAGAGTTTCCTGCAGCTCAGCTGATGCAGCAAACGCCCGAGTAAGAGCAAAGAACAGATGTATGCACTGGTGAGAAGGGATGGGTTTCTAATGATGGTTGGATCCAAAAAGAGAACAAACAGGCGTCCTCGCCCGAGCTCAGGAGACAAAGAAAAGAGGACTTTCAGATAACAACAAATAGGTACACGTTTTGGCTGAGCAAGCAAATCTGAATTGCAGAGATGTGACAAGAAGGCTCGAAGAAAGAGACACTCTTCCTCCAGGGGTTTTTAGCAAGAACAGCAAAACATGGCTGAAGCAAGTTATAGTTATTCAAAGGAATAATCCATATTACACAAAAGAGGTGGCACCAGCCTCCCCCTAGAGTGAATGTAAAGTAAACCCTGACCTGTAAACATGCCTTAGAACAGCTTGGAGGCACAGTATAAAAGAACTCTCATGCTGCAAGAAGTTTGCACTTGTTTTGTGCCGAATGCAATATTTCGTATATTTTGGTCAGGCCTGTCACAAATAAATAAGGAGAGCTGAGTCTTGAGCCCTGCCAAGTTTCCTAGGTCCATGTGTGATGTGTTGCTCCAGTCCAGGTTTTTTAATGTGAATTCTGGGACTTATTGTCTTATTTATGCCATTAAAAAAAGGACTACCAGTCCCAGAATTCGAAGAAAAAAAACCTGGTCTGGAGCAGCACATCAGGCATGGATCTAGGAAACATGACAGCTATGAGGCTAAAAGATAAAAGACATAATGTAGAGTTTGGAGGACAGGTACTCGGTCATACACTTGACAAATATCCTGTCGTCATCCCAAGTGCCATAGGATATAATGCACTTGTAATAAAGCAAACAGGATATCCATCACATTTGTGCTGCAGTATCCCATCTGTAAAACTCTAAATCAGGCCCTAAGTATTTATATATGTTTAGTATGTATTGCTGTTTAATGTATATTGCAAACTAAATAAACAAAAAAGGTACACCTCTTTATTGCACTGGGCTGGTGGCCAGCCCCAGTGGTGAAACCTACAGAGAGTATTTGAGAGAAAGGTTTCCAGAAACCTCCCATGGTTAAGACACATGAAGAACCGTCATTCAAAACCCTCTTCGGCACACTGGATGAAATCATGAAATCTGACCAGAGGCTTGTATGTGAAAGGTTCCAGCAGCAGGTAATGATCGAAAACTTTAAAAGGTTCCTTCAGTTAAGCATGAGTAGGTTGTAGGTCAAGATTAAAATAATACTCAGTTGTGCAGCATCTTCGGACCTCATCTGCCCTGCTTGGGCAAGATATTTTAATTTGAGCTTCAGATTAGTAACACTTATCACTATGTGCATTAATTAACATTTGAATAATCAATCCTGTACCTGTGTATGTAATTTAGACAATACTGACCCTACAACACACCACTTACTCCTTTGCCTGTTATACAAGAGGAAGGGAAGCACAACAGAGGCAGTCCTGTTGTGACAGGCAACAGACATAGAGTCACTAGTGATTGTTGTGTGTAGTTTCCTAGCGCCTGGCATACAAGAAGTACTGTAGTTCATTTGTTACCACCTATGATGATGGTGATTCTGGCCGGTACAGAGTATCACATTTAACCTTCGGCCGCTGCCTGCTATTGGCGCGCAAACATGAACCATCCACCGCAGGCATCCTCTGCATGACTCACAAGCTTCCAGGTTATATGCATGATTGGCAGCTCCACACTAGGTTTTGTTTCTGAATTCTGCGGCTTGCAAACTTAGTTTAGAATGGGTTAAAAAAATCAAGTCCTAGCTCGTAAAGAAAAAGCTCTGACTGTTAAAGATAGTTATGGATGAACCAGGGAACTCTTTGCTTCCCTTAAAACTAAGGATGGGCTTTAAAAGACTTTGAGCTTCAAGTATGAAGAATGTATTAGGTAAAATTTGTCACAATTAGCGCACTGACTTTTATCAAATACATTCTTATTTTGTTACCCAGTGTAGGAAATTGGGTTACTGGTTGACTGGGATGTGAGCCCTGGTCTAGCGGCAACCACAATCCTTGTCAGGGTAACGCCCCAGCAAACCCCAAATTGACACTTGTGCTCCAAAAAATACCTTAGATCCGAGCCTGCTGAACAAAAGTACCTTAAATCCTGTTGTGCGTAGCGTTGCATCGATATGCATCACGCTTCTTATGCAGTGCATCAGTTCTGAGATTGGCGAGGCTACGGTGCAAGGGCTTGTTGCAATGGGGCCATATATAGGGGTTGCAATGCAAACTCACACATTGAGGATGAGTTGCACAGTTGCGCGTTGCATTGGTTCCAAAGAGCTGAGATGCTGCGATGTGGAATCCAGGGTCATCTTTGAGGTTGCCTTTGATGATGGATGTGAGGGCCTGCACCATGGATGCATTATGCAGTGGCGGTTCCGAAGGTAATGTAGGCTTCAGCAGCGATACAGCTCTTTGCAACAGGTCCAATCCATGCAACAGCAGTGATGCGTCAGTTCTGCTAGGGGTTGCACTGCAGGTTCCAGGACTGGGGTGGCACCACTTGACAGGGTAGACTCACAGATGCAGTGCCCAGGTACAGATGCAAGGTTGTTGGAAGTCTGATATGTTCCTTAAGTTTCAGATCAGGAGGCCAGACAACTCGCCCTTTGAGTCACTCTAGGTTCTGTGTTCAAGCAATGCAGGTCCAGTACTTCTCATCCAGGCAGGAGGATAGTAGGCAGCAGGTCAGCAAAGCAGGAGAGCAGCAGAGTGGCAGTCCTTCAGCAGCACAGCCGTCCTTCTTCCTGGTAGAGTATCCACAGGTCCAAAAGTGTACCTAAGTGGTGGTGTCTGAGTTCCATGATTTATACCCAGTTGTTGATATGAAGTGGGGAAGAAGCTACTAGAGGTTTCTCTTTGAAGTCCCCAGGCATCCTACCTTCCCTGCACTAGCTCCAATCTAACTACAGGCATATGCAGCCCTACGTGTGGAGACAGGACACAGCCTATTAAGGTGTAAATGACTAAACAAATAAATAAATAAATAAATAATATATAAATAAATAAATACATCCTGGAAGTGATTGCTCATCCAGCCACAATTAAGTTCCCCATTGTGTGTGACTGTCTAGGAGGAATACACAAAGCCCAATTGTCAGCTACACCCATTTATGTGGCCCAAGGCAGGCTACTGGCACTAAATGTAGGTCTGGGAGGTAAACTATGCTCCGTTCACTTTGCAGAGTTTTTTGCACTCCGCTCTCCGCGGAGCACGCAGAGTTCCGAAACAGTTTTTTCCTAGTTCGCGCTCACCAATGGTAAGTTGAGAAAGCAAAGAAAAGGAGATGATGGACGGAGCGCTGATACATTTCAGACACTCACTCCCAGTCACAGATCTGGGTTGAATCCATGGAAGTTGGTGAGCGCAAGCGAGGAAAATCCAACGCTAGAACGCTTCCCAACGAAATTTCTCAACACTGGCGGTCGTGGATGGTCGCTACTGTTCTGTAGTGTAGTTCCTATATTCCCAATAGGCTCTGCGCATTGGAATAACACAAACAGCAGTTTAGACATAGGACTGAGGTCATCTAGGTCTCTACTGACTATGTTAGACTTAATTAGGTTTGCCAGCTAGCTCAGAGGTCACTAGAAACTTTCTCGAATGTTCAAGAAGGAGTTAACTTTCCTGATTAGACAAGAAGGGATTAGTTTCTGACAACCGCATAAACATGACAACTTTGCTCCCTCAGAATAAAGGGTATATCTCTAGCGTCGTGTGAAAACAATAGATAGCTATTTCACTCAGTCAATCGTGCATGCTTAATTTCACCAGAGTGCAGAGAAATAGAGAGACAGGTGTTTTCAATAAAAGGTGTTATTTATTGAGCAGTCTTCTTTCTCATGCAAGAGAAGTGAGTTGCCACAATTGCAATACTTATCATGAAGTAAAGTGCGTACAGTAAAAGGAGTATTATGAAATAATACTGTAAAAGCATTGATATGGTTTCTTAGCCATATGATACTTTAAAACTTATAAAATATATACATACATAAAAACATTGACTAACGTACTCAACTGGTGCTTCTAAGATACGCCTAACCCGGTGTACCTGACCTAAGCCTAATACGTGGGAAGGAGTAAATAAGTTGCAGTTTAAGTTAAGTTGGTTTTTGCCAAGAATCTGAATCAAGAATTCTCTTAGGGTTTTAATGAGCTCCGTACCTTGGTTCTAGAATGAAGGAGATCTTGTATCTCTCTCTCAGGACTCGATCTCCCAGCAACCCGCAAGGGTGACAGGAAACACCGGAGCTGGAATTTCTCGGCAGGAGAAAAGACAGCGTCTCTCTCAGTGTGTCAAATGGGAGGGTCGGCTTCCTTCGGCACTCGCATCAGCTGGGCGTCTGGCAAGTAGAAAGCCGCTCTGCTCCAAACCACCGCTTGTTTGCTTAAGGCAACGTCGGTATATTTATACCTGAAAGGTGCAGAGTTTGATGTAAGGTTGGACATAAGATGTCACTTAGAACTAACAGTTCTTTCTGGACTCCAGGAGTTCTAGCACAAATCAAAACAAAAGCAGGGGGAATTCCCGGGCTGCTGGAGGCTTGGTTTGTTTAGAGAACGCGTTGTACTTTCTAGGATTCTATGGGAGTAGCCTTGCTGTATTTGGACTGCATTGGCTATTACTAAATATGGATAGGATTCTTATGCCTTTATAAGGATATGATTTGTTATAACCACATAAGGGCATGAATCGAGAATATTTAATTAGGGTCCTAGATACATTCACAACACCCACTCCATGTATAATGTCCATCATTACTAAATACTAAGCAATACTAAACATATAACGATGCATGTGTTTTCCAACCCACCCCAAAATACATAAATTGCATTTGAAATGGTATATGGTATATACACGAAAATGAGTATTTATACTGTACGTTTTTCAAGCAGTGGTATCATTCAGATAATGCATATATAAATATCGGCTGAATGAATTGCGAAAATTACATTTATGAAATGGCTCTTAATACAGAAAAGAAAGTCGAGACCATTTCATCACATAGTTATACAATACTGTAGATGTGTTAGAGGCTAAGTCAAAATATTGTCTCTAGAGTCTCTGAAAATAGAAGTTCTGTTCTCTAAGAATAGTTCTACTTTAAGCAGAGTACTATGTGCCAGAAAAAAGGTAAATATTTTGGAAAAGGAAAAAATAATTTCTCTTTCAGGGGAAAAAAAATTAGTTCCAAATGTTTTCAGTAGAGTTATTTATCAAAAAACTGAAGGCCGAATTCAGAGTTCAGGGAACGCTGTGTGCTCGTTGTTTTAAAAGTCATTCTCGTTGTTAGGAGAGAACATTAAATCAGACAGGCTTGCGACAAATTGGTCTACAACAGTAGGTGAAAGTTCGACCAAGTTCGAAAAAGCTGAAATAGTGCATATGTGAGAATCATTGCTATCATCGATGTCTGGATCAGCAATGCTCACAGAAGGTTGTACCTGTGTGGTGCTGCTTTCAACTCGTACTTCACCGCCACCTAATCGTAATGGTGAAGTCTCAACAAATGCCGTCATCAGAATAGTGTCAGGATCGCACTCCGCAGGATCCGTATGCAGAAGCAATGCTCCACCTCCGGACCTCCCGAACACCCCGACTGTATATCACAGGGTGTTCAGGTGATACGGTGAGGGATAAACCCCAAAAGGGGAAAAAACCCAAAAGAAAAGATAGAAGGAAGGGACAGCAGGGGAAAAGAAGCTGCAAGAGAAATACACACGCATTAATAAAGTTCTAAAGGCTATCTCATTACATTCTCACTACATGTAACGCAACCTGATTCACCTGTAATAATTCACGAGTTTGCCCCTTCATACAGCAGTGTCTTCTTTGTCCCTCATGCCCTGCACAACACAAGAATCACGGTTATTAAAGGCAATGAAACAATGAGCTGCCTATATACACTATCACTCTGGATACATACCCTGCAATGTACTTTAGGCTAAACCTTGAAATGAACACTCCAAAGAAAACGAAGACTTCAGTCATTAAATCCTTAATAACGTTGTCGAAAAACAACTCAAATCAAACAAGCAGATTCCTCCTCTGCTAGGTAAATGTAAAGTTTGTCCCATATAGCACCTCTAGTATCCAAAATAAACTAAACACGGCATGATGTAGTAAACACTACTAACATCCGCTTTAGTATTTGTAATCCGATAGGTTAGGTCAACATCCTGTAATGCGTTTTCGTGCCGGCATTGCGGAGGACTCCCCCCTGCAATTCGTCACTAGATTATAAACATACAACCCCCATCCGGGTGTTGTTGGCATCAGTTAAGCAAACCAGCACTGATTTTCAAAACAAGAACAGTTAATGTTCCTCGCAGCCGCGAGGCTCAGGATGACTCGGCGGAAATTCCCCGAGCCGGTAACAGACAACACAAGCAATGCGCCAGTAGCGCGAACACATACCCGACTCGTTCTCCCTTCAATGCGCAAGTGGAAACTCAGGTTTCTCTGTTCCAAAGTGTAAAAGGTTTTCAGGAACTTAACGGGAAACAGACGAGCCCTCTGGAACGAACAAAATCACGAGCACTGTTCCCTAGTCCTGCCCCGCTATATCCTGGTACCGCAAAGGAGCATGGGACCTGTAGTTCTTGGCCCGTAAGTCCTGGGAGTTGTAGTTCAGGTAGGCGCGGAACGGAGCTAGATCCTGACAAATAGGTAGCCGCTGGGGACAACATGTTGCATGAGCCGTTACCGAACCAAGCAAAGTATCGATATCCATAGGTACTGCTGATGGTAGTGTAAGACAGACGTCCAACACGCATTCTTCTCCGCATAGCAGACATCGAAGCACAGGTAAGATGCAATCTTGCCAGATTGGTCTGAATGAAAGAAACCAGGTTGCACTCAGATCTCTTAGCCGGGCTAATCCGAGGTCTCTAGTGATTCGGTCTCGGTAGCGTATTGCTAGGATCGTTTCTTCCTTTGTAGCTGGAATTTTGACTGTGGCTTGGCTCGGAGCAGAAGGATCAAAAATAAAATTCCTGCTACGAGTCCCAAAAGAAGAGGCAGGGTGCCGAATGACGAATGCACAAAATTCGTGAAAATACCAGGAACTGTTTCAAAGGGTGTTAACAGTCCCGAAAAAACTGTCTTAAAGATATGTGCGATGCCACTGGTATCTGACATGTTTAAGATTTGGCTTAATATTTCTACGAAATGCACGGGCAATTTGTCGATAATAGGGTATTTATCTCTGCTGCTGTCCTTGCAACTTGCAGATCATACGTCTCTTTAGACGAGGTTAAAGGCACAGTTGTCTCTAAAAGAATAGACTTCATTCTGCTTAAAGTATTAATTCGAATAGAAGAGATATTCAGAGAAGGCCATATTGCTGCCTCCATCTCTGGTTTGCTGTTTGGATACAAAACTTGCATACAGCAAATGACCCTGGAAGTAACGGTTACGAGATAGGCTTTTCCTGGCACCATGCCACAACAGCTGTGGTCACTTATTAGAATATAGCTGCCGTTGGAAAGCTGTCTGAAAAAAGGCTCTATCTGTGTTGCAGGAGTGCCATGCAGGTGACATGAAAGGTTGTTTGATGACCCTTCGCATGCTCCATGCAAGTTAATACCTTGACACAGACGTGTACCGCTTAGTGATTTTTTACAATTGTTACCACTAAGGAATACTTCTTTTTTCCCTTCACTATAACATTTGTGTGTATAAGGTAAATTCCAGGTGGATTTGATGTATCTTTTACCCAACCTTTCATACAGGTCTGCTGGTATATATTTTTGGCAATACTTAAACTGGAAAGTTGTTATCGTAATTGTAATTGTTCCGTGTATTATCCATTCAATGAGAGGTCTCTCTGACATTGTCAATGGTAATCTCTCAAGTTTTTCAATGCTCAGAATCGTATAGTCTGCTCCTTTTTGTGCCAAACTGATTTGTTTATCAGTAAGGTTAAAGATAGAAAATAATGACGTTATGTTGATTAGACACCATGGCACGTAGCCTGAACGCAGATTTTGCTACGTCCAGCCTAGCTGTACAATAGAACGCAATTGGGACTGACCATGTTGTAACATCAGTAAGTCCTGCTCTATTATATCAATAGCAGATGATACAATGCTGTCCAGTGAATATATTCTGGAGGACAGAGTTGTTAACCCATTGTCCACTACAGAAAGTGATTTTTCCAAATGTATACAATCAATTTCTCGTATTTTTTCTGCAGTTTCAATTTGCGTCACTTTCCAAGCTTTGTTGTAAGCAGCGTATATACCGGCGTATATGAAACGTTTTTGACGCTGTTTGCGAGGTCCCAGTATGAAATCTCGCAAGTCAGCACCGTCTTTAAGTAAAGTCAAGTGTTGCTTAATTTCAGCCAGTGTGGATTTTTGTAGCCACTCGAGGTATAATTTCCCTACACTGTATGTTGTAACTATCCCTGGATGTTGTCTCTGGGAATCTCTTGGGTCTAGCCTGTTCTGTTTGAACCCCTGTGTTTTGTTCAGGAATCTATCTTGACAGGTATTTGTGTCTGTGGGCCAGATCAACCATTTTTTCCAATCAGGATTTGTTCTGTTTTGGTGTGAAATGAAATAAAATGAAAGAAAATGTATACCGCGCAACTAAAACCCGAAGGCATCAAGGCGTAAAATATGGGATACGTCTATCTCCTTATCTGTAGTGCTATTACTATCAGGTATGGGCTTTGGAATAGACGGTTTGTTTAAGTCTTTTATCTTGGCTAGGGCAAGACAGGTTGTTTGCTGAATGGTGTCATTCAGGAATATTATCTGTTCTGGGATCATGCAGGCTCTAAATAATGCTTCTAGACCTTGTACCTGCCAGTCTTTTGAACCCCAGATGGTTTTTGTCTCAATGTTGTTTTTCCAAAATTCAAAACCAAATGTAGGCATTTTATCATAACATTTTTCAGAATAAATCAATTTAGTATTTGTCAACATTGTTTCTGAATCAGTTGTGTTAAACCCTGAGAAATATCGGAATTTCTCATAAAATGTTTTCGAGCTGCCTTTTGGCGGTGTGGGACAATGTTCCCATTGGTTATAAGTAAAAACATTTCTAGGTTGAGCAGATTTATGCAAATAGTGATGACCATAATGATTATAACAGTACATTTCTTCATAGTTTGATGAACCCTGCAAATAATCATGTTCTGTGAATTTTGCTGACATTACTAAATCTGACATCATATTATTAATATTTTCAAAGTCCCAATCATCAGAGAAAGTACTTGGTGTCACAAAGTCACTTAAGGAAACCTTGAACTGGTGTGGATATTTCAAGAGCTCAATCGGGCCATAGATTTCATAATCCATTTTGTCCCATGCTACCCCACCGGGTATTGGATTGGCTGTGATGTTCACTGATGACAGTTCTCTTTTCTCGAGGTGGGAGGATGTGTGAGGCTTTAGGACCAAGTTGATGTTCTGACTTGCTGTGTCCATTGTACTATATTTTCCATCAATAAATCTACCCAAACATAAAACCATGATGAGCCAAAGCAGGAGGAAAAGTACACCTAACACAATCCATAATTCAATCCATGGTGAAATCAGATATGTTTCTTTGAGTTGATGAAAAAGTTCAGTCATTTTTTGTTTAAAAGTTTTTGTTGCTGGCGTTTCTTCATGTTCACTTGGATCATTAGACATCTCTTTATTAATGTAATACCTGCACTTTCACAATTGCTTTATTAACCTTCCTGCTTTCTCAAATTTGCTTTTCAAAATTTTCTCGGGGGGATTCACTCACTACGCTCGCTTGCTACGGTGCAGTATGATTATCAGTTTCCGCCTCACCACTTTCAAATGTCACCAGCCGCCACTGTGTGTAGATGAAATGGATCTAGTAAGAAATAAAATTGATTAGAGAAATTGGAAATAAGAAAAATCCAGGATGCTTTGCGCTGCATCAATTGCAATTTGTGTAAAACCCAAAACTGGAAATCGGGCTCACACACAGTCTGCACCCAATTCCAAAGTTGCCCTGGCAGTTACAATGAGGATATAAATGATATTCATGTTATTGACCTTGGAAGGATAAAAGGTCAAGTATACCAAGTAAGATTTGAACCAGTAACCAAAAGGCAACATGCAGACATCTGCAGTGAACTCACTATCTGCATAGCATCAAGACTGCCTTGCAGTTTTGCTTCTTTGTCATCATAATGGACTACAAATCCCAGAACGCAAAGCACAATGTGGAACTGGGTGACTACTCACGCCAGACGTAGGATAACCTCAGATCATTGGGCATATTAAACCCATTTCTTTATAGTGATTTGTATTCATGGTCACATACATAGATGAGCTAACGCTGTTTTCGCTGTCAGTCATCACACGAGGGTCAATTTTCCTGCCTCTAGAAGGTTTCTTTAATACCTTCAATGCTTAGAAAGATGACTTTAAAGTGGCTTTGTCTGGCTGTATTAAACAAATTGTAAGCTTTCACTTAATGTGTGTATCAGATTCTGGAACGCTGTGCACTGTCAATTTGCCAGCAGTGGGAGGTAAACCTGATCCCTGATGCAGGAAGATGATGATAGAGTGTGCTTTAAAAATGTGGCCTGCTCTCATACTTAAAACATTGACATTTACGGAATGTTGGGACTAGCCAAAGGGTCTGTTTTGGTAATCATTTTTGCAGCTGGGCTGACAGGACTTTGGGCCATATGTATCAAGCTATTTTGAGGTCACAAACACTGCGAATCGCAAAAAAACAGTGTTTGCGATCGCAAAATAGCCACCTCTGATTTATAACAGACAATCTGAGTGCAAAATTGGTATTCGCAAAAATAGCAAATACCTATTATGCGACTCACCAAATCTGCGAATATTTTGTGATTCCGCAAATACCGACACACTATTTGAGATAATCGCAAATTGTGTTATCGCAAATTGCGAAGTCGCAAAATCAAGTATGAAAAAATCGCAATTAACGATTTCACGTAATTCGCTATTTTGCTTATGATTAATACCACCAACTGTGAGCAGGTGGTAACCAAGTGCAACCTTTTTAAACAGGCCCACAATGCTACAGGGCTTTTCACAATGGCAGCTCTGTATGTGATAGCCAGGAGGATACGGATTCAGGCAGTAGCACAGAGAAGAAGGCGACAGGAACGGATATTCAGAGTGCGCATCACTTTGTTCCAGAAGACAGAGGAAGAGATCCATGAGAAGTATAGGCTGGACTCAGCCACCATTATGGACTTGATTGATGAGCTGAAACCCATGCTTGAACACCCAACCCGCAGGACCCAAACCATTCCACCACATGTGCAGGACCTGTGTTCACTGCACCTACTGGCATCAGGGAGTTTGCAGGGGGTGATAGCATCAGCAGGAGGGGTCTCCCAGAGTTGCCTGTCACGCTTCTTCCATGCATTCTTGGATGCAATGGTACAGAGGCTACATCATCATATTCAGTTCCCCACCACACAACAGGCAGTACAGCAAACAAAACAGGACTTCTACCAGATTGCCCAATTTCCCCATGTCATTGGCTGTATAGATGGAACCCATGTAGCCCTCTCATCCCCCTCAAACAGTATTCAGGAACTGCAAGTCATGTCATTCTATCAATATACAGGTAATCTGCAATGCTAAATATATCATAACAGATATTGTTGCAAAATACCCTGGCAGTACACACGACTAATTTATATTTAGACACAGTGGGATATACACACGTCTCACTGGTGGCGAATTTGGCGAGGGCTCCCTGCTAGGTAAATGCATGTCTAACACTTTAACATACAGTTGAGGCCTGAAGTGAGAGGACAGTGATTAACTGCATGTCTTTCATCCTGTAGGTGACAGTGCATATGCCGTGCAAGATTTCATCCTCACACCGTACCTCAATCCAGCCAATCCAAGAGAACGAAGATACAATCACGCACACAAATCAATGCGCTGTGTAATTGATGGACATTTGGGATACTCAAGAGCAGGTACTGCTGCCTGCATAAAAGTGGAGGAGCACAACAATACAGCCCAGAGACCTACTCCAAGATTGTGGCTACCTGTGCCATGCTGCACAACATTGCAACTAGAAAAGGCATACCAGTTGAACTGACTGACACAGATTCATCTGGGGATGAGGGCCCAGGTCCACGCTGCAGACCAGCAGGTGGTGTAGGGGCAGCTGCAGGCCGACAGAGACGTGATGGGATAACACAAAACTATTTCTAGGTGAGTAATGATGACACAATGCAAAAGATGATTTGTGTATGACTGTTTTAATATCCCTCAACTGCAGGTAAATATCGGTCACACAGCCTAAAAACACACTGTATGTGTGCCACAGTCTGTTGCACATGTTATGTCCACAGTGCATGCATGAAGGACAAACAAAAGTCCACATGCAATGGGTTACTTCACCCATTGCCATACTGCTGCGGTGACAGTTTACTTCTTGCGTAAACGCCCTGCTGTCGCACGCTCAGGGTGCTGACTGCTCTCCCTTGAGCCACATCCTGGCTGCAGTGTGCCTTTTCAACCTGCATGCTAACTGAGCTGCATGACAGCAAGGAAGTGGCATTAGACAGGCAGTTGAACACCTTGCTATAAGCGTTCAGACGGCTGTAGAGACAATGTCTACCCCTGCGTCTGGCTGCTTGGTCTCTCTTCATGGTGGCACAGAGTCCTTTAATTGCGCACATCATTTCTCTGATGCCCTCCTTCATGTCACTCAGGCTATGGTTAAAGGACACCAGATGCCTGTGTATTGAACCCATTGATTTTGTTTGCAGGAGCTGTACCTTAACCATGGTGTCTTCCAGGCCGGAAAACACCATAGAATCCTCTGCAGCTGCTGCACTGGTGGTTGCCCCTGGCCTGCGTCTCCTACATTTTTCTTCCCTACGGTGCACAGGAGGCTGATTGTGGACCTGTTGTGCACGCTCTTCCTGCTCTTGCTGAGCCTCATCCCCTATGGACTCTGGTTCTCCCTCTAACAGGGGAGGTGGAGGCACAGTCTGACGGTGTCTCCGTCGGACAGGTTTTGGCAGTATTGTCTGCTCTGTGTCCTCTTGCCCTGCCTGGTCCTTAGTGTGGGCTGTCTCCTCAGCTCCTGAATTGACATCCTGTGTTTCAGGTTGAACTGTAAATGAAAAGGCACTATTTACTTGTGTGTTCTGCTTCACATTGTTCAATGAATAAAGTTTTCTGATTTTGGGTTAGCTAAGTACTGTTGCCACCTTTTCCTTGGCCCTTGAGCGCACATCATACCAGCCCTTGCGTAGGTCACCAACGGAGGGCAGGGTCACACCAATGGCATTAACCTTTGCCTGGATGTCCAGACAATTTTTTCTTTTTGGGGATTCTGGTGCATGAAGGGATTTTTTCCCTAAAAGCAACTCATGGCTAAGGACCATTTCTTCAATTAGGACCTCCTGCTTCCTCTCACTGAACTTCTTCTTCCTTTTCATCCCAGCCTCCCCCTTCTCCTTCTCCTTCTCCTTTTCCTGGAGATCCTTTTGAATGTGGTGGTGTTGCAGTCCAAAGTTGTTTGCTTCTCCTCCCAGCCTCTGACACAGCCTCAGGCAATCAGGAACAGCATGAGCAGCAACACTTCCTGGGTGTGATGTCTTCAAGCTGCACCTGAATAGCAGGTTCCCTAAATTTGGGAATTCCTATTGGCGAATTCACAAATAAGGAATCGCTATTACCGAGTTTGCAAACGTATTCTGCAAATTTTTGAGAATCGCTAAAATGTAGCGATTTTTGATTAACATTGCATTTTGCGATTCTCAAATTGCGATTCGCTAAAAATCGCATTTTGAGAATCGAAAATTAATTTTTTTCATACATGTGCCCCATAATTCCTTGGTGGCTCCTTACAGAAAACAGCAGTCATGTTGCCCACTCGTCGCCCGATGAAAATGTAGAGTTTGAACAGACTAGAAGAGTTCACTATGCCGGCGCATATCCTGGCCATTCCTAGAACTCCCCACCCCGCAAGGGTTTACGCCTTTTGCGTGGCTTCGGAAAAGAACAATTTGTGTGTAAAGCCTTGGGGCGGGCTCTGAAAACAATCAACCCTTGAAAATGTAGAGTGGGAATGTCTGTGAAGACAGGTGGTTTCTGCCTGTGTCAGTCAAGAAAAAAGAATGTGTTTCACAGTCTTCCAGCTCATACCTGTGTGGCTGTGTTCCACAAACACGCCAAACTGTGCGTTCACCTTTAACCGCTTTTCATAATGCTGCTGTATGTCCCAGTAATGAATGGGGAACTTCGTGTTGCCAGGGCCTTGTGTTTTGGGGTTCTAGTGTGCTTGTAAGCCCTCTGAATAGGAGCATTAAATCCCATGGTGGCACTGTTTGCCAGATGAGCCCCCCAGCTGTATCACTTCAGAGTAAACACCTCACAGACTTGGCTTTTTGCAGCTGTTGCATGCGCTGTTTGCTGCATCATCCTGCAGAGGGCGCTGTGCATGCTCTGGTTGAATGAACAGTAAGCATATGCCCTTTCACGTTACTCCTGTGCTACTCACTGTGTCTGGTTTTAATGCAGTCGTTTTAATGCCCTCGCTTCAAACTGGCAACAAAGGGTGGAAGATCCTTTTCCACACTAATTCCACAGCTGTGGAATAAGCTGCCAGACATGCTTCGCAAAGAAGCCAACCTTCTAAAGTTTAGAAAGCAGCTGAAAACAACTTTATTCAGGGAAGCCCTTGGCCCCTGCTAATCATAGAGTATTTGTAGGAGAGTAGGGTCTGCAATCCTATGATCACACAGATTTTTGCTTTTTGCTTCACTGGTTTACGACTTTCCTGGCTGTGGGCCTGCTAATCAGACCCACAGCCTAGCTGTTCTCTCTACTCCAAATTGTACCCAGGTACTGAATTGGCACTGGGCCCTCTCTAAGTCCCTGTACCCAGGGCTGAGGTGCACCCAGAAGTCTCCCAGGGGCTGCAGCATGTATTATGTCACCCCTGGGCTGACTAACTAAACAGACACAACTGGCTGCTTGACCCCTGGGGCAAAGTGGTGTACTCACCCTTTTGCTTTAGATATAGTATTCCTATGTCTAACCCTAAAATGGACACATATATTCCTATCAGTCACTCCTATGGCAGGCCTTAACAATCCTGAAGGCAGAGTGCTTGGAATAATGTGAGATGGTGCTCCGGCATGAGCTGAGCCCGTTTGCAGCTTGCGGAACCAAGTCCTAATAGCTGTTCCATGATAACGCATACCATATACTCTTAAGTGCATTATAATCCTCGCGGTTATATGCCAACTCTGGTATCGCTTTATCAAAACATGTCGAGTAAGGTGTCATACGAATTGGAATACTAACCCCTCGCCAATTCTGGCGACAGGGTTAGCATTCCACCCTTCTAGAGGGACACGACATGTTGGTAACCTGTAACCCCGGTTAAAGTCAGACATAGCCTCAGCTCCACAAGATGGATGCTGCCACCGAGACACAAGTCTGCCCTCCTGTTGCTGGGAGTCCTCCCAGCGCAGGAGGCAAGGACAAAGGGTTTCCTGTCAGGGGCGGTGCCAGCACCGTCCCAGACAGGATTTTGTGTATCCTAGGTAGGCAGGGCTTTAGAGGAAGGTGACTGCAAGTGGCACCCCGGTGCTCAGTGTGCATAGGCTGGCTTGAACCAGTTCCAGGGGCACACCAGCCCTGAGCTGGGGGAAAGCCCGCCAAAGGAGAGGGGTGTAACCACCCCCCTCCTAGTCCCACCCATAGGGCAGGACTTAGTCGCGTGCCAGCCGCCTTTTGCAGGATAAAGGTAGGAGCAGGCCCCCTTCCAAATTAGATCAATCTTTGAATCCTGAACCGACTTTCTACGAGAGGAACTCAAGACTCTTCCTAAGATTTCTCCCTTGTGACTAAGGAGTAGTCACCCTGCAGCAGCAGGCACCAACCAAGCATCGCGGTCTGCTGTAAGTCTCTCCTCCAGATCAAGACTGCCCAGCACGACGAGAACTGGCTTCCCTGGCACCTCTGACCTCAACCTGCATCATCAGCCCAGCTGTGATCCGTGGGTGTGACGAGACCTCGAGGGACCGGCCATCTTTAAAGACTGCACGACGCTTGTCCAGCACGACCACCGAGTGACCCTCGACTGAGTGCTTTGGGGTAAGAGAAGCCCCGACCCTGAGCAGCTCCAGCACCGAAGTTCAGCCCCCCTGCATCCACGAGATCTGCGTGGGGCCCTTCTGCTCTTTGCTGCTCACCGCGTTGTCCAGGTCACTTGCCCGTTGGCTAGTGGCCTTTTTACGACGCTTCACGACGACAAACACCGCTGGTCTGGTTGCTCCAGACTAGCCCTTGCTCCCCTCCAACAGAGGAGCACCTTGGACCCTCCTGGTCCACTCCAGACTCCATTTTAAGTCCACCGAGTGGGCTTGCATTTGCCAAGACTTGTTGCCCCAATCCTGGGTCCAGCGACGTCGACAGCAGACACCTTCGTGGGACAGCTCGCACCTCCATCCTGGACGCCGACAACGCCTCCTGGTCCGAGAGACTGCAGAGCCCAGCAGCGCCCACTCACCTGGTCGAGGTGACTTCGTCCGGTGCCACCCTGGTGCCCACCTAAATCACTGGCTAGTGATTCAGAACTTGGTCCCCTCTGCTTTCAGGTCTTCTTCTTCCCTGATCCAGGCTTGGATCACCACGAACTCCTTCACTGGCCGCCTGCCAGCAACTTCTTTCTTCAGGCTCCTGGTTCTTCAGCGAGGGTTTCCGACGCAACTTGAACCCTATGCAGCCGCAGCCCCTGAGCTAGGTAAACTGAGTACTCCGGTGCTCCAGCATAGTCCAACACTCTAAGTGTTCGGATCCACTCTTGTTTTCGACCCACCTAGTCGGGTTCGCCCGAGAACAGTAACTTTGCAATTGCTAGTATCCATAGACTTGTTCCCGCATTACGCGTGAGAGTTCCCACTCTGCACACAGCGTCCCTAGGCCTCCTGCTTCTAATCCAAGGGTTCAGCATTGTAGGCCTAGCGTTTCTACA
The DNA here is from genome assembly GCF_964261635.1 of Lissotriton helveticus. Classification (NCBI taxonomy): domain Eukaryota; kingdom Metazoa; phylum Chordata; class Amphibia; order Caudata; family Salamandridae; genus Lissotriton; species Lissotriton helveticus. The sequence continues at coordinate 1,599,322,195 of NC_136069.1, read as the reverse complement.
GTCTAGAAAAGTATTACTTACCTGCTAGTAATTTCGCATTCCACTTCTTGTGTATATGGTTTTTCGTGCCCCTCGGGCATTTGTGTAAATTGTGCGATTTTCAGTATTTTCTTAAGAGTTTTGTTGTGTGCTTAGCTCCCTGTCTCATAAAGAGCCAGGGTAGACTTGTTATAAATAAATATACTTTATTTTTTATAACAACTTGTGTGGTGTCCTTTCACTTGGTGTTCAAGGGGTAATGTGATGGTAAAACAGCTGGCTTAACACGCCCTCTAGAGTCTTAGCCTTAGACTGCTCGTATCCATGCTACTAGGATAGCTGGTCTATAAGGTTGACTTACAACCAATCATCAATAAGGGTTGTCTGGACTGATACATAGTGATCACTAGAATAGTGAGCACTGCATATCAGGCCAACTTCTCACATTGGTGAGCAGCGGTTGGGATTTGAGCTTGCTGTTGTTTTACCACACGTATCCTAAGAATATCATTTGAAAGATCACATAAGTACTGAGGTACATATAACTTAGCTTAGAATACTCTGAGTTCTACTGAACCAGCTGTTGTAGCTCCTAGGGCCCAGCACACCCTAAACTACAACTCTAGCAAGGGATCAGTAGGTAAACATATAGTGTAGGTAAGTGCACCACTTACACCTCACTAGAAAAGCATGTCTAACCATGGAGAGTCCACTGAGACTCCCCTGGTGAGCATTGACCCTCCACAGGTCACTTCAAGATATGCAGCTCTCAGTTTCAAGGAGATGAGACAAGTGTGTACCTCCAGGAAACTGAAACAGGGGTCTAACCCCACCATTCCCTTTCTGATAGGTCTCTTAGAGACACATGATGCTAGGAAAGCCTCGCATGTAGATGGGAATATGCCAGCCTTAGAGGGTACCAGTGGTGATCCAGACCTCCTTGACACTGAAAATGCAGTTGAAGAGGAGGATCAAGAGGAACTCTCTGGGGATGAGGCAGACAAGGGTCCTGAGTTAGTCAGCAGACTCACTAGGGCCAACTTAGACCTGCTTGGGAGAGGAGCTGGGGGCCCCCCAGTACTGGCCCTGATCAGGCCTAACATTGGAGCTAGGAGAGATAGATCTCCTTCTAGGGACTCCAATAGATCTCTGCACTCTAATGCCTCTTCTCAGAGGAGAAGGAACTCTCCCCAGAGGAGATTGACTTCCCCTCAGAGAATAGAGCATGAAGCCAGAATGAGACAGGCTACTCTGAGGATTGAAAGGGAAGAACTTGCCCTGGCCAAAGAAAAGCTTGCCTTTGCTAGAGAGCAGCAGATGAGTGGGATAGTTCCCACTGGTGGCAGCAATCTCCCAAGAGATAAAGAGAAGGGTTTAGATACTAAACACCTGACAAAGATAGTGCCCCCCTTTAGACAAGGGGATGACATCCAGAAATGGATGGCTGCTTTGGAGAGGGCCTGCACTGTCCAGTGCATCCCCCAGAGTCAGCGGGCAGCTATACTGTGGCTCTCCTTTGATGGCAAAGGTAGAGATAAGCTCCTCACTACTAGAGTTGAGGATGCTAACAATTACCAGGTCCTGAAAAATACACTGGTTGATGGGTTTGGTTTAACCACTGAGCAGTACAGGTTGCTGTTCAGAGACACCCAGAAAACTCAGTCTCAGGACTGGTCTGACTTTGTGGATTGTGCCACTAAGGCTTTGGAAGGCTGGTTGCTGGGTAGCAAGGTTACTGATTACACAGGGTTGTATAATCTTATGATGAGAGAACAGATTTTAAGTAACTGTCAGAACCAGTTGTTGCACCAGCACCTTGTTGATTCGGATCTGACCTCTCCCCAAGAATTGGGAAAGAAGGCAGACAAATGGGTCAGGACAAGGATCAAGCAGAACTAGACTCAGAACCAGGGTGATCAGAAGAAAGCAGACCAAAAGGGTAGTAACAAAAGTGAACAAAATGACCAGAAGTCTTCAACAGGTCCCCAACAAACCAAAGAGGGTGGGGGTCAGGCTTCACAGCAGAAAAAGAAGACTCCAGAAGGCCAGCCAAAAAGGTGGTGCCAGTACTGTAAAAGTAAGTCTCACTGGTTTAGTGAGTGTACCAAAAGAGGAGGGCAAACTCCTACCACTACAACCCCTAAGGCAACTACACCCCCTAGTACAGTCAGTAGTGGTAGTGCACCTCCCAAGGCAATAGTTGGGTTAACCTTGGGAACTGAGGGGTCTGACAACTTAGTTGGCACGCTCACTCAGGCTGACACAAGTCCCAATACTTTGGGCAAATATAGGCAGACACCTTTAATAAGTGGAAAAATGGCTCAGGCCTACAGGGACACTTGTGCCAGTGTCACCATGGTGACACCTAACTTTGTGGACCCTGGACAGATCATGCTAGGTACAGATTACCTAGTGACCAATGCTAGCAATGTCACTACCAACCATAGTATGGCAATTGTTAGTTTCTCCTGGGGAGGGGTAAGTGGCCAAAAGAAAGTGGTGGTTAGTTCAGACCTCCCAGTTGATTGTTTGTTGGGCAATGATTTCGAAACATCCCTATGGTCAGAAGTGGAGCAGAGGACTCACATGGAAATGTTAGGCTTGCCAGCACTTGTCCTTGCTGTGACTAGGTCACAGGCCAAAAGATGCCCCACTGAACAGGTGCTGGATCCTGGAATAATGGACCAGACACCTTCCAAGAAGAGGAGCAGTAGGGTTAAGGCATTGCCTTCCCCCTTGCCCCAGGTTGAGGATCAAGCCTCTGAGGAAGCTGATCTTAAGGAACTGAGGGAAACTGAGCCTAAAGAGCTTGAACCTGATCAGGTTGAGTTTCTGGGCTCAGGGGGACCCTCCAGGGACGACCTGGGGAAGGCACAGTTAGACTGCCCCTCACTTGAACCCCTCAGACAGCAGGCTGCTGCTGAGGCTGCAGGGAATGCCACAGGTACCCACAAGGTATACTGGGATGATGGACTCCTGTACACTGAGTCAAGAGACCCCAAACCTGGCATGACCAGGAGGCTGGTTATCCCCTTGTCTCAGAGAGGTTTCCTTCTTACCTTGGCCCATGAAATTCCCCTTACAGGTCACTTAGGCCAGAACAAGACGTGGGACAGGCTTGTCTCACACTTTCACTGGCCTCACATGAATGAAGATACCAAGGAGTTTTGTCGCTCCTGTGACACCTGCCAAGCCAGTGGCAAATCAGATGGTCAAACAAAGGCCCCCCTCATACCACTACCTGTGGTGGGGGTACCCTTTGAGAGAGTGGGGATTGACATTGTTGGTCCAATGGAACCCCAGACAGCATCAGGGCACAAGTTTATACTGGTGGTGGTGGATCATGCCACCAGGTATCCTGAAGCTATACCACTTAGGACCACTACAGCACCTGTTGTGGCAAGAGCCCTAATTGGAGTGTTCTCCAGAGTGGGCTTCCCTAAGGAGGTTGTCTCTGACAGAGGTGCAAACTTCATGTCAGGATATCTGACTGCAATGTGGAAGGAATGTGGTGTCAACTACAAGTTCACCACACCCTATCACCCAAAGTGCAATGGGCTTGTTGAAAGATTCAACAGGACCCTGAAAGGGATGATTCATGGATTACCTGAACCTCTTAGGAGGAGATGGGATATCCTGATCCCCTGCCTCTTGTTTGCTTACAGAGAGGTCCCACAGAAGGGGGTTGTCTACAGCCCTTTTGAGCTTCTGTTTGGGCATCCTGTAAGGGGACCCCTTTGTTTGGTAAAGGAAGAATGGGAGAGACCTCTCAAAAAGCCTGGAACAAACATTGTGGACTATGTACTTGGTCTCCGCTCCAGGATGGCTGAATATATGGAAAAGGCATCTAAAAACCTTGAGGCCAGCCAAGAACTCCAAAAAGCTTGGCATGACCAAAAGGCTGTCCTGACTGTGTACAAGCCTGGACAGAAGGTGTGGGTGCTGGAGCCAGTGGCCCCAGCAGCACTCAAAGACAAATGGTCTGGGCCCCACACAATCATTGAGCAAAAGGGAGAGGTCACAATGAGGAAAATTGAATTTTGCCTTGTTATGTGTGCCTACGTGTTCCCCATCCTATGTTATATGTGCATGATCGATATGCATATATCCCCCTATGATCGATTAAAGACGCAATTATAGTTGTGTCCAATGTTAGTATGCCAGTTATCCGGTCCCCGTGAAAGCAACGTGAATTAGGCTTCTAGGCCTATGTTGCCCACGTTTTACATTATGCACGTTAATTCATCGAACTGTCCCCGTTTCTAGGCCTCAAAGGGCCTGAACACCAGATTTAAGCTCCAGTCTCCTGAAACCACTCCGAGGAGCGATGCAGCCCCTCCCGCATCCCTGACCCTTCACTTACTTCTTGCCGCGCAGCGCGGTGCCCGGCCTGGCTCTGCCTGCCTGTCTGCCAAGAATATGTTATGCCTCTAGTTATCAGTTCAGCTCTCCGTCTTCACATTCCTAAGCTAACGAACTGCATAAACATCTTCAGCTATAGTCTAGTCTTTCTGTCTCCATGCAAGAGAATTACTGTATTAATATCCATAGAAGATTCATAGCACACGCAATACACGTAGAATATATGCATGTACCAGCCTTAGTGTCAAGTAGCCTTTGCTCTGATAACTTTTAGATTCTATCAACATGTTCTCCAAACACCAGATACCAGATATGATATAGGTACATGTCGTCCTGACATCTCAGACTTTAGTCTCCTCTTCTAGTGCAGAAGTCAGAGCCCCCAGCTCTCCCTAGCTTACACGTCATGGCCCGTTTGCGCGCACCACTAGGTTAAAGGTTCCAGCTGCCCAGGTAGCCCCCTCCATGTATCCACCCATTATGACACTTCTGTGACGTTCTCATCACATGTCTACGTGCACGCCCTGTGCACGCCTTCTTTGTACGCCCATTTGTTCTTATCTTACGTTTGTCACTTGTTACGCCTACTGTATTCAATGTAATTGTACTGTTTTACTATATATATCATGTACTGTTAATGAGACGTTGCAGCTGCCAGTCCATGCCATTCTATTTCAGGCTGTTCCGATCCTGTCCCTTCCCTTATGCCTGATTAAAGCCTGTTCGACTCAGATACCCCGGATCCTGCCTCTTATTTATTGAGCTATCTGTTTTATTTAATGTATTCAAAAATAGTACCGGTAATTAATTATTTATTTACCACAAAATGGCGCCCGAACAGGGACGAGCCCCTTCCCCACGCACCGGTGATGTAACGCAGGCCCCCTGACCCTTCTACAGCCGTGACGGAACCTCTACTGCGCACCGGCAGATATTTCTGCTCAAGTCTCCCTCAGGCCCACGGAGGAGACGGAGACTGCGGTCCGGCATCCAGACGAGGCGGTGAGGAATGCGGTTCGTCCCGACCAGAGCCCAAGCCGAGAGAGCAAGGTCCGAGGTATCCGGAGGCCCACCTGTTTCTGAAGCCCGAAGTTCGAAGCGCATGCGTAGTAACCAGACGTCGTAGCAGTCCAGTCCAGTCCGATGCCTTCAAGTTTTGCTTACCGGTGAGTACCGTTGCTGGGGGAGTATCTAGACGGGGTCATTAGTTTGTCTCCGGTCCGATGGGTTTGGGTACACAGATCCAGTCCGACGTGTCCATCTAGGTGGATACGGTATGACGTGTCTCTTTATGAGACCGGTATGTTCTGTACTGTTTTAGCAGTGCATCCAGTAATTCTAGTAAGTCCGTTTCTCGAGAAATTCAAGTGTTATGTTTTTTAGTGTATCAGGTAGTATTCTGTTCGAACTGTTATTAATGTATTTCTATGTCGTGGTATGAGTGACTTGTTTGCCATTTCATTACTGTGATTATTGTGTATTGTGTTTAATTCAAGTACGACTCGAAAATGCCTCTGTTTTCAAAGTTATGTCAGATAAAAACCAGAAAAGGGTTACTCGAAGAAGCAGTTCCTGTCCCTCCTAGGGACAGTCCTGGACATTTTATGTATCACAAGCATGGCTTAGATGCCATATTATATCTAGACTTATGGGTAGATTATACAAAGAATCTTGAAGAGAAATACAGATGGCCTGTATCAGGTACATGGGATGCCGAGTGCATCATGCGAGTAGAAGAAGCATTATGGAAAAAGAAAGCCAGACAGTCCCAGAAAGATGCCATCGAGTTATGGCGCAAAGAATCTCATAGAAGAACCGAAAAAGAATTCAGAAAAGCAGAATTAAGTAGAGAATCCTCAGAAAAAGCCCAAGAAAGGGAACTTCTAGAAGAAGGTGAACGAGTTAGAGCAGAACAGTCAGATAGACAGAGAAATGCCCTTATTAAAGGTATGTATCCTCTTCTTGCCGAGGGCTTGCCGAAGGCAACCCCGGAAGCACCCTGTAATTTACCGCCACCATTGGTCCCGATTAAGCTACGTCATAAACCGACTGCAGCTGAAATTTTTCTTTCGTCCTACTTGGACGATACAGTCCCAGAATATGCAAATCCTATTCCGCCTGCTCACCCGCAGCACCCTGTTAATAATGTAATTCCTGTTCCTCCAGTCACTGGTCCCGGGAACCACGTTAATGTGCCAGTACCCCCGGACCAGCCCACATTAAGTGTGCCCGTTTTGCCAGTCACTTTACCAGCACGTTCTGTATTAGTTAACGATTCCAGTTCAGGAGGAGCAGGGGGAGGTGCTCCTATCACCCCGCCTCAAGTAAAACGACTGACGCTGAGAGACGCAGCGTTACAGCACACGCCAAAAGTGACTACATACGCAGACCTCAAGCGACATCTTACTGACTGCATATATGATTCAGTTCCACGCGAAGATCACATGATATTATATTCAGTACGTTTAAGGCGAGTTGCCAACTTTTTGGCCACCCTGCCCGAGATGAAGGAACATCTAGACAGAATATATCATTTTATCCGTACTGGGGAGAACCCAGGAAGTATTCACGAAGCTATGGTACACAGGAAAGTCGAGATTCAAGGAATGATTTTGCAATTCTTGATTAACTGTTTAATAAGAGAACAAGATTATCCTGATAAAGATAAAGACGAGATGAAAGGCCTGACTAGGTGGAGTGACAACATAGCCGAGGGAAAACACAAGACACAAGGTAGTATAGAAAGTATGTACAGGAAAATTCGTAAAGAAATTATAAGTATACACCAGAAGGAGGAAGCAAAAAGAGCAACCGAGAAAGAGAATGACTCTTCAAGTGAAGAGGTAGACAGCGAGAATCCCGCCAGAATAGCGTATGTAGGTAGAACGAGATTTTCCGACAGACATTCACGTCTAGATTACAAGAAAGTTTTTCCTCCTCTCGTACCAGAACAGTGTTCTCTTGAACAAGTATTCCAGGCCACCGATACAATTCTGAAATTACGAATAGGTTATAGTGAGCTTAGTACCATGCATGAACAAGAACTAGCCCGATCAGCAGTCCGATGGGTTAGTGATTCTGCCACGTTTCCAGACGAAGTAGTGGCCCAAATGTTTCTGAAACTGCCCCCAGCCGAGCAGCGACTGGTGGGTATGTATATGATCCAGCACCTCATTATACTGTATGAGGATCAGCATTCTGATCCAGGTCCTTTACATGATGTACTGAACGAGTTACTCCTAAACAGATGGAAAGGTCTAGGTACCGATTTAATTAGTGTCATTCTAGAACAGCGCCACAAATACAGAACGTTCCTGAATCCACATTTTGTTCCTGTTCCACCCCCAGTAAGGAAATCATTCTACATAGACAGACAGAATCCGTTGCGAGAAGTACATCCAGTTAAGGGAGAGGGGGGTAATCTAGAACGAGTATTTGTTTACACCCCTATCACGAAAATAGAACTTCTAGAAATGAAAAAGTTAATACCCTGTCACGATAAAGATCCAGCAGGGTTCCACCGTGAATTAAAGGACATGCTCCGTATGGGAGAATACACGTATCCGGACATTATTAAAATGTTAAAGGTCCTGTTGCCTGCGGGCATAGATGAAAAACTCAAAGAAAAAGAATGGGAGGTGGGAGAGAAAAAGATAGATTGGACCGCATTAGAGACTGAAGATAACACACGAGTTCCAGGTACCGGTCTTGGGGATAAAGCTAAAGCATTGCCCGAGTTACTGATACAAGTCTTGCCAAGATTACTAGCCACGAAAAAGGAAGATTGGGATGCCATCTCAGCCTGTAAACAGAAACAAGATGAAGACACTAGTGATTTTTATTCTAGATTTGAGAAATGTTTCATTATTAATAGTGGTCTGAAAACAAGTAGTGAATCGTATCCACATCTTTTTGTTACCAAACTAGTTGAGAATTCTTTACCGCAAGTTAAAAATAGAGTATTGAAAGTCGAAAGTACCTGGCAAGCAAATACTCCGTCACAAATGCTTCAGATGCTCCAGTATCACCAGAACAGAATTAGGGAGGAGCAGGAACACGAAAGGAGACGTATGAAAGACACGAAAATGAAAGTACTAGTTGCACAGTCTGTTCCACAAGACAGTCAGAAGAGAGGTCCGAATCAAACTAGTCATTCTACAGCTCCCGTTAAGGGGACATGCAATTACTGTAAACAGCCAGGTCATTATATAAACGAATGTACAGTTCTGAAACACAATATAGCTACTGGTAAAACGAAGGAGAGACCACGTCCTCCTAGACAAGAACAAGTTCCGCAGAATGCCCAGACACCACAGAACGCACAACAGACAGTTACCGTACCGCAGCCTATAGCTGCCACACAACACGTTACACAACAGATGTACCAGTACGCACAGTCAGATTATCCAGAATATCAGCAGTATTCATGAAACAGCCTAGAGAGGGAGGTTGGCTTGCCTCTCATCGAGATTCCTGTAGATCAAGAGGGTCCCTATGTACACAGTCAAGTATTGGGGAAAGACAGAAAGTTTCTGATTGATACAGGGGCAAGTAGGACTACCATCAGTCATGACGAGGTTCCAGGGGCTCCACTCTCAGGCTCTAGAAATGTTTCCCTTGGATTTTCAGGAAAGCCTATTGTTAATGAAATATCGAAACCAGTTTCCCTAGAAGTTGGTCCATTGTCCCGAACTACAGACTTGTTACTTACGAAATCATGTCCAGAAAATTTACTAGGCATCAAGACCCTGAAAGAATTAGGAGCAGTTATATGCTGTTCCCCAGAAGGAGTGAGATTGTTTTTGCGCGATTTTAAAGGTCATTATGTATTACGTAATTTTGATCCAAGATTATTGAATGTACCACAGCATTTATGGGCGCAAGGTCCAACTGATGTAGGCTGTATGCACATTACACCCTATCGTGTCACTCTGAAACAAGGTGTTGTATTACCACGAATCCGACAGTACAAATTGCCACCTGAGGCTGTAGCAGCCTTATCCAAAATTATTGACGAGCTCATTGCTCAAGGAGTAGTTGTAGAAACTGACTCCAATATATGTAATTCTCCTATCATTCCGATTCTGAAACGTACCGATCCCAATGTACCTCCAGTTTATCGATTAGTGATCGATCTTCGAGAACTTAATAAATGTATCATACCCCAGTACCCAGTGGTTCCAGATATTTCTTCCCTATTGACTGCCATTGATTCCGAAGCTACGTTCTTTACTGTTATTGATCTCAAGAACGCATTCTTTAGTGTCCCCATTCATCCAGACAGCCAGTTTCTTTTCGGATTCTGTTTAAGTGGAAGGAGCTATAAATTTACACGAGCTCCTCAAGGTTTCACAGAAAGTCCTAGTATTTACAGTCAAGCACTTAAAAGACAACTAGACAATATTCACATGCCAACTGACACTGCCCTGCTCCAGTATGTCGATGATCTATTGATCACAGCCCGTTCGGAACGTGACTGCGAACGTGCGTCACTTACAGTCTTGTATTTTCTGGCCGAGATGGGGCACAAGGTGTCCCCTTCCAAATTGCAATTCTGTGTCCAGCAAGTGGTCTACCTAGGACACTTACTGTCCAAGAGGGGTAGGCAGTTGACACCAGACCGTATCCAGTTAATAGCACATCTTCCACAGCCCAAGACTCAGAAGGAGGTACGAGCTTTTATCGGCCTCACTTCTTATTGCAGACAATGGATTCCTCAGTACGCATATCTAGCCAAGCCACTGATACAGTTAACGACACAGGAGGCAGCCACATCGACTGTCCTCCCCTGGACCCAAGAACATACACTTGTTTTCAATGAGTTAAAGAAAGCTTTACGCCAAGCACCTGTTCTAGCGACACCAAACTACAGTAAGCCTTTTACACTTTTTGTCACTGAACGTGATGGTACTGCATTATCTGTTCTTACACAAGATCAAGCAGGACAATACAAGCCTTGTGCTTATTTTTCTAGCACATTAGATCCGGTGGCCCAGGCTCTGCCTGCGTGCCTCAAGTCAGTTGCAGCCACAGCCCTAGCTATCAGACAAAGTGATTCCATAGTGTTAGGACACTCCCTGACAGTACAAGTTCCACACTCCGTGGAAGTTCTTTTGAACCGAACACAGACTCAGCACTTGACAATTGCACGTTTAACAGGTTATGAACTGACATTGTTTCAGCCACACATAGAAATCAGACGCTGCAACATTTTAAATCCCGCTACACTATTACCCTCAGTTACTTCAAATCCTGCCACACATGACTGTGTGGAAGTTGTTAACACCATGACAAAGCCAAGACAAGACTTGACAGACATTGCATTACCTGACCTCGACCTGACACTTTATGTGGATGGTTCATGTATGAGAACAAGTACAGGAGAACTAGTCGCCGCGTATGCAGTGACTACTGAAACCGAAGTTATAGAAACACATCGTATTGACACCCTGTCTGCTCAAGCAGCAGAGCTCATCGCTCTGACTCAAGCCTGCATACGAGCCAAGAACCTGAAAGTAAACATATACACAGATTCACGTTATGCGTTCGGAGTCGTTCACGACTTTGGAGTACTCTGGCAAGAAAGAGGTTTCATGACTTCTCATGGAACCAAGATTCAGCATGGCCCCCTCATTCAAGCTCTGTTAGATGCAATACATTTACCGACAGCTATCGCTATCATGAAGTGCAAAGCACATACGAAAGCCACTGACGCCATTTCCCAGGGTAACGACCTGGCAGATCGAACAGCCAAGCTTACAGCCCAGACTCCAGACATTCCAGTTAACACGACACAGACAGACGTCCCAGTTCAGACGACTTGTATGACAGTTAAGGACCCTACACAAGACGTACTAGATATACAGTCACATGCTACCCCAGACGAAATCAAGAAATGGTCTGAACAAGGAGGGGTCCAGACAGATCAGGGATGGTTGACGAAGGGAAAAGCCACATGGTTTCTCCCCGACTCTATGGTTCAAGTCATTATTAACACCGCACATAGTCCAGCACATTTAGGAGAAAAAGCCATGTTAGACAGCATTCAGAACCTCTGGTTTAACAAGCATTTACGAGCAGCAGCCAAGCAGAAAGTGCGTACCTGCATGATCTGTTGTCAGTTCAATCCAGGTAAAGGTGTCCCGGTGGAACAAGGTGGATTCCATCCTCCTGACCACCCTTTTGAAGTCCTCCAGATGGATTATATTCAGATGGATCGATGCCGAGGTTTCAAGTATGTCCTCGTAGTTGTATGCGCTTTGTCCAGATGGACAGAAGCATATCCTGTCCCAGATTACACTGCCGCGACCACTGCTAGGCAGTTGGTTCGTGAGTTTTTCCCACGCTATGGTTTGCCCAGGGTCGTGTATTCAGACAACGGCCAGCCATTCTCATCCGAACTCATGAAACAAGTATCCCTTCTGTTAGGGTACCAATGGAAGTTCCACTGTGTACGACATCCTGAAGCAGCTGGTCTCGTCGAGAGACATAATCAGACCCTGAAAATCCGCATTGCCAAGGTATGCGCAGAGAAAGGCGTAGATTGGATAGTAGCACTGCCAGTCGCCCTTTTTTACATGAGAATGGTCGCACACTCCCGTTCAGGTCTCTCACCTTTCGAGGTAGTTTTCGGTTGTCCCCCAAACATGTGGGGTACACCTAGACCACGTACAATTACCGATGTTGACAGTAATATGCTGACAGATTACCTGGCTTCCTTGATGTCTGCACTACTCTCTTGTCGTTCACAGGTTGCCGCTGCTTTTCCAGACAACACTCAAGTGAAACCGCACGAGGTCATACCAGGCGACCTCGTTCTGATTCGTAATTTTGATCGTTCAAGTCCGCTGGAGCCCCGTTGGAAAGAACCAAAGCTCGTCCTGATGACAACAAGAACGGCGATCAAGGTCGAGGGTCGCAAAGGCTGGTTGCATTCCAGTCACGTGAAGCGATTTCATGGACTCCCTCCAAAAACTTTTTTCAAAGACTGCCCAGTTCTCAAGGACTGCCCAGATACTGACTCTAAACTTCCCCTGTTAGAGAAAACTCCGCAACAGGAGTATAAAGAAAAATTAAGGTCTAGTAAGTCAGCCAGTTTAATTGTCTAAGTCCCTCTCGGGTGAAACGGTTAGACAGGTTCCTGACATGTATGAGATAGACCCCCACAGTGAGAGAGTTAGTGAAAACTCTAAGAGAATACGTTATTGTAAGAATCTTCAAAGTCGATGCATTGTTACTCTATTATTCATGTTATTTCTGAGTCTTATGGTTTCCTGCATAAGTTATGCCTTACATCTATGTTTTCCTATCGTTTCACATTTTTCCTCTAATGTTACAGTAGAGCACACATTTAGTGAACTGCCTCCTCACGAGTTATCCTATCGTCTTGCTATGCGCAATAATACCTTCATTCGAATGTTACACTATTCACACCAGACTAGCAATGCCACTAATTGTTGGGTGTGTGGTCGACTCCCCCCTTTCCAGACACCGAAGGGAGTTCTGCCACTCTTTCCCTATCCGTTTTCACACAATGGTTCATGTGGAGCATGGTCCACGTTAACGTCATCCTCAAACGATATGTCCCTTTTGAATAGAACATGTTTCCCAGACAAGGAAGGTCTTTCCAATAGAACAGGGTTAGATCTAGAAAATGAAGTATATGATCTAGGTAATTATTCCTCAAATTTCATGGTTTTGAATGTTCAGTCCGAGACTACTCCAGATTTGCCTGCTATTACAGTTCTACCAGTGAAAGGCGAATTATGTGTTAGAAAGAATGGTTCAGTACATCTAGGACACAGTGATTGTACTACTGTGGTCGAGTATAGTGACAGTGGGAAATCTACTTTCAAAGCCTCACGTCATTCTTATTTTGTATGTGGTCAGACCGCATATGTTCGTCTGCCTCTCGATTGGGATGGAACATGTTACATTGCCTTCCTACTGCCACCAGTTTTTCTAGCCCCATCCGATTATCACAGAAATACACATCTAGTACACGTTAGACATAGAAGGAAGATCGAGTCCCCAATTGTCGATCAAACTGAAACTGCCTTAGAACAGTATCAAGACTTCAATAAAGGTTTCTTTTTCTTCATAGGTCCTGTCCAGAATAGTAAGCTAATACGTAGGCTAACCAGAACCCTTGAAGCAGTAGTGAATGAGACTACTTCCGCTCTAGGTAACTTAACTGAAGAACAATCTGCTATGAGATTTGTTGTGCTCCAAAATCGTCTCGTCCTTGACGTCATACTGGCCGATAGGGGCGGAGCTTGTAGAGTCATCGGATCTAGTTGCTGCATTTTCATTCCTAATAACGCACCGTCTGTATATTCAGCTATAACCAGACTTCATAAAATAGCCCATCAGTTACACCAGAATCCAGGCACCTGGACATGGTCCGGTTGGCTCTGGAGTATAATATCTGCCTGGGGATGGAAAGTATTGTCATTCCTGGGTATAGTAGTAATGATCATATTCAGTTGTTGCCTATGTTTACAATGTGGCCCTGCGATTTGCGGCTTGTGCGCTACATCTTGTATTCCTAGTCCTAAGTCCCGTTCCAAGAAGATTCGAGACGAGCAAATGATGCTCTATGAACAGATAGATGGTATCATGAATATTGATGTTTCCTGAAGGAAACGTAGGGCACAAGGAGGGAATGAGGAAAATTGAATTTTGCCTTGTCATGTGTGCCTACGTGTTCCCCATCCTATGTTATATGTGCATGATCGATATGCATATATCCCCCTATGATCGATTAAAGACGCAATTATAGTTGTGTCCAATGTTAGTATGCCAGTTATCCGGTCCCCGTGAAAGCAACGTGAATTAGGCTTCTAGGCCTATGTTGCCCACGTTTTACATTATGCACGTTAATTCATCGAACTGTCCCCGTTTCTAGGCCTCAAAGGGCCTGAACACCAGATTTAAGCTCCAGTCTCCTGAAACCACTCCGAGGAGCGATGCAGCCCCTCCCGCATCCCTGACCCTTCACTTACTTCTTGCCGCGCAGCGCGGTGCCCGGCCTGGCTCTGCCTGCCTGTCTGCCAAGAATATGTTATGCCTCTAGTTATCAGTTCAGCTCTCCGTCTTCACATTCCTAAGCTAACGAACTGCATAAACATCTTCAGCTATAGTCTAGTCTTTCTGTCTCCATGCAAGAGAATTACTGTATTAATATCCATAGAAGATTCATAGCACACGCAATACACGTAGAATATATGCATGTACCAGCCTTAGTGTCAAGTAGCCTTTGCTCTGATAACTTTTAGATTCTATCAACATGTTCTCCAAACACCAGATACCAGATATGATATAGGTACATGTCGTCCTGACATCTCAGACTTTAGTCTCCTCTTCTAGTGCAGAAGTCAGAGCCCCCAGCTCTCCCTAGCTTACACGTCGTGGCCCGTTTGCGCGCACCACTAGGTTAAAGGTTCCAGCTGCCCAGGTAGCCCCCTCCATGTATCCACCCATTATGACACTTCTGTGACGTTCTCATCACATGTCTACGTGCACGCCCTGTGCACGCCTTCTTTGTACGCCCATTTGTTCTTATCTTACGTTTGTCACTTGTTACGCCTACTGTATTCAATGTAATTGTACTGTTTTACTATATATATCATGTACTGTTAATGAGACGTTGCAGCTGCCAGTCCATGCCATTCTATTTCAGGCTGTTCCGATCCTGTCCCTTCCCTTATGCCTGATTAAAGCCTGTTCGACTCAGATACCCCGGATCCTGCCTCTTATTTATTGAGCTATCTGTTTTATTTAATGTATTCAAAAATAGTACCGGTAATTAATTATTTATTTACCACAACCTACCTGGTGGACCTTGGAACTCCCAGGAGCCCCCTCAGGGTGCTCCATGTAAACAGGCTCAAGGCATATGTCAACAGGAAGGACATGGGCTTGCTCATGGCCACAGATGAGGGACAGGAGGAAGAGAGTGACCCTCTCCCAGACCTGCTCACTCAGAATCCTGATGATGGATCAGTAGATGGTGTTGTCTTTTGTGGCAGCCTCTCTGAACATCAGCAACAGGATTGTAGACAAGTTCTGCAATCCTTCAGACATATGTTCTCTCTGACACCCAGCCAAACTGATTGGTGTACCCATGAAGTTGACACTGGAGACAGTCTGCCTGTCAAGAGTAAAATCTACAGACAGCCTGATCATGTCAGAGACTGCATCAAGACAGAGGTGCAGAAAATGTTGGAGCTGGGAGTCATTGAGCCCTCAGATAGCCCTTGGGCTAGCCCAGTAGTTCTAGTGCCAAAGCCTCACACCCAGGGTGGTAAGAAAGAGATGAGGTTTTGCGTAGACTACAGAGGTCTCAATGCAGTCACTAAGAATGATGCCCACCCCATACCAAGAGCAGATGAACTTATTGATAGGTTGGCTTCTGCCAACTACTTAAGTACATTTGACCTGACAGCTGGGTATTGGCAAATCAGGTTAGCTGAGGAGGCCAAACCCAAGACAGCATTTTCTAACCCTGGTGGGCATTATCAGTTTGTGGTAATGCCCTTTGGTTTGAAAAATGCACCTGCCACCTTCCAAAGGTTGGTGAATCAAGTCCTCACTGGGTTGGATGACTTCTGTGCAGCTTATCTTGACGATATTGCTGTCTTTAGCTCCACCTGGGAGGATCACCTGGTCCACCTGAGGAAAGTGTTAGAGGCACTGCAAAAGGCAGGCCTCACTATCAAGGCCACTAAGTGCCAGATAGGGCAGACACAGGTTGTATACCTGGGCCACCTTGTAGGTGGAGGCCAGGTTCAGCCATTGGAGAGTAAGATACAGGCCATCAAGGACTGGACTCCTCCAATCACCCAGACTCAGGTTCGAGCTTTCTTGGGCCTGACTGGTTACTATAGAAAATGTGTCCGAAATTATGGGTCCATTGTGACCCCCCTTAATGACCTGACAAGTAAAAAGATGCCAAAGAAAGTTCAGTGGACAGCAGGCTGTCAAAAGGCATTCAATGACCTAAAGCAGGCCATGTGCACAGCACCTATCCTAAAGAGTCCAGACTACTCCACGCCATTCATTGTCCAAACAGATGCTTCTGAGTTGGGTGTGGGAGCTGTTCTATCTCAACTGAATTTTGATGGTAACGACCAGCCCATTGCTTTTATTAGCAGAAGGCTGACCCCCAGAGAGAAAAATTGGTCAGCTATTGAGAGGGAGGCCTTTGCTGTGGTTTGGGCCCTGAAGAAGCTGAGGTCATACTTGTTTGGCACTCACTTCACAGTTCATACCGACCACAAGCCCCTCTTATGGCTAAGTCAGATGAAGGGTGAAAACCCCAAACTACTTAGGTGGTCCATTTCCCTACAGGGGATGAATTTTACAGTGGAGCACAGACCTGGTACTGTTCATGGCAATGCTGATGGGCTCTCCAGGTATTTCCACTTAGAGCAAGAAGACTCACCTGGTCAAGGTTAGTTTATTGTCCCAAAGTTTTGGGGGGGGGGGTCATGTCAATCCTATGATCACCCAGATTTTTGCTTTTTGCTTCAATGGTTTACGACTTTCCTGGCTGTGGGCCTGCTAATCAGACCCACAGCCTAGCTGTTCTCTCTACTCCAAATTGTACCCAGGTACTGAATTGGCACTGGGCCCTCTCTAAGTCCCTGTACCCAGGGCTGAGGTGCACCCAGAAGTCTCCCAGGGGCTGCAGCATGTATTATGCCACCCCTGGGCTGACTAACTAAACAGACACAACTGGCTGCTTGACAGCTGGGGCAAAGTGGTGTACTCACCCTTTTACTTTAGATATAGTATTCCTATGTCTAACCCTAAAATGGACACATATATTCCTATCAGTCACTCCTATGGCAGGCCTTAACAATCCTGAAGGCAGAGTGCTTGGAATAATGTGAGATGGTGCTCCGGCATGAGCTGAGCCCGTTTGCAGCTTGCGGAACCAAGTCCTAATAGCTGTTCCATGATAACGCATACCATATACTCTTAAGTGCATTATAATCCTCGCGGTTATATGCCAACTCTGGTATCGCTTTATCAAAACATGTCGAGTAAGGTGTCCTACGAATTGGAATACTAACCCCTCGCCAATTCTGGCGACGGGGTTAGCATTCCACCCTTCTAGAGGGACACGACATGTTGGTAACCTGTAACCCCAGTTAAAGTCAGACATAGCCTCAGCTCCACAAGATGGATGCTGCCACCAAGACACAAGTCTGCCCTCCTGTTGCTGGCAGTCCTCCCAGGGCAGGAGGCAAGGACAAAGGGTTTCCTGTCAGGGGCGGTGCCAGCACCGTCCCAGACAGGATTTTGTGTATCCTAGGTAGGCAGGGCTTTAGAGGAAGGTGACTGCAAGTGGCACCCTGGTGCTCAGTGTGCATAGGCCGGCTTGAACCAGTTCCAGGGGCACACCAGCCCTGAGCTGGGGGAAAGCCCGCCAAAGGAGAGGGGTGTAACCACCCCCCTCCTAATCCCACCCATAGGGCAGGACTTAGTCGCGTGCCAGCCCCCTTTTGCAGGATAAAGGTAGGAGCAGGCCCCCTTCCAAATTAGATCAATCTTTGAATCCTGAACCGACTTTCTACGAGAGGAACTCAAGACTCTTCCTAAGATTTCTCCCTTGTGACTAAGGAGTAGTCACCCTGCAGCAGCAGGCACCAACCAAGCATCGCGGTCTGCTGTAAGTCTCTCCTCCGGATCAAGACTGCCCAGCACGACGAGAACCGGCTTCCCTGGCACCTCTGACCTCAACCTGCATCATCAGCCCAGCTGTGATCCGTGGGTGTGACGAGACCTCGAGGGACCGGCCATCTTTAAAGACTGCACGACGCTTGTCCAGCACGACCACCGAGTGACCCTCGACTGAGTGCTTTGGGGTAAGAGAAGCCCCGACCCTGAGCAGCTCCAGCACCGAAGTTCAGCCCCCCTGCATCCACGAGATCTGCGTGGGGCCCTTCTGCTCTTTGCTGCTCACCGCGTTGTCCAGGTCACTTGCCAGTTGGCTAGTGGCCCTTTTACGATGCTTCACGACGACAAACACCGCTGGTCTGGTTGCTCCAGACTAGACCTTGCTCCCCTCCAACAGAGGAGCACCTTGGACCCTCCTGGTCCACTCCAGACTCCATTTTAAGTCCACCGAGTGGGCTTGCATTTGCCAAGACTTGTTGCCCCAATCCTGGGTCCAGCGGCGTCGACAGCAGACACCTTCGTGGGACAGCTCGCACCTCCATCCTGGACGCCGACAACACCTCCTGGTCCGAGAGACTGCAGAGCCAAGCAGCGCCCACTCACCTGGTCGAGGTGACTTCGTCCGGTGCCACCCTGGTGCCCACCTAAATCACTGGCTAGTGATTCAGAACTTGGTCCCCTCTGCTTTCAGGTCTTCTTCTTCCCTGATCAGGCTTGGATCACCACGAACTCCTTCACTGGCCGCCTGCCAGCAACTTCTTTTTTTCAGGCTCCTGGTTCTTCAACGAGGGTTTCCGACGCAACTTGAACCCTATGCCGCCGCAGCCCCTGGGCTAGGTAAACTGAGTACTCCGGTGCTCCAGCATAGTCCAACACTCTAAGTGTTCGGATCCACTCTTGTTTTCGACCCACCTAGTCGGGTTCGCCCGAGAACAGTAACTTTGCAATTGCTAGTATCCATAGACTTGTTCCCGCATTACGCGTGAGAGTTCCCACTCTGCACACGGCGTCCCTAGGCCTCCTGCTTCTAATCCAAGGGTTCAGCATTGTAGGCCTAGCGTTTCTACAGTCTAGAAAAGTATTACTTACCTGCTAGTAATTTCGCATTCCACTTCTTGTGTATATGGTTTTTCGTGGCCCTCGGGCATTTGTGTAAATTGTGCGACTTTCAGTATTTTCTTAAGAGTTTTGTTGTGTGCTTAGCTCCCTGTCTCATAAAGAGCCAGGGTAGACTTGTTATAAATAAATATACTTTATTTTTGATAACAACTTGTGTGGTGTCCTTTCACTTGGTGTTCAAGGGGTAATGTGATGGTAAAACAGCTGGCTTAACACGCCCTTTAGAGTCTTAGCCTTAGACTGCTCGTATCCATGCTACTAGGATAGCTGGTCTATAAGGTTGACTTACAACCAATCATCAATAAGGGTTGTCTGGACTGATACATAGTGATCACTAGAATAGTGAGCACTGCATATCAGGCCAACTTCTCACAGTATTCTATTCCTTTTCTAGCTGGGAATTGTTGGGTTTCTTGGTCTGAAAGCGTCTTGAGACCTGTCGGTGAGTTGGCGCTATACAAACTAAAGTAACAATAACAGTAAGAGCGAAAAGAAAAACAAACAAGAAACATTTCTTGGAACGGCTGAGGGAGGACAGGCTGGGCTACAGGAAAATGCCCTGGCAAGCTAATAAGGCTGGGCCAGGCTCAGCCAAATTCTAAGCTTCGTGGAATTTGACTGAGTCTTTCCTGTCCTGTCTCACTTTGCAGTGGCACTGCCCCCCTTCAAAACTCCTGATTCCCTAGATGCCTTTCGACTGTGGGGTGGACCATCAGCATCCCATGCCAGTTTAAGGATTGTCCACTTCAGGGCACCACGCAAACTAATATGTGGGAGCAGATTGATTGTCCCTCATCAACCAAACGTGGCTTACTTCTCTGATATAAAAGTGAGTCTGTTTTAACGCCTTCAATAAACAAATGGCGCCAGTTTTTGTAGTCCACTCCAATGGTGAGGATGTCTATTCAGTGCTTGAAATGGCCCGGTACTGCCCGGTACAGAGTACCAGCACTGTTTTATTTTGAGAGGGAGAGTACCGGCAATTCTCAAAAGATACTTCATACTTTTAATTGGAGAGTACATGCACTTCTCTATTTCCATTTCAAGCACTGTGTATATTTAAAGAAATGTTTTACTAGTTCAGATAATGGGCACACAGGGGGGAGTGAGTTGGGTGGGAGGTGCAAGCCAGGCTTCTGCCAGCCCCATCACAGGAAACAAGTACTATGCTAGGGAAATAGTTCCCCCTTGCATCCCCTCTAAGCTCTGTCCAGTCGCCGCCCATATTTTTTATTGGCTTGTGTCATTGTCTATTGTAAACTGAGGTTTTTCATTGGTCAATAGGCTTAGTAGTCCCTCCTTAGTACTGCCTTTTCGCATTTTGTAACCTCTCATGAGGACTGTTACAAGTGTTGTTGCTCGGTAGTCTTTAATTACAGCCTCCACGCACTATTTTCTCAAATAGCCATGTCCTGCCTGCTCTTGCAGGCAAGACACGCTCTCTCCTAAGGCCGAACACATTTGCAATGTGATAGGCCTCACATACGCGAAAGTTTAAGCGTTTTGCATTGTAAATGACAATGCAGTTTATTTATCTGTTTTAAATCAATCAATCAATCAATCATAACACTTGTATAGCGCACTACTCACCCGAAAGGGTCTCAAGGCGCTTGGGGGAAGGGGTCCGCTACTGCTCGAACAGCCAGGTCTTAAGTTGTCTCCTGAAGGTGAGGTGGTCCTGGGTCAGCCGAAGGTGGGTGGGGAGGGAGTTCCATGTCTTGGCCGCCAGGTAGGAGAAGGATCTGCCTCCGGCGGTGGCTCTTCGGATGCGTGGTACGGCAGCGAGGGCGAGATTAGTAGACCGTAGCTGGCGGGTGGTCGTGTAGAAGGTCAGGCGGTCGTTGAGGTACTTGGGGCCCAGGTCGTGGAGAGACTTGTGTGTGTGGGTGAGGAGCCTGAACGTGATCCTCTTGTTGACGGGGAGCCAGTGCAGGTCCCTCAGGTGGCCGGAGATGTGGCTGCGTCGGGGGATGTCCAGGATGAGTCGGGCGGAGGCGTTCTGGATGCGTTGGAGTCTTTTCTGTAGCTTGGCTGTGGTTCCGGCGTAGAGGGTGTTTCCGTAGTCCAGTCGGCTGGTGACGAGGGCCTGGGTGACCGTCTTTCTGGTTTTGGTCGGGATCCATCGGAAGATCTTGCGAAGCATGCGAAAGCATGATGAGGAGACGGCGTTGACTTGTCTGCTCATCGAGAGGGAGGAGTCCAGGATGAAGCCCAGGTTGCGTGCGTGGTCTGTTGGCTTGGGAGCGGTGCCCAGAGCTGGGGGCCCCCAGGAGTCGTCCCAGGTGGAGGGTGATGGTCCCAGGATGAGGACTGAGTTCAGTTTCAGGCGGCTGTTCTTCATCCACTCTGCGACGTCTTTCATCCCTTCGTGTAGGCTAGTTCTGGCAAGGTCGGGGTCTCTGGTGAGGGAGAGGATCAGCTGGGTGTCGTCGGCGTAGGAGATGATGTTAAGAAAAACACATAAATAAAAGGCATTGTCATTTACAATGCCTATAGCTCAAACTCTCGTAAATGTGAGACCTATTGCTTTGCAAATGCTTGTTATATATTGGTGTTGATCTCCTTCTTGGGTTGTGTGTGTCATTGATTGATCATTGTGTGTATTTGCAGATGTCTTGCAGTCTTCTCAGTTAAGCCTAAGGTTGCTCGAACACACTACCTCTACAGAGCACCTTGGAGTTGCTTGAGAAAGCCCTTGTCCACTCATAAGGGAACCCCTGGACTTTTTACAGGGTATATCAGATTATTGATATATCACATAAAGAGCCAGCTTCCTACAAGTAAGGTTAAGCGGCAGTTGCACTGCAAGCCTGACCTAAAACTCCATTAACATTATTGTAGCATTGGACTCTCAAACACAAAACTTCCCTCTGAAGTCTAAGTTTAATGACTACACTCCTCCCATCTAAGGCCCTGCCCCCCAAAAAATCCACCGTAAATTAGCTAGTTGAAGATGCTTTAATAGCATTACAGTGCCATGTGTGCCAGAGAGTGAAAACTTGGACAGCTTTTTTCTTGCTGGTCAGGCCCGGACTGACCGTTGCGGGCACCGGGCAATCCCCCGGTGAGCCACAAGGGTGGGGGCCGGTTTTGGCCCACTGGGGGCCGTTTTTGTTACAGGGCCGTTTATGCAGCATGGCTGCAAAATCGGCCCTGTAACAAAATCGGCCAAAAACCGGCCCCGGCAAAGAACTTGGTCGCACCCCCAACCTCCCCCGGGGGCCAGCCGAGCACTTTGCCGGGGCCGGTTTTGCTTCCCAGTCCAGCCGTGTTGCTGGTTGAGGCATCTGGATAAATAAACAAAATGGTCACAGTTGCATGGAAGACAAGCACATTTTTATGGAAGCATAAAGCCTCTGCCCAATCAAAACATGTACTCCTGGCTGCAAACATATAAGTGGAGCCAAAGCGCCTCTCCTGGTAGGGTGTTTTAGAACTTTTTTTGATGTTATGATGTCTGGTGACAGCTGTGCTATCAAGCTAGACGTAAAAAGTAAACTTTGGACAAAAATTCAATCATCTGCTTTTTTGCTGTTGTAATTGAACTTCACAGAGTGGCATGTCTCGCATGCTGCTTTAAATGTTTTTGTTTGGTCGCATTTTTTAAGTCATACACCATGTTTCTTTCAAAGCAGACGATCTCTATAAATGGACACACACCCATGAAATGATTATTAGGTGCCCATTTGTTGCAAAACCTGATTACTCAGACTCTGTCACTTTCACTAGCTTTATGGCTGTCCTGTAAACAACTCCTGCTCCAAAGGATGAGGAAACTGTACCTTCCACCTCCCGTCTATAATGAGGAGCAAAAGTATTGGGAATGGCCCACGTTGCTGCATTACAGATGCCCTTAAGGGAAACAGCTTCGTATGCTGCTCAAGAGTTTACTGTTCCTCTCGTTGATCTCTCTTAACCGCATGCGCGCTAGCGGTTTTCCCGCTGCGCGCTGCGATTTTGAAAATCCCGCGTTACGTGACAAGGTCAGCTCGTCATCCGCGTTGCGCAGGTTACGCCCATGATGAGCTGACCTTGTCATGAGCGTAGAAGGGGTTAAACTGCACTAGGCAACAAACCCTTTGATATTTCTATGTGTCAATGCAAACCCTCATGTGTTGAGAGTGTGACGAAGAAGACTAGGACCTGATTCACAAACTGCACTTTGTAGTACGTTGTTTTGTAGCATTACAAAACATACTATAAAAACGTAGAGCAGTGTTCCTTTTGACTGTACTTATATTTGCGTCATTCTCTGCCCGAATGTGGAGTCTCTGCACATGTAACTATAGATTTTAGTGGTAAATATGGGAGAGAGACAAGGGAGTGGGTGGGAAAATGGACGGATTTACGGCTAAAGGGGATGGGATTATAAAAGAATAAGAGAGGTTTAGGGAGGGTCAGGAAGGAGTTTAGGGAGGGATGCCACCCACCCACGCACCAGTTGCACTAAACTGGGGGTTGAGACATGTAACTTACAATTTTGTAATACCGAACGTTGTAAGTCATTTTGACTAAAGGCGCTACCTAACAATGTGAATGCTGCCTCTAAACAAGACTGTTCTACAAAAATATAAAAAGCCATGAAAACAGCAACATGGTCTCTCTGATCCCACCAGCTACGTCGTATCCTTTAGTCCCATCCAAATGCAGGTCATAACAGCCATCTGAATGATGGAACCTCCTTTTCTCTTGTGCTGATGCTACAGAAGTGGAGTGGGAGGGAGTTGCGTTCCGTGCAGTCTGCACAATCCAATAAGAGTTGACTCTTCATCCCCCTCCCAGTGCTGCACTGCTGTGGTCAGCAACTTCAGAAAGTTTATAAAAAGTGTCCCCCTGCCACTAGATTCAGGTTGGGGTAATATTTCATGGAGCACCAACATGATCTGGGCAGATTTACCCCACATGCGATAGAAAGGTCCCTCAGCCAATGTATCCAGAGATGGGCACATCATGTAAACTAGGACACTACAACTGTCTCACATTTGGAGGGTGTCACCTTCGCTTTACTTCCATTCACCCACATTACAAACAAAATGCCTCCATTGACTTTAATGGGGTCACCCGCTTTTCAAACCTATATCACCCTTCATAAAAATGTTCATCCTTCATTTATCTTAAAGCAATTCTTCCTAACCAATTTAGAACCACAACCCACTTTTTAGAACGACAAGCGTTCACTTCAATGGAAATGGAACATGCACTTTTTATAGCAATTTTGTATTTTAAAGATTTTTTTGTAACATATATTATGTCATAGGAAATTTTATGTAATTACATACAGTCAAGTCCTACTGAGAGGCCAGTAGGGTTGAGTCAAAGTCAGGCACATTTAAAGCATTGTGGGAATATTCGAAGAGGGGTAGATATGAAGATGGGAAAATGTGTCAGTGGGTAATCTGCTGTAATATGATTTTAGTAGATCAATGCCCAGAACACACACATCACTAGGAACACAAGTTTGCCTATCCGGTGGGCTCGTTGCATTTATTTTGTAAACAAAATATTTTTACCATTTAGGACTGAGGAGGAGTGAGTTACAAATCAAGCACAAGCTTTAAATGTGACTGGTTCTGACTTAGTCCTAATGGCCCTGCAACAGAACTGGCCTGCAAGTAATTACATTAAATTGTCTGTGTAGCCTAGTGCTCCTCAGACCCTGATGAGAGGTGCATGCAGCTGACAAGACTAAGACACTGTAACCTGCAGCCTGAACAAAGGCCAAGGCTTTTGATCTGAAAAAACATCAGAAAAGCAGATGCTGCAAAATTGTCAAGATCCGGAATATCGGTGTATTACCTCTCGAAAGGGATCAATCTTAGCTACTCCACAAACAGTGTGCCGAAACTGAGGTCTAACTAAAGTTAAGACACACAAAAACCAGGGGTGGATCCTCCGCTAAGACAGAGGAGCGTCGCCCCACTGCTCTTTGAGCATGAAAAATACAATGACAATAACTAGTTATCATAAAAAAAAATTCCACCGGTTTAGAGCTGGGTTAGAAAGGGGTGGGGCTGGAGAGGCAGGATGAGGAGTGGTTTGCCCACTTCAAGTGTGCATGAATGTTTGTCTGTCTGTCTTGGGCCGGCTAAAAAGTAATGTTCACTTTGCATGTTCCCCACCAGGCGGCATAACACAGCCTGTGGGGAAAATACCCAGGCCCCCAATCCCCCTCTGAGCACCAATTCCTGCATATTTCCTGGAAGTTGAGCGCTGCCAGACACTAAGGCTCGAAGGTCAGTGCTCTAGGTGGCCACCCTCCTTTTTGCTCTAGGCAGGCCTTGCCTATTTAGGGCAGGAAAGTCAAGACAGCCGCGAACCGCCAGGACCCCTGCATGTTTTACCTCCCATCATAGACAACATCAATACAATGATACCACAGCGTTTCTCTAGTTGGGAGCTAAAACAAACAAAAGAGCAAGACAAGGTAATTTATACGTACAACACTGAAAACTCATTCAATCGAGCTCCATGTACGTGAAGCCAATGTAAGTTTACCCTTATTCGAAGGCCACTAACAATCATTAAAGGGGGAAAATGACAATTAAATAGAGCAGATACCTACTGGTGCTTTATTTCAATGCACGATCCATCCCAAAACACGTACTAGAGGGACAGAGTTTGTTCAATGTCGGAAAACCAGACATTTTGTTTTATAACAGAGACATGGCTACAATCAACAGCCCTTCCAGATGTGGCAACAGCCTTTCCCCCGACTATAAACTAATAAGACTAGACAGAGTTAAGAAAAGAGGGGGGGTCCTTGCAATAGCGTATGGCAAGAGACTAAAGATCAGCATAGTGGAATACCAGTCTAGGGAACCTGGAGAGATGCCCTTGTATATAGACCCCCAGGACCTAAGACAGACTTCAGTAATAAACTGGCGGAACTCATTGTCCCACATATTTTGGTCGCAGATACCATTCTTCTTGAACTCGACTTCACTTATCATGCGTAACTATTTTCAGGGGTTGATACTACGCAGTTAATCACGAATCTCAATACCTTAGAACTAATCCAGAAGGTGAGTTTGTGTAGTGTTCTGTGGTTTGGTTCCTGACTGCTCAGGCACCCGTAGATAGAACTCCCTTGATTTGGTGTTCTAGATTCCCTTTTAGAATGTGGGGGTTGAGGTTTTGACAGTTGATTCCTGACTGCGTTACCCTGCTGTCTGTTGCTGTTAATCTCTTGAGAGTCAATAAATGCGAAGTTAAAGAAGAGAAGTCTGAGGTACTTACTACATTTATGATGGCGACGATGCTCAAGAGATAATAAAGGACCCACAGAGAACCTCGTGCAGAAGGAAAAATAACTCATCACGAAAAAGGAAAAGCGGCAACAGAAGGAAAAAAAGGGGGAAGGATCGCAAGAATCATCACGTCAAGAGAGATAAGTTTATGCTTAGCGCGAAGAATGGAGTGCTCAGAGTTGTGGTTGTATGCGTTGAAGAATGAGGAGGAGCATCGTCAGTTACGCGATTAGCAAAGTGTGGGTGACAAGGCAAGCTAGAGCGCATACTGACGCTACGTGCAAAGCGTGTCAACCATTTTAAGCTGGTTGGCAGAGTACGAAGCATGTGAGAGCTGATACGCATTCAGTCTAAGAGTGTCATCCATTTTATAGTGGTTGGCAGAATCTATTGCGTATTCAGGCACAACGAGCATAGCGTTCAAGCGAATTCAAGGCAGGTTATTAAGTAACGTGAAAAATGCAGCAGCCGCCATTTTGAGTTTTTAAAGAACACAACATTAATTATTTTATGAAGAAAGCGCTAGAGCAAAACATCTCTTTAAGGAACAACGCTGTAGTTTGTTAAGAGATTTGGCAAGTTGCAATAAAAGCAGCAGAATTCAATTTGGCACAACGCTATGGAAGTGTAACCATTTTATGGTGGTTGGCAAAATAACAGATGTGGTTGGCAAATAAGCTAATGTGGTTAAAAAAAAGGCTATTTGAGCACAATTTAAACTGAAATTGTCAATGAACGTGTACCTAGTGTATATATAAACTTTGAATTAATAACGAATTCAGAGTTGTGTACTGGGTATACTTTTAGAACTCTGTTTCTTATTAAAAGATATATCATCAGTTAAGTATGCAGTCTGTTTCTTCACCACCTCCATTTCAAGAAACACCAGAAAATCCACCGATAATATGGAAAAATGGTTTGATGCTTTTGAGACTTACCTGGGAGCGATAGGTGTATCTAGGTACCGTGCAGAGAGAAAGAAATACTTGCTCCTACATTCTTTAGGATTTGCAGGCAGGTCCATCTATAAACACTTACCTCCTTTAGTAAGAGACAATGCAGAAGAAGATATTGATGAGTATATGGAGGCTGTAAGGGAACTGGAGTTGCGTTTCGATATAAAACCGAGTCTTGTTGTAGTTCGACATACATTTTTCAAAAGAGAACAATTGCCTGGAGAGGATCTTGAAACTTATCTACACTTAGACAATTAAGTGCAGAGTGTCAATTTGAGGTGTTCAGGGAACATTTGATTAGAGACCAGTACATTTGCAAATGTTCAGATAAGTCTATCCAACAAAAGTTACTCACATTGGGAAATTATACTTTGGAAGAAACCATTCGCACAGCTAAAAGCATTGAACTGTCTAAAATAGAAGTAAAGGAACTAGAAAAGAAAAGTGAGGAAGCAGTTGCAGCAGTCAGAGCTAAAGAGACTAAAACCACACCAGGGACGCAACGTACTGAAAGGAACACTTTCTTCAAACAAAATGACATTTGTTACAGATGTGGGAATTTGTCTCACAATAAAGGGAACAAATTCTGCCCTGCAAGGAATTCTACTTGTCGAATTTGCGGAAGATATGGACATTTTGCAAAAATTTGTCAAAGCAATAAACAGTCAAATGCAGGATTCCAAAATAAAAGTCAAGGGAATTCCATTGGGGTGGGAAATGTTACTGAAACTGTTAGTAAAGAGAGTGATACTATCAAAAGTATTCAAGATGATCTGAAAGAAATGATAATGGTTGTACATGATGAGGAAATTATCACTGGAGATTCATCAGAATGCATTGATCCTTATGTTGAAATTGGTGTGGGTAGCTAAACACGTATGCTTCTTGTTGATTCAGGTGCAAGGATAACTATGATTACACAAGAGTTATTTGGAGAAACCTGGCCAGAAAGAATTTTAGAACCCCCAGACAGGGCTCCTGTTTCTTATGAGGGGCGAAAAATAGATTTAGCTGGGTATTTTAAGGATGTTTTACAGTTTAAAGGAAGACGAATACTTGGGAAGATCTATGTCGCCATAAAAGGTTTAAACATTTTGGGGTGGTTTCACCAGGGCTTGTTCCAAATGGTTCTTAGACCAGATACAAAAGAGCAAGTAAGTGTGGTTGATTCTTCAGAATACACAGAGAAATTGAGTCTTGCATTCCCTGAAGTTTTTGGGAAGGGTCTTGGAATGATCAAAGATTTTACCCATGGAATAAGAGTGAAAGATGGGGCAATTCCAGTTAAACACAAGGTGAGGAGTGTACCATTTAATGTAAGGGACAGTTTAGAAAAAGAACTAAATGAATTGTGCATGAAGGGCATCATTGAGCCAATAGAGTCATCTCTGTGGCTATCTCTCCTGGTAGTGGCACGTAAAAGGAATGGTGACTTGCGTGTTTGTGTGGATTTGCGCAGTTTGAACAAGAACATCTGGATTGACTCGCATCCCTTGCCCAAGATCACAGAACTGTTATCGCTTACTAAAGGGAGAAGATGGTTTATTAAATTGGATTTAGCATCGGCATACCATCAAGTGGTGTTAAATCCATCTTCCAGACATTTGTCTGCATTTGTCTCTCCTTTTGGTAGCTATCAATATTGCAGAATGCCGTTTGGCCTCGCGTCGGCGGCAGCAGTTTTTCAGAGATTGATGAGTCAAATGTTTAAAAATACTCCTGGAGTTATCGTTTTCCAAGACGATGTTTTCATTTTCGGAGAAACAAGGGATTGTCATGATAAATCATTAAATCAAGTGTTGGAAATTATGCAGGAGAAAGGGATTGTACTCAAAAGTGAGAAGTGTGTGTTTCTCAAGGAAAAAATTGAATTTCTTGGTCATGTTGTTTGGCATGATGGCGTTGAACCCCGTCCGGGGTTGGTAAAGTCTATTGTTTTTTTTTGTTGTTTTTTTTTATTGTCCTCATTTTGCCCTTGGTGTATCGCATAGAAGCACTAGGAGAGAAGAATGCACTGTCACAGATAAACTGGAAGTGTCGGCAACCAACAAAGTCTGTGTGGACACACAGTATATTCAGACTCTACCATGAAGCGCCACAGTTTGACAACCATAAAAGGGAGCTGTTGCTGCAGTTCAATACCCTTTACAAGTGGGGAGACCATGTTTCTGGGTATATTGAGGAGAAGGGACAGACCAAGCAGCTTAATCATCGGACAGTGGGGAAAAAAACCCAAAAGAAAAAAAAAATTAATTTTTTTTTTTAAAAACCCCACCATCGGATGCCAACTGATCCCAATTCAAAAGGTACCAAAAATTACGTTTATCAGGGTTACCAGATCTTGCTAGATCAACTTTAGAGGTTTGCAGGACTGAGATACGCCAGTCTAATAATGTAGGAGATACTGGGGCCTTCCATTTCCTACATATTTCTCTTCTGGCCAACAGTATACAGTAAAAAAGAAGTTTTTTCGTGGGGCCTCGAACCTCTGCTGATATTCCAAAAATTGCAAGCGTTGCATCGATCGAGATCTGAAAGCCCAAGGATATAGTCAGCTGTGCACTAATCAAATTCCAATAAGGGAGCAGCATTTGACATTCGAAGAACATATGTATGTCGGAGGCTGCCAACAAACCGCACTTAGGACACGCCACATGAGAATCAGTTGAAAATTTCGATAGCCGCTGTGGTGAATAGTATGCCATATGTAGGGTAAAAAGATGGTTCCTGCGGAGCCAAGCCGGTTTCACAATGTCCCACATGATCTTAAAGGAGGCATGCCACAGATTCTCAAGGTCCTGACCGATAAAGGAGGAGTTCCATAGCGTTGCTGGTAATGTAAATTCGCCGTCGACTTCTTCTAATAATAAGTTGTACCAGACTGAAATCTCCTTACTTGCAGGTGGTTTATCCAACATCAAGGATACTAAGCTGCTATCTCCTCCCAGTTGATATCTGCCCCTGACCGAACTCTGCGAATTGGCCCAGCTCGCAATTTGTAGATATTTAAATCTGGAAAGACCCGGTCCTGTTCTAGCTAATAAAGAGTCC
This sequence comes from Lissotriton helveticus, assembly GCF_964261635.1. Taxonomy (NCBI): domain Eukaryota; kingdom Metazoa; phylum Chordata; class Amphibia; order Caudata; family Salamandridae; genus Lissotriton; species Lissotriton helveticus. The sequence goes on along the minus strand of NC_136069.1, from coordinate 1,599,291,795 downwards.
CAAGGGAGCAAAGAGCCTTCTATAAAAAGGTCCCCCCAGACCTCCAGACCGGCCTCTCTCAACGGTGTCGCTAGGCTATCCAGAAGCCAAGCCGGACATCCCGGGGAGTCCCTCATAGGTGACCTGCCTGCAAAGTAGCCCACCTTTATGGCACCTCTTAGTTTAACCCACGTTTTTATCATTCCCAGCAAGATCTTCAGCTTCACTTTTTTTTAAAATGTAGGGTCCCCAAATTTAAACAAAAAACCCTGCTGGCCTACCCCCTCTCCTCTAAGTAATGCAGCAAACATGCTACCAATTCCCAAGTTCGTAGGCATTTTAAGTAGCATCCTAGCGTGGGAAAGTTGAAAAGCCCACGCATATAGTTGCAAGTCCGGAGCTGCAAGCCCTCCTTTTTCCCTCCGGTGCCTTATTTTCTTCCATGCTATCCGGGGTATGCGATCGTTCCAAATAAAAGAATTAATGTCTCCTTGAAGTTTAGCTATAGTTGAGGGCTCAAAGTACAACGGAACAGTATTAAACAAAAAAGAGATTTTCGGTAAAATAGACATTTTAACAAGGTTAACTCTACCCAGAATGGAAAAGGGGAGTGAAGACCAAGATCTCATGAGTCTTCTGCAATCTCTCGCTACTGTAGTAAAATTCAACATTGCGATTTTATCTATATCTTGGACAATAGTAAGACCGAGATATCGCATAGAGTGGCTCAGCTGGGCCCCTGCCACTGGCTCAGAATCATTCCACTGCATCATCTCCGTCTTAGACGGATTGATTTGATAACCAGATATCTCACCGTAATCATGGGCCAAGGCGATCACAGAAGGGAGGGCAGTGCGCAGATCTGAAGAGAAAATGAGAATATCATCCGCGTACAGGGCTACTTTCCTCTCCCATCCCCCATAGATAAAAGACTTGATGTTACAGTCATCCCTCAGCCGTTGGGCAAAGGGTTCTATATATAGGTCAAATAGGAGAGGGGAGAGGGGGCAGCCCTGCCGGGTACCCCGAGTGATGTTAAATGGGTCTGATAATTCTCCATTGACCAGTAAAGAGGCCGTGGGGTTCCGATAGAGCAGACTCACTGCTCTACAAAAACCCTCCCCGATGTTGAATTTGCCCAAGACCCCCGACAGGAATGTCCAGTTCACCCTGCCGAAGGCCCTGGCAGCGTCCAACGTAATAATAGCAAGGGGAAGGGAGTCCCTAGTCGCCATATCAATAGCTCCCATAAGATCATAGGTGAGCTCAAAGAGCTGGCGACCCCTAACAAAACCCCGCTGGTCATGATGCAAAATAGACGGTGCCACCTCCCCTAATCTACTGGCTAGCACAGATGTAAAAAGCTTGTAGTCAGCATTTAAGATGGAAATCGGTCTGTATGAACCACAACTAGCTGCTGGTTTACCTGGCTTCAGAATCAAAGTAATAGAAGCGTCATTCCACGATTTAGGGGGAGACAACCCTACTTGGAAAATTTGGTTAAACAAAAGTGTTAAAAAGGGAACTATTGTTGGCAGCAGGGCCAGATAGACCTCAGACGGGAGGCCATCGGGTCCGGATGCCTTACCCTTCTTGCTGTTAGAGATGGCTCTTCTAACTTCTTCCTCCGAAATAGATTTGTCTAAGGTAACCCTCTGTTCAGACGAAAGGGAAGGGAGGGAAACTTTCCTTAGCCAGTCGTCAACTTGCCTCGCCTCAATGAGCTTATCCTCATGATAGATGTTCTTAAAAAAATCTCGGAAGGCTCTCCTAATTTCGTCATCAGCCGAATATGTCACACCATCTACCTTTATTTGATCTATGTTATTTCTCACTTGATCAGTTTTAACCTTCCAGGCTAAAAGCTTCCCAGCCCCTTCTCCATATTGAAAATGGGCCAGCTTACTAGCCTCCCATCTCTGGAGCACCCTGGCATTCAAGATTGAGCCCAGTTCCCCTTTTAAAGTGAGTAGCTTATTTTGCCAATCTTTCAAGATTTCCGGGGAGGCAGAAGGATGTAGCGAGATATTCTCTTGTACCCTAACCATGTCGGATTCCAGAGAGGAGACCGCTTCTCTGTAAATCCTCTTTTTATATGAGCCCTTGTTGGTAATCAGGCCTCGCAAAAAGGCTTTAAATGCGTCCCAGACACAGCTTGGCGAGGCGGACCCGATGTTATTTTCAAAAAAACTTTGTGCTTCAATTTTTAAAAAGGTAATATCGTCAGGCGCCATGAGTAATGAACGGTCAAACGACCAAATTCTCGGCGGGTTTTTTAACAGCCCCCCCAGTTCCAAACAGATGGCAGCATGATCTGATAGGTGGAAGGGAAGATGGAAAATATCTTGCACTGAGTTAACTAACTGCTGGCTGATCAGAATCTAATCGATTCATGACTGATGATGGTATTTATAGTTGCGGAATGAAATGCCTTGCTGGAGCCCAGATCTTAATCTCCATATATCAACATAGCCAAACTCCTTCATTTTGTCAAGTAAGAAGGTTCTAGTTTTAGAGGGTTTTATCGGTCCATTGGTTGAGGACTTATCTAATTTGGGGTCTAAGACTATATTGAAGTCTCCTGCCAGAACAGTCGGTTCTGGGAAGGAGAGTAGTTGGGAAAACACCGCGCCCAAAACTGAAGGGTCGTCTTGATTGGGCCCATAGTAACCCACTATAGTAACAGGGGCCCCCGCGACAACTACCGAGACTATGACCTACCTACCCCCCGGGTCCACCAATTTATCGACTAACCTTGCTTTTAGAGATTTTTTAAAAATAATCGCAACCCCTCTAGTACTTGAAGATTGTGTGGTAGACACACAAAAGTCAATTGTTGATGCTAGTCCGCCTACTGATAAGTCTGGATTGAAGTCTTTCAACGGACTTAGTGCATTTTATTCTAGATTTATTAAAGACTATGCTTCAGTGGTTCAGCCTTTGACTAACATGTTGAAGAAGAGTGTCCCTTTCAAGTGGGATAAGGTTTGTCAGGAAATTATTGATTGGATAAAATTGCAGTTAGTTAGTGACAGGATTCTGAAATCTTTTGATCCCAACAAAAAATGCACAATAACTGTTGATGCAAGTGGTTTTGGACTTGGTGCGGTTCTTACTCAGGAAAATGGGCAAACAGACAATACTATAGGCTATGCTTCTAGGGTTTTGAGAGGAGCAGAAAATAATTTCTCAGTCATCGAAAAAGAATTGTTGGCCTGTTGGTGGGCTATCAGGAAGTTTAATCCATTTATTTGGGGAAGTCATTTCGTGTTGAGGACGGATCATAGTCCATTAGTATCTATATTGCCCAGCGAGAAAATCAAAGAGCACACACCCAGAATTGCTAGATTGTCATCAAAATTGCTGCAATACAATTTTGTAGTTGTTTGCTTACCTGGTCCAAAGAATGTACGGGTTGATTACCTTTCACGATTTCCAGTTACAGTGAATGATTCAGAATTTGAGAAAGAAGATGATCAAGATGACTGTTTTGTAGCTGCATTAAATGTTGAAGGGATGTGTGCCGTGAGTGAGTTTGAGTGGGAAAGAGAGTTGATGAAGGATGATGTTCTCGTACAAGTTCTGAACGTTGTCAAAAAAGGATGGCCAAAGGAAAAAAACGTGTCTTATCAATTTCAAACTTTTGTAAAATTTCTGAAGAGCTTACAGTAGAAGATGGTATTCTTCTACGAGGTGAAAGGCTCATACCTTCTGAAACTTTAAGGACACGTTTATTAAATGGTGCGCATGAGGGACATTTAGGGAAGACATTCACAAAACGGAGGCTTAGAGATGTGTTCTGGTTGCCACACATGGATGTGGGTGTAGATGAACTTGTTGATAAATGTGTAGTTTGTAGATCATCTGACAAGAGTCATAAAGTGAGGACACCACCCATGGACTGTTGATTTCCCAGGAAGACCTGGGAAAAAATTGGTATTGACCTAGTGGGACCGTTCAATCTTTTTCCATCCTTATCTCGTTTTGCTGTAGTGGCTATTGACTACTATTCAAAGTGGGGAACAGCGTTTACTACGCAACTTTTACAACGCTGTGCCTTTACGACGCAACTTTTACAACGCAAGTCGTTACAACGACTTGCGCTGGGGGGTGCTCCAGGATAGGGAATAGTTTAATTTACTATCCAACTCCTTCCCTACTATCCACGGGGACTGGAGTTGGAATAGTAAATTAAACTATTCACTATCCAGCGCCCCGCAACGCAAGATGTTGTAACGACTTGCATTGTAAAAGTTGCGTCGTAAAGGCATGCGTTGTAAATGCATGCGTAGTAACGACATACATCCATTCAAAGTGGTCAGAAGTTCGATTTATCAATGAACCTACTACAGCAAACATCAATTTTTTGAAGGATATTTTCTCGACAGAAGGTTTCCTTCTTCCGTAATGTCTGACAGTAGCGTATAGTTCGTCAGTTCAGAATTCCAGAATTTTTTGAAACAAGGTGGAGTTATGCATCTAAAGAGCTCATTTTATCATCCTCCATCAAACGGCCTCGTTGAGAGGATGAATAGAGTTCTAAACAATTGTGTGCAATGGGCTATTGCTAGTAAGTGTGTTGTAGAAAATGCGGTGCGTTCAATTCTCTGGTTTTACCGCACTACTGCACATTCTTCAACTGGAGTGTCTCCTTTTCAACTTTTGAAAGGTAGGAAACCTTCCACCAAAATCTGCCCAGGTTGGATGTCAAAATGGGTAAAGATGAATGTTATGGATGATGTAGATAGTTATGCAAGATGGAACGTTAGCAAAGCCCAAGAAAAACAGAAGAAATATTTTGATGAAAGAAAAAGAGTTGTTCCTCACAGGATTTGTGTTGGGGATGTTGTACGGATTAAAAGTCAAGTTCACATAACCAAAGGGCGGAGAAAATTCTCAGACCCTGTATTGTTGATAAAATTTGTGGGAATGCTGTAAGAGTCAACAACAAGAATTGGTGGAACATTTGTAGAGTTGTTAAAGAAAAGGATCTGAGGGTTGATTGTGATGCTTCTTTTGCAAACTCCAACTCTAATACCAAAACTGTTTCGATGTCGAAAAATGACAATGACATTGTACCACATCTTCGCAGGAGCATGAGAATTTGTAAAGTTCCTCTCAGATTTAGATGAGTATTTCCTTTGTGCATTGATTTTTATTTTTATTCAGTATTACCTGTTAAGCCAATTTGTATTCCAATTTGTATATCTTTTCTTGTTATTCTTTCTCTTCTTTTCTTTTATTTTCTTCTCTTTTCTTCCTTCCTTTCTATTTTGCTCACATTCTTTATGTCGTTCTTTTCTTTGAAGTTTTGGGAAAAGGGAGATAATGTACTGTTCTGTGGTTTGGTTCCTGACTGCTCAGGCACCCGTAGATAGAACTCTCTTTATTTGGTGTTCTAGATTCCCTTTTAGAATGTGGGGGTTGAGGTTTTGACAGTTGATTCCTGACTGCGTTACCCTGCTGTCTGCTGCTGTTAATCTCTTGAGAGTCAATAAATGCGAAGTTAAAGAAGAGAAGTCTGAGGTATTTACTACAGTTTGCCCTTGCACACTGCAGTTCTGTTCACCAATGAAGTAAACACCAGGGTGAACCCCCCCACCCCACTGATCTGATCCGACCACAGTCAAAAAAGTTCCACCTACAAGTAGCAACGGCCAGTGAAGGCAGGATACTAGGTCAGAAACCAAGTAGGTCCCGGAGAAAAATAAACCAAGCCTCCTTTTCTTTACATTTCCGAACATCAATGCTACTGGGCCAAAAGAACATAGACATAGCACTTGACTTCTTTGAGAAATCAATCGCACAAGCCCTAGATAAAATAGCATCAGTATCAAAAGTCAGCAACAAAGTCAATTACAAAGTTAAAACTTCACCTTGGTTCACAGACTCCCTGAAAATAGAAAAAGCAGCAAGTAGAAAAACTGGACGCAAATAGAGGGCAACAAAATCTATGGAGAACAGACTAGTCTATAAAATAACTCACAGGCAATACTTAAATAACATCAAGGAAGCCAGGAAAACCCACATCATCAATAGAATCGAAAATGCACCAAACTCTCACAAGGAACTATATAGAATCCTAAAACAATTCACAAACCCCTCATCTGCTTAAACCGTAATTCCAGCTTCACAAGACATGGGAGAAAAACTGTCCATCTTTTTTTAGGTAAAAGTTAATAAAATATATAATACCTCTCCCAAAAGCAGGGCAGAAGGAGTGAACATAGAGGGCAGCAAATTGGAAACCACCCACACTGCACAGGTAGAGGAGTTCATTATAGTAAGCCAGGATGAGGTTAGAATTGCACTAAACAGGACCAGATCAGGATCACCAGAAGATCTAGCAACCCCCTACATTCTGTCAATTCTATCCCCCTTCCCACTTAACAGTCTTGCAGACCTTCTCAACATGTCTTTAAACATGGAGACTGTCCCAACAAAATGGAACTAAGCAAGGGTTAAACCAATCCTCAAAAAGCCAAGGGCAGATCTAAATGAATTAGGTGACCTTCGACCAATCTCCTTGCTTCCATACTTTGGAAAGGTAATGGAGTCATTGATCAACAAACAATTCACAACATATCTAGAAAGCAGACAACTGTTCGATCCCTCCCAGTCAGGTTTTCGGGCAGGACATAGCACAGAAACTACACTTGTAGAAGTAGTAGACAACATAAGAGTTTCCCTAGATGTGAGACATGCATCAATGCTGCTCTTATTTGATTTATCGTCCGCCTTCGACACCATCTCCCACACAATTCTAACACAAAGGTTAGATGAGATTACTACTGGAACTACTGGATCTACTGGATCCTTAGCGCCGGGAAACCCTTTGCTGGGTAGCTGTTTCGCTATATAAATGAACTAAATAAATAAATAAATGAGATTGGTGTTGGAGGGAAAGCCCTCAACTAGCCAATGAACTACTTGAAGGGACAGACAAGCTTTGTACATCTAGAATCCTATGTATGTTGCAGCATAATAGTCGATAAGGGAGTCTCCCAAGGGCAGAATTCAGCGACATGCTGTTCAACATTAACTTTGTACCACTGGCAAGTGTAATCAGATCAGATGGGTTCGACATATTCTCGTATGCAGATGATACCCAGTTGTTAATAACCATGGGACCCAATCCAGCAGACATCAAAATAAGATTCAGAAACTGCATGAATCACATAACCAACTGGATGCAGACATACAGGGGTTGCTCCTTCATTAGTGAGGAGGGGCATCGCCCCACTGCTTTCTCGCAGTGTGAGAAGCAGAAACATAAAATGGTAAAACAACCATTTTATGTTTCTGCTTCTCGCACCGCAAGAAAGCAGAAGTGCCTGGTTGTGGGCTGAAGGGTGGGTGGGTCTGCTGGAAACCAGGGGAAGTGTGGCTAGCCCAGGGGCCAACCAAACCAGTCATGCACACTCTTCCTTTTCTCTATGTAGGTTGCTGCATGTAGTCTACATAGAGAAAATGGCCTTCCAATAGGAGCTGGGCTGGCCACCATCCGCACCGATCACAATGCTGCCATTGCAACATTGTGATTGGCTTTGGGGAGGGGAGGGAGGCTGCCTGTGGGTGGCTGCTTCCTGTTCAGGAAAGCAGCAGGAAAACGCGGAACTCGGGACCCGGTCAGGAGGTGAGGTGGCGCTCGACCCGGGGAAAGTACTTTTTATTTTAATTAAACCCCTCCCGCTTTCTCCCCTGACCCGCCCGTCATGCTGGCCGCGACTGCAAGGCTCTTCTCTTTTAGTTTGCATTTCCCCTCATCCCTAGGTTACTTCTCTCATCTCCCCGCTTCCTTTCCCTGCCCCTCAGTCTTCTCTCCAGCTTTCCTTCTCTTCTCCTCTCCCTCTTTCTGCAATCCTCTTCCCTCTCCCCCTCCCTCTCCCGTCTTCTCGCCTGCCCCCACTCCCACGCCACAGCTATTATGAGCCGGAGGCTTCGGTTGTTAGCTCAGCAGGTCCTGCTCCTCTGCCTCCATGTGAGAGAGGTCCTAAGGGAAACGGCTGAGGACAGGCGAGAACCAGGGCAGCGATTTCACGATTCCCGAAAAAATTGCGATATCAGCTGGCAAGCGCGACAGCCGCGATATTGACCAAGCCGGCCGTGAAAAAAAGTCTCCTGATAGGCATAGAAAATTATGCTATTTTATTGGCTGTACGCTCATACGTCACCCAGTGAAACTGCGTTGTACAGCCATATTAGCTGCCTGCTTCCTCGAATATTTACAATAGTTATGAAAGAGGAGTGAGAAAAGGAAATTATCTCTTCTCTGCTCTCCAGCTTGCAGTCTCGACTGGAAAGAATGTAAAAAATTAGGATCCCAGCACGGGGACGGGCGCGCGCGCAGAGAAGGGAAAGGACTCTGTCTTTTCCTTCTTGCACACAGAATACACTGACAGTGTCTGCTCTGCCACTTCAACTGCCCCCTTTCTTTACTGAAATTGATAGTTTCCGAAAAGGCCAAGGAGGCTATATCTGCCCTCATGTCTAATATTGACAATTTCTCACACGTATCAGGGTATAAATTAAATAAAGATAAAACTGAAATTAAGCTACTGAATAATCTGGGCAACAAAGATGTGCTGGGCGACTCGGGCCTAACTTGGCAACCAAATTGCTTCAGGTACCTCGGGTTAGGCTTTGACAAGGACTTTATTTCTACATTACATATCAATGAAAATCAGGTACTCAAAAAAATCTCTACACTGTTAGATGGGTGGTCACCTAAATACCTCTCATGGTGGGGCAGGGCTGAAACCCTGAAAATGATGGTGACTCCGCTGGTGAATTGCCTGGCAAGAATGCTGCCGATGACTTTCTCGGAGTACTTTTTAAACAAGGTCGACAAGCTTTTTGGTACTTTCCTCTATCAGGGGAAGAAACCCAGGATATCAATGACGAAGCTACAGCTATCTAAAGAAAAAGGTGGCCTGGGTCTCCCTAACTTCAGAAATTACCAGACGGCTTTCCTGGGTAAACAAGGCGCACACTGGCTGACCGCGAGCTCGGCTTACACCCCGCTATGGCTAGACATAGAGAAATCACTCATTAATATTGCTCCCCTCCCTGCCCTATTTACTATGGATCTCTCCCACCTGTCTCACTCCAAATACATTCTGCTTAATACAAGGCGTGCCCTTTTAAGACTAGAACAGTCGCACAAATCCAATCTAAAAATCAAAAAATCTACCCTGGTGTCCCTGTGGCGGAATCCCTCTCTTAAACTTGAAGGGAAACCTCTTCACTGGGTATCCTGGTCTGGGAAAGGCATTAACCTAGTGAGTGACATATTTGACGGGACACATCCTTTACCGTTCTCATCGCTGCAGTCTTTACACAACCTAACAGCGGTAGATTTTTATGACTTCCTGAAATTGAAATTCCTCCTCTCGGCGTGCTCCTTCAAGCCCTATACCCCTTGGCTTCTGATTCAAATTCCTCGTCTCATGGAAGCTGGTCATTTTGTCTCTAAGGCATATAAACTCCTCCTCCCTTTACCTAAGAAATCACATAAACTAAACGAGCTTAAATGGGAAGCGGAGTCCAACTCTACAGGTTTGACATTTGATTGGGACAAGATTCATTGCACGGCCTTCTCGAATAAAATCTCCCCAATCCTGTCCCAGACCAAATACATGCTACTAAACAGAACGTACTGGACACCGGACAGGCTTTTCAAACTCCACCTGAGACACAGCCCTAATTGCTGGAACTGTAATTCAGCTGTTGGGGATCTGGCTCATATGCTTTTTTACTGTCCCTCTCTGAAGCTAAACTGGAGGAAAATCTTTGATTGTATAGAACACATTTTTAGTATCAAGCCTGCAAGGGAATTCATATACGTCATACTGGGGGTATACAACCTTTACAACTAAACTTTTACAACGACCTACCATTACAACGCAAACTATTACAACGCATTGCTCTGGGGGGCGCTCTATGATAGGGAATAGGTTAATTTACTATAAAATAACCTTCCCTACTATCCACGGGGACTGGAGTTGGAATAGTAAATTAAACTATTCACTATCCAGCACCCCAAAGCGCTATGCGTTGTAATGGTATGCGTGGTAAAAACCGCGTTGTAAAGGTAGGCGTTGTAAAAGTATGCGTTGTAACGTCATACATCCCATACTGGGTGTTCTTGATCCGAACCTAGTTAGTGATTATGACCGTCACCTGCTTGACCTATTACTCACTCTGGCCTGTAAAATCGTATTGTGTAAGTGGAAGAACGCCTCGGAAGTGTCCTTTAAAATCTGGCAAGAATGATTATCCTTTTTAAGAGGAGCTGACAATCCTGCGATGCATTTCTCCCACTGGCGCATATCACATAAGAAACTTTGGAAATCCCTAGATGCATCATCGTTCTCATTTGATCCTCCATGAGGTGCTGTAAGTTCTCACAATGTGAATTTGTTATGTACATTATTTTGTGATGGGGTGGAATACTATGTATTATGTACTGGTTTGAAGGATGGGGCATTACCCGTCCCCATGCACCGCCACTCTCGCATAGTTTCACATGATGTTGAATCTAATTGAAGTTCCAGGGACCTGAACATGGACATCTTGAACGTTACATTAATTTCATATGTAACAACTGATTGACCTGTCTCTTCACTGAGTCGGATCTATTTGTTTACTTTTAATGGACATCACATGTTCATCTGCTAATATTGTGATCTTATGTATTGTCCTGCCTTATTTTATTTTTATTTTTTGACAGCGCATGTGAGCTCATTTCATGTATGTGTTGCTTTTTGTCTATTCCTTTATATATATTCTTTTTCAATAAAAATGATTTGAATAAAAAAAAAAAAGTGCATGTACTCTGTACCGGATAGTACTGTTCCAAAGTGCAGCTGTGGGAATAAAAGGTTCAAAATATGAAAAATAAATAAAGCCAAACAGAGTTGTAGCAAATTGGGCAGATTGATTTTATTCATACCCAAACACATTTGCGCTACTGTACAGAGTTTGCCAGTGAACCACTACTTTTGTTTACCTGTCTTTCTATGAATAGCGTTGTTTTTCCCCGGGCAGGGAACTAGTGCCCCAATCGTGGTGGCATGGCAACACATGGATTGGAAAACAAAATGTGTACTGCGACTCGGTGTTCAGGGAATTGGTCTTTTTACTATACTGCTTACATTCTGTAAGGATATAAGCATGGGCATTACAATGGGTCCATTCCGTGCCCTGTAGTCATGTCCTTAACTTTTCAGGCAAAAGCACTCACTTATTTCTGAACAGTGAGTGTAAAAGCGTTAAAGTAACCGTGTTGTTCCTGCTTACATTTCACATGCTTTACTTAATTTTGCATTCCCTATGAGTGTTTGCTTTTTCCAGGATGATGTTACCTTTTTGTGTAGGCAGCATATTGCTCTTGCCTAGTGCGTAACTTAAATAGAGCCGCATCCAGGTGTTTATAGCGGGGCACAATTGGGTTATAGTTGAGGGCAGTGTGAGTTTCTCTCAGTGGGGCAGTATGGTGTTTAGTGGGGATGAGAATGTGACGCCATGGTCAGAGCTGCTGATTTTGGAACTTGGGAACCTGGTTCGGAAGGATGATTATTGCCAGATGCCTGTCCTGTCAGTACTACCCATAAAGGGGAGTCAGTGCACACGACACAAGAGAAGGCTGTGTGACTGTACCCAGGGAGCGAAGGGGGGCTGTGTGACTGCACCTAGGGAGCGAATAGGGGCTGTGTGACTGCACCCATGGAGTGAAGGGGTGCTGTGTACTGCACCCATGGAGTGAAGGGGTGCTGTGTGACTTCACCCAGGGAGCGGTGAAAGTGGTGTCCCAGCAGGGGTACACTCATGGGTGCTAGAAAATCCCAGGGAGAAATACAGCCCCCTCCCATAAGGTTAGTAGGTTAGTAGATTGGAGATGTGCTTCTGTAGATTCTTCTATTTCCTACGGTCTAGCTTCTGCACTCTGTTGACATGGCTACAAGTGCCGGGACGCCTCTTTGCTGAAGCAGCTGTTGCGCTATACAAAACTACCAAATAATAAAAAGAAAAAATAGAGCTGCAGAAACTTTAAACATGCCTATTTCAAAGAGGAATACCATGCTAAAACAGGTTCCATTGATTTAGGGCTGAAAAGGAATGATTATGAGTAAAATAAAGTGCCGCAATAATGCCGCACAATTTCCATTTTTGTGCCGCTAAATTTCTATTTTCAAATTTATGCCGCAATATCCTGGGGGGTCTGTAGTAAAGACATCAATAATAAGTCACCAAGACTATGGAAAAGCCTTCATAGCGTCCATGAATGACAAACTATATACCAGGCTTCGGGTGGTGCAAAACACTGAAGCACAATTGGTACTACACCTTCCACCTCGTTCTCCATCCACCCTCATCTAAAAAACCATACACTGGTTACCAATAATGAAACAACACGTTTCAAGCTTATCTGCCTTACACACAAAACTCTACATGGAAAAAGACCACAGTAATTATTGAGAAAATGTAAATGGTATGCCCCAAAAAGGAATCTTCGGTCAGCAGGAAAACATCTATTGATCCACCACAGGGGCCAAACTGTTAGAAATGGTGGCAGGTAATTTTTAGGTCTCACCTGAGCCAGCACATGCGCTGCCTGGCGAGACATTTAGTAGCTGCTTAGAAAAGTGCTACTTTGTCGGCCACCAGCTTGCTAGAACGCGCACAAGCGCACGCGCGACATGCACAGCTGCCATTTGTCTTCTTTGATCGCGCACATGCCTGCTCTTTCCTACCACCTCCCTTCTTCGACTTGCTTATCGTTAGCTTTCTGTTGTTGTATGCCGCACAATTGTTTGTAGCAGCGCACGTTTGTATTACTTTCACTTTTATTATTGCCATCGCTTGGATTAGTTTCACTTTGATTATTTGCAAACTATGTTTAAAAGTTCACAAGTGAGTGCAGGATTTTCCGAAACATTATAGCTGTGATTGAGTAAACACGTTGACATACTTTGTGTAAAGAGGGCTTTGTGACACTCTCAACCTCCTGCTAAAAATCCCGGTTAATGCGCTCCCCCTCTGCGTGTGCTGTGATTGAGTAAACACGTTGACATACAAGGCTGACTTTTAATTAAGGGCACAAGTTCCATTTGGAACCTTATGTGTTAATGCAGGGTTTTCAGCAACAATAAAGCTGTGATTTATGAAACATCTTGATATAGTTTATTTTGAGATGCTTTTAGTATTACTGTTTTGTGACTTAAGGAACATTAAGAAAATGTTACTGTGAAACTGGACAACTTTCACAGTGGCTGCTTCATGTCCGTTGCACCAATCAGGGAGTCCTTTTGTTGGCGCTTTCATGACGACATGATGAGGAAGCTGGAAACTTTGGCCCATTCTCTTTAAAAGACGATGTTGGGGAGGAGCTTCGCGCGCACCCAAGATGGTCGCGTGAGCACAGGGCTCCCGGACCCTCGCCACCTCCACCGATTATCCTGTATTTTATCCTGGTTTGGACGACGGGTTGTTCTTGGCGAAGCCCGGCTGATCACTTATCCGTCTTCGAAAATTGTTTTGGACTTTGGGGACCGGTGCTACGGACCTTCGAATTTCTCAGGCCTGCTCCACGGTGATGCTCCGGGCTATGTTATCTCTGCCAGCCGGCCAGTAATTGAACAACAACGGCTCACTGGATTCATCTGGGCTCGGCTGTCACTTTCGGTTTCGATTCTTGCCCGGAGACCTGATTGACTTTGCCTGCTGTGCGGCAGGGCCTGATTGCCCTTACTCGATGGCCACTCAACGTTCGACGCCAGACTATTGTCGCCTCCAGTTTTGAGACAGGCATCTATTCTATCCTCCTTGGTGCTGCCGATGCCTCTACAGTAACCATTTTTACCCGACATCAAGCGACCCTCCGGGGTCCGGGATCTAAGATGGCCACCAAGCCAGAGGTTGAGAAATGCAAGTCTAAGCCGGGTGTTCGAAGAAGTGCTGTACAATCGAATGTTATGGACAGGTACACCCTTACTAAAGGATCACCGGGTGCAGTGTCTAAACCTTCGACCATGGTTCCGGATGGACCCTCGATTGAAGAGGAGCTCTCGTTACGGGATGTTATGGGCGCCATTTCTGGAATGAAGGCTACACTGGGACAACAATATGAGGCCTTGTCCCTCAAATTGGACACTGTCTCCATAGATGTCAACTTGATTAGGGCAGACCTGGCGAAGACGAATGAAAAGGTCAAATCCCTTGATCTTACGACTTCTAGTCTTGTTACCGACGTCTCTGACTTACAAGCTGAGGTCGGGAACCTGCGGAAAGCTAATGACTATTTCTCCGGGCATCTGGAGGATTTTGAAAGCCGTGCCAGACGAAATAATATCCGCTTGATTGGTGTTCCAGAAACATCGCATGCTACCTCGACGGACCTATTGGTGGAAGACCTGGTACTGAACCACTTGGCACCCAAGGGTCTTAGCAAGTTTTTTGCTGTCGAGCGTGCACACAGGATCCCTGGGGGCCCGCCTAAAACAGGTGCTAATCCACGTCCCATCATTGCAAGGATTTTTAATTTCCGTGACAGAGACGCTATCCTGCAGGCATCGAGACAATCTGGTCCCATCGCCTTCGAGAACTCTACAGTCAGCTTTTATCCGGACTTTACCCAACAGGTCCAGAAACAGAGACTGGGGTTTCAAGGGGTTAAGAAGAGGCTGAGAGAAAGATCCATGAAGTACGCTATGCTCTTCCCGGCCCGCCTGCGTGTGGTACATAATGATCGAACTTTCTTCTTCGATCATCCTGGGATCGTGAGTGACTGGCTGGATTCGATACATACGGATCGAGAACATTCTGAGGGCTCTGGACAATCGGATCGAGCGGAGGGAGGCCTGATGGAACAGGAATAGAGAGCGGTATCGGCCCCCGCTCCTTTATAGTTGACTTTGAGCTGTGGCTAATGCCGTGACACTATCGTTTGCAATTATTTGGTCCTTTGGGGGTGGGTTGGGGGGTGAGTGGGTCCTTCTCCTCCTGGGTTTCTTTTCGTAGACTAGTTGGGTGGTAGGGCGACAGGCACACTGCAAGTTTATGGGGCTTTTTAGTCTTCCACAGGGGTGCTGGGTGGGGGGTGACACGGTTAGGGCATGTTTGGGGAAAGGGGGGTTTCGGTTTGAGTTTTATTGTTACTTGCAAGGCGAAGACAAGACAAACTCCTGTTTTTGGATGTTGCTTAGAGTGTGGAGCGGGGGTGGGGCTGACTACAGGGATGGGGGGTAGAGGACTCCGAATACTGTGTTGGAATGTAAACGGGTTGGGGGATAGGATCAAGAGGGGTGTAGTGTTGCAGTTGCTGAAACGTTTGTCTCCTGATGTTGTCTTACTACAGGAGACGCATTTGCTCGGCAACAAGTGCTATGCTCTAAATAGGTGTGGCTATCGTCTTGTGGCGCACTCAGGTTTAACTTCGGGATCCAGAGGGGCGGGCATTTTGGTTCGGACTTCCCTCCCCTTGGTCATTGATGATGTCATGATTGACGATAAGGGAAGATATGCCGCCATTGTTGGGCGTTGGGAGGGGAAGGTTGTGGTTTTGCTTTCTGTATACGTGCCCCCGGGCCTCCAAGCCACCACATTCGCCGATCTGAGTGGAGTTATCCTGGGACTCCCCGAGGGTTTGCTTGTGGTTGGTGGTGACTTTAATTCCGTGGTTTCTGGGATGCGTGATCGTCACCCTCCCCGGGAACTACCGAGGGCCCAGTCCTGGTTGAGTGACTTTCTGGAGACTCTGGGGCTAACTGATTGCTGGCGCTTGCTTCACCCGAGGCAGTCGCAATATACTTTCCATTCTGGTGCCCATGGTAGTCTCTCGAGATTGGACCATATTCTTCTTCCATCATCCCAAGCCTCCGCCATACGGGAAGTAAAACACCTTGCGAGGGGTATCTCAGACCACTCTCCGCTTTGGTTGGTGGTGGATGCACAACGGGGTTCGGCGGGCCGCGTGGCTCCGATCAACCCCTGGTATCTCCGGGATCCTAAGGTTAGGGCCGAGCTGGTTAAAACACACGATCATTATTTTCTGGAGAATGTAGGTTCTGTTTCCTCCCCAATTTTGCTATGGGAGGCTTACAAAACTGTCATTCGTGGTCAGGCCCTTTCTTTGATCGGCAGCGTTAAGTGGGCTAACCGTGCTGAGGTGGTTCGTATTGAGGGTGAGGTCGCTGCTCTGGAGAGAGACTTGGAATCTGGGGTCACCACGGAGGGGCTACATTTGCTGGAGTTGAAACAATATGAATATAGGGGTCTGGTCACGGATGCCGCTAAGGAAATGGGCAGGCAGCAGCAGGGACGCCTGTATGATATAGGTGACAAAGCTGGTAAGCTGCTTGCTTGGCTGGATAAAAGGGAGAATGCAAGTCGGGTTGTGCCTGTGATTGTTGCCGAGAATGGAGAGAGATACACTGACCCTGTTGATATTGTTACATGCTTTGCCGAGTACTTCCGGGAAGTATACTCCCCAGTGTCTGACAGATCTGAACAGGACTCCCATTTGCTATTACGGGATATTGCAATTCCCCGTTTGTCTGATATTGATAGAGGCGCTCTGGATGCGCCGCCTACTGTGGAGGAGGTTGCTGCTGCCATTTGTTCGGTCCGATCTGGCAAGGCGTCGGGCCCAAATGGACTTCCTATTGAGCTCTACAAACTCCGCCCAGATACGTTGGCCCCACACTTGCGCTTGATGTTTCTCGAATCTTTGAAGGTGGGTTCCCTCCCCCCTGACCAAAGACTGGCCTCTATAGTCGTCATCCACAAGGATGGAAAACCTCGAGATTGTTGTGCCTCCTTTAGACCTATCTCGCTGATCAACGCCGAACCTAAGATCCTGGCCAAAATACTAGCTACGCGTTTGGCCACTGTCATAGGAGACTTGGTTCACCCGGATCAATCCGGCTTTATACCGCACCGCAACACGGCGCTTAACCTTCGACGTTTGCATGGCGTCCTAGCGCGAGCTGGGACGCTACGTGAGCCCGCCATTTTGGCGTCTCTGGACGCCACTATGGCGTTTGATACAATAGAATGGCCGTATTTGTGGGCAGTTCTTGCCAAATTTGGTTTCGGTCCGGAGTTCATTAAATGGGTCAAGTTGCTTTACACTGATCCCTTGGCTCAAGTGGTTGTTAATGGTCATGTCTCTGCACCCTTTACACTTGGCAGGGGTACGCGACAGGGCTGCCCTTTGTCCCCTCCCCTGTTTGCTCTCGCCTTGGAACCATTGGCAGCCTGGTTGAGGTGGGAACCGTCCCTGAGGGGCATTAGATGGAATTCGGAGCTTGAGGACCGCGTGTCTCTCTATGCGGATGATATTCTGCTGTATCTAACGTCTCCTTGAAAGTCCCTCATTGTACTGTTTGATGTCTTGACGTCTTTTCGTAAGAACTCGGGTCTTGTCATTAACTGGTCGAAGTCCTGTATATATGTCCTATCGGGAGACACTCCTCTTCTGCCTCGTGGCTGTCCCATCGCGGTCGCGCAAGATGGATTTAAATATCTAGGCATTTTTATCACTCTGAAGCCTGAGCTGCGTTTTGACCAAAACCTGCTGCCCCCTCTTCAACGCCTCCGGACAGATGTTATTTCTTGGGGTAAACTGCCTCTCTCCCCCATGGGAAGAGCGGCATTGTTCAAAATTATGTCGCTGCCCCGTTTCCTCTACGCATTACAGAATACACTTGACATAGTACCAACTAAATATTTTCGTGAGATTGAGAGCTTGCAGAGGCAATTGGTGTGGGGGGGAAGATCTCGTATTGCTATTGCTAAAATGACACTCCCGTGGTATGATGGTGGTATTGCTCTACCTGATATCCGTCGTTATTATTGGGCGTCTCAATTAGGGGCGATAAATCACTGTATGTACGGCCCTTCGCCGAATCCAGCCTTCGGAATGGACAAGTGGCTATTGCCTGGTGGTGACTACTACAGAACTCTTTACTCCAGACTCACTCCTCAAAATGTAACGGGTCCCACCAGGACGGCCATCCAGGTATGGCGCCATGCTTCAATGGCGCTAGGCTGGGGTGATAAATTGACTCGCGCCACTCCACTGTATGCCTCCTCAAGACTTGGGTCTCTTTGGCAGTCGAAGGGATTTGATAGATGGGACTTGATATGTATCTGTAAGGTGAATGATGTATGGGCCAGGGGGAGAATGAAGACGTTTGACAAACTGAAAACTGAATACGATCTGGGCGATCGCGAATTTTTTCGCTATGCCCAGATCCGCCACGCGGTCCTCTCTGTCTTCCCCTCGGGCACAGACATCCCGGAAGCGTCCCCGCTCGAGGATAGAATACTAGACGGACACGTCCCGGACAGTACGATTTCGCTCATTTATAAAAAATTGATCAACTCCAGGTCCGATCTCTTGGGTCACCTTAGAGAGACTTGGACTAGCGATGGACTAGAGCTCGACGACGAGGATTGGCAGGCGGCGATCTCCTCCCCCAAGGAGGTGGCCATCCCGGCGCGCCTCAGATTTGTGCAGCTCAAAATCCTTCATAGAGTGTATGTGACTGGACCTCGCTTGGTACACATGGGCTTTTCTGTGGATGGGCTGTGCCGGCGTGGCTGCGGTCTCGTGGGCACATTCCTGCATATAATTTGGGAGTGTCCTGAGATAGTGCGATTTTGGACTCGTGTACATGAAGTGATGAGTGAGGTCACGGGTGTGCGGTTGATGCCGGAGGCTAGGAGATGCTTGCTGAATGTGTGGGAGCCAAATGACTACAATGTATCGCAGCTTCGATGGGTGACCCTGGGCAACATGATCGCCAAGAGGGATATTGCCCAACTATGGGGAGCTCAGGGACCGCCTGGGATTCGGCAATGGAAACAAAACATGGATTGGTGCATGTTCAGGGAAAAAACTGTGTATATTTCTCGAGGTACGCCCCGTAAATGGGGGAAGATATGGACTCAATGGAACTCTTACCGTGGTGATATATGTTCCCCCCCTCTCCCAGAATTGGATATTGCATCCGCATCCCCATAGCCCACTGATTCCTCCACTTGATGCTATGTATTGGACTGCTGTTGATCCCACTGCCCCCCCTTCGAGATTTCTCACCACAGATATTGTATGAATAATTGTAGAATTTTCCCACTCCCCCCCACAGGATGCAACTCTGTATTGTAATGACGCCGCCTTGTTTCTCTTTGTTCCTTGCAAAGTTATTTGTGTGTTTTAAAATTAATAAAAATGTTTAAAAAAAAAAAAAAAGAGCATGTTGGCGACTGGTTAGTCGATTACACCTATGTAGCGCTTTGGTGCAGCAGTTATAACTCATGAAATATTCAGTGCAACTCACAAGGAGGGGGCAGGTTTAAGTGCACATTGGCTGCAATCGAACTCTTAAGATGATGGGCTGTGTGTATCCATTCTAAGCACTCAGTCTTCGCTAAGTGATCTTGTTTTGTTGTTGTGTCAATGCTTTGCTGCGCCTGTTTGACTTACAACGTGCATTCTCTTTCCCCAAACTCGATGTGACAACCACAACCACACACACACTCACACACACACAACCACACACACACACACAACCACACACACAACCACAACCACACAACCACACACACAACCACACACACACACAACCACACACACACACACGCAACCACACACTCACAACCACAACCACACACACAACCGCACATAGAACTACACACACACAACCAAACACACCCCACACACATACACACAACAACACTCACACACACATAACCACACACAACCACACACAACCACACAACCACACACACACAACCACACACACACAACCACGCCCACACCCACAACCACACACATACAACCACAACCACACACAACCCCACAACCACAAACACAACCACACACACACAAACAGACACACAACCACACACACAACCCCACACACAACCACACACACACAACCACAACCACACACACAGCCACAACCACAATCACACACACTACCACACACACAACCACACAACCACAAACACACAACCACACACACAACCACACACACAACCACACACACACAACCACACACGCACACAACCACACACACAACCACACATACAATCACACACAACCACACACACGCACAACCACACACATACACACAACTACACACACACAACCACACACATACACAACCGCACACATACACACAACCACACACACACACACACACAACCAAACACATATAACCACAACCACACGCAACCACACAACCACACACACACACAACCACACACACACACACACACAACCAAACACATATAACCACAACCACAACCACACGCAACCACACAACCACACACACACAACCACACACACAACCACACACACAGACACAACCAAAACCACACCCACAACCACACATAAACACAACCACAACCACACCCAACCACACAACCACGCACATAACCCAACACACACAACCACACACACACAACCACACACACAACCACACACAACCACTACCACACCCACAACCACACACACAACCACAACCACACACACAACCACACACACACAACCACAACCACACACACACACACAACCACAACCACACAGACAACCACACACACAACCACACACAACCACCCAACCACACACACAACCACACCCACAACCACACACAACCACAACCACACCCACAACCACACACAACCACAACCACACACACACACAACCACAACCACACACACAAACAACCACACCCACAACCACACACAACCACCCAATCACACACACAACCACACCCACAACCACACACAACCACAACCACACACACAACCACACACACAACCACACACACAACTACACATACAACCACACACACACAACCACACACACGACCACACCCAACCACACACACACACAACCACACCACACACACAACCACACACACACAACCACACAACCACAAACACACAACCACACACACAACCCCAACCACACGCACAACCACACACACAACAACACAACCACACACACAACTACACATGCACGCAACCACACATACAATCACACACACACACACAACCACATACACACAGCCACAACCACACAAAACCACACACACAAAAGCACACACACACAACCACACACACACACAACCACAGAACCACAACCACACAACCACAACCACACACAACCACAAACAACCACACACACACAACACACAACCACACACACAATCACACACAACCACAGACACACAACCACACACACATACACAACCACACACACAACCACACACACTCACATACACACAACTACACACAACCACACACACAACCACAAACACACATACAACCACACACAACCACACACACAACCACACACACAATCAACCACACACACAACCACGCACACAACCATACACACCACCACACACAACCACACACACAACCACACACAACCAAACACATGTAACCACACCCACAACCACACGCTACCACACAACCACACACACACAACCACACACACAACCACACACACAGACACAACCGCAACCACACCCACAACCACACATACACACAACCACAACCACACACAACCCCACAACCACACACATAACCCACACACACACAACCACGCACACAAACAACTGCACACACAACCACACACAACCACCCAACCACACACAAAACCACAACCATACACAACCACAACCAAACACACAACCACAACCACACACACAACTACACATACAACCACACACACAACCACACACACACACAACCACACACAACCACACACACAACCACACCCAACCACACACACACCCAACCACACCACCACAACCACACACACAACCACACACACACAACCACAACCACACACACACACAACCACAACCACACACACAACCACACACACAAACAACCACACACACAACCACACACAACCACCCAACCACACACACAACCACACCCCAACCACACACAACCACACCCACAGCCACAGACACAACCACACACACAACTACACATACAACCACACACACACACACAACCACACACACAACCACACCCAACCACACCCACACACCACACACGCAACCATACACACACACAACCACACAACCACAAACACACAACCACACTCACAACCGCAACCACACGTACAACCACACACACACAACCACACACACAACCACACACACAACCACACACACAACCACATGTACAATCACACACACACAAACAACCACATACACACTACCACAACCACACACACAACCACACACACACACACAACCACACAACCACAACCACACAACCACAACCACACACAACCACACACAACCACACACAACCACACACACAACCACACACAACCACACACACAATCACACACACAACCACACACACACAACCACACACACATACACAACCACACACACAACCAGACACACAACCACACACACACAACCACACACACACACACAACCCCACACAAAACCACACACATGACCACAACCACACATACAACCACACACAACCACACACACACAACCACACACACAACCACACACACAACCACACACAACCACACACAACCACACACACAACCACACACACAACCACACCCACACACACACAATCACACACACACAACCAGACACACAACCACACACACATCCACACACCCACAATCACATCTGCACTCACAACTGCACCCACAACCACACACACACACCACGCCTACACACACAACCACACACACAACCAAACACACACACACAACCACACACACACAACCACACACACACAACCACACACACCCACACACAACCACCCACATGACACACACAACCACACACACAATGACACACATACACAACCACACACACACAACCGCACACACACACACACACACAACCATACACACAACCACACACACAACCACACACACAACCACACACAACCACACACACAACCACACACAACCACAGCCACACACACAGCCACACACATAACCACACCCAACCACACATCCACACCCACACCCACAACCACACCTGCACCCACAATCGCACCCACACCCACAACCACACCCACACATCACCCCACACACAAAACCACACACACAACTACACACACACAACCAAACACACACACACACAACGACACACACACACAACCACACACACACACAACCACACACACAACCACATACACAACCACACACACACACAACCACACCTATCATTGGTATAGCCAATAGATATCGCCTTTGGGACCTTATAAGTGTTTAGCCATGCAACAGTTGATGTGGTTGCACCAAGGATATTGTGCTGCATAACTAAATACTTAGAAGGTCCCAAAAGCGAGACCTATTGGCTATGCCAATGCTCATTCTACCTAGCCCCTCAATTGTGGAACCAGCTCCCTATACACCTTCGGGCATTACAGACCATAGATTATTCAAAAATAGGCTAAATCCTGGAAGTTCTAAGTAAGTACCCCTAGCGCTTAGGTGACGGCGCCAGGAGACCCCAACAGGTTGATGTCAGCGCTCAATAAAAGCCTTAATAAAAAAAAATATAAACGCTTGGCATGACGTCACTAATTTGCATTATATAGAATGTGTTTATGCATTGGCTGAACTACACTCCCCAGCATCCTCATATGTTGAAATGCTGAGCAGTGACGAATGCAGAGAGATTGGCTCATTTGCTTTACACCTTGCATCAGTAATGGAAAACGAATTACGTACCCGGGCCGTGATCTAGGAAATGGTTAAATCATTTGTCCTTTTCCCTTTACATTAGCTTCACATTTGTATTTCCTTTTGCTTGCTTGGTTTAGATCAGCTCTTCATAAGTATCAGCACTGGGAGTTCAAAGTACTGCAGATCCATCGTCGTGTGCAGAAAAAAGCACAGTTTACTTTGCAACTGCCAAATCACATGGTATTTATAGCACCTAGAAGGACAGGTGGGAGTGCCCTCCCCACCCCACATCCCAAAGACAAACAAAGAACAATGTTCAAACAGGATCCCAGTCCTAAGTGTCAGGTGTGAAAGTTCAGATAACAAGGACTTGTCGGTTACCACCTGCCTCAGGGAGGGGGTATAGTTCTTTTCGCAGTCTTCTATCTGACTTTAACCCTTAATTGAAGGTGCCCCCTCCCCCCTTACAACTTAGACCTGTGCCTCTGTCTGTAGTTTTGTACCTTTGTCCTATTTATCAAAGCACTATGAATGAGACTGGGCATGGAAAGTGGAAATAAAGGGAGAGTCAGGAAGAGACAAGGAAGGGAACAAGAGAAACAGCAAGCTGAGAAGGATGACAAAGATAAGGAGAGTCAGACAAAGTCAGAGAAAGGCAGAGGGAAAAGGAAAGTGGAATTGAGAGAGGCATAGACAGTGGCAGGCGACAGAGAGAAAGAGATGGGAAGAGAACAATATGAAAAGAGCAAAAAAAGACAGGCTCAAACATAAAAAGGTAGAAAGCTAGTCCAATTAGCCACAGGAGCCAGGCGCTGTGGAGTCTGTCACTCAGTTAATGTGTTTTTGGATAAAAATGGTGCACCGAAAGAAATTCAGAAAAAGAAAAAGTGTGATGCCCCGGTTACTTACCGCAATCTTCATTACTCCAAGTATTGTCTTCCTCGCCACATGAGTTACGAAGTGAGCTTCAGCTTCACATCACCATCACGACCACCATCACCATTGACACAGTACAAGAGGTCGGACAACCCACCCCACTTCCTATAGAACTACCAAGCCCTTAAAGCAACCACATGAAGCGGATAGTAAAACAGGGAGGGAGGGATGGGAACTCATGTGGCAAGGGAGACAATATTCAGAGTAATGAAGATTACCTGTAAGTAACCGGGGCATTACCTCCCTGTAAGTGTTACTTGCCACCAGAGTTACAAAGTGAGCACATTCCCAAGCCAACAGCTTCATGAACACTCACAAGAAACCACAAACCACTGGATAATGCAAATACCAAGTTTAATCCAAATAAAAAATGCAGATGAAAAAAACAAGCAGACGCCCACAAAAGGAGCAACAATCAAGAGCAAGAAGAGCCAGCCTGGAGAACAGCATCAGCAAAAAACCTTGCAGAAGGACCACCCAACACCACTCGAAAGTGATCCATGAACATGTGAGGAGAGGACGACTTAGCAGCCCTACAGATATCCTCAAGTCGAGACCCCGTGAAAGAGGCCCAGGAGACACACAAACTCCGGGTAGACCGACCCTAGATCCAGGCAGACACCTCGGACCCCTGGGAACCATAGGCCAGCAAGATCATCTGCAAATACACCAACACAGCCCGTCGGGCCTCCAGCAGAGAGAGACTAGCATCCACCCCGGACACAATGACCAGAGTGGAAGTAGGCAGAATGACCTCACGGAAACGGTTGACAACCGATGAGACCTTGGGTGGGAACTTAGGATAGGGGCACAAAACAATTTGGTCCGGCAAGACACGCAAAAAAGGAGGAGACCGCAAAAAAGATCCCAGCGGCCAAATCTGACCAGGGGACACACTGGCCACCAGGAACATTGCCGTCATAGTTAAGAATTTAACATCGACAGACCCCAAGGGCTCAAACGGGACCCCTTGAGGGGCCTGCAACGCCAATGGAAGATCCCAGGAAGGGGAAAGACAAATCGCCGTTGGACATTGCAGAAAACAACTCTGAAGCAGCTGGGTCACTAGAAAATCTAGACTGTCCAACTGAAAACTGCGGAATGCCCTCAATGCCATCCACTGAGGCCGAAGTGTAGAAGGAGCCAGGCCCAAGGTAAAACCATCCAACAGGAAATCCAGCACCCTCATCGGATCCACAGATCCAGAGGCTAGGCCCTTAGAAACACATCACTGAGACAAGGACTCCCAATGGCGGAATAAGAATGAAGAGTCGCAGGGTGATTGAAACCCTGCAGCTAGTCAACCACCTCCACAGAGCAGCCCTGAGACCAGAGGCTCACTCTCTCAAGAGCAAGGCCTGAAGTTGGAGTCGATTTAGAACCTTCACAGGAAGAGGAGGGCCCTGCAATGGGCACAAAAGATCAGGGATCGCCCAACACTCCTGGATGGCCATCTCCATCAGCAGATGAAACCAAGGGCGGCGAACGCAACTGAACAAATGCCCTGTCTAGTTGAATCTTGCACAGACCCCAAGCAATCAAAGGGATTGGAGGAAATGCGTAAAGCAGGGAGTATGGCCACCGGAATGACATCGCATCCACCCACCATGCCTCCAGACATGGAAGAATCGAGCAGAAGCGGGGCAGGTGAGCATTGGCCCTGTCGGCAAATGAATTGACTGTTGGGCACCCAAACCTGGACTGCAACATCTGGAACACCTCCCCTATCAGGGAGATGGAAGCCATGGGGGGAAACACTCTGCTCAGTTGGTCCGCCTCACAGTTCTCTCTCCCCGGGAGATAGACTGCACGAAGAGACAACACAGTCTCCTCCGCCCCGGTCAGCTCTGGAGAGTCTGCAGCCCAGATCTAAAAAAAACAGGGAGTGGGGTCGGTCGTCCCTCCTCTTGCACTGTGCCAAGAGTGATGGTGGTCGGCCATGTTGGGGAGGGATGGGAGGCATAGAATGTCAATTGCTTTGGAGGGTTCTGGTGTGGAGCTGAAGCTCACTTCATAACTCAGGTGACGAGGAAGACTTACGGGGAGGTAATAGTAGTTACATTCTGTGTTACTTAATTGGTCCTAAGCAGGCTGCATTTTAAAATGTATGACGGTTTAAAGTATCCATTGTAGAGAACTTTGTGTCTGTAATAGCAGTGAGATAGTGGTGCTGATTGATGCACGTGCTGGTGAGATCTGTTTGCAGTCTAGTCACATCTTTGACATATCATAAAATAGCAAACAGGAACTATCTGCCAGCTGCAAACCACAGGCAGCATGTAACATGCAGGCCAGAGCAAATTGTTTACACGCTGCTTTGAATGTTTTCATTTTTAAAGTCTGACACCATATTTCTTTCAAAGCAGACATTCTCTATAAATGGACACACATCCATGAAATGATTATTAGGTGCCCATTTGTTGCAAGACCCTGATTACTCAGACGCTGCCACTTTCACTAGATATGATATAATATTATGTATCAGTTTAAGACCAGAGAGGAAAAAAACATCAGATATGGCGCCCTCTTCCATCTGCTTCAACACTCAGACACAGATCACTCTCTTTGAAAAAGAAAATATCCACGCTCATTTAAAAGAGTCCACTTTAAGGCATTACGCCCAAAATGTCACTTCTTGAACTTTCCAAGCTTATCTATATATCATTAAATGTATTTCCTTTTATTTCCACATATAGTCGTATGTCCACTCATTCTGGAGCGGGAGGAAGGAGAATTGCTTTAACAAACAACATAATGAATCAGTGTAATGAAGATTACTGGTAAGTAATCAGAGCATTCATTATCGCCTATGCCATCTTCTTTGTCACAGTTTTCCCACTAATGAATAGATATGTGTATTGCACTCAGTTTAAATGCGACTTGGACGTTTATTTGGTAAGTGTGAGGCGCTAGATCAGTGCCTGCTAACTGTGTATACAAATGTATGTGGCCTGGTATCACTAGATAACCAGGACTCTAGCACACACTACATAAAGAACAAGTATTCCAATAGAACTTTTGTTAATAATACTTTTATCACTATTTCATCAAAAAATTCATTGTGAAGTATATCATACATTTATGCAATCATGTTGAACATAAAATAGTCAAAACATTGTATCATGTATATTTTTTACACAGGAAAATATATACTGAAAACCCAATGCATTTCGGGGTTAAACACCTTCGTCAGGGGTCTGTTGGAAAGAGAAAGAAAAAGAAAAAGGAAACTCTATTACTGTTTTCCCACTGACAATTTACCCAGGCTCCTATGACCAATACAAACGCAAAACCTCCGACCAGCGGTCAGAGGCATTCTGCCCGACACAGTAGGTTTAAAGTCTGACCGCCATATTAGGATGACAGCGGTCGGAGTTAAACCTGTGGGGGAATTCCGACGTGGTTTCGACGGACCCAAGGAGCCAGTCGGTTCATCAGGCAGATAACATAATCGCTTAATGGTGGCTGCTCTGCCATCGGGATTATGATGTTGGCTTCCGACAGCCAATCCATGTAGGCCTTCCCGACATGGAAAGGCTGTCAGAAAGCAACATTAGGGGCCCTGAGTAGGGCCCCCTTCCCTACTGGCCCTCCACAATGGAGTCTGGGGGGCACTAAACATTCCTGCACTGTGTGGCAGGCACCACACCACTATGGGTGGTCACATAAAAATATTGCGGTCGGTGCCGCTGACCAGAGGTCGGGCAGATCCTGTCCGCAACAGTGTCCACTCGACATCATAATAAGGCCCCATGTGATTTATTAAACAGAACATAGAGGGAAAGGAGGGAATGTGAATATTCTGTGATATTCTCGTTTCCACCCAATATTCACATTCGCTCCTTTTCCCTTTTTGTGTGTGCATGATTTCTAACAAAGGGAGGATGGAAAAGGAGATGTCCCTCTCTCCTCTTTTTTGTTTCTTGAAATATGGGAGAGAGACAAGGAAGTGGGTGGGAAAAAGGACAGATTCGTTTTATTAAAGGGGTAGGGATTATGAAAGAGTAAGTGGAGTTTAGGGAGGGTGAGGTAGGGTCATGCAGTGGTCCAAAGAGAGACACCAACCGCACAAGAGTATGCCAGTTGCATTACTCTGGAGGTTCAGTCATGTAACTTACACTTTTGTAATATTGAAAATTGCGTGTCATTTGACTAAAGGAGCTAATTAACAATGCAAATGCTGTCTCTGAACAAGAATGTTCTTAAAGAAAAATTAAAAGCCATGAAGACAGCAATAAAGTCACGCTGCTGATGAAGAATTTAGAAAGCGCGACAAGTTCCCTGGGGTGTCTAGGCGCTGCCTTTAATATGTACAGATCACGACAAAAGAAGGCTTGAGAATTATGCCATAAACAGCCAGGTTTTAAGGCCATTTCTAAATTTTAAAAGGCTGGGCATTTTTTTTGCGTGGTTGGCTGAGAGTTCCATAGGCTGGCAGTTGTGGCCGTGAAACTCTTACTACCCCACCTAGCCCTGCTGACTCTAGGAACAATTAAGTTTCCATGATCGGCGGATCTAAGGGATATAGCAGGAGTGTAAGGCTTTAAGAATTTCGCCAGCTGGATTGGGCCCAAGTTGTTAAGAGATTTGAAGGCGATGCAGAGTGATTTAAATTGGATCCTCTTGGCTACCAGTAGCCAGTGAAGACAGACTAAGGCGGTGGAAACTGAGTCAAAATTAGAGATACCTAGCAGCATTCTTGCTGCTGCATTCTAAGCAGTCTGACGTTTTTTAATACTACGCTTATGAGCACTGGAGAAAAGGGCATTACAGTAGTCCAGTCTTGAGGATATCAGCACCTATACCACCATTTCCCTCAAGTTCATAGGTATTGCAGGAAGAGTTTTCCTCAACATTTTCAAGATGAAAAAGCACTGCGTCATATCCTTGAGTCCCATGCAAATGCAGGTTATGACAGCCATCTGAAAGATGGAGCCTCATTTTCCTCTTGTGCTGATGTTACAGAAGTGGGGGGGTTTGTCTCGTGCAGCCCGCACAATCCAGTACGAGGTGACTGGGGTAATATTTCATGGAGCACCAACATGAGTTGGGAAGAATTTCCCAACATGTGATAGAAAGGTCCCTCGGCCAATGTATCCAGAGATGGGCACATCATGTAAACTGGGACACTCCTATCAACTCTCTCACATTTGGAGGGTGTCACCTTCTCTTTACTTCCATTCACCCACATTACAAACAAAAGCCACCATTGATTTTAATGGGGTCACCCGCTTTTCAAACCTATATCACCCTTCATAAAAAAAGTTCATCCTTCATTCACCTTAAAGCAATTCTTCCTAACCAATTTAGAACCACAACCCACTTTTTTGAACGACATACTGAGAGGGGTAGATATGAAGATGGGAGAATATGTCAGTGGGTAATCTGCTGTAACATTACTTTAGTTGGACAATGCCCAGAGCACACAAATGGATCACTGAAAATATATCGACCACATAAATATCGAGATACAAAAATATCGATGATAAAATATCGACGGACAAAATATCGACTGGCTATCTTCAAACAGGTAAGTACAAAAATATCGAGTTAAAAATATCGTTTACAAAAATATAGTTGTAAAAAATATCGTATTCACTAAAAACAGTGTTAAATTAAATTAATATTAATAATTAATTACTAAAATATACTTAAACTTACCTAAATTAACTTATAATAATTAAATAATTAATGAAAGTTAAATAAATATTTTTTTATTTCATATTTATTAAAACATATATATATAGTAACAAAATATAATAAAATAATACCCAAAAACTGACCCTGAACCCTAAAAATACCCCTTTACCCAAAAACCCAAAACTGACCCTGAACCCTAAAAATACCCCTTTACCCGATAACTGAAAACTGAGCCTAAACCCTAAAAATACCCCTTTACCCAAAAACTGAAAACTGACCTGAACCCTAAAAATACCCCTTTACCCAAAAACTGAAAACTGACCCTGAACCCTAAAAATACCCCTTTACCCAAAAACTGAAAACTGACCCTGAACCCTAAAAATACCCCTTTACCCAAAAACTGAAAACTGACCCTGAACCCTAAAAATACCCCTTTAACCAAAAACTGAAAACTGACCCTGAACCCTAAAAATACCCCTTTACCCAAAAACTGAAAACTGACCCTGAACCCTAAAAATACCCCTTTACCCAAAAACCCAAAACTGACCCTGAACCCTAAAAATACCCCTTTACCCAAAAACCCAAAACTGACCCTGAACCCTAAAAATAAAAACGATTTTTTTTTACTATCTATATTATATACTTACATATTTTCACTTTCTATATTATTTACAGTCGATATTACTTCACTTACCTTAAAAACGATATTTTGGCTGTCTATATTCTGTCCTGTCGATATTTTGTCCAAACGATATTTTTGACTCGATATTCTGTCCAAACGATATTTTGGAGTTGATATTATGTCTGTGCACCCACACAAATCACTAGGAACACAAGTTTGCCTATCCGATGGTGTCATGTTGCATTTACTTTGTAAACAAAGTACTTTAACCATTAGGACTGGGGAGGAGTGAGTACAAATCAAGCACAAGCTTTAAATGTGACTCGCTCTGACTCAGCCCTACTGAGCCTCCAACAGAACTAGTCTGCAAGTAATTACATTAAATTGTCTGTGCAGCCTAGTGCTCTCAGGGCCTGGTGAGAGGTGCATGCAGCTGACAAGACCAAGACACTGTAGGCTGCAGTAAAAACATTACAAAAGAAGATGCTGCAAAATTGTCAAGATCAGGACTATCTGTGTATTCTCTCTCTTGAAAGGGATCAATGTTAGCTTCTCCACAAACAGTCTCCCGAATGAGCGTTCCTAACTAATGTTAAGACACACAAAAATGCTGCATATTTTACAGTTATAACTTTGATACTGCTATGAACGGTAGATATGTCACACATCTTCTTGTAAGACGTTTCCTACTCTTTAAGATAATGTTGCTAGCTAGGTGTTGTTTCTAAAGTTTCAGAGCCCAGCTATTACCTCATCTCTATGTTGAAACCCAGGCCATTTCTCTAAAGCATATTACCCCAATTTCAACTTGATGGATATCAGATTTTAGAAGTCTCTACATGGCCAGACAGTGCCACCAACCAGAGCATCCCAAGATGCAACAACATATATAACTTGCACCCAAGTGAGAACCATTAAACCTTCTTTCTACAGTTCTCTACCCTCAGATTGCATGCACGCTCTCCTTATACTATATATATACCCTGCATGAACCATTGTGTTCCATCCATTGATCTTTCTCTCTCCTTCTTTTCTATCAAATGTCCCTCTTCTACCCACATTCTCCGCATGCAATATTATTTCTGAGTGGAGCCTACTCTGATGCCGGCCTGTTTGCCTAACCCTCCAGTACATTTCTGCATAATGACTGTGCCCCTCATAAATCACACGTCCTCCTTCTCTGTAACCATTCCTTGCAATCCAACAATAGTTGACCTCTACTCGTCCCACCTCCATTTACAGGAATTCACAACAATGACCACCCCCTAACTCCCAATACCGTTAATCTGCCACGAACAAACTGGAGAACATGTATGTAACATGTCTTTAAACATGGAGACTGTCCCAACAAAATGGAAATAAGCAAGGGTTAAACCAACTCTCAAAAAAACCAAGGGCAGATCTGAATGAATTAGGTAACTTTCGACCAATCTCCTTGCTTCCATACTTTGGGAAGGTAATGGAGTCATTGGTCAACAAACAACTCACAACATATCTAGAAAGCAGACAACTGTTCGATCCCTCCCAGTCAGGTTTTCCGGTAGGACATAGCACCGAAACTACACGTGTAGAAGTAGTAGACGTTTCCCTAGCTGTGGGACATGCATCATTGCTGGTTCTTTTAGATCCATCAGCTGCCTTCAACACCATCTTCCACACAATCCTAAAACAAAGGTTAGAGGAGATTGCGGATGCAGGGAAAGCCCTCAACTGGCTGATGAACTACTTGAAGGGACAGACAATCTCTGTACAACTGCATTCCTATGTATCTCGCAGCATAGTAAGGGAGTCCCCACAGATCCATGCTTTTCAACATATACTTTGCACCACTGGCAAGAGTAATAAGATCATTTGGGTTTGAGGTAATCTCGTATACAGATGATATCCAGTTGTTAATGAACATGGGACTCAATCCAGCAGAAACCAAAATAAGATTCAAAAACGTCATGAATCACGTCACCGACTCGATGCAGACACATTGCCTTCAACTTAACGCAGGTGAGACTGAGGTGATATTGTTTGGGAAAGCATAGGAATTCTGGTCGAATGACTGGTGGCCGACGAGTCTCGGCCCATGCCTCACCCGAAAAATAACAGTACGGAATCTTGGCATTATAATTGTTAACAAACTGTCTCTGAAGGACCAGGTAAACCATACTTTGGGTACCTGCTACGGCATTTTGCAAACGTTTTGAAAAATCTTCCAATGGATTCCATTGGAGCCTAGGAAATCCCTAGTAAAGGCGTCGATAATAAGTCACCTAAACTATGGAAAAGCCTTAATAGTGTCCATGCATGAGGAACTATATACCAGGCTTCAGGTGGTGCAAAACACTGCAGCACAATTGGTGCTACACCTTCCGCCCCCATCTTAAAAACCATACACTGGTTACAAATAAGGAAACAAACACGTTACAAGCTTATCTGCCTTACACACAAGACTCTACATGGAAACGGACAGCAGTAATTATTGAGAAAATTCAAATGGTATGCCCCAACAAGGATTCATTGGTCAGGAGGAAAACATCTATTGATCCACCACAGGGCCCGAACTATTAGAAATGACGGCAGATCATTTTCCTACCTAGCCCCTCAATTGTAGACCCAGCTCACTAGACACCTTTGGGCTATTACAGGCCATAGATTATTCAAAACAAGCATTGGCATAGCCAATAGGTCTCGCCGTTCGAACCTTATAAGTGATTAGCCATGCAACAGTTGATGTTGTTGCACCAAGGATATTGTGCTGCATAACTAAATACTTATAAGGTCCCAAAAGCGAGACCTATTGGCTTTGCAATGCAATAGGTCCTGGAGTTACAAGAGTTTCAGCTATTGTAAATAACAATGCCTTTTATTATTGTTTAAAAAAAAAAGCCATAATTTGCAATGTCAATAGCTCAAACTTGCGTAAATGCGAGACCTATTGCATTGCAAATGCTTGTTACAGTTATTCTCATGGTCTCTATAGTTCGGACTTGTCCCAAAACTAAGTATGCTTGCTATCCTCCTTCTAGTACGCAACTGCTTGTTCTTTGCTGGATTTATGGCTACCGTTGAGATATTTCCAGAAAGCAATGTACTAGCTTTAATTGATTTATGTTTTGCCTTAGGAAGAAGGAACCGATAATCAATTTTGGCAGAAGTTACGGACATATTTTTTATTTAATTCCCAGTCCTTCACCTTTTAGAGTTAGGTCCTCTGGAGATTCCTGGCCACTTATTCTTTTAATTTTTGGGGCATTAAGCGTTTTCACCAACACTGCAAGATTATTATTGATTTGCATAGACTTTTGTGGGATTGGGATCATCATTCCTATTCGAATTAATCCAAATACTATCACAGTACAAATTATATTCATATTGTTGTGCTAGTATAGTTTAGTATTTTAATATACTAATATAGTTACAACCAACCGACCTGTGCTAACGTGGGCTGGTATTTAGTCAAATAATGTTTTCAAAGGTGCCATACTAGTACTGAAATAGAATAGGCAAAACCAGTAGAGCACAGGTGGAGGACATCAAATGTATTACATTTCCAATCAACAGTTCAAACTTCATCCCGTAGCCCACATTCACCAGTGGCCCAGTTACTAAGGAATTTGGACAGGAATAGATTAGACTAAAAACTAAATTGCAAAATGTTCCAAACAAAAATGGAGGCAAACATCCACACTAGTTTGCATCAACTCATACCAATTAAGACAGAAAAAAGTATTAATTAGTTAATTTCTGACAGTTTTCACAATAGACTTCGTCAATCACTCAAATCAGTGAAAAAAGTGTTTGCATTTTTTGTCTTACGGAACTTTCCAGGGCCTTACCAGCCATGCACTTTTGCAGACTTGTAAAACATTTGGCTTAACTGGACTTCCCAACTAAGTCACAAGCTGTGCCGTTTGTTGTCTTCCTGTCCTGGCGCCTCCTCAGTCACATGCTCCTGTCTCTGCACCGGTTCCTCCTTTTAATTGCCCCTAAATTGCCAGTAGCGGCAAGAGAGCTAGCTTTACTACCAGAGTGGACCAACGCCTTATAGGTAGCTGCAACACCTCAGAATCTTGGGAGATCGGATTGTGAGAACGAGGAAGAAAGCAAAAAATAAAACAGACATGCCGTAGGTTAGGAACCTAGACAGGCCAGCTCATGTCATGCAGTGTGACTAGCGTAGTGGGAGGAGACATTCAGAAGACATATATATATATATATATATATATATATATATATATATATATGCAAAACGAACTCCCGACTCCACCGCTGCAAAGGCGGCTCCAAATCAGGACGCGGACCACACGGCAAGTTGAATTTAAAGTGCTTTTATTTTTCCTTTTAGGCAAACATGACGCGTTTCGTCCTGTAACCCCCGGATTTGATCACACATATATATATATATATATATATATATATATATATATATATATACATTGTTGTAATTATGGTTACATCAGAGTATTAATTTAAAAGCATTTTTGTTTTCATAATAACTTTGGAGCAGTATTATGAATCTGCGCAAAACTTCCCAAAAATGTTCATTCTACTGGGTTTCCTCATAGCCCTTTTTGTACATTTTCGGGACTGGTAGGGGAATGTTGCAAGGGATCAGAACAGGCTCAAGGTGGTTTCAAGAAATTGGCATTTAGAAGTGTTTTTGGGTGGCCTTCAATGAGTTTTTGTTTTTTTTAAAGATAGAGAAATATGTACTAATAGTCTGCAGTGGGTATTTGAATTGCTTACTGTGGAAGTTCGGCAATCTTTGAAATGGTCTATGATCGCCGTCCAGTGGACAGCTTGAAAACTGCCGTTTTCCCCAGCAGGGTTCCAGAAGCCCAGTTGAGAAGAAACACCACACCACATTTTAATGCCCCGTGACGACAGAGGAAAAACAGATGGCGGCGCGTGTACACGCGTGTAACCGCATGCTGGTGGCCTTTGGAAGCACTTTTAAAAGCCAGCTACTAAATGTCTCGGCCAGATCAGCGCATGCGCTGAATCAGGCCGAGACCGAAAAAGGCTTAAAATGTGGGGGCCTCATTTATGAAAAGTGACGCATCTACCTAGATGCGTCACTTTGTAAATATGGCGCAAAAAGGCGCATTTTTTACGCCACTGGTGCGTCACAAAAAGTGACGCACCAGCGGCGTAAAAGTGACGCACGGCCTCATAAATGAGGCCCCGGATGTTCTATGTATCCCTAATGACTATGGTTAATATGTTGCAACACTTTCGCAACAGCGCCTTGAGACCCCGACAGGGTGATGTCTGCGCTCAATAAAATACATTAGTAATATTAATAATAATATAAACGCTTGGCATGACATAACTAATTTGCATTATGTAGAATGCGTTTATGCATTGGCTGAACTACACTCCCCAGCGTCCACATATGTTGAAATGCTGAGCAATGACAAATGCAGAGAGATTGGCTCATTTGTTTTACACCTTGCATCAGTAATGGAAAAATAATTAAGTACCCGGGCCGTGATCTGGGAAATGGTTGAATCATTTGTCCTTTTCCCTTTACATTAGTTTCACATTTGTATTCCCTTTTGCTTGCTTGGATTAGATTAGTTCTTCATAAGTATCAGCACAGGGAGTTCAAAGTACTGCAGATTGGCTATGCATCGTCGTGTGCAGAAAAAAGCACAGTTTACTTTGCAACTGCCACATCACATGGTATTTATAGCATCTAGAAGGACAGGCAGGTGTGATCCCAACGCCTCCCCCATCCCAAGGCAAACAAAGAACACTGTTCAGACAGGATCTTAGTCCTAATGTCCGTTGTTAAAGCTGAGATAACAAGGACTTGTCTGTTACCACCTGCCTCAGGGAGGGGGCAGAGTTCTGTTCGCAGTCTTCCATCTGACTTTAACCCTGAATTGAAAGGTGCCCCCTCCCCCCTTACAACTTAGACG
The DNA here is from genome assembly GCF_964261635.1 of Lissotriton helveticus. Classification (NCBI taxonomy): domain Eukaryota; kingdom Metazoa; phylum Chordata; class Amphibia; order Caudata; family Salamandridae; genus Lissotriton; species Lissotriton helveticus. The sequence goes on along the minus strand of NC_136069.1, from coordinate 1,599,254,996 downwards.
TGTGCCTCTGTCTGTAGGCTTGTGCCTTTGCCCTGTTTCTCAAAGCACTATGAATGAGACTGGGCATGGAAAGCGGAAAGAGCGGGCGAGTCAGGATTCAGAAGAGACAAGGAAGGGAGGAGGAGAAACAACAAGCGAAGAAAATGGACAAAGATAAGGAGAGGCAGACAAAGTCAGAGAAAGGCAGAGGGAAAAGGGGAAGAGGAATAGAGAGAGGCAGAGACATTGGCAGGTGAAAGAGAGAAAGAGATGGGACGAGGAAACTGTGAAAATATTTTTAAAAAGACAGGCTCAAACATACAATGGTAGAAAGCTAGTCCAATTAGCCACAGGAGCCAGGAGCAGTGAAATCTGACACTCAGTTCATATGTTTTTTGGATTAAAATGGTGCACCGAAAGAAATTCAGAAAAAGAAAAAGTGTGATGCCCCGGTTACTTACCGCAATCTTCATTACTCCGAGTATCGTCTTCCTCGCCACATGAGTTAAGAAGTGAGCTTCAGCTCCACACCAGAAGACTCCAAAGCAATTTACATTCTATTTACTCTATTATCCACGTTAGACAAAGCAACATGGGCCATTGTGAAGAGCGACAGCGGAAAACTGGCAGGACCGGATGGTGCCCTGGTCGATTTGTTCAACTATCTACCTGATTTGTAGGCACCGATTCAGACTCCAGTATTGAACGGTGCAGCTAATGGCCATATTCCTACATCCTAGGCTGAAACAGAGGTAATCCTGATTTTTTTAAAAATGCTACTGTAGTGTTGCTGGCAGTGGGGTGTACCACTGCAGCACACGCCCCCTCCCACTGTTATCAAGTTTGCCCCTCCAGCGTGGAGGGACTTGGTTAAGCCCAACGTGAGCGTTGGCGACGTAAAGGAAAGGAATAAAAAGCCCAGACCCCCGGGGCGTGGTTATGTCTGAATGCTGACCACTACCAGCACACACGTGTCCTGTGGCTCTCATTACTAGGCCTTAGACCAGGACACTACACTGGCGACGAGATGGTCTCAATCCACCCCATCACGTGCCCCAGCAGCACCATCGCACACCGGGTGTGCTCCACATCCCAGCGCCGTGCAAGCCTGCACACGACGCACTGCCCAGCCCTCCCGAGCGCAGTCAGCCTGCTGTGGCCCGCCTCGGTGACTCTGTCGGCGTGCCTGCCCCTGCGGTGCCTCGCGCCACTCACCGGTGCCCCAGGACGTCTCCTGCCTGCCTCCGTGGCCGTCCGGCGTCCTCCGCTGCACCACGGACCGGATTGCCGCTTTCAGGTACCCCAGGAGCCCCCGCTGCTCCCCGCTGCCACCAACTCCTTTGCTGCATCTCCCAGATCGGCCCCGGCCCCTGCCGGCTCCACAGATACCCGCGCATGCGCTGTGTGCGCCCGGCACCACGCTTCTGGCGCGCAACGCGACCTCCCTGCCATCCCTCACGCATCTCGCGTGTGACCGGACCCTGCCAAACCTCACCCATCTCGCGGAGCGAGGCCTACGAGCCCTCCACAATTCCAGGATCCGTTTCTGGTGCCTGCAAGAGCCTGCGCAGCCGCCTACGGCCCCTCCTGTCACCCATTCTTCTCTGTGTCCGCTGTCATGGCCACCGTGCCGCCTCTTGAACCTTTTGCCGTCACTGGAACACCCCCGTCGCAGGCAGCCCGGTGGAAGAAATGGGTAGAGCGTCTCGAGACCTACTTCATCGCGGCGGATATTGCTGTGGGACGACGTCGCGCCATGCTCCTACACCTGGGAGAGGAAGCGATCCACGACATCTCCAAGGACGTCACGGAGGGAGATCCGCCACACACGTACGCCACCCTGAGGGATGCCATCACGCGGTATTTTGAGCCGTTTGCAGCGCGGACTACGAACGCTTTCTGCTCCGCCAAGCCCGCCAACTTCCAGAAGAGTCCGTAGACGTATTCTACGCTCGGCTCAAGAAGTTAGCCAGCACGTGCACCCTCCCAGATGCAGAAGACGAAATCCGCGCCCAGTTTATACAAGGGTGCGCCTCCCTGAAGTTGCGGGAGAGAGTGCTAGAAACGGACGCCATGTCTATGCGCGACATCCTAGCCCTGGGACGGTCCAAAGAACTTTCCAAAGCCCGTGCCGCCCACATGGAGCCTAGCCCAGCCGTCACGATCAAAACAGAACCCGTCTGCGCCATCAGGTCGCAAACTCCAGATAACCGGACGAGACCACCCCGCAAAGAGCGACCGAGACCAGCCCAGGCCGCCCATGCCCAAGCATGCATGTGGTGCGGAGGCGCCACTCCCCACAAAGGCGCGTGCCCCGCCCACGGCAAGATCTGCAGCGCCTGCGGCAAAGCCAACCACTATGCGAGTGTCTGTTTGTCGTCGCAAAGGAAGAAGCAAAGTGGCCCACCCAGGAAAGTGCGTCAGGTGGCCCCACTACCGAACACATCCGCCAGCAGCGACATGGATGACGATGAGGAAGACGCCGCATCCGTCCACGTGGTATGCATGCTCAACACCCTAGCAGCCACGTCATCAACAGAACCGATGTGCACCGTCCAAGTGCATGGCCAATCTGTCAGAGCCCTCATCGACACAGGCGCAACAATAAACCTCATGGCCGCCACCGTATACCAGGATCTAGAGAACGCTCCCACGCTCCACCCCACCAGAGTGCAAGTCTTCGCCTATGGGACACGTCGCCCGCTGCGTCTGTGCGGGGTTTTCCGAACTACTGTGTCCCACGACTCGGCGCCGCTGCAGACAAAGGTATATGTATCCCAGGAAGGATCAGGATTCCTCCTTGGCTGCAAGACAGCGCGAGAGCTCGGGCTGATTCACTTTGCCCTAACAGTGCAAGCCCAAGGTTTGGATCACCTAGTGTCAGAACATTCCTCGCTGTTTGAAGGCATCGGATGCCTAAGAGGGCCTCCTGTCCGACTCCACATCAACCAGTCAGTAGCCCCAGTGGCCCTCCGGCACAGACGCATCGCGTTTCATCTCAGACCGAAAGTCGAAGCCGAGCTGAGAATGCTTGAACATGCCGGCATCATCGAACGTGTGACCGGGCCCACACCATGGGTATCCCCCATCGTGGTCGCCAAAAAGCCAAAGCAACCCGATGCTGTAAGAATCTGCGTAGACATGCGCCTCCCCAATTTGGCCATCAAAAGAGAGCGTCACCTAACACCGACCATCGACGACATCATCAGGGAGCTCGCAGGATCTAAGTGGTTCTCCAAGATGGACCTAAGGTCGGGATACCCGCTGCGTCTGTGCGGGGTTTTCCGAACTACTGTGTCCCACGACTCGGCGCCGCTGCAGACAAAGGTATATGTATCCCAGGAAGGATCAGGATTCCTCCTTGGCTGCAAGACAGCGCGAGAGCTCGGGCTGATTCACTTTGCCCTAACAGTGCAAGCCCAAGGTTTGGATCACCTAGTGTCAGAACATTCCTCGCTGTTTGAAGGCATCGGATGCCTAAGAGGGCCTCCTGTCCGACTCCACATCAACCAGTCAGTAGCCCCAGTGGCCCTCCGGCACAGACGCATCGCGTTTCATCTCAGACCGAAAGTCGAAGCCGAGCTGAGAATGCTTGAACATGCCGGCATCATCGAACGTGTGACCGGGCCCACACCATGGGTATCCCCCATCGTGGTCGCCAAAAAGCCAAAGCAACCCGATGCTGTAAGAATCTGCGTAGACATGCGCCTCCCCAATTTGGCCATCAAAAGAGAGCGTCACCTAACACCGACCATCGACGACATCATCGGGGAGCTCGCAGGATCTAAGTGGTTCTCCAAGATGGACCTAAGGTCGGGATACCATCAGGTCCCTCTCCACCCAGACTCCCGCTCTATCACGACCTTCTCCACTCACGTAGGCCTCTGGAGATACACCAGGCTCAACTTTGGCATCTCAAGTGCAGCCGAAGTTTTCCAGAACATCATTCACAATGTACTGCAAGGCCTCAATGGAGTGCTCAACGTGAGCGATGATATCCTGGTCCACGCCCCGACTTTGGAAGAACACATCCAACGCCTCCAGGCAGTATTCACCAGGCTACGGGAGAGGGGACAGACCCTTCACAAGGACAAATGTGAATTCCTACGCAAAGACATCAGCTTCTTTGGGTACAGGTTCTCCGATCAAGGAGTAGGCCCAGACCCCGAAAAGGTCAAGGACATCCACAACGCACCAGCCCCCACGTCTGTGACAGCCGTCCGCAGCTTCCTAGGCATGGTAACATACTGCGGGCGTTTCATCAAGGATCTGTCGGAATTGACAGGCCCCCTTCGTGACCTCACGAAATCAACTGCTTCTTGGACATGGGGCCCGGAACAACAGGCGTCGTTTGCAAAGACCAAAGCGGCTCTATCGGCGGACACAACCCTGGCCTACTTCAACTCGCAACACGAATCACAATTGGTGGTCGATGCCAGCCCAACAGGCCTCGGAGCGGTTCTGTCTCAGCAGAAAGCGTGCGGAGAGTGGGCCCCAGTTAACCCTGGGCGTAGTGAGCGTAGTGGGGCTTCGCGAAGCTACGCAAAGTGGGCGAGAAACTACGCCCACCTGCGCACTTCGCGTAGCCCCACTACGCACCACCCGCCTCCCTCCCGCCCTCAGTAAATACCCCCTTCAATGTTTAAATAAGTTTAAAACCACTTACCTGGTCCGCGCGCGTCCCGGGGCTCCCTCGTCTCTTACAGTGCCCGCGTCTTGAACCCTAATGCGCATGCGTGGCCGCCCGCGCATGCGCATTTCTAGCGAGAAATGCACATGCGCGGGTGGCCACGCATGTGCATTAGGGTTCAAGACGCGCACTGAAAAAGACGAGGGAGCCCCGGGACGCGCGCGGACCAGGTAAGTGGTTTTAAACTTATTTAAACATTGAAGGGGGTATTTACTGAGGGCGGGAGGGAGGCGGGTGGCGGGCCAGCTACGCTCGTCCACGGAGCATGCGTAGTGCCGGCTACTACGCCCGCACCGCAAAATGCGTAGCAGACGGCACTACGCATGCTCCGTGGACGGAGCATAGCTGCCCGCCCACCCCTAGCCCCAGTTGCGTACGCCAGCCGCACCCTAACACCTACCGAGCAAAGATACTCGCAGATCGAGAGAGAGGCCATCGCCATTCTGTGGGGATGCCGCCATTTCCACATCTACCTCTACGGGCACCCTTTCTCAGTGATCACCGATCACAAGCCCCTTATCCCACTTTTCCAAGGCTCGTCATCTCGCCCACCCCCAAGAATCGAAAAGTGGGTGCTGCAGTTTCAAGAGTTCCAGTTTACGGTGGAATATCGTCCCGGAACCCGAAATCCAGCAGACTATCTATCAAGACACGCCCGTCCAGTTACCGACGCTGAAGCAGCCGAGGCGGCTGCCACGGAAGAGTACGTCCGACTAATCGTTGAGCCGTCAAGACCACGGCCCATGTCCCTGGAGGAAGTAGCGAGGGCCACCAAGGACGATGACTGCCTCCAGATTGCGATCCAGGCCGTAAGTTCTGGTGATTGGAAGGCGCTACAAAGCCCAGCGTCATTTCGCACCCCAGATGCCCGGGCTGTCCTGAGAGCCCTATACCTCGTCAGACATGAACTGTCCATCTCCACCGAAGGATGTCTCCTGAGAGGCCCTCGCCTTGTGCTGCCCAACAGCATTGCCCAACAAGCCGCCTTGCTGGCGCACGGATCACACCAAGGGATTGTAAAATCTAAAAACAGACTTCGAAGCAAACTGTGGTTCCCAGGGCTCGACAAAACCGTCGAGGAAGTGGTCCAGAGATGCCCTGTGTGCCTAGCAACAAGTCTACCAAATCCTCCAGCACCCATAATCACGGAAGAAGGTCCTACCTCCCCATGGGTGCGAGCGAGCGCAGATTTCGGCAGCCTCCCCGGCGGCAGGTACATGCTCGTTGTGGTAGATGATTTCTCTCGCTATCCTGAAGTGGAAATAGTAGCATCCACGGCAGCGTCGGAAGTAATCCCAAAGTTTGAAAAAATCATTGCCACCCATGGACTCATGAAAGAAATCCGCACAGACAATGGGCCCCCATTCAATGGCAGCAAGTTCACAGAGTATCTGCAGAGCCATGGCATCAGACACAAGCGGATAACACCAAGATGGCCCCAAGCCAATGGGGAGGTCGAGAGACTAATGAGAACTCTAAACAAAACAATCCAAATTGCAATAGCCGATGGCCACAGTCTTGAACTAGCCCTCTACCAGTTTCTTCGAGAGTATCGTCTGACTCCCCACTGCACCACAGGAATTTCTCCCAGTCGACTCTCCTTCAACCGAGCAATTCTGGACACTATCCCACACCATCCCACATGGGAGCTAGCACCAGCCCCCAGAAACCAGTCCATAGAACAGCGCACTAAGAACAACCAGGACGCGTCCCAGAAACGGAGAGCGGCGGAGAGCCCCATTCAAGTAGGAGACACCGTCCTTGTGAAAGACCGCCACCCTGGCCGAAAATTCCGTCTACCATTTGAACTTGACCCCTGGAGAGTGACGGAGAGAAAGGGGACAATGGTCACCGCCACCAGAAATGGAGAAGTCGTGACACAAAATGTTTCCTTTTTTAAAAAGTGCCCGAAAGGGGTGATGATCAAGAACCAGACGACTGGCGCACAGCCCCTCAACACAGACCGCCAGAACCAGCTGAAATGGAAATCCCGACAAGCCAACCCAGCAACGCCACCCAGAGCGATCGAAAACCCTATGGACCCAAGAGAGACCCCAATACCAGCAGCATCAGCGAAACCAGAGACTCTGAAGAACCATCCCAGATCGTAGCGGAGGGAAGGAGCCAAGCGAAGTACAGTCTACGTCCGTGCCCCAGAACCTCCCAGAGGTACCGGGACTTCGTGGCACAGTGCTGGCATTGAGCAGACTGCGGTGGAGACCCCGCCGAGAATAAAGTAAGACTGTTCTGTTGTTGTATTTCTCATGTGGTGGGTCTCATAGTGTCTCCAAGGACTCGGCCAGCGACATGTTCCACAGAGACTGTAAAAGACAGTACTGTATGTTTGTTACAGCCCACCCAGGACTATGAAGTGATGTAGGTGCTGTTTTGTTGCTCCTGTTTTTGTGTTTATTCCCAGGTAAAGGAGGAATGTAGTGTTGCTGGCAGTGGGGTGTACCACTGCAGCACACGCCCCCTCCCACTGTTATCAAGTTTGCCCCTCCAGCGTGGTTAAGCCCAACGTGAGCGTTGGCGACGTAAAGGAAAGGAATAAAAAGCCCAGACCCCCGGGGCGTGGTTATGTCTGAATGCTGACCACTACCAGCACACACGTGTCCTGTGGCTCTCATTACTAGGCCTTAGACCAGGACACTACAGCTACTGCCCCATTTCCATCCTAGATTCCTCTGCAAAGATTTATGGATGAGTAATCCTGGAAAGGTTAGAAGACTGGGCTGGGGCCAGCAGAGTGCTCTCGGGGTCTCAATTTCGGTTTAGGAGGGTATTGGGGATGGTTCAACAATTTGCCTGTTCTCCGAATTTTGGGGAGGATCTACTTACTTCCAGGTATGTCGGCGTTTGGTTGTGTGTACAAATGTATACCTCATACTTTTATAACAATGCTTTAATCGGGTCATACCGTCATCAACACACGGACTTTGTCCATAATTTTGCTACATCTTACCTTGGAAAGTATTTGAATTTGTCAATAACTTCTTATTTGATGTCATATTTTTCGTATCTTCTCCTTTTAGTGTGTTTGGCATGCCTACGTATGGACAACGTTGCTTTTTTTTTTTTACTTGTGAGTTGGCTAAATATATCCCTCCTTTTGTCCCTGGGTCTCCTAGGACTTCTCAATTTTCTATACCAGACATTGCTGGAGCTGATTTTCTCCTTATCTATTGAGATTATCAAGGTATCTTTAAAGTACTGGTGCTCCCAGGTTTTGGTCACTATTTCTGGGTGGGGAGAGATGGGGTTCTTGATAAGGACTGTTTTTTTGGTTCCACTGGTGCTTGTTGTTTTTTAATCTCCCTGACTTTAATCATGAAGGCTTTGTGTATTTTCTAATTACTATCAATACTCGTTTGGGTAATTGTTCTTCTAGGGGTCACGCTGAAGGCCTGATTGGTGCATCCAGTCATCCTTTGAAACTGTAGCCTTGGTTTCTCGCATGTGATTTTTTTCCCCTTTCCCTTTTTTTAATAGAACTAATTGTCATTCATTTTTGTAACTTATATGCAATAATGTACAAATCATGTTTTTATTTTAATTAACAGCCTAGAGAAAGTCTTCAAACAACTAAGCATGTGTCAGCTGTTTCATCTTTGAATATAAACTTCTTTGTTACTGAATCTTTGATGTCTTGAAAATGAAGCCTTTGGACCTGCAACATTGGCAGACCAAGATACTCTAATTGTGTAGTGCTCTGGCTACATCATTGTATCATGAATATTTGAAGGATTCTTTCATACATTTGTTAACATTAGGCGTGTGGCATGGTGTGTCTTTTCGTCTATTTGAGCACACATTACTTGTACCGTTTTCAATTTACCCTGACTCTGTGATGAGCAAGCTGGTCTGTTTAACCACTGCCACCATTGTATGTATATACATTTATGTTTTGTTGATTTGTCATGTACCTTTGACCTGGTGAATCACATAATTTTGTGGCAGACCATGTCTTCCATGGGTGTACCTTCTGATATTGTGTCTTATCCTAGCTTTACAGGACTTTTTCAGCGAGGGTGTGCTATGGGTCTAATGGGGAATGTTCCCTACTGCTGCATTTTCAGAGAGGTGTTACGCAGGGGTGTGTGTTGTTGACCTCCTTCATGTTCTCTCTGTATATAAATGGAGTGGACAGATTGCTGCAGGGTGTGGCCGCTGAGCCCCCACCCAGCAGGGCAGTATCGGTCCCCCTTTCTGCAGATGATGCCGGCCTATTGACCAGGACAGCGAACAGCCAGCAAAGCTTAATGGGCAGTTTCTTTGAATTTATGGTGATGAGAGAACTGAAAATGCAATTTTAAGAATGGTGTAAATCAATAGGCACTATAGTAGTGATACGCAGATCATGAGGGTGACATCCTTCTTCTATCTGGGCATTCTCTTGACTACCAGCAGTTGTTGGTCCAAGCACTTCAAAGGAAACCGGCTCAATGCTCCGTAACCCACATCGGCTGAGATAGTCCTATAGACTTGGGGTTCACAAATTTGGAAGACGTACCTCTGTCAAAACTCTTACAGCTATGGCACCGTATTTGCTGCAGGAGGAGACTGGTTTCACCAACCCAATCATATTAGATAGCTTGAGTTTGGACAGTGGTTCTCATTGATTTACAGTGAGTTAGCCCAGCTTGACGACACCCTGTCCTTCGATTATCCAGACCGTCTATCCATTGCGTTTCAGTAAGAGAGATTTGAACCGTTTGCTTCTTAACTAAAGATCTGCTGTCAGATGTACTAATGCCCTTCTAAGGCCCTCTGTAGTCACACACCTTTCCGTAACACCATACGAGAGGCTAAAGTAGTATTTTCTGTCTATAACTAATATCCAACATTGCTTTTATTTGACGTGAACACCCTTGGGCTTAGCCCTGGTCTTTGTGGCTTTCCACAAAATAAACCAATAGTCGGGGGTGTTGGTAAAATTCTTGTTTGATAGAAGATCATTTTAGTCCACTTTGCATTTTATTTTGTGGTTTTTAGTTATTTTTTAAGCCTCTATTTATAGCACATATTAATCCCCATGTTTCACATCAACTTCATGGACCCTAGCTAGAGGTTTTCGTTGAGGAAATGTTTATGTTTTCATGCCGCTATTTAGGATTTTATCCGCTACATCGCTTCTTAAGCACTTTATACCTCTTGGCGATCCCTTCTGGCACAGCCGGGACACCATCAGCTTTGTTGTGCACCTGCGAGCTGACTCGTTGCACATTACATCCTGCACTTTTGTCACTTTATAAACTATTTTTAAGTATTAGACATATTTTTTTAAGTTCACTCCTAAGGCAGGCAAGTAACGTCATGTCGACGTAGCTAGCTGTGCTACCCGTGTTATAGTTGTTAATTATTGTAGGCCTATGAAGGGCTACCATTGAAGAAAATGATACATTGGCTTGTATGGTTTTTACCGACATTTCTTGCTTTGATTGTTGATTTACTGATTTTTATTGCTGTACTTTTTATGGCATTTTGATCTGTTTTATAATTATTTTTCACATTTGTAGCATTTTGGTTATTTTGTCAAGTAATTAAAAAATACTTTGTCATATGAACGTTTTATGGCCTCCTGGCCGAATAAGGTTATTATGAATTGTATTGACACATTCTTGTATTCACTCTCTGGCACAAGCGCAATAAAACACACACAAACTCAACAAAATATGCAAGGTGTAATTAAAAGTATACAAGTGCAAAAAGGAAAGCATACTGCTGTCTAAAGATTGAGGGCATATGCTTACATTAACCCAACGAAATATAGCAGCGGGTGTCTGCCTTGGAATGCTAAAACCATTATACATTTTGGAAAACAGAATTACATATTTGACTCCTCGTTTAGAGGAAGTGGCCACGTCGGATGTGGTGAACTGAGGATGAAATGGGCTCAAATCAAACGACCTGTTAGCACTACCCAGAGAGCTGTGTTATTCTGCCTCAGAAACATTTTAAAAAAAAGAAAGAGTAAATAAATGAAACGAAAGGGTAACTATAAAAGGAGAAACATCAGCAGTAAAAGAATGGGCAACCAGCCCTGACACTAAAGCACTCTCATTTTCAGGTGGGTGTACCCATGTGATCAGAAAATGCAATCATTCACTGGGCAAGACACCTGCAGTTCGCTGACATGAATGGACCTGGAGTGTAGGTGACACTTAGACAGACCAAACGAAAAGAAAAGAGCTGACCAAACGTCCGTCTATGTATTTATATAGAAATATATTTATATAAAGATGTATGTATTATTTAACAATTTTATATTTTACCAACCTGGCAGACAGCTAAGCAGAGATTATAGCAAGAATTATGACAGTGCAAGTTTTCTCCCCCTAAGGTTTGTCAGAGGCAGCATCCAACACCAAAATCATTCCCTACAAAGGTAACCTGCGAACGTTCATGTAAAAAAATATCTATCTGTAGGCTTTAATACAGAGCAATAACAATCTACCCGTAACTGCTATTGATTTTAACATATTTTTTTCACAATCAATAGGTCAGGCTACTGTCTTTATCTTAACTTTTCATTAAAAAGTATCAGGCTTGTAATGTTTATCATCAGCTTGCCGTCCTAACCATCATCTATTGTGTTGGTTCCTAGGCCTTTCACAAGGTAACCATTAGATATACCTTATTGAAATTACAAATATGTAGAGATTACAGCTGTCAAAACAATATAAAATCCCTTCAAATAGAGCCTATGAAGGTTTTTGCCAATGGAAAATTGTCTATACCCATGGCTTGCTCAGTAGAGTCACAAACACAAAACACTTTGCGTACTTCAGTGTGAAATTCCATGTAACAGAATACCTGCCTTCAGGCTTTGGCACAGTGTAATACCAATCTACCATTAAAAGCCAATTACCTTTAACTCGTGCTTTTTACAATAAGTAAGGTAAGCCTACTTGCTTTGTCATAAGTTTTTAATATAAACAGATCACACCTAAGGAACCGATAAGGTCTCTAGCTTTACCAATGGTTTCACTCTATATACAGCACATGCCTACTGAAAAACGCATAAAGCATCAAGCATACATTTATACAATTACAAATATGTACAAGACTGTAGTTGGCAAAACAATATACGACTACACTCAAAAGGGCCTAACAAGAATCATCATAGTGAAATTCTACTCCCAGGGTTTGTCAGAGTGGGTGACCAACACTAAAACCCTTGCTACTGTGGTAATCTGTGTGATTACATGTAACTAAATACCTTCTATGGCCAGTAACACAATGTGATGACAATCCACTGTTAGATGCCTATTGGCTTCATCATATGCTTTTCACAATAAATAAGCCAGGCCTATTGCTTATCCTATGGCATATGGTAAACCCTTTTCCTGCCGACCAATGAAAACCTATAGACTCCATGTAACAATGTACCTCCATGTAGGCTTTAATATTGAGTAAGATCAATCCACACTTAAATGTCTGTAGACTTTAACTTGCTTTTCACTAAAAAATACGTCAGACCTAGAGCAGTTATTATAACATTTCAAAATAAATAGATACATGCTTTACCCTTGCTCATTCGCTTGCCACCATAACCAACTCAGTCCTCCTGTATTGAGTATAAACTTTGCCACAAGCCAAAAAGCACAATACAATCAGGCGTTTTAGTGAAAGCATGCAGATTCTACCCAATTAAATCTTGTACTCAGGAGGACAAACATGTGGGTGGAGTCAAAGCCCCTGTATTAGTAGCATACTTAAAGCTCCTTTTGTTGACCACATACGGTCACATAGCAGTTGCACTGTCTAGCCAGACCTAAATATCCATGTAGATCAGGAGAGCCCTGGACTCTCAAACACAATACTGCACTCCAAAGTCTAAAGTTAATGACTACCTTCCTCTCATCGATGTGCCAGAAAAAAACATACACCGTAAACTAGTTGGTTAACTAGGAAACTTTAATAGCTTTACAGTGCCATGTGTGCAACCCAGGAATTGCAAACTCAGACAGATTTACTCTTGCTGGTAGTGGCATCTGGATAAATAAACAATATGATCACAGCTGCGTGGAGCACAAACACTTTTTGAGGAAGCACATAATCTCTGCCGAATCAAAACATGTACTTGTGGTAGGACTCCTTAAAACCCTTTTTGGATGTTATAATATCTGGTGACAGCTCTACTGTAAACTTTGGTCAACATTAAATCACCTGTTTTACTGCTGTTTCTAATTGAAAGTCACAGAGTGGCATACTTCACATGCTGCTTTGAATGTTTTCTTTTGTGCGCAGTTTCAAAGTCTTACACCAGCAGTCTGAGGCTGTTTCTTTCAAAGCAGACATTTTCTATAAATGGATAAATACCCACAAAATCATTATTATGTTTCCATTTGTTGCAAACCCTGATTACTCAGACTCTCTCACTTTTTCTAGCCATTATATAATATTATGTATCAGTTTAAGACCAGACAGGAAAAAGCATCAGATATGGCGTCCTCTTCCGTCGTCTTCGGCACAATCTTAACATGAGTCTTTGCCTCGACACTCAGACACACATTGCGCTCTTTGAAAAAAATAGAATGTATCCACGCGTATTTAAAAGTTTTCCACTTCAAGGCGTTATGACCAAAATGTCACTTCCTGAACTTTCCAATCCCATCTATATATCATTAAATGTATTTCCTTCCACATATAGCCGTATGTCCACTCACTCTGGAGCGGGAGGAAGGAGCATTGCTTTGACAAACAACATTATTGTTAGAACTGGGGGTCTCTTGTTGGCAGAGGTAGGTACCTTTAACCAAGTAGGGACCCTTGCTTCTAGTCAGGGAAAGGGATAATAATAATCCACATTTGTAAAGCGCACAATCACCCGTTAGGGTCTCTAGGCGCTGGGGGCCGTCGGGAAGATTAAGCAAGCTATTGCCCAGAGTCACATGGTGCTGGACTAACCTGCCGCCGGAGCCAGGGATCGAACCCTGATCCCCAGATTCCAGCGATAGTCGCCCTGGCCGCGGCGCCACACCTCTCCCCTGCTCACCCCCTTGGTAGCTTGGCACGAGCAGACAGGATTATCTCAGAGGCAGTGTGTAAAGCATTTGTGAACACCTACAGTAATACAGTGAAAACACTACAGATGGACACCATTCAGGTTTTATAAAAATAAGTATAAGTATTCTTTATATAGATTTAACACAAGACCAAAACGACAAGAATCCACAATACTGTAATCAAAAATAATACTTCAAGATGGTATAAATAGCTTTAAAATAGGTTATTCACTTAAAAGCATTCTTTTGCAACAGATAACCCCAACTGGAGTTATCACAACGTCGAGGTCACAGAAATCCCAAGGTACCGCACCGACCGCGAGGTGCGCGGCGTCGAGCCCGGAGTCAAAACAGATCCACAAAGAACAGTACCTTGGAAGAGAGAAAACAAAGACAGCTCACGGCGTTGGGGAGGTACGGCGTCGTTGGTGCTGTGTGGCATCGGTTCCTGGCATCAGTGAAGTTGATGCGTCGGGTCCTCGATGCTTGCGCAAAGCAGGGGAGGCATCTGTTCCTTACTGGAGAGGAGATGGCGTCACTATGGCGCCAAAACCACAGTTCTGTATGATGTCACGATTTCTTGACCACCCACGTCGAGGATTGGCTCTGTGATGATGTCGGGATCGGAGTCGATGAGGCACAGCAGCAGGCGTCTGGCCTATGTCAAAAGTCGGAGCAGCGCTCACGGTTTATGGCAGGTTACGATGTCGCTCGCTGGCATCAGAGTTGCAATCTCCTTCTGTAGCAGGTAGAAAATCAAGTTGCAGATACAGGCCAACAGAAGGGGTGAAGTCTTGTATCCCTGAGACTTCAGGCAGGAGGCAAGCTCAAATTCAAGCCCTTGGAGAAATATTCTGCAAGATGATGAAAGTTCTTTAAAAGTTCCTTCGCCTTTCCTTGGCAATAAAGAAACCACTACAGGCCAACCCAGCACACCAGCAGGGGGGCAGTCCAAACTCCTGCAGCTTCCTTGGTTCCTCTCCTTGGCAAAGGTTTGTCTTGTATTCCCAGAAGTGATCTAAAGTCCTGGGGTCTGGGCCCCAATATTTATACCAGTACATACTTTGCCCTCTGAAGGCAGAGGGTCCTGCACCTAGTTCATACCAGTTCTTGGTGCAATCTGCCAGTGTGCACCTTCTTCCTTTGTCAGTGTGGGCCAGGGTCCTCAGACACACCACAGGAGGTGGAACCAGTATTGTGGAAGGCAGGCACAGCCCTACATGCAGATAGGTCTATTCAGCCCTGTGCTGACTCACCCTGTCTGCTGGGGCCTCCCCAGCCCCTGTCACTCGCAAACCAGACATGCAACACACAACCTAGCAGAGGCAGGCTGGATGGTTAAGTAAGAAAATACCTACTTTCTAAAAGTGGTATTTTCAAACACAGAATGTTGAAACCAACTTCACTAAAAGATGTTTTTTAGTATTCTGAGTTCAGGTATACTAAATTCGTTTTTCTACCATGTCCCCTGTGTCAGTTAGGATTATAGGATGTTATAATCAAACTGCCCATTCTGGCCTATGGGGACAGGTAGCCTTGCAAAAGTGAAAAACGAAAATGGCTTTAATTCACTATCAGGACATGCCACACACATTAGGGCATGTCCTACCTTTTACATACAATGCACCCTGCCCATGGGCCTACCTTAGAGGTGTGTGATATGTAGAAGAAGGAAGGTTTAGGGATTGGTAAGTGGGTGCACTTACCAAGTCGACATGGCAGTACTAGACTGTACACAGGCTCTGCAATGGCAGTTCTGAGACACACTTTCCATGCTGCTTCTGTGGGTGGCACAATCAGTCCTGCAAGCCCACTAGCAGCATTTGATTTACAGGCCCTGGGCACATGTGGTGCACTGTACTAGGGTCTGACACGTAAATCAAATAAGCCAATCATGGAGTCACTAATTCAGTACATCAATTTAACATAGGGAGCTCTTGCACTGTGGCACTGAATAGCAGTGGCACAGTGCCCAAAGCATCTAAAACCAGCAAAACATATCAAAACAAAGGAGGCAATCAGTAAGTAAAAAATGGTAGGGAGACTCACGCCAATGGTCCCAGGTCTAACACATGTCCCCTCCAGCTGAAATGTGGGGAGAACTACCCTTCCCCTTGGGAGTTCTCTTCACTCAGGCGGAAAAATCTGGACAGACCATCAGCATTGGCGTGTTCTGTACCAGGGCGGTGTTCCACTGTGAAGTCCATCCCCTGTAGGGAAATGTACCACCTCTGCCAACTAGAGACCTCCAGTTCTAACAATTATGAATCGGCGTAATGAAGATTACTGGTAAGTAATCAGAGCATTCATTAACGCCCACTTCATTGTCTTTGTCACAGTTTTGTCACTGACAATTTACCCAGGCTCCTATGAGCAATACAAAGGACTACAAGAGTAATGTCAAGATAACAATGACATTCAGTTCTGTTAAAGGATGCACACCATGTGATTTATTAAACAGAACATAGATTTTCAATGATCAAACCATTAACACATTCTCTTTATAGTTGTACTGCAGACAACAACTCCTGCTCCAAAGGATGATGAAACTGTACATTCCACCACCCGTCTATAATGAGGTACAAAAGTATTGGGAATGGTCCACGTTTCCGTGTTACAGATGTCCTTAAGGGAAACAGCTTTGTATGCTGCTCAAGATATTGTTATTATCTCTCTTGAACTGCACTAGGCAACAAACACTTTGATATTTCTATGTGTCAATGCAAACCCTCATGTGTTAGGAGTGTGACGAAGAAGACTAGGACCTAATTCACAACCTGCACTTCGTACTACATTTTGTAGTATTACAAAACATGCTAAAAACATACTACAGAGTGTATATTTTGACTGTAATTATATTTGTGGCATCCTCTGTCCGATTGTGGAGTCCCTGCACATGTAAGTATAACTTTTAGTAAATATTCTGTGATATTCTTATTACAACAGAATTTTCACATTTCCTCCTTTTTAGGTCTCGCATAGGCAGCGCATTTACGAGGCATTAAGTAATTAGTATTAGTAGTAAAACTCCACCCATTGCATTTCTTTGTTTCGTCACTTACCATTGGTGAAATCTGGCATTGCTCTTCTTAATGTGTTCTTTGTTGGCTGGGGGTCCGTCGAGTCATTTCCATTTTCTTCCGTTTCTGGAGGAAGCAGCATCGATCAACTACTGTTAACTTGCGCTGCAGGACGGCGTCTTTTAATGTAGGCAGTACTTTTTTTTTTTCCATGACGCCTGGTTCGCGCCCCTGCTCCTTATTGTTCTCTGTAGGCTGAGGTCTTCCAGCCTGTACAGGGAGCCGTGCCGGCTCTGCTGCTCCAGCTGCCTACTCTTGCACTTCTTGTTTTAAACACGCCCCTTTTAATGTATTTTATTTAGCACGACACGCTTTAACTTTAGCGGCCGTGCCCCTTCCATTCTTTAATTAGCTTGCTCCAGCTTGCTCCTTCCTGCCGTCCCACCCCTGCGTGTGAGCTAATCTTCCATCATTACAACAACACAGCGTGGGGCGCCATGCTTAATATTTCAGCTGGCGCCTGTTTGATTTGCTGCTTTGACATTGCTTGTGACTCACTTTCGACGTCTCCGCCTTTTCTCTGATTGCGGTGCAATCTGGGAGTGTGAGCTTACGTGCGGCCATTTGTGGCTTCTTGCTGGCGGCTGTGTCTTGCCTGCTCTGTTTTTGCCCCTTCTCTGTGGTATTCGGCCCTCGGCGCGTGGACGACATGGGGCGGAAGAAGAAGAAGCAGCTCAAGCCTTGGTGCTGGTATCCTTTGTTCGGTGCACGCGGCAGTAGGGGATCACACGGGGTTTGTCGCGTTGGGGATGCAGATTGGGCAGGGACTTTACTTGTGTGTGAGGGGCAGCAGTGTGGAATGGAGGCACAGTGTTGGATGGGGGACGGTCACTTTGTTTTAAGGATAAGAAGGATCGTCACGTTTAGCATACTGCTCAGTGTAAGCTTGGTGTACTTACTGGTAGCAACGAGTACGGAGCTTGGAATATGGCTGTTTAGGGTCTTCGTGGTTGCAGGAACATTGTGGGTGTTAAGGAGGCGAGCGCTTAAGGTGTGACCTGGTGAAAGGAGCAGAAGCTGTAAGAATGCTGCGGGCTGTTGTAAGTTGTGGTCTCAGGGGTGCTTTGTAGATTGGGAACCTTGTGTATGTTGGGATTGGTTTGCTGTGTGGAAGGTGTTGGTCTCGAGATAGGTTGTTTTACCATATGTTCTACTAACTCCCTTTGTTTTGCGGTTCTCAGACGACTTAAGGGTCCTGGAGCAGGCTGTGGGCTTTGTGTGTTTTATGTGGTTCTTGGATGTAAGGCATGAGAAGAAGTCTCGCTGGGTGCAAGAAGTGGGATCAGATTCAGGTGTTGGACAGAGGAAAGTTCTTTTCTGTGCGAGTAGTGCATGTGGCGCTGCTGTACTTAGTGCATGTAGCTTAGTGATTGTTAAGGCTTGGGCCTGCTGTGGTGTGTGCCCCTTAGTTTGTTCATGCGAGATGTGTTTACTTAAGTATGGCAGTGCACGTCGCATAGTTGCCGTTACATTTGGGAGGGTTAAGGCTCTCCATTAATCCCGTAGTGATGTTGGTGCAATATGGTACCTGCAAGGCCACTTGAATTGTGCAACAGGAAAGGAGCCAATTATGTTGCAGGATTGACTAAATTATGGAGCTCAACAAGGCACATATGCATCATAATGTGGTGCATTTTGTGATGGTATTGCTTCATTAGTTTGTCATTTTTATATGTTAATATTGCATGAATAAAGGTGAGTATAGCCATCAATCAATCAATCAATCACTGTATTTGTAAAGCGCGCTACATACCCGTGAGGGTCTCAAGGCGCTGAAGGGGGGGGGCTGCTACTGATCGAAGAGCCAGGTCTTGAGAAGTTTTCTGAAGGTCGGCAGGTCCTGGGTCTGTCGTAGGCTCGTAGGGAGAGCGTTCCAGGTCTTGGCGGCGATGTAGGATAAGGATCTGCCTCCGGCGGTGGTTTTCTGGATGCGAGGAACTGTGGCGAGAGCGAGGTTGGCGGAGCAGAGGCTGCGGGTGGGGGTGTGGAAGCTGAGACGGTCGTTGAGGTATGTGGGTCCGGTGTTGTGTAGTGCTTTGTGAGCGTGGATGAGGAGCTTGAAGGTGATCCTCCTGTTGACAGGGAGCCAGTGTAGGCCTCTCAGGTGGGGTGTGATGTGGCTGCGTCGGGGGATGTTGAGGATCAGTCGTGCTGAGGCGTTCTGGATTCGTTGTAGTCGTTTCAGGAGCTTGGTTGTTGTTCCTGAGTAGAGGGCGTTCCCGTAGTCGAGTCTGCTGGTGATGAGGGCATGGGTGACGGTTTTTCTCGTGTCGGGAGGGATCCATTTGAAGATTTTATGGAGCATTCGGAGGGTGTTGAAGCAGGAAGCGGAGACAGCGTTGACTTGCTTGAACCCCAGGTTGCGTGCGTGGTTGGTGGGTTCCGGGGCTGTGCCAAGCGATGTGGGCAACCAGGAGTCGTCCCAGGCTGATGGGGTGGGTCTGAGGATGAGGACCTCCATCTTGTCTGGGTTCAGCTTCAGTCTGCTGTCCTTCATCCAGTCGGCGACGGCCTTCATTCCTCTGTGGAGGTTGGCTTTGGTGGTGTGGGGGTCTTCGGTGAGGGATATGATCAGCTGGGTGTCGTCGGCGTAGGAGATAATGTTGAGGTTATGTTGTCGTGCGATGTGGGCGAGCGGTGCCGTGTAGATATTGAACAGCGTCGGGCTGAGGGAGGATCCCTGTGTAGCCATAAGCAACAGAGAGACTAGTCAACATTTGAAAAGGGCCTTTCAATGCTCAGCAACAGTTGCTACAGCGTTTTTTTTCTTTTAGTAACTTTTGACCTGTTTCAGCTAGAACCTACACTTCTGCAGATTGTGCAGCAGACGATGTGTTATGTGGCAAATGAGACAAACCCATAATTGTGCAGGAAACTGCACTGCAGCAGAATCGTATTGTTAGAGTGGCTCTGGGTACCAGCGCTTTCCACCAATATTTGCATTGACATTGTGGTGCAAACATAGATGGGATACATCTTTTGATATTTGTTCCGTGTATGACTTTCAGGTATAATTAGGGTTCCCAGTTTTATGGTATTTTGTTTTTGCCATTTCCATTTGTATTTTAACATATTTGGTTTTGCTAATGGTTTATATATTTATCCATATTTAATTTGTGTTTTGTGAAGAAATGTAGTTGAAACAGATGATAAATCAATGCACGTATATGAAAACATGAACATTTTAGCATCACGGTTGTGCATATCTACTGAAAATTCCTTTTTTAACCCCCTACCTATCAATCTGCACAGCTATTGGCCAAGCAGTCATGATGGACAGCATTAGAATCTGCTTTTATCCACATTTAAAAATAGGCTTTAAAATGGTTTTCTGTATGTATCTGCAAAAATTCGAAAATAGGGACCCTTTGGTGTAAAGTAATGGTAGACCAGGAACACCTTTTCCTGAGGTTAGATACAGTTAATAGAGCATTGGAGGCAGGGATTAAAGTCATTTTTGCTCATAAATATTTGTTTCTATTTTAAGTCTGCTGAACTCACTGTTTTTGTACTTATTTTGTAACTTGGAGTCTTTGTAATTTGGGGTTTTTGTCTAGTGTCCCAGAGAATTTATTTTCTGCCGCAAAAAATCACTTTTGCCTAATCTGCATGTCCTATAGTTTAGGAAATAGTCGGGTGTAATATGTATACTGGTGACATTTCTGAAGCCTGTCTGGGGGTTTTGTCTTGCGTAAGGTGTCCTATAAGAGGTCAATTGTTAGAATGCATGCATCTTGGGCATAGTGTGTATTGTGTGATGACCTGAGCTTTTGCCTAAAAAGTGATACCTAGTCCCCTTCAGCCTCCACACTTTGTGCCTTCACTCCTTAAACGCAGCCATGCTGATGGCCGAGTACTGCATCAGCAAGGCCTGCAATTCTATTTCATGGGTCTTAGCAGATCTGCGTTTGCTTGATTAGGTACAGATTGTTTGGCTTTCGAGGGCTACCCATAGCGTCCTGCCTCCCTCTTGTTTGTGAAGGCCAACGAGGCAGATACGATGGCAGATCATCCGGTACCATTCGATTGGTTTTGCTCTGTGTCTTTCAAGATCTCAGTGACTCATGGGGGAACTTCGAAAGCAAGAGCTTTCTTTAGTGATGTAACAGTAGTGGACAAATGGTTGGCGTAGACCTGTGACTAAGTGGGAGTGGGGGTACATGTTTTCTCTTGATCTGTTAACTGTTTCTTCAC
Source organism: Lissotriton helveticus (assembly GCF_964261635.1). NCBI lineage: Eukaryota > Metazoa > Chordata > Amphibia > Caudata > Salamandridae > Lissotriton > Lissotriton helveticus. Next base: position 1,599,234,042 of record NC_136069.1, on the reverse strand, counting down.
CATGTTAGACAAAGGCTGTGTTGGGTATTTGAACAGTTGGCATGTGAATGTGTGGAATCAGAGGGCAAGGAAAGAATTTATAAAGGGTCAGTGTCCAGTTCCACCAGCTATTCGTAACCCAGCTTGTACTGTCCTACTAGCAGGTTGCGTCACCTATTGTTATTAAATTGCTCCCCACTTCATACCAGGCCGTCTTTCCCACTCAGCCTAGTCACTACTGAACTAAGGTGAGCAGACAAGGCGATTTAGGATCATATCAGTAGTATTTTAACTGCCTGCACTGAGGCCAAATAGACTATCTGCTTTAACAGACGCCTCTATCTCTGTTCATCTATTTTTCATTCTCTGTCGCTCCCTCCCTCTCTTCCTCTCTCCCTACTTACAGTCTTTTGCCCTCCCTCAGGGTGCTCACTCCTCCTAAAAAAACTAAACAGCCATGAAGTTCACAAGCTAAAGGACTACTTGTGACTATTTCGCCAACCTCGCCTGACTCACCTATCCACAACTTCCATAATATAGTATATAGCCAGAGACAGTCAGAATAGTTTAGTTTTAGAGTGTGAGGGGCCGTGTTTATCGAGAGGTGGAGCCTCTCAAGGGATGGGCATGGGACGGTCAAGGCATGCTGTTTGTCTGTGTGAGTTGTGAAGGTGTTTCACTGGAGCACAAGGGGTTAAGCCTGTGTGGAGAGACCAGACCTCATTAGATAGCCCTTGTGATCGTGCGATCCCACAAGATCCTTTGCCCGTTGGTTGTAACATGGAATCTGGAAGCAGCCCTTTTCAAGTTAATTATTCTCTGCTATGGAAAGAACTTGGGCTCTTGCTGTTTCCCCTTCCACATCACTGTAAATATCTGTCTACAAGAAGTGTGGCCTTTTCCAGGGGTATAAATAGTTTTTGCCACAGATTTTAGTGTTGGAAGTCGCAGTGCAGTGTGTGGACAATTGGTTAGAATTCTTCGCTTCATAATGTGAGGTTTCTGTCTAGAAACTCTCTTAGACTGCTATTTATTGCTAAACTTCATATTGAAGAGTTTTACTTACTGTGCTGTAGTGATCTACATTGGTAGTTGAATGTTTCAAAAGTATAGTGCACATACAATTGTCAACGGAAAATTATAATTAATAAAACAACAATATTCGCATGCTAACTTCCTATACCTTCTGACAATGTGCACTGCTTCACCTCTGTCATCCCCCACTCCCTCCATGCCCCCCTCTACTTCTCCATATATCTCTCTCTCTGTTGTACTTTCTCACCCATCTATCTGTATCTCTGTTATATCCTATGTACTATGTTTATTGATGTTAAATGCTCTATGTTTGCTAGCTTAGTTTAATTAGACATTTATCACTGCTGTTACTGGGTTTATGATGTCATTGCATCTAGAATGTTATGTTTCAATGCTAGAGAGTTAACTGTACGGAAGAGGACTTGACCAGCAGATGATGAGCTGTGTAGAGATCAATCTGAAATGTCTGTTGTTACACTCGTTAGGATTTGAAGGGAGATCGATTGTCATGCATTTACCCGATTTACCTGACAACGTGGATGTTTTAGATGAATACCAATGCACTGTGGCAAAACTTAAGTTATGTTTTGATAAACAACCTAATTTGATTGTACTGAGACACAAGATTTTCAAGAGGAAGCAGTCCGAGAATGGATGTATGACGTTACAACGCATACTTTTACCACGACTACCTTTACCACGCATTTTTTACAACGCAGGATCCATTACCACGAAGTACAATTACAACGCATGTATTTACAACGCAGTACCTTTACCACGCATACCATTACAACGTAAGTATTAGTAAGTATATAATATTTTTTGAAATGTAAATTTATTAAAATTAATTTAATTTAATTAAATTTATTTTAATTAATTTAATTTAATATATTTAATGTAATTTATTGTAATTTAATTAAATTAATTTAATTTAATTTTATTTAATTAATTTAATTTAATATAATTTAATTTAATTAATTTAATTTATTATAATTTAATTTAATTAATGTAATTTAATTTATTTTAATTTAATTAATTTAATTTAATTTTATTTAATTAATGTAATGTAATTTAATTTAATGTAATTTAATATAATCAATTTATTTTAATTTAATTTAATTATTTTATTATAATTTAATGTAATTTAATTACATTAATTTAATTTCATTTAATTTAATTTAATTAATTTAATGTAAAATATTTTAATTAATTTAATTTATTGTAATTTAATTTAATTAATGTAATTTAATTTATTTAAATTTAATTAATGTAATTTAATTTATTTTTATTTAATTTAATTTAATTATTTAATTTAAATAATTTATTTTATTTAATTTAATTATTTAATTTAATTTAATTTATCCTGTACCCCTTTACCCCAAAAACCAAAAACTGACCCTGAACCCTAAAAATACCCCTTTTCCCAAAAACTGAAAACTGACCCTGAACCCTAAAAATACCCCTTTACCCAAAAACTGAAAACTGACCCTGAACCCTAAAAATACCCCTTTACCCAAAAACCCAAAACTAACCCTGAACCCTAAAAATACCCCTTTACCCAAAAACTGAAAACTGACCCTGAACCCTAAAAATACCCCTTTACCCAAAAACTGAAAACTGACCCTGAACCCTAAAAATACCCCTTTACCCAAAAACCCAAAACTAACCCTGAACCCTAAAAATACCCCTTTACCCAAAAACCCAAAACTGACCCTGAACCCTAAAAATACCCCTTTACCCAAAAACCCAAACTTATAATATTTTTAATAAAATTATATACTTACCAATACTTACGTTGTAATGGTATGCGTGGTAAATGTACTGCGTTGTAAATACATGCGTTGTAATGGTACTTCGTGGTAATGGATCCTGCGTTGTAAAAATTGCGTGGTAAAGGTAGGTCGTGGTAAAAGTTGCGTGGTAAAGGTTGTATACCTCCGAGAATGAAGACATGGATGCCTATGTCTCCGTTCTCAGGAAGCTTCCCTCTGTGTGTCTTTTCGAGAATTTCACTGAGCAGTTGATTCGTGAACAATTTGTGGGAAATTGTAAAGATAAACAAATTAGACAAAAGCTACTAGCCATGGACAATCCACTACTTGATGAAACCATCAAAGTTGCAAAAAGTATTGAAACCTCACATATCTGTCTCAAGGAACTGGAAGATAAACCAGGTGAATCTATCAATTTTGTGGATCCTTCGAAAAAGCCAAGAAATAAGGTCTTGAAGAAAGGGAACACCTACTATTCGAAAACCAAATCTGATAATTCTATACCTAGTAATGTTTGCTTACGATGTGGTAGTTCTTCTCATGGGAAGGGATCTAAATGTCCAGCTTTGAATTCAACATGTAACTATTGTAAAAAAGTTGGACACTTTGCTGCTGTTTGTTTAAAAAAGAAATCTGTAGCCTGTATATTAGAATCTGATCCCAATGATTCATAAGAAGAAATTGTTTCTGTGGTACAAGATCAGTTTGTCTCTAATGGGTCTGCAATACCACTCACTGGGGATCCTTCATCATGTGTTGACCCGATTGTTGAAATTATAGTTGGTGATAAGAAACTTAATTTACTAGTGGACTCCGGCGCTAGAATCACCATGATAACACAAACACTTTTCTATGAAACATGGGGTAAGAGAGAACTTTTGCCTCCTGATCGATCACCGGTCTCTTATGAGGGACGGAAAATTAAATTACTTGGTTTTATTGAAGATTTCCTTGTTTTCAAGGGAAGGAAAATTAGAGGTAAGGTCTATGTAGCAGTCAAAGGCCTAAATATATTAGGCTGGTTCCACCAGGGCTTACTTGTGATGCAATTGAAACCGGGCACAAAAGAACAGGTTATGCTAGTCACATGTGAGGAAGTAAACACTAAGTGGATCAGTGAATTTCCAACTGTTTTCAGCAATGAGTTGGGGAAAATCATCGGGTTCAAGCATAAAATAATTGTTAAGAAAGGTGCAACTTCTATCAAACATAAACTCAGGGGTGTCCCAATCAGCATCAGAGAGGATCTTAATAAGGAACTTTCCTCTCTGTGTGAGAGGGAATCATTAACGGATTCCTCTCTCTGGTTGTCACCTTTAGTGGTTGCATGAAAACGGGATGGAAAGTTAAGGGTGTGTGTGGATCTCAGATCACTCAACAAAGAGATCTGGGTTGACTCTCACCCGTTGTCAAAAATAACAGATTTATTTTCGAGTATCAAAGGTGCTAAAGTTTTTTCTAAGTTAGATTTGGCTAGCGCCTACCATCAAATAGAACTTCATCCTGAGTCGCGCTCCTTGATGGCTTTTGTATCGCCCCTTGGAACCTTTCGTTATAGGAGGATGCCTTTGGGGTTAGCCTCTGCGGTGTCAGTGTTCCAGAGGGTTATGCAGAATATGTTGAGAGGTGTAGAGGGGGTCCTGGTGTTTCAGGATGACGTTCTTATTTATGTCAAAGATAACGAGACCCATAACAATATCATCAGAAAGGTTATAGAAATCTTTAAAAAAAATGTTGTGGTCCTAAAAAATGAGAAATGCAAGTTCTCATGCAGTGAAATTGAATATCTAGGGCATCTTTTATCCCAAGAAGGAATCAAGCCCAGGCAAGGTCTCATTGATGCTATCATGAATGCACCTGTACCCAATGACAAAACTGGCGTTAAATCTTTATTGGGGTTGCTGGAATACTACTCTAGATTTGTCCACAATCATGCATCCATGGTCAGACCCATCAGCAATCTTCTTAAAACTACTACAAAGTTTATATGGTCATCAGACTGTGACCGTGCCTTTATGGAAGTTAAAGATGCTCTTAAAGAAAGTGATGCCCTTACGCCTTTTGACCCAGAGTTGCCATGTTTTATTACAGTAGATGCAAGCAAAGACGGTTTAGGAGCAATTCTAACTCAGCAGTCTGGCGATCAAGAATATACTGTTGCTTTTGCATCAAGAGTTCAGAGATACAATATTCTGTAATAGAAAAAGAACTGTTAGGCTGTCTGTGGGCTATCTAGTCACAGATCACAAGCCCCTTGTTTCGATATTGTCTCCCGGTCCAAGCAAATGTTGTACACTAAGAATCACCAGGATGGTTAGCAAATTGCTACAATATCAGTTTAATATTACACATATTGCGGATGGGAAGAATATCAGAGCTGATTTTCTTTCACGTTTTCCTCAATGTTCTGAAATTAGCGAGGCACAGGTTTTCAAGAATTGAGCGATGAGGATGATGAAGACTGTTTCATAGCGTCTGTAGACATTCCCATTTTGGCTGTTGGTCCAGAGGAAGATTGGAGGTTGGTTTTTTCAGAGGACAAAGTTCTTCAAGATGTTTGCATGTATGTGAAGAATGGTTGGCCGAAGGAAAAAGCTCTTTCTTGTGAACTCCAGCCTTATAGGAAGGTTGAGTCTGAGATATATATAGAAGATGGTTTACTGATGAGGTGTGACAAATGAGTTCCTCCACATTCTCTTAGGTCTGTCATAGTCAAAGAATCTCATAAAGGGCACTTAGGCATATCTCTTACTTTACGACGGGTCCGTGAAAATGTTTGGTGGCCAAGAATGGACAATGAGATCATGACTGCTGTAGAGAATTGTCCATTGTGTTGTTCGTCAGAAAAAACACTCAAAGTGAATACGCCACCTTTATCTCCCATTGAGTGTCCTGCTGGGCCACGGGTTAAGGTTGGCATCAATATAATGGGTCCATATGAAGTTTTACCTTTGAGTATGAGATTTATCATTGTTTTGATGGATAACTCTTCCAAGAGGCCGGAGGTCAAGGTTGTTAGAGAGGATAGTTCTGCTAGTCTCATCACATTTTTTAAGGAAGTGTTCTTGAGGGAAGGGTTTCCACAATTCCTTGTTTCAGATAATGGATCTCAATTTGTGAGTCATGAGTTTCAGTGTTTTCTTAAATCTAGTGGTATAAAACACCTCAAGAGTTCCTTATATTATCCACAAGCGAATGGTCTGGTGGAGAGAATGAACAGAGTTGTAGGAGAGTGTACCAAATGGGCTGTCAAGGGAAAGCATGATGTGTTGTCTTCTCTGGAAAGTATGTGGTGGTTCTACAGAACCACACCCCATTCAACTACTAAGTGTTGTCCTTTCGAAGTTCTAAGGGGAAGAAAAGCCAATACTAGTTTTCGGCCAGGATGGATGAGCAAATGGTTTGACTCCTTGGTTGATGTTGAATCTGTTATGGAAAGTGTTAAAACAAATGTTGATCTCATGCAGAGTAAAGAAAAAGAATGGTTTGACAGAAGGAAAAATGTCAAAATGGTTAATTTGTGTGTTGGTGATTTTGTAAGAATCAAAAATCCTGTGCACACTAAGAAAGGGAAAGGAAAATGTGGTGATCCTGTTAAGGTTGTCAGAATTGGCAACAATGCTGTTCAAGTAGAAGGTGGGCATTGGTGGAATGTATCAAAGATAGTCAAAGCCAGATCTAGTTCTGATTCTATCAGTCTTGATTCAAAGGAACAGGACTGTAATGAGACCAACCTATCCACTTCTTTTGTACAGAGAAGGAAAAGTTCTAGAGTTTCTATTATTCCTCGTAGATTTTGTGATTAACACTATAAAACAATATTCTTTGTTCCTGGTATTTTTGAGAAAGTTGTGTAATTTTTTTGCGTTTTTTTTATTTGTAGAAAGGGAGCTATGTTATATTCTATGTACTATGTTTATTGATGTTAAATGCTCTATGTTTGCTGGCTTAGTTTAATTAGACATGTATCACTGCTGTTACTGGGTTTATGATGTCATTGCATCTGGAATGTTATGTTTCAATGTTGGAGAGTTAACTGTACTGGAGAGGACATGCCCAACAGATGATGAGCTGTGTAGAGATCAATCTTCATAATAAACCAAACTCAAGTTTCACCTGCTTCCAGTAATTACTGAGTTTACTACAATCTCTCATGCACTATTCTTGCCTCACTAATATAATTAACTTCAGGACATCACCCACAGTTTTTTCCGTGCCTTTTCAAAGTTTACTTCCCTCAAACACATGCTATCCTCCTCTTCTTAGGATGTCAAATGCATGCACAAAAGCTCCGTCTTTATGCGTCTGTAGCCTGCTCACCCCTTCTTTCACTCGTCCTCATACACAGTTTTTGTTCCTCTGTCTCAGTATCAATAATCACTACCTGCACAAGCTACCTATCCCTGTAATTCGTCCTTTCTACCTATTGTCCACAGCTCTCACCACTGCCTTTTAACCATGGCACATAATTCTACAACACAAATACACAAAAGAACACACATTTCCACACCACACAAAAGAACAACTAACAATTCCAGCACAACATACATAATACACTACACACCACATGCATTCACTACACTACAAAACAAACCACATATGTAAAAAACATTATCATTTACAATGCCAATAACTCTAAATCTCACAAATGCGAGATCTATTGCATTGCAAATGTTTGTTACTTTTTGTCTGTGCATGATTTCTAACAAAGGGAGGATGGAAAAGGAGATGTGCCTCTCTCCCCTTTTTTGTGTTGAATTATGGAGGAGAGACAAGGGAGTGGGTGGGAAGAGGGGCACATTTGTTACTAAATGGTAAAAGTAAGTGGGTTTAGGGAGGGTCGGGAAGCACCCACACAAATGTACGCCAGTTCCATTACTCTGGAGGTTGAGACAAGTAAATTACACTTTTGTAATATCGAAGTTGCAAGTCATTTTAACTAAAGGAGCTACCTAACAATGTGAATGCTACCTCTGAAGAAGCCATGAAGACAGCAACACAGTCTCTCTGATACCACCAGCTGCTTCGTATCCTGGAGTCCACAGCAAAATGCAGGTCATAACAGCCATCTGAATGATGGTTCCTACTTTCTCTTGTGCTGATGTTACAGAAGTTGGGGGGGGTTGCATCTTGTGCAGCTCTCACAATCCGGCAAGAGTTGACTCTTCATCCCCCTTCCAAGTACTGCACTGCTGTGGGCAGCAACTTCAGAAAGTTGTTTTTTTAAAGTGTCCCCCTGCCACTAGATTCAGGTTGGGGCCATATTTCATGGAGCACCAACATGAGTTGGGCAGATTTCCCCACATGCGATAGAAATGTCCTTCAGCCAATGTATCCAGAGCTGGGCACATCAAGTAAACTATGACACTCCTATAAACTCTACCACATTTGGAGGGTGTAATCATCTCTTTACTTCCCTTCTCTCACAATACAAACAAAATTCCTACATTGATTTTGATGGGGTGATCCACTTTTCACCCTTCTAATTTAAAATATTGCACACCTTTAGCAATACTATTCTCCTGAGAGGATTCAATTTTATTGTCGACTTTGACCTTTGAACTCTGCAGCAGTATTGTTGTTGAGCTGCCCTGTCATGGCTGCCACTAACAGGGAAGGCATTGTACGGAAGTCCTTCACAGGAACAATGTATTATTAAAAATTGTCATCAGTACTGTAATATCAGATGATGAATGCGTTTTTTTCGTGATTTTCCTACTTGCCTGTTTGTGTTTTGAGACACAGCACGCGCATGCAGGACGCACTGCACACAGGTTGCAAGGCTGTAAATTAATAGTGTGTGAAGGTAGTAAGTAGCTAAGCCCTGTGTACAGAATCAACATGATCATATGTGCATTGCAAAGCCCCCAATGAGGTGGATGAGGAAACTTCACATTTGGCTAACGTTTCACAAGCACTGGCTAAAGGCAACAGGCCTGATCCCTACTTGTTCAGCACACCTGCGTGTAATTTCGCTGTGCAGAAAAGCCATTTTCCTTTTCAAATTCCACATTCTGATTCTCAAAATGAGATGAAGGGAAGTTTCGAACTTATAAAGTGTGCTCAGAGGGGTGGACATTGCACTATTATTGGAGATTTTCTACTGCTGCAAATTAAGTCCCAAGGTGGGAACATGAATGCTGTCAGGAAGAGGGGCAAAGCGGTCGCCCTTAAACAAATTTCTAACACCCACAATCTGGGACCGTTGCGGACATTCTCGAACATTTCCATTGGCGATGTACACCATAGTCCTTACATCAACTTACTCACTAAGATACAATAAATTTATCATTGGCTCCAGAGTTACTTTCTCCTACTGTAAATCCTATCTACCCCTTTCATGAACAAGGAAAAACTGGGTTCGGTAATTCCTCAAAGTGAAAACATTGAAAAATTAGGAAGAATACCTTAGGTTGCCCATGTAAATAAGTATTCAAACTGCCACAGAGTAAATACAATTAACTGCTCGTATGTTTTTATGAAGAGTTAGTGGCTTGGTTTGTTAAGGGGGTGTGGAGTTGACAACAGACTGTAATAACAGGGTTTCAGCCCCCTTAACTTCTGCCGCCCTGGGCAAATGGACCAGAATGCCTAGTTGTAGGGTTACATTTAATACTGTGAGAATGCTTCTCAGACACCCCCACTTTTTGAGTTTCTGTTTTGCCTATAAAAGAAACAAACTAGTTTAAGGTCCAAATCACATTTCTGCCTGCCTTACTGGTGGTGATTTTCCACTTAGTTGAATCACACCTCGTGGAATTTCCCACATAGAGAGTTGATATTGGTCAGTTCGAATCCTCCTATTATTATATACAACTTGATGCTAAAAATAACCATTGACAAAGCCAATAGTCTTGGCTTCTTGTAGGTGTAATGTTACTTGTATTATATATCTTGATGTAATGACAGAGGCTGCAAAATATCAGTAGGGTGGCACACTATGCGATGCACATATTTATAACTCAATTACTTTTAAGCCACACCCTTAATTGCATTGGTTACGCCCCTTGAAAGATCCCCGAGTATTTTCATCTCACTCAAAGCCCTGGTCTACACGCGCGGTCAGGTTCTTGGCGCACAGAGCCTTGGCTGCAGCGCACAGAGACCTTACTCTGCCGCACACAGAGGAAAATATTTAGAGGGAACATTGGTCCCTGAGTGATGTGGTGGTGTCCCTGAGTGATGTGGTGGTGTCCTGAGTGATGTGGTGGTGTCACCACAAATTAGAGGGAACATTGGACTCCCTGAGTGATATGGTGGTGTCCCCGAGTGATGTGGTGGTGTCCCCGAGTGATGTGATGGTGGCTGAATTTTTGATATTTATATGTTTCTCCTGTTTTCATTCCTTCATGTTGCTCATGAGAAAGTGTCACTCATGGTCGTTCAAATGTCACTCATAATTACACTGAAATTATGGAAATGTCACACATAGCAATCTGAAATCTTGGCTGCCATGCGGTGGTTTCTGGAGCTCAGCACTGTTAATTAATTGTCCACACCGGCACTTATGCAAAATACCAGTTGATTTTTAATTCACAATACATCAAAAATTATGTCGAAACCGTTCCTATCTCTTTGGGGACCTGGAACAGTCTGAATTGTCGCACTTGTAGGAGTGTGAGGGTTAGTAGTTGTTTCGGTACTGTCATTGGCAGCACTTTCAGGGACAAGTAGTGGTATCCTGACGTGGGCCCTGCCTATTACAAATTAAGCACTGGTAGGATGCATGAAGTTTGAGTGAGGAGAGTTGTGCTTGGGTGTTGGTCATTGGGAAAGGCTACTTAGGGGAGAGGGTAGGAGGACGGGTAGTTGGTAATATGCCTAGTGAGGCCGGGTTTAATGTTTAGTATGTATGGCTTACTGCCAAGGTTTCTGTAATTAGAGTAGTGCACCTGTTCTTTAAGGCAGCCTTTTCCACACTATCATCTTTTCCTATTTGTTCTTGGGTGCGTCATCCAACCCGAAGATATATCCTGAAAACCAGAGCGACCTCTTGCGTTAGACATAGGGTAGAAGATGCATCCTGCTTGGGCTCCAGCTGGCATCCAGCCCAATCCTGCTATCTTGGAAAGAAGCAGTTTCACTTTCAGTTATGGATGGGTAAATAAAAAGTCGGTGGTTTCACAGAACAGATACAATAAAAACCTGCATTGCAAGGAGCAAAGAACAAAGTGTAGTCTGGTAAGACGAGTGGACTTCAGAAGCCCAAGATTTGATCTAGAAGCTAAGGCGCACTGGAAAACAAGATACTTTACTGCAAAGAGCACGTGAGTACTGCTGTTCGCTGCCTCGGCATTTAATAAAGGTATCTTACTGTAACCTGCGATGGACACTTACTGTAGCTGGCAGGGCGTGCACCGCAGATGGATTCTACTAATCTACCAGTTTTCTATATAATACTATAGCATGTGCTTGTGTAGAGCACACGGGTTTTCTAGAGGGCGGGTCTTGTGTTGCTATAGACATTGATATGTTATGCTGAAGTACGTATGCACATGCTTTCACGGTGCAGCATCTAAATAACTCTACAGCTTAGGAGTGATAGGCAGATTAAAGATAGAAAAAATGTATATTTACACTGCAAATGGAGAGTGAGAGAGCTGGCACCGGTGGATCAATGGATGGACGGATGGGAGACAGAGAGAGGGGTGTCAAAGTCCTGACTTGGGGGACTGGAAGTGCAGAGTGAACATGACTGTGCAGTGAGTGCACGGGGGGGGGGGAGGGGGGCTTGGTTGTCAATTTTAGGGGACTGTGAGCTCCAGGTTCTCCAAAAACCATGCTGGCATATCATGTTAAAAAAATACATTATAAAGGAAGCAGTGCAGAAGGAGAGTTTAATGGAGGGTGGAAAGGGAGCGGAGTGCAGTTTGTAAGAGGCACTTAAAACACAATATTTTGTAAAATAACTAACACCTTTTAAGAACTTTATAACAGAGATGACAGACAGAAGACAGTATGTGTGTGCGCAAGTGTGTATAAAAATCCTAGGTAAAATGGGGCAGACTCCTTACCATTCCCCACTCAAAACATATGTACCCGACTATTTACTAGAGAATGCATTTATTAAGGGGGTGTAACACCCCAAACACCCCCCTTGAAACTATGCCCATGTGAATGCGGTAAAATGCCGGATTCACGGCATAGAGAGAGAGAGAATTGTTAGGGATAAAAAAAGTAAATCAAGAGGGAGTGTCAAAGAAGGGTTAGGGGGAGCTCAAAGGTGAAAAAAGGAAACACAACAAAGCGAGAGATAAAAAGCACAAAACAAGAGATAGCAAATATATGGGAGAGGCAGGAGACAGCAAGCGGCAAGGACGAAGAGCATGAGGGAGAGTCAGAGCGCAAGGAAGAACAGAGAGTGAGGTGAGAAAGTGACATGGTAGAGAGAATGCGAGAGTGTACGGGTGAGTGTTGGGGAGAGAGAGAGGGAGAGAGAGAGAGAGGGCGAGTGAATTGTTGCGTGGTGCCTTCCTGAATGTACACATCTATTACTTGACCTGTGCTTGTGGACCTTAATGTGGAGTGGCTACTGTATGACATGGACAGGTCTGGAAGAGGTGAGATTGTGTTTATGGCCTGGCTTCCCAGCACAACTGTCACCATATAATTATGTGTGCATCACTGGGGAGGGGCTTTGGACGCCCACAAATGTTGGGATACAGGGGGATATGCTTTGATTGAGTAGAAGTTGTGTGCTTCCAAAAAAAAGTGCTAGCCTTCCACACAGCTGTGACCATTTTGTTTATTTATCCAGCTGCCTGAGCTTGAATATTCAGGGGCACACATATGACATTGTAGTGCTATTGAAGTGTCTTTGATAACTGAATAGTTGATGGTGTTTTCTTTGGCTGCAACACCGATGGGAGGGGGGGTAGTCATTACCTACATGGATGTTTAGGTCTGGCTTGACACTGCAACTGTCACTTGACCTTTTAACCTTCACCAATATTATTCTTCAGTTCTTCGCTTCCACACAAATGCATATTTATTTATTTATTTATGCGATTTTATATAGCGCAATCTTTACCCAAAGGTGTCAGTGCGCTTTACATAAGAACCAGTTGAAAACATAAGGACATAGGATTACATGCGTTACATAAAGGATACAAACAGAAAAAAATTGCAAATGTACAAGATGTAAAGTCACACAAGGAGGAGATACAAATGGATATACTCTAAGAGTCACATAGGAATGGTAGACAGTACAAAGGTCTACTGCATATACTAGTGATTAGAGTTATCTCTATATACATAGGGAAGGGATACACATGGATATACTCTAAGAGTCACATAGGAATGATAGAGAGCACAACGATCAACTGCATATACTAGTGATTAGAGTTATTTGTTTATTTGTAATGCTTCATGTTACCTTATAACATTCCTTTAAAGCCAGACCTATTGGCAGTGCCAATGCTTGTTTTAGATCTAGAGCTAGAATCAGTGCCAGCTGCCTCCCAGAGAGTATACCTTCAATACAAAGAAAGGGACAATGAGATCAGCGACTCAGCCATTGGGTATTGTGAGTGTCATTCAAACTTTGAGTAACTCACATCACTACCAATTGTTTTAACTGTCAGTCAAGACATGATGCAGTTAGGTTTCTTTTTATGACATAGTGGCATTACATTAGTGCGGTAAGATAGTGAGTCCGCATACGGAGAGGCTGGCAATGCCAAGAAGTCCATTTCAGCCAGAGCATAATTTGTAAAAAGAAAAAAATGATCGCTATGGCCATAGGTTTTTAGGAGGTCGCCGCCTGTGCACATCAATGATGGCATTATCTCTCACTGCTAGCCCTACTTTGGTGCCTCCTTGGATCTCTCACTACTTGTCTGTAGTTGCGTAAGTCTTTGCTACAAGCCATCATGCCCCTAGCTGTCTCACGGCTTGCAGGCAAGGGTTGGGCATGAACTCATTGGGCTGCTGCACCATGTGGTGGCTCTAGCCTTTTTATGGAGCATTGGCTTGTCTTCAGTGGGCTGGGATCCTGCTCCTGTTTGTGACTTGCTGCTCCTGGGCAGAGCAACTCGGAGGAGGGGAGACTGGGCTTATATTGGATCAGTGGCATAACAAAAACTATGTAGGGGACCCAGACTCTCTGGATCCAGTTCAGATATCTCAGGCCAGGGACCTACCAGTGCCGTAGGGGGACCTCGGAGCTCAGGCCCCCTCAAACCACGGGGCTTTTGTTATCCCACTGCATTGGAACTCTTGGCATCATTATGGTAATTCTTGACATAATGTGAGCATACATGCCCTGATGGTGCCTACTGCTGGCTAGGTTGACCACCTTCTTAGACCCGCTACAAATTGAGGTAAACCTCGGTTGTCTTTAATTTCTCTTCTAAAGATGCCCTTTGTCTAAAAATGCTTCCCATTCAAGAAGTGATACTCAAGGTTCCAATCCGTCTGCTTCTAACTTTTTATCAGTGTAGGAAATGTGTGGAAGTTTGTTATTGACTGGTGCGCAGTTTCCCCAGCAAAAGCTGCCTTGGGTGCTGTTCATCTGTTCTACATCTTCTATCACTGTTCCCGCTGCACTTTGGTCCCCCGCAGCACCTGCTTCCTCATTCCCTTCACCATCTGCCACAGTTAATGCTGCCTTGTCCTGTAGTTCCTGCAGCTCCTTTTCCCAGTGACCTCACATTCACAGTCACTGGGATCGTTGACTTCTTGGAAGCTGAATCTTGCTCCCAGGAACCTCCTGCTATGACTTACCAGCAAAGCTCAGCTTCCAGGCGCCGAGCAAAACACGCGTTATTCAGCGAGGCATCCATTCCAGGTTGTCTGTGCGAGGCGGTCCTCCTTGTATCTTGGGATGGGCCTGAGTGTTTCCACTCCCTTTGTATTCAGAAGTTGGAGGGAGGGGACCGGAGGTGGCTGTCTAGAGCTGTAGTATAATTTATGCACTCAGAGATTCCCCCGTAAAAAAATATAGCGGCGGATTTACAAGCCCCTTGCGACACATTTACGCCGTTGCGTCACTTTTGTGATGCAGCTGCGGCGTAAACCATGCGCCACGTTACGCCTTATTTACAATGTGACGTATCTAGGGAGATGCATCAAGTTGTAAACCCCTGCGCCACATGAAACCTGCGACAGTTTTCATGTGGGCGTTTCGGCACAGGGTGAGCGTTCCCACGCAGGAACGCCTTGTAAAAGTGACGCAGTGAAATCTACAAGATTTCACGGAGTCACTTTTACAGCCATGTTGCGTCAAAACCCTGCGCCTGCTTGTAGCAGGCATAAGGAGTGACGCAGCATATTAGGCATAGGCCGTCCCGATCCTTGACGGAGTCGCATCGCACTTGCAACGCAACTCCAGCAATGCACCGCCATTACGCCGGGAGATGCGACTCGAATCTGCCAATCCGTGCGCCACGGCGCGCAGCATTGTAAATGCGGCGCATCAGTGGTGGCGCACGGATGGTTTTGCGTGTCGCAAGTGTTCTGGCACATCCCTGCTGATTTGCAGAGATGCGCCAGACCTTGTAAAGCTGCCCCATTCAATTTACTGTCTGGTGCATTGAGCTGTTCGCAGACTTACCCCTCATTACATGTAATTCATCAGCTATGGTGCCTCAAGAGGCCAGAGAAGTATAACAATTTTCCTACAACCACCAAAATTCAGAAGAGCTCCCGCCAGAAACAATCATTCTCTAGGGTGTAAAGAAGCGAGGGAGTCAGCAAAGTTATAAAAATAGTTATTTATTTATGTGCCATAAAAGGACTCAAAGGTGCTAAGGAAAGCGTCCACCATCAGCAAACTCCAACCTCTTCTCAACAATTCAAACGCAAACTCTTACATCAATAAATTCTAAAGTTACATCAAACAATTCTACATGAAATGGATAGATTCCAAAGACATAGGAAGTTCCACATTCTAAAATAAATATAAAAGAAGGAATACGATTACCACATTTATCCTTTTACAAAAATAAAGAAATAAATATATTATTCTAAAATGTAATCGTCAAACTTCTTTGGTATTCTGGTACTTCTTTTTTGCAACACAAGAATATCTTCAACAGAAGAGTCAACACATACTTCCGCAGTAGATTCAATCTGGCGTGCACAAGGGATGGTGATGTCTCCCTTTTCATTGGAACCATTGGCAGGCACACATCCAGTAGAATATGGCCACCATAGCAGCTTGGAATATGCTGACGCCTATCCTCTCAACTTCCACTCCACTCTCAGTCTTTCGTTAGCAGCTCAAGGCCCAGCTTTTGAGAAAATTCCTAGAGGTACCCCCCTACAGAATCGTTGAACTTTAATTGTAAACATGATAAGTGATTAAGTGTACCCTTCTCAGTGTTTTAACCCTCTCTCCATCTTGATGTAATCCTTACATTTTAACCTCTGGCATGATGTAAAGATACCTCCTACTCAGTTTTCTAGGCGCTACATAAATTGTTAACATAAATCCATTTAATTCTGAAAGTGGTTATTACCAGCAGAAGAAGCCCCCATCCCAGCAGTGAATGTGTTAAAATTGGCTTCCCCTCCAAACTTCTCCTGCTCTAAGCTGCGTCAGGCACCTGCTAAAAGTTTACGACTCACTGGCAGTGAGAACAGATACATGGGGGAGGTTTAATATTATGAAAGCCGACGCTCTCCCGACTACAACACAATCCCAAGAAGGAGCAGAGCAAGGCACAGTCCAGCTCACTGGCAAGATCCATCTTCTCAAAGTGTCTTCCAATAGTCTCCTATCCCACCTTCCAGTGCTAAAAACCACCAACCTTGCAACCTCCAGGTTTACCCTCATCCACCATCCAATGATGAGACCTCATGTTTTTTGAAAACTGGATATAGCACATTTCTACCAAACATACACAATCCTCTAAAGATATTTTTATAGCTGGCTTTAATCTCCAATGGGGAGATCCTTGTAACTCAGCTGCCTTCCTAGTCACCGACTCGTGATAAGGGTTCTGTACTTCATCTTCTCGTAGTCTCTAAACCAGACATCCTGCCATCCTATGACCCTATGTCATGAGATTGGCCAAGTGATGTAGTCCAAAAGAAGTCCATAGGTAGCCATGTAGTAGGTTGTAAGTAAGAGGTGTATTAAGCTTGGTTACAGGTCAGATGTAGACAAGTAGAAGATATAAAGTTGAGCCCCACCAGGGGCAGCATCCTTGCTGTTCAGCCCACCCACTCCAACTGTCTCACTCTCCACTCCACAGGCACTCCAGCATTCCACTCCCTACTCAAGCATTCTTACATTACACACACACACATCACATTCATACTGGCTGAGCATCAGGGAATGGGTAACCAGGGAAAGGATGCAGTATAGGAAATCAAGTAATGACAAATCTTCCTTTGGGAAAAAAAGAATAATTACGAAATAAAGTTATAACACCAAGCTGTCTCAAACACCCTCCTATGCATTAAAACATCAATCACTGGACAACCTAAAATATCTAAAACAAATCTCTGTGGTGCCAATTATGATGACCTCACCAATGTAGCTGTTCGGGTCACTACTGCTCTACCCATCACCTGTCAGCTCCAGGGAGTACACCCCTTTTTTCTCCACCAAACCTTGTCAGACATCCTCAAAGATATAACTTCTTTAGATGAAGAAGAACAAAGACTTATAAAATGGTGCCCTCGTATACAGAAGAATTCAACTTTGCTAAAAACAAATGTGCCACTTTAAATACATGGTCTCAAAACTGATCCACACCAGTGGCGTAACAAACGTTTAAGGCCCCCCCGCCATGTATACAGAGGGGCCTCTGCTCCTTATTTTAATCGGAGCGCTCAGGCCTGAGTACTGTGCTGAGGGGTCCCCGTGCAGCTGGGGGCCCTTCCGCACCGCGGAGGACGCGGGGACCTGTGTTACACCCCTGTTCCACACCCAAACTTATTAACTTCTTCTGAGCCAGAAAACTAACAAAAATAAAGTTTTATACAAAAGCTTGTTCCAGCAAACCCAATTAAATTCTACCAAAAACCAATCCAAACATTACTGACAAAGTCGAACCAGCCTCCAATCCCCTTTTGTATCGCTGTGTTCGCCCTAAGTGTGGCAGGGTATGCTCAGACGTGAGTCCCTTGTTCACTTGGCCACTGGATTCAAGATAGCCTGGCTGATGAGGATTATGAATCCGAAACCGGTCCCAGGATGCTTGTTTCCGGTCCAGGGAAGACATGGCTTGGCAGTTCGGGCTGTACTGTTCCCATGAGGCACAGGGTCAGACTGATTTGCATATAGCCATGTCTGAACTGGAGTGGCTGAGTGAACTAAAGAATGGTGATGGATTAAACCCAGATCAGTTGACTGGGGGTGAGTGTTTGATTTGTTCAAACGCTTCGTCCATCATCCCCTTTTGTATCGCTGTGTTCGCCCTAAGTGTGGCAGGGTATGCTCAGACATGAGTCCCTTGTTCACTTGGCCACTGGATTCAAGATAGCCTGGCTGATGAGGATTATGAATCCGAAACCGGTCCCAGGATGCTTGTTTCCGGTCCAGGGAAGACATGGCCTGGCAGTTCGGGCTGTACTGTTCCCATGAGGCACAGGGTCAGACTGATTTGCATATAGCCATGTCTGAACTGGGGTGGCTGAGTGAACTAAATAATGGTGATGGATTAAACCCAGATCAGTTGACTGGGGTGAGTGTTTGATTTGTTCAAACGCTCCGTCCATCATCCCCTTTTGTATCGCTGTGTTCGCCCTAAGTGTGGCAGGGTATGCTCAGACGTGAGTCCCTTGTTCACTTGGCCACTGGATTCAAGATAGCCTGGCTGATGAGGATTATGAATCCGAAACCGGTCCCAGGATGCTTGTTTCCAGTCCAGGGAAGACATGGCTTGGCAGTTCGGGCTGTACTGTTCCCATGAGGCACAGGGTCAGACTGATTTGCATATAGCCAAGTCTGAACTGGGGTGGCTGAGTGAACTAAAGAATGGTGATGGATTAAACCCAGATCAGTTGACTGGGGGTGAGTGTTTGATTTGTTCAAACGCTCCGTCCATCATCCCCTTTTGTATCGCTGTGTTCGCCCTAAGTGTGGCAGGGTATGCTCAGACGTGAGTACCTTGTTCACTTGGCCACTGGATTCAAGATAGCCTGGCTGATGAGGATTATGAATCCGAAACCGGTCCCAGGATGCTTGTTTCCGGTCCAGGGAAGACATGGCTTGGCAGTTCGGGCTGTACTGTTCCCATGAGGCACAGGGTCAGACTGATTTGCATATAGCCATGTCTGAACTAGGGTGGCTGAGTGAACTAAAGAATGGTGATGGATTAAACCCAGATCAGTTGACTGGGGGTGAGTGTTTGATTTGTTCAAACGCTCCGTCCATCATCCCCTTTTGTATCGCTGTGTTCGCCCTAAGTGTGGCACGGTATGCTCAGACATGAGTCCCTTGTTCACTTGGCCACTGGATTCAAGATAGCCTGGCTGATGAGGATTATGAATCCGAAACCGGTCCCAGGATGCTTGTTTCCGGTCCAGGGAAGACATGGCTTGGCAGTTCGGGCTGTACTGTTCCCATGAGGCACAGGGTCAGACTGATTTGCATATAGCCATGTCTGAACTGGGGAGGCTGAGTGAACTAAAGAATGGTGATGGATTAAACCCAGATCAGTTGACTGGGGGTGAGTGTTTGATTTGTTCAAACGCTCCGTCCATCATCCCCTTTTGTATCGCTGTGTTCGCCCTAAGTGTGGCAGGGTATGCTCAGACGTGAGTCCCTTGTTCACTTGGCCACTGGATTCAAGATAGCCTGGCTGATGAGGATTATGGATCCAAAACCGGTCCCAGGATGATTGTTTCTGGTCCAGGGAAGACATGGCTTGGCAGTTCGGGCTGTACTGTTCCCATGAGGCACAGGGTCAGACTGATTTGCATATAGCCAAGTCTGAACTGGGGTGGCTGAGTGAACTAAAGAATGGTGATGGATTAAACCCAGATCAGTTGACTGGGGGTGAGTGTTTGATTTGTTCAAACGCTCCGTCCATCATCCCCTTTTGTATCGCTGTGTTCGCCCTAAGTGTGGCAGGGTATGTTCAGACGTGAGTCCCTTGTTCACTTGGCCACTGGATTCAAGATAGCCTGGCTGATGAGGATTATGAATTCGAAACCGGTCCCAGGATGCTTGTTTCCGGTCCAGGGAAGACATGGCTTGGCAGTTCGGGCTGTACTGTTCCCATGAGGCACAGGGTCAGACTGATTTGCATATAGCCATGTCTGAACTGGGGTGGCTGAGTGAACTAAACAATGGTGATGGATTAAACCCAGATCAGTTGACTGGGGGTGAGTGTTTGATTTGGTCAAACACTCCGTCCATCATCCCCTTTTGTATCGCTGTGTTCGCCCTAAGTGTGGCAGGGTATGCTCAGACGTGAGTCCCTTGTTCACTTGGCCACTGGATTCAAGATAGCCTGGCTGATGAGGATTATGAATCCGAAACCGGTCCCAGGATGCTTGTTTCCGGTCCAGGGAAGACATGGCTTGGCAGTTCGGGCTGTACTGTTCCCATGATTATTTACAACAAGGGGTGGTGATGGACAGAGTCTCTGAATTAAGCAGAGTACTCTCACCCAGTCAAGAGATCAGGGCTAGATCCAACACCGTTTTTTAGCTCATTGCACCATCCCAGTTTCAGAACCTGGCTGTATGCAAATTAGTCTGTCCCTGGCCCAGTGCATCATGGGAACAGGGCAGACCAGACTACAAAAGCCAATTCTTACACTGGGAAGGAAACAAGCTTCCGGGGACCGGTTTCTGGCATTACAGCCGTCTTCGGCCCGGCTTGCCTGAATCTGATGGTGCAATGAGCAAGGGACTCACATCTGAGTATACTCTTCCACGCTTAGGGTGGACAAAATTATTTACAACAAGGGGTGGTGATGGACAGAGTCTCTGAATTAAGCAGAGTACTCTCACCCAGTCAAGAGATCAGGGCTAGATCCAACACCGTTTTTTTAGCTCATTGCACCATCGCAGTTTCAGAACCTGGCTGTATGCAAATTAGTCTGTCCCTGGCCCAGTGCATCATGGGAACAGGGCAGACCAGACTACAAAAGCCAATTCTTACACTGGGAAGGAAACAAGCTTCCGGGGACCGGTTTCTGGCATTACAGCCGTCTTCTGCCCGGCTTGCCTGAATCCTGATGGTGCAATGAGCAAGGGACTCACATCTGAGTATACCCTTCCACGCTTGGGGTGGACAAAATTATTTACAACAAGGGGTGGTGATGGACAGAGTCTCTGAATTAAGCAGAGTACTCTCACCCAGTCAAGAGATCAGGGCTAGATCCAACACCGTTTTTTAGCTCATTGCACCATCCCAGTTTCAGAACCTGGCTGTATGCAAATTAGTCTGTCCCTGGCCCAGTGCATCATGGGAACAGGGCAGACCAGACTACAAAAGCCAATTCTTACACTGGGAAGGAAACAAGCTTCCGGGGACCGGTTTCTGGCATTACAGCCGTCTTCGGCCCGGCTTGCCTGAATCCTGATGGTGCAATGAGCAAGGGACTCACATCTGAGTATACCCTTCCACGCTTAGGGTGGACAAAATTATTTACAACAAGGGGTGGTGATGGACAGAGTCTCTGAATTAAGCAGAGTACTCTCACCCAGTCAAGAGATCAGGGCTAGATCCAACACCGTTTTTTAGCTCACTGCACCATCCCAGTTTCAGAACCTGGCTGTATGCAAATTAGTCTGTCCCTGGCCCAGTGCATCATGGGAACAGGGCAGACCAGACTACAAAAGCCAATTCTTACACTGGGAAGGAAACAAGCTTCCGGGGACCGGTTTCTGGCATTACAGCCGTCTTCGGCCCGGCTTGCCTGAATCCTGATGGTGCAATGAGCAAGGGACTCACATCTGAGTATACCCTTCCACGCTTAGGGTGGACAAAATTATTTACAACAAGGGGTGGTGATGGACAGAGTCTAAAACGGTGTTGGATCTAGCCCTGATCTCTTGACTGGGTGAGAGTATTCTGCTTAATTCAGAGACTCTGTCCCTCACCACCCCTTGTTGTAAATATTTTTGTCCACCCTAAGCGTGGAAGGGTATACTCAGACATGAGTCCCTTGCTCATTGCACCATCAGGATTC
Source organism: Lissotriton helveticus (assembly GCF_964261635.1). Lineage (NCBI taxonomy): Eukaryota > Metazoa > Chordata > Amphibia > Caudata > Salamandridae > Lissotriton > Lissotriton helveticus. The sequence continues at coordinate 1,599,212,159 of NC_136069.1, read as the reverse complement.
AAGCAAGCCGGGCCGAAGACGGCTGTAATGCCAGAAACCGGTCCCCGGAAGCTTGTTTCCTTCCCAGTGTAAGAATTGGCTTTTGTAGTCTGGTCTGCCCTGTTCCCATGATGCGCTGGGCCAGGGACAGACTAATTTGCATACAGCCAGGTTCTGAAACTGGGATGGTGCAATGAGCTAAAAAACGGTGTTGGATCTAGCCCTGATCTCTTGACTGGGTGAGAGTATTCTGCTTAATTCAGAGACTCTGTCCCTCACCACCCCTTGTTGTAAATATGTACTGTTCCCATGAGGCACAGGGTCAGACTGATTTGCATATAGCCATGTCTGAACTGGGGTGGCTGAGTGAACTAAAGAATGGTGATGGATTAAACCCAGATCAGTTGACCGGGGGTGAGTGTTTGATTTGTTCAAACGCTCCGTCCATCATCCCCTTTTGCATCGCTCCAATCCCCCACCAGCATCTACTGTCCTCTATTCTTTGTAACCAATGTCAAATCCATTGAACTCTTAAATTCACTTTGATCCATTCTCTACATTCTGTTTTTGGTATTTCAAGGAGCTCTCTCTGATAGACATTACTAACTTTTTAAACTAAAACCTTCAAGCAGCTTCTCCGATACTAGCCCAAATTGCCTGGCCAAGGACCTCGGTTTACCTCTTGCACCCTGCAGGATTAAGTAAGTCAACATATCTCTTGACCAAGTGAAATTCCCCACCTGTCTCGAAATTAATCAATTACCCCCTTCTTAAAAAAAGCATTTGTAATGCAATAGGTCTCGCATTTACACAAGTTTAAGCTATTGGCATTGTAAATGACAATGCCTTTTATTTATGCTATAGAGTCGGTTCCCCATATATGCTTCCAAATATAAAACGCTTTGGTCAAACGTCTATTGAAGTTGCTGTCCAAATATTCAGTTATGTGCCAAAATATTTCTGGATGCAATTGTGGTGTTGTCAGAAAACCTAAAGACTCACAAATGAACCAATCAAATACACATTCTCTCCAATGTGCAACTGTAAGTATTTAAGCTGCTTTGCATACGCTTACCTTCTCCCACCCCCATTGTCCCCACTTTTATATTCATACAATGTGGTCTTCTTAGTGGTTAAAATATTTCATGTACGTGAAAAACTGAGTGAAAGCCAGAGGGGTGAGCAAAGCAACACAGAGATACTTGGAATATGTGAAGAAAGAGACTGAGAGATACAGAAATAAAGCCACGCTGAGCCAGGGGAGGGGGAAGCCAGAGATGAGACAGAGACAACGACAGGGGGAGACAGATAAAGAACCAGAAAACAAGCCATAGGGCCAGAGGTAAGGAGACAGGCAGGATACGTGGATAACAAGATAGACGGGGTAGTGTGTGTGCGTGGAGGTAGTGATGAAGCAAGAGAGACTCGGAGAGCGAAAGTCAGGCAGAGACAGATAGAGAAATAGAGATTGACCAGGAGGAAATAGGGAGAACAGAGAGACTGGAGATAGAATCAAAGATAGCTAGAGATTAGAGAGGGTTAGACAGAAAACATATAGAGTTATGCAAAGAAAGAGAGAAATATGTTTTGCACTTTACAGCTGATGTAAATAAATTTGTAAAGGTACCGAAAAGTGTATTCTTTTATTAAACCCTATGAGGCACTCAGAGGTTGACTTCAGCACAATCACAGAAACTTAAACTACTTTCAGATGTGCACATGCGTGGGGCAGATGAGTCAGTGTTCAGTACCACCACGCCGACAAGTTCTGGGCGATAGTGCGCAGTCACTTACCGGCTTTGCAGGAGTCTTTGTAGTCTATTGTTTCTGCCTTCTCCTCGTTGGCGGCATCGAACGAGTAGTCGAAATCAAGTCCACGGCAGGAGGAGAGCTTCCCACAGAGAGTCAAGCCTGCCAGGGACAGGGTGATCCAGGCAAGCATACTCAGCAGAGGGGCTGCGGTGAGGCGTGTGAGGCTGTGCCGGGACACTGAGGAGTGAGTGCGAGTCCAAGGCAGCGGCTACCTCCGAAGATGAGGCGAGGAAACTACAAACAGTGCTGGGCTGAGGCAGGGATACTGTGATGTGTGGGGGGTGCAGGATGGGTACTATTAGGTGTGTGGACTGAACGCTGCAGGGCAGTCAATGCTTGCTGTGCGGTGGGCCGGTGTGGGGCAGTGGCTTCCTCTAAGGCTGAACTGGAGATCTGTGATCCATGAGGGGAGTAGGTAGGGGTCTCTTACGAGGCTGAGCCACAAGGCTTACTGAGAGATGTGCCGGGCTGGGGCAGGGACTCCTTCTCAGTCTGGGGATGCTGTGAGGTATGGCGAGGCTGGGTGTCTCTCTGAGGCAGAGTCTAGCTTGAAGAGAGGCTGGGGCAGGAACTCATGGGAGATTGGAAGCAGAGGACCCTCTGATGCCTATTCTAGACAGTTGTGCTGCGAGATGGGCTGGGCTGAGCCACGGTATCCCTCTGAGCCGGAGTCTAGTGCGGGGGGGATCTGACGTGACAGTGGCTCCATCTAAGGCTAGGCGAGGAGCTTCCTACTGTCCCTGGGGCAGGTACTCTCCTGCCCAGCTATTTCTTCTTGGTTGTCAAGTCTTGGCTTGGATAGCCCAGGGATCTTCCGCACTTCCTGTAAACTGACCAAGTCTTCTATATTATCCCGACTCTGCCCCGAGGGATGATGGGTGGGTGCCAGCCCAGGTAAAAACTTCCCCGTGCTAGTGCTCTCCGAGCAGGATGTGCCGCGCCTGACCTCCTCCTCCCCGCCACCTCCTCTCGGAACGGGATTCCAGGACATCACTGGGGCCGCTGCTCCTAAATGCACACTGCGCTTTCCTTCCTAGCTGTCCCAGGGAGAGCCTTTCCCTAAGAGCTGCCAAGCCAGAAAGTCTGAAACCCTATGAATGGTGACTTGGAGAAAAAAAAAGGCTTGCCGATACTATGCAGCTTTTGTAGGCATCTGTGTAAGCCTCGCGCACCCTCACCGCCCTGGTGAAATCCTCCAGTACATCTCCGGTGAAAAAGAGGGAGCGCTGGGAAGAGTGAGCTTTAGAAGTATGGGACGAAAAAAATCAAGAACTCCTCCATGGAAACCAAAAAGCATTTGCAATGCAGCAGGACTCGCATTTACGCAAGACCTATTGCATTTAAAAAATAATAATTTGGGGAGTTTTATATGGCGTGAACTATACCCGAGACATCGGGTATTAGAGGGCTTTACATGAGCACCAGTTTCATTACAGATTGATTTTTGTTAGGCACAGGGAGGTTAAGTGATTTGCCCAGAATCACAGGATGTTGAGCATTGATACTCAAACTCGCTTCCTCAGGTCCGAGGTTGACTGGTCTGGCCATAAGGCTACATCCTGCATTGCAAATTGGAGTGCGGGCGGGTGAGAAGGCACGATCAACGGGAGGGGGTGGGGGGCCGAGAAGGCATGGACTGCGGGAGGAGGAGAGGGAAGCACAGGAAGAAAATAGTGCTCACAGTCTAAAGAAAACATACTGTGCAACACTTGAAGTAAAGGGGCCAGTAGCCATTGAAGGATACAAATGACAACATGGCAGTCATGAGGAGGAATTAACAGGCCTAAAACCAATCAGAAGGCAGCATTTAGGAACCAAACCCAATGAATGGGCAGAGAGTGGGCGGAGTTTCCACTCCATACTGAATATTGCATGCCTCGCAAAGTGAGCAGCGCAAGCGCGCTGCCGCTATAGGCTCGACCTAAACACCAATATATATCCCAATGACATAAACAACTACTGATTCATCATCAGCCTTCACTTTAGCTAAACTTCTTGAAACTTAACTGAAACAGTTAATGGGGAAAATCGACTGAATAATGACTTACAACCTGGATTCAGGTGCGACTGTAGCAGAGACTTCCAAGGCTCAATACATTTTGGACAGTATTGAGGTCCTCGTGCCAGCTCCCCTCTGCTACGTGTTGCTCGCTGGCCTCCTGCTGCCTGTTTCCCCACTGTTTTACTGTGATACTGCTTCAGTATCGGTGTTTGCTTAGCCACTTTTACTGATATTTTGTTTCTTTAGCCTGTTAACGGTTTTCAGCCTCTCAGTGCATTTTTCCTTCTGACTAGCATTATACTGTTTCATAGCCTCCTTTGTGCATACTCTGTTAATTGTTTCACACGGCGTAGCAGCCGCTCACCTGTTTGTTATCATTCTGTTGTTTGTTTTGTCTACTCTGTTTCTCAAAGTTGCCATTTTTTCCAACCGTTTTGCCCGATCCCTCCTGTTCTCTTCACATCTCCCCTCCCAGTGACCCTCCCTCCTCCCAGGACCTACTTAATGGAGACCGCAGAGCGGCCGCGCAGCTGAGTCATGCAGTGTGCATGCTGCTGGCACATCAAAGACAATACCACCTGCACCCATCCACACCTGAACTGTGTTCAGTGCCAAGAACAATGGCTCTCCTGCCACTCGAAGCTACACTGAAAACTGAGACCTGCACCCCAGACCCTGCAGCAACCACTGCTGCTGCACCTCACCTCACTCTACAGTTGGACCTTTTGCCTGCTGGCATTGCCTCTTCAGGAGCACCCACTCTTACAGCATCCACTTCTACAATGACCACAACCACCTCTGAACAGCTCCACTGCCTTCTGCTCAAAGTATGATCTCTCTGCAAACACGAGTTCTGGGACACCATCTCCTCCCTCACTCCTAATATTATATTCACCGAGGCATGGTTTAACCCCACATCAGCACCCAACATCACCCCAGCCACACCCGAAGGGTACAATATAGCACACTAAAACAGCATCAACAAATATGGAGGCGGGATTGCCATCATCCACAAGGAAACTATCCACTGCCCCACCACCACAGACCACAACACCCCAATCATGGAGCACCTCAACTTCCAACTCCACACCAACAGCAAAACCACCATCAGAGGCACTCTCACCTACAGACCTCCAAGACCTCATCCCAGCTTCTGCAATGACATCCCTAGTTTCATCGCCCCACTTGCCATCGACTCCAAGCACTGCATCTTTGTTGGAGACCTCAATTTCCACCTCGATGTCCCTGACGACACCAATACCACCAACCTCCTCAAAAGCATGAACACCCTCGGCCTTACTAACCTAGTTACTAACCCCAAGCACATCTCATGACACACACTCGCACCTATCTTCATGGCCAGTGACAGAGTCATGTACAGCCACGTCGCCAAACTCACCTGGACAGACCGTGCCATTGACCACTTCACCATCAGGTCCCTCCAGCTACATCACCAAACTTCCCAGCACCTCTCACAGAAGCTGGAACAAAGTATAAGAAAGCCATTAGACAGACGTCCTAAACTCCTCTCACCCAGACACCGTAACTAATCTAGAACAGTCTGTTATGAACTTCTCCACCTAGATCACTGACTGCTCCTAAGAAGTTGCCCCCATCAAGCCACAAAAATAAAAAGTTCTTCAGAGCAGGCAAGCTGGTACACAGTAGAACTAAAAATAACTAAATTCAACTGCAAGGAATTGGAGAGAAGGTGGCGTACCAGCAAGGACACCACAGACTGAACATCCTACAAAGCATCGCTCAATCAATAAAGCTTGGGGAAAACTAGACATCAATAAACTGGAGTGGAAACTGCGGTCGCCGATTACAATCAATGGCTTACCGCTTCTTGTGACTCTTTAGCTCCTAGTAGGAAGTGGCTCCCTAAACGACCAATGCCCTTAGCCCCCTGGTATTCAGATAAACTTAGAACTAAGAAACTGGAATGCAAATTATTAGAAATGGCCTGGCGTAAAATGTATACAGACACAGATAAGGCTAAATACAAATGATCCATAACAAGCAATAAGCAAAGCCTAGCTGAAGCCAAAAGACAGTTTTTCTCTAAACAGATAGCATTAGCCAAGTCCAACTCTAAGGAACTGTTCAATACCATCAAAAAACTGACCTTACCTCCTAGCCCTAAGAGTCATAGTAATCAGTTATTTTGTAATAATATCGCCGACTTTTTTAAACAGAAAGTGGAAGTAATATATTCCTCATTTACTGAGCCAGAGGAATGTATACAGGCCAGTAATAATATTAGTGAACTGGAAAGCAGAGACCTATTGAGAACTTTGGTCAATTTACACCATTGAAGATTCCAGAATTCATCAGGGTTTTGACCCAAATTCGATCAGGAGCCCCTAGTGATCCCTGCCCTGCTTAGATTATTAAACAAACACCAGAGGTTATGGGAAAGGCCATGACCCCCGTGCTAAATAATATTTTTGCTTCTGGAATTTTTCCCAAGACCTGGAAAGTAGCTTCCGTCCTTCTGCCCTTGAAAAAGCAGAATTCAGATCCCAAAGAACCCAACAATTATAGGCCTATCTCTCGGCTTCCTCTCCCTGCTAAAATCCTGGAAAAGGTGATGAACACCCAGCTCAGTGCTTTTTCTTCACTCTAACAACTCTCTGGACCCTTCACAATATAGGTTCAGGGTAACCCTGGGTGAAGCACTACACAACGCTCGCGGAGTTTGCGAAGTTTTCGCAACTTCGCACTACGCGAGCTGCACGTAGCACAGTGCGAACATGCGTAGTGCAGCGTAGCGTAGTGCAGCGTTCATTTTTTGCTTGTTCGCGGTCCTGAACGTCATGTTCGCGACCGCGAGCAAGCAAAATGACATCCCGGCGAATTCTCAACGCGAGGGGGTCAGGTTTCTCATTGTGAGTGGTTGCGCATGCTCGCGACCGCTCTCAATGAGAAACTACCTGTTGGCGTTGAGAAAGCTGCCGCTCGAGTAATAATCTACTCGAGCAGCAGAAAACTACAGCTCGCACTGTGCAAGATGCCGTTTTCAATGCTTGCACAGTGCCGGATGCTTGTCCGCACTGTGCAATCATTGAAAACGCATCTTGCACAGTGCGAACATGCTACTACACAGCTCGCGTAGTGCTACGTGAAGTTCGCGTAGTGCGAAGTGTGTGTGTGTAAAATGAAACTTTCAAAAATGCACTTTTGTGCATTTTTGAAAGTTTTCGCAAATTACCATGAAGGTCAACTTCATGGTAATTTACCTCTCCCTATTTGCGAATTCGCAAATTTAAAATGTTCATGAATTGCATTTAAGAAATCTGAAATTGCGATTTCTTAAATGCAATTGCAATTTTAGAAATCGCAACATGATTGCGATTCCTAAAATTGCGAAAAACATGATGCATCCCAATTTTGTCAATTGCATTCGCAAACGGCCGAAAATTTCGATTCGCACCGTTTGCGAATGCAATTGACAATGATGCATGTGCCCGTTAGAATCATTAGGAAAATAAAGTTCTTTCTGACGGAGAACAGTTTGAAGACAGTGGTCATGGCTCTTATAACATTACAGCTGGACTACTGTAATAGTCTATATCTGAATTTACAAAAATGTCAGTTGTATAGACTTCAGTTAGTCCAGAATGCACGTTCCCAAGTATGCCCCTGTCAGATGCGAGCTTAGGAAGTTACACTGGCTGCCTATAAAACAGAGATCTCGCTTTAAAGCGCTTTGTATCGTCTTTAAGGCAATCAAATGTATCGGCCTGGAATTCCTCAGGCATAAGTTCCAATGGTATGTGCCCAGGAGGACACTGAGATCTACCAGTGCCAAATTAACACAGACTACCAGGATAAAAAAACTTAACTGGGGTGGTAGGAGTTTTTTCCACTGTGCATCAAGAGTCTGGAACGAGATTCCGTTGGCTCTCAAAAATGCCCTCAATCTCCTTATGTTTCGGAAGAGTCTGAAGACGTGGCTTTTCTCTCAATGATATCTCAGCTAGTTTCAGGAGGCCAATGCCTAGCGCCAGGACACCCAAGGGTAATCGTGCGCTCTAAAAGTGTTAAATACATACATAAAGACCAACTCCTGAGAAAGACGAAAAGGAGCACCCTTGCCAAATGCATTGAGGCCGGTATCAACCGCAGTAAAGACCTATTCAACATTGTCAGAGAGTTCTCCAACCCCCTCAGCCTCTGAGACCATCATAACACACTCCCAAGATCTCTGCAACACCCTGGTGGATTTATTACACAACAAGATCACCGAAATCTACAAAAACTTCGAGCCACAACCTACTGCCACCAACATCCTCCCATAGAGATAAACCATGACCACCTGCTAACCACCTGGGACCAACTCACTACTCAAAGCACCACTGCCACCATTAACTCCATCCACTCAGGAGCACCAATGGACCCCTGTACCCACCATATCTTCAAACTTGGGAGCAAGTCGATCCGCATCAAACTCACCCTCATCTTGAATGCATCCATCGCCTCAGCCATCTTCCCAGATGAATGAAAACACGCTGAAGTCAAACTCCTCCAACCGCCTGCCAACCCCAGCGAACTCAAAAACTTTCATCCCATCTCTTTGCTCACCTTCCCCGCTAAGGTCTTCGAAAAAGCCATCAACCTTCAACTCACCAAACCCCTGGAGAAAAACAACCTTCTGAACAACCCCCAGTCTGAATTCTGTGCAAGCCACAGTACCAAAACAGCACTCATCACTATCACAGACAACATCAGAGCCCTCCTGGACCAAGGTGAAATGGCATCCATGATCCTCCTCGAACTCTCAGCAGCTTTAGACACCATTTCCCACCACACCCTTATCAAGAGATTCCACGATATCGGAATTCAAGGAGGCTCCCTCAGATGGATCGCCTCATTCCTCACCGGAAAAACACAGAGAATCTGCCTGCCTCTATACACCTACGAACACCACTGATCATCTGCAGAGTCCCTCAAGGCTCATCCCTCAGCCCAGTTCAACACCTCTATGACCCCCCTTGACAACATCATTAGAACGTAACAGACTTAACATAATTTCCTACACTGACAACACCCAGTTCATCCTTTTGCTGTCAGAAGAGCCCTCCACAACGAGGGCCAACTTCTACAGGTGTATGACAAACATCATCGATTGCATGAAAGACAACTGCCTGAAACTCAACACAGAAAGAATTTAAGTAGTGGTCTTTGGAAATAACACTTGCCTGAGGAACACCTCCTGTTAACCCATCGGATCGAGGACCCTCACCCACACCTACTGACCTTTTCCGCAACCTCCGCATCATCCCGGACAGCTAGCTCACCATGGAAAACCAGATAAATGCAGTCTCCTCCACCTGCTTCCTCACTCTTCCGATGCTCCACAAGATCGTCAAATAGCTACGGGACAACACCAGATATACCAAAACCCAAGCCCCAGTCACTAGCCGGCACAACTACGGGAACGCACTCTACACAGAAATCACCTTGCACCTCCTGAAGAGACTCCAGACCATATAAAGCTCTGCTGCCAAAATCATCCTCAACCTCCCCAAAGGGACCCATCTCACCCCCACCTCAGGAAGCTCGCCATTCAGAAGAGATGCCACTTCAAGATGCTGAGCTACACCAACAAAGCACTGCACAACCAAGGACGAGCATGCATCAACCACCACCTGAACTTCCACCAACCCTTCAGACTCCTGCTCCCCACCTCCCTTCACCTCCCTCACACCCCTCACAGTAGAGGTTGTTCCTTTCCTTACCTTGCGGCCAGAGCATGGAATGACCACCCTTTTTACCACCGGTCCTCACACTTATTGCTGGTTGTCAGGAAATGGCTCAACCCAGGGCTCCGCAACAAGAATCATCAGCGCCTGGATACCCTCATGGGTGATGAGCCACACTCTACAAGTCATGTTTGATTGATTGATTGAGGTGTGCCTTCTAATTCTTTGCAGCCTGTGTTCAGCCTTAAATACCGTCAACCACAAAATCCTGCTCAATGTTTTGCAGAATTGTATGGCCCTTGATGGAACCATTTTGAAATGGTTTACCTCTTACTTTAACAAGCGTTTCAAATAGATTAAGCTGGACAACTCTTTCTCATTTCCTGTTCCTCTTTTGCAACGGGTGCCACAAGGGCTTACTTTGGCCCTTTGCCTCATACCTATTGCCGCTCTCCAACACACTTCTAGTAAAACTCAACAGCAATTTACTAGTGAAACACAATTTTACTTGAAAGTCTCCGCCTGAGTATGCCATTAGCACACTATTATGAACTCAAGCTGAACCAGAGGAGTTGGCCTAACGGCTAGGGCGCTCGACCTTGGACCTGGGGAACTGGGTTCGAGTCTCAGTAATGACGGTAAATCACCTGTGATTCTGGGCAAATCATTTATTCTCCCCGTGCCTAACAAAGATGAATGTGTGTCTTCATGTAACTGTAACACGGAACTGTGTAACTGTGTAAAGCACCGCTTTGGGTCAAGTTCGCACTATATAAAACTCTGAAGAAAAAAAATTGATTTCCAAACCCGATGTGTCAGCTTCCAGATGAAATTGCTTTTTAATTGATTGGCAGGTTTGGGTGTTTGATCGCGTTGATGGGTTAATGGATGACTGTAGAGACAAGTCAATTGTCAGAAGAATGGATGGGGCATATTCTCAAGGATGCATCGCCGAGTTATCAGCACTTTATCGCAGCCAAAGTTGCAATAAAACTATCGCCCATTCACAAAATGGTGATAACAGCCCATATCACCAGTTTACCTACGATAGCTGTCGCAAAAAACATCGCCACAGATGACCCCCAGCAACTATCGCTAATGAGATGCAGAGTAGGCGTTCCTATGCAAAAAGCTGCAACAACAACACTCCGCAACATTCTCAACGACCAGCCAGATCAGCAATAAGAATCCAAAACATGTGATAAAGCAGGTTAGGAGCAGGAAATCAAAACCTGCCCTGACCTGGTGTAAAGTCAGACGACCAGAAAAGGAAGCCCAGCCCAGAGCCACAGCTGAGGGGCAACAGATGCCATGGAGCCATTTATCATGCAGCTCGGAGCCCCAACAGGGCAACAACACCCACCGCCACCACCCCCAGGACCTCCTCACCCCCCCAGACCTCCACCACCACCCCCTGGACCAACACTAAGGCAGCGCAAAGACACCTACCTTCAGAAAATGCACCAACCTCACAGACCCAACACCAGAGAATGTCATTGCCCACTACAGGCTCAAAAGGACAACCATCCTCCGCAACCTGAACATCATTGCCCACAGGCTGATGGTACCCAAACAGCGGACAACCAATATCCCCCCACAGACAAAGATGCTGGCCGTGCTGAAGTTGTTGGCCTCTGGTACCCTCCAACCAACAACCACCAGGGTCAGAGGAGTCTCACAGCCAGCCCAATCCAAATTCCTCACAACGGTTGTGGATGACATCATCAGCTTGGTACCCCACTATCTATACTACCCCACACTACGCAGTAACAGCTGGAGACTAAGCAAGGCGTCTACGCCATAGCTAGCTTCCCGCATGTGTTAGGGGGCAATTGACTGCACACATGTCCTACTTGTGCCCCCTGGCAACACTGCACACAATAACCGCAACAGAAAGCACACGCATTCCATCAATGTGCAGGCAATAGTTACCACCGGGGAATCTCCACCAACGTTGACGCCAACTACCCAGGCAGTGTGCATGATACATACATCTACTGACAGTCCATAATCAACCAGCACTTCCAGGCTGGCAACTACGGAAATGCACTGCTCGTTGGCAAGTACCAAATGAACAAACCACACAACTCAACTCCTCAATCCTGCAACTCACAACACTGGGAACGCACACGTTACAAACTCACAAACAACATGCAAAACAACATGCCCACCCACCAGACACAACAGCACAACTTACTGTGGGAACCTGGGCCATCAACAGCATGGCACCTCTGCCACACGATAGCAGATTGTGGGAAGAGGTGGGAACCAGGCACGTGCGAAGGAGGCAATTGACCTGTGAATGAGAATGTACACAACGCCAAGTGTGGCGTGGACGTGATGGCCAGACTGCTGTATGCAGACCACACACATATACATATTGACATACACCGCTGGTGTTTGGAGTGTAGTGGACAGTGAACGCAACCATGTCACCCCAGCCAGCGGGGAAGCTCGCGGAAATGTAGCTAGTTATGGCCCCCTCCCTGTAAGCATGAGCGGAGTGGGCTGGCCCGGCATATGCCAGGCCAGCAAAGGGGTGTGAATAAAAAGCACGTAACTCTGGCCGGGGTTTTCTTCCAGAAAGCCCAACGTCCATGCCAGGGCAGTGCCTCTCACCCCACCACGACCCTGCCACGAGGCCCACGCCATCACCGTGAGTGGTGTTGCCTGTGATACTGTGCGCCTGCTGCACCCCAGGCCACAGGTCCCCGAACCCGTCTTGACTGCCCATGCGCACCCAGCCCTCAATGCTCACCTGCCAACACTGATGTGTGTCAAAGAGGGCCCACCACATGCCGGTGCAAGCTCCAAGCCCGAGGGCCGCGACCTTGGTAGCCTCCTCAGACCAACACAGCCTCCGCGACACAGGCCTGAGTACTCCTTTCTCGTTGACGTACTCCACTGGCATACACAGCGGGCTAGTAGGTCACACATTTAGAACTGAGTCTTGATTACACTATGGCAGAGACCATTATTTATGGCAGAGTTTATATCACTATACTCCCTTCAATGTAGTGCCACCAAGTCTGTGTATAGATTTCCAAACACACGTGTCTGTGGGCCCATGCAGAGCACTTCCCTGGGGCCACATTGCACTTGAGTAGGTCACACATTTGGGACTGAGTCTTGATTTAGCAATGGCAGAGTTCATATCATTGTACCGGCATCCTCAAAGACTCCATCCCCTCTCAGTCCCGGTGCAACTAAGTCTGTTCCCCGCCATTCATGGATACTCTCTGGTTGAACTTTGGTTGTGCCTGAGTCTATGGACTGGAGGTTGTCTTCATCCTCATGTAGCTGATACCAACTTGGTGGTAATAACGAGGCTGTAGCATTGTCGCTTCCAGATTACTTCTTCCCTCTGCATCAGGCCCTGGAGGACACCTTTCACTGTCCCCCGCAACCCTCCGCCACATTCACCTTTGACATCGACGAGGACTCGCTCAGTCTGCGTGGCCCTGCCTCAGTGCACCGCAAGTTACGGTCCCGTGGCGGTGTGCCTGTGCCGGCCGCAGTGCATCCTGGGCCACTAACTCTGTGCAGCTCAAGTTAGAGACCCTGTCTGATGAGATACTGGATGGCCTCTGAGACGATGGCCTTGAGGTCATCAACGCCATGTGTCTGTGGCCTTGTGGCGGCGCTGCCTCCGACCTCAACTGCAGTCCACCAGGGCTCACACTTCAAATCGAGTCCTGACCGGTCCAGACGCTGCATCACTGCAGGAGGCACATGCCAACACTGTCAATACCACCTCCAAACGCCAACTGCCAGAGTCGAAACAGTCATACTGGCAGACAAACGGAGTAGCTAACTCCTGCCGTGGATGCCATCATCTGCTGGATACCCTGCTCAGCACTCCTGGTGCCACTAACTCAGTGCACCGCAACCCATGGACCATTACTGATTGAGTTTTGTGCGGTTGAGAGGTTACGCAGCAATGTTACCTCAGGCAGTGTGGGAGACCTGGGACGGTGATGAAGAAGATGATGCAGGTGTAACACACCCCACTGCAGCTGCATCACGAATGTCCCGAAGGGACACAATCCTAGACAATTTCTTCACATGAGCCCACTCAGCTCTAGAGCCCCAAACTCAGTGCACTGCAACTCATGGACCCTTCTGCTTGCATATTGGGTGACCTCTGTACTTTCTCCGGCTACCTCAATGATGTTCCGCAGTTGTCTCTGTTATGCTGGTGTTTTCAGTTTCCGTTTTAATAGCGTTCACTGTTCAAGTTGTTGCCAGCACCAACCACTCCGTGAGGGCTGGCTTACACTCACCCCACACACATCCAGCACAGGCGTCACTATACATGTGACCTTGCCAATAAAGGGGGCCGGGCGCATGTGCCCGTAGCCAGTTCCACAAACTATCTGCATGTATCCGTGTGGCCATAATGTATGCATGAGGCCCCGGGCCATGCAACATTACATTGTTCTGTGTACAGCGGACGCAAACATGTCAGCGCAGGCAGCGGGTTAGACCTTGGACATGTAGCTTTGTCATCACCCACTCAATACATAAGAGGAGTGGACTGGGCCGTCGTACGCAGGTCCAGCGCGGGTGTGTGAATGATAATTGCGTGTCTCTGGGCGTGTCATCAAGGAACATATATGTAGAGGTATATATAATACAATGCTTACCTATATAAACTTACCTTCACAATATTTTTGTCCTCGATATTCTTGCCACAATCTTTTTTGCTCACAATATTTCTGTTTCTGATATTCTCTCTAAATACCAAATCTAACAATTGCTTAAAGCTGAGACATTCAGATAACAGAAATGTCTTCCCATTCACTCTATTAATCACACATCTCCACCAACCAAATCAGATTTCAGTCTGAAATGGACACCTCAGAACTTTTTGTAAAGTCATTATTGTGCTAACAGGATTGCTGCCGTACTGGTGGCACCACAGCACTCTTAAAAGAGCACACTATCTAGCATACCAGCGGCAGATAGTATGCTAGCTGTAACAATAGATGAGTGATTACATACATAGAAGCCTACATGAATGGTTGAGCACATGGATGGGTAAACAGTTTAAGAGATCTAGATTGATTAATGGTGTGAGTGCACAGATTGTTCATGGGTAACCTAATGAGCAAGTGCATGGTTTTATAAATGAACAGGGCTTATTAAAAATATTTAAATTGAGTCTTAGAGTGTGAATTTATAGCAGTGCCGTATTCTGCTAGAGGCTGATGTGCCTCAAAAAATGTTATATTGCTTTATCTTACACTCTGCAGCTTTATTTGAATGCAAATCGTAGAATAAGTGACATGCTTTAAACTATACAAAGGATTGGCAATGAGATGTCATTGACAATATTAAGCCAAGGGTGGTTAACATCATGCCACACAAACGATGGCCAACCTATCCTAAAATGTGTAATCATTATGTCAGGATCAGCACTATGTAAGAAGTGGATGCCATTATGTCATGGATGTTCACTGTATACAAGTGTAAGCAATTAAGTTAATAGTGAAGGGTCACTAAATTAACCTGAATTCAAGCCCCTGGTAGCTATGGCACAGAGCAGGCAAGTTTAGCACAGAGTCACTGTGTAAAGTATTTATGGCATACCATAACACTAATAAAGTCAAAACACAACACAAGAAAAATACAAAACCAAACATAGAGTATATTTTAATAAATAAAATGATGCCGCATTGGCCTTGGGACTTAGTCTCAAAAATGGAAGTTCTAAATCTTCAGTTGGGCAAGGCAGCAGGCTTTTGCAAAAGAAGGGCTTCAGGGGTCAGATAGCTTTCAGATAAAGTCTCAGGGACGCTGGTTTTTTTTTGGTGGAAAATCTCAGAGTGGGTGAAATTTAAAGGAAAGATCTCCTGCCGATTGAATACTTTTGGTATCTTCTCCCAGTCAAGATGTCTTCATTCTCACTTAGTCACATTCTTGGAGCTCGGATTCTTCCCATGGAGCAAGACTGAGGGATGTAACTGACGAGGACTCCATGGGTCTGGATACCTTCTCCATGAGGTTTTTATGAATCGCCGTTGCTGCTGTTGAAATGCTCAGAGTCGGAGAAACTTGAATCTTTACCCAGCGGCAACACACTTTGGTAAACCGACTTGGCAGATTTGTCCCGGTCCTCTGGAGCTCTTTGTAGCCAAAATATTTCAAAGTCCCATGTGTGCAGAGGTGGTAGGAGAAGTTCACTCAGACTCAGCAAAGGGTTTCGGGACCTAAAGACTTGGTGGTCAGAACTCACTCCAGCAGAGGCCACTATGAGGGTCCAAGTCAGGTCCAGTCAGAACAGGTCACCTTGGAATCTTCAAAAAAGAACTCCTGTAGCTTGATGTGTCCCTGAAGCTTAAACAGGAGGTAGGTCAACATTATTACATTTGTGGTCCACTTATTTGTCCTGGGTACAAAAGAGGCCCTGTCCAGGCCTTCAGCCTTTTCTTGGATCTCAGACACCATGTTCAATCTTCTTCTGGTCTTTCTCAGGTCCAATAGTTTTCTGAGGAGGGTACTGGGGATGCCACATTTATGTCTGGCCCCAGCCTCCGGGCGGAGGTGACTCCTGGCTCCTCCCTAACCATGGGGGTAAAGGTTTCCAGGTTTTACCATACCCACTTTTGTAGCATTTCCTGTGTATCCTACAACAGATAATCCAAAAGTGCCCTTCTATGTCTAAATCCAAAATGGTGAAACTCTTCTCCCCATGTGCAGAGCCTGTGTGCCAAGCTCAAAGTAATAGCCAGGGAAATGAAAAAACCTCTCCTCTGAGGTGGTCACTTCAAACCTTTTGTGAGAGCATCCCCCACCCCACTGACATTTGAGCCTGCGTGACTGAGGGAACAAAGAAGGGGGTGTGCAGGTACCAACTGACATCTACCTCTAACAGGGGAGACCCCATTTAAGTTAATCATGGTCCATGGTGCTGCCCAAATGGTCATCTTGGCAGAAAAACAGAAACACTGCGTCATACCCAGGCCTTTGTATCTGCTCTAAAAGCAGTTTTCACTCCTTACTCTGGGATTGAACACTCAGAGTGCTGCAGCTGGATGGTAATGAAAATTAGCCTCCAGAGGCTTTAGGCAAGGGAAAGGTAACCTTCTCAATGTACCATAGCCTTAATATTGATTAATATTCTTACTTCACCAGTGAATTGGTATTGGCCTTGGCCTCTCAGCAAATCCAACCCCAAACCATTGACCTTCACCCCTCTTTTTTTCTGAACCCATTTTGTTGGCTTTTAGGACTCTGTGCACTTTACCACTGCTAATCACGGCTAAAGTGCTTGTGTTCACTCCCTAATACATGGTAAGGTCCCCTTACACCTGAATGGCATATTTAATTTACTTATATGTATCTGTTACAGTGCTATACAACATACCCAGAGCTGGTAAATTAAATGCTACTAGTGGGCCAGTGGGCCTGCAACACTGATTGTGCAACCCACTTAAATAGCACTTTAAGCCTCTTCCAGGTCTGCCATTTCAGTCTGTATGCAGCTTTAAACAGCTAATTTGACATTTACCTAATAACCCCCTTGCCAATTCTAAAACTCCCTTTTTATTAGATATAGGTCACCCCTAAAGTAGGCCCTAGACAGTCAACAGGGCAGGGTGCATTGTAATTAAAAAGTTGGGCATGCACTCTTAAGTTTTACATGTCCTGGTAGTAAAAACACCTACATTTGCTTTTCACTATTGTGAGGCCAACATCTCTCATAGGATAACATTGGGTTACCTTATTATATTTAATAAGTTCTAACATTGGATTGAAAGTAGTTAGGAAAGTCAACTTTGATGTATGAAAAATAATTGTAATTTAAAATCATCTTTCATTGTAAAGGTGGATTTTAAGTAAGGGTGGGCGTAGTTAGCTGAGTACCACTACAAGGAATTCTGCGGAATTGTTCAAAAACTCTGTTCAGTCTCACCCCAATTAATAAAACAGAAACCTCACATACCCTTGATAATACAACAAGTAACTCGATCAATACATGCAAAAATGCATGTAGCCATTTCACAAAAGTGAAAATGAAAGCAGTGAGAGAGGTGATGATTTTGGTGTCCTCACTAACACAGGGAGAGAACCAAGCAGATGCATTGAACATGAAGAGCACATCATGCTGAACGATTGGTGATGGGCCCATCCTTCTAGGACCACCCCAAGCACAGTTATGGGCAAAAATACAATCCCAACCATAAGCCCTGTAAAGCATTATGGGACGAGATTCTAGAGTGCAGTGAATATTATAGTATCCAGTATCAAAACATTCCTCAAAGGACAGGCTCCCCAGGCTCAGCTGAGAGCTAATACTATAACATTCACTGCACTCGAGAATCTCGCCCCATATTGCTTTGCTGGGCCTTTGGTTGGCATTGTATTTTTGCCCATAACTTTGCTTGGGGTGGTCCTAGGAGGATGGGACCACCACAATCATGAACATGATATGCTCTTTGGGTTCAAGGCACCTGCTTCGTCCACCAAAATCATCACCTCTCTCATTGCCTGATATTTTTAAAAGTTCCCTTTTGTGAATTGGTTGTAAGCTTTCAAACATGCAATATCTAAGGATTGTGGGTGCAGTAGTTTAATCCAGAGTTTTTGCATTAACTCCGTGTTATGCATTATGCATAATAATAAAACAGAAATCTTCCATACTTTTAGCAAAACAACAAACAACTATCTTTGCATGCTAATATACAGATAGTCATCTCACAAAAGTGAAAATATAGCAAACAGTGGCTTTAGTTAATAATTAAATAATTCTATCTTTACATGCTAAAATGCATATTGTCATCTCACAAAAGTGAAAATGAAAAAATAGCAAGCAGTGAGAGAGGTGACGTTTTGGGGTCCTCCCTAACCTAGGGAGAGAACCAAGCAGATGCCTTGAACACAAAGAGCACATCATGCCGAAATGATTCTGTGGTGGTCCCATCCTCCTAGGACCACCCCAAGCACAGTTATGGGCAAAAATACAATCCCAACCAAAGGCCCTGCGAAGCATTATGGGACAATAATATAGATTGCAGCGAATATTATAGTATCTAATATCAAAACATTCCTCAAGGGGCAAGCTCTCGGGCTCAGCTGAGAGCTAATACTATAATATTCACTAAACTCTGGAATCTAGCCCCATTATGCTTTGCTGGGCCTTTGGTTGACATTGTATTTTGGCCCATAACTTTGCTTTGGGGGGGGGGGGGGGTCCTGGGAGGATGGGACCACCATTGAATCGTTCAGCATGATATGCTCTTTGTGTTCAAGGCATCTGCTTGCCACCCACCATGGTAAGGGATGACCCCAAAATCATCACCTCTCTCATTGCCTGATATTTTTAAAAGTTGACTTTTGTGAATTGGTTATATGCTTTTTAGTATGTAAAGACAAAGTTCTTTTATCAAAGGTTTGTGAGTGCAGTAGCTTACTCCACTACTTAGCGGAGTTGGAATTATTACATGAATTCCGTATTAGTATTACCAATGAAATGCGTAGTTATCAAATCTCTGCAATCTCTGCTAGCGGAGAGTGGAGTTCATTGCCCATGGTTAATTTTAAGTCACTAATCTGAAAATGCCATTTTAAAAGGTTGCCATTTGCTTGATCTAACCATTTGTTATGTTATGTTATGTCATGTTAAAGCGATTTATAGAGCGTTCAAATACCCAGAGGTGTCATGGTGTTTACTTTTCTCGAGCACAACAAAGATACGCTACTTAATTATTTTAAAAAAAACATGTTTTTGGCTCTTTTATGAAGGATAGCAGGGAGGGCAAGGCCCTAATGTGAAGGGGAAGAAGAATCTTGGTCATACCTATAATGAAGCTTCTTCCTTCCCAATTTGTCCTCTTAAATCTGGGGACCCCTATTTTATTTTTAAGACGTTTTATATAGCGCTAGCCTGACTGGAGGGTATCGGAGCACTTCACATCAGTTACAGAGCATAGCAAAAGAGAGCAGAACATAGTACAATAAATCGAGAAATTCCAGATAAGAATAATAGTAATGACAATGATGAAGAGTTCCATTTCAGGGTCTTGTTAACACCGCATCCGACAGGGGTGGGGTGTCAATTTCAGTACTCCGACTGCTCCTATCTGTTCGCTAGGGATTGATCGAGGAAAAGGATTTTGAGTTGACTTTTCAATTTAGCGAAGGAGGGAATAGTTCTGATGTGGGGGGGAATAGATTACTAGATTATGGGCTCATTTCGGCGAAGGACCTGGCCGCGGTTTTTTGTTTTCGTGATTTTAGCGGGATGATATGTAGGGTGTTAGAGCTTCGGAGGTTCCTGTTCAGACCTGCTTTTTTTAGTTTTGCCGCCAGATATTCTGGTTTGCCTGTGTGAAGGGCTTTGTGGGTGAGGCAGGCTGTTCTGAAGTTCACCCGCATTTCTATTGGTAGCCACTTGAGTTCTTTGAGTGCAGGAGAGATGTGATCAAATTCCTTGATTCCGGTGACCATTCTGGCAGCCGTGTTGAGAGTTGTTTTCAGAGGAGCAAGATGTGTTTTAGCTATTCCCGAGAGGACTGCGTTTCCATAATCTAGTCTTGACAGCACCAATGCTTGGGTGGCTTGTTTGAGATCTTTGGGCGGAGTGAAAGGTTTTATTTTGTTTAGTAGCTTCAGGGTGAGGAACGCGCTCTTAGCCGAGATCTTAATATGTTTGGTAATGTCCAGTTTTGAGTCTAACGTGATGCCTAATGATTTAACAGAGTCGGCCAGGGGGAGGTTCCCATTGAGCGCATCAATATCTTTCAACCACTCGACCATTTGTGGGTTCGCTTCTTTGTTCGAAATGAGGAGTAGTTCGGTTTTGTCCCAATTCAGTTTTAAGTGGTTACTTGACAGCCAAAGTTGCACTTCCCTTAGTATTTCATTGAGTCTTTGAATGTCTTTAGCGGAGGAGATTTCCAAGCAGATTTGAGTTTCATCAGCAAATAGGTGGAAGGGGATGTTAGCTTTTCTGAGTAGGGTGGTGAGGGGTTCCATGTAATTGTTGAAGAGTTGAGGGGAGAGCACCGATCCTTGAGGGACTCCCCTAATGACTGGGTGAAGGTCGGACTCAAAGCTTTTGATTTTGATTCTCTGGGAGCGGTTGTGAAGGAATGAGGAGAACAATTTGAGGACCACCTCGTCTAGACCGGTCCTTTCTTCGAGAGCCTTGAGGAGACGTTTGCGATCTACTGTGTGGAATGCTGCCGATAGGTCTAGGAGAATGAGGAGGCAACATTGTTCTGTGTCAAGTGATTTGTAGATATCATCGATTATGTTGAGGATCGCTGTTTCTGTGCTGCAACCTTTCCTGAATCCCGACTGATGGGAGTAGAGGAGGTTGGTATTGTCCAAGTGTTGAGTTAATTGTTGGAGTACACATCTTTCTAGGATTTTGGAAAGAAGAGGAACGTTGGAGACAGGTCTGAAGTTGTTTAAGTCATTTATGTCCAGGCTTATTTTTTTCAGCAGTGGGGTGACTTGTTCCACTTTCAGACAATCTGGAACAATTCCGTTTTTTAGGGAGCTGTTTATAATCCTGCACCAGAGTGGGGCTAGGGAGAGTTTCAGTTTTTTTGGTGAGTTGAGCAGGTAGCGGGTCTAGGGCGTGAGATGAAGTTTTGGAGGTGGAAATAAGTTTGACTATCTCTTCTTCTGGAATGGGCTGGAAGAGTGACCTGGGTTTAGTGATGGGAAAGGGAGCGCTACCAAACACCCCAACCGGGCTGCTATAGGGAAGGGAGGCGCACTTGATGTCCAGAGAGCTCTCGATCTTGGAGATCTTATCATTGAAGAAGTTGGCGAAGTTGTCGCACTGTTCTTTGGATGCCTGGCCTAGGGATGTATCAGGATTGGAGGTTTGTTGTCTGATGATATTAAAGAGCTCCTTGGGACTGTTTTTTGTGCTATCCAGTGCGGAGCAGAAATACATGGATTTTTTGTTCTTGATATGACTGTTGTAATTCTTCCGGACTGTTCTGAGTTGATCGCGAGGGATGGTAGTGGGTATGATCCTCCAGCGTCTTTCTGTGGCTCTTAGTTGTCTCCTTTCTTCATTGATGTCTGAGTCAAACCATGATCTGGACAGAATATCTTTTTTTTTTTTTTTAGTTTCAGGGGTGCTAGTTGGTCAAGCATGATTACCATATTCGTGTTACAGAGCGAGGTGAGATCAGTTGTGGAGAGATCATTGCCGCTGGGTAGGAGCAAATTTAGCCTTTCTTCCATGACATCCAGGGGAATCTGGGTGAGATTTCTAGACCATTTGGGGGGTTGTTGAACAGGAGGCAGGGCTAGAACTCTTTGGTTGATGTGGAATAGGATCATGTGGTGATCCGACCAGTCCACTGGAAGAATGTTGTAGATCATAATTGCTTCTCGATGGGCAATGATGGCATCCAAGGTTGCTCCTTTGTTGTGAGTTTCTTCAGAGCAGTGTTGGGAAAGATTATTGTTGCAGTTGAGATTATTGAGAGATTTAATTAGTGTGTTGTTGGCTTCGTTCCAGCGTAGGTTGAGATCACTCAGGATTAGGTAGTTAGTGTCTTTGAGTGCGCAATGGGCAAT
Source organism: Lissotriton helveticus (assembly GCF_964261635.1). Lineage (NCBI taxonomy): Eukaryota > Metazoa > Chordata > Amphibia > Caudata > Salamandridae > Lissotriton > Lissotriton helveticus. The sequence continues at coordinate 1,599,190,109 of NC_136069.1, read as the reverse complement.
CAGGTCGGATAAGTGTTCCCCAAAAGTGGGGGTGTTGTCTGGTGGGTGATAGAGAAGGTGACAGACTAATGGGCTGTTATCCTTAGTCTTGATGTTGACAGAAAGACATTCAAAGGAGCTATACTTGCAGGAGTCCATTACAGCGATGACTATGTCGTCCTTATGGATGATGGCTACACCTCCACCTCGTTGATCTTTTCTATCTTTGTTGATGATGGTGAAACCTGGGGGCACAAGCATATCTAAAGAGGGTGAGGAGATCTCATTTAGCCATATCTCCGTGGTTAACGCAATGTCTAAATCCTTAGAGAGGATGGCTTCTGCTAATTCCGTTGCATGCTTGGGGGCTGATCTACAGTTAATGAGCATGCAGTTAGTGGTGATGGGGCCCTCGGTATGGAGGAGAGGGAGGGCGGGGGTCTTGTGATTTATGAGGGGGGTAGTCTCTTCTGAAGCCTGTGATCACTTGAATATTGGATTTAGAGGAGGCTGTGGGAGGAGAGTCGTATTTGGAGGCTAGGTCCGCTGCTTCTTCAGCTGACATTGCTGCTTTAGTTCTAGAAGGTCTTTGTGTCTGGATCTCAGCATCCTTACTTGGGGGACTCTGTACCCCAGACGCGGGGGCTTTGGTTCTTGTGAGAGTCTGTAACGGGATCTCAGCGTCGATTTTAGTAGGCCTCTGTAGCCAGTCCTAGAGGGTGGATGAGGGCCCAAAATGGGGTTTTAGAAGGTTAGAGTTGGTTGGTTAAGAGGCCCTGGGTTTGGATTGCTGGGGCTTTAGAGCTTTGTCTAGGTTGGTTAGGATTTCATCAAGGCCCGTGAATATTATTTCTAACTGACTTTCTAAAAGCGCCAGCCGGTGCACCATGTTTTCCGGGGCTGGGGCATGCAGTTTTTGGTAGGGACATCTCGCGGGGTGGGGGGCAAGGTCGAATTGTGAGGTCTAATGCTAATTGGGTCAGCTAAGCTGCCTTTGTTAGCGACCCTCTGTAGGGGGTCGAGTCGTGAGCTCTACCTCAATGATTTTGCGGGAGTGAAAAAGAGGTCAACAGACCGAGCCCGTGGGATGGTGATGGGATGTTGGAGAAGATGAGTCTGTGGGGGTGGTGAGGTCTGATCTTCCTCGGAAGATAGATGGTCGCAATTAGTGGGAACGGAGGAGTGGGAGGAGCTTTGAGAGGGGAGGCTGAAGGATCTCACCAGGGGAGTGGAAATAGATATTTGCTTCACACGGTGGGGCAGGTTGACCTGGGAAGGGGAATGGGGCGGAGCAAGACGAAGAGAGTGAAGATGGGCAGAATGAAGAGCAGGGAAGAGGGAGTCGAAGGCCTCTAGGTTCTCGTTGTTAGCCTGTATCAAAACTGTGCCATTTGAATAAATGGTTACTGATGTGTTCCCGTTTCTAGTCGCCTGGTTAGGGAGAGAGGTCGGCAGTTTGCAGCTATGTGTGGTGGTCGTCGTTTTAGATATGTGAAGTTGCATTCTTAATTTAGTGATCCAGTTCTCAAGTCCATCCGTGTGGAAGATGAGATCCATCTTTACCTGCCCTTTGGAGGTGCAGTGGTATTTGACCCAAGAGGACAGCAGATTTCTGCTGGACTCGCACCATGTAAATGCCTGCCTCAGAAACTCAGGGCCAATGTCATGCAGAGCCTTAAATGTGAAGCGGTCCCTGACTAGCAGCCAGTGTAGCTTGTAGATTGCCTTGCCAAAGAGATTGGTTGAAATTTGGCAATGCCCAATAGCAAACTAGCTGCCGCATTTTGCAAGGTTTTTAGTTAATTAAAATATTGTTCTTACATATTTAAATACAAACCATTACAATAGTCAAGTTTTGATGAGACTAGAGCTGTAATTACAGTTTTATTTAGCATCTAATGGGATGTATGGAAGATTTTTTTAATCATCCTCTGGGTTTAGAAAGAGGCTGAAGCAACTGAATTCACCTGATAACAAAAGTCCAGTTTGTCATCAATGACAGCTCCTAACTTCTTTGCATTCCTCACCAGAGTTGTAAGTGCCCCCAGGTCTTCTGCCCACCAGGATGGGGGACAAACCAAGGTTTGCCTTCCAAATAAGACAACCACTGTCTTTCCTGAATTTAGCTTTAACTTGGCACCTTGCAGCCTGTTCCTGGGTTACATGACTAGGTGTAGCTGGCAGATAGCCTTTTTGTTTTCCTCCCAGACAGCATCACAATAAAGAGTCTGGGTGTTGGCAGGATGGGCCATCTCTGACTTGAGAGGGAGGCAGAGCTGTTGCCTACCATGGTCATCTTTCTCTCCAATTGCTGTACAGGACTTACAACAAGCATTCTCCAAACCACCTTCAGGATGTCACTCCAGGTTCTCTCAGCTAATGTCTTGCCTTACATCTACTCCACATTTGTACCACCATGGTAAACTCTGCTCTCAAACAGGGCCTTTTTCCAGAATTATTTAAAGTGGGCCAGATCTCTCTTCTCTTGAAAAAACAGCCTCTCGATACAGAGAACTTGAACAACTACCACCCAGTCTCCACACTCCCATTTTTAGGCAATGTCATTGAAAGTTGCATAGCATCCCAGTGTGCTTCACACATTCAAGCAAACAACCTCCTAGACTCTCTCCAATCAGGTTCCCACCAGGGTCACAGTACAGAAACTGTGATCCTCCAAATAGACAATGACTCCTGCCTCCTGGACTTATTGGCTGCATTCAACATTGTCAACCATCTGGACCTCACTTGTACTCTTGAACAACACCTTTGATGTGGAGGGACAGTCCTCAACTGGTTCTCCTCATACTTCACCAATCATTCCCAAATTGGGATAATTGGCATCTTGTTCTCGAGACCAGTCAGCTTTCACCAAGGAGTCCCTCAAGGTTCGATCCTCTCCCCAACCATCTTCAACCTCTACCTAGAACCACTATCTGCGATGTGCAGAAACTCTGGCATTCTCTTCCATCTCTATGCCAACAATACCCAAATATACATGAAAATCTCATTCCTGAAGACATTGCCCTGCTCTCACATACACTCTCAAAGATTCAAAACTGAATCTCAAACCACCATTTAAAACTCAGCCCAACAAAAATAGAATTCTTTTGATATCACCTCGGAAATCTAAAATAACAGTACAAGAATGGATGGCTAACCTTCTCGCTCTGGATGGCTGCCCTTCCATTGTCCAGAGTGACAGATCACTTGGCATCACCCTTGATAATCATCTCAACCTTCACAGACACAGTGCAGCCATGGCCACCAGAGCACAGCACCAACTTAGGCAGCTGTGGAGCATCAGACATTTGATTCCGGAACAAGACCTCAACACATTGGTGCAGCCTCTTGTTCCCTCCAGACTAGATTATGGAATTCCCCTTCTCTCAGGCATTTATAAAGTTCACCTGTGCCCACTAGGAACAACACTACATGGTGCAGCATGCTCTGTTTTAGTTCTCAAGAAATTTGACCACATTATCCCTGCCCGGTAACCCTCCACAGGTTTCCCATTGAAGCGCAGGCCCAATTCATAACTGTTTGCATTACTCACAGGGCAGGACGCTGCACTCATCTTCACTCTCCTAACTAAACGGGAAACTCAAAATCTTCAGAGTAAACAGGGGTTCCAGGAATGCCCAATCCCTGCTCCTGGAACCCCCTCACCTTCAATCGAGAAAGATACATTACCCAGTCTTTCTCTGGTAGTGCCACTAGAAACTGTAATTCTCTGCCTTCCTCCCTCTACGTAACCTCCTGCTTAGTCACCTTCAAAAAAGGACTTCAAGCTCCTCCTCTATGACAGACATCTTGGTTTATCCCCATTGACCAGGCATAAGTACTCTTGCCAGTGTGATCTGAACCACCTTCGTTATATGATCCCACCATCTAAATCGATGCCTTAACTGTGCATGTTTTCTGCCCAACTGCGGTATTGATCTCTTGTGGTAATTCCTGCACACATCTACTAATGTAAACGTCTGAGTTTAATTACTATAACTGTAACCCACTGTAAACAATGTATCTTGCTTGTTTTAAAGCACTCTGATGCCTTCGGGCCATGTCCGCTCTATATAAAATTGCAACACATTTTTTTTATAAAAAAATAGAGACAACTTCCATCAACATTACTTTAGTGGTCCATGCATGTAGGATTTCCAGCATTGACAAACTCAGTTCACCAGGCAAGGTCACTAGCAATAATGCCAAAAAAGCTTTATCAATTTTAATTTTGATGCCTCTATGTGTCACAGCATTCATATACGCAATAATCCCTGGTACGTATGTTATGTTAATAAATGTATTAAGCATGGGAAAACCCGGGGGTGTCTCGGATTAAAGCAGTGGATTGAGCCAGTATTTGTAAAGATGAAGTGATTATTTCTCAAATAGCCAGGTTTTCAAGGCATTCCTAAAGGCAAATAAAGTTGGTAGGGTTCTAATGAAGGGAGTGCATTCCAGAGTTTGGGGCAGATGCTCTAAAGCTACTACCACCCCAAGTAGCCTTTAAGACTCTTGGAGTTGCTAGCAGTTTAGCTCCTTCGGAGCGTAAATACCTTTCTGGAAAGGACCAGTAGAGAAGGTGCCTCAGAAACATGGGGCCAGTATTCTAAAGTACTCTATAGGTGATGCGAAAGGCTTTGAAAATGATGCAGTTTCTAACTGGGAGCCAGTGCAGCTTATGCAAATGATATTGGACTGATGAGTGTCTAGGGATACCTAACAGGAGACGCGCAGCCGCATTTTGGATCATTTACAATTTATTGAGTTGTTTTTCAGGTAGTCAGGTATATAGAGTAGTCGAGTTTTGCCAGGATCAGAGTCAGAGAAGAAATCACTGTTTTTCTGCTGTCCATGGGGATAAAAGGTAGTATTTTTGTATGGTTTTCTGCGAGAAAAAGCTTGATGAGAAGACAGCATTTACCTGTGGTTTAAAATTCAATTTGTCATCGATGATCACACCGAGATTTTTTCCCTTGGTGACTGGAATAGGTGCCGATCCCAATACGTCCGGCCACCAGTTCTGTGACCATTTAGGCAAAAAGTTGCCAAAAGTGATTACTTCTGTTTTGTCCGAGTTCAATCTCAGACAGTGAGAATTCATCCAGTAACTGACTGCCAACAAGCAATCCTTGAAATTTTGCATTGATGGTGCAGAGTTTTTTGATAAAGTAAATACAATTTGTGTATCATCTGCATAGGATGTCAATGCTAGGCAAAAGATCTTATGAGTTTAGGCAATTCTGATACATATATGTTAAATAGTGTGGGGCTCAAGGATGAGCCCTGAGGAACTCCACATGGGGAGTTGCTGGGATTTCGTCTGTGGCTTTGATTAGAGCTAGATAATTATGTTTTAGTAAATAGTCTGTCAGCTGTTCATTCATGACTTTCTCTACTAATTTGGCATGTACAGGAAGACGAGAAATTGGCCTATAATTATTGGGTTGTGCGGGGTCAAAGTTTAAGGCACTATGGATGCCTTTTTCCATAAAGTGGGGAAGACACCATGCGAGAACATAGTATTACAGATGTCAGTGAGGCAGGGAGCCAACATCTTGGGGCTTGCTTGAAGATGTTAGGGGAAAGAGGGTCACGGGGGAGCCCAATTTAGCCTGTTGAATAAGAGTGGTGATCTTTTCATTCGTGACTGGTTCAAATTTAGAAAAGCTAAAGGCATCGAAAGAGCATCGAAAGAAGGTATTTTTTTTATTATTTTAGTCATTCAAACATAGTACAAAACTCTGAATTAGCCTTCCGTTTCATGTACAAATATACATAAGAGGTGTCTTCTCACGGATATAATACCATCCTAAAAGAACAAAGGAAACAGTGCATTTCCCCAACATTGTATTGATACACATATTATTACACTGGAACATAAAACCGGTCAGTCTTATCAAGAAAGAACTTAACGTCATAACTCTAAATGTCCCATTCCCCCACTCGAGTCACATAGAAAAAAACTCTATCCTGTTGTTACAATTACAGCCCAGATACTGAATATGAATAGAAATGTCTTACAGTGCGCCCTGGATATGCGAGGCCTGAGGCCTAGCTTCTTCCTCAGAGTAATCCTCTCCATAACTTTGTTCTTCTGTTACTTGTGAGGAATGACCCTCCCCCCATGCACCTCCGTAATCATGGCATACCAGGCCATCGCGTGCTCTTCTAGCTTATCATCTTTTCGGACCCGTCTCATCCGAATTAGCTCAGCCTTTGCCAATTCCCTTAAATCCCCAATCCACTGCTTTGCTGTAGAGGGGCATGTACTTATCCAACTACTCGCAATCCTTCGTTTAGCCAAAACCAACCCCAACTGGATGAATCTACATGTAACCTTTTTCCCTTTGGATCTAGGGAGCAATCCCAACAGTATCCCTTTAATAGATTGAGGTAGTGTCCACCCCGTCACTCAGCGTAAGGTCTCCAGTACTGACCCCCAGAATAGACCTAACTCTGAGCAATCCCATATCATATGTAGGAACTGGGCGTCACTGTGACCGCACCTAGGACATCCAGCAGGTCGATCCGGGTATATTTTATTCAGTACACTTGGTGTTAGGTAGGTTTGGTGCACTATATTAAATTGTGTGAGTTTAAATCTGGTATTTGGACTTATAGATTTAACCCCTTCATGCACCTTTTGCCATTCTGGGTCTGTGAAGGGCTCCTCCAGCACCGCATCCCATTTAGCTTGAATGTAAGGGCAAGTGTTGGTGTCGAAAATGTCGTAAATTTGCTTCACTTTCTTTAAAAAGTGTTGTGATAGAGAGTCACAGAATTTTATGTGATGATTTAATGGAATTTATTTCTAGAGGACCTGATAGTTTTGAAACCACTTGAAAGAGTTCTCTAGTGGAGTTCTTTGACAACCTAATTTGTTTAGTGAAATAGGCAAATTTTTCTAAATTAATTAGGTATTTATATTCAGTCAAAAGGTGGCGAGGTCCCAGTCATTGTAATCCTTTCTCCAGCGCCTTTCCTGTCATCTACATTCTTGTGTTTTTTGCCCTAAGATTTTCTGAAAACCATGGGGTAGTACGTGATTTTCTTTTGTCTGTGTTTTTTTTCAAAGGGGCTAACTTGTCGGCCAGTTGTGAAAGCCAATTATTGAATTGTAAAGAGGCAGTTTCTGCGTCTTCTGAGAGCTCAAATTGTTTTTTGGATAATTGGCCTCTCGGCGTATTACCGTCAACCTGTTTCCAGCTACGGTAGGTCCTGGTTAAATATTTCAAACAGTTCCCTTCAGAAGTAGAAAGGTTGAGTAGCTCACAAATGATAGAGGGGTGATCTGTTCAATGCAGAGGCAGGATATCCTTGACTGAAATTGATTAATTATTGGTAAAAATATCATCAAGAGTGTGACCAGTCACTGTCATAAGTTTGGTTAAGGCGTCCGTATTAGTGTCCAAGCTATCTTCCAAATGAAAATTAATGTCACCTAGAATATGTGTCGATTTCTCAATTGCCCATGCCTCAAGCAGTGATTTAACTGTGTTTAGAAAACTTGCTTTACTTCCTGGTGGTCGGTGAAGTAGTATCCCTTTAAAAGTGGAGCGATTGGCAATTTTTACATTGAAGGAGAAAGCTTCGCAATCAGGGCTGGATACAGGCTCACAGGTAGCTTTTAAGTGGTCCCGATAGGCCATTGCAATTCCGCTCCCTTTTTTTTCACTGTTCTGTCAAGCCTAAGTACCTTGAAGCCTTGCAGGACAGCATGGTAGAAATCAGGACCTGCCGTCTTGTCACCCCAGGTTTCAGTAATAAAAAGTAAGTCAAGCTGTTTGGCCTCAATCAGCTCGGCAATCTCTAGCCTATGCTTGGGCCACATAACCCCCGATAAAATCCCCTTCCCCATCAATATGTCTCACATTCAAACTAACCAAAACCTACTTTCTCTCTAAAATACCATTCTTAACCCAATCTTTCATTTCACATCACTTTAGCCGGTTTTCTCCCTTTCACTAGTTTTTCTTAAGAGACGCTTCAGCTTCAGCTCTGTTCCTCCTGTATTGATCCTACCCACCTAATCTCCAACCATCCTGTCCTTACTCAATCCCTGCACACACATTCGCCCCTCAATTAAACTGTACAACCCTTCTCTTCCCGTACCTGCCATGAACTTGTAAAATTCATCCAGCCTCTGCTCCGTCCCAAACCGCCAGTACTCTCCGTGCCCCTCCCTTATTTAACCACGTGTGCATCTCTTTTCAGCTTTCTAACAGGCTGATTACAAGCCACTCTCCCGCCAGCATCGCTTCGTGCAATTTTGACTGAACACTAACAACAACTATATCACCCATAATGCAATGAACGGGCATGAATGCAGACTGGAATGTCATTGTTATAATTATAATTGCCATAACTCATGTAAATTGAACATGCAATAAAAATCATCGCCATCAAATAATGTTCATGGTTTTCTAAACACAAGCATTTCCTCGTAAATATCAACACCGGCTTGTGAGATGAATGAAGGTGTTTTGCCGCGTGTGGACTCTTATTCTCTGTCTCTGCTTCTTATTCATGTTTAACCTGGTGGGTGCTACCCCAGGGCTGGGCAAATGTCTTTAAACATCTAATGTGGGGGTTGGTGTGCACCCCAACCCTCCCATTAGATGAAAATAAATAAGGCCATTCCAGGCTGTCAAATGCCTTCGCAATGTCCACTGAGAGGACTATTGCTGGGTCATCCTCGCCATAGTCCCCGCTCAGTATTCGTATCAATCTACGTATGCTTCCAGCCGTGTTACACGTAGGGATAAAACCGGATTGATCCGGGTGAATCAACCGTGTCATGAGTGAAAGGAGTCTGGTGGCCAGCACCCGACTCAAGATCTTATAGTCGGTGGTGAGCATGGACAGCGGCCGGTACGCTCCTGGGTCCGTGGGGTCCTTCCCAGGTTTAAGGAGGGGAATGTTAATGGCCTCCCTAGTCGAGGTCGGCAACACTCCCAACCGCTGAGCCTCCCTGTACATTGATAGCAATCTAGGAGCTAGAGCATCAACGTAAGCCGAGTAAAACTCAATAGGCAACCCATCGCTGCCCGGAGTTTTGTTACGCGCCAACTGTTTGACGGCGCAACGGATTTCAGCTATCGAGATATCTTGCCCAAGCGAATCTGCTTGCTCCTCCTCCACCGCCGGCAGTTCTAAGTTCTCTAGGAACGCCTGAATGTCCCTTTCCCCGGTCCGCAAGTGGCTCTTATATAAGTCAGCATAAAATGACCGAAACCGATCATTAATTCGATGTTGCGTGTATTCCAACACCCCCAATTCAGAAGTCAGCGCCAGCATAGGGACACATCTAGGGAGGGGGTTGGCCAGCCATGCCAGCAAGGTGCCCACCTTATCTCGTTCGGCATGCGCGCGGGCCAGGTAAGTTTTGTAGTCGAAGCACCGTAGGCGCTCCACGACCACCGCCAACGCTTCCTTTAAGGTCCGGACCGTGTCTCGCACCTCAGGGTTAGTGGAGTGGTCCCGCTCAGCCGTTCGGAGGGAGGTCTCTGCCGACTGTATTTCCTGTAATAAGAGCTTCCTCACTCCCGCTTGTTTAGCATTGCAGAACCCTCTGGTCACTACCTTGAAAGTGTCCCACTCCAAGGCCACCGTAGTGGCCGTACCCTCGTTCTCAGCAAAGTATGTCTCAATCCCCTCCCCCAGCTCAGTGCGGAAGACCGGATCCTCCAGCAGCTCCAGGCGCAAACGCCATGTCGGGATAGTAGACTGCTCCACGGCCCAACAGAAACTCACTAGCAGCGGATTATGGTCCGAGATGGTGCGCGGCAAATACTCGCTATTGACTACCATAGCAGCTAGTCCTGGACTACACAAGACCGCGTCAAGTGCACGTGCAGATCGTGCAAGGCTGAGAAAAACAAATGATCCCGTTCGGCCAAGTGATGAACCCGCCACACATCCACCAGCCCCCAATGATCCTGCCATTGAGCCCTGGCCATCGCCAATTTTTGGATCGGTGCTCCTGCCAACGGGGGGTGGGACCTATCCAACATCACACCCGCTATAGAATTAGGGTCTCCACCAAGCAGCCTGCTCCACATTAGGGGCATAAATACCACAAAGGGCCACCTCCCATCCATGTAGTCTCCCCTTAACTGCCACAAATCGGCCCTCTGGTTCCATTAACTGATCAGTCATCTGAAAGGGGACCCAAGCTCTAATCCAGATCAACACTCCGCCTCCTCAGCAGGTCCCCACTGCGTCGTCACCAAGGCCAGATCGGCAGGGCTCGTCACTCGTGGCACCACTACATTTCCGATTCAGCTCGCAACGCCGCCATTTTAGGATCCTCGGCAACCATCGTCACAGCTCTTTGCACCGCGCTGATATCCCGTACTCTGCCGTTTTTCGGGGCAAAAACACGCCAGATCAGCTCCCCTCCGCTTTGCCCGTCCCCGATTGGTGAGTGGGGGGTCGGGGGGTCAATTAATCAGGAGAAATGGGGGGTTCCTTAGCGGAGCTCGGCGCTCACGCTTCTCCTCGCCTCGGCATCCAAGCCACACCCCCTGGCTTGTCGGCCAAGGATGACGATAGTGATGATCCTTATACAGAATTATTATGCAGAAGATGGTAATCCTGCTGTGATACTCAGATTCCTCATGCATAATAAATTAGACTAGTTTTCAGAGAAAACCACACGACTAGGGAAAAGGTCAGCACAAAATCCATTATGTAGAGCAATAGTAGGAATAATATAGGTAAAAGGTTGTGTAACTACCTAGGCCTATATTGGAGTACATTTGGATTCATAACATAGTAGTACTTACCAAAGGCTGGAATGAAGGCCTGGATACAACTGACTCTTCTCCACCAACAGCCTCCATCTGGCTTTTGTCTTCCTCTTTCTGTCTATGTGCAGCATTTGCTCCAGCTCCAATGAAAGACTAGGTGCAGGGTGGCTACAGCAGTTGACGGGTCTCAGGAATAAAAATGACCTAAATTCTGGCTGCTCACCTTCTTAAATGGTGTGCAACTAGAGGTGGGCGAACCACTCTCAGCTTGAACCGGGTGGCTGGTTCCGGCTCACTTGGAGTCTTCTTGGGACCTAGAGCCCAACACAAGAAAAACTTTCATGTGGCTTCTTCCTGCCACCATGCTCTAACCTTGTGTACCGAGAACTGAAGACAAAGCATTAATGGATTACAGAGAAAGATACCCACCTGCAGGATGAACTGAACAATGTGCAACACGAAAACCAATTATCAATTGTGGTTTTCACGCTTGTCGATTATGTAGATTATGTGATCCGAGGCAAGTATTTTATTATTCTCAGCTTCCTTTTTCTCTATCACCACTCGTGAGAGCACATTCATATAGGTGAGTTCAGAATGTGCGCAGTTCAAAGACCACCTGTGTTTCATTTACAATTAACTACAATGTTGCTCCATTTATAATAAGAATCTGGGCCATTTTTGGGGTATATATGCCAATTGACTTGCATTTTAGCTTACTAATGCCATTGTAGCCTGGCAGGAGTGGGCAGTGATGCTTACAAGTTCATGTTTAAAAAACATCACTTTTAATAAATCTTTCTCAATGCAGTGATATCATCTGATGTACTAAGGTGACGTGCTTCAGCGTGCTACATAAATACACTTCTTTGAATTCTGAAGACACCTTACCATATTCTAACATAATGTTTCTTGAATGATTTACTTGCCAAACATTTCCAGGGCTTGGTTCATGCATGGGCTCATAGAGCCAAGCCGGAACGTTTGCTTGGCACATTTCAGCTCTCCCTGTTAATTTGTTGGTTTGTTCATCTCTATGTGCAAAAAATGTTTATCTACTGACTTCCTGGGGCACTGGGAAAATCCTTTGTCGCCGTCTGTTGAATTTCCCTTCACCCGGCCCCACCACCCCACCACCTCACCACTCTTATCTGCATGGGCCGCTCCTGGTTAATGTATCTCCCACAAAGCACATTGTGTAACATACAGATGACAGATTTTTATTTTATGTAGATATCTAAGTGGGCTATTGTTTTTAACACAGAGATCCTTTTGTTACCTGCAGTTCATAAACTGCCTTCCTTATAATCTATCACAGTGAACTATGAAGGATGACGTGTGACTCCTACACTTTGTAACCCTCCTTCATGGCCACTGGATTTATGCAATTTTGCAGCCTTGGCGTTTTCCGCATAATCATGGATTTACCGCATTTGCCACACAATCCATCATCTACTGCATAATCTTCAGATTTCAACCAAATTAAATCATATGTTGCTGTGGAGTAGAAGACCCTTTACAAAGGTTGACTGTTCACATTTTTTATGCTTATTTGTGTATTTGGGTGTCAAAGTAGTCCTAGTGTCCAAAATAATGAGGTAATACTGAAACTCAATGAGCTGCATTATGCCACATAATCTGCCTTTCATTGATGCATAATTTAGTCAACCCTGATGCATAACGCCTGTCGAATAATTCTGGTGGCCCTGTCCTCACCGTCATATGTAACAAATCCTGTACATTGATTTGCACACTTATATTATTTATTGTCAATGTATGTGATGCAAAGTGCTCTAACACCTACACTTGAAGGAGCAGCACTATAAATGAATGAAATTAAGACATGTGTGGCATTTAAATTGTAATCATGTAAAAATTCTTACAGACAAATACATTTTACATTCCAGGGCATTCATATTTCTTTTATATAGGATTGAAGAAAGTTAAAAGCTTGTTTACAAAGTTTCTGAATATCTCTTAAGCACTGGTGAAGCCCTAACAAACCATGTGCCTTTGTTTCCCCGCCATTGCTCTGACATCTAGGTAATAGAGCCAAGATAACTCCTAGCCACAAACAAAAGGAGAGCTGATGGCCGTTTAACCGCATGCGTGCGGGCGGAATTCCGCTCGTACGCGGAGTTTTGCGAAACCGCATTTTACGTGACGAGCTGGGCTCGTCATCAGCGTAGCAGGAGGCTACCTCATGACGAGCCCAGCTCGTCATCAGCGTGGAAGGGGTTAAATCAGCCCTTTGTCTTGGGCCCAGCAGAAGGTGAAATAAGAAAGCCCCATCACCACCTGCATGTTTCTGCTAAGTAGGGCACAAGTCGGGGATACACGCGGGTGGACGGCGTCCACCCACTATTTTCACAGGCTGGATGCCATCCACCCTTTCAAGAAGTTGGGCCCCACTGAAAAATCTGCTGAACTCGTCCCAGTGTAATTTTCAAACACCAGGACACATTCAGCAGCGCCTGCATGTTGTCTGCTTTCGTTCAGAGCAGCAACGTTTAGGTGGGGAGGGAGCTCTCTTATTTCTGAATCCAGCTGGGCCCATAACACAGGCCAAATTTGAAGGGTCATCAGGCCTCCTTTTGTTGGAGTCTCCTGGCTGGGAGCAGTCAGGAGCCTCACACCTAGATGCAAATACAGCAGAAGGGAAACAAATGCTCACACCTTGTTAGCACGTCACACATACTTAAGAGAGGCAGATTTTCACATTGTTCAGTCTCTGTTTACAAGATATGCATGTACCAGCTTGCTTGAATCCTGATGGAGCAGTGAGCAAGGGACTCATGTCTGAGTATACCCTGCCACACCTATAGTGGCCAAAAAAGATTCAGAAAAGGGGGTGGTGATGAACAGAGTGTCTGAATTAAGCAGACCACTCTTACCCAGTCCAAAGATCAGGGCTTGATCCATCACCGTTATTTAGCTCACTGCCCCATCCCAGCTCAGAACCTGGCTATATGCAAATTAGTCTGTCCCTGGCCCAGTGCATCATGGGAACAGGGCAGACCAAACTACCAAGCCAATTCTTCACCAGAAAGGAGGCAAGCTTCCGGGGACCGGTTTCTGGCATTTCAGCCGTCGTCGGCCCGGCTTGCTTGAATCCTGATGGAGCAGTGAGCAAGGGACTCATGTCTGAGATTTACTCAGATGTGAGTACCTTGCTCATTGCACCATCAGGATTCAAGCAAGCCGGGCCGACGACGGCTGAAATGCCAGAAACCGGTCCCCGGAAGCTTGTTTCCTTCCCAGTGTAAGAATTGGCTTGGTAGTTTGGTTTGCCCTGTTCCCATCATGCACTGGGACAGGAACAGACTAATTTGCATATAGCCAGGTTCTGAACTGGGATGGTGCAGTGAGCTAAAAAACGGTGTTGGATCTAGCCCTGATCTCTTGACTGGGTGAGAGTATTCTGCTTATTTCAGAAACTCTGTCCATCACCACCCCTTGTTGTTAAATGGTAACAAATAAGTCAGTTGCTGTTTTGCTTGTTTGCTGTACCATATGTAAGATTCATCTCATAGAGCTGCAGAATTACGATATGCTCTAAATAATTTTGACTCAGTAACTGTGTATTGACTCATGCTATGCTTTATTGATGGTAAGGACCATTGTTTCTCATATCGCAATTTACCCAGGTCCTGGACCTATTAGGTTGCCCCATGTTAGAAAATGGTTGAATTAGGTGGCGTGGATTTGGGCAAGCTGTGCACGCTAAGGCTTTTATGTCATGGGGTATAAAGTTGATGATTGTCGGTTTTTCTTTGTAGAAATATTATGGTCTGTTTCTTTACCTTCCGGTACGTTTCTGAACAATTTGTTAAGCTAAGTTGTATTGTTGCATTGTGTGCGCATGCAGTGAAAAACGAGTGTCTGGCAGACATGCAAAAAATCATCCTATGTCTCAGTATTAACTTCCACACTTCTAAGCAGTAATTCCAGTCCTAGAATGAGTTACCTGTTTGCTTTACAACTACAGTTAGTAAAACAAGTAAGTGCTTTGCCAGCCTGTGTAAGTAGCAAAGGTTTTAAAGGGACTTGTTTTTGGGCAAGGTATTGCTTTTCCCAGTTCACGGAAGAGGTAAAAAAATCTCCAGTTAATAATAGGGTTGACAGGATGGTGAGATAGCAGAATATTCTTACGTGTGGATCTAGTGAGGACTGCGGGCAGCAAGTGCTTGATACGCTATTTGCATAAGAAAATACTATTTTTTTTTATTATCCCCCATTAGTTATTCGTAAGAAAGGAGGAAGAGAAGCATTCACTCACAGCATTCGTTTAGTCTTAGGGAGACTAAGAATGCTGTGGTCTGTGGTAGATGCCAATGAAAGGAAGTGGAAATGCGTTTTAGACATTGCCAGTATTGATGGCTACTGTGTGTTGCAGACTTCGCTGGGTTGACAGTGGGTGGGGAAATGCTATGTTGTCACTATAGGTTTATTACATGAATAGCGCATACTCTCTGGTATTTGTCCTTGGGGTACTTGCTGACTGGTGCTTCATAAGGGATCAGATTTGTCTTTGACAGGAGGTATGGTTTGGTGGGGTACATAGTGTAAATTGATGTTGGTGTGAGGAAACAAAAATCGGACCATTTAATATTCTTGTGTGCGTTATGTAGAGGATGAAAGTAGCAGGAACTGTTTTGACGCAGTAGTGGCTAGCAGGAAAAACTGGTTTGGGGTGGTCAGTTATAGAGACTGTTTAACATGTTTTAAACTACCAGAGTGGCATTGAGGAGGGCAGCAGCTGAAAAGGCTATGTCTTTACTGGTAGGCAGTGGTTAGATAGGGACTGGCCATCAGTCTTTCTGTCAGTGGTGGACAGGGGAGAAGTGGGCGGCGGTTCCCATGAGGCACAGGGTCAGAGCTGATTTGCATATAGCCAGTGTCTAACCCAGGGTGGTGTGGAGTGCAAAAAAACGATGGATTTAGGCCTAGATCTTTGTACTGGGGTGAATGTATGACATTGTTCTACATTCTGTCCATCAACTGTGTTTTTTGCAATTTTCACCCCGAGTGGGCTGGGTATGCTCAGACGTGAGTCCCAGGCTCTCCACACCACTGGAGTCAAGCTATCCAGGCTGATGAAGGCTGATAGCCAGAAACCGGTCCTTGGATGCTTGATTCCGGTCTGGGAAAGACATGGCTTGGTAGTGCGGACTGGACTGTTCCCATGAGGCACAGGGTCAGAGCTGATTTGCATATAGCCAGTGTCTAACCCAGGGTGGTGTGGAGTGCAAAAAAACAGTGGATTTAGGCCCAGATCCTTGTACTGGGGTGAATGTATGACATTGTTCTACATTCTGTCCATCAACTGTGTTTTTTGCAATTTTCACCCCGAGTGGGCTGGGTATGCTCAGACGTGAGTCCCAGGCTCTCCACACCACTGGAGTCAAGCTATCCAGGCTGATGAAGGCTGATAGCCAGAAACCGGTCCTTGGATGCTTGATTCCGGTCTGGGAAAGACATGGCTTGGTAGTGCGGACTGGACTGTTCCCATGAGGCACAGGGTCAGAGCTGATTTGCATATAGCCAGTGTCTAACTCAGGGTGGTGTGGAGTGCAAAAAAACGATGGATTTAGGCCCAGATCCTTGTACTGGGGTGAATGTATGACATTGTTCTACATTCTGTCCATCAACTGTGTTTTTTGCAATTTTCACCCCGAGTGGGCTGGGTATTTTCACCCCGAGTGGGCTGAGATTTAATTAGTGTGTTGTTGGCTTCGTTCCAGCGTAGGTTGAGATCACTCAGGATTAGGTAGTTAGTGTCTTTGAGTGCGCAATGGGCAATCAGGTCGGATAAGTGTTCCCCAAAAGTGGGGGTGTTGTCTGGTGGGTGATAGAGAAGGTGACAGACTAATGGGCTGTTATCCTTAGTCTTGATGTTGACAGAAAGACATTCAAAGGAGCTATACTTGCAGGAGTCCATTACAGCGATGACTATGTCGTCCTTATGGATGATGGCTACACCTCCACCTCGTTGATCTTTTCTATCTTTGTTGATGATGGTGAAACCTGGGGGCACAAGCATATCTAAAGAGGGTGAGGAGATCTCATTTAGCCATATCTCCGTGGTTAACGCAATGTCTAAATCCTTAGAGAGGATGGCTTCTGCTAATTCCGTTGCATGCTTGGGGGCTGATCTACAGTTAATGAGCATGCAGTTAGTGGTGATGGGGCCCTCGGTATGGAGGAGAGGGAGGGCGGGGGTCTTGTGATTTATGAGGGGGGTAGTCTCTTCTGAAGCCTGTGATCACTTGAATATTGGATTTAGAGGAGGCTGTGGGAGGAGAGTCGTATTTGGAGGCTAGGTCCGCTGCTTCTTCAGCTGACATTGCTGCTTTAGTTCTAGAAGGTCTTTGTGTCTGGATCTCAGCATCCTTACTTGGGGGACTCTGTACCCCAGACGCGGGGGCTTTGGTTCTTGTGAGAGTCTGTAACGGGATCTCAGCGTCGATTTTAGTAGGCCTCTGTAGCCAGTCCTAGAGGGTGGATGAGGGCCCAAAATGGGGTTTTAGAAGGTTAGAGTTGGTTGGTTAAGAGGCCCTGGGTTTGGATTGCTGGGGCTTTAGAGCTTTGTCTAGGTTGGTTAGGATTTCATCAAGGCCCGTGAATATTATTTCTAACTGACTTTCTAAAAGCGCCAGCCGGTGCACCATGTTTTCCGGGGCTGGGGCATGCAGTTTTTGGTAGGGACATCTCGCGGGGTGGGGGGCAAGGTCGAATTGTGAGGTCTAATGCTAATTGGGTCAGCTAAGCTGCCTTTGTTAGCGACCCTCTGTAGGGGGTCGAGTCGTGAGCTCTACCTCAATGATTTTGCGGGAGTGAAAAAGAGGTCAACAGACCGAGCCCGTGGGATGGTGATGGGATGTTGGAGAAGATGAGTCTGTGGGGGTGGTGAGGTCTGATCTTCCTCGGAAGATAGATGGTCGCAATTAGTGGGAACGGAGGAGTGGGAGGAGCTTTGAGAGGGGAGGCTGAAGGATCTCACCAGGGGAGTGGAAATAGATATTTGCTTCACACGGTGGGGCAGGTTGACCTGGGAAGGGGAATGGGGCGGAGCAAGACGAAGAGAGTGAAGATGGGCAGAATGAAGAGCAGGGAAGAGGGAGTCGAAGGCCTCTAGGTTCTCGTTGTTAGCCTGTATCAAAACTGTGCCATTTGAATAAATGGTTACTGATGTGTTCCCGTTTCTAGTCGCCTGGTTAGGGAGAGAGGTCGGCAGTTTGCAGCTATGTGTGGTGGTCGTCGTTTTAGATATGTGAAGTTGCATTCTTAATTTAGTGATCCAGTTCTCAAGTCCATCCGTGTGGAAGATGAGATCCATCTTTACCTGCCCTTTGGAGGTGCAGTGGTATTTGACCCAAGAGGACAGCAGATTTCTGCTGGACTCGCACCATGTAAATGCCTGCCTCAGAAACTCAGGGCCAATGTCATGCAGAGCCTTAAATGTGAAGCGGTCCCTGACTAGCAGCCAGTGTAGCTTGTAGATTGCCTTGCCAAAGAGATTGGTTGAAATTTGGCAATGCCCAATAGCAAACTAGCTGCCGCATTTTGCAAGGTTTTTAGTTAATTAAAATATTGTTCTTACATATTTAAATACAAACCATTACAATAGTCAAGTTTTGATGAGACTAGAGCTGTAATTACAGTTTTATTTAGCATCTAATGGGATGTATGGAAGATTTTTTTAATCATCCTCTGGGTTTAGAAAGAGGCTGAAGCAACTGAATTCACCTGATAACAAAAGTCCAGTTTGTCATCAATGACAGCTCCTAACTTCTTTGCATTCCTCACCAGAGTTGTAAGTGCCCCCAGGTCTTCTGCCCACCAGGATGGGGGACAAACCAAGGTTTGCCTTCCAAATAAGACAACCACTGTCTTTCCTGAATTTAGCTTTAACTTGGCACCTTGCAGCCTGTTCCTGGGTTACATGACTAGGTGTAGCTGGCAGATAGCCTTTTTGTTTTCCTCCCAGACAGCATCACAATAAAGAGTCTGGGTGTTGGCAGGATGGGCCATCTCTGACTTGAGAGGGAGGCAGAGCTGTTGCCTACCATGGTCATCTTTCTCTCCAATTGCTGTACAGGACTTACAACAAGCATTCTCCAAACCACCTTCAGGATGTCACTCCAGGTTCTCTCAGCTAATGTCTTGCCTTACATCTACTCCACATTTGTACCACCATGGTAAACTCTGCTCTCAAACAGGGCCTTTTTCCAGAATTATTTAAAGTGGGCCAGATCTCTCTTCTCTTGAAAAAACAGCCTCTCGATACAGAGAACTTGAACAACTACCACCCAGTCTCCACACTCCCATTTTTAGGCAATGTCATTGAAAGTTGCATAGCATCCCAGTGTGCTTCACACATTCAAGCAAACAACCTCCTAGACTCTCTCCAATCAGGTTCCCACCAGGGTCACAGTACAGAAACTGTGATCCTCCAAATAGACAATGACTCCTGCCTCCTGGACTTATTGGCTGCATTCAACATTGTCAACCATCTGGACCTCACTTGTACTCTTGAACAACACCTTTGATGTGGAGGGACAGTCCTCAACTGGTTCTCCTCATACTTCACCAATCATTCCCAAATTGGGATAATTGGCATCTTGTTCTCGAGACCAGTCAGCTTTCACCAAGGAGTCCCTCAAGGTTCGATCCTCTCCCCAACCATCTTCAACCTCTACCTAGAACCACTATCTGCGATGTGCAGAAACTCTGGCATTCTCTTCCATCTCTATGCCAACAATACCCAAATATACATGAAAATCTCATTCCTGAAGACATTGCCCTGCTCTCACATACACTCTCAAAGATTCAAAACTGAATCTCAAACCACCATTTAAAACTCAGCCCAACAAAAATAGAATTCTTTTGATATCACCTCGGAAATCTAAAATCCCAGTACAAGAATGGATGGCTAACCTTCTCGCTCTGGATGGCTGCCCTTCCATTGTCCAGAGTGACAGATCACTTGGCATCACCCTTGATAATCATCTCAACCTTCACAGACACAGTGCAGCCATGGCCACCAGAGCACAGCACCAACTTAGGCAGCTGTGGAGCATCAGACATTTGATTCCGGAACAAGACCTCAACACATTGGTGCAGCCTCTTGTTCCCTCCAGACTAGATTATGGAATTCCCCTTCTCTCAGGCATTTATAAAGTTCACCTGTGCCCACTAGGAACAACACTACATGGTGCAGCATGCTCTGTTTTAGTTCTCAAGAAATTTGACCACATTATCCCTGCCCGGTAACCCTCCACAGGTTTCCCATTGAAGCGCAGGCCCAATTCATAACTGTTTGCATTACTCACAGGGCAGGACGCTGCACTCATCTTCACTCTCCTAACTAAACGGGAAACTCAAAATCTTCAGAGTAAACAGGGGTTCCAGGAATGCCCAATACCTGCTCCTGGAACCCCCTCACCTTCAATCGAGAAAGATACATTACCCAGTCTTTCTCTGGTAGTGCCACTAGAAACTGTAATTCTCTGCCTTCCTCCCTCTACGTAACCTCCTGCTTAGTCACCTTCAAAAAAGGACTTCAAGCTCCTCCTCTATGACAGACATCTTGGTTTATCCCCATTGACCAGGCATAAGTACTCTTGCCAGTGTGATCTGAACCACCTTCGTTATATGATCCCACCATCTAAATCGATGCCTTAACTGTGCATGTTTTCTGCCCAACTGCGGTATTGATCTCTTGTGGTAATTCCTGCACACATCTACTAATGTAAACGTCTGAGTTTAATTACTATAACTGTAACCCACTGTAAACAATGTATCTTGCTTGTTTTAAAGCACTCTGATGCCTTCGGGCCATGTCCGCTCTATATAAAATTGCAACACATTTTTTTTATAAAAAAATAGAGACAACTTCCATCAACATTACTTTAGTGGTCCATGCATGTAGGATTTCCAGCATTGACAAACTCAGTTCACCAGGCAAGGTCACTAGCAATAATGCCAAAAAAGCTTTATCAATTTTAATTTTGATGCCTCTATGTGTCACAGCATTCATATACGCAATAATCCCTGGTACGTATGTTATGTTAATAAATGTATTAAGCATGGGAAAACCCGGGGGTGTCTCGGATTAAAGCAGTGGATTGAGCCAGTATTTGTAAAGATGAAGTGATTATTTCTCAAATAGCCAGGTTTTCAAGGCATTCCTAAAGGCAAATAAAGTTGGTAGGGTTCTAATGAAGGGAGTGCATTCCAGAGTTTGGGGCAGATGCTCTAAAGCTACTACCACCCCAAGTAGCCTTTAAGACTCTTGGAGTTGCTAGCAGTTTAGCTCCTTCGGAGCGTAAATACCTTTCTGGAAAGGACCAGTAGAGAAGGTGCCTCAGAAACATGGGGCCAGTATTCTAAAGTACTCTATAGGTGATGCGAAAGGCTTTGAAAATGATGCAGTTTCTAACTGGGAGCCAGTGCAGCTTATGCAAATGATATTGGACTGATGAGTGTCTAGGGATACCTAACAGGAGACGCGCAGCCGCATTTTGGATCATTTACAATTTATTGAGTTGTTTTTCAGGTAGTCAGGTATATAGAGTAGTCGAGTTTTGCCAGGATCAGAGTCAGAGAAGAAATCACTGTTTTTCTGCTGTCCATGGGGATAAAAGGTAGTATTTTTGTATGGTTTTCTGCGAGAAAAAGCTTGATGAGAAGACAGCATTTACCTGTGGTTTAAAATTCAATTTGTCATCGATGATCACACCGAGATTTTTTCCCTTGGTGACTGGAATAGGTGCCGATCCCAATACGTCCGGCCACCAGTTCTGTGACCATTTAGGCAAAAAGTTGCCAAAAGTGATTACTTCTGTTTTGTCCGAGTTCAATCTCAGACAGTGAGAATTCATCCAGTAACTGACTGCCAACAAGCAATCCTTGAAATTTTGCATTGATGGTGCAGAGTTTTTTGATAAAGTAAATACAATTTGTGTATCATCTGCATAGGATGTCAATGCTAGGCAAAAGATCTTATGAGTTTAGGCAATTCTGATACATATATGTTAAATAGTGTGGGGCTCAAGGATGAGCCCTGAGGAACTCCACATGGGGAGTTGCTGGGATTTCGTCTGTGGCTTTGATTAGAGCTAGATAATTATGTTTTAGTAAATAGTCTGTCAGCTGTTCATTCATGACTTTCTCTACTAATTTGGCATGTACAGGAAGACGAGAAATTGGCCTATAATTATTGGGTTGTGCGGGGTCAAAGTTTAAGGCACTATGGATGCCTTTTTCCATAAAGTGGGGAAGACACCATGCGAGAACATAGTATTACAGATGTCAGTGAGGCAGGGAGCCAACATCTTGGGGCTTGCTTGAAGATGTTAGGGGAAAGAGGGTCACGGGGGAGCCCAATTTAGCCTGTTGAATAAGAGTGGTGATCTTTTCATTCGTGACTGGTTCAAATTTAGAAAAGCTAAAGGCATCGAAAGAGCATCGAAAGAAGGTATTTTTTTTATTATTTTAGTCATTCAAACATAGTACAAAACTCTGAATTAGCCTTCCGTTTCATGTACAAATATACATAAGAGGTGTCTTCTCACGGATATAATACCATCCTAAAAGAACAAAGGAAACAGTGCATTTCCCCAACATTGTATTGATACACATATTATTACACTGGAACATAAAACCGGTCAGTCTTATCAAGAAAGACCTTAACGTCATAACTCTAAATGTCCCATTCCCCCACTCGAGTCACATAGAAAAAAACTCTATCCTGTTGTTACAATTACAGCCCAGATACTGAATATGAATAGAAATGTCTTACAGTGCGCCCTGGATATGCGAGGCCTGAGGCCTAGCTTCTTCCTCAGAGTAATCCTCTCCATAACTTTGTTCTTCTGTTACTTGTGAGGAATGACCCTCCCCCCATGCACCTCCGTAATCATGGCATACCAGGCCATCGCGTGCTCTTCTAGCTTATCATCTTTTCGGACCCGTCTCATCCGAATTAGCTCAGCCTTTGCCAATTCCCTTAAATCCCCAATCCACTGCTTTGCTGTAGAGGGGCATGTACTTATCCAACTACTCGCAATCCTTCGTTTAGCCAAAACCAACCCCAACTGGATGAATCTACATGTAACCTTTTTCCCTTTGGATCTAGGGAGCAATCCCAACAGTATCCCTTTAATAGATTGAGGTAGTGTCCACCCCGTCACTCAGCGTAAGGTCTCCAGTACTGACCCCCAGAATAGACCTAACTCTGAGCAATCCCATATCATATGTAGGAACTGGGCGTCACTGTGACCGCACCTAGGACATCCAGCAGGTCGATCCGGGTATATTTTATTCAGTACACTTGGTGTTAGGTAGGTTTGGTGCACTATATTAAATTGTGTGAGTTTAAATCTGGTATTTGGACTTATAGATTTAACCCCTTCATGCACCTTTTGCCATTCTGGGTCTGTGAAGGGCTCCTCCAGCACCGCATCCCATTTAGCTTGAATGTAAGGGCAAGTGTTGGTGTCGAAAATGTCGTAAATTTGCTTCACTTTCTTTAAAAAGTGTTGTGATAGAGAGTCACAGAATTTTATGTGATGATTTAATGGAATTTATTTCTAGAGGACCTGATAGTTTTGAAACCACTTGAAAGAGTTCTCTAGTGGAGTTCTTTGACAACCTAATTTGTTTAGTGAAATAGGCAAATTTTTCTAAATTAATTAGGTATTTATATTCAGTCAAAAGGTGGCGAGGTCCCAGTCATTGTAATCCTTTCTCCAGCGCCTTTCCTGTCATCTACATTCTTGTGTTTTTTGCCCTAAGATTTTCTGAAAACCATGGGGTAGTACGTGATTTTCTTTTGTCTGTGTTTTTTTTCAAAGGGGCTAACTTGTCGGCCAGTTGTGAAAGCCAATTATTGAATTGTAAAGAGGCAGTTTCTGCGTCTTCTGAGAGCTCAAATTGTTTTTTGGATAATTGGCCTCTCGGCGTATTACCGTCAACCTGTTTCCAGCTACGGTAGGTCCTGGTTAAATATTTCAAACAGTTCCCTTCAGAAGTAGAAAGGTTGAGTAGCTCACAAATGATAGAGGGGTGATCTGTTCAATGCAGAGGCAGGATATCCTTGACTGAAATTGATTAATTATTGGTAAAAATATCATCAAGAGTGTGACCAGTCACTGTCATAAGTTTGGTTAAGGCGTCCGTATTAGTGTCCAAGCTATCTTCCAAATGAAAATTAATGTCACCTAGAATATGTGTCGATTTCTCAATTGCCCATGCCTCAAGCAGTGATTTAACTGTGTTTAGAAAACTTGCTTTACTTCCTGGTGGTCGGTGAAGTAGTATCCCTTTAAAAGTGGAGCGATTGGCAATTTTTACATTGAAGGAGAAAGCTTCGCAATCAGGGCTGGATACAGGCTCACAGGTAGCTTTTAAGTGGTCCCGATAGGCCATTGCAATTCCTCTCCCTTTTTTTTCTCTGTTCTGTCAAGCCTAAGTACCTTGAAGCCTTGCAGGACAGCATGGTAGAAATCAGGACATGCCGTCTTGTCACCCCAGGTTTCAGTAATAAAAAGTAAGTCAAGCTGTTTGGCCTCAATCAGCTCGGCAATCTCTAGCCTATGCTTGGGCCACATAACCCCCGATAAAATCCCCTTCCCCATCAATATGTCTCACTTTCAAACTAACCAAAACCTACTTTCTCTCTAAAATACCATTCTTAACCCAATCTTTCATTTCACATCACTTTAGCCGGTTTTCTCCCTTTCACTAGTTTTTCTTAAGAGACGCTTCAGCTTCAGCTCTGTTCCTCCTGTATTGATCCTACCCACCTAATCTCCAACCATCCTGTCCTTACTCAATCCCTGCACACACATTCGCCCCTCAATTAAACTGTACAACCCTTCTCTTCCCGTACCTGCCATGAACTTGTAAAATTCATCCAGCCTCTGCTCCGTCCCAAACCGCCAGTACTCTCCGTGCCCCTCCCTTATTTAACCACGTGTGCATCTCTTTTCAGCTTTCTAACAGGCTGATTACAAGCCACTCTCCCGCCAGCATCGCTTCGTGCAATTTTGACTGAACACTAACAACAACTATATCACCCATAATGCAATGAACGGGCATGAATGCAGACTGGAATGTCATTGTTATAATTATAATTGCCATAACTCATGTAAATTGAACATGCAATAAAAATCATCGCCATCAAATAATGTTCATGGTTTTCTAAACACAAGCATTTCCTCGTAAATATCAACACCGGCTTGTGAGATGAATGAAGGTGTTTTGCCGCGTGTGGACTCTCATTCTCTGTCTCTGCTTCTTATTCATGTTTAACCTGGTGGGTGCTACCCCAGGGCTGGGCAAATGTCTTTAAACATCTAATGTGGGGGTTGGTGTGCACCCCAACCCTCCCATTAGATGAAAATAAATAAGGCCATTCCAGGCTGTCAAATGCCTTCGCAATGTCCACTGAGAGGACTATTGCTGGGTCATCCTCGCCATAGTCCCCGCTCAGTATTCGTATCAATCTACGTATGCTTCCAGCCGTGTTACACGTAGGGATAAAACCGGATTGATCCGGGTGAATCAACCGTGTCATGAGTGAAAGGAGTCTGGTGGCCAGCACCCGACTCAAGATCTTATAGTCGGTGGTGAGCATGGACAGCGGCCGGTACGCTCCTGGGTCCGTGGGGTCCTTCCCAGGTTTAAGGCGGGGAATGTTAATGGCCTCCCTAGTCGAGGTCGGCAACACTCCCAACCGCTGAGCCTCCCTGTACATTGATAGCAATCTAGGAGCTAGAGCATCAACGTAAGCCGAGTAAAACTCAATAGGCAACCCATCGCTGCCCAGAGTTTTGTTACGCGCCAACTGTTTGATGGCGCAACGGATTTCAGCTATCGAGATATCTTGCCCAAGCGAATCTGCTTGCTCCTCCTCCACCGCCGGCAGTTCTAAGTTCTCTAGGAACGCCTGAATGTCCCTTTCCCCGGTCCGCAAGTGGCTCTTATATAAGTCAGCATAAAATGACCGAAACCGATCATTAATTCGATGTTGCGTGTATTCCAACACACCCAATTCAGAAGTCAGCGCCAGCATAGGGACACATCTAGGGAGGGGGTTGGCCAGCCATGCCAGCAAGGTGCCCACCTTATCTCGTTCGGCATGCGCGCGGGCCAGGTAAGTTTTGTAGTCGAAGCACCGTAGGCGCTCCACGACCACCGCCAACGCTTCCTTTAAGGTCCGGACCGTGTCTCGCACCTCAGGGTTAGTGGAGTGGTCCCGCTCAGCCGTTCGGAGGGAGGTCTCTGCCGACTGTATTTCCTGTAATAAGAGCTTCCTCACTCCCGCTTGTTTAGCATTGCAGAACCCTCTGGTCACTACCTTGAAAGTGTCCCACTCCAAGGCCACCGTAGTGGCCGTACCCTCGTTCTCAGCAAAGTATGTCTCAATCCCCTCCCCCAGCTCAGTGCGGAAGACCGGATCCTCCAGCAGCTCCAGGCGCAAACGCCATGTCGGGATAGTAGACTGCTCCACGGCCCAACAGAAACTCACTAGCAGCGGATTATGGTCCGAGATGGTGCGCGGCAAATACTCGCTATTGACTACCATAGCAGCTAGTCCTGGACTACACAAGACCGCGTCAAGTGCACGTGCAGATCGTGCAAGGCTGAGAAAAACAAATGATCCCGTTCGGCCAAGTGATGAACCCGCCACACATCCACCAGCCCCCAATGATCCTGCCATTGAGCCCTGGCCATCGCCAATTTTTGGATCGGTGCTCCTGCCAACGGGGGGTGGGACCTATCCAACATCACACCCGCTATAGAATTAGGGTCTCCACCAAGCAGCCTGCTCCACATTAGGGGCATAAATACCACAAAGGGCCACCTCCCATCCATGTAGTCTCCCCTTAACTGCCACAAATCGGCCCTCTGGTTCCATTAACTGATCAGTCATCTGAAAGGGGACCCAAGCTCTAATCCAGATCAACACTCCGCCTCCTCAGCAGGTCCCCACTGCGTCGTCACCAAGGCCAGATCGGCAGGGCTCGTCACTCGTGGCACCACTACATTTCCGATTCAGCTCGCAACGCCGCCATTTTAGGATCCTCGGCAACCATCGTCACAGCTCATTGCACCGCGCTGATATCCCGTACTCTGCCGTTTTTCGGGGCAAAAACACGCCAGATCAGCTCCCCTCCGCTTTGCCCGTCCCCGATTGGTGAGTGGGGGGTCGGGGGGTCAATTAATCAGGAGAAATGGGGGGTTCCTTAGCGGAGCTCGGCGCTCACGCTTCTCCTCGCCTCGGCATCCAAGCCACACCCCCTGGCTTGTCGGCCAAGGATGACGATAGTGATGATCCTTATACAGAATTATTATGCAGAAGATGGTAATCCTGCTGTGATACTCAGATTCCTCATGCATAATAAATTAGACTAGTTTTCAGAGAAAACCACACGACTAGGGAAAAGGTCAGCACAAAATCCATTATGTAGAGCAATAGTAGGAATAATATAGGTAAAAGGTTGTGTAACTACCTAGGCCTATATTGGAGTACATTTGGATTCATAACATAGTAGTACTTACCAAAGGCTGGAATGAAGGCCTGGATACAACTGACTCTTCTCCACCAACAGCCTCCATCTGGCTTTTGTCTTCCTCTTTCTGTCTATGTGCAGCATTTGCTCCAGCTCCAATGAAAGACTAGGTGCAGGGTGGCTACAGCAGTTGACGGGTCTCAGGAATAAAAATGACCTAAATTCTGGCTGCTCACCTTCTTAAATGGTGTGCAACTAGAGGTGGGCGAACCACTCTCAGCTTGAACCGGGTGGCTGGTTCCGGCTCACTTGGAGTCTTCTTGGGACCTGGAGCCCAACACAAGAAAAACGTTCATGTGGCTTCTTCCTGCCACCATGCTCTAACCTTGTGTACCGAGAACTGAAGACAAAGCATTAATGGATTACAGAGAAAGATACCCACCTGCAGGATGAACTGAACAATGTGCAACACGAAAACCAATTATCAATTGTGGTTTTCACGCTTGTCGATTATGTAGATTATGTGATCCGAGGCAAGTATTTTATTATTCTCAGCTTCCTTTTTCTCTATCACCACTCGTGAGAGCACATTCATATAGGTGAGTTCAGAATGTGCGCAGTTCAAAGACCACCTGTGTTTCATTTACAATTAACTACAATGTTGCTCCATTTATAATAAGAATCTGGGCCATTTTTGGGGTATATATGCCAATTGACTTGCATTTTAGCTTACTAATGCCATTGTAGCCTGGCAGGAGTGGGCAGTGATGCTTACAAGTTCATGTTTAAAAAACATCACTTTTAATAAATCTTTCTCAATGCAGTGATATCATCTGATGTACTAAGGTGACGTGCTTCAGCGTGCTACATAAATACACTTCTTTGAATTCTGAAGACACCTTACCATATTCTAACATAATGTTTCTTGAATGATTTACTTGCCAAACATTTCCAGGGCTTGGTTCATGCATGGGCTCATAGAGCCAAGCCGGAACGTTTGCTTGGCACATTTCAGCTCTCCCTGTTAATTTGTTGGTTTGTTCATCTCTATGTGCAAAAAATGTTTATCTACTGACTTCCTGGGGCACTGGGAAAATCCTTTGTCGCCGTCTGTTGAATTTCCCTTCACCCGGCCCCACCACCCCACCACCTCACCACTCTTATCTGCATGGGCCGCTCCTGGTTAATGTATCTCCCACAAAGCACATTGTGTAACATACAGATGACAGATTTTTATTTTATGTAGATATCTAAGTGGGCTATTGTTTTTAACACAGAGATCCTTTTGTTACCTGCAGTTCATAAACTGCCTTCCTTATAATCTATCACAGTGAACTATGAAGGATGACGTGTGACTCCTACACTTTGTAACCCTCCTTCATGGCCACTGGATTTATGCAATTTTGCAGCCTTGGCGTTTTCCGCATAATCATGGATTTACCGCATTTGCCACACAATCCATCATCTACTGCATAATCTTCAGATTTCAACCAAATTAAATCATATGTTGCTGTGGAGTAGAAGACCCTTTACAAAGGTTGACTGTTCACATTTTTTATGCTTATTTGTGTATTTGGGTGTCAAAGTAGTCCTAGTGTCCAAAATAATGAGGTAATACTGAAACTCAATGAGCTGCATTATGCCACATAATCTGCCTTTCATTGATGCATAATTTAGTCAACCCTGATGCATAACGCCTGTCGAATAATTCTGGTGGCCCTGTTCTCACCGTCATATGTAACAAATCCTGTACATTGATTTGCACACTTATATTATTTATTGTCAATGTATGTGATGCAAAGTGCTCTAACACCTACACTTGAAGGAGCAGCACTATAAATGAATGAAATTAAGACATGTGTGGCATTTAAATTGTAATCATGTAAAAATTCTTACAGACAAATACATTTTACATTCCAGGGCATTCATATTTCTTTTATATAGGATTGAAGAAAGTTAAAAGCTTGTTTACAAAGTTTCTGAATATCTCTTAAGCACTGGTGAAGCCCTAACAAACCATGTGCCTTTGTTTCCCCGCCATTGCTCTGACATCTAGGTAATAGAGCCAAGATAACTCCCAGCCACAAACAAAAGGAGAGCTGATGGCCGTTTAACCGCATGCGTGCGGGCGGAATTCCGCTCGTACGCGGAGTTTTGCGAAACCGCATTTTACGTGACGAGCTGGGCTCGTCATCAGCGTAGCAGGAGGCTACCTGATGACGAGCCCAGCTCGTCATCAGCGTGGAAGGGGTTAAATCAGCCCTTTGTCTTGGGCCCAGCAGAAGGTGAAATAAGAAAGCCCCATCACCACCTGCATGTTTCTGCTAAGTAGGGCACAAGTCGGGGATACACGCGGGTGGACGGCGTCCACCCACTATTTTCACAGGCTGGATGCCATCCACCCTTTCAAGAAGTTGGGCCCCACTGAAAAATCTGCTGAACTCGTCCCAGTGTAATTTTCAAACACCAGGACACATTCAGCAGCGCCTGCATGTTGTCTGCTTTCGTTCAGAGCAGCAACGTTTAGGTGGGGAGGGAGCTCTCTTATTTCTGAATCCAGCTGGGCCCATAACACAGGCCAAATTTGAAGGGTCATCAGGCCTCCTTTTGTTGGAGTCTCCTGGCTGGGAGCAGTCAGGAGCCTCACACCTAGATGCAAATACAGCAGAAGGGAAACAAATGCTCACACCTTGTTAGCACGTCACACATACTTAAGAGAGGCAGATTTTCACATTGTTCAGTCTCTGTTTACAAGATATGCATGTACCGGCTTGCTTGAATCCTGATGGAGCAGTGAGCAAGGGACTCATGTCTGAGTATACCCTGCCACACCTATAGTGGCCAAAAAAGATTCAGAAAAGGGGGTGGTGATGAACAGAGTGTCTGAATTAAGCAGACCACTCTTACCCAGTCCAAAGATCAGGGCTTGATCCATCACCGTTATTTAGCTCACTGCCCCATCCCAGCTCAGAACCTGGCTATATGCAAATTAGTCTGTCCCTGGCCCAGTGCATCATGGGAACAGGGCAGACCAAACTACCAAGCCAATTCTTCACCAGAAAGGAGGCAAGCTTCCGGGGACCGGTTTCTGGCATTTCAGCCGTCGTCGGCCCGGCTTGCTTGAATCCTGATGGAGCAGTGAGCAAGGGACTCATGTCTGAGATTTACTCAGATGTGAGTCCCTTGCTCATTGCACCATCAGGATTCAAGCAAGCCGGGCCGACGACGGCTGAAATGCCAGAAACCGGTCCCCGGAAGCTTGTTTCCTTCCCAGTGTAAGAATTGGCTTGGTAGTTTGGTTTGCCCTGTTCCCATCATGCACTGGGACAGGAACAGACTAATTTGCATATAGCCAGGTTCTGAACTGGGATGGTGCAGTGAGCTAAAAAACGGTGTTGGATCTAGCCCTGATCTCTTGACTGGGTGAGAGTATTCTGCTTATTTCAGAAACTCTGTCCATCACCACCCCTTGTTGTTAAATGGTAACAAATAAGTCAGTTGCTGTTTTGCTTGTTTGCTGTACCATATGTAAGATTCATCTCATAGAGCTGCAGAATTACGATATGCTCTAAATAATTTTGACTCAGTAACTGTGTATTGACTCATGCTATGCTTTATTGATGGTAAGGACCATTGTTTCTCATATCGCAATTTACCCAGGTCCTGGACCTATTAGGTTGCCCCATGTTAGAAAATGGTTGAATTAGGTGGCGTGGATTTGGGCAAGCTGTGCACGCTAAGGCTTTTATGTCATGGGGTATAAAGTTGATGATTGTCGGTTTTTCTTTGTAGAAATATTATGGTCTGTTTCTTTACCTTCCGGTACGTTTCTGAACAATTTGTTAAGCTAAGTTGTATTGTTGCATTGTGTGCGCATGCAGTGAAAAACGAGTGTCTGGCAGACATGCAAAAAATCATCCTATGTCTCAGTATTAACTTCCACACTTCTAAGCAGTAATTCCAGTCCTAGAATGAGTTACCTGTTTGCTTTACAACTACAGTTAGTAAAACAAGTAAGTGCTTTGCCAGCCTGTGTAAGTAGCAAAGGTTTTAAAGGGACTTGTTTTTGGGCAAGGTATTGCTTTTCCCAGTTCACGGAAGAGGTAAAAAAATCTCCAGTTAATAATAGGGTTGACAGGATGGTGAGATAGCAGAATATTCTTACGTGTGGATCTAGTGAGGACTGCGGGCAGCAAGTGCTTAATACGCTATTTGCATAAGAAAATACTATTTTTTTTTATTATCCCCCATTAGTTATTCGTAAGAAAGGAGGAAGAGAAGCATTCACTCACAGCATTCGTTTAGTCTTAGGGAGACTAAGAATGCTGTGGTCTGTGGTAGATGCCAATGAAAGGAAGTGGAAATGCGTTTTAGACATTGCCAGTATTGATGGCTACTGTGTGTTGCAGACTTCGCTGGGTTGACAGTGGGTGGGGAAATGCTATGTTGTCACTATAGGTTTATTACATGAATAGCGCATACTCTCTGGTATTTGTCCTTGGGGTACTTGCTGACTGGTGCTTCATAAGGGATCAGATTTGTCTTTGACAGGAGGTATGGTTTGGTGGGGTACATAGTGTAAATTGATGTTGGTGTGAGGAAACAAAAATCGGACCATTTAATATTCTTGTGTGCGTTATGTAGAGGATGAAAGTAGCAGGAACTGTTTTGACGCAGTAGTGGCTAGCAGGAAAAACTGGTTTGGGGTGGTCAGTTATAGAGACTGTTTAACATGTTTTAAACTACCAGAGTGGCATTGAGGAGGGCAGCAGCTGAAAAGGCTATGTCTTTACTGGTAGGCAGTGGTTAGATAGGGACTGGCCATCAGTCTTTCTGTCAGTGGTGGACAGGGGAGAAGTGGGCGGCGGTTCCCATGAGGCACAGGGTCAGAGCTGATTTGCATATAGCCAGTGTCTAACCCAGGGTGGTGTGGAGTGCAAAAAAACGATGGATTTAGGCCTAGATCTTTGTACTGGGGTGAATGTATGACATTGTTCTACATTCTGTCCATCAACTGTGTTTTTTGCAATTTTCACCCCGAGTGGGCTGGGTATGCTCAGACGTGAGTCCCAGGCTCTCCACACCACTGGAGTCAAGCTATCCAGGCTGATGAAGGCTGATAGCCAGAAACCGGTCCTTGGATGCTTGATTCCGGTCTGGGAAAGACATGGCTTGGTAGTGCGGACTGGACTGTTCCCATGAGGCACAGGGTCAGAGCTGATTTGCATATAGCCAGTGTCTAACCCAGGGTGGTGTGGAGTGCAAAAAAACAGTGGATTTAGGCCCAGATCCTTGTACTGGGGTGAATGTATGACATTGTTCTACATTCTGTCCATCAACTGTGTTTTTTGCAATTTTCACCCCGAGTGGGCTGGGTATGCTCAGACGTGAGTCCCAGGCTCTCCACACCACTGGAGTTAAGCTATCCAGGCTGATGAAGGCTGATAGCCAGAAACCGGTCCTTGGATGCTTGATTCCGGTCTGGGAAAGACATGGCTTGGTAGTGCGGACTGGACTGTTCCCATGAGGCACAGGGTCAGAGCTGATTTGCATATAGCCAGTGTCTAACTCAGGGTGGTGTGGAGTGCAAAAAAACGATGGATTTAGGCCCAGATCCTTGTACTGGGGTGAATGTATGACATTGTTCTACATTCTGTCCATCAACTGTGTTTTTTGCAATTTTCACCCCGAGTGGGCTGGGTATGCTCATACGTGAGTCCCAGGCTCTCCACACCACTGGAGTTAAGCTATCCAGGCTCATGAAGGCTGATAGCCAGAAACCGGTCCTTGGATGCTTGATTCCGGTCTGGGAAAGACATGGCTTGGTAGTTCGGACTGGACTGTTCCCATGAGGCACAGGGTCAGAGCTGATTTGCATATAGCCAGTGTCTAACCCAGGGTGGTGTGGAGTGCAAAAAACGATGGAGTTAGGCCCAGATCCTTGTACTGGGGTGAATGTATGACATTGTTCTGCATTCTGTCCATCAACTGTGTTTTTTGCAATTTTCACCCCGAGTGGGCTGGGTATGCTCAGACGTGAGTCCCAGGCTCTCCACACCACTGGAGTCAAGCTATCCAGGCTGATGAAGGCTGATAGCCAGAAACCGGTCCTTGGATGCTTGATTCCGGTCTGGGAAAGACATGGCTTGGTAGTTCGGACTGGACTGTTCCCATGAGGCACAGGGTCAGAGCTGATTTGCTTATAGCCAGTGTCTAACCCAGGGTGGTGTGGAGTGCAAAAAAACGATGGATTTAGGCCCAGATCCTTGTACTGGGGTGAATGTATGACATTGTTCTACATTCTGTCCATCAACTGTGTTTTTTGCAATCATAGAAAGTGGCATCACAAGCCATGACTTTTCGGTAAGTGGCATCACAAGAAGTGAAATCAGATCAGCAGCTCTTCACATATATGTTTAGCAGGTCTACCATGTGTATGTTTGATCGCATTGCGAGGATAATAGCACAGTGAACTATGGAAGGTGCAATCCCCCAGTTTTATGTAACACATCCTGTATATTTATTTACAAACTTAAATAATGAAGTCTACATGTAATATGCATGTGTTGATGTAAAGCGCACTAACAAGGTTTGAGCCGTTGTTTCACCTCCGCTTCATTTGACGGGTCCCAGCCAAGAGACTCAAACAAAAGGAGGCCTGATGACCCCTCAAATTCTGCCTTTGTTATGGGCCCAGCAGTAGTCTTAAATAAGAAATCCCTGTCCCCGCCTGCACGTTGATGCTTGTTGCAGATGGAAATCAGACAACGTGCAGGTGCTGCTGATAGTGTCCCGGTGTTTGAAATTACTCCGGACTAATTCAGCACATTGTTCAGTAGAGCCCAAATTCTTGGCAAGGTGGACAGCATTATCTACTGCAATAGTGCACATGACATGCACTTTGCAGCTGCAGTTCCAGTTTCTCACTCACAGCACACAGGTGTTGTCAAGGTGCTACAAATGTGTGAATAATGCATTTTAGTGTAATGATGCAGACCACCACACTAAAATGCATTATTCTAAGCCTGATGTGTGGTACTTGACAGGGCTGCGAAGGGCATGCAAGAATGAAGTAGGAGATAACGCATATAAGGAATGTTCTGTGGTTGGCTAAGGATAGGACACAACAATGCATTTTCACAGAACCCATTGTGGTGCAATCTTGAATAACACAGACACCTCTCAGGGATGTAGCATTTACATTTGACAAGTGATAATATGGGACACATTGTTACATTAAAAGACTTTTAATGGAGAGTATGCTTTTGAATATTGTGTCCTTTTTATGTTTGTTGCTTGTTTCGAACCTGCCTTAAGACCCTTCATGTGGTGTTGTATGTATAGAAAAACACTGTCTTTTCATTTTAATAAGCAAATGTTTGAGCGATATTTGCACTGATATTTGTAGTGTGTAGTGATATGTGGTTGTGTTCTTGGCACAAATAGCCTTGGTTGCAGCGCACAGAGACCTTATACTGCTGCACACAGAAAAAAAAACATTAGAAGGTACATTGTCGGTCGGTAGTCTGAGCAGAAGGCCGACAGGGGATCCGTTTTGGGTATGATCTGTACTGTAGCCATATCAATGTCTGGGGGGAAGACTTCTCTCTCTGTTACATCCTCGTATAGAGCGTGGAGACTTTGGACCAAAGTTTACCGGAATGCCGCGTAGTACTCCTCTGGGAAGCCGTCCAGGCCAGGAGTCTTTTGAATTGTGAGCAATGAGATTGCCTCCTCGATCTCTTCCCTCGTAAAATGGTTGTCAAGGCCCTGGGTTTCGGTTTCTGAAACCTTTGGGAGAAGGATACCTTGTAGAAACTGAGGGCTGGAGTCTAGAGCATGCAATTGATCTGTTGAATATAGCTCTTGTAGTAATCCGCAAAGGTCTGTGCAATTGCAGTTGGTGTGCGAGACGTGTGCCCTTGATTATCTCTAACTTCTGGGACTATCTGGTAGATGAGGGGATGTAGAGCAAGCCAGTGGACCAACTTACCATATTTATTGCCCCATCCGTAGACTCGGGGAGAAGAGGGTCTCCACATCCACTTGGTGGATTCAAGTGATACATGTCTTATATCTTCCCTTAGCAGATTAAGCTGCCAGCGCTCATCCTCGCCATTCGCCATAGTAGTGTTCTGCTCTAGGCAAAGGGCCTGGGCCGCTAGTTGGAAAGGCGCTGGTCCTGCGCCAAACGTTTGTGCTTCAAATGCCCTTTAGCGTAGCCTCGGATCATTGCCTTGCCCACTGCCCATAGTGTGCCCTGAGAATGTACTGTGCCCTCATTGGAGTGGAAGTAGTGTTTAAGTTTTTCTACGACTGCCCGTTTGTACTCCTGATCCTGATGAGGAGGAGAGCACCCGTAGGGCCCCCCCCAGATGAAGGAAATGGGGGGAGTGATCCAATATGCCCCATGCTAGGATTTGGATATTGGTGACCAATCGACAGTCTTGGGCAGGCATAAAGATTAGATCAAAACAGGAGTGGGTGTGGTATGCAGCGCAGGTGTGGGTTTACTGGTGTGTTCTGGGTAAATTCGCTAGACATCGCAGAGGCCCAATTTGGATGTCCAGTCAGCAAGTTGCCTAGCGCCTAGCTTTTTGTGGGAAGAGGGTATCCCCGTGGCATCTCTGGTGGGATCTAGCACTGCATCAAAGTCCCCCCCAATCACTGTCAGGCTCTAGGAAGGGAAATATATTTCTTTATTACTATAGTAGTGCGGAGGGTGGGCTCAAGGGTCACTGGAGGTATATAGATACTAGGTTAACAGTGGCATTTCCCAGGGTCCCCGTTATGGTCTCAAAGCGGCCCGAAGGTCTATAATTGTTTGGACCAGTATGAAGGGAAGGGATCACCGCAAAAGGGTCGCCACTCTTCGGGATCCCCGGGAAAGCCCTGAATGCCAAACCCTGTTCAACACTTGGCGCGCTAGAAAAGGGCAGTGATTCCCCATAAGATGTGTCACCTGTAACAGAAGGACATCCGGGGCGGCTTTTCGTGAGTACTTTAAAATTGCTGTATGTTTCACTTCATCTAGGAGCCCATTCACATTACAGGAGAGGACCTTGAGGGATTCACCCTCATAGTGTGGTGTTGCCGATATTGGCATGTAGAGCCATTGGTGTGGGCAACCTATTGGATGTGAGTGGCTAGGACCTGGGAGTAGATGGGGGAATCTTGCCTTGCTATTGTGAATGCACGCAAGCGCATCCCTGATGTAATGCCCAGTGCTGTAGCAAAATGGAGAAACTATAACAAACACAGGGACAACGGTGCCTACTCCACCCCCAACCAACCCCCCACCCTATATTTCCATCGTTGAAGCATCAGTTGCCCAGTTAACTAGAACTCAAAAGAAACTAGGCTATGAAGTTGACTGAGGGAGCGGAGAGGTAAACCCCTCCATCTATCAGGGTTTCCAGCCCTCCAGAGCATGAATAGTGGTGCAGTGCATTGTAGATTAGATTTGAGGGGCTTTGGGATGGGTCTGTGTCCTCTGACCCCAGCACTGGAGACACAGGGGGGTCTCTCTCCGGTAGTCCCTTCCGAGTCATCAATGAGCCTTGAGAGGTTCGATGATCCCTGCGGCGCAGGCGACCTCTGGGCCCTCTGGGGGGTGATCGCAGGTGAGGTAGAAACTGCCCTATGGGTGTTATGTCCTCTGCAGTATTGAGTATGTCACCTTTTGTAGCCCATCGGTTTAGTTGTTTGTGATAATGTCAGAGCGCCCGGTGGAGGGACGGTCGCCCACGGGTTGAGTGGACATTTCCCAGTTATCCAAGTCCATGCCGTCTCCGGATTTTCAAAGAAAAGGGTTTTGTTTTGGAATACCACCCTGAGATGGGCTGGAAATAGGAGTCTGTATGGAAGGTTAAGGGCTTACAGTTTGTGTTTTACAGAATAATATGATCTCCTTTGCACCTGCACTTTCCTAGTGTGGTCTTGGAAAATCATTACTTTGGTGCTCTGATCGGACAAGGTAGGATTTGAATTTTGAATTTTTTTTTTTAATTTTTAAAAATGTATAAAGCGCACGTTCACTATGCAGTTTCATGGCGCTAGAGGGATTCCTGGGCAGGGAGAATATAAAGGACTAAAGACTAAAAGCCTGCTGGAATAAGAAGGTCTTAAGGGCCCTACAGAACTCCATATAGGAGGGAGAGAGTCTGATAGGGGGTGGGAGAGTGTTCCAGAAGGTGGGCGCGAGGACCGAGAATTTCTGGCCTCCCGATCTATGTTTCTTGAAGCGGGGGATGACTAATAGGGATTTAGTGGATGAGCGTAGATCTCTGGAAGGGCAGTAATTGGTAATGGCAGATTTGATGAAAGCGGGAGCCGTGCCCGCTCGGGCTTGGAAAGTGAGGCAGCCAAGTTTGAAAAGGGCCCGTTGTTTAATGGGAAGCCAGTGAAGAGCAATGAGGAGGCGTGACGAGTGGTGAAATTTAGAAAGGCCATGTACCAGGCGGGCTGCCTGGTTCTGCACCAGCTGAAGACGTTGAAGTGCATAGGCGGGAGCACCATTGTAAATAATGTTCCCGTAATCGATCTTAGATAAGACCATGGCCATTACAATCAGTTTGAGTGCAGAGGGAGAGAAAAACCGGGATACTTTCCTAATAATACGCAGGGTAAAGAAACAGGAAGAAACAATAGAGCTAATATGGGAGTGAAGTGTTAAATGATGATTGAGTGTGATACCGAGGGTCTTAACTGAATGAGAGGGAGTGGGGGGTGGACCAAGAGAGGGGGGCCAAAATGAAGGAGACCAAGGGTTACCACTGCCGCCAGTCAAGATCAGTTCTGTTTTATCCGGGTTGAGTTTAAGGTGGCTCGCATTCATCCAGTCCCGGATAAACAGCATGACAGACTGGAAGGCAGTGATACCTAATGAGGGGGAGGAAAAATTAAAAATAAGTTGGAGGTCATCAGCATAGTTGTAGACTGTGACCTCCATTTGTTGCAATGCAAAAATAAGAGGGAAAATATAAAGGGGAGAAAGAGAAGAGCCCTGAGGGACGCCGCATTGCACCCTGCGAGGCAGGGCAGAGAATTCGGCCAGGTAGACGGCCTGAGTGCGGTCGGCCAGGAAGGAGCCTATCCAGGCCAATACTTGTCCCCCTATGCCCGCCGCCTCGACACGGGACAAGAGGATGGAGTGGTCCACCGTGTCAAAGGCGGCGGACAAATCCAGGAGGACCAGGGCCTGAGGGGTGTTGGTGTCGAGCCCATCCCTGAGTTGGTCCATGACCGAAATAACCACCTTCTCAGTGGAGTGGCGGGGACGAAAGCCCGCCTGGCAGGGTGCAAGGTAGTTGCTGTCCTCTATAAAGGAGCTGAGTGCCTTGGTGACATGGGACTCAGCTACCTTTCCCAGATATGGGAGAAGGGATATAGGGCGATAATTTGCCGGGGAGGAAGGATCCGCCCCCGTTTTTTTTAGTATGGGGAAGATTACAGAAGTCTTGAAAGGGGCGGGAACGAAGCCATGCGTGAAGCAATCATTGAGGAGGGTAAGGACAGGGGATGGGCATTCGACAAAGATCTGACGGAGGATGCGTGCCGGGCAGATGTCATCTGGAGAGCCCGACTTGACACGCCTAAGTAAGGGGGGTAGGGAATATGTAGTAAGTGCAGGAATGGAAGTGAGAAACAAATTATTAGCGGGAGGATGGGGGTAGGAAAAAGTGGGCGAAGGGGAAGAAATGTTGGCTTTAATACAAGCTATTTTATCAATGAAAAACTCGTTAAGCGAGTCGCATAGGGCCTCAATCAATCAATCAATCATGCCATTTGTATAGAGCACTACTCACCCGGTAGGGTCTCAAGGTGCTTGGGGGGAGGGGTATGCTACTGCTCGAACAGCCAGGTCTTGAGTTGTTTCCTGAAGGCGAGATGGTCCTGGGTCAGCCGAAGGTGGATGGGGAGGGAGTTCCAAGTCTTGGCAGCCAGGTAAGAGAAGGATCTTCCTCCGGCGGTGGCTCTTCGGATGCGTGGTACGGCTGCGAGGACGAGGCTGGTGGACCGTAGCTGGCGGGTGGGCGTGTAGAAGGTCAGGTGGTCATTGAGGTACTTGGGGCCCAGGTCGTGGAGAGACTTTAGAGGTCGTAAAGCTTTAAAAACTTTTTTGTTTGATTAAATTGCCTTGTCTTTCTCTGTTATGTTCCCTGTAGGTGTTGCTTATTACTTGCCATGCGCCAGGACGCCCCTTAGCTGGGGCAGCTGTGCGCAGTACAAAAGTTCGTAACATAACATAACATAACTTGTGTGCGTGGCCTGAGAGGGAGGGATCTTGGGCAGAGTTCTGTCTGATGATGCCAACTCGTGGACGGTGGCAAAGATCTCGCGCTGTTGGCTTTCGGCAGCTAGAATACGCCCCGAAAAATATTCTGTCTTAGCTGCCAAGATGGCTTGTTTATATTCGTTGAGTGTAGTAGTAAAGTATTGTCTCAGGGTCGGGCAATATGCTCTTCTCCAAGCTCGTTCAGCCTGACGTAACTCCAGTTTCTTGGCTTTAAGGCCAGGGCTGAACCACTTGTTGGCATTGTGGGTGCAGTTGATGGTGATCCGCTTCAGAGGGGCCGCTAGGTCGCAGGCTTTGGTAAGCCAGCGATCTAGGGTGGTAGCCTGGGAGTATGGAGTCAGGCCCGATAGGTCCGGGCAAGAGGCAACTAACGAGTTGCACAAAGATGGAAGGTCGACTCGGTTCCAGTTCTTTGCCCAGATGTTTTTAGGGCAGGAAGGTGTTGTTTTTTGGCTCAATTCCAAGGAAAAGGCGAGCAAGGAGTGATCAGACCATGGACAGGGCGAAATAGTTGGAACAGTAATCTGGATGTTTAATGTCCATATCTGATCAAGAATGTGGCCCCGGATATGGGTAGGACTTTGAACATGCTGGGTGAAATTGAGGCTAAGGAGCAGTTGAGTAAAATCCTTGGATCTGGCATCCTCAGCAAAGTCAGTAGGCCAGAAATTAAAGTCTCCCAGAACGAGAACAGAGGCACTATTGACTGCTAAAGTGGCCAATAAGTCCTGGAAAGCAGAAAGAAAACAGGGGGATGGCTGGGGAGGCCGATATGTTAATACGCAGGTAATTGGGATCTTGAAAGAAGTGGAGCGAACTACGAGGCAATTGGCTGTTGGTATCGTGGGTGATGCGAGTATCTGAAAATGGAGTTGCTTCCGGGCAATCAAGGCTACCCCACCGCCTGCTCTCTCCTCCGATCGATCTGCGCGGAGCATGGAGTAGTGGGGCGAGAGGGCCGCCAGAATGCTCGATAGGGAGTCAGACCTATATCAGGTTTCGGTTAAAAACAATAGGTCCGGGGAATTGGAATCTAAAAGATCAAATATTTCGTCTTGTGCTTAACGGCTGATCTCGTGTTCAGAAGGAGGGCAGCAATGGGGAGAGGGGGAGGGACGGGTGTGATAGGTTTAGGTGAGGCAATGCCAAGGTCTTGGACATAAGACAATGTAGCAGAGTTCAGTGGCCAATTTTTATTGAGGGAGCCCAATAGTTCGGAAGTATATGTTAAAGGTCGCGCATAGTAGTGTGCCCCTTGTCCCAGTCGGTCGCGGATGGGCGCAGACGGGCTTGCCCTAGGCGCGCCCGCTGCACCCGCCCGCTGCGCGACCGGGGAAAGCACATTGTATATAGGAAGGAAAACGGAAGGGGCGTGGCCTGTTAGTCGTGGGCGTGGCCAGTGGTCTCCGGGGAATGGCGGCGGCAATGTAGTGGCCTGCAGCAGCGATAGGATCCGCTGTGCAGGACTGCCCTGAGCGTGGAAATGCCCAGGAAGGAGCAAGTAAGTAAGTAAAAACACAGATAAGCATACAATTTTAAAATCAAAAGTCCTGACGTTCTCCCGGCTTTCCGCCTCAGGAGATGTTTGGCCTCTGGCTCGCGCTAGCAGTCAGCGCGTTAAATGCCTTCAGCGGGGGGCGTGGCCTGTTAGTGGTGGACGTGGCCAGTGGTCTCCGGGGAATGGCGGCGGCAATGTAGTGGCCTGCAGCAGCGATAGGATCCGCTGTGCAGGACTGCCCAGAGCGTGGAAATGCCCAGGAAGGAGCAAGTAAGTAAGTAAAAACACAGATATTCATACAATTTTAAAATCAAAAGTCCTGGCGTTCTCCCGGCTTTCCGCCTCAGGAGATGTTTGGCCTCTGGCTCGCGCTAGCAGTCAGCGCGTTAAATGCCTTCGGCGGGGGGGCGTGGGCTGTTAGTGGTGGGCGGGCCAGTGGTCTCCGGGGAATGGCAGCGGCAATGTAGTGGCCTGCAGCAGCGATAGGATCCGCTGTGCAGGACTGCCCAGAGCGTGGAAATGCCCAGGAAGGAGCAAGTAAGTAAGTAAAAACACAGATAAGCATACAATTTTAAAATCAAAAGGCCTGGCGTTCTCCTGGCTTTCCGCCTCAGGAGATGTTTGGCCTCTGGCTCGCGCTAGCAGTCAGCGCGTTAAATGCCTTCAGCGGGGGGGCGTGGCCTGTTAGTGGTGGGCGTGGCCAGTGGTCTCCGGGGAATGGCGGCGGCAATGTAGTGGCATGCAGCAGCGATAGGATCCGCTGTGCAGGACTGCCCAGAGCGTGGAAATGCCCAGGAAGGAGCAAGTAAGTAAGTAAAAACACAGATAAGCATACAATTTTAAAATCAAAAGTCCTGGCGTTCTCCCGGCTTTCCGCCTCAGGAGATGTTTGGCCTCTGGCTCGCGCTATCAGTCAGCGCGTTAAATGCCTTCGGCGGGGGGGCGTGGCCTGTTAGTGGTGGGCGTGGCCAGTGGTCTCCGGGGAATGGCGGCGGCAATGTAGTGGCCTGCAGCAGCGATAGGATTCGCTGTGCAGGACTGTCCAGAGCGTGGAAATGCCCAGGAAGGAGCAAGTAAGTAAGTAAAAACACAGATAAGCATACAATTTTAAAATCAAAAGTCCTGGCGTTCTCCCGGCTTTCCGCCTCAGGAGATGTTTGGCCTCACCAGGATGGGTGTGAGTTCCTTCCAGGATGGCGTCCCTATCTTTGAAGTTTAGGACCATGGCAATGATTGGTCAGAGTGGGGCTCCCGGTGGCGGTTTGGCATGTGAGAGGGCAGTGAGCATGTTCCATGACAAACCACATTGAACGTGTGCCCAGTGGTATCCAGGATTTGAGCTAGTCCGCAGGTTCTGTCCCTTCAGGGACTCCAACTGGGCAAAGATAATTCTGGCGTGATTGATTTTCGTTGTCTTCTGCACGGCTATGGAGATCGTTCATGTATGATTATAGCTATGTAACCTGTTCTTTCCGGTGCGATACATTGTCTTCCACCTCAGATAATCTTGATTTGGCCTCTGTTAAATGGGCAGTGGCATTACGAAGATCTTGGCGGATGAGGGCCAGATGTACCAGTATTCACACACCCACTCACTCTTCCATAAGGCTACTCACACACACACTGACTCACTCGTATAGCCACTCATACAAGCATTCATTCAGCCCTACAGCCACCTATACAACCAGCCACTCACCAATACAGCCAATTACATAATCACACACTCACCCATACAACTACTCACACACCCACCTATTCACCTACCTACAAAGTCACTCTGACACGACTCACTTACTCAATCAACCTCTCAACACATCCACTCATGGCTGTGTTGAGAGGCTGTATGGATGAGTGAGTGAGTGTGTGTATATGACTGTATGAATGAGTGACTGGGTGTGTGAGTGGCTGTATGGGTGAGTGAGTGGCTGTTTCAGTGGGTGTTTGGTTAAGTGGGTTGGTGTGTGAGTGGCTGTATTGGTGAGTGAGCGGGTACATGAGTGGTTGTATGGATGTGTGAATGGGTATGTATGTGGTTGTGTGGGTGTGTGACTGGGTGTGTGTGAGTGGTTTATGGAGGAGTGAGTGACTGTTTTGAGAGGCTATAGGGGTGAGTGAGTGGCTGTGTGAGTGGCTGTATGGGTCAATAAATGGGTGTGAGAGTAGCTGTATGGGTGAGTGTGTGGCCATGTGAGTAGCTGTATGAATGAGTGGGTGGTTGTGTGAGTAGCTGTTGGGTGAGTGAGTAGTTTTGTGAGTGGCTCTATGGATGAGTGAGTGGGTGTGTGAGTAGTTGTATGGGTCTGTGAATGGGTATGTGAGTCATTGTGTAGGTGTGTGAGTGGCTATATGAGAGAGTGAGTGGTTGTATGAGTGAGTAAGTTGGTGTGTGGTGGCTCTATGGAAGAGTGAGTGGGTATGTGAGTAGCTATATTGGGCTTTGAATAGGTATGTGAGTGATTGTATAGATGTGTGAGTGAGTATATGAGAGGTTGTATGGGGGTCTGAATAGGTGTGTGAGTGGTTCTGTGGATTATGTCACCAGTGATTTCATTTGAGATGTTATCAGTGATGTCCTGACTGATATCACTGACCATGCCATGAGTGATATATTATGAGAGGTCATAAGCAGTGCATTGCTTGGGCATAAGTTATAGTTAGCTCAGGTAACTGTACCTGCTGAATTTCTATGGTTTTGTGAGTTTGATATTCGAACCGAACTATGGATGTTTCCAACCTAGTTCTGTGACTGGGGGTGAGTGTCTGAAAAGTTTGAGCGCTCTGCCCATCATCTCCTTGTGTTTGATTTAAATCCCCTTGCCAAGCCTTAAACTCTACATTTATTACCTATACGTCACCCCTAAGGTTGGCCCTCGGTAGCCCATAGGGCAGGATACTATGTAACTAGAAGGTATGACATGACTTTTAAGTTTTACATGTCCTGGTAGTGAGAAAATTCCAAAACTCGTATTTTACTACCAAGAGGCCTACCACTCTCATAAGTTACCTTTGAGGATTTCTTATTACATTTAATAAGCTGTAATTCCTAACTAAGAGAAGGTAGAGTTATCAAGGCCGGCTCTAGGGCAGTGTGAGAGGTGCCACCGCCCTGGGGGTGCCGTGTTTGCAAGTTTATTATTATTTTTTAAAGCACCTGCTGCCAGGCTCGTTTCCTCCAGCAATTTCCAGGCAACACAAAATGTCAGGATAAATCCTGTGATTAATGTTCTTCCTGAAAAGAGAGCGGAATGTCGTTTAATTGGGGTTTTGACTCACTATAAAATAGCA
This sequence comes from Lissotriton helveticus, assembly GCF_964261635.1. Lineage (NCBI taxonomy): Eukaryota > Metazoa > Chordata > Amphibia > Caudata > Salamandridae > Lissotriton > Lissotriton helveticus. Next base: position 1,599,145,772 of record NC_136069.1, on the reverse strand, counting down.
CAGAGTGTTAGTGTGCCTGCTGCAGAAAACAAGTACCGAGCACATTACAAAGTGCATAGAATGTAAATTGGTCAGTGGGTTACTCAGTAACCCACTGACCTATTTACATTCTATGCACTTTGTAATTGTACTGAACAATTAACTTTAATCAAAGAACTGCATGCACGCTGCAAAGTATAGATCTGAGCAAAGAATAATGTTGCACAAAGGATTAATTTGGGCAGAAATATATTCTCATTATTAAAGAGAACTCCCAACTATGGTGTTCCTTTTTAAATTCTGAGTGTGCTTCTCTAAACCAAGCACTATTAAACTATACTGCCTACCACTATTTATGACATGTGACTCCTACGCCTCTTAGTCCTCTGTCTTATGTATCATTTCCTATACGCTGAGTTACACACGTATGATTGTCTCTGAGTAATGTGTGTGTGTGAAGTAAAGTGCTCGGCCGCCCTGGTTGGGTGGCTGTATATATCCATCTGAGAGAGAGTGGTTATGGAGACTTGGGCACTATTAAAATGTGGTGGTAAAGGAATCTATGGTGGAGGTGGTCTTTGTGTGGGGCACCAACAAACATTGTCGCACCGGGCGCCACCAGCTCTAAAGCCGGCCCTGAGAGTTATCATGTTTCGTACCTATCAAACAGTACTGATAAATCATCTTTAACTGTAAAGCTGGATTTGTGGTTACTATTCTGATAATGGCACTTTTAGAAAGTTAGGTATTTTCCTGCTCTTAGCCATTTGGTGTCTGTTGCCGGTCTCTGGTCACTAGCTGGGCTGAGTGACAGTTTACTTTGTGTTGTGTAGTACCTCTAGACAGTCACACACAAAGGAAGCCTGGGTGTGACTTCTTGCATCTTCCTGTGAGGATGGGAGGGAGGAGCTTGGCACAGCCTCAGACTTACACCTGAATAGACTGTGTCCTGTCCACACACAAAGAGCTATATACCCCCATATAATGAGTCTGGAGCCAGGGAAGGAAGAAAGGACCTTTGTATACTTCAAAGACCCTTCTTTGAAGTCACCCCGACTTTTAAGGCACAACTGGGTATTAGTACTGGATCTTTGACCCTATCAACTCAGTACACTTCTACCAGGAAGAAAAACTGCTGTACTTAAGGACAGCCATTTTGCTGGACTGCTGAACAAGAGGACTCCTGCCTTGCTGTGTTGCCCTGCTGCCTGCTACTGTCCCTACCTGGGTAAAAGATTGGACCTCCATCACTGCAACCCAGAGTGACTCCGGGAGCTATTTGACCAGCCTCCTGTTACAAGACTCAGGGACATCAAAGTCTTCCATCCTGTTCCTGTGCCTGGTCCATTGGAAGTGGACCCAGGTGCTTGCTCCAGCAGAACTGATGCATCCTCTGCTGCGAGACAAGAATCGCTGCATTGCAGCTGTTGTGGGAACAGTTTAGCGCAATGCTATCAGAACCACCACATTGCTGCCACTGCAGAGAGATGATTGATGTATCCCCTCGACTGTGTGGAGAAACTCAGCTCATCAGCTTTGGAACTAATGAATCTCGGAACCTGTGCTATTTTCACCTTCATTCTTTAAAAATTCATATCTTAACTTGAATTTGTGTAGTTTTGGTCTTGTTTTATTTATTAAATTAAGAGCCATTTTTCTAACCTGGTGTGCAATCTTTTTGTATGGTGTTTTCTCTGTCGTACTGTTTGATGTGCTGCACAAACACTTTACACATTGCCTCTTAAATTAGGCCTGATTGTTCAGGACCAACCTACATGAAGGTGAGCACAGGTTAATTTAGGGTGTGTTTTTGACTTACCCTGATTAGGATTGTGGTTCCGGCTTGGACAAAGTGCATACTTCTGCCAACCAGAAACCCACATTCTACCAACCAGGTAATCTTCCTCAAAGATCTGGACCTTCCAAGAATGGCATCAAGACCCTCCCTTTATGATGCCATTGCACCGAACTTCCTGATATGCACCCAATAAACTAATGGGTGCAAATGGGCCACCAGGCTCAAAGGTCTTAGTCCAAGGTGAAATCATAAAGTAGCATGGGTTGTTCTTGTGGAGTGATAGCAATGATTGCACAAACGTGTTTTCCTCTCAACTCAGACTGGTCAAATCTGATTGGGCCCATGATTTGCTTCCATACAATACAGCACTTAGAACCTGTGCACTATATATTTGGAGGAGGGGGTTAGTGGGTGAGACTTGGCTGGTTTCACAAATCTAAGTAAGATCCCAGCGCTGTGTTTGAATGTAGTAACACTCTTTTGTAGCTGGGCCTTCCACGAATTGGAGTCTGATATCCGATACCAAGATAATCAAAATCAACTCAAGGCCATGCTGGTCAAAAAAGGGGAGAATCGCTGCAACAAAATTGACAACCCCTTAGCGATCTTTGACAATAAGAGGGCATTATCAGCAACCAACAAGGCGGGGACCTTAGTTCCAGCTAAAGAGAGGGAGTCATTCTGTCAATCAATTTAAAAAAATCCATGCACCCTTTAATAAATAATAAAAACAGGTAGGTGGCCAGGACACAGGCCTGGCTGACCCACTTTCTACAGGAATCCATCTTGTCTAACGTAGGTATAAGTGCCCTCATGCAAACTAATTTGAATATCTAAAAGTTCTTGAGGGCATTCCCTGCTTCCTCAGTAGGCCCCACAAATTCTCCCTCAGAACCAGGTCAAAGGCAGAAAGGAGATCTACAAAGGCGACAAACAAGTTGCTGGCACTGACGTCCACCGTCTTTGACTTGGTGACCAAGAATCTAAGGTTTGGTCAATGTGCCCAGATTATCTTGGAAGCCAGCTTGAAAGTGGGTTATCAATTTGATATCGGCTAACCACCCATTGATGTTATCAACAATGTGTCTGCAATAGATTGTTCTAATAGAATCTATCAGACTGATGGGGCAGAATTTCTGAGGCAAATCCCTGAGTCCCCTTTTAATTATAGGAACAACCTTTGCCCATTCCAAGTTTGGGGTATAGGAGCACCTTCAAGAATGCCTCTTGGGATTGTATTAACATATGGGGACCATCTATCCAGATTCAATTGATAAAGAGCCACAGAGATTTTATCTAGGCCACTAGTTTTCCCTCTTCTTTTGCATGGCTAAAGCCCTCTCAGTGTCAATTAAAGAAAAATGCAGGAGTGGTTCAATTGCCCAAATCAATTAAGGGGCAAGAAACTGTAGCTACAACTACACATAGTTCACAGATCGAGGGGGCGCTGCTTCCATACAGGGATTAAAAATGATTCAACCTGAATGTGAATTTCTAGATGCATTGGCCCATGTGGAGAACTATGTTTGACAACGGGGCAACATTTATAAATATCTATGCTAGTAGGAGCACATAACCATTCGACCTATAATTCATTGTTGTAATTTACTTAAGCTGTAATTTTATATTGCGCTCTAGCTAATGAGATCACACTTCTATTCCCTTCTGTTACACCTGGCATAATTGGGGTGCATTTCCCCTGTATTTTTTGCCTTTGCCTCCTGTGTTTTTGCTGTGTGTTAGACTTCATTTTTGCTGGTCGAGATGCTTTGGGCACTTTGCCACAGCTGTTCAGTGCCCAAGTGCTCCCTCTGTAAATTGCTGTCATGGATGAGTGTTTCCATTATTGGCTTATTTGGTTTACTACTAAGCCCTAGTACAGTGCACTGTGTGTGCCCAAGGCCTGTAAACCAACTGCTGCTAGTGGGCTTGCAGCACTGATTGTGCCACCCACACAAATAACCCTTCAAAGGTAACTCAGACCTGCCACTGCAGTGACTGTCTACAGTCGAGTACTGCCATGTTGCCTTGGCAAGAACACACACTTGCCAGGCCCTAGCCTTCTCTTTTCTCTTTTTTGGACTTCAAGAGGAACATCTGCCAAGGAGAAGAGCTGGAAGAAACTGGAGGAGGAGTACTGCCCCTTAGCTGTGTGCTGTATGGGGTTGGCCTGCAGTAGCTGTTCCTGTCAAGGAGTGGAACTGTGTGTGTATCCTGCTTGAGAAAGTATCTCCAAGGGCTTGGAAGTGGTCCCAGGATCAGCAACGATCTCACCATCCTTCTGGGCACTGTCGCTGGTACCGCTGGTTTCCGTTGCCACAGAAGAAAAGGGTAACTGACTCTGTCACTGAGTCCATTGCAGGATTCCATGTTCTGAAGGCCCCGCAGAAGGCACAACACACTTCGCACTGCATTTTTGGTCTCACTTATGCCATCTGGACGATCATCACTGAACCACTGCTTGCACAGCATCTTGTGGGCACCGCACTCCACACCGCCTTGTTTCACCCTGCCTGGACGTCACCAACACCGTGGCTGCCTGACCCAAACATCGACCGGCTCCATTGCCTGCGCAGCAGCCTGCCGGGACCGTATAGATCACCACCTCACCCCACACCATAAGACTTGGTGCTGTTTTTTAGTCTGTTGGCGCTTTAGCTGACACGCACCGGCGCGGTCACTAGAATAGATAGACTCTGTCTTTTTCAGCATCATGGTAGCCCTGGAAGGAACTACCAACTGGGTTTTGCTGCTAGTTTTCCTTTTTAAAGGTTATCTTGCAAAGTAACTACTTTTTCAGTATTTTCTGTTGGATTTTTGTTGTATTTGGGCTTGTTGGTTTATAATTTTTGCTTAGTTTTATAAACTGGTGTGGTGTCCATTTGTAGTATTTTCACTGTGTTACTGTATGGATGCACAAATGCTTTACACACTGCCTCTGAGATAAGGGGGTGAGCAGGGGTTATTTTAGAAGTGTATCACCCTTACCCTGACTAGGAAGAAGGGTCTCTACTTGGACAAAGGTGCAAACAATTGCCAAATACAGAAGCCCATTTCTAACACCTTCTTTAATAGTTTTTGACAGGGCATGCTTGCATGCAGATTTTAACCAGGAACTGGTTTTAGCTGGTTTCCTAGCAGATGAAAAATCTTTCAAAAAAACCTTCTTGTACTTAATAAAGCAATCCTTATGGCTAGCTTGAAGGAGTTTGCTATCGTCTAACGTATCAACTGCTTGATTTAATGTAGAAATATTATGCCATACATTTTTGCAATGCATCTTCAGAGGTAGCAAAGGTGTTCCAATTCAGGGCCCTCCTGGAGTTATTTACTTTGAGCACAACAGTCTGGGGCATTTCTCAGCGCCTCTTCGCATACTTTCCCATGTCCAAGACAAGAGGAAAGTGATTGTCTTTGGGGGATTACCATATCAGTCAAAAACTCTCATACTCTAACTTGTAGGAGTATATTATCAATTATACTCCTAATATTGTCACTATGGTAAGTGGGAGACAATGAAATGTCTGATTTTGCAATGTCAATAGCTCGGCTTTTACAGCCAAGACCGATTGCCTTAGCTGTTGCTAGTTTACATTAAATCCTGAAGGAAAACTAATGAAATATTCCATAGCCTACTACTGTGTCCAGACATCATACCACCATAACTAAACAGAGTTATTGTGAACTCCATGTGTGCAGAACTGAGGCAGTGGCAATGCACCTGCATTCACACAAAGGGGCCCATTAGGATGTTGGGCGGATTGCCCCCACCAGGCTGGCAGTAGCCACCGCCGGCCTGGCGGGGCAATCCGCCCGCCATCCTCTCCTGTCTCCGATCTTTCCGTCTGCCGCTTTTCCGCCCTGGTCGCAACAATATGGTGGCGGTGTCTATCAGACACCGCCAGCCATATCAGAATGGGCTTTTTTAAATGCCTTTCCGTGGCGGCAATGCCACCACGGAAAGGCAGGCGGAGAATCCCTGCGGGGCCCGTTGCGGGTCCCCAGGGACTCCGGGGGATGGGGGTGCACATGGGGGGTACCTGTGGTACACCCCAGCAGTTCCATGCACAGCATGGCAGGCACCGCGCGGTGCCTGCAATGCTGTGCATGGAAGTGCACTGCATCCCTTCCTGCGATTGTGGCGGGCGGTGCTGAGTGCACCGCCCGCCACAATGGTAGGAATGCAGGATGCGCCCGCCACTGTGGCCGGCGCATCCTAATGCCAGGCACTGGACCCCCGCCCTTATGGTGGGCAGTCCCATTGTCCGATAGGATGGCGGGCGGACAAAGTCCGCCCGTCATCCTAATGACCCCCAAAGTGTGACCAAGGCTGGGTTAAAGGCGCACATCAGTTTTTGTGCACACTTACAGAAACTACCAAATATGTGCTATTAATGGTAATGAATGTGGATATCAGAAGAGACTCCAACGGATCCAGAACGCCTCAGCCAGACTCATCCTCGACATCCCACGACACAGCCACATCTCCGGACACCTAAGAGACCTGCACTGGCTCCCGGTCAACAAGAGAATCACCTTCCGTCTCCTCACCCACGCACACAAAGCCCTACACGATCAAGGCCCGAGCTACCTCAACAACCGCATCAACTTCTACGCTCCCAAACGACACCTCCGATCAGCCAGTCACGCCCTCGCCGCTGTCCCCCGCATCCGAAGAACGACAACAGGAGGAAGGTCCTTCTCCTACCTGGCTGCCAAGACCTGGAACTCCCTCCCGACCGACCTGCGCCTGACCCAAGACCACCTCGCCTTCAGGAAGAAGCTCAAGACCTGGCTGTTCGGGCAGTAGCAGCACCCCCCCCCCTAGCGCCTTGAGACCCTCCGGGTAAGTAGAGCGCTCTATAAATGTCTATGATTGATTGCTTGATATGATGGATGTATATGTAGATCAGTAAGTGATATTTCAGTATATTAAACCTTGCTGAAAGGCAGCAGAAAGTTGCACATGGTCATGGCAAAGATACAGTCAATGAGCGATTTGGTGGGTAGCTCATTTTAGATCTCAGGAGTGAACAGTTAATTCATTGTGATCTAGTAGCAATAGTAATGGTGGTAACATATGGCAGTGGTAGTGGTGATAATAGTAATGATGCTGGTTTGAGGTACTGGCGATGGTGCTGGTCAGGGTATTGATGGTGGTGGTATTGGTGATAGTGGTGGTAGTGAGGGTAGTAATAGATCTTGGTAATGCTGGTGGATTTGTGTGGTGTAATGGTGGTTGGGTAATGGTAATTGGGTAGTAACTGTGGTAACAGTAATAGTATTGATAGTGCTGGCAATAGTAATGAGTGTTCGACAAGCATGAAAGAAGAGCTGTGAGGGCAGTAAAGCTTCTCAAAGTGAACAGGGCAGAGTAGAGGCCTGGACCGGAATGCCTCATGGTACGAATGAGGCTGGAGTAGAGCAGCAATCGCAATCCTGTGAGAGAAGTGGCACAGAGATAAGGAGAGCAAAGCAGAGGAGAAGCTGTAAGATACATAAACCACAGAGTCAGGAAGGGTAGGATACAGGAAGAGCCTGGGTCCTGTGAGTGTCGGAAGCATTGACGAGGATGGTGGGGCACAACAAAAGGTGAACAACCAAAATGCTGATGTAAAAATATTGCGCGACCTAAATAGTGCGTCGAGAATATTGTTACTTCAAAATTTTGTGCAACAGAATATCGTGGTCAATAATATCTGTTTTTGTATTCTCTATCATTTTTATTGATATCTTTGTATTTAATATTGTTTACATAAATATAGTTGTAGTAAATGTTGTTTTATAATTATTTTAATATATATTTTTTAGAATAATAAGTTTAGGTGTCATTTTGTTAGTATAATTGTTCATTTTTCTAAAAATATAGTTTGTAATTTAAAATTGTGAATTTCGTTTTTAAAAATGTAATTTGTAATTGATAATGAGGTAGTGACTTCATAGGTTTGTAGGGGAAAAGTGCAAGAGGGTAATTAAATTATACATCTTTTATATTAGTTAATTTTTTATTGTAAATAAATGGGTTATTGATTATTAATGATAACATGTATTCAATTGCTTATCTATTTTATTAAGTATTTAACTTTTATTTGCTGATATTTATGCATATTTGTTTTAAATTGTTAGTAATTTATGTTTCAGCAGCAGGTTGTTGAGTTGTAAGGGAATAGGGTGTATAGATAATGCAATTAATTTGTTTGAAAATTAAATATTGTATTCATTAATAATTATGTCCATTGCTTAATTGTTATTTTATGTAATTAAGCGTAATTTATTAATTTTAGTGATTTTCTTTTTTTACTTTTATGTTTATAATTTTATTTTAGTAGTGGTCTATTGGGTTTGGATGAGAATGGGATGGGAAGTTAATTGAATTACAATTAATTTTATAATAATACTATTTTGATTCAATTGTAAATTTTAATTTTAATTATTTAGTTGAGTAATTATTATGTAAACTGTTTAAAGTTTTAACTGCTGTTTATGTTTCACAATTTTAATGTATATTTCAATTTTCATACTTTCGTAGTCATTCATATTTTAGTAGTGGGCTGTTGGTTTTTATGGGTGAATGGGGTGGGAAGTTATTGAAGTTATAACCTCTTGCTTTAATGAATTGTTTATTACATTTAATTTATAATTAATTACGTATGTTTTTAATGGTTCACTTATGTTGTAAATTATTTGTTTTATTATAAATATTAATTAATTTAGTGGTATCTATTTTTTAACCATGTCTGAAAATGTTTTGTTTTGGTTTTTTGTTTTGAGTTTTATTGCATTTGTGTAAGTAATGTATTAAATCAAATACTGTTGTATACATTTGCTTTTTATTTTATTTTCTTCGAGTACACCTTGCTATCAGCGTTGATGAGCGAGATTGGCCTATATGAAGCCATGTCAGTGTCGGCCTTCTCTTTCTTCTTAAAAATTACAATAGTTGCCATAGACCAGGATTCTGGGGGATTATCTGAAAAAGCTTGTTGAAATAATTCTATCAATTCTGATTTTAGTACTTTTCTAAAAGTACAATAAAATTCAAGAGGGATAGTATCCGGTCCCATAGCCTTCCCTGAAGCTAAACCTAATAAAGCCGCTTCAATTTCCTCCCACATTATGGGAGCTGCTTTTTGTATCTCTGTGAGTTCTATGGTATCTAAATTCTCCAAATATTCCACAGCACCTGTTTCAGCTCGCTCCCCATCTACCGGTTCACTATATAATGCTTGATAAAAATCTTGAAATGCTTTTAATATACCCGTTTTAGATTCTTGCACAGCCCCCTTCAAATCAAAATCTTTGAAATACCATCAAGAACCGCCTTTTGACGTAGTCTTGTTCACTAAGTTCGTAACATTCTGCTTTGTGTTGTCTATGTTTAGCTGCAATTTGATCTGCTATATTAGAGTACACTAAAGCCCTTTTGGTTGTTAAATCTTGTTGTGCACCTTCTATATCCTGACCCAATCTAATCTCATCAGCTAACTCACGTTCTGCCTTCATAACCATATCTGTTTCGTTCTTAAATTTAATCCATTTTGCTTTGCGACGAAAATTCAAATAACTTAAAGTTTCTCCCCTAACTGACGCCTTGAATGCATCCCAGGCTATAATATTTTATGCCGTACTTTTATTAATTAAAAAAAATTCCTCCGTGAATTTAGCCATATGTTGACAATAGTCCTCCTCTAATAGTACATTTCTTTCAAAAGACCACATAATAGCTTTCCCTTTTCTTATCTGTGAGTCCAAGATTAATTTGAGTATTAGTGGATTATAGTCAGATACGAGGTTTGGTAAGATTTCAATTTTAACTTTTCCTGTAAACTGCTGTGAAATAAAAAAATAATCCAACCGCACACATTTCTTGTGTGGGGCTGAAAAAAAGTATATCCTACTTCTTCTGCGTGGAGCATGTTCCAAACAACAATAAGCCTGTGTTCCATAGTTAACTCACGTAGGGTCCTAAAAAGCTGATTTCTTTCTTCCAAAGTATCTTCCATTCTTCCTAATATCAAAGTCCGCATCCATGTGAATATTCAAGTCCCCACAAATAATCAGTGGTTGAGGCCATAAAGCTAATTCAACATTAATAAAAATCCATAAGCTCTGAATCATCCAAATTAGGGCCATATAAAGTACACATGGTGACTCTACTCTCATCGATCTTGAATTCCCCTATAACCCATCTCCCCCATTTGTCTTCCCTGGTCCTTAAACAAATCCCTAGACCCCTTTTCATGAGGATAGCTACCCCTCTCTTAATCCCTGTTTGTTTTGAGCACAAAACTAATTCTAAACCTACATTTTTCAGCCAACCTCTCTTTTCCCATGCTATGTGCGTTTCCTGTAAACATAATATGTCGATTCGCAATAATTGAATAATTTTAGAGAATACATCCCTTTTCTTTGGATCATTGAGCCCACTTATATTTAACGTACATATCCTTAATTTCCTATCCATTTTTTATTGAAAAAGTTTTTTGTTTTTTTTAAACCATCCTTTCTTATTTTCAAAATATATGAATTGTTCTTCGTATCTAGCGCACCTCTTTTTAACATTTATGTAATAATGAGCCATACGGTATGTTTTAAAAAAAAAATAGTACAAACTTCAAACAATCAGTGAATGCTGCTGACTTTTCAACCCCCACCACACCCCCACCTCCACCCTTCCCTTCACCCTGAAACCCCCCCTCCCACCCCGCCAACCATATGAGGCACAAGGACTGTAAGTCCCTGAGAATATGGAGTGCTACCCTCTCCACCCATCTTCTAGGTTGGAAAAAGAACACAGTTTTCAATAAACTTCAACTTTGGATCCCATTAGACTGGGTGTTCACGCTCTAAACAGATATTACCGGCTTATCATCATCATCATCATCATCATCATAGTGACAACAAATATTCTTTAGCCACGATCTCAGAAAAAAAAACCTGGTTTGACCCTTTACAATAAATTTTAGCTTAGCCGGATTCTGAAGATAGACTACCGCTCCCTTTTCTTGAAACCCAGGAACAAGCTGACGCAAATGCCAACGTTTGGACACCGTAGCCTGACAGAAATCAGGCCTAACAAAAAAATTGCAACCTTTGGCCTGCCTTTTTTTAGCAAGTCTAGCTAGCCAAAAACAGATTCTCCCCAACTAAGAAATTATTGAATCGAACAAGAATAGCTCTTGGGCGATCGTCCTCTTTTTGCGTTCCCTTTTTTATAGTAAAGGGAAACTGATGCGCCCTCTGTATCTCAGTGGTCCAATCCCATAAAGTCAGCTCTGGGAACTCTTCTGTAAAAAGTTCACATACAAATTTACGAACATCAAACCTTCTCTTCCCTCCAGAACCCCCAAAATTCTTAAATTATTCCTTCGTGCTTGATTTTCCGAATCTAATAGTTTCCAATTAATGTCATCTCGTTGGGATTTTATAGAGCTAATTCCAAGATTCTGGGCGGGCATATTGTCCTCCAGTGTTGATATTCTTTATTCCGCTTCCGTCATTCTGAGCGAGATATCTGAACATGTTTTGGCAACTCGCCGTATAGCATTCTGAACCTTTCGACATGTAGCTTGTGTGCGAATATTTTCGAACTTTATTTCCACTCTCTCAGGCACATGCATCAAAGCATTTTGCGATCGCAAATGGTGCAAATCGCAAAAATCAGCCATTTGCGATCCCAAAAATTGCTTTTGGAATGCATGAAACAGGTAGCCCCTCGCAATTTAAGAAATCGCAAAATTTGCTATTTCTTAAATTGCGATTGCATTTAAGGAATCACAATTTACGATTCCTAAATGCAATGCAAGAAAGTAAAAAGATTTGGGATTTCGCAATTAAGAATCGCAATTTACCATCACCTGTAAGGTGATGGTAAATTGCGATTTTTAATAAAAAAGCATCAAAGTGCATTTTTTAAAGTCCCATGTTAAGCACACACATGCCTCTGGGACATGTGTGTGCGTAACATGGTTGCACATATCAATTACAAGGGTGCAAGAGGGTGTCCTTTGGACACCCCTGCACCCTTGAATTCGCATTCTCCGTTTGCGAATCGCCCCCCACTCCCCCAACTGACGTAGCCTTATATCAAAAGGAAAGGAAGGGAAAAAAGGGGAAAAAAAAAGGAATAAGGTCATGGTCTCACCACCAGCTCATATAGTAGGTACAGGGGTCATTACACTCTCAATTGCAATAATTCGCACCACCCGTCATGCTAAAGGGATCCGCTACTCGCTCTCACCTCCTAATGCTAAAAGTGCAGGCTAGGACCCTCCTTCCCCTGCCGAAGAACCAGAGTCGGAGTCCCCATCAGTGTCCAAACTTCGGAGTCCTAGCACCAGGGTCTCCCACTCCCTCGCCGCCTCCAGCGCCTTGTCATTATGAGATCTGTGCGCCTGCTGCGTTCTAAGGCAACTCTCGCCCCCTGCCCACAGTAGTAGTGCAGCCTTCCATCTAAGATAGCTAGGGCCAGTCACTGCCTTCCAATGCGATGGTATCTCCCGTTTGGCGAATATAAGGCCCAAGTCTAGGAATTTACTAGTTATCTTGTTCTTAGTAGTATGCGGAAACCAGTGCAAAAGACACACCCCCATATCCCTTTCTAGCTGCCGCTCTGTTACCACACCTAGTGCCCCCAGTACCTCCGCCCAATAGGTGGTCAGCTGTGGGCAAGCCGACAGCATATGGCACAGGTCCGCACCCTCAACCCTACAACGGGGACACCTCGCCGTAGTAACGTGGAAATACTGGTTAATTTTAGCAGGTGTAAAATACGCCCTATGCAACACAAAAAACTGGATCAATTGAAACTGAGCGTTCCTAGTGCCCTTCCATGCCCTACGAAGGATCTGCGACCAAGCACTATCTGGGATCTCCCTCCCCAGGTCCTCCGTCCACTGCTCGCACAGCTTATGCAATGGGACAAGGCCGTCTCCCGACATACGTTTATACAGACACGTAATCGCCTTGTGCGTGCCTGCCGCCATCACCACGTACTGGCATGCACCGCCAACCCGGGGTTCAGACAAACCTGTACCCCAATATTTCCGGAGGGCTGCCCTCAAGGCCGCATGTAACAGGAAGTGCCCGCGCGGGAGACCAAAAGTGTCGTGCAGCAGGTCAAATGGCAATAACGAACCCTCTGCAAACAAGTCGCCCACCATTTGCAAACCCAGCTGCTCCCAATCCGCCAAACACGACCAGTCACCCCCGTGCAGTAACGCTGTACACATGCCTGGAGGTATCTCAGGCGCATAAGGACAGTGCATCCCCATTCTACTATGATAACGCTTCCAGCAATAACGCAGGGTGCCTTCCGCCAGTGTCAAGTCCGCTAACCTCAACTTCTGCTGTAATACAATAAAAGACAAAACATGCCTCTGCACGTCAGGCACTATCTCTCCTATCGGTCCCCGAAACTCCAGCGCCACTGCCTGGGTCAGGACCTGAAACTGTGCCGCCAGGTAATACAATTCAAAATCCGGAGCGGCTAGACCCCCCTCCTCACGTGCTCTCATTAGGGTGTCCAAGGCCATACGCCGTCGACTTGCCCCCCAAATAAAGGCACTCATTGCTGATCTGAGTTGGCGAAAGACTGCCGCTGGAATTTGCAATGGGAGAGTCCTAAAAAAATACAAAAAGCGAGGGAGCGCCACCATTTTCAGCAATGCAACTCGTCCCATGACCGACAGAGGGAGTGACTCCCAAAACCGCATACTGCCCCTCAGCCCAGTCATCGCCCTACCAATATTACCGTCAAAAAGGGCTACTTGTGTATGATATATTCGCGTGCCTAAATACGGTAAGCAATGTGGCTCCCACATCAAGTCAGCTGGCAACGGCCGCGGAGTACACTCCCGTGATACCGGAAAAACACAAGTCTTCTTCCAATTAACCTGCAGGCCCGACACTGCTCCAAATCCATCAAGCAGACTCAATGCCCCCTTCAGGGCATCACCGGCATCCACCAAGAACATAAGAAGGTCATCCGCGTATAGCTAAAGACCCCGATATGCCTCCCCAGCCACGCGCGAGCCGCCAACGGTTATATCAGGGCAACCAATAACGGGGAGAGTGGGCAGCCCTGCCTAGTTCCCCGACCAACTGGAAAGGAGGAAGAGATAATTCTCCCCATCCGAACCCGAGCCGTAGGAGACGAATACAAAATCCGAGTCCAACCAATGTACCAGCTCCGAGCCCAAACGCTGTCATCACCGAATACAAATAAGGCCACTCCAAGCTATCGAACGCCTTTGCGATATCCACTGAAAGGATCAAAGCGGACCCCCTCTCTTCGCACCCACCATCCAGGATATCAAGTAACCTTCGGACACTACCAGCGGTATTGCGCATTGGAATAAAGCCCGCTTGATCAGCGTGCACTAATCGCGTCATCAATGGGAGGAGCCTAGTGGCAAGCACCCGGCTCAATATCTTATAATCCGTGGTAAGCATGGAAAGAGGCCTATATGAGGCCGGATCACTCGCCGGTTTCCCTGGTTTAAGTAGAGGCACAATTATGGCCTCTCTAGTCGAATCCGGCAATCTCCCCGCTTTCCTAGCTTGCCAATACAGTACTAACAGTCGCGGTGCTAGCTGGTCGATATACGTCAAGTAAAATTCAATAGGCAGTCCATCGCTCCCTGGCGTTTTATTCCGCGCCATTTGCTTGATTGCGCACGCGATCTCTGCCAACGTAATCTCCTGCCCTAACGCCTCTGCCTTCTCCTTACCTGCAGAAGGGAGCTCCAAGCCTTCCAAGAATGCTCTGGAACCCGTCTCATCTGGTTCCAACTGGCTGGCATATAGGCCCTCATAGAAGGAACTGAATAAACCAGTAATCCGCTGCTGATCATACTCTACCCGTCCAGCAGGGGAGGTCAGTGCCAATATGGGCATACAACGGGGTACAGGGTTCGCAAGCCAGGCCAACAAGGTACCCACCTTGTCCCGCTCCGCATGAGCTCGGGATACAAACAACCTATAATCGAAACACCGGAGCCGTTCGACAATCCCGGCCACCACCTCCTTCTGAACGAGCACTCCATCCCGCGATCCAGTGCCATCTGAGTGAGCCCTCTCTGCCTCACGCAGGGCAAAATCCGCCGTGTCTATCTCGCGTAGAAGCAATGTCCGCACCCCCACACATTTAGCTATACAAACTCCGCGGACCACCACCTTAAAGTCGTCCCACTCCACCGCCGCTGTCGACGCAGTACCCGTTTTGTCAGCAAAATATCTTTCCACCCCTCCCCCAGCTCCGCACAGAACACCTGATCTTCCAACATCTCGGGACGCAACCGCCAACAAGGAATCTTGGGCCTCTCCGCCGTCCAACAAAAGGACACTAAGAGGGGGTTATGATCCGAGACGGTGCGTGTCAAATATTCACTGCTAACCGCCAATGAGGCCAGGCCAGCACTACACAGAATGGCATCAAGTCGAACATGCAGGTCATGTAGAGTCGAATAATAAGAATAGTCCCTATCTACTGGGTGGTGTGCTCTCCAGATATCAACCAATCCCCAATTATCCTGCCACCGGGCTCGAATCCCAGCAAACTTATTAATCGGCGCTGAAGGCAACGGAGGATGCGACCTATTCACGGCCACGTCAACTACAGAGTTAAAGTCGCCTCCCATCAGGGTGGGCGTCGTAAGATAGCTGGCTAGGGCAGAGGACATCGTCTCCAGAAACTGGGCCTGTTCATTACGGGCATAAACACTGCAAAGTGTCACCTCACGACCATACAATCGGCCCGGACCGCGACGTAGCGACCCCCAGGATCAACCAAAAGGTCCAACATCTGAAAAGGGACCCCAGCCCGAACCCATATCAATGCGCCACACGAAAAGGCCGAATATGTTGTATAGTAAAGCTGCCCGCGCCACCTACGCTGTAGCGCTTGCCCCTCTGACTTTGTGAGATGCGTTTCCTGCAAAAAGACGATCTGTATTTCCCTACGAACTAAATAGGAATGGATCTTATATCTACGCTGCATAGAGTGCATCCCCCTAACGTTCCAGGTTATACACTTAACATCAGGAGCCTGCCCCATAATGTCCCAAAAGATTCTCATTTGAGGCCACCCTCCCCCTCGAACGCCAAACACGGACACATACAGTCCAATAACCAATCAGTGGCAATACCAGACCAACATCAAGGCACGTCAGCAAAAAAAAAAAACCCAAACCAACTATTCTCAGCCCCAAACGATCCCCCCTCTCCCATCTGCCCCCCCTTCCCCAAGAACAGGCACCAACAGAGCAAAACCCATCCAAACCACCCCAACTGCACACATCATGCAAGGTCAAGGCAAACTAAACAATACCATCCGGTGGGAGCGCGGCAGGAGCCAAAGACACGAATGCAACGAACACAAATATGCTCTTATCGTCCGCCCCCCCAATCCCCGAAAAACACTTCCTCCCCCCCAAGCCCTCCTCTCACTCAACACATCGCCGCGACAGTCAACCCATACAAATCCAACCAAACAACGTCCCCCACACTCAGTCACCCCGCCACACAGCCATTCCATAGCTACCAACAATCTAATCCAATCCAAAAGCAAGGTCCCGTCCCCCCAGCTCGTCCCCCAACTACTCATCCAAAAGTCCATCCGCTGTCCCAGGGGTGGGCGGTGGCAGTCTCTGTTCATCCGACCCCGAGGACTCTCCCTCCGAATGGTCCTTTCCGCTGCCCTGCTCGGAGACTTCCGGTGTTGCATGCAACAGCTCACCAGAGATAGCCACCACCGCATCCAGTGCCTCCTTACGTTCCATGACAGTCTGTGAGGTGGACGGCTTCCGCAGACCACGCTTGCGGCGCCTCAGGCGCTGCGACCTGCGAGGCTGCGAGTCTCTAGTCAATTCACGCGCCTCAGCCTCCTGGCCATCCGTCCCCGCCCTGCAGGATTCCAGCCATTCCCAAGCCTCCTCCGGCGTGTAAATGAGATTTACCATCCAACACAATACGCAACTTAGCCGGGAAAAAAAGGGAGTATTGAATCCCCTCCATACGTAGTTCCTTCTTTACTGCCTGAAACGACATGCGGCGCCGTTGCGTATCGAATGAATAGTCCGGGAACAAGGTGACATTACTATTATCCACTTGAAACGGGCCATCGCTGCAAGCCCTACGCAAGAGGAAGTCCCGGTCTCTAAATTGCAACAGGCGCGCGACCAGAGGGCGCGGGGGCGGCCCTGCAGCAGCGGCTTAGCAGCAACCCGGTGTGCCCGTTCCAGGGTGTAAAAGTTTGACAGGCCCTCAGGTGCAACGACAGAACGCAACCACTCCTCCAAGTACGCCACCATGTCCGATCCCTCCACTTTCTCCGGTAGCCCCACCATGCGGATGTTGTTGCGCCTGTTCCTACCTTCCGCCTCCTCAGCGTGCCGCTCAAGCACAGCAATACGATCCAAGACCCCCGCCACGGAGGCCGACAGGGCAGACTAAGCAGGGCCGACCTCCTGTAATGTGTCTTCAGCCTGCTTCACGCGGTCCACAATCTTCGAATGATCTGCCCGTAAGAGGCCAAGCCCAGTGGTAACCTGCGCAATATCCTGCTGGAGGGCCGCTCGAGTATCCGCAATGGCAGTCAAAATCCTATCCAGTTGCATCTGGACGCCCGAGTTCAGTGGTAATTCCTGTTCCGTCTTATTCTCCACAGGAGGGGACTCCGTGTCCGATGGAGCTGGGTCACCTTCCCGGCGACCCCGTGGCTTTCCCATGGTGGGGAGGTCCAGACAGTCCCAGCAAGCACAGAGTGGCACCACAGGGCTAGCTACAGCTCACCCAGGCGGCCAGCACCAAACCCCACTGGGCGTAAGACAAAGTCACTTTGCCAGTAGTCTTAAAGGAACAGCAAGCAGCTCCCACAGGGTCCGCAAGGTCAACTCCCAGAAGTCATCGCAGCATCACCAACTGGCAGGACCCCCGCCGTGGATTCAAAGGATAATGTTATTGAGAGGGCTCATCCGAACCTCCTTGGCTCCAGTGGTCCGCAACAATGGCGGAGCCCCTTACTCCTGTGTCACCCCCACCTTAGTGCTTCAAGCCCCCCAACAGCTAGGTCGGGAACTCCAGGACTGCAAATCCGGGCCAGATCCACCAGGGCCGTCGTGGTTCACCCGCCCTTGTCTCATGGGCTTCCTCTCGTAGGAAGCCAGGTGCTTTCAACCAATAGGCGCAGGGCAGGGGCACTCAACCACCAGCCCGAAGCTCCCCTCACAGTGCCATCTGTAACGCCCGGGCACCGGATCGCCCGCCTCTCTCCTTGGAGCAGCAGGCCCACAGTGTACAAGCAGGGGGCAACTGGACGCCAAATGGTTGCCGTGGGCCGCCAAGCCTGGTGTCACCAACCTCCCGTCGGGGCCCCAGCTCGTCCCCAGCTGAGTCCGCCGGAAGTGCAGCCTCCCACAGCTCCTCCAGCACTTGTCAGCGCTGCGTAGCAGCCTCCAGGTCAGGCTGCAATGTGTGGGCCGCTCACCGCCATCAGCTCTGGGGCAGTAAAAACAGTCAATCCTGCCCGGATCCAGCAGGTCCCGGACATCGGGGCTCAGTTCAATGAAGCTGCCTCTAAATGGCCGCCCAGGCACCTCGGGCCGCCGCCGCCACCTCTCGGAGCCCCAGCGCTCCAGCCGCCAGGTCTGCTGCCAGCCCACGGGTCTTCCAGGGTCCATAACCCAGCCGATCACCACAGGCGCCCTCGCCGGCCTCCGAGAAACCCGATTTCCATCACTCGGGTCGCGGTCAGGACACCATCTTAGGGGAGAGTCCGCTGCAGTGTCAGCGGAGTCTGCAAGGCACCCAGGACAACCGTCCGCGCCGCCGGCGGCCACACTTCGGGGTTCCCGCACCTCAGAACTCTCTCCGGCAACAAGTGAGAGGCTGGGGGGGGCGGCGGGGGGGGGGGGAGGGGCGGGAAGCCCCACCACAGGATAAAAATCGGGGTTAGGCGTGGAGCTCCGAGCTCACGTGTCTGAACCCATCGGCTCCGTAGCCACGCCCCTCGTCAGAAGGGGGGCTTGGGGGAGGGAGCTGACCGAAGGGAGGTCTCCTCCCCCGGGCGGTTTGGGAGGGTCACGAGGGTTTTGTATAGAGTAGGCGCCAGAATGTTCTAGATTTGGGCTGGCCTAGTAGGATTGGCCAGCCCAATTATAAACCCTCCTTTCCCCGCCCCCTAGCCACCATTTTAGGTTTGGTGACCTGGTGGCTAGGAGGGCTGTAGCGTTTTTTGTGGTAATTAGTGTTTGTGTGATTCAGTAGAGCGTTTAGGTACTGTTATTCGCTTTGCTTGTTTCATTGCATTCTGTTATGGAAGATCACAGGGTCCTGGAGGCGATGCGCCTTCTTTCTGAGGCAGGTCGCATGGACCTGCTGGTTGGAGGGGGGCCGGCGCACCCCCAGCGCCAGGCCTCCGCTGGCGTTTCCGCGGCAGTATTGGCGTGCTCCTCTCCCAAGAAGCGACGCTCGGTTCAGGTAAGCGAGAGGGGCCGGTCCCGTGTGCGGAAACCGGCCCCTTCATTGCAGGCGCGTGTGGCGGCGGGGGAGGGGGGAACTGTGGTGGAGTTAGGCGCTCCCGCGGTTCGCGCTACTGACGCGCGACCGGGCCCTGTGATACGCCCGCGGTTGCAGGTAGGGGCTGTGAGTGCTCCGGTGGCAGCGCGCGAGGTTCCCAGGCAGTCGGGTGAGGAGGCGGGGGCGCGTTTGCTGCATTCGGCGGTGCGGGCGGGCCAGGGTTTAACGGTTGAAGCTTTTGCTTCGGAGTCAGTTACAGTGGCCAAGCGGGGGAGGGGGGGGGCGGAGAGGGAATAAGAAACGCTCCGCTTCTGACCCCCTCTGTGAGCGCCGCATGAAGCCTGAGCTCGTTGCGCCTGCGCGTGGGGCACGCAGGGGTTCTGTGCAGTTTGTTGTGGGTCATGGGGCTGCCCTGCAGCATGATCGGCCTGCTTTGCCTGTTTTAGAGCGTTTTGTGGCTGAGACTCAGCCTGATGTTGACACAGGCGCTAGAATGTTGTTCACCCCTTCTACTCTTCATGCACCTGGGCTCAATGTTGCTGGTGATTTGGTTTTTAGCCAGTCTGTTTCGGGGGGAATGGAAGGACAGGTGGGTTTGGAGCCTCATGCTGGCCAGGTTTTTTCTTCATATGATGTTGGTGCTACGCAGGGGAATTTGGGAAGTAATGTGGGCAGTCCTTTATTATTCTCTACCCCTGGTTCTTCTGTTGGGGCTGCTTTGTCTGTTGGGGGGGGTTCAAAGGGGGAGGGGGAGTGGGCCCAGATGGGCGAAAGTGGTTCTATGTCTAATGTTGCTTTGGGCCAGGAGCTTTCTCGGGAGGGGGGTTTTGGATTTTCTGGTTTTCAAGAGATGGATGACTGTTTGCGGAGGAATGGCAGGGGTGTGTCGCAGGTGGGTCATGGAGCCTTTTCCTGTGTTTTACGGGGGGCTGTGCCTGCGACTGGCCCAGGGTTTGTGGGGCTTGGAAGGCCAGGTGTGGAACATTTTGTAGGGTTTTCTCAACCTGGTGTGAGGGGTGCAGGGGCTTTGGGTTTCCCAGGCACGTCTTTGGGGCATGAGGGGTTTTCCAAGCAGGTGAGTGGTGGGCCGGTTCAGGGGGTTCGTGATGCGGTCCTGAGTGGGTCTGGGGATGTAAGAGGTCCACATTTTATGTGGGGTTCACCTGGATGGGAGCATTTTGGTACTGCAGGTTTAGCGCAGCGTGGTTTTCAGATGGATGATGGGGGCCAAGCCTCAGGTGCGGGGGCCCCTTTTCAGGCTTCTTCTTTAGCGGTGGCGGGGGTTAACTTGGATGAGAGTGATGATGATGAGATGATAGGTGACTCTCCGGTCAGGGGACGGTCGGTGAGGGGCTGTCTAAGAGGGCGTTCTTTAGATAGGTTTCCCAGAATGGTTGTTGATGATAATTTGCAGAGGTCAAGGTCTGTTTCAGGTGTTGTATCCAGGGACCCTAGCACACCAGTCCAAACTTTTTCTTTTCAGGATAGCAATAGGTGCGGCGGTCCAGACTTGGCAGGGCGCGGTCCAGTCCACTTTCGCCAAGGTGAAGTGAGGAGAATGCCTAGCGCGGCCCTCTCTGTTCCACCGAGGGAGCCCGCCGCGGCCAGCACACGAGGGTCCGGCGTGACCCCGCTGGCCCCACCGAGTAGCAGGTATAGGTGCCCTACCTTACCGGCGGTTATGGAGCCGCAGAGTCAGCGCCAGGGGAGGTACGGGCGTGTACAGTCTGCTCCCCCTCATGGAATTTCTACACATAATCTTAAATGTAATATCGATGATGTTGGGTTCGGTAAGACCCGTGGTGTGATGTTTCCTGATGAACCTGATTCAGTGGTTCTGGATTACGATGAAGAGAGTCCCGAAGAGGGAGAGTTGAGGGACGTGGAAAGGGGGGTGCCCTCTCATGTTGTTGAAAGTGTTTTTCAGGCTCCAGTGGTGCATAAACAAGTCAAGGAGAGACGAGAACGCGGCCCGTCAGTCAGGGCGCCTCCAAGACGTGACACAGTGGTTTCGGCATCACAGGCGGAGTCGGGAAGAGTGGTCTCTTTGTTGCCAGGTGAGCAGTTAGCTGCACAGGCCAAACCAATTATGGTGTCTGTGGGCACAGGTGGGAATGAGGCTGTTGGGGTGGGGGAGGGGCGGTTGGTAAAGGGACGTTATGTGAAAGACACCGCGGTGGGCACGGATGAAGTGCTGGACACTGCAGGTAAAGTTGACAACAGTACTGCTACAGAGGCCTCAGGTAGTGCTAAAGAGCCAGTGGCAAGTAAAGAGTTGAAAATCAAAAAATTGCCCTATATGGGAGTCACAAAGCCTTTGGGGGCACATTTGATGTTGAGTACAAAGGAAAGAATTTGGAAGGGTGAGTATGTGGAAATACTTAAGTTACTACACAGAGAAGTACGGTCCAAAGAAGGGTCCAAGGAAGAAGAATTTGAGTTGGCAAAACGACCTAGAGTTCCCCTAACCATTGAGAATTGGACAGCTGCCTTCCTAATATATGCAAGTGTATATTGTGAGAAATTCCCAGAGCGCAGCGTGTCCCTTTTTAAATACATGGATGTAATTCGCAAGGCGCAGCTTACTGGGGGGGGGTTTGCTTGGTCTCAATATGATGAGGAGTTCAGGGATAGAATGGCTTGGGATCCAGAGGCCAAGTGGGGGGAACTGGACACTGATTTATGGCAACATACTATGGGGTCGGCTTCGGGAGGTAAGACGATTTTTACTGCAAGTGGTCTCCCCATAATATACCGGCCCTTTCAGGGCAATCCCACCAGGGGAGGGGTGGGCAGTGGCTCAACTACACAGCCTGCAGTCGGCACGTGCTGGGAGTTTAATAAGGGTTTCTGTACTAGGGAATACTGTAAATTCAGGCACGAGTGCTCAGGTTGTGGTAAGCGACACCCCTTGTCTAAATGCTGGGAGAACAAGCCAGGGGGGGATCATCAGGGGACTCAGTCAGGTGCAGGGGGTTCGGGGACTTCCCAACATTCTGCAGGTGGTAGGGGATTCAGAGGTAATCGGGGTTCTGGGTCCAAGGGCTCATACACCGGTTAGGTTGGAGAAGTTGCGCCTTGCCCTTCATGACTATGATAATGCAGCTGCGAAACAAACATTGTTGGATGGTTTTGAATTTGGTTTCAAGTTAGGTTACACGGGTCCTAGACATAGAAGATGGTCTGCTAATCTGAAATCTGCATCTGAGCATGGTACAGTGGTGCAAGACAAGTTGAATAAGGAAGTGCAGGAAGGGAGGATGGCTGGCCCTTTTCACGATTGGCCGATCCTTAATTTAATAATATCACCTATTGGAGTGGTCCCGAAGAAAGATCCGGGACAGTTCAGGCTTATACAACACTTATCGTGGCCGGAAGGGTCGTCGGTCAATGATTTTATTGACCCAGATGCTGTTTCGGTCTCTTACTCTTCAGTTGACGTCGCCATGTCACTTGTTGTGACCGCGATCGCAGCTGCTGAGATGGCCAAGTGTGATATAAAGTCTGCTTTCCGGCTGCTGCCTGTCCATCCGGACGACTGGTGTCTCCTGGGTATCCATTTTTCAGGAAAATGGTATGTGGACAAGGCTTTGCCGATGGGCTGCTCCATATCTTGTTCTCTTTTCGAGTGCTTCAGTACTTTTCTACAATGGTACTTTATTCATCAGTCTGGTCATTCACTGGTAACGCACTACCTCGATGACTTTTTCTTTGTCGGGTCCCCGGGCTCCGCGGAGTGCCAGTCTGCTCTGGACACTTTCCAAGGGCTCATGGAGGATCTGGGAGTCCCTTTGGCTCCCGAGAAAACTATGGGTCCTGACACAGTCTTGTCCTTTTTGGGGATTGAACTTGATTCTGTGGCAATGCGGGCTCGCTTGCCTGAGGACAAGAAAGTGAAGATGCTGGATTTGCTGGACGATATGTTAGCAAAACGGAAAGTGTTGGTGAAAGATGTTCAGGTGTTACTAGGCCATCTCAACTTTGCTTGTAGGGTCGTGAGAGCAGGAAGGACTTTTTGTCGCAGATTAGGCAGGGCTCTTGCTGGTCAACATTTGCCTCACCATAGGGTTCGATTGTCTGCTGGAGTCAAGGAGGATTTGAGAATGTGGAGATTTTTTCTTTCTTCCTTTAATGGTGTTCCTTTGCTCAGGGACATTGATTTTCAATGGGATGTGCAAATGTTTTCAGATGCAGCTGGCAGTGATGGTTTTGGTCTGTACTGGAATGGAAGATGGTGTGCGGAACGTTGGCCAGATGAGTGGTTGAATGGTGGTCGCAGCATTACCTTTTTAGAGCTTTTTCCTTTGCTGGTGGCTTTGACACTGTGGGGGGAGGTCTTGGCACATAAGAAAGTGCTTTTTCGTGTGGACAACATGGCTGTGGTGGAAATTGTTAACCGACAGTCTGCCAGGGACGAACAGGTCTTGAAGCTCATGAGAGTGTTTGTGCTGGGTTGTTTGAAATACGACATTCATTTTCGTGCTTTGCACATTCCTGGGGTGGACAATGACATTGCGGATGCTCTGTCTCGTTCACAGTGGGGCAGATTCCGTGGACTGGCGAGGGAGGCAGACCCAGCACCGACACCGATGCCGATTCATCTGTGGCACGTAGGCAACGTCGGGTCTTACAACTGGTGGTAGGTTCTTTGTCTGTGTCTACGCGTTCTGCTTATTCTCTGGCCTGGAGGGAATTTCTGGAGTCTGGCGCCTGTAGGCGTGAGGAGGTTTGGCGTCGTTCGGAGGATGTAGTGAATTTCATCTTAGACCTCATGGACAAAGGGCTTACTAAGGTGACTATTGCCGGAAAATTAGCGGGGATAGCATTTATGGGCAAGTTGTTATGGGGTTATCCTCCGTCGGCGGGGGAGATTGGCAGGAGAATGCTCGAGGGTTGGGCCAGAGAACAGGGGCACACCAGTAGACTTAGGGCTCCTTTGTCTTGGCAGATCCTGGCTCGATTAATAACCGTTCTCCCTGAGGTTTGTTCAGATGACTTTGAGTCATGCTTATTTTCCATGTTAATGGCCTTCATGTTTTTTGGAGCTTTTAGGGTTTCAGAGTTGTTAGGTTCGAAATGCAAGTGTGGCCTATTTTGGCGGGATGTTTTCTGTTCTGATGAGGGGGTGCACATCTGGTTAGCCAGCTCTAAAACTGATCAGACTAAGAAGGGAAAGGGTGTGTGGCTGCAAGCGCGTGCTCCCAGGATTACTTGTCCTTTGCTGCTGGCGCGGCGCTGGCGTTCTTTGTGCGGGGGTGGTGATGATGCTCTAGTCTTTCAACATATTGATGGCACCCTGGTTACAGCATACCAATTACGCATGGTTCTGCGCAAAGCTTTGGAACACCTGGGTTTAGATGGGAGCTTATATGGGACACATTCCTTCCGGATTGGGGCTGCAACTGAGGCTTTTAACAGAGGTTGGACTCAAAGGGATATCATGAGGCTGGGGCGTTGGTCTTCAAACTGCTTTCAGCGCTACGTGAGAAGTCAGGCGGAGGAGGCGCATGCGTCATCTTCCTTCCCATGAGCTCTAACTCTGTTTTCTTTTATAGGTTCTGTTGCTGGGCCTCGTTCTCCGGTGGTGACGGTCTGGATAGTTGGGCATTCCTTCGTGAAGTGGGCCCGAGTCCAGGCAGCACAGAGTTATTTTGGAGAACTTCTAGGTTTTAACGCTAGTATGTTCAATGTGGTTTGGAAGGGGAAAGGTGGGATGCTCTGGAGAGAGTTAATCCCTTGTCTTAACAACAATATGGTGGGTGGGCTGTGTCCTGATATTCTGGTCATCCATCTGGGGGAAAATGATCTTTGCGCTACCAAGGGTGTGGTGTTACTACGAGCTATTAAGAAGGATTTGGGCCTTATCAAAGAGCTTTGGGCTGGGTGCCATGTCTATTGGACTGAATTAATACCGCGTAGGATCTGGAGAGGAACGGTCAACCCCAAGGCGGTGGACAGGGCTAGGAAGAAAGTAAATTCGGAGGTGTCGCGCTGCTGCCGTGGTCTTGGTTTTAGTAGGATTTCCCATAGGGAAATTAAGTTTGAGACTGTGGAATTCTTTAGAGATGATGGTGTTCACCCGTCCAGAGTGGGTATGGACCTATACTTGTTGGAATTACGTGAGGTTTTGGCGCGTTCGCTAGCTATGCACCGTTAAGGTTGGTTCGGTTCTGTTTCATTTTCCAGTGGGGGTGGGGCAGAAAGGGAGGTGGTGTAGTTTCCCTCCCCCTCCTACCTTTCTGGGTGGCGGGGTTTTTGGTTGCCCCGGTGCTGTTTATGGTAGATTGTTTGATGAGTATTGGATTGATGTTTTGATTGACAGGTTCAGGGGAAGTTGGTCTTTGTTTGACCGTTCAGGTTTTGGGGGGTATTGGCAGGAGTGAAGGGTCAGGCAGGGTTTATGGTTAAAGAGGGCCTGGCTTGCAATATGTGATTGGGGTTTTGATGAATAAAGGGGTTAAATGATGACGTAATGATTGAATTAATGACGTAATGTTTATTGATGATGTTATGTTTATATTGTTGTTGTAATGTTGTAATGCTGTATTGTTGGGTGGGGGAGGGGTCAAAGAATTTTAGGGGAGGGGGTGGGGGGAGGGGTTTGTAGTTAATTATTTATTTAGTGAGGGTTAGTTTTGTAAGGCGTTGCCAAGGTTTTATAATTGTAATGTGCACCTGTTTCTAATAAAGCGGCCTTTTTCACACTCGAAAACAATTCTGGTCTACGTTTCTCCCACCCCTCGCTCTCCCTCCCAAGGGGGGCTTGGGGGAGGGAGCTGACCGAAGGGAGGTCTCCTCCCCCGGGCGGTTTGGGAGGGTCACGAGGGTTTTGTATGGAGTAGGCGCCAGAATGTTCTAGATTTGGGCTGGCCTAGTAGGATTGGCCAGCCCAATTATAAACCCTCCTTTCCCCGCCCCCTAGCCACCATTTTAGGTTTGGTGACCTGGTGGCTAGGAGGGCTGTAGCGTTTTTTGTCCCTCCCTCCCTCCCAATTTTATTATTATTCTACTTTTCCTGGGTTTTTTCTTTCTCCGAAATTTTTGTCTCGTTAGAATTTTTTCTTCCCTTTTTTAATATTTTAGGGCTTTTTTCTTAGATTCGGGTGTGCAGGGGTTTTTTTCTTGTGATTTTATTGTCGCTAGGAACAGGTGCTGGCGGGGTTTTTGGTTGCCCCGGTGCTGTTTATGGTAGATTGTTTGATGAGTATTGGATTGATGTTTTGATTGACAGGTTCAGGGGAAGTTGGTCTTTGTTTGACCGTTCAGGTTTTGGGGGGTATTGGCAGGAGTGAAGGGTCAGGCAGGGTTTATGGCTAAAGAGGGCCTGGCTTGCAATATGTGATTGGGGTTTTGATGAATAAAGGGGTTAAATGATGACGTAATGATTGAATTAATGACGTAATGTTTATTGATGATGTTATGTTTATATTGTTGTTGTAATGTTGTAATGCTGTATTGTTGGGTGGGGGAGGGGTCAAAGAATTTTAGGGGAGGGGGTGGGGGGAGGGGTTTGTAGTTAATTATTTATTTAGTGAGGGTTAGTTTTGTAAGGCGTTGCCAAGGTTTTATAATTGTAATGTGCACCTGTTTCTAATAAAGCGGCCTTTTTCACACTCGAAAACAATTCTGGTCTACGTTTCTCCCACCCCTCGCCCTCCCTCCCAAGCTCCATGTTGTAGAATTATGATAGATTTCCTAAATGGATTTGTTTGCAACTGTTTTGTTCTGCTTAGTGCTGATTGGTTTTAACTGTGAGAAGCTAAATGTATGGAATCCTTCATTCAGAACCCTATGTAAGTGTGCTCTTTTTCGTTGTGTGGGGAATCCCTTTCCTCTGACCCTAGGAGGTGGATTCAAGTCTGATTGCTCTCTCATTTTATACTATGCACTTTGCTGACCTGCACTTTACTGCGTTCTCTGATTTACTCTGTATTTTAACGGAGCTCTGAACTCTGATTAGTGACTGATTGATTTTGGCTATATTACTCGATGTATGTATGACTTACAATCTGGAAAGAAAAACCTAGGGACACTAGGTGTAGTGTTATGTCATAGCCAGTTATTATCATAGCCTTTAAAGAAGGATTCACCATACTCGTTGAGCTTCAGGCTGCTTGTTCCCGAGGGGTATTACCAGTCTGGTGGAGCAGGCCCACTCAGAAGTATGTTCTTTTGACAGCTGTAAAACATTTGGGCATCCGAATATAGCATTCGGATAGGGCCCTCAAAGGGGCCAATATAGACCGAGCGCCCGGATCTATGCGCGGATCTCTCCCCTTTTGGGGCCGCATTATACCGGATGTGGCACAGTATCCTTCGTTGAAAGGTGCGCCCAGCGCAATGAAGGAAAGTGCATTATATTATGATGAATGCGCTGCCCTCAGGGCTGCCGCACACTCATTCTGCCCTGGGGGCAGAGCATTTGTGTGAAAAATGTACCCGCCTGCACTTTGAAGGGGTTTAGAGATTCCCTTGCAGGCAGGGGCAGTCAGTGACGTCACCCACCTGCAAGGGATGTCTGGGGGGTCCATACGACCCTCTTTTCCCCTGCCAGAGGGCTGCTCTCAAAGGGGGCATGGACAGTGCACCACCTTTTAGGTGGCGCACAGTCAGTGTGCCTCTTTAGAGCTTCTTTGCCTCTGTGACCGAGTATGTTATAAGGCGCGGGCCAGAGGCAAAGATATTCCCTCATTTGCATGGGGCACGCCCCATGCAAATGAGGAAACACCTCCTGAAGATAGCACTGGTGCTTTATGTGCGCCAACAGTATCAGTATTACAGAAGGGCCTGCACAAGGATTTGCGGCCCCTTCTGTAATACAAAATGCCCCAGGGGCGGGCAAAGCGGGCACAAATGCCAGTTGCGCTCCAGGGCACTTTGTGTAATATGGCTCCTGGTATTCGTTGCCATTTATCCGCTAGGCTGAGTGGCACTGGCCAAGATGTTAGCATTTCCCAGATTGCTATATTTCTTTACTGCATTGCCAGTAGTGATTCCCAAGATGTTCTTCTGTGAATTGAATAGGCTCCTATTGCACATGCTGTAGGGGGGGGGGCTGTCATGTGGCCTTGGTGATGGTGCAACATCCACTATCAGAGGGAGGTCTGAGCAACTCTAACTTTGAAATGTACTACACTGCAGCACAGCTGCAATGGCTGCTGCCCTGCCTCGATGGGGCCCGAGTGCAGAGCAGGCGGCTGTCCGGGCACGGTTGGGTGCCACCAGTGAATACACTTGGCGGACTGATCACACCTGTCCACCCAAAGGGGCCTCTGGTCTGATGAAGAGGGTGTGCATATGCTAGCATAGATTTGTACATGGGCAGACTCCCATCGTATCCTACTCTCCCTCGATCACCCTGGATCAGTTATCAGGTATGTTTGCACTGGAGGACCACCATGATATGACACTATGGATGGCGGCGGGAATAGGACTTTTGGGAGATCTCTGTCATGATGGGGCCCTGATGTCTCATGCCGAACTTATGGACACTTACAACATAAGTGCAGGCCACTTCCTGATGTATTATGCCATACAACACATAGTGAGGGCTAACAACGTACTATCTGATGTTATATGTGGCACTGTCCGCTGCTGGCCTGCTGAAGGCGCTGGCTTGCTGGACTGACGTGCTTCCACAACCTCTGACTGTTAAAACCTGGGCGTGAGCTCTCCAACAGGTGAAGGAAGTATCTCAACATCCTAGATTCCATTCCTCGCCATGTAATTATGTACACCAGGCATATCTATCCCCCAATCGGATGTACATACCTGAATGCCCCCACTGCAAAACTGCAGAGGCCTGATTTTATCATTTTGTCTGGGATTGCTCTACCTTACAATTGGCCTGGGTCGAATTGATGGGTCATGCACTACCTCCCACCACTGAATCTTGCCCACTTGGGCTACTCCCTAAAGCCAAAGGAGCTAAGACTTCCACCGATTTATTGACTTTGCATTTGTGCTCTTCAAGCCACAATTCGCAATGCAGTGGAAGGCGCCCACTGTTACGGACATGACTAAATGGTTGAATACACTACTGCCGTGGGCGCGTGCTTAAGCTGGTGTATTGTGCGGGCCACCACCGTGATGAGATGTGCTACCAGGGTCCTAGGAGTGCTCTTTAGCATTGCTTGTGCCTTTTGGTACCTTTATAATGATTTGTGCTCCTGGACCCCCGCCACCATGTCTACTGGTGAGCGGCCTCCCTCTCCTCCCTTCTCCACCACACAGGCTAATGCTCCACAAAAATATGCTATTAATGTTTGAATATTTTTTCTATCTGGAGCACATTCTTTACCAAGAATGTGTTCCAGATATATGTGCCTATTGTGTGTACAACTATGTACTGCATAGATTGTGGCGTGGCTTCAATGTTGATGTTATTGATGTGAAATAATAAAATAGATATGAAATATATGATAACACGCATCTTTTGTAACTGTGCATGGCAGACTTTAAACAATGTTTAATTTCATTGTTTAGATAAAGAAACCTCCAGCTCTGACATTTTTGGGTGAAACCATTGTAATCTGCATTGCTCTGCTGCACTGTATCTCTCTTCTATCTCCAGGTCTTGAGCACTAGCTGCTTGTCCTGTGCTGGGAAGGGAGAGTGTAGGAAATGCTGCTCTAGTGCTCTAAAGGCATCAAAGTAATAGCTCTGTTGGCTTTTTACCCACTACTAAGAAGTCCCTTTGATGGTCACCATGCAATGTATACATTGATGAAGAGATCCTGGGGGGATGTAGTGCGAGAATATTGTTGCCAAAATATTGTCTTAAAAAATATTCTGTCATATACTTTCGGCACATATAGCCCCAGTTGAGATAATAGTAGAAAACCTGCATCCGGTGGCACAATATTTTTGTAAGCGATATTTAGGGCACAATTTTTATGTCACACAGTAACAATATTCTGACACAGGATGGCAACAGGCCCCAGTGAGAGCTCTCATCATGTGTACAGCCCTGACACATGCTCATGATCTTTGCCAGTAACATGCAGCCCTGACTGATTATCCATGATGTTCAAGGTACTCCCTATTCCCCACTCAGCAACTCAAAACTGAGCACTAAAGTCACTTGTGGAAATGCTGCCACTGGACGGCAACATTATTACCCTAGGGGGAGGGTGGGTGATTTTTCCTCTCAGTTTTATCGGCCACCTGAGAAAGAAGGTTCATGTTTTCCCGTTGAAGAGGGCTAAATAAAATAATCTAAATTAGACTCTGCCAGATATTCGTCTAAAAAACAATGCAGTTCTCTGACTTTGATTGTTTTATTTTATCTGCAGGTAACAGCTGCAGCTGATACATTTAACAATGCGCTTGGCTATTTTCGGTGCGTTTCTGTCTGTGCTCATCTCCCTCGGACATGCTCAGGTAAATGTACATATTAGATGACATTATTCTATTTGATATATTTTTCGTCTCTCTGATTGGCCTCTAGTTTGTGACAAATATCAGTAAATGCCTGAGTTCTATTTTTGTCAATTATTTCATCCCTCCCTTGGGCATGTAATTGTGTAGCAGGGGACCCTTTTTCTTTACATAATTAGATGTATTACAGTCATATCTAACAGAAAGTTTGGTGTACATGAAACAACAATAGCATTGGAAGTCATTCACAGAGGGGTCGGGGTAACTTATTGTGCTGTCAAGATGGCAGGCTGCTCTACAGGCTATTTCTATACTGTGGACAAGCGGAACCCCAACATTTAGATACCCAAAAATGTAGACAGACCACATTTTTACTTCATCTGGACGCCAACTTGTTGAATTGGAGATGATGTTAAACCTCAATTTCATGAGGGAGTGTGTCCCAAAGAAAAAGCAGCAACCAGGCATTTAATAAAAAGAACTCACTCAATAATTGAGTTCTAAACAAAAGAATAGTAAAAAGATTTACTATACACTAGTAAAAGAGAGTACAAATTGTTTACATTAAATGCTATAAAAGCTTCTCAGCAATAAAGCAAATACAGAAACTGCAGAATCAAAAATTATTCTACATCCCAAATGAGCAGTAAAATCAATAGAAACTCGGGCAACATCCATAGTAGCATAGGAAAGATAGCTTGAGAGTTCTGAAAGTCAGATATTTTTTTACACTATTTCTGCATATCAAATTAGCAAAGCTATGAGCTCGCAGTGGCATGATTGGAAGTTTTATTTCTTCAGCAGATCAGTAAACCTAATACATTTCACATGCCTTAACATTGAGGCACTATCCTACTACATGACTATTGATTTTGAACATTGTGACCTAATGTCATCCAGTATTGACAGGAAGAAATAGTTGCATGAACAATAACAAATTATTATATGAATGACTGGGTAACAGCACGCAGGTGGAAGATCCTTTAAAATAGCAACACTTTGTACACAAGCTTCAGCGTTATCAGCAAAAACAGTATATACATGGAAATGAACCAGCTTGTCTCTGGGTGCTTATTTTCTGTGGACAGCCAGGGGAGAGAAATGAGCCGAGGGCCAAAGAAGGGAGGGGTAGGACAGGAGAGGTGAAGGCATCCGTGTTTTCTAAAATGGAGCAAAACTTAACATGGGGCACAACTAATAAAGATCAGGGAAACACACTTTAATATATCATGGGAAATGTGTTCTAAAAACAATAGTTTTATATCTGTGTACAAATATGTGAAATGTATAAACAGCAATAGTTCTATAGATTGCATATGCCATTGATGCAGCCCAAATGAAATAACCGGACATCATCATCTACAAACCCCCCTCTGAATTATTTCATAATCACTAAAACCCAGTATATTAGACGGTTATAACACAGTATCTATAATTTTCATCTCCTTTAGGATTGATTCCTCCATCATATTCAACCACTTGTATTCATAGTCTTAGATATCATCTAGCTCATATTCTTCTCTTTTCCTCTCTCGGGTCTCTTCTTTTTTTGCACTTACACCTCTGAAAAATTACTCAAGAAGATTTAAACAGAAGACGATTGCTAAAATCAACACAACAATTCCAGGGGTTAGTATGAATCTCCCCCTCCCTAATGCAAAGGAGTTTAGCAATAAAATTGTGCTCATAGTAACAAGCTCAGAATTAATCTGTGTCAGGGGTCCTGCCATGTTCTAGGCCAACCTATCTACTAATGTAGACAGTCTTCTAATGTTCACATCCTTCGCAGCAATCCCAGTAGACAGAATGATAGCTCCTGAATATATCTAAGCCTACCTGCCCAAAAGCAAGCTTCACTCTCTTCAAACTAAGACCATTATTCATACCATGCACATAATAAACCTTAGGAAATACCAAAGCCAGGTAACAAGAACCCACCCAGTTAGGCGGCAGGTGGAACTAAACACACACAATAGATCCCTCTCAAAAGTGATTCTTCACCAACCAAGAAATCACCACTCATCAAATCCCTTATTTCATATTTGCTCTTGCCCACAAACACCACAGACCCTCTCCTTGAGGGTTCATAGCATACCATACACTTATCCTGCTTTTTATACTCCATTCTCAACCTCAGATTCGAATTTGATGGTATATATTACTCCTCCCCCTCAAACTGCTTTCCTATCTTCTTTTCATTCCTCCAATCTCTCAGAATCTTTGCTCTCCTTTCATTATATTACCTGAATAACTTTCACTCCTCTACACTCCAACCACATGCATACTCCTTATTAGTGTTTTTAGTATCAGAGTTAGTTTGAGCGATTGTGCTTAGATATGTGCCGTAAATTAGTTTATTCCCTTCTCCTTCATTGACAGGAAAGTTCTCCAGCAAATTGTTAACATTTGATAAATATGGTCACAAAGACTCACGCTTCGGAAAAACACTAATGAACACAATGCAAGGCAACCCATAGGATATCAGAAGCTGTAAATAGGTAAACTTTCACCAGCAGAGGAAGGAAGAAAAGTACATACAAAACAGGTTTTCACGCTTGTAATTTCCACATTTTCAATCATCATTTTAGTAAAAAGATTATTATTAAAACCACAAGCTAAACTTTCTCTACATGTCAGAGTAGTAGCAAACTTATTATGGACTGTAGAAGATTAAACTTTGGTGGATACATGTCCCACCTGAGAGATAAAGCACAGCAATAACCCAATTTGGACTATTAATACATTATCAAAGATATCCATCTAACAATTTACAGCATTTAGTATAGGCTATTTCTACTGAGACAAAACCACCACAAATTTGTGGCAAAATTCAAAATTGTCTTTTAAAACAATAATACATTTTTGTTCTTCTTTTATTTTTGTAAATATCAATCAAACATCAAAATAGTCTTCAAACATATTTGTTTCGTCTTCTGCTCCTTTGACTTTATTGATTCAGTTCATATTCTCAGTCTCTTCTTTTTTTTTGTCAAATCTGTTTATTAGCATTTTATGATTTTCAATGTACATTTCTGCGGATAATCAGTAGAACATGACATTTCATTCCCACCTTTCTACCAAACAAACATCTCAAAGCAATACGGAATGAAACCACGTTTCCACGCTGACAGCACCACTAAAGCGGAGTCTGTGTGCATAGATCTGACAGGTACGCATGAGGCTCAGTCCTGTGTCTTCTGCAAGTGTTCATTACAGACTCTAGTTCAGTCTAGCACGATAGCACACTTGTGGGGTGGATCTTTTCACTGTAAAGATGCATCTAGAAATGACTGTTATCTAAACGTTGGGCAATAAGACAACTCTAACAATATTCAAACAGTAGCGGCAAAATACTCACATTCATTCATACTGGTTCTCCTCCCCCCCATCCCAGAATCCCCCCTCTGTGTTCAGCAGCCCCCCCCTTCCTGCTCCTGCTGCAGTGAACGATTATACATCTCGGACACATGCATCTAAAGGCTGTGATGTTGCATTGTATGTTATCCAGAAATGTAGGTATCTCACGGCGTGCCCAAGCCGCTCCGTCTATCTACTGAAGCCTCTGTAGCAGCAGCGGCTCTAGTCTCTCCCGGCAGCCGTAGGGCATTGAGCATGCGTTCCCAGGGTTCCGCCATAGGTTCTTTCCGAAGCCCCGTTGTTTCCTCCCTCCGTATTGCTATCCATTCCGCTCGAGCCCATGCCTGCAGGGAAAAGACCCACGCCTGCACAGCAGGTGGTTCACGCGCCTTCCACTTCTTTGTAAGAAGGCGCTTAGCCACTACTAAACCTAAATATAAAAAGCGAGAAGATGCCTTATCTTTGGGCAATCTCTTAAAGTGGCGCAAGACATACTCGGGCCAGTTAAAGGGAATGGCTCGTCCCGTGCATATCCCAAGCATTTCACTAACCGTATTCAAGTAAACACCTAATTTAGGACAACTCCACAACATGTGGACAAGGCCTACACCCAGCTCATCGCATCTAGGGCAGGCCACATCCGAACAGTGGAAGTACCTATTGATTAGCTCCGGAGTGAGGTAGGCTCTATGGACAATGAAGAGCTGTATCTGGCGGAAGCGCATATTTCGGGGAATGCGCACCGGGCTTTTAAGAACCCTTTCCCATTCCTTATCTGTCATCTCTCTTTCCATATCGCGTTCCCACGTGCCCCTAAGTGGAGCCAAAGACATCTCTGTGTGGGCTCTGATCGACGCAGCAAACCAACGGACCAAATGCCTGCCCTTCCCCATAACGTGCAGATATTGTATTGTTAGGTGCTGGTCAGGCTCTGCCGCCATGTCCCCCCATTTGGCCCCCATTTTCGCTACAAGCGTGCGATGCAGTAGGAACCCCCCGGGGGGTAGCCTGTCCTCAGTTACCAGCGTTTCATAGGCCACTAGCGCTCCATCTCTGAAGAGGTCACCCAGTGTTCAGATGTCCACATCGCTCCAGTTCTCCAACATGGGGTGCGTGGTAGCCCCCCCAACCCCTGTAGAGCCCTCCAAGGGTATAGCTGGCGCGTAAGGGATTACCTTTTGGGTGAGGAACAAGGCTCTGCGTAAACATTTGTACGCCGCCGCCAGCAGTGGCGGGGTGGGTTTCTCAGGCGCCGTCAGAGGGTGGAATAGACTGGTGAGCCGGCCCAAGGAGTACGGCGGCTCGATCGTAGCAGTGTCTTCCCTGCCTTTATCAGCCAGACAACGGGCAATCCACTGCAACTGTGCAGCCAGGTAGTAGTGCTCAAAGCAGGGGGCAGTCAGTCCTCCCCTGTCTGTTGGCAGAAACAGTTTCGACAGTGCCAGTCGGTGTTGGGACGCGCCCCAAATGAATTCCCATAGGAGCACATTAAGCTTGGAGAAGAAGGGGGCCAGGATTAATAATGGCAGATTGACGAAGTAGTAGAGGAGCTTGGGGAGCATGACCATCTTGGCAAGGGCTACTCTGCCCGTGATTGTCAATGGTAGCGTGGACCAAAAGTTTATCTGAGATCTCAGCGCTGTCACCGCCCGGCCTGGGTTACCGTCAAACAGGTCAGCTTGCTGACGGTAGATCTGGATCCCCAGATACTTAAAGGTGTCGGCCTTCCATTGCACTCTCGTGTCTCACAGACAGTACTCTGGATCTGCCACTGCACCGTCGAACGCGTATAGGCAGGACTTGGCCATGTTTACCCTAAGTCCAGAGATTTCGGCGAACTGGTGCAGTAAGTGGACTAGCTGTTCCGGTATGCAGGTCACATCCCGCACAAAGACCAGCAGGTCATCTGCGTAGAGGGAGACCTGAAGCGTTGCATCCCCCAGGGGAATTCCCGCGCCCAAGGTCTGCCTCAGCGCCGCCGCTAGAGGTTCTATCGCCAGCGCGAACAGCAGGGGCGACAGGGGGCAGCCCTGTCTGGTACCTCTACCTACCGCCACCTCTTCAGAGATGTAAGGACCCAGCCGCACGCGGACCACAGGATTTTTATAGAGGAGGCCGACCATTTGGAGAAAGTCCACGTCGAAGTCAAATCTCAGCAGGACCTCGGCCAGGTACCCCCATTCCAGGCAGTCGAAAGCCTTTTCTAAATCAAGTATTAGGCATCCCGCTCTAGGCCATTTCCCTGGTGCCTCCGCCGCTATACGAAAGAACCGTCTAAGGTTCAGAGATGTGGACCACGCCGGCACGAACCCATTTTGATCCGCGTGCACAAGCTGTGGGACCACCAAAGCGAGCCTGTCGGCAAGCAACTTCGCTAGGATCTTGTAATCAACATTGAGCATTGCCAATGGTCTATAGGAGCCCAGGTTCGTCGGGTCTCTATCTGGTTTAGGTAATGAGACCAAGAAGGCCTTCCGCATGGACAGCGGTAGTGAGCCCCCATCGATTGCTTCATTGTACAGGCGAAGGAGCAGGGGCGCCAGGATATCCCTGTAGGCCTTATAATATTCGGCAGGCAGACCATCAGGGCCCTGCGTCTTCCCGGTCGCCAGGGACTGGATCGCATCCCCTATTTCTTCCAGCATGAGGAGCGCGTTGAGGACACTTTGGTGTTCCTCCGAGACCTCGGGCAAGGTGACGGAGTCTAGAAAGCGTTCTAGCGCATGCCGGGGGCCAACTCCGCGAGCCCTATATAAGTGCGTGTAATGACCGACCAGGGCACCGTGTATTTTGCGTTGTGTGTATACCATCGCTCCCTCCGCCGTGCGAAGAGCACCTATTGGGGCACCCCGACCTTCTCTTTGTATCAACCAGGCCAGGAGTCTGCCAGCCCTATCCGCCCTGGCGTGCGATCAGGCTGTGTGCGCCGTGTAGTTATGACACCTCAGCTGCTCCATAAGGGTTGCATGCTTAGCACGCAGGCCTCCTAGCACCTGTGCGTGGTCTTCAGTCCCTTCGCCCTCCCGCTCATACTGTATGAGGTCATTTTCCAAACGCGTGAGTGTGGTGGACAGTGTTTTGCACAAGTTCCATGTGGCTCCCATGCAGTGTCCCCAAATGGCCACCTTGTGTGCGTCCCATTCCACCGCAGCACTGCTCGCAGACCCCCTGTTAATCTCAAAGTAGTCAAGGACGGCAGTGCCCAGCAAAGAGTGAAACTCAGGGTCCTCGAGTGCGGCAGGCTGCAGCCTCCACGTGGGCACCGGCGAGCGATCCGCCTCCCAACCCAAGCAGAACTGCAGCGGGTTATGATCAGAATGTGTTCTCCCCAAGTATTCCGACTCAGTAATTAGGGGGAGCAGCGACTGGGTACCAACAATCCGGTCTAATCTAACATGCAGGTCATGCACTGAGGAGTAATAAGAGTATACTTTGTCTATGGGGTGCTGCACGTGCCATAAATCTTGTATCTCCCAGTGTGCAAGCCAGTCCCGGTACGCCTGCGCATTGGACGTCACTGCTGTGGCTCGGAGTGGGGGGAAAGAGCGGTCTAATCGCACGTCTAATACCATATTGAAGTCCCCACCTAATATCCAGGGGAAACCAGCATAGGGGTGCAGGACCTGGTTTAGTGACACTAGGAAGGAGGCCTGGTCCGAGTTCGGGGCATAGAGCGACCCTAACAGTATTTTCTGGCCATTTAATGCTCCCTGCAATTGGCAATACCTCCCCTCCGGGTCTACCTTTACGTCTTTGCTGATGAATGGGACGCCTGCTCTCACCCATATCAGCATGCCGCACGCATGCGCAGAGAAGGTGGTACCATGAATTTGTCCCCGCCAGCGCCTACGTAGCTTATCAAGCTCAGATTGTGTCATGTGCGTCTCCTGTAGTAGGGCAATCCCCGCCTCGTGCCTCTGCAGGTAGGAGAAAATTGAATAGCGCCGCGCCGGTGTGTGCATACCGTGGATATTCCATGTCAGTATATTAGTGACAGCAACATACGGTGCTCCAGGACCCACACGAGATTGTATGAACACTACCAACTTCACAATCATTCTGCAGACAGCATCCAGTGGTTAGTGCTCGAGTCCCAACCAGCCTTGTCCAGGCAGGCACTGTTTAGGCTGGAACAGAGATGGGTGCACCGCCTACAGCTTGACACAGTAGGGCTCAACGATTCAGTCCCCTGGGCCACCGTCTCTAGATGACATCCGAGCTTGCTCTGGTACCCACTCAACCCATTCATTACAAACACCGGAGCGTGGCCCAGGCCATTGCATCACAGAGAGTCTTTGCCCTACCCTTGATGATTCCCAAACGAGTTACCTCCACACGATGTCCCTCCTAGTACCTGACTGACTCGTTTTGTCTCTACTACGAGCATAATATCCCAGTGTCCATCAGGGAGGCCACGCTTTCCCCCGAGATCTGATGACTCGTCAATCACCCCAACAAACCCCAAACAACCCCCCCCATACAACCCTCCCTCCCCCCCTCCCTCAGCAGTCGCGCGGCCCTGCTGCCAGAAAGGTTACATTTTGTAGATCCTAAACGCGTTTATTATCGAGCTTGAGCAGCAACCCAGCGCCACCCCCACCCGCAGCAGACTGTACATCCGACCTCTGCCAGCACCAGCGACCTTTCCAACATGGCCGCCACGTTTGCCATAATTTCCTATCAACAGCTCCAGTTCCTGGGCTCCCGGTGCGCATGCGCATGACGCGCGATAGGCGCCACCGTACTCGCGGCGCTTGGGGAATTAGCTGGCCAGCCTTCTTATAGATGGATTCCACTGGGACTCACCACCAGTTGCTCCGCACCCTGACCAGGTGCCGCAAGTGTGAGGGGTAGGTGTCTCCGCCGTCCCAGCGTCTGCACAGAGGTAAGCTCTTTCCCTCTGCCCTCATGACCTGAGGCTCGCCTCTAACGCTGGCAGCACTACGGCCCAGGCGGCTGCGGGGGTGGCCCTCAGCCCCACCCGGGCTCCCCGCCCACTTGCCATTTTGCGGCCGGCGGTTCAGAGGAGGTGGGGAGCGCCCTCCTGTCCCCGGTCCCACTAACGCTCCTAAGGCTGTACTCTAGGGGATGTTTTCTTGCGCGGTGCCCCGCTACACCGCGGCGCTGTCTATACTTGTGCTCACGGCTCGTGGGCGTGTTGTGTTGCATGGCGCTGGGTGTGCGAGCTGTGCCCCGCGCTGGGAGCTCCTTTGATATGCAGACTCCCCACACGGACAGAGGCTCCGTCTCCCTATCTACCCGATGACTGCACCCGTGCTATTAGGCATATTCACCCGGGAGGTCCACTGAGTGCTCACCTCTGCGCCCTCCTCGCGGTTTTGCTCTGGCATGAGCCCGGTCTTCCCCACTCCCTCATTGGGGGAGCCTCGACTACCAGGCATTAGTCTACTACCCTGTATCCTGTCATACACAATTCATTCCTGCCCTTCCATACCCTGCAGGTATACCCATCAGACAGCGCTGGCCTCGCGGGAGCATACTGCGAGGCCCGTGTCACTCTCCCTCAGGGTAAGAACCTTCCTTGTTGTCTCCTAGGAATGGGTGTTGCATGGACAGATTCGGCTTGACACTTTAGATGAATGCTATCACTGCATTCTGATTTCTCCATTGAGAGATAATAATCGTGCCATACCCAGACCGATTATGAAGGGACATTTTCATTCACCCAGGATCCGGTATGAATGTTTTCCCTGCACGTCCCCCTCACAACCCCCACAGTGTGGAGAGCATTGACTTTAAGTCACCGTACATTATCTCAATGTATAATCACAATTTCGAGATAAGACCTGACTCGCTCTCTCTTAATTTAATTTCTGTTTCCTCCTACTTTTAGGTCACCTAACTAGAGCAGGACCCCCTGGCCCTCTTTTTACCCGACCTAGTGAGGTTGTATTTGCTTTTTACTTTTTGAATGAGCTGTATATCACCTCTCTTCACGTGTAGTACCTTGTTCTGGTCCTGACGAATCGCCGGTTGGCGAGAAACATGTTGACCACACCAGGGGGTTGAGTTAGTTTTCTGTACCCCTACACAGTCTCTAGCTCCCCTCTCACCCCCTTTTAACCCAGGGTATCAGCCACGTCAATAAAACCCATTGTGGATTGCTTACCCTGTTTTAATATTCACTCACTCTGCACCGACTACACTTCTTCTCTTTTTACTCACACACACCATCGGCAAGGAACAAAAGAACTCCGCCAAAAGGGTGCCTTTCGGCACTCCGTCAGACATTGCAGCGCCGGTCTGACGAGGAGCAGTGAGCCGATGATGAAACTGGACACCCTACAGTCAGGGTGTGTTTCACACCTAACGCTCTGGGTGTGTGAGGATCTCTAGTTCCGACAAAGGAACCTTCCCAGTTCCTTGACTCTGCACATTTTATTCGCCCTCCACACTGTAACACTCTCTTCCCCGGGGAACTTTGTATCCTTCTGTGTGCTCTAGTCTTGGACATGTACACTGGACCCCAGTAAATATTGTCCGTTCTCAAGTTCCTCTTGTTGTTAAAAAAAAAAAAAGTATTCATGTGTCTGCGTAAGACATATCCTCATAGTGCCAGGGGAGCGCCTCTCGAGGGGCAACGGGCAACATCTGGGTGCGGGAGGAGGTCAATGTGCCGCATTTTAAACAGTAAACATTTGCAAAGAACATTCGAACTATAAGGGCGAGGCCCATGCGGGCGTACGTC
This sequence comes from Lissotriton helveticus, assembly GCF_964261635.1. Taxonomy (NCBI): domain Eukaryota; kingdom Metazoa; phylum Chordata; class Amphibia; order Caudata; family Salamandridae; genus Lissotriton; species Lissotriton helveticus. Next base: position 1,599,105,033 of record NC_136069.1, on the reverse strand, counting down.
CAAAACTTTAACAAGATCCACCCTATAGGAAGGTGGAAAGTCAGCGCAGTGGCTTTCTGGGTGAGTGTGTTACCAACGGCCCGATTAGCACCCGCCCCACCCGCTGACCCCCAATCTATCAAGGAAAAGCGCAGAAGGGACCTAGTGTGGGCAAGCACGTATGGCCCGCGGGCAGCGGCAACCGAGACCGGAGGCTAAATAGGTGTCTAGTGCCTCCGCTGCGGGGTGGCAACAGTACTCACTGATCAGCGCGGAGCCTCATGCGCATGCATACCGGACAACCCCCCTTCCCCCAGCAGATACAACATCAGGTACAGTACTTATACAGAAAGGATACAATGAACTGTGTACTCAGGGGAAACATCCTTTACAACGCAACTTTTACCACGCAATGCTTTTACATTGCAACTTTTACAACGCAAACCATTGCAACGCATTGCGCTGGGGGGCGCTCTAGGAGAGGGAATAGATTTAATTTACTATCCAACACCTTCCCTACTATCCACAGGGACTGGAGTTGGAATAGTAAATTAAACTATTCACTATCCAGCACCCCAAAGCGCTATGCGTTGAAAAGGCATGCGTTGTAAAAGTTGCGATGTACAAGCATGCGTGGTAAAAGCATGCGTTGTAATGTCATACATCCGTACTCAGGGTCCTTAACGGGTCTACTGGGACCAGCAGTCTATCACATGAGTTGGTCAGCCGTTTGGGGCGTCACCACCGGCATGTTCATATCTTCAGAAACCACCGTAGATGGGGACGAGGAGCCACTGGTATCCAGTTCCCTGCGTAGCTGGGAGTCTATGCGGCCAGCGGCATTCACCATTTCTAGGGTGGCCACTGCATCAAGGGTGTCTTGCCTTTCCATTCTCCGTTTCTCTGGGCTTGGTGCAGCAGGACCTGGGCCCCAGCGCCCCCCCTCCTCTGGCGCTTCCGCGATCGCCGCTCTTGCCATCCGCCGCCTTCCGAATCTGTGGGGCGCGCTCCCGTCGATTGACCAGTCTCCTCCAGCCAGTCCCAGACGTCCGAAGGGGTGTCGAAGAATTTGGCACCATCTTTCGAAATCACGCAAAGGCGGGAGGGGAATAGCAAAGAGTAAGGCAACTCGAGTTCTCGGAGCTTCTTTTTCACCGCCATATATGTGTTCCTCCGCTTCTGCACCGCTGCCGTGTAATCTGGAAAGAGCATCACATGACTATTCCGCACTGCAAGATCTTCCAGTTTCCTAGTCTCGCGCAGTACCACATCACGGTCTCGGTAATTGAGGAGCTTGAAGAGGAACGGGCGGGGTCAGGCCCCCGGCCTCGGCGCCTGCGTTGGTACCCTGTGTGCTCGTTCGATTGCAAAGTGTGGGGACAACACCCCCGGGGGTAGGATTTCCTGCAACCATTTCTTGGTGAATCGCTCCAGATCTTTCCCTTCTTCTCCCTCCGGCAGACCCACCACCCGAACGTTGTTGCGTCGGGAGCGCCCTTCTGCGTCCTCGATGCGATCTTCCAGTGTGTGCAGTCTTTCCATGACGTCCTGAAGTGCTGCGGCGTGTGTGTGTACCACCGGCGTCAACTCCTGAAGTGACTGGCGCTGCGTGGCAACCGACTCTGACAGCTTGCGATGGTCAGCATGTAGGAGGGTAAAGTCTGATGTGACCGTATCAATCCGGGCCTCCAGCGACGTTTTGGTTTTCTCCAGTGTGTTTCCTATGCGCTCCACCGCCGCCAGCACAGTATCCATTTTGGCGGCCAGGGCTGCAGTCGATCCCATGTTCCCGCTCTGGTGTCCGCGAGGTGAGCCAGGATCTTCAGCTGCGTGCTGTCTTTGCTGGGATTTGTCTCGTAGTCTGCCCATCGCCAGTTGTTGCGCGGTAGGCATCCACACGAAGCCTTACGCACTAATGATTGCACCACTTGTGACAGGACACTGCGTATGGGCCGGGAAGTAGGCCTCCTCACTCGCCTCGACAGAGCTCCGATCTCGGCGCAATGCCCCGATCCTCGCTGGGCACCACAGCAGCGGAGCGTGGTTTGCTGGTGTTGCTTGTCAGCCCGTCAGCCACCTCACTCACAGCAGCTCCGTATCGCCCCCCCTGTCATGCGGAGGGACTCCCTGGACTTTCGGTCCTATGACCACCACAGTAACGGCTCCAGGACCTGAAGTTGTGCGCTGTCCACGCAAATGTCGGCGGATGTGTGGCCCCACAAACCCGCGAGGGGCCGGGCCGGGCCAGACCTTAAGCCCCTAGTGAATCTCAGTGGCCAACATGGGCTGCTTTTCAAGGTTGGGAGGCTAGTTGTAAAGGTGAAGTCGACAGTCCATATCCTAGGGTGGCACTCAGCATTCCACAGGCCCAAGGGCGGCACCCCAAACGTCGTGTCCGTGCATGTAGGGTCCCCCGTGCGTGTCACAGCCCCAGTTCCCTGATGTTAACGTGGCCTCAGGAACCTCCCCGCCGGCAGCGGCGTGCACGCACAGTTCCAGCAAGGTGACCCCTCCATTGCAGGGGCCCAGCGCTAGTAGTCACTATCGGTGTGCGGACGCTGTGTGTAGGCTCCCCCTCATCTGCAGAGGTAGACCTGTCTGCAGTGTGTAGTAATAGCTTGGGCAACCGGAGTTCAGCAGCGTTTAGCTCCCTCTTGTCCCATCACTAGTGAGCACCCGGCTCCTCCTCAGCTGCTCCAGGCTCTTCTGACTTGCCTCAGCGTCCTCCGCACCTCCTCAGGGCCTCCCCAGTCCACCCAGGGTCTGGGTCCCCCTCCTCACCAGTTGTCTAGCTGTCTCACAGGCCTCCATCCCCAGCAGCAGTCCTCTGTGTCCCGCAAGCTCCAAGCGGGAAGGGGCGGTATTTCAGGGCTGCAGGCCCGCTCCGGGCAGCCGTATCTCAGGGCCTCCTCAGTCCGGCCTGGCCCTTCCTCTCACCAGGCCCCCGCAGGCCCCCTCAGTCCCGTCAGCGACAGCATCATCAGATGACCCCCCAGGCCTCGCAAGCCCCGGATGGCAGAGGTCGACGAGTCAGGGCTCCAGGCCTCTTCACCTGCGGTGAGCGCCGGCCTGGGTTTACCGGTACTCCGGCCCCGGTCACCTCCGCGTCAGCTTCACGTCGGGCCCCGGTCCGGCCCCGCAGTCCTCTAGCGGCTGCCCACGCCAGCAGCTCCCAATGCCAGCCAGCCGTGCAAGCGCCGCTCCACCGCCAGCGGGAGCAGGCGCCCGGGGTGCAGATCTCGCCCAGTACCTCCGCAGCGGCTCCGGTCCCTCCAACGGTCGCCATGCCCCGGGAGGAGTTTCGCGCCTATCTGCAGTCAGGCCGCGACTCGCTGGTGCTCCGCAATCTTCTCGACCGCAGCTTCGTTTTTCGGTCCGCTCAGGTTCCACACTGCCTCCCACTCTCTCACGGCAGGACACGGGTGAAAAATCGCTCTAGAAGGCTGGCATGCAGGATACAAGGGGTCTCAGGCGACGGAGCTCTAGGAAGACACGTCTGCCATATTGGCTAGTTAGCCATGCCCCTATTCTCAGTCTCTTCTTAACAAGATTCTTTATAATGTTCAACTAATTTCAGGACTTTCAAATTTCAGATTTCAAGACAGTACTTCTTCTTCCAGATCACTTTCAAAGCTATATTGACAACAGTTTATTGTACTACAGTTCTCATTCTCTGACTGATGCATCATATGCTAACTCAGGTGAGCGGTATTTTCTATACAGGATTCTCTGTCATATTGGCCTTTTAGCAACTGGTAATTCACTCTCACTACTTTCTAAGTTGATTTCAATCACTTCAGGTTCTTCCTCAATTGCTTTTAGCTTTTCACTTTCCAGGTGTTTTCTTGTGCAGGCTTCACAACTTCCAATGTCTCATCTATTGTTTTTCTCTCGTGATCACTGCTGACGCTTTCTCATTCACTGTTGATCAAATTCTTTGCTCAGGATCAGTAACTCAATTCACGGTGAATTTTCTCCCTCTGGGGGTTCTTGAAACCCGAACTGTCAGCTGGAGTCTTTCATTAGATGGAGATGGATCAGAGACTACTTCTTCTTGCTGTCACCTATGATTTTGCAACAGGTCTTCACTCCGACCCTTAGTCTGAAACTGGCCACTGGTACTTGTTCTTTCAGCTGGGGCTTCACTTTCACTCTCTTTTGCAATTTCAACAATGTCAAAAACCTCAGGACGTCAAGAGCTTTCAACTTCACTTCGCCAGTTTCAACATTTTCTCTAACCACCCTCTGGATCCAAACTGCAAACTTGAACTTGACTCTTTGGATCAGTAATTGATGTCACCACTTCTTCACTCCCAGCCTTTGCTCTCTTCTTGTAAGAATATATATGCAACAATAGTTCAGGGATAAAGAACTACCCCACATGCATCAAGCATTTTTGGAGTCGCAAACGGTGCGATTCCTTAAAATCGGCCGTTTGTGATTCCAAAAGTGCTTTTTGGGATGCATGAAGCAATTTTAGAATTCGTAGCATTTTTGCGAGTTCTAAAATTGCGGTTGCTTTTAAGAAGTCGCAGATGTGCGATTTCTTAAAAACAATGCATCATTAATTTCAAAAGTGCAAAATCGCAATTAGGGTGTCAAATTTACCGAGTGGTTGAACCACTAGGTAAATTTGGAAAAAGTGTTTTAAATGCTGAAAATGCTTTTTTTTCAACATTCATGTTACAGACACACATGTCCTTAGGACATGTGTGTGTGAAACATGATGCGAAAAATACATTTCAGGGGTACATGGGGGGGTCCTTTGGACCCCCCCTGCACCCATGAAATTTTCAAAGTGCCACTCGCAATTTGCTACTGCCTTCCCATTGACTCCTATGGGCCTTTTGGCCCATAGGAATCAATGGGAATTGCGAAAATGTACTTAAGAATTCGGTATTTATTTGGGATTCGGTAAAAATTGCGATTTTTACCGAATCACAAATGAATACCGAAAATAATGATGCATAGCATTTTGCACTTCTTAATTTGCGATTCCTTATTTTTCGCAAATTAAGAAGTGCAAAATGTCACAATGATGCATGTGGGGGTTAGAAAGAACAACAGGTACTCTATAATCAAAAACATGTGCAAATCAGATCAACAATGAAAACAACACATAAACACAAGGTAGCCACAGAAAAGTATTTTGTAAAAAAAGTTTGTTTTTTGGAAATGTAATTTTTTGTTTTGCAAACATACAAAATCTAATACAAACACAACCAAATAGTTAGTGCTCACAAAGTTACAACGACCTGCTTTAGGGAAGCGCTGAACTTTGGAATATTATAAATTACTATGCCAACTCCAGAAAGTGTATCAGTAGTGAAGGTGTTGGACTTGAAATCAAACACCAGTCCAATAATGCGTTCCCTAAAGAAAGTCATTGTATTTACTTGTGTGCTACAGGAACACATGGTAACGTCAATGTCGTGGTAGTGACTGCATTGTAAAGGTATTGTATGGTTTTCACTGCGTGGTAAAGAATGTTTCTTGCATGCCCATATTATGACCGGTATCTGTTGCAATTCATGCTTCCTCTTGATTTGCCAGAGGAAAATCAACGGTGTTTTGACTTCAATCATTTGTTAAGTCATCATCAGGTCAGACATAAATATTCAAGAGCAACAATACAAATAAATCTGAAAACAAATGATAACATACATCTATATGGGGGTACCAAGGAAAGAATAACTCACAAAAATAGGATCAGATTCTACACATTGGTCAGACTACCAAAGACAAAACCAAGTGCATCATGCATCCCAAATTAAAAGCAAAGGGGGTAAAGGAACGAGAATCACTATACCCAACTTACCCCCAGATGCATCAAGAACCCATTTTGCTATTCCTTAATAGCGGAAAATAACGATTCGCTATTAAGGAATAGCAAAATGCAATGCATGAAGAAAACACTAAAAAAATAGCGATTTCTTAAAATTCCTTAATTGCGAGTCGCAAATTGCGAGTCGCAATTAAGGAATACCTCCCCATTCATTCCTATGGGCCTAGAGGCCCATAGGAATGAATGGGAGGACAATTTCAATTAGCGATTCTCAATTAGAGAATCGCAAATTGAGATTGCAATTTCAAGGGTGCCAGGGTGTCAAAAGGACACCCTGTTGCACCCTTTAAATCTGCATATGGGTACGTCTTGCACACATACATGCCCTGAGGGCATGTTTGTGTGTAAAATGGAACTTTGAAAAATGCACTTTAGTGCATCTTTCAAAGTTTTTGCAAATTACCATGAAGTTCAACTTCATGGTAATTTGCGACCCCGATTAGCGAAATCGCTATTTTTTTTTACTTTAATGCATTGCATTTAAGGAATCTCAATTTGAGATTCCTTAAATGCAAGTAATCGCAATTTTGTGATTTCTAAAATTGCGATTTTTGCATTTGGGATGATGCATCCCAAATGCAAAAATACCCGTCGCAAAGGGGCAGATTCTGAGAATCTTCCCCTTTGCGAGTGGATTTTACCTTGATGCATCTATGCCTTAATCTACAAACCCAATCCACAACTGATATAAATCACCATAAAGTGAAAAGAAATAAACCCCCAAAAAATGGAAAATGTTACCACATGCAGAATTATTACCCAAAGATAAAAGAGTTTGTCAATCATTCAAATGAGAATCATTATGCATACACCATAAATAGTGCATATGCAATAAGTATTCAAGACAATAAATAATATTGCTACCTTGCGTGTAGCCGCAATAATTTCATCAGAGGTTTCCAAACATCTTGTTGGTAAATTTATGACCATCATACCTCCAAACTCACTAGAAAAGAAAGCACACATAATTATCAAACCCTTGAACCAGGAGGAAAATAATTCCATATTAAATTCCCGATAAAACTCACCAGGGAACCACAGTTCCCATGTCACATGTAGGCAGAAATCCACTATTTCTCAAGAGTCAAATTCCTTCGATATCTTCAGATTTAGGGCAGATACACACTTCAAAAAGCCCCAAAATAAACCAAATTATAGCATCATGTATCAGTTAGTATAATAATATGTGCAATCTCTCGACTAAATGGTATAAATTTTAGTTCGCCTTAACAGGGAAATGAATTCACCTCGAGTCATCTCACCATAAGAGTCTCACAAAGTCAAGAGAATTATCAGAACTGAGACGGCATGTAAAGTAGCACTAGCCACCATAACTACTGAAGTAGGACTATCTGTTATTTTATTACCATTCCATGTCTAAAAAGACTAAACATTATTCAAAAAAATAAAATTTTAATTTCAAAAATCTTTATTATTTATAGTTTACAAAAACAAATTCTTAGAGTCCAAAAACCAAAGAAAGTTAAAAGTATACAGTTCCACGGCACAAAGCACATGCGCGGACATCAACCACTTCATTCAGTGGAACGTATGGTGCAGAAACCCAAGTTTTGAAGGCTTTGCTGTGATGTTAGTGTAGGAGAGTAGGGTCTGCAATCCTATGATCACCCAGATTTTTGCTTTTTGCTTCACTGGTTTACGACTTTCCCTGGCTGTGGGCCTGCTAATCAGACCCACAGCCTAGCTGTTCTCTCTAATCCAAATTGTACCCAGGTACTGAATTGGCACTGGGCCCTCTCAAGTCCCTGTACCCAGGGCTGAGGTGCACCCAGAAGTCTCCCAGGGGCTGCAGCATGTATTATGCCACCCCTGGGCTGACTAACTAAATCAGACACAACTGGCTGCTTGACAGCTGGGGCAGAGTGGTGTACTCACCCTCTGCTGTAGATATAGTATTCCTATATCTAAACCTATATGGACACACAGATCTCCTATCAGTCACTCCTATGGCAGGCCTTAACAATCCTGAAGGCAGAGTGCTTGGAATCGTGTGAGATGGTGCTCTAGCATGAGCTGAGCCTGTCTGCGGCTTTCGGGATCCATCCCTTAGCCGTTTCCATGATATCGCATACCATATACTCTTAAGTGCATTATAATCCTCGCGGTTATATGCCAACTCTGGTATCGCTTTATCAAAACATGTCGAGTAAGGTGTCATACGAATTGGAATACTAACCCCTCGCCAATTCTGGCGACGGGGTTAGCATTCCACCCTTCTAGAGGGACACGACATGTATGTAACCTGTAACCCCGGTTAAAGTCAGACAGAGCCTTAGCTCCACAAAATGGATGCTGCCACCGAGACACAAGTCTGCCCTCCTGCTGCTGGGAGTCCTCCCAGCCCAGGAGGCAAGGACAAAGGGTTTCCTGCCAGGGGCGGTGCCAGCACCGTCCCAGACAGGATTTTGTGTATTCTAGGTAGGCAGGGCTTTAGAGGAAGGTGACTGCAAGTGGCACCCCGGTGCTCACTGTGCATAGGCTGGCTGGAACCAGTTCCAGGGGCACTCCAGCCCCTGGCCTGGGGAAAGCCCGCCAAAGGAGAGGGGTGTAACCACCCCCCTCCTAGTCCCACCCATAGGGCAGGACTTAGTCGCGTGCCAGCCCCTTTTTGCAGGATAAAGGTAGGAACTGACCCCCTTCCAAATCAGATCATCTTTGAATCCTGAAACTACTTTCTTCAAGAAGGAACTCAAGACTCTTCTCAAGATTTCTCCCTTGTGACTAAGGAGTAGTCACCCTGCAGCAGCAGGCACCAACCAAGCATCGCGGTTTGTTGCCAGTCTCTCCTTCGGATCAAGACTGCTCCAGCACGACGAGAACCGGCTTCCCTGGCACCTCTGACCTCAACCTACATCATCAGCCCAGCTGTGATCCGTGGGTGCGACGAGACCTCGAGGGACCGGCCATCTTCAGAACTGCACGACGCTTGTCCAGCACGACTCCCGAGTGACCCTCGACTGAGTGCTTTGGGGTAAGAGAAGCCCCGACCCTGAGCAGCTCCAGCACCGAAGTTCAGCCCCCCTGCATCCACGAGATCTGCGTGGGGCCCTTCTGCTTTTTGCTGCTCACCGCGTTGTCCAGGTCGCTTGCCCGTTGGCTAGTGGCCCCCACACGACGCTCCACGACGACAACTACTGCTGGTCTGGTTGCTCCATACTAGCCCCTGCTCCCCTCCAAAAGAGGAGCACCCTGGACCCTCCTGGTCCACTCAAGGCGCCATTTTAGGTCCACCGCGTGGGCCTTGCATTTGCCAAGACTTGTTGCCCAATCCTGGGTCCAGCGACGTCGACAGCAAGAACCTTCGTGGGACAGCCCGCACCTCCATCCTGGTCGCCGACAACGCCTCCTGGTCCGAGAGACTGCAGAGCCCAGCAGCGCCCACTCACCTGGCTGAGGTGACTTCGTCCGGTGCCATCCTGGTGCCCACTCAAATCACTGGCTAGTGATTCAGAACTTGGTCCCCTCTGCTTACAGGTTTCTTCTTCCCTGATCCAGGCTTGGATCACTCCGAACTTTCTTCACTGGCCGCCTGCCAGCAACTCTTCCTTCAGGCTCCTGGATCTTCAACGTGGGTTTCCGACGCAACTTCAACCCTATGCAGCCGCAGCCCCTGGGCTAGGTAAACCAAGTACTCCGGTGCTTCAGCATAGTCCAACACCCTAAGTGTTCGGATCCACCCCCGTTTTCGACCCACCTTGTCGGGTTCGCCCGAGAACACTAACTTTGCAACTGCTAGCCTCCATAGACTTTTTCCCACCTTACGCGCGAGAGTTCCCACTCTGCACACGACGTCCACAGGCCTCCTGCATCTAATCCCAGTGTTTAGAATTGTAGGCCTAGCGATTCCTGAGTCTAGAAAAGTACTACTTACCTGCTAGCAAGTTCGCATTCCACTTACTGTGTATATGGTTTTTCGCGCCCCTATGGCATTTGTGTAAATTGTGCGACTTAAAGTATTTTCGTAAGAGTTTTGTTGTGTGCTTAGCTCCCTGACTCATAAAGAGTTCAGGGTAGTCTTGTTATAAATAAATATCTGTTTATTTTCATAACAACTTGTGTGGTGTCCTTTCACTTGGTGTTCAAGGGGTAATGTGATGGTAAAACAGCTGGCTTAACACGCCCTCTAGAGTCTTAGCCTTAGACTGCTCGTATCCATGCTACTAGGATAGCTGGTCTATAAGGTTGACTTACAACCAATCATCAATAAGGGTTGTTTGGACTGATACATAGTGATCACTAGAATAGTGAGCACTGCACATCAGGCCAACTTCTCACAGTTAGCAGTAATTAAATGTATTCTTCCCAATCAATCAATCAATCAATCATATCATTTGTAAAGCGCACTACTCACCCGTCAGGGTCTCAAGGCGCTGGGGTGGGGAATGCTGCTGCTCGAAAAGCCAAGTCTTGAGGAGTTTTCTGAAGGTCAGCCGGTCTTGGGTCTGCCGTAGGTGGATGGGGAGGGTGTTCCAGGTCTTGGCGGCGATGTGGGGGAACGATCTGCCGCCAGGGGTTGCTCTTCGGAAGCGGGGGACTGTGGCGGGGGCAAGGTCGGTGTAGCATAGCTGGTGGGTGGGGGTGTAGAAGCTGAGTCGTCTGTTGAGGTACGTTGGTCCGGTGTTGTGGAGTGCCTTGTGTGCGTGGGTGAGGAGCTAGAAGGTTATCCTCTTGTAGACCGGGAGCCAGTGAAGGTCTCTCAGGTGGGGTGTGATGTGGCTGCGGCGAGGGATGTCGAGGATCAGGCGTGCAGAGGCGTTCTGGATATGTTGGAGCCGTCTCAGGAGTTTGGCCGAGGCTCCTGCGTACAGGGCGTTTCTATAGTCCAACCTGCTGCTGACTAGGGCCTGGGTGACCGTTGTTCTTGTTTCAGTGGAGATCCACTTGTAGATCCTGCGGAGTATGCGGAGGGTGTTGAAGCAGGAGGAGGAGATGGCGTTGACCTGTTTAGTCATGGAGAGGGTGGAGTCGAGGATGACCCCAGGTTGCGTGCGTGGTCGGTGTGTATTGGAGCGGTTCGCAGTTCGGTCGGCCACCAGGAGTCATTCCAGGCCGAAGGGGTGGATCCGAGGATGAGGACCTCCATCTTGTCCGAGTTCAGCTTCAGTCGGCTGTTCCTCATCCATATAGCGACGGCCTTCATTTCTTCGGGAAGGTTGGTTTTGGCGGTGTGGGGGTCCTTGGTAAGGGAGAGGATCAGCTGGGTGTCATCGGCGTAGGAGATGATGTTGAGGTCGTGCCGACGGGCGACGTGGGTGAGCGGTGCCATGTAGATGTTAAACAGAGTTGGACTGAGGGATGAGCCCTGGGGTACGCCGCAGATGATCTCGGTGGCTTCGGAGCGGAAGGGGGGAAGGAGGACACTCTGTGTTCTGCCGGAGAGGAAGGAGATGGTCCAGTCCAAGGCCTTCTCTTGGATCCCCGCATTGTGGAGGCGTGTTCATAGTGTGTGGTGGCAGACCGTGTCGAAGGCAGCTGACAGGTCCAGGAGGATGAGGGCCCCCGTTTTTCCGTTGTCCAGCAGGAACTTGATGTCATCGGTGGCGGCGATGAGGGCAGTCTTGGTGCTGTGGTTGCTGCTGAACCCGGACTGGGAAGGGTCCAGGATGTTGTTCTCCTCGAAGTAGCGGGTCAGTTGTTCGTTGACGGTCTTCTCGATGACCTTTGCCGGGAACAGGAGCAGGGAGATGGGCCGGAAGTTCTTGAGGTCCTTGGGGTCCGCCTTGGGTTTCTTGAGTAAGGCGTTGATCTCGGCGTGCTTCCAGCTCTCCGGGAAGGTTGCTGTCTCGAAGGAGGTCTTGATGACATTCCGGAGATGGGGTGCAATGGATGTGCTGGCTTTGTTGAAGATGTGGTGTGGGCATGGGTCTGATGGAGATCCGGAGTGAATGGTGTTCATGATCTTGATGGTGTAGTCGTCGTTGATGTTGGTCCAGGAGAGCAGGCGGTTGTTGCGGATGGTGGTCATGGGGGCAGAGGTCTCAGTGGTTGTCGGGGCAGTCGTAGCGTTGAAGCTGTCGTGGATGTCTGCAATCTTGCGGTGGAAGAAGGTGGCCAGCGAGTCGCACAGGTCTTGCGAGTGTGGGACGTCGTTGGTGTTGGAGCTGGGGTTGGAGAGTTTCTTCACGATGTTGAGGAGCTCTTTGCTGTTGTGGGCGTTGTTGTCTAGGCGGTTTTTGAAGGAGGCCATTTTGGCAGATCTGATGAGGTGATGGTGTCTGCGGGTGGTGTTCTTGTGGGCTGCATGGCTGTCTGGTGTTCGTTCACAGAGCCAGATCTTCTCCAGCTTTCGGCAGCTTTGCTTGGAGGCTCGGAGGTCTTCAGTGAACCAGCTGGCTTTCTTGTTGGTGTGACTGTTGGAGGGTTTCTTGATCGGGGCGAGGGTGTTGGTGCAGTCGTTGATCCACTGTCTGAGGTTGCGGGCGGCGGTGTCGGGGTCGGGGTAGGTGGTTTCGGCGGTTGGGCTCTGGGCAAGGGTGGTGGTTAGCTGGTCTTCGGTGACTTTGCACCAGCAGCGGAGAGGCATCTGTTGGGTGCGGTGGTGCGTGGTGGGTTTCTTGAGGGTGAAGTGGATGCAGCAACGGTCGGTCCAGTGGAGTTCGGTGGGGTGGTTGAAGGAGACGTGGGGGCTTGCGGAGAAGATGGGGTCAAGCGTGTGACCGGCGGAGTGGGTGGGTGTTGTGAGGAGTTGTCTGAGTCCGAGGTTGGCTAGGTTGTCGATCAGGGTGGTGGAGTTGGTGTCGTTGTTGTTCGCGAGGTGGAAGTTCAGGTCGCTGAGGAGGATGTGGTCCATTGAGGCGAGGGCGTGTGTGCTGACGAAGTCGACGATAGAGTTGCTGAACTGTGGTCAGGGTCCGGGGGTCTATAGATGAGGGTTCCTCTGAGGGTGGTGTTGGGGTGGGTGTGGATCTGGAAGTGCAGGTGTTCTGCGGTGCTGAGGGTGTCGTCGGCATTGGTCGAGACTCTGAGAGTGTTCCTGTGAACGATGGCGACTCCTCCTGCTCCATTGGTGCGGTCCCTGCGGGTGATCTTGTAGCCTTCCGGGACGGCTACGGCTATGTCGGGTGCCAAGGCGGGGTTCAGCCAGGTCTCCGTCAGGAAGGCGACGTCTGGGGAGGTTGAGTCGAGTAGGTCCCAGAGTTCACCGGCGTGTTTGCGGGCAGAGCGGGTGTTGAGAAGGATGCATCTGAGGTGGTTGGGTTCTTTCCTGGTTGGCAGCATGGTGGGGCGGATGCTTGTGAAGCTGCAGTTCCAGCAGGTGAAAGCTCCATGGGTGCCCTTCAGGGCGGCCAGGAAGCAGGTGTGTGATCGTACGGTGTTGAGTGCATGGAGGATTCTGGCATCATAGCGGTGTCGGGCATCGTGGCGTTTGCCGGGTCCAAGGGGTCCTGGTGCTGGGCGCGGTCCAGCAGCAGACGGGCTTGCCTTAGGCACGCCGATGTGGGAGGGAGGAGCAGCTGGGAGGCGGGAGCATGGCGGCAAATGGGATTGCAGGGGGGCAGGGCCGCAGGGACGCAGCGGCAGGAAAAACAGGCGAGGGCTGCGGGAGAACTGGGCACAGGAAGGAAAAACAAGTTTAAGCAAGAAGACAAGTACAGGCACAGAGGAATAAAAACAAGTGTGGGCAAGAAAGCAAGTACAGGCACAGAGGAATAAAAACAAGTCTGGGCAAGAAAGCAAGTACAGGCACAGGGGAAAAACATGTCTGGGCAAGAAAGCAAGTACAGGCACAGAGGAAAAAAACAAGTCTGGGCAAGAAAGCAAGTTAGGCAAAGGGGGGCAAAAATACAAGATTAGGCAAAAACAATGCAGGCAGAGCCGTGCAGCAGCGTGGGGAGCGACCTGCCTGCAAGCAGGGTCAGAGGTCACTCAAAGTAAAGAAATAATCAACTGCGACAGGAAATGCATATAAATTTTTGGCTAATGTTTGTCTAATTATGAAGAAATTAATGTACCAATGTATTGTCTTTACCTACGGCTTGTAATAAAACATTTATAAAAAAAAAAAAAGGAAATGCATACAAGGGTGTTAACCACTTCATTCAGTAGAATGAAAGTGTAGAAACACAATGTTGCTGGCTTTGCTATGGTGTTACTTTATGTGCTTATTCCATCATTGTAAATAAAACCGGGGGTATATTGAATGTAGAGCTTTGACAAACATAAACACATTTTACACGTGAGGCCGAGTAGAACATGCCAGGACCCAAATATTAATGAAGGTCCTAAATTTAAAGTAATAACGCCCCAGTTATCACTCATTCATACATAAAAACAAAATTAGTCATTAGTACATATTAGGAAGGGGGGCGTGGCTTAGACGCCGATGTAGGTGGACGCGGGACTCCGGAGCTCCTCCGCGCCCGCCTCTCACCGTCGCATATCCTGAACCCCGGCTCGAACCCCGGACCCCCAAACACACATAGGAGGGTCTAGGGCGCACAGGGGGCGAACCTGGTGGCCCAGAAGTCCCGGCGACCACCTAAGGCGAGCAATTTTCGCGAGGCGGGGTGCCCGGAGTAGCGGACGCCCAAAATGCCGCTGTCCCTGCCTGATACGCCTGACGGTGAGGTACTGGCAGCGGCGGGGAGCCCAGGAGAGCAGGGAAATCCGCCCACACGGCAGCGGAGGTCCTCCGGCATTGAGGGAGGTAGGAGACGTCGCCTGGCACCGCGGCGCTGGTGGGACTGGAGAGCGAAGGGCTGGCAGGCTGCCTGACCCCAAGATGGCGTCGCCCGCGGGACGGCGGCGGCCCTAGCTGTCGGCGGAGGAGACCCTGAGGCCTCGTGGTGTGGTGGACCCGCCCTGCTGCTGCGGAGGAAACCCTGGTTCCCCTCACCCTGGGAAGAGTGCGCCTGCATTGTCTGGACGCTGGCGGTGAGCGGGCTTAAGCGGTGGGGCGCACGGAGGCGGAGGGACCTCCCATCCACTTCAGAGAGGCGTCCGAGCTGATAGCGGTGAGGGGGCTGCTTCCTGGCCAGGGGCGGCGGACCACTGGGCACCCGCGCGCCGGAGACTACCCTGGGCCTGGCGCTCGGAGGCGCGGAAAAATCTGTGACGTCCCGGAGAGGGGGGACTCGCCCTGCGCCTGGAGCGGGGACCCTGGTGCCCCATCACCCTGGTGGAGTGAGGCCTGCTCCCTGAGTTGGTCGAAGGTCTGGTGCCCCGCCTGATAAGGGCCCAGAGGCACGGAGGTGCTGAGCGACTGCAGCGGGACCGGAGAGGTGTTCAGGGGTGCTTTGAATCACTAGAGGCCACAGCAGAGGCACGCAAGCCTTACCACCCGGCAGAATGGCGCGAGGAGGCAAGAAGAAGGGTTTCGATGCGCTGAAACTGGATGACCCGGGCCATCTCGTGGAGGAGGATGTGACGGCGCCTAGAGCGGGAGGATCGACCCACCCACGAGATCCATCCTTGGGAGATATCATGCAGGCGATAGTAGCGTCGCGGGAAGCGCTTGAAAAGCGAATAGACACCATTGGATCGGACCTGACCCTATTGAAGGACGACCACAGAAAGCTGAAGGAGCGTGTGACGACCTCGGAGGTAATCTTGAAGGATCTGCCTGGAGATGTGGCTACTCTGAGTGCGTCATTGGCGGAGGTGGCGCAGAAAGTCCGGGTGCTGGAGCTCAGGGCCGAGGACAGTGAAGGGCGCTCCAGACGTAACAACCTCCGCCTCGTGGGGGTCCCAGAAAAAGTGGAGGGCCGGGATGCGGTCTCCTACCTGGAGGGGTGGTTGCGGACTGAGGTGGCTCCGGAGAGACTTTCCCCGTTTTTTGCCCTAGAGCAGGCCCACAGAGTCCCGGGCGGCCGCCCAAACCGGGAGGTCCACCGCGGCCGATAGTGATGCGCCTCCTGCATTTTCGAGATCGAGACCACATCCTTCGGAGGGCCAGGGACCTGACGGACCTGAGAATTGATAACAGCAAGGTCATGGTTTTCCCCGACTTCACCAGAGAAGTACGAAGACAACGGGCCTCTTTCATGGCGGTCAAACGGAAATTGAGGTCGCTGCAGCTGCCCTATGCCATGTTGTTCCCGGCCCGGCTGAGGGTCATCGCTGGAGGGCACACCCATTTTTTTCTCACGCCGCAGGAGGCTTGGAGCTGGTTGGATGCCAGGGGGGAGTCGGGCGTAGATGTCCCTCCGGAGACCTCGCCTGGGAGGCGCTCTGCTGAGACAACGTCGACGCGGAGGTCTGGGTACCCGTCGGGATGGCAGCAGGAAAGAGCTAAGGCGGTGCTGGCAGTGGTGGCCATCAGCCAGGGAGACGCCAGCCCATCCAGTAGTGCATCGGAGCAGTCGAAGATCAGTGCCCCCAGTCCTGGCTCCAGCAGTGGGCACGATCTTTCGGAGACGGATCTGCCGGTGGTGACTCCCCAAACAGCGGACGGAATCCTTGGCTGATGTGGACTGAGGGACACTGGTCACACTTGTAAGGTACTGGGTTGTGAGTTGAGGCTGCCTTCGGATGATGAGCGGCGAGATATGGCTGCATCCTGGAACTTATCGTTGCATTATGGGGGGGGGGACGGGCCGTTGGGCTCCTCCTGAATGTTCCAGGGGGGGGGAGGTGGGGGCGGGGGGCTTCAGGCCTGTTTGGGTCGGGGTCCTGGCCACCCTAGCCCTTATTGTTGAGATACACTTTCACTACTTGAGTTTGGATGGGGATTCCACGTTGGTTGTCTGTCCTGGGGTGTGGGAGTTGGGGGAGTTTAATTGATCAGGTTGGGGGGGGATGGGGGTGGGACCCGGGCGTGTCGGGGAGATCGTTGAGAGAATGAGCGAAGCACGATGGGCTCTGCAATGGGACCCGACTTAGGCTACAAATGTCTCACGTGGAATGTAAGAGGAATGCATACAATGCATAGACGCCACAAGATCCACTCCTATCTAGTTAGACGAGGCATTCACTTCGCCTTCCTTCAGGAAACACACCTACTAGCTAAGGAGGGGAAGGCGCTGCAACAGAGATGGAGGGGGCAGGTCTACCACACTGGTTACTCCGCATATGCTAGGGGGGTGGCCATTTGGATACGGGCGGGTGTACCATTCCAATGCACACAGCAATTAGTTGACCCAGAGGGGAGGTATGTCATGGTGCGAGGCAAACTGGATGGGAGAGACCTGACACTGGGTTGTCTGTATGCCCAGAATGTTGAACAACCTGCCTTTTTCTCCTTGCAGTCCAACAAGTTGGCCCCGTTTTTAGTGGAACCCTTGCTCCTTGGCGGGGACTTTAATAGCGTGACTGACACTGCCCTGGACAGGTCACACCCCCCCCCACCTAATGCACCGGCTGGCAAACTGGCTCTTGCGCAGTCTGCCTGGCAACGCCAATGGGATCTGATCGACTCGTGGAGGCCTAACCATCCGACCGACAGAGACTATTCGTTTTTCTCCGCCCTCCATGAGTTACACGTCCGCATCGATGCCTTCCTGTGCTCCCAGGATGTGCATGCAGAGGTGTGCCACAGTGAGTATCTCACGCGCACGATCTCCGATCATAACCCGCTACTTGTGCAGCTGCGCTGGTCGCAGTGCCGCCCGCGAATCCCTGCCTGGAAGCTGCGATCGAATGGGACACCTTCAAACAGTGGTGCGGGGGCAATGCATTGCGACGGCGTCGGGCGTTAGGAGGACCTTGCTAGAGGACATCACAAGGGAGGACGAGAAACTACGGGTGCTGGAGAGAGCGAGGCCTGAGCGACCGGACGCACATGAGGCCCTACTGGAGGCGCGGGAAACGGTGGCGGTGACGGTGGAGCGCCTCCGGTGCTTCGACAACAAGGCCTATCTCACACGTGCGCACTCGGAGCGCGATAAGACAGGAGCTCTTTTGGCCTGGCTGGCCGATCCGGCTCGCCGCAGCTCGGTTATCCTCGAGCTCAGAGATCACTCGGGAGTGGCGCGGTTTGACCAGCAGGGGATCAATGAGACATTCTATGATTACTACACAGAGCTTTACCGTAGCAGGGTTCTGCCTTCGGTGGATGAATTCCAGGGTTTCCTGGAGGGTCTAGATTTGCCGGAGCTGGGGGAGGAGGACGCGAAGCGGCTCGGGAGCAAAATTGAGGAAAGGGAGGTGAGGGTCGCCATCAAGGGTATGGCAAGGAACAAGACGCCGGGCTCCGACGGGCTCCCAACGGAATTCTATCTTACCTATGCCGACCTCCTTGCGCCCCGACTGACGTGGCTTTACAACGAGGCGAAACGGCTGGGCAGCCTGCCGGTGACCACTGGTGAAGCGCTTATCGTCCCATTGTTAAAACCGGGCAAACAGCCGTGGGACAGGGCGGCGTATCGTCCACTGTCCATGCTCAATCTGGACTATAAGATTCTGAGTAAAATCTTGGTAACGCGCTTGCTCCCCCATATGTCCACGCTGATCCACGCGGACCAGTCCGGCTTTATCCCGGCCCGCAACACGGCGCTCACCGTGCGACGGCTCCTACATGTGTTGGAGGCTGACACCTATGACGGCGATGAGGCGGTAGTGTTTGCAGTCGACATGGAGAAGGCCTTTGACAGCCTGGAATGGCCTTACCTCTTTCATGTCATGCGCACGCTGGGCCTAGGCGGGGGCTTCGTGGATTGGACGGCACTGCTCTACCGGAACGCGACGGCGAGGGTCCGAAATGGAAGAGTTATCTCTGAGATGTGTGTGGTGGGCAGGGGCACCCGCCAGGGGTGCCCTCTCTCCCCCCTATTGTTTGCCATAGCAGTCGAGCCCCTTGCGGCCCGAGCCCGGTTGGGACAGGCATATCAGGGGCTGGATGTCTATGGACAGATGCACCACATCGCATTGTATGCAGATGACCTGCTGATGTTCTTGGCGGACTCGGCTGATTCTCTGCGTGGGGCTAAGTCCCTCCTTCAATCATTGAGCAGGGTGTCAGGCCTCCGGGTGAACTGGGCGAAGTCCTACCTGTTCCCGACCCGCCCACGCAGAATATGTCCTCAGTCCACGGAGGGGGTGACGTGGGAGGGGGTGACGTGGGAGGAGAGGAGTCTTCGCTACCTAGGCACCTCGATCTTCCATGACAAGGCAGATATCCTTGAGGGAAATATTGGGTCAGCAATCAGGCTCACTAAGGTGAACTTTGACTTTTGGAGCTCGCTCCCATTGTCACTAATGGGGAGAGTTGCGCTCCTTAAGATGGTGACCCTGCCACGACTGCTTTATTTTTTCAGGACCCTCCCGGTCTGGATCCCGGCGAGCTACTTCTGGCGGCTGAGATCGATGGTGATCGGCTTCCTATGGGGGGCGGGCAGGCGCAGGGTGGCGCACAATACACTTCTCCGTCCTAGAGCGGAAGTAGGACTAGCGGTGCCAGACTATGAACTATACTACCTGGCGGCTCAGCTGCAATGGCTGACACAATGGGTCGCGAGAGCCAGGAGAGGGGAGGACGGATCGGGGGAGCTGGCGGGACCGGTCCAGGTGTTATCCCGGATCGTTCTGGGACTCCCGGTGGGAGATTTCCACCTCACCCAGGAATTTGTGACGGCTCGGAAATGCTGGAATAGATATCGCGGAGGGGCCGTATTGCAGTCCCATATGCACCTGAGATCCCGCTCAAGCTGTGCGGGGCACTACCGCATGGAGGTTCATGGCATCGGCTGGAAAGTTGGGAGCTGCAGGGGCTGACGTCCATAGGGGACCTCTATGAGAACGGGGTGCTGCTGCCTTTTGACCTCTTGAGAGACCGCTTTGAGCTGGCGGGGGGGACTTCCTCCTTCATGCGGCACTAACGACGGTGATCCGCAAGCACTGGAGATCGGGCATGACGGAGCCACCACTGTCTCTGGGCTGCCAGTACGTGGTGGTGATGGCGGGGACGTTTAAGGCAGTCACGTGCCTATATAGACGCATGGTCTCGGAGACTGTTGCCCCCACTGTTGTCCCTGAAGGCGAGATGGGAGGCTGACCTGACGACAGAGATCCCTGAGGAGGCGTGGGCTGGCATAGTGGAACGGGCCCGGAACGGGACGCACAACGCTAGGTTTCAGCTGGAGCACTTTTATGTCCTGCACAGGGCCTACCTGACCCCTGACAAATTGCATAAATATTTCCCGACCCATCCGGCGGCCTGCCCGCGATGCCCGGCAGACTTGGCTGATTTCCAGCACATGTTCTGGTTCTGGTTCTGGTCCTGCCAAGAGTTGGGTTCCTTTTGGCGGGAGGTAGTGGATAACCTGAGGGAGGTCACGGAAAGGGACTTGCAATTCACCATGGCACACTGCATCCTACACTGGTTCCCACACACATCAAAGAACAAAATTACTAGCAAGTTTCTGGACCTGGGTCTACTTTTAGCGAAGCGTGCCATCACATCCCAATAGAAGGCGAATAGGGGCCGCTCTGTGGAGAGATGGAAGGCTGAGCTTCACAAATGGGCCCGTTGTGAGGGGGAGCTCCGTATGCAGTCTGCGCTTCGGGCAGGCAATGAAGCGGCTCTTGAGAGGACCAGGGCGTGGGAGAGATTGGCCTTAGACCTCACACTTTTGGACCTGGATGAGGAAGACACCCCTGCGCATAGCCCTGCTCCGGCAGAACCACCGCCTGGTGGGATGGTGGCCTAGTCTCCCCCCCCTTGTTTCCCTACTTCCTACGGGATGACGGACAGTTTTTATGTTGATTGCTCCTGATGGTCTGCTTCGGGTATGGATTAGTCGGGATGAATGCAAACTAGCACTGATGGTACTCTGACACGCCTGTGGGGGGTGGGGGGTAGAGATAGGGGTGGGGGAGTAGATCTAGGGGAGGGGAAGGGGGTAGGAGGGGTTGGGAGAGATGGGCGGGAGGGGGGTTGTTGTCCAGGAATAGAGAAGAGGGCCTACTGGGTCTGCTGAGACATTGCGTACATGGATGGGAATGCGAGGACCGAAATGCAGCCCTGCCATTTCCCGAATGACTGGTCATCGATGAGCCATGTTGTATTCTCCAGTGCAGAACTTTCCCCGTTGCTGCACCGCTCGACCTCCGGGGTGTGAGCTAAATGGCTGTGTAACACATGAAATGGAGGTTCATATATATAATGGACAACGGCGGGAATGGCACAAATGAGATGATTGTACCACCTAATTTGCTGCAATAAAAAGATATTTACAAAAAAAAAAATAGTACATATTAGGAAGCACTCATGCATTCGGTATCAAAAACTAGAAAATAGAGTATGTGAAAAACCCACTCATCGAGGTGCAAGGAACAACTAGGGCAACAGAAGAGGTAGATGGGCCACCCTCATTAATACAGTGAAACAGGCAGTGTCAGGATTCAGGGCCGGACTGGGAACCAAAACTGGCCCTGGCAAAGTGCTTGGCCGGCCCCCCCGCCCCCCGGGCGGTAGGGGGGCGAGCGCTTTGCCAGGGCCGCTTTTCAGCTGATTTTGTTACAGGGCCAATTTTGCAACCGGCTCTGCAACAAAAACGGCCCCCACCCTTGCGGCCGACCGGGGGATTGCCCGGTGCCCATAACGGCCAGTCCGGGCCTGTCGGGATTGAAAGCAGCACAAGAACACGCATGCGCCACTAACCTGAATCCGAGGGCCAGCAGAGACGATATGTTGATAGTCCTCCCAACTCCCTTCTGCACAATACCCAACCATGGAGTTATCACCAATATCTGAGTATGTACAGAAGGGCGCCGTGAGGTGTACTTGCAATGGGGCGTCTGATGCTCCCTTTGTATTCTGATCGGGATATACCCACGAAGGCACTGGTATCGATATACTGCAGGGGAAGGAGAAGACAGAAAGGAGAAGATAAGTACCGTAACCTGTGATTGGTTGAACTCTTTTTCCCCCCTTGTCGCTAGACTCACCGACTTCTCCACACCTGGTGCCGTGAAGAAACAAAGAGAATGTTTGTGACGGTATGGGGAATCTTGCCAAAAGTACTGAGAAGTTACTTTTCACTTCTCTGTATTAGTACACCTCTGATGCAAATATTAGGTTCTATAGCTCTCTACACACGAGACGTTAGATATACACGCCTCGTATAACCACAATGCTTCTTGTGGGGAGAATGGTTCCAGAGGATTAAGGGTTCTATTCCACTTAAGTCTATTTAATGTAGACTGATAAACCTCAAAGTAAAACAAACAGAAAAATGTGCACTCCGCACTGGATAACAAAAAGGTTAGACAGGTTACACAAGGTAAACACTGGAGGCGAGCCCGCACTCCACAGGTATACTTGCGATGGTTGAAACCACGGAACAACAGCAGGATACGGCTTGTATCTCTCGAACCCACAGGAACTCTGACCTCGCAGGCTCTTCGTCGACGATGCGGGACACAGGAACTCTGACCTCGCAGGCTCTTCGTCGACGATGCGGGACACAGGAACTCTGACCTCGCAGGCTCTTTGTCGACGATGCAAGACACAGGAACTCTGACCTCGCAGGCTCTTCATCGGCGGTGCGGGATTCACCATCCAACACTATGGAGAACCCGGAATTGGATTGACAAGCACTGTACTGGTCACGGGGAGGAGTTTATATAGAGTCCACCCCTTTTCCCGATTTCCAGCGTCGCAGGGCCTTCTGGGACTTGTAGTGTTTCCGTAGTGGATGCGTAACACAGAGTCATTTTCTCCCTGCCGCGACGGCTATGGTGATCGCTACAGGCAGTGAGTGTTATTTGTACCAATGTAACAAATGTGTTTGATAGAATCAGACCAATGATAGAATCAGCACAAATCCCATAAGCAGATAATGCAATATTCATGTAAGGTACATGTTGCTAGAGTGACACAATATTATCGGATGATCAACATATTAAGAATCATTGCATGTAAATCAAATAAGAGAATATTGTCAAAACATCATACATACAAATACACAGTAAGGTCTCCATGAGATTAAACAGTGAAAACGGTTACAGAACTATAGAATTAGCATCATCTATGTATTACCACCCCTGAGGGATGGTTTTCAGACTTGTTCAATAATTTGCCACTTGATGTCATTAGGGAATGGTTGAATTCCAAGAAATGTAGTACCAAAGCAGCAGTGAGAGTCTTGTAACATATGCAACTCTTGTGCTGCTACATGTGTGTTTTGACTTTTTGAGTTGTCTGCCCCAGATAGATTAAATTACAGGGGCACCAAACCGCGTTCACACATTTTGAGAGTTGCAGTTGGCATGATCCCTCAGATTGTGAACAATATTTCCATGGGTATGCTTCAACCCATCCAGAGATTAAGCAAGCAGATGCTCATGAGAGCATAGTCTAGCCTTTGCAAACTGCCATTGTAGTGAAATCTCCTTAAGGGCTTGTAAACAGGCCTTCTGATTTGTTAATATGATTAATTAACACTACAATATACTGTCCCTGAATATTTATTTGGCAAACTACACACCTTCAATAGCTAACAACAATAACAGTCTCCCTAGTTATGACTTTCAAAAAGGTAGTATATCCATAGATTCACATGTCCCATAAACAAGTAGTTTTTTTACAAAGTTTATTAATTTTACTAATACATGTAAAACATTAATGTAAATAACATGTAGAGATGACGCATAGAGTAAAATCATCATAAAATCCACAATAGACAGTGTGCAATTACAAACTTCGACACAATACATAAACATAAAACAGCAAGTCAAATACATTAAAAAACAACAAAACTGAAATAATAATATTGTACACAAAATATACAATACAAGTGATTACAAGCGCACAGGAAATGTGCCGATCTACAGTCAGTCATTTCTTTGAATTGGAATTTTTGCTTCCCCATTCCAGTTCTGCTGTAACAATAGCAAAGTTGCACGCATGGCAGTTGCTCCGTTATACTCTATTATATATTAGTGATGTTGCCTTACCATAACTATCTTATCTCTTGTTGTCCCTACATACGTATGTAGTATGTATTTTTATTGAGCCCCTCTTATAGCACTGTGAGGAATAGTGCTAGTATTCAGGATTGCTGTTGGCCACCACCCTATTTGATCTCTCAATGCCCTGATGAAGGAATTGGCAAAAAGAATTCCCACCTCCGAAACGCGCGTCGGCGCATTTCCTGTGTACTTGTAATCACGTGTATTCTATATTTTGTGTACAATATTATTATTTCTGTTTTGTTATTTTTAATCTATTTGACTTGCTGTTGTATGTTTGTGCATTGTTTCGAAGTTTGCAATTGCACTCTTTCTATTGGTCTATTGATCTTGATTATGGGGCTTCATAATAATTGTTGTCCACTATTGTGGATTTTATGATAATTTCACTCTACACGTGATCTCTACATGTTATTTACATTAATGTTTTACATGTATTGGTAAATTTAATAAACTTTATAAAAAAAGTACTTGTCTATGGGGCATGTGAATCTATGGATATACTACCTTTTTGAAAGTCATAACTCGGAAGACTGTTGTTAGCTATTGTATTTCCCCTGCTCTCCATATTAATTTGTTTCAGGTGCCCTCTTTTGTTTTTTACAAACTACACACCTTCTACACAAATCTACTGCAATATTTTGAAACTTTGTATTACGCCACTATTTACTAAATGTCCTGGTCATTCCATTTCTTCCTATATCAGTCTGACAATTCAGGTATCGGGTCATTTTCTATTACATCCAAACAGGCAAAACATATATGTATTCTGGAGTTACATATACATCTTGGTAGTTCTTTTTAAAACTTGGCATTTCCCACCTTTTCCTTTCATCAGCTGGCACTTCCTCCCGCAGGTTCCTCAGCTAACTTAGTGATGGCTGCATTGACTTCAACAAGAAACAGTTTACATTTTCAACAAGATTTTCACATGACTTATTTTGTTTTCTCTCTTAAATCACAACTATTTCACCAAGTTTCACAGTCTGCTCTTCAATTGCACAATAATGTACCACCAGATCCGCATAATTATTGCCAAGTGTGACCTTGTCCTTTTTAGCCTTATGGGCTGCGTACTTAACTACTGCAATATTTTTGGGCAGTTGTATTGCCTCCAATAAGTCAAATACATAGGAACCATTCCAGATGGGAGTGCCAGATGATGTGACCACAACTGTTCAAAGTATTTGACCCCACCAAAATTAGCTGTTTGTATATATTATCACACTCATGTCTTCTGTCAGACAACAAGCTCTGGATAATGCAATTAACTCTATTACTTGTGCTGATGTTATTTCTGGCAGATGTGAGGCTTTCAAAAATTTCTGAAATGCAAAATACTGCCTAGACTGCTTTCATGCAACACTCTGGTCTCTCAGACAAGAGCCATCAACAAACTCAGATCAGCCATTTTTAAAGGAAGTTCTTTGATATACAGACTTGAATTGGTACATAACTCTGTGATCATCATCATTTCTGTCCTCGTCTTCATTGCTCTCTCTGAAACTGGAAGCAGTGCTGCAGGATTAGAAAAACTACACTTCCTGATTGAGATGTTTTAGCTGCCAGTATGATTTGTTGATCTCTGGTCAGATGACTATCCATCCGTTGCTGAGTGTTAGTACGAGTCAGCAAGATCTCAACTTAATGTGGAATAAACAGAATCAATGTACATCCCATACCAATTTCTTCACTTTGTTCAATTACAATATAAACTGGTGTAGGAAGAGTTACAGCTACTTGATCCAAAATAGCTGAGAGGTAGACTATTGATCCCATAGCCACACCATGTTTTTAGATCAAAACTGACAATGCACAGTTGCAACTTAAAGGGCAAAAGAGATCAAACATTTTTGTCATAACCAGGCATTTCAATGGTAGGTGCTTTGTATAATTTCTCCCTCATTTCTTGAAAGGCGTCTAAACATTTGTCATCAAATGGTATGGGTTCTTTGATATCACTGAGAGTGAGCCTTATTGAAGGCTTTGCACTCAGAGAAAAGTTTGGAATCCACTGATAGCAGTAGCCAACAATTCGCAGAAACATTCTCGCCTTCATCTGAGTAGTTGGAGAATTCATCTTCAGAAATGCAGAAACACATTCTTTTGAGACTTTCCTTGCTCCTTTCTGAGTTTGATGACCAGGATAAATTACTTCTTTCTTACAATATTTCATTTTAGTTGGGTTAACTTTATGACCATGTCCAGTTAGATGATTTGTGTTGAGTTTACATACTTCCTGTATCTTTGATGCCAGCAATAAGTTATCAATATACTGTACTAGCACGGATTTCCGGGGCATTCTCAAACTTTCCGAATCTTTATGTAGAACCGGACTAAAAATATGCACCAGTGGAATACGACACTAAATGAACTTTCTGGAATTGGAACACAACTTGACTGTCCTCATGCAGAGAAATGGAGAACAACGCTTGCCATACGTCAATTACTTTATACCATCCTGTATCTGTTGGAATTTGAAACAAGATTACTGCAGGATTTGGTCCCTCTGGACAACATGACATCACTATTTTATTAAGCTTGTATAGGTCCTTGCACTAATCTCAATGTACTTGTTTTTTTAATGCCAGTCACTGGAGAGGTGCAAGGATTACCACATACCTCTCACAGTACTCTCGTTATATCATCTGACACCCTATTCTGAAGTCTGCTTCCTTCTGTTCCCCTAATCACCCTCCTTCTCATCTTTTGTTTCTGTGACAATTGCAGGATAAACGTTCACTTCCTCTATCATATCCCCCTCCAGTATCTCTTCAGATGATCCCTCTTGTTTTTTACAATCAACTTCAGGACTATCCCTTCAATTTCACCTGGTTTTTCATTTACTTTCTTTGCTATGGCCGTTCAATCCCATTCATTCAAAGCCCCAAATTGTGTGGGCCTAGCCATTGATCTTAAGTTGTTCACTGTCTCTCGCAAGATATCTAACTTTCTAATGTTAAAGATACCTTGTAAAGGAAAATGCAATTTCTTGTCACCAGAGGTATATTCATGCCAATCTCGAATCCATGTATAGTATCCAATATACAACATCATCTTGTATGCAGGGGAACCCTCTGATGTTATTTTCCTACCCTCCATAGCAGGTACACTTAGAGCTTTATTCTTATTCAACACAGCACACATTATTTCCCTAAAAATAATACAAATACTGAACAAAGCAAGCTAGCAATCAACAATCAATGCCAACGTTGCTATGCCACAGGTCACCCAATCACTGCACGGCTTCGACAGCTACAAACCAACCAATGTTAGTGCAACTGTATGCAGACATCTCACCAATCCCAACGTGGCTCCTTGACTGACTAACCAATCATAGCACAGCTTCTACGTGAATGAGAAAAAATATAAACCAAATAAAATAGTGTCTGCTTAATCTAAATGAGTGAAAATCAGCAAATTAGAAACTAAGAATTCTCACAAATCACAGAATTAGTTATAGAATCATTTTCCACATCATCTCTGATCATACTTACTGAGTCACACCGATTCAGACCCCCAGTCCAGCAGAAATATACCCCAGTTGAATTATTCACTCCTGTGCTCTGAAGAGCAATTATCACCAACCTAATTAAACATACAAAACCTGGGAAAGAATCTAGCTAGAAAGAACTCCCTATCTGTGTGTATGAGGTGCCTCGCAAAGCACCCTACCTTAGTGCAGACAAGTTCAACAACAAACATATCTAGAGATCTTGGATTTCGATGAATCCGATAACCAAACCAAAAACAATGTAACCAAAAACTTCTCCAATAGAGTTTAGGACATAGACAAGTACATCAAAATTACAGTAATCAAATCACCAATAGAACCCACAACCATTACAGCATAAGCAAAAAGCTCAAATTCAGAAAGAAAATCTATAACAGATTACAATTTCATTAACTCTCGCCAGAACAGTCTCAAACACACCAAAATCACTCTGTCCTATTCATACTTATGCTCCTTTTTATTCAGGAACAAAAGCAGTACTGTCCAGAGCAACAAAATCAACCAGGAAAATTCACCTCAGAAAATCTGCAAATCTAGGGACAGGACAAAAATGAAGTGCAAAAGCAAAGAGGAGGTGCTCTCTCTCATCTTGCAACCATCCTCTGCTACTTCAAATTTGTTGGCATACCGAACCCCAAAATTTAGACACCCCACAAAAACATAGACGTTCCTAAATTTAACCTCTTCTGGACACCAACCATTTAATGAATCGGTGACGGTGATGCAGAGCTTCTCCGGAAATAATTTCTAAAATCCTCATCACCTTTCCCTGAAGTCACAATTTACACATTTACTCATCAGTGGGGCCCATAACACTGAAACCACTTACACACTTTCTCTCAACTTCATGGATTGGTGGGATTCAAAGGAGTGCAGCTGGATCATAGCGGAGTGTCTAAATTAAGCTAAACTATTTATAATATGTACACCTGCAGTTTAAATTCATTTACCATGGTTCTAGTATTAAAACAATTTATTCAGACACACCACCATTCTAATTTGGATGGATCATGCTAGTAAAAATTAGGCTAAGGATGAACAAGACCAGCTTAATTCTTCATTTATCTAATTTTTATTTAGCAAAGATTCTTTGTCATGACTTATTATATTCACGCAATTAGTAAAATTTAATTCAGGTTAATTAATATAAAATTCAAACATTTAATTCTATTAAGTGAAAGCTTCAGAAATAAAACATTTATTTTAAATTCAAAGGACACTGATATTAGAGAAAAGACATAATAGTTCCCAAACTTTTTCTCCTATCTCACTAACTATCAACCTCACCTAAAGACTCCGTTCCCATTCAGGCTAAGTAAAAATTCTAAGGGAAATAGACAAAGTTCTTACACATCAGGATTCAATCAGCATTTCAGCAGCATGTCAGGATACAAAGATGACATCGGAAAAGAGAGTTTTTTTACTTCATCGAAAAGCCTTCTTTTATACCCTTTTTACTAACTAAACTATCAAATTTTCTGAAACATTTGGGGTCTCTGACAAATTTGATTGGTTCTTCCAAGGGGTGGATAAGCATAACCTCATCACTTCATTATTTGACTTCCGCAGCATCAGCAAAACTGAATATGGCCATTGTCTCTGTAATGTCCATTTCATTCGTGTCCTTAAATTGTAATATTCACTTCAGTTCTCACGGTTTCAATACGGACTTCCATTTTGTTGGCAGTCATTCAGGGTTTCAGGACATCCTGTCCTTGACCCATCTGGTACAGCTAGAGGCTTCGCAAGCTCGCCTGCAGTCTATTTCACAACTCTGCTCATGCTCAGTGCATCTCAAACTCGAGTTCATGCAAGCATCCATTTTTTAGTAGGCCTCAGAGGCCCACACGGGAACTATTATAGAAACAAACACAAATAACAGTTAATTATTGAATTAAAACCCATTCTGTTTCCCTCCCCCTTAACTAAGGTATCCCTGTTAGTTATTACCTAGCAAATAAAGCCACAATTATGCGTGATTTACTTACCCATCTTCATGTTTTTGCCACAAAGGGACAAACACAAAGCACATTTATGCCGCTTTTGGTTAATTTAAAGCTGCGTATTAGTTTAGGACATGACAAAATCACTTTATTAGTTAATTATGGTTGCAACATAAGCAGAATTAGTTTCCCACGTGTACGTGTGTAGGTGTAATTTTATTCTAAGTTGATTAGTATTTCAAACCATTCAATTAGTTCATGTTACTGTTATGAGAGAGTGACTTGACGAGGGGCATAAAAAATGTTGTTTCTACCCTCGCTCCATCAACAGTGTTAAACCTCAATTTCATGAAGGAATGTGTCCTCGAGATAAGGCAGCACCTCCCAACAGTAGAAGCATTGCAAAACAGTCATTTAAGATAAAGTGCCCACTCAATAATTTAGTGATAAACAAAAGTATAGCTAAAACATTTATTACAACAAAAAAAATAGCAGAGAACAAATTGTTTAAATCATGTGTCATAAAGGTTTCTCAGGAATTAAAGCAAATACACAAAATACAAAATCAAAAATGATTCTAAATCCAAAATGAGCAGCAAAATCAAGAGATAATCAGTCAGCTCCCACAGTAGCATAGGAATGATCGCCCCAGAGTTCTAAAAATCAGGAATAGGAATTTTATACACTATTTCTGCATTTTAAAGTATCAAAGCTTTGAACTCACAGTGGCATGATTGAAAGTTTTATTTCTTCAGCAAATCAGAACACCACATTTTTATAGTCACGTTACCTCAACAGCCACGCACGATCCCACTAAATACATTTTAATTCTGCACATTACGACCTAATGTTATCCGGCACTGACAGGAAGTACTTAAATGGACTACATCAGAATGTATGAATAAATAGTTGACTGCCCGCCAGGGGAAGGTCTTTGAAAATAGCAACATTTTGTGATCAAGCTTCACTGTGATCATCAAAAATAGGAATATACAATATCAACTGAATTAACCCAGCTTGTCTCTGGGTGCCTATTCTCTGTGGACAGCCTGGGAAGCGAAATGAGCAGGGGGCCAGAGAAGGGAGGGGTAGGAGAGGAGAAGGCATCTGTGTTTTCTAAAATGGAGACAACAATTAAACATGGGGATTTAAATGTGTTTATTTGTCAGAAATTTTTGGGAATCTAGATAATTCAATTGAAATAATAGATGTCATGTTTTAGAGATTATAAGGGATTTTCTACTTCAAATTATTCTTCCTTGTATAGCTTTGCTTTTCTTTCTTTTTCCTAGATCACTTGTGTGGCATTCCTATTGTATTTTAAATATTTTGTGTTTATATTCATGTTTATAGTTTCAGTCTGTGTTAGTTGAAACTATCCCAAGTTAGTCATAGTTATATGTTGAGAGATCCATTCAAAGAGACCAGTCAACCTTAAGCCATCCATGCACATACTGGGACACATTTACAAGCTTCCATTCGCCCATCCCTACAGTCATGCACCCTTAGACTAAGGAACAAGCAGGCATTCATAGAGAGTAAAATATCTACGAGTCTGATGGATATAAGGACAGCATATCTATAAAGAACTACAGCCTTAGAGGCACTTTTGCACACACTTGTCCAGAGACACAGAGGCAATCACGCACACACACAACATTAACCCTAGTACATTCATGCACAGAGAGAAGCAGGTACACATGTCACTGGACCACCACAAAGGCATCCAAGAACATGGATGGATAGGTCGAAGAGTGGATGAATGAATGTGAAGATTTCTTTTTGAGTTGACTTCATTCAATGGATGGGTAAATGGTAGGATGTAGTGATCATCAAATAAAAGAGTGAGTTGATGGATGCTTGGATAAGTGTCCTATTGATGCAGGTGGATGATAGATATGAATGGCTGGTGTGGGTGAGGACAGTTAGTGAATGGATGGATGAAAATCTAGTAATTAGAGAGAATTAGTATTAAATAAGGAGGAAAGGAAATACAATATGATGAGGGACTGGAGCCTTGTAATTTTAATGCTCCATATTATCATTATTCATATGTGCTCGATGTGGAAAATGTGAATCTGTGTGTCAATGTGTGGCAGTATAACAATATAACAGAGACAATTTATAATCAAAATGGAAACAATGTATTACTTATGAGATTACTTAATGTGTGATCAAGATGTTTTTAACATTCGCCTTACTGCACAGAGGCGTCAGGTTGATTAAACTTTAGAGTTTTCCAAAATGTAATATTTTCTTGAAGGATGTTCTCACATTTTCTTTTAAGTTCTTTTAGGTTTGCATGTGTCTTTTCAATCTTGCTGATTGAAATAGTCTTTTGTTTTAAGCTGTTTTTAAAAGCTAAAAAAAGAAGCAAACTAACCCTTTTGAGGCTAAGCAGAGTGCGTTTAAGAGACTGCTTAAGCGACTTATGGTTTGAACTGTGTTTGGAAAGTGTATGCTGCACTCGTTTTTACTAGAAATACTGATTTATTCAAGTGTGCGAAAAGCAGTATTTTAAGTGTTTTTAGATTTAGATTTGGGCCTTACCTGCTGGCTATTCAAAAGGCCCTGAAAAGTGTGGATTGAGCCTGATTGTATCCAAGGAGATTCTGCTTTAGGAGCAGAGCTCAAAGTCCCTTGGCCTCCAGCCTGTGCTTCCCTGATTCGCCATCTAGCTCCCAAGCAACCCTGAGTCCTCCTCCTCCCACACCTGCAGGATGTTAAGGCCTGTGTAGGGAACCCCAAGACAGCTACCTCCATCTTGTTGCCCCAGCCTCTCTTTGTCATAAACAGTACAATGATCAAAGAACAGAAAAGGTGGTAAGAACATGAACTTTTTCCTGTGTATTCTTGATTATTTACAAATTGCTGAATTGTTTACCTGTGACTGCTTAAATTGAACTCTTGTTTCTGTGCAATCTGTACTTTTAAAACTGTTTGCTTTTCT
The DNA here is from genome assembly GCF_964261635.1 of Lissotriton helveticus. Classification (NCBI taxonomy): domain Eukaryota; kingdom Metazoa; phylum Chordata; class Amphibia; order Caudata; family Salamandridae; genus Lissotriton; species Lissotriton helveticus. The sequence goes on along the minus strand of NC_136069.1, from coordinate 1,599,072,931 downwards.
ACCCGTGACTGTTTAATTTTTCTCCTATTCTTCCCTGCACTGTGCTTAGGACAGCAGGGACAACCATGAGCACCCCTTCCCCTTTGTGTCTATAAAAGTAACAGGCATTTGCAATGCAATTGGTCTTGCATTTGTGAAAATTGGAGCTATTGACATTATAAATGACAATTGCGGAATTATGGGGGTTGGATTGAAAATGTTAGTTGTGGAATTGTGTGGCGTGTAATAGTGTGGTGCAGAGGGGATTTGTGTATTGGAATTATGTGGCATGGTGTGCAGTGGAATTATGCAGTAATTAAGTGGTATTAGGTGTGCTGGAATTATATAGCGTGGGATTTTGTGCAATCACTGGATGTTAACTCCTTGGATGCTCATAACGAGGTCAGCTCGTCATGAGCCATGGCGCTCCGGTGCTCATGACCAGCTGAGCTCGTCATGACCACGCCCGTTCCGTTGTTGGGCAAATTCCCCTGCTATGCTGAGTGTTCCATGAGAGGTGATGTTTTGCTTGCGGTTTGCAAAAGTAGAATGCTCCGGTAGTTTGCTCTCTAAATTCTCAACCCCATCTCTCACTTGCCTTATGCTTTGTACAAATGTAGTGGTAGAGTCTTTCACAAAGACAGTATCTATGTCCTTGTAACTGATTGTATAACACCTCGACAGCACGCATTATTTTATGAAATAAAAACAGTAAGAACTGAAACTCTTTGTTTTGTAGTGTTCTAATAAAGCCATGGGCCTCATTCTGACTTGTGTGATCAAACTCATCATTGGCTTCTATGGTGACAAAACATTTCTCAAGGCCCTCCCTATTTTCAAAGATTAGGTTGACTGTACGAATGCTAAGGTTCCAACCAATTTTCTGTATGTTTAGCATTTCACTCACCACTTACAGCTTATAACGTTATTTAATTCAAACACTGGATGAACATGTTTATTTGAGGTTTAATTCAGGAAAAAGCAAATACTCATAGGGAATACAGGTTTATGTAAAACGTGCAAAATATAAGCAGGAACAATGGCATGGGCGCAAATTCAGGGTGGCGAGTGTAAAAATTCAGGACAAATATTCAGGACAGGATGTCAAAATTCAGGACAAGAATTTGGTGCAACAGGTATGTTTTGCAGACACATCAGTGGATGTCATGCAATAGTATATAAATAAATAGGCAAGGAACATAAGTACAAGTCACTTATTCTACCCCGTCACCGCTCCTTCCCTGTCATTTCCCCTGCCCCGTCACCGCTCCTGCCCGTTCACCGCTCTTGCCCGGTTACTGCTCCTGCTCATGCCTAATCACCACTCCTGCCCGGTCACTTCTCCTGCCTGGTCACCACTCCTGCCCAGTCACCTCTCCCGCCCGGTCACCTCTCCTGCCCAGTCACCTCTCCTGCCCAGTCACCTCTCCTGCCCAGCCACCTCTCCTGCCCAGTCACTGCTCCTGCCCCATCACCTCTCCTGCCCAGTCACCTCTCCTGCCCAGTCACTGCTCCTGCCCCGTCACTTCTCCTGCCGCGTCACCTCTCCTGCCCCGTCACCTCTTCTGCCCCGTCACCTCTCCTGCCCAGTCACTGCCCCTGCCCCATCACCTCTCCTGCCCAGTCACCTCTCCTGCCCAGTCACTGCTCCTGCCCCGTCACCTCTCCTGCCCCATCACCTCTCCTGCCCCGTCACCTCTCCTGCCCCGTCACCGCTCCTGCCCCATCACCGCTCCTGCCCCGTCCACCGCTCATGCCCAGTCCACGGCTCCTACCCATTCAACGCTCCTAACCATTCACCGTTCCTACCCATTCACCGCTCCTACCCACCAAACTGCCACCAAGCCACACCGGGACACACCCATGGACCCTTCACATGCTACTCCTGCAAGTTTGACTGCACCAAGAGCCACACCAAACCGACAAACACCAAACGGACATCCGACACTAACCACCTAAAATGCATCCTGCTCAACACCCGCTCGGTCCACAGACACGCCATCGACCTTTGGAATCTACTAGACACCATTTCTCCGGATGTCGCCTTCCTAACAGAAACATGGATGAACGCCTCATCTGCTCCAGACATCACCATAGCCATCCCGGACGGCTACAAGATCATCCGAAAAGACCGCCCCATCCAAACAGGAGGAGGCATCGCCATCGTCCATAAGAACTCCATCCGCATCTCAACCAACTCCGACGCCAACTTCACTATCGCCGAACACCTTCACTTCCAGATCCACACCGACCCCAACACAATGCTCAGAGGCACCCTCCTCTACAGGCCTCCAGGACCCCGTACACAATTCAGTGAAGACATCACTGACTTCATCACCCCACACGCCCTCCCCTCCGAGGACTACATTCTACTGGGAGACTTCAATTTTCACCTGGAAAAGAGCAACGACAGCAACACCACCACCCTTCTGGACAATCTAGCCAACCTCGGACTCAAACAACTAGTAAACGCCCCCACCCACTACGCAGGACACACACTAGGCCCTATCTTCACCTCCAGCAAGCACATCTCCTTCAATCACACCACAGCCCTCCACTGGACGGACTACAGCTGCGTTCACTTTAACTACAAAAAAACCACAATCCACATCCACCCTCAACCTACTCTGCGAAGAAATTGGAACAAAATCACCATCGACCAGATCTCCACATCGCTTCTCCAAAACACCCCTGCCTATTCGTCGAACCCTAAACAAGCAGCCAGTAACCTCACTCAATGGCTAACCCACAGTGCCGACAACCTAGCTCCCCTGAAAAAACGTCAAATCAAGATAGGCAGTAAAAACGCCCCCTGGTTCAACGATGACCTCAAGAGCTCCAAGAAACTCTGTCGCTCCTTGGAAAAAGCCTGGAAAAAAGACTCTAACTCCATCACCAGAGACGCCTTCAAAAAAGCCACCCGCAGACACCACCAATTGATCCGGACAGCCAAGAAATCCGCACTCAAAGACCGACTAGACAACAACGCCCACAACAGCAAGGAACTATTCAACATCGTCAAAGAGTTTACCAACCCCACCGCCAACTCCAACGACATCACTCCCTCTCAAATCCTTTGCGACTCCCTAGCTTCATTCTTCCACGACAAAATCGCCGACATCCATAACAGCTTCAACAACCATCCCGAAGACCAACCCTCCCAACCTACCCCCAAAGGCAAACCCCCCTCGAACACCCTTTCTGACTGGAACCCAATCTCCACTGAGGACACCATTCGCCTGATGAACTCCATCCACTCAGGATCCCCCACAGATCCATGTCCCCACCACATCTTCAACAAAGCAGACTCCATCATCGCACCTCACCTCCGAGGCGTCATCAACTGCTCCCTCAACTCCGCCACCTTCCCGGAAAGCTAGAAACACGCCGAACTTGGCGCACTTCTGAAAAAACCCACAGCCGACCCCACCGAACTCAAAAACTACCGCCCCATCTCGCTCCTACCATTCCCAGCCAAAGTCATCGAGAAAGCCGTCAACAACCAGCTTGCCGCCTTCCTCGAAACAAACAAATCCCTCGACTCCTCACAGTCCGGCTTCCGAGCCAAACACAGCACCGAAACCGCTATCATCGCAGCAACAGATGACATTCGAACACTACTGGACAACGGAGACACAGTCGCCCTCATCCTCCTTGACCTCTCTGCAGCCTTCGACACAGTCTGTCACAGCACCCTTATACAACGCCTCAACAACGTCGGAATACAAGGAAAAGCACTGGACTGGATCACCTCGTTCCTTGCCGGAAGAACTCAGAGAGTCATCCTCCCACCGTTTAAGTCAAAAGCCACCAAAGTCATCTGTGGCGTACCACAAGGATCTTCACTCAGCCCCACCCTCTTCAACGTATACATGAGTCCCCTCGCGAGCATCGCACGCCAACACAACCTCAACATCATCTCCTACGCTGATGACACTCAACTAATCCTCTCACTCACCAAAGACCCGAACACCGCCAAAACCAACCTACACGAAGGAATGAAAGAAGTAGCCGAGTGGATGAAGCACAGCCGTCTTAAACTGAACTCAGACAAAACAGAAGTCCTCATCTTAGGTACTTCCCCTTCCGCATGGGACGACTCCTGGTGGCCAACGGCCCTAGGAAAAGCACCCATCCCAACAGACCACGCACGGAACCTGGGCGTCATCCTGGACTCCTCACTCTAGATGACCAGACAAGTCAACGCCGTTTCATCTTCTTGCTTCAACATTCTCCGCATGCTCAAAAAAACATTTAGCTGGATCCCCTCCGAAACCAGAAAAACGGTCACCCACGCACTGGTCACCAGCCGCCTGGACTACGGAAACACCCTTTACGCCGGTACCACCGCAAAACTTCAGAAAAAACTCCAACGCATCCAAAACGCCTCAGCCAGACTCATACTAGACATCCCGCGTAGAGACCACATTTCCGGTCACCTGAAAGACCTCCACTGGCTCCCCGTCAGTCAGAGGATAACGTTCCGCCTCCTCACCCACGCACACAAAGCACTCTACGAACTTGGACCCGAGTGCCTCAACACACGACTATCCTTCTACACCCCCTCCCGCCAATTACGCTCTTCCAACCAGGCACTCGCTGCTGTTCCACGCATCAACAAAACCACCATGGGAGGAAGATCCTTCTCCTATTTAGCGGCTAAAACCTGGAACTCCCTTCCCATTCACCTCCGCCTTACTCAAAACCACCTAGCCTTCAGAAAGCAACTTAAAACCTGGTTATTCGACAAGTAATTCCCCACCCTTCCTCAAGCGCCTTGAGACCCTCTGGGTATGTAGTGCGCTATATAAATTTACTGACTTGACTTGACTTGACTTGATTCACCCTCCTACCCCGTCACTTCTCCTGCCCCGTCACTTCTCCTGCCCCATCACTTCTCCTGCCCCATCACTTCTTCTGCCCCATCATTTCTCCTGCCCCATCACTGCTCCTGCCCCGTCACTGCTCCTGCCCCATCTACTGCTCCTGCCCCGTTCACTTCTCCTGTCTGGTCAGCATTCCTGCCCGTTCACTGCTCCTGCCGTTCACTGCTCCTGTCCGGTCATCACTCCTGCCCGTTCACCGCTCCTGCCCCATCACCGCTCCTCCCCCATCACTTCTCCTGTTCCATCACTTTTCCTGTCCCATTGCTTCTCCTGTCCCATCACTTCTCCTGCCCCGTTCACTGCTCGTATCCGTTCACTGCCCCTATCCGTACACTGCCCCTATCCGTTCACTGCTCCTGTCCGTTCACGGCTCCTGCCCGGTTACCGCTCCTGCACATGCCTAATCATCGCTCCTGCTCCATCACTTCTCCTGCCCCATCACTTCTCTTGCCCTGTCACCTCACCTCTCCTTTCCTGTCATCTCTCCTGTCCCGCCACTGCTCCTGACCCATCACTTTTCCTGCCCCGTCACTTCTCCTGCATGTTACTTCTCCTGCCCCGTCACTTCTCCTGCCCCGTCACCTCTCCTGCCCCATCACTTCCGTTGCCCCGTCACCTCTCCATCCCTGTGGCCTCTCCTTCCCTGTCACTTCTACCTGCCCTGTCACTTCTCCTGCCCTTTCACTTCTCCTGCCCCGTCTCTTCTCCTGCCCTGTCACTTCTCCTGCCCATTACTTCTGCCCGGTCACCTCTCCCGCCACATCACCTCTCCTTTCCTGTCTTCTCTTCTGTCCCTTCATTGCTCCTGCCCAGTTGACTCTGTGTAAAATATTGACAAATTTCACATGGTGGCAAGTTCCCCACAGTACTATGTCTGGGGAAAGCTCCTCTGTAATCACTAGCTCAGCATGATATGCTAAAGGCAGAAGGCAGCGCATTGTCATTCGAAAGGGGATAATCAGCCTCAAACAGAATGACAATGGGCCTGCCCTCCGTCTGTGAGAGATCAGGGAGGGGCTTCTGCAGCCTCTAGAGTTCAACAGAGAAGTGCGAGCCGCCCCTGAAAGCTGAAAGAAAAAGTTATCGTTTTTAAGTTGGACTATTCTTGCCGTCCCGGGATGTTTTTTTGAAAGAAAGAAGTAGGGGAACAGACTGAAATAATTTTTTTAAGTAGGGGCACGCCGTGCCCTTCCGATCCCGCCCACTTCTACCACTGAGTAATGCAGCATAAACATTTTGAAAACTTACATATGTGCAGGGTTGGCTAGCATCAGCGTGGGTTATATGTGAAAGTTTCCATTCCCAGGCGACTGACTAACCCATCTTCAGGATGAAATTGGGGAAAGGTTTAACAAAGAATCTTTCAAAAATAGCATGTGGCTTGCTGAGAGTCAGATCCCGTTTGTGGGTCATGGACAAGAAGGTGGTACAGTGGCAAACGCTGTGTTTGGGCTCGGAGGGTGGGTGTAATGCTTTAAAGCGGCGTGTGCTTAACAAAACGAAAGGCAGGCATTAGCTGAGCTCTAATGCTTAGCAAGCGCATGGACAAGATGCCCACCGAAAGGGCCGGGGGAGGGAAACGCTGTTTTTGCGCTCGGAGGGGGGTAAGGCTTCTAATATGAACTAGGTGGGAGAAAGCAATAGAGCATGAAAGAGGCAGACTTTGAATCTGGGACTCTGAGGTGAGCGTGCTGAAGACAGAAAAGGAAGCCATCCGCTCAGCATGGTTTGTAGTTCCTGAGAGCGCGTCTTTAAAAACAACACAGTACAGCGAGAATGCTTCATTTTTGTCTAGCACCTTACGGTTTTGAACACGTTTAGTTGACTGGATTTGTCCCACCAAACCAGGCTTGAAAATAGCATGCTCAGCTGGAGGAATGCCGCCGTTCTATCGCGAACACCGGCCGGCATTAGTACAAAACAAGGAAATAGTCCCTAACTAAAACGATAACAGCCCAGCAGAGGTACTACACTGTAGTTGGTCCATGCTGCTTCCTGCAAAATGGAAGTGAGGTATCGGACCACCAGCCAATCAATGAGCGAGATAAGAAGAGCAATGTCACATTTAACCAATGGCAAGCAAGAAAACAAATAGAAATGCAATGGGTGGAGTTTCATCACTAATACTGAATACTTGATGCCTCGGAGAGGCAGCTGCACTGCCTATGCGAGACCTAAAAATGAAGCAAACTACATCCCCAGAGACTACTCAGAGTGTTTTAAGAGACTGATTCATCTGTTTTATGGTTTAAACTGTGACTGGAAAGCGAATGTAGCACATGTTTTTGGCTAGAAAAAGTCATGTGTTTAAGTGCGCCAAAATCAGTATTTTCAGTGGTTTTAGATTTAGATTACCAGCTGGCTAAAACAGGACCTGAAAGTGTGGGTTGAGCCTGTCTGCTTTCAAGGAGATTCTAATTTCAGGAGCAGCTCTCCCTGCCCCCTGGCCACCACAGCATATGCTTGAGGTCACATGCTCCTTTTAAAAGTTTGCTATTGAGAGTTACATCTTTACTCTGATTGGCTGTTGTAGCTGGTGTTCCTATTGGACTTAGGGTTAGTGTTCTAATTTGCTGATAGGTGTAGGGCTGTGATTGGTCCTTGGGCTAGTCATTCAATGACTTTCGGGCTTAGGGTTAGTGTTCTGATAGGCAGATAGGTCTAGGGTTTTAGATTGGTTCCTGGGGCTAGGGTTTCTATTAGACCTAGGGCTTAGGGTTTTAGTCTCTGATTGGCTGCTACGATTAGGGCTGTGTTTGGCTGTAAGGACCTGGTCTCCTATTGGCTCTAGGGCTTAAGGCCGGGCGTCAAAGCTAAGGGCTAGGAGAAGAAGGTCAGTTGCTTGTTTGGGCTTATTCTTGACTGGTCAGGCCTAGAGCCAGAAATGCTCCTGTTTTGGCCCTTCACCAGCACCCAACTCAACCCATCCATATCTACAAACATATTAAATCACTCACAATAAATGTGCTCTTCTCATTTACTACAAACAAATCCTAGACACACATTTTAATGCCTCAACACCCACTACAAAATCCCACAAACCACGCCCATAAACAATTTTACCCCAACTATCACATATTTGCACCTTCACTGACATGCAAACACCACTCTATCCTATACCACTAACCAATCCACTCTTCACCAACACAACCAAAACCCATACCATATGCAACTATATACCATCCAGAGAAACACTCCTTGCTCTAATTACTGCTAACAGACCCTTTCTGTAACCAACAAACCTATGCTTAGCCTTCCAACTTTTCATCAACCAATACCCTCTTCTTTTTACCAAAAAAACATAACCACACAACCCTACACTCATCTGTACCACACATTATACCTCTTTCAGCTATAAAATCGAACACCAACAATTTTAACGGTTTTTCATCCTCTCTCACACATCACATACACTCTTATCAAAAACACATCACCACGCCCTTCACCTTGCAGCTCCCACTCACCAACAAATGTTCACATACAAATACTTCTCAGAAAACAAATACATCGCCACCTCCTCTCACTACTCTCCAAAAACAAAACATAATACACACAACAGCCCAACAAAATCTCTCACACACATTGCTGTCACAATCTAGAAACATATACCCACTCCCACCTTCCTGAATACACAAATATTACATACCCTAAAACTAATCCACTGGTAAGCTTTCACTCTTTGCCCACACCTAACACATATACATCAAAACATAAACCCTCTTTTAACCACCTCTAATCCATTGGACAATTTAGAAGCTTACAACATGACCCACATGCTGCACCACCACCCCTAACTCTTACACCTTCCACCCTAAACAGACGCAAACAAAATAAACAACATGCCAGTCTTCAACACTTTGCATCTCCATGCCTACTGCAGAACAAGGCTATTCTACAAAAACAAGCACAGCAAAGTAATGAGGGATCCCGTCAGGACCAGGGGCCAGATGTAGGTAAATATATTTTACCGACTCATAAATACCGAATTTTACCGATTTGGTATTTATGAATCGGTAAAATATATGGAGGGAGATGTAGGTAAATCCAGATGTGGATTTACCGAATTTGTAAAAGTCGGTATTTACCGATTCGGTAAATACCGACCGGTAATGCCCATTCATTCCTATGGGCTTTGAAGCCCATAGGAATGAATGGGCATTACCGATTTGGTATTTACCGAATCGGTAAATACCGATTTTCACAAGGGTGCAGGGGGTGTCACTTTGACACCCTCTAGCACCCCCAAAACATGCTCGGGTGCCATGTGGCAGGCATACCTGCCCTAAGGGCAGGTCTGCCTGTCATATGGCACAGGTGTGCATGCATACATGTGCATGCACACCGGAATCGGTATTTTACCATCAAATTGAATTTGATGGTAAAATACCGAATTTGTAGGGCTTGTGGGACTCAGAAGAGTCCCACCTACATCTCATATTTACCGAATCGGTAAAAATACCGATCGGTAAATTTACAGAATCGGTAAATTTACCGAACGGTAAATTTACCGATTCTGTCAACATATGCCCCCTACTTCTCAAAATGCTTTTACCGGTCGGTAACGGCCGAATTCGGCCGTTACCGACCGGTAAAACCCTACCTATATCTGGCCCCAGATTAGGTAACGCAGGCTGGTGGATAGCCTTGACGAATGTGTGACTACAAGAGTCCACCCCTTTGGGAACCATATTAGCTACTTATTTCACATAGCTGATATTTTAACCAGATGGTGGGGAACGTAAGTACGGCTACACCACTGCATGCACAGCACACCTTAGCGGGTGTGCTGAATAATTCACTTGGCCACATACTCCCTTACCACACTTCACCTCTCTTTGGTCCTGTAGAAAACCTCATTACTTTAGTCAAGGCTAAAACATGTCGACCATTTAATGGAGATAACGAAGACCAATTTCATTTTCACAATATCCTGTTTTTTTTTTAACCGTGCCCTAAGACTCCGGGAATAAACATTAACATTGGCGGATCACAGAGGCATCTTTAAATCACACTTTTGGGCACCCCTTCACGACCAACAAAACAAACCTGCTCTGCTGTAATTCAGGCGTCGAAGCACATCTGGGTTACACCCGGCAGCCCAGCTGGGAACCCAATGATGAAGCATGCCACCAACTAGGTTGGTGGGTGAGGGTTCTTCCTAAAAACCCATTGGGTTTTTCTCTATTCCAGTGTATGACACTGAGTCATCCCTGTATGTGGATCCATTAGTGGGTCCGTCCACGTTTTTCTTTATATTCTACGAAAACAACACAGCTCACCAACTCACTCTCAACCACCATCTCCACCGCCTACACATGCAGATCCAATAAAATGTCTTCTTAGCCTGCCGTGCGAGAAATGTGATACAGAACAGCTACACTATTGCTATCCTCAGACAGCTAATGCCAACACTAAGGACACACCAGCTACAAGTCCATAATATGATGCTCACTCTTCTACAAAACACCATCACCAAAACACATTCTCTAAATTGCCTACTAATAAGTGCACGATCACTCTAATAAAGCAAGCATCTTTACAGACCTCCAAATAACAATGCAACATTCCCAGACACACTTCTAGACACAGTTTCAAACCTTATAACCTTATAAACCTTATAACACTACACTCAAACCTATGCATTCTTGGTGACCTAAACATTTGGTTTGGCAAACCCAATATGCCCCTTCCCAAAACAATCATCACTGGCTTAGGTGCACTGAACCTACATCAGATCATCCACAAACCCACACACAGTGCTGGCCACATTCTAGATGTAATTTTTGCAAATGTTGAACTAGTTACCTTTCAAACAATGACTCCAGTCAGACCACCATTTGCTTGCTTTCCAATATATGGCTACAGAATCAACTCACCTAAAACCACCTCACATGAATCCACGTATTGACCATGGAACAAACTCAATTTGAAAACTTAGAAACACAACTAGCATCCAGTACAGATTAAGACACAATACAGAATGTTTAAAAACTATATGAGTGGCAACAGGAAGCTTTTCATATCCTTATACCACTAAGAACGACACAACAGAACAAAAGAAAACAAGCACCTTGGAGAAATATAGAGGTAAAAGAGATGAATCAGCAAATTAGAAAGCTGCAATGCACCTGGCTCAAAACAAAAACCAATCAAGACAAACTTCACCTATAGAAATGTAACAGATTATACACGTCAGCAATCAAAAAAGCTAAGAAAAAATACTATTCAGACAAAATTCAAAATTGCAAAAGTGCCTAAAAACAAATTAATGTGACCATCGGTAATGAAACTGGTGCTCATGTAAAGCGCTCTGATACCTGATATCTTCGGGTCTAGTTTGCGCTATATAAAACTCTAAAATGAAATAAAGAAAGAATTCTATAAACATTCTCACTGAATGTCGTAAAACAAATTGCCTAGAGGGAGCTCATCCCATTACTCAAGATTCCACAGACAAACTGACAAATCATTACACGACCAAAGCGGATATGTTGGACTCTTATTTAAAAGAAAGAAAAAACACCAGCAAAAACAGACCCACCAAGAGTAGGCTAATCCAGCCTCTGCATTCCTTCCAGCAGATATCACACAATGAATTTATGGACCTGGTGTAGTATAGTTCCTATATCCCTGATAGTCTCTGCGCATTGGAATAATATACACTATAGTTTTGACATAGGACCGAGGTCAGTATGTCTCTATCGAGTACATTAAACTTAATTACTTGTGGGTGCCAGCTAACTCAGAGGTCACTAAAAACTTCTCGAATGAACAAGAAGGGATTAGTCTCTGACAACCGCATAAACATGACAACTTTGTTTCCCTTAGAATTGGAACAGTTCTTCTCAGAATCGTGGAAACAATAGATAACAGTTTCACTCAGTCAATCGTGCATGCTTCGTTTCTACAGAGTTACACAGAAATAGGAAGATGGGCGTTTCAATAAAAAGGGTTTACTGGTCTTATTTCTCGTGCAACAGATATGAACTGCTACAATCGAAAGACAGAATGCGAAGTATATTAAGTACAGGGTTAGCAGTAAGATAAAATAATACTGCAATAGCATGGTTTGTAGCTAAGACATATACTCATAAAAATACATACGTTTGTTCGTTCAAACCACCTTATTCGATTATTTAAAATCATAAAAGTACACATATAATCACACATCATAAACTACATTTAAGACAATAGGTAATATTAAAATCACATAAAAACCTAATATAATACCATTTCATATCCCCTTAAAAATACCAATACAAGTGAGTACAAAAAAATTCATGGTTCAATCATAGCTAGGAATCTTAACTTTCTTGACCTTACAGCAGCTACAAAATAACTGGCAATATTAAAAATATTCCATGTGGTATCCAGTAATTGCAGGTACATTAAGGCAGGTTTAACCTGTAGGAACCCCTTGCCTCTTAAGAGTGGAATTATATACTTTTCCCTAATATCAGAGTAATGACCGCAAAAAAATATAAAATGCGTGGTATCTTGAATTGAGCAGCTATCACAATCACAAAGTGCTGCCTTCTGTGGTTTACTCCAGCCATGAAAGGTTCCCAATAAAAGGTGTATCTGATTGAACCGGAATCTAGATAGCAACCAGCGATGATAAGGGCTTGTTACTAGCTTTAGATAGGGCTCAATAGAGGGTGATGTAACTAACAGGAAATGAGCCCTAACCAGAGGTTTTTGTAATTCCTCAGATTCCAGTTCCTGCGACCGTAAGGACAAACAATGCTTTTTAACCCACCTTATATCTCCTTTAACAATGCCCTCTGGGGAATTCAAAAATTTCTGGTCGCCCAAGTTTCGCAAACATTAATTCAACATAGGAAAGCCACTGTATTTCATTTCCCCTTTCTAAAATAATACAGTCTTTTAAAATACGGTGATTAAGCGTTAATTCTGGATTAAGCCAGGTTTTTAGCCAGCAAATAAGTGGAGCCATGCTAATCAGATCGCAAACATACCCCATTCCCAGCTCCTGGTGAACAGCAAATGTTGGGGTAGATTGGGGGATAGACAAGAGGGAGCGAAAAAATTTATTTTCAATCGTCTGCACCTCCTCACCTTGCTTATACCCCCAAATTGCAGCACCATATAACGCTATTGCCAGGCATTTCGCATTATAGATGGAAAGAATCGCCTAATCATCTGTCATCAAACAGGACCGCCAGGTTGGTATTATTATTAAAATTAATTATTATTAAAAAAATGTTGTAGAGCGCGTAGTCACCCGGAGGTATCCCAGCGCTAAGAACCCTATCCTTACAGGTCGGTGGGCCAAGGGGGGGGGGGAGTAAAAGAAGGGGAGGGGGGGAGTGGGGGTTCCAGACGGGCAAAACTTTTATTGGGGAAAAAGGTGAGTTTTCAACAGCCTCCTAAAGCGTAGGTAGTGTGGTTCGTTTCTCAGGTCACGGGGGAGTGCGTTCCAAAGGCGTGCAGTGTGAACTGAGAAGCGTCTTCCGCCTGAGCGTGCCTTCTTAAATCTGGGGGTGATGATAAGATTCTCCTTATCCGAGCAGAGAGATCTAGAGGATTTATAAGGTTTGATGAATTTCCTGAGAATAGGAGGGCCTTGACTTTTTAACAGTTTGTGGGCTAGGCACAGGGCCTTAAATTTGACTCTCTCTCTAATTGGGAGCCAATGGAGGAGTTTTAGTGCAGGTTTGGCCGAGGCTCTGGCCGGAGTCTTGGTGAGGATCCGGGCGGCGACGTTCTGAATTCTCTGAAGCTTGTTCATTGTTGCTTCAGGGGCGCCCAGGTAGATCACGTTTCTATAATCAAGCCTAGAGAGTATAAGGCCTTGAATTAGCAGTTTTTGTGATTTGTGGGGCAAGAGGGGCAGGATATTCCTCAATGATTTCAAAAGCCCGAAACACGTCCCGGCGACTTTCTTTGCTTGCGCGGAGAACGAAAGAGCTGTATCGAGCCACACGCCCAGGCTTTTTACTTCTTGTTTTGGGTCAGGGGGGGGACCCAGACATCCCGGCCAGATGTTCGGGGAAAGGGTGATTCCTTTCTGGCCGAGGAGAAGAACGTCCGTCTTTGCTCCGTTCAATTTTAAGGCTGATCTATTCATCCAAAGTTGGACCTGCGTAAGGCAGTTGAATAAATCTGCTGGTGGTTGGCTGGGATGGGATAAAGACACAACTAATTGTGTGTCGTCAGCATAGCTTACGACGCTCACTCCGAACGGGGTGATAACCTCCTCCAATGGGGACATGTAGATGTTGAATAATGTGGGGCTCAGGGAGGAGCCCTGAGGCACACCACATTGGAGGGGAGTTTCGGAGGAGCGGGTGTTGTTTTCCCATATCTGAAAAGTACGCTGGTCCAGGAAGGACGAAAGCCAGGATAGGGCAGAGCCTTCTACACCGACTCTCTTGAGTCGTTTTATGAGAAGTTGGTGATTGACAGTATCGAAGGCCGCACTGAGGTCGAGGAGGATCACTGCCACTGATCCTCCTTCGTCTAAGAGTGCTCTGGCCTCCTCTACTGCTGCCAGGAGGGCGATGTCTGTGCCCTGCCCAGGACGAAAACCTGTTTGTGAGCTTTTTAGTTTGTTGTTGTCCTCCAGGAACTGTGACAGTTTCTTGTTGACCAGTTTTTCAGCGATCTTGCTGATCCCTGGGAGAAGAGAAATTGGCCTAAAATTAGCCAGGTTCTCGGGATCAAGGGAAGGTTTCTTCAGCAGTGCTTTCACAACTGCCGCCTTCCAGCTCGGGGGCACGACTCCCTGTTGGAGTGAGGCATTGATCAGGTGGGTTAGAGGGGGAACAATAATGGAAGTTACTTCCTTAAGGGTCCGAAGCGGGGCAGGGTCCCTGGGAGATCCACTTTTAATAGAATTTAGAGTATTTTCCACTTCTTCGATAGTAACTTGGCCCCAAGGGGGGAGACAGATGGCTGTCTGAGTGTCCGGGGAGTTGTTTTCTTCGCACGGGCTGGCAGGGGGGATTGAATCAAGAATTTTTTGTATCTTTTCTTGAAAGAAATTCGCCAACTGATGGCATTTTTCCTGATCAGCCTTAGGGTCTGAAGGGTTTGTCGGTCCTGGGTCTGGTGTTCTCAGAAGTTCTTTTAAAATGACGTAGGATTCTTTACTCGAGCAGACTGCTTTTTCTATTCTTTCCTGGAAGAACGTGGTTTTAGTCTTACGGATGGATGTTTTGTAAGTAGTAAGGGAGGTAGAATAAGCCTCTTTATTTACTTTGGACTTATCTTTCCGCCAAGAGCGTTCCGATCTTTTACAGTCCTGGCGCAGGGCTTTAAGCTCCGGGGTATACCACGGAGCCGAGGACACTCTTTTGGTGTGTTTAAGAGTAGCTGTTTTAGGGATTAGTTTATCTAGCGAGGAAGTAATCCAGGAATTAAACTGTTTATCGGCCGTACCGGGCTCGGTAGAGAACTCAGGGGTGGAGTTTGAGAGAGTGATGGCCCATTCAGTGGGTACAAGTTTGTGCCACCGTCTGTCGGTGACCTGGATTTTCCTAGTATGAGGGGTCATAGAGGGGACATCCCAAGAGATAGGGACAAGAAAATGATCAGTCCACGGTAGGGTCAGAGGTGAGCTTGTAGTGATGTTAGCGACATTGGTGAGGACGGGATCCAGTAAATGTCCCTTATCATGGGTGGGCTCATTGTTAACCAGTCGGATATTAAATGATAACAAGTCCTGAAGAAAATCGGAGGCTGTTCGATCAGTGGGGTCCATAAAATGCAGATTTAAGTCACCTACGATAAGGAAATTAGGAGCAGAGGAGGCTAGTTGTGAGACCGATTTGGTGACAGCATTGAGGAATTTCCCAGGAGCACCTGGGGGGCGATAGATCAGTAGTCCCGACAGGGTGTGCGCCGGGGAGGTTTGGATGGAGAATTGGGAGCTTTCACAGTCTTCAATGTGCGCGTTGGAGGTTCTACAGATAAGTTGTTCCCTGTAGATTAAGGCTAGTCCCCCTCCTCTCCCTCTGGGTCTGTGTTGGGTTTGACAGAGATAGCCTGGGGGGAGGGCAGTGACGATGTCCGGATCAGAGCTGTCAGATAGCCACGTTTCAGTGAGAAACAGTGCATCTAACTCCTGATCTTGTATTAATAGGTTAGTTTCGTATGCATGCTTAGGGAGGGAGCGGCAATTAAGAAGACCTATCTTAAGTCCAAATTTGGTTGAGATATGGGTGGATGGATTACAACTCCTACAGTTAGAGAAAGGTTTACCTTCAGTGTGCGTATGGTAGCAGGTCAGAGTTATATCCGGTTGGAGAGCACGAAGCATGTCTCCTGAATACACCAGGCGGTCTGGAGGAGCATCCGACAGCGTCCCTGGGCCTGGGCCCGGTCGGGCCCGGACGGGCCCAGACGGGCTTGCCTGTGGCGCGCCTTCGGCGCGCAAACGGCGCGCCCGCTGCGCCCGTCCGCTGCGCGTACGGTGGATGCACATAATTTCAAGCCAGAGCGGAGGGCGGGGGGCGTGGCCTCGGAGTGGGCGTGGCCTCTTGCCTCGCCGGCAATGGCGATGAAGATTGGTTTTGGTGCCTGGGCTCCGCTGACAGCACTAGGATCCGCTGTGCGGTGCGTTCGAGTGCACACAATGAGTCTTTAAACTGCCAGGAAGCAGCGTGAGTTTTAAAATACACAGAGAATAACGTGACACAGGTGAAGTATTTTAAAAACAAGGATCGTGATGCTCCCGGCTTTCCGCCTCAGGAGTTTAACAGGTTCCAGCGAGTACACTAATAATCAGTGCTTTTATACCGGATTGGGCGGGGGGCGTGGCCTCGGAGTGGGCGTGGCCTCTTGCCTCGCCGGCAATGGCGATGAAGATTGGTTTTGGTGCCTGGGCTCCGCTGACAGCGCTAGGATCCGCTGTGCGGTGCGTTCGAGTGCACACAATGAGTCTTTAAACTGCCAGGAAGCAGCGTGAGTTTTAAAATACACAGAGAATAACGTGACACAGGTGAAGTATTTTAAAAACAAGGATCGTGATGCTCCCGGCTAGGTTGGTAAAGGCCTTCACCCGCTTCACCTCTGCCCCCTTGCAATAGACGGTTTTCACGTTATTTTTGTGTAACCCCATAGACATAACATGTGATTTGCCAATATTTACTACTAGGTCCAGAGAGTTCATGAACTCCCCAAAGGAGTTCAGTACTCTCTGTAAGCCTATCGGGGTACGCGCTAATAGGACGGCATCGTCCGCATATAGGAGAACCGGAATGGCACTGTTGCCTATACGCGGGTCGTCCAAAATGGTGCAATATCCAGGGATTTAGCTATAGCATTGATGTACAAAGTAAAAAGTAGAGGGGCCAGGATGCACCCTTGTCTGACCCCTCTACCTGATTTAAAGTGTCTAGTGCAAGTGCCTTCCTGTGTCATCCTCACGGACGCAAATAGATCCCGATGGAGATCAGCCATATAGAATACCAGACTAGCGTCAATCCCTAAATCCAATAAAAGGGACCACAGCTTTGATCTGTTTACCAGATCGAAAGCTGTGGATAGGTCCATAAAACCTAGATAAATAGACCCCTTAGAGGCTACAGTGTATTTGTTCGTTAATAGATACAAATTAAGGCACTGGTCAATGGTGCTTCCGCCCGATCTAAATCCATATTGGAATTCCGACAGAATCCTATTATCTGTTACCCACTCAGACACCTTAGTTAAAATAACTTTTCCCAGGATTTTAACAGAAGAATCAATTAAAGAAATAGGTCTATAACACCTCGGGTCCCCTCTCTGGCCTTTTTTAAAAACAGTAATGATTATAGAGTGGGACCATGAGGCAGGAAATCCATAAGAAACAGTAGAATTAAAAACATTTGTTAAAATCTTAGCCCAAAGTTTGGCATTGCCCTTATAAAGGTTGACGGGGACACCATCTGGGCCTGGAGCCTTGTTACTTGCAGATTCATGTTTTGCTCTCTCCACATCCTCCTCTTTAAACACTAAATTGGACTCTGGCAAGATATCGTTAGGTGCTATAAAGGAGTTGAATACCCCGTTACTCGCATATATAGCTTCAAAGTGTTTCAGCCAATCATCCTCTGGGATATTAATTTCAAGTATATCATTCTCCTCGCCTGTTAGGAGTGGACTATTAACAATAGACCAGAACTTCGAGCTGTCCTTTAAAACTTCTTTAGACATCAAGCTATCCCTAGCCTCTGATTTAATTTCATTTTTGCGAGTTTGCATACTTAATTTATATTCTTTTCTGAGGCTAGCTATAAGAGCTTTATCCCTGGGTAGAACTTTCAGTGATTTTAATAGATTTTGATGCGCCCTGGAGCATTTAGAGTGAGACCATCTTTTTTATTGTTTACGTTTAGGTTTACCATTAGCGTTTAGGTATAAAGCAACCTGTTTACAGATTGTTTCAAAAGCTCTAATGATCTCCCCCTCTGAAGTGGAGCTGTCCGCACATTTTCTGATATCTTCTTCCACCTTTGTACTCAGACTATCTAAAAAATGCTCCGAGACTATTTTTGCCCATTTTATCCTCCTCCCTTGATCATGAGTTCTCACACTATTTGGTCCCTTGACGTTGTCTATGGCATCAATACGGCAAAGCCTTTGTCTATTACCAGGTTGACCGGGTTGTGATCACTGAAGGGAGAGCTAATTGCATTATAAAAAAATAAATGCCCTAACAGGGCGGGGGATAAAAATATACAGTCGATGATCGACTCACTTTCCCTAGCTTTAAACGTTACAACCCTCTTGTTAATCTAAAAAAAAACTTGGCTCGTAGAGGTCAGCACATGATAAAAGATCCTCGAGAGCCTCACCCTTGTGAGTATGTTCAAAATGAGGTGGGGATGCAAAAGAGGGCCCATGAATTTCATTAATTCGACAGTTAAAATTACACAAATGAATATTAAAATCCCCTAAAAGAATGATATCGACATAAGTGGTTTGTTGTGCTTGGTACACTTCTAAAGACTGAGCCAAAAGGCACAAATGTTCGTTAGGATACTCACTATCCCCAGAGTTATAGAAATTAGCTAACAAAGTTTTATCATGATTTGAGGTAGTGAGCTCTGCTATTAAACAATTAGGAGAGGCAGAATCTAAGATCTTTACAGCACCCTTTAGCCTCACTGAGAGGAGGAGCATCAACCCTCCCTTGGCTCTGCCCGAGGGGGTTGGACGGGCTGGCTGGAAATAAGATTTAAAACCGACCAACCAGAAGTTATTATCCTTATCCCAAGTCTCTTGTAGGGCTACGACATCACAAGCTCTAATAATCTTTAACCAGTTTTGATCACCCCTTTTCGACCGAAGCCCTGCAATATTCCAACTCATTAGCCTAAATTTGGAGTCTACCTCTATAATAGTATCAGGCTCATCGGGATGGAGTCGAGGGGTCACAGTTATAGACCCTAGTCAATCGTTCTCAGTTAAACCGGACAGTGGCCAAAACCTATTTACAAGGGCTAGAGTGTCCTTACTCGTTGTTACCTGGATACCTTGTGGTTTGATTGAGGAGATATCTCCCGATCCTCCCCCACCAGAGAGATGATTCCTATTTGTGGGGTTGAATGACAGCCGGCCTAAACATTCATGGGAATAATGAGGATAGGGTCTTATTCCTCTGTTTAGCTGACTAGGGGGAGGATAAAAAAAACCCAAAGATACTGCCCGAATACTACCCTCCTCTCTCCTCAAATCAGAACCATTCCACAGCATTCGGGGTACAACATGTGGGTTGTTAAAATTAACAATGACGCAATCCCCTTTAATTGCCTTTTCCGAGCTCCCTAACCATCCAACACGCTTGCCATTATGATATTTGGAGAAATGTCAGTATCACCTGCGCAATTTTGGTCACACCATTTTTTAGTGAAGGCTAGAAAGGCATCAGAAGATTCGACCTCTCCCTCCGTCAGTGGGGGTACCCTTACAAGGACTACCACCAACGGGGCTGCTTCAGGGGCAAGATTGATGATAGGTTGGATAACAGTTTGATTCCTAGCCTGTTGGTCCATTTCTTTCCCCCTCCCTCTATATGCAACCAGATTACTTCGCATCTCTGAGTTACTTACTATACTGCTTTGTGGTTCACCAACCCCGTTATTATAGACATCTCGTCCTCTAGGTATGACCAATCCAGTTATCGAGGTTTCAACCGGTGGGGGAACTCCTGGCCTAATCCTTTCACATTGTTCCACATTTTTCCCGGTGCCCACTATTGGAAGCTTTTTGGATTGGCCAGATAACCTGGCAGGGCTAGAGACGCCCTCATGCCAATTTAAAAACGTATTAATTCGTTCACATTTTCCTAATAAATCGGCAACACAAGTGTTCAGAGTGTCAATGATGTCCTTGGCAATACTGGTTAGAGCCGACTCCAACCGGGTAGTAAATATTTGCCCCACCAGGTCGCGAACAGTGGACTCTGTAGTATTTAGAAGAGCAGGTCCTGGGTTTTGTATTGTACCTTTTGGCTCTTTGTTCCGTTTATTTGTACCCTTCTGGGCTTTCTTTGACACTGTACTCTGTTTTTTAGACTGACTTTTAGTGTTCAGGGTGTGGCCAGGGGGATACTAGAGGCATTACTTATAGGTCGTTGAGCCCTATCCTCAGCGGCAGCAATAAATTCTTCCTGTACACCTTTTGGGGGATTGATAATTACACGGGGCTCTAGGGGAACAGGATTTTTCAAAATGACCTCTGAGGAAAGTGATTCTGCTACTCGAGCCGCGTTCTTATCCAGCCCAAGTTCTCTTTCGGCGGTTTCAATTTCTGTCGCCAACACACCTACCGCCGAGGTCAGATAAGAGATAATAGACTAGGACTTCCTGGGGACTTTCGCTTCCCCCCCCGCGCAGTGGAACGAGCTTGTTGGTTAAGTAACTCCCAGAAAGGAGGGGCTGGCAGTCCGTCGCGGGCCCCAAAGCCTCCTGGTAGGTATAGGCGCTTGCTCTTCCCTCAGTGCTCCCCACCGGCGATGAATCTCCCACGGAGTGGGAGGCTCGAGCAGTTCTTGAAGCCCTTGGCAGTTCAGGGGAGGGGCTGGCAGTCCGTCGCGGCCCCCAGAGCCTCCTGGTAGGTGTAGATGCTTGCTCTTCCCTCAGCGCTCCCCACCGACGATGAGTCTCCCGCGGAGCGGGAGGCTCGAGCAGTTCTTGAAGCCCTCGGCAGTTCAGGGGAAGGGCTGGCAGTCCGTCGCGGCCCCCAGAGCCTCCTGGTAGGTGAAGGTGCTTGCTCTTCCCTCAGCACTCCCCACCGGCAATGAGCCTCCCGCA
Organism: Lissotriton helveticus; assembly: GCF_964261635.1. NCBI lineage: Eukaryota > Metazoa > Chordata > Amphibia > Caudata > Salamandridae > Lissotriton > Lissotriton helveticus. Next base: position 1,599,051,804 of record NC_136069.1, on the reverse strand, counting down.
GAGTGGGAGGCTCGAGCAGTTCTTGAAGCCCTCAGCAGTTCAGGGGAGGGGCTGGCAGTCCGTTGCGGCCCCCAGAGCCTCCTGGTAAGTGTAGTTGCTTGCTCTTCCCTCAGTGCTCCCCACCGGCAATAGTGCATGCTTCGTTTCTACAGAGTTACACAGAAATAGGTAGACGGGCGTTTCAATAAAAAGGGTTTATTGAACAGTCTTATTTCTAGTGCAAGAGATATGAACTGCTACAATCAAAAGACAGAATGCGAAGTATAATAAGTACAGTGTTAGCAGTAAGATAAAACAATACTGCTATAGCATAGTTTGTAGTTATGACATATATTAATAAAAATACATACATAAATAACACAGGCTAAAATGTGAATACTCATCTGGTGCTTCTAAATATATCTACCCCAGTGTACCTAACCTAAGTGTAGTACTGTAGTGTGGTTTATGGGCCTCTTTCTGCGTGCATGTTAAGTTAGCATGGCTTATTAGGAGTTTAAATGCCATTTTTCCCTTTGCTGCTTTTTTGCACACAGCACTGCTTAGTTGTTTTTGGGAAGTTAGCTTTCACGAAGGTCTATACATGAGAAAAGGTTTGTTTTTCGACATCCCTAGACATACATCGTGCCCCCAGTCTGTACACTGAGTGCTGAGCCACCAAAGTTATCATAATGTGCGAGCCTGTTTATCGGCGTGTCCGTGTAACACATTCTAGACACAACAATTTGGCAGCTGCAAGCCGAGTAGGATTCTGGTGCCTTTATCATAGCACACTTGCCAGAATTTAACACACTTGGAAGATTCCAGGCATGCAGAGAGACTAACCGATCCTGATGTAATTTACACTTACTGAGCGGACAGGTAAATGGGGTCCCCCTAAGAAAACTCCAGAGATCTTCTATAGTTTTATAATACATAGTTCCTAGATAGGGAGGGTGCTTAAACTAGGCACTTTTATGACCTGTTTTGCACTATCATTGTAATATGATTCCTCCTTTTGTATTTTATGGAATTGTGACCATGCTGTCCGTATTGATCTTATCCATATGTATGCTTATGTTGATTAAAATGATGCGCTTGAGATCACAACGTTAAAATAAACATTTTAACCTTACAGTGTCTCTATTTTACTCCTGTTGAGGACTGGTATGAACGTATAACAAAAGAGTGTTCTCACTTCCCACCATTCCTGAGATGGTTCTAAGTCGCATGTCCTAGTTTGTCTAATCATTAGTTTCTTTGCTATAGGACGAAGAGCTAATGTGACACTGATTGCTAGTCTGGTAGGGGATTTGGGGTACTAAGGTGAGTTTTGGCACACCCTATTTCACTGAAGTCCTAAGTCTCTGTGCACAGTTCTGTGTTTGGGCAGACTCCCTGTTACAGTACGAGGTAAGAAATAGGTGCTGTTTTCTAGCTATAGTTTAGTTTTGCCAAGAGTTCTTCTAGGTTCTGGTCTGCTCCATACCTTAAAATGAGAGAGGCTGGAATCTCTTTCCCGGTCTCGATCTCTAACACCCTGCAAGGGGAGTCAGAAACACTGGTGCTGGATTCTCTGCGAGGAAGATGACAGCGTCTGGTCAGTGCGTCAGGCGGGGACTCTAATTTCTTCCGAACTTGCCGTGGTGAGCTGTGCCTTGCAAGTATTCAGCCAAGCCACGGTTTGCCACTGTAAGTGAAGGTATATTTATACCTTAAAGGTGTTTAGGAATGCCAGAATTGACATAAAAGTCGGGCACAGGAACGTCATGAATCAACCCCTAAGGATTAGATGTTTGAATGCTAAATGAATGAACCATAAATATATATACACATGATGACATGGCTCGTAAATACAGAATAAAAAGGGCCGAAACCATTTCATGTCAGATTTACATGAATCAATTATTGTTGACATGGTGACATATTGTCTCTGGAAGTTTTTCAAAGAATTCTGTTCTCTATGAATAGTTATACTATAAGCAGATTACTGTGCCAGAAAAAGAAAAATTCTAATTTGGAACAAAAAATTAATCATAGGAAAAAAGTTCCAAAGTTAGTCTCTGTTTTGAAAAAATGAAGGCTAAATTCAGAGTTTCTCTGTACACTGTGTGCTAATTCAAAAGTCAGTGTGTGGGCTTCAAGAAAACATGTAATCTTCTATTTCCATAGAAAAAAAATTGCCCACTGTAGGTGAGAGTTGGAATACCTCGTTTAGAAGATTAACCACACATAGATGTGAACTATCTCCTTCAGCATTGGAAGCATCAGCAATATTCGTATCCGATGTTACCTGTATGCCTGTTGTTTCCTCTGGTACCTCAGCAGCAGCAATTTGTGTCTGTGAGACCTCAATGAATGCCATCATCAGGATTGGTAGCAGCTGGGAACAACACAGAGCATGGGCCGTTACCGGATCCAGCAGAGTATCGACATCCTTAGGCATGACTGATGGGAGTGTTAGACAGATGTCTAGCACGCATTCTTCACCGCAAAGCAGGCAGCGTAGAACAGGTAAGATGCAATCTTGCCGGATTGGTCTGAATGACAGAAACCATGTGATATTTAATTCTCGTAGACAAGGGAAACCCAAAATTTGGACAATGCGCTCACAACACTTTATCTCCAGTAGAGCTCTCTCACGGTGCATTGGGTGTCGCTGATGATTTGGCTTGCCATATCGCAGCAGTAGGAATAAAAACCGGATACCTGCAACGAGTGCTAAAAGTAGCAGCAGTCTCCAAACACAGAGTGCACAAAGTTTGGAATGATTCCGAGGACTGCTTGAAAAGGTGCTAACAGTCCTGAACACACGTTCTTAAATACATGTACAATACCGCTCGTATCAGACATATTTAAGATACGTCCCAACATTTCTGAGAAATGTATAGGGCAGTTTGTGTTCAAAAGGGCATGTATCTCGGCTGAAGTCCTAGCGTCTTGTAGATCATAGGTTTCTTTGGCCGAGGTCAGAGGCACTGTTTGTTGCAAAAGAATGGCTTTCATTCTGCTTAGAGTATCAATTCTTATAGAAGAGATGTTCAGTGAAGGCCATGAAGGCGGCTCCCTGGCTGTCTCTATTTGTGGAAACAAGACTTGCATACAACAAGTGAATCTGGATGTAACCGTTACTAGATATGGGATACCTGGCAACATGCCACAGCAGCTGTGATCATTCAACATAAGGTAACTTCCATTCGAAAGTTGGCCAAAAATTGAATTAATTACTGCAGCTGGTGAACCTTACAGGTGGCAGGATAAGTTTGTAGTGGAACCATTACAGGCCCGTGTAAGTTAATACCCTGACATAGGAGAGAACCGCTTAGTGCGTTTTCACAGTTAGTACCACTAAGAAATACTTCACGCACCCCACTCCAACATCTGTGTGTGTAAGGTAAATCCCAGGATGTTTTGATGGATTCTTTATCCAATCTTTCATATCTGCCTGCTTATATATGTTTTAGGCAATACTGAAAATGGAAAGTTGTAACAGGCAGAGTAATTTTACCATGTATGATCCACTCAGTAGCTGGTTTTTCTGCCACTGTGAATAGTAATTTCTCCAGTTTTTCAATGCTCAGCACCGTATAGTCTGCTACTCTTTGTGCCAGTTTGATCTGTTTATCAGTGAGATTGAATTCTGAAAACAGTGACGTAGTGTTGACTAAACGCCAAGGCACCTAGCCTGCACGCAGGTTTTGTAGCATCCAGCCTAATAGCATGATAGAACGTAATTGAGACTGACCATGTTGCAACATGACCAAGTCTTGTACCATAATGTCTATGGCAGAGGATACAATGCTGTCCAATGGAAATATCCTGGACGACAGAGTCCTTAACCCATTGCCTACTACAGCAAGAGATTTCTCTAAATGAATACGATCAATTTCTTGTATTCTTTATGCAGTCTCTGCTTGGGTAACCTTCCATATTTCATTATAAGCAGCGAAAATACCGGCATATATATGAAACGTTTTTGATGCAGTTTTCTTGGTCCTAGCAAGAATTCCCTAAGGTCTGCGCCTTCTTTAAGTATGGATAAGTGTTGTTTTACATCCTCTAGTGTAGCTTTCTGTAGCCAATCAAGGCATAGTTTCCCTACACTGTATGTTGTTACTACCCCTGGATGCTGTCTTTGAACATAGCGTGGGTCTGGCCTAGTGATAGTGAAACCCTGTGTTTTGTTCAGGAATCGATCTTGACAGTTGTTTGTGTCTGTGGGCCAGAGCAACCAATTTTTTCCATTCAGGATCTGATCTGTTGTGATGCAAAATAGTATGTACATCAACCTCCCCATGTGTAGTGCTAATACTTGCAGGTGCAGGTATGGACGAAGTGTTCATGCCTTTGATCTTGGCTATCCCTAGGCAAGACGTTTGTTGGACAGAGTCATTCAAAAACATTATTTGCTCAGGGATGATACAGGCTCTAAACAAAGCTTCTACACCCTGCACTTGCCAATCTTTTGTACCCCAGACAGATTTTGTCTCAATGTTGTCTTTCCAAAAGTCGAAACCCTGTCTAGACAGTTGGGCAATAAAGGCTGAAGAATAAATCTGTTTTGTATTTGTTAACATATTTTTCGTTCCTGTCTTGTTCATATTTCTAAAGTAAAACGTTTCTGTATTTGACAAGTTGAACCCGGAAAAATATGGAAACTTCATTGCAAAGGTTTTTGAGCTACCCTTTGGAGGTGTAGAACAATGTTCCCATTGGTTATACATAAATACATTTCTAGGTTGTTAGATTTGGGGGTCTCTGGTTGGCACAGGTATGCACTTGTGACAAACAGAGACCCTCTCCTCTAGTCAAGGCAAGGGAACTACTCCTCAAGAATAACCCCATCTCACCCTTTAGGTTGCGTGGCGCGAGCAGACAAAGCTAATCCTCAGGGCTTTAAATCAGTTAAGCATTTATGACCACATACAGTAATAAGAATGACTCACCACAAACGGACACCAGGCGTAATTTATGTAGAAAAATACTTAGGCTTTATGTAAAAAAATACTTCATATGCAGGCTTACTTACAAGACCATTATAACGTTGTTAAATGAGGCCAAAATATCTAATAATGCAAAAGTTCTTCAGTGTTTGGCAACAAGGTGAACTGTGGGTCTTTGCGCACTTCGCGCTGGTAAGGCGACCCATTTATACATGTAGGACGGCAGGGAAAACAAACATTGCGGACCCTGGATCCGATGCAAGCTTGCGATCGAGTTCGCGTGTCACAGTACCTTGTTGTCGAGTTTGTTCGCGGCGTTCAGGTGCGGCCAGGTGATGGCAGGCCCGGGACGAGGCCGGCGGTTCTCCGCGTAGGCGTCCGATTCAGTGTTGCCTCGAGGAGCAAAGCGAATGAGCGGGATGGTGAGGAGAGTGCGGGTGGTCCGGGGCGGTGTGCGGCTCATGGGGCGAGGCGTCCGTCAGGCCAACGAGGCGTACTTCTTCTGTACGCTGGTGGGTGCTGGCGTACCTTCGGGTCGACGGGGCTGACTTGTGAAAGGCAGGGCTGGCGCGGCACAGGGCTCAGTACTCAGTGTACCGAGAGGCCTTGAGCGTGCGGTGCGGCCCGGCGAGTGTCAAGGCTACGGAGCGGGGCAGCGGCGTACGTCTTCAAAGTACGCGCCGTCAGGTAATTCCTGCGGGAGGAGTGCGGTGCACCCAGGGTGCTCCGAGCAAGCGAGGCAGACGAGATGCGGGCGGCCCCAGAAAGCACGAGGAGAGCGGCTCGGGCAGAGCAGGGCTCCCGGCAGGCAGGGGCGGCCAGGCATGAGTCGTTTACGGCCCAGGGAGGGGGCGAGGCACAATCACAGGGCACATCTCCGGCAGAGGGGGAAATCCCAGGGAGCCAGCAGTCGAGGAGCGAAAGTAGCATGAGCCCAATGGTCCTGGGGCTCCGTTCAGGGGGCTAGCTCGATATCAAGCCCTTGGAGATTGTTTCAGGTGAAAGTATTCCAAGTCCTTTCTGGTCTTTTCCTCTCCTTCCTTCAGCAAGGCACCAACTGCAGGCCAGTCTCCCAGGTCAGGGACAGTCTTCCTCCTTCAGCTTCTCCTGGTCCTTCTAGTCGGGCAGAGGTTCTTCGTGGTCAAAACAGGATCTGATTTCTTAGGAGCGGGGCTCCTCTTTTTATACACGGTTTCTTTTGTTCTTTCAGGCCAGAGGGCCTTTGCCTAATCCAGTCCAGGCCCTGAGCACTTTGTTTTGCCAACTCTGGCTTCTCCTTTCAGGGAGCAGGGCAGGGACATCAGACGCTCTGCAGGAGGTGGAGCCAGCATTGTAATGACGAGTACAGGCCAGGAGCGCTCTGTTGACAGTCTTCCCCTCTCTCTTTACAAGGTGCGGGGCAGAGTCATCAGTCGCTCCCCAGGGTGCGGAGCCGGCATTGAGGTGGCAGAGCACAGCCCTATTCAGAGTCAAGGGGCACTCCCTCCACCCATCCTGGTGTAATCCCTCTATTCACCACCTGTCATCCCCAGCCCTGTCACTCACAGAAACCAGACAGCAGATACATATAAGAGCAGAGGCAGGCTGAAATGGTGAGGCAAGCAAATACTAACTTTCTAAAAGTAGTATTTGCAAACATAGGATATTAAGATATATACTTTACTAAAATAAGTATTTTATTATTCTGAGTTCAGGCATACTAAACTTGACGTTCTACCATGTTCTCTGAGTCTATTAGGATTATATAGTGTAATAATTCCAGCAGCTCATTCTAGCCTATGGAGAGCAGGTAGCCTTACAATAGTGAAAAACGAAAATGGCTGTAATACACTATTAGGACATGCCACACACATCAGGGCTTGTCCTACCTTATGCTTACAATGCACCCTGCCATTGGGCCTACCATAGGGGTGACTAATATGAAGTTAAGGGAAGGTTTAGGGGCTGGCAAGTAGGTGCACTTGCGCCGTCAGCATGACAGTACCAGACTGCACGCAGGTTCTGCAATGGCAGACCTGAGACACATTTTTCTAGGCCGCTTCTGTGGGTGGCACAACCAGTGCTGCAAGCCCACCAGCAGCATTTGTATTTACAAGCCCTGGCAATCCTGGTGCACTTTACTGGGGACTGACAGTAAACCAAATAAGTCAATCATGGAAACCAATCAATGTATACACTTTACATAGGGAGAGCATATGCACTTTAGCACTGGTCAGCAGTGGTAAAGTGCCCAGAGTCATTAAACCAACAAAAACAGGTCAGAGAGAATATTGGAGGAAGGCAAAAAGTTCAGGGATGACCCTGCAGAGAGGGCCAAGTCCAACATAGGTGATACAGTTTTAGCAAGAAATGATGACCATAATGGTTATAACTATATAGCTGTTCATAGTCTGATGAACCCTCTAAGTATTCATGATTAGTGAATACTGCAGACATTTCTAGATCAGACATCATGTTATTAACAGTCTCTAAGTCCCAATCATCAGAAAAGATACTAGAGGTAATAAAGTCACTTAAAGAAATTTTAAATAAGTGTGGAATCTTCAAAAAGTCCGACGGGCCAAAAATGTCATATTCAGTTTTGTCCCAAACTATACCATCTGGTATAAGAACGGCTGTGATGTTCACTGCTGACAAGTCTCTTGCTTCACGATGGGATGATTTGTGTGGCTGGAGAAGTAAGTTCACTCTTTTACTTGCTGCGTCCCTTTGAATATATTTTCCATTTATCAGCATACCCAGAGTTATTACCCGAGCTAACCAAAGTAGAAAGAAAAATATTCCCAAAACAATCTAAAGTTCAATCCATGGTGAAAACAGATAAGTCTTTTTCAGGTGATGAAAAAGTCAGTTGCTTGTTCTTTGAAAGTTCTTTGTGCTGGCGTTGTTTCAGGTTCGCTGGGATCCTCAGAAAACACCAAAGTTTCAAAGTTAATGAAATAGCTAGAGGCAATTCTGTCAATGGTTGGAATTGCATCAGGATTCGTTGACATTACTGGAACCAGTTGATCACTTGTTACTTCGTTGTAGACAGGTGTATCAGCACGAATTGTTATTTGGGTCTCAAGAGGGATAAGTTCCATAGCAGTGTTGCTTATTCCTTCATTTCTCACTGTAGAATCTTCAAAGGTGATGAGTCTCTCAGTTTGAACCTCTTGGATTGTAGCTAGAGGAGTGCGTCTGCTACATTGTCGGAGTCCACTTGGCCTACTGCTTAGTATCGGCCACATAGTGTGGTTTGATCAGGTCGATGGACACAAATCTTTTCCCCTTTTCACCAGCAAGGGGCGGCAACAGTACTGTTCTTGATCCATGGATTGCTAGTACAGGTATTGGTTGTCTGTAAGAAGGCCCAAATTCCTTCTTGTCCGCGATCTTTTCTCTGACTACATCCCCAAGTTTTGGTATCCAGACGGGCCTTGCTGGGACGGATGTTTTTTCCCCAGTGGTGGTTGGCTTCAGGAACACGTTGCTTTGTTTCGCTCTTAGTTCATTTCAGTCCTTTAAACAGCCAAACGATCTTTGATATTAAATTTGTTATTTTCCACCACTGTGCCTTGCATGTCAAGGTCCGGTACCAACATTCTAGTGCCAAATAGGACCTCATACAGAGTGACACCCCCTGAAAAACTTCTTGGCAAATTATATAATGAGCGTTGGACCCCATAAAGATGTTTGACCCACCCATCACCCGTACCTAATACCCTAGGTGTTGTAGACTCCTTTATGTCCCGGTTTTTTCTTTCCACAACAGAATTTCCCTCAGGATGGAATGGAGAAGAATACTGCAATGCCTTGTCCTAACTGGCCATGGCTTCTTTGTAAGCTCGAAAGCTAAACGTAGGGCCCTGGTCAGAGTGTAGTGTGCCTATTGCGTATGTGCCGATAAAGACTCGCAAATCTTTTATAACAGTTTGAGGGTCAGCCGAGTGCTGAGGCCACATCCACATGAACCTTGACTTAGTGTTTGTGGGACTGTATTTGTCCAAAAGGACGCCTGCATGTAGATAGTCTAATGCTGTCTAACAATGGGTCTGTACTGGGCTGGCTACGTATTAGTCAGTTGTCAGGTGGCGTTCTGTAGTGCGATCTCTATTGCAGTTGATACAGTTTTTAATGAAGATGTGAATCAGTGTATGCATCCCTGGCCACCAGTACATCTCTTTTAAAGTTAATATTGTTTTAGAGATCCCCTGATGTATCAGACCCTCTCCCAAAGCTGTCCTACTTTCCACGTTTGGAATTACTCTATCCCTCACTCCAGGGATTCGAGCAAACGGAACATTGTTCGCATCAATTATATATGAGTATTTGAGTGGAAACTTTTTAGGTAACACTGCACCGCTGCCTTTGCTTGAAGCATTGACAGACAATATTATTTCACTGTCTATTTTAATGTTTGAACGAGTGATTGCAGCTATGGAAGCCGTTTGCACAGCCCCCTTCCCGGCTTCATCAGCCAATTAATTTCCTTCAACGTGAATGCCATCATGTTGATGACTCAGCGTGTGTATCACGTGAGTGTTTTGTAGTCCGTCTCGCAACAGAACTACTTGTTCCCAAAGCGGTTTGTGCTTGATTGTGCCACCTTTTGCATCTTTGAACCCATTTTGAAGCCAATTCTGTAATTATTCATTGTAAGATTGAACACAGTAAAAGGAATTGTACACTATGAGTGTAGGGAATTCGCGATCCGTATTTTCAAGTGCCATTTTGAATGCTTGTAGTTCAGCTCACTGAGCTGTACAATCTCCTAGAGATTGTGTTTTTGTGACCATAGGTCTGAATTTGCCATTGCGCATACGACCTTTAACGATCATGCATGCTGCACTATAAGCTTGTTTACCCCCTATAGCGGGTTCTGCAGATACGTCAGTATAAATTATAAATTCATACTGGTCAAGAGGGAGAATGCTTATGTTTTCAAATAAGGATCAAAAACATATTCATTATCAGTTGCAGCAAGAGAGTTAATCCATTGTATCCATCTGGGATGTAAAGCTTTTGCATTCGGAATGCTCGCTTTTGTAACTGCCTCTAAGGCTGGTACAGGTGTCATGACCATAATGCATTTCCCCTGTGCTAGGGCTCTTTCTTTTGCTACAGAGGTTTAAACAGCTGTCAGAATTTTTTCTGTCAATGAAAATTTCATTTCTGCTTCTGTGTACAAATGTGATTTGTATGCAATTGGTATTTTTTCACCTTCGTTAAAAGTTAAGTAGGTAAATCCGCATTGACCCGGAATGATTTGGATCACTAAGCTGCGTACGTTTGTGCGTGTTTGTAAGTGTTTTGTTGCTAACATGTCAGCTTGAAGTGAACGCAAAATTTCTGTGTGTTCTTGTGTCCAATTTGTGATTTTAAAATCAGGTTTGAATAATTCGTAGAGAGGTTTAACCCATTCTGCGTAGTTTAGAATGTACGTTCCTCCAAAATTTAGGAAACCTAGAATTGACTGTAAGTTTTTCAGTGTTTTTGGTGGTTGGAGCAGCGCACATTGTTCTAAAAAGTTGGCTGCCAGGCTTTTGCCTTCACTTGAAAGATCATATCCTACAAAAAGGACATTTAGGTGAGCAATTCTTGTTTACTTGAAATTGAATTTGTAGCCCTCAGAGGCGAAGCCCAGTATAATGATATTCACCGTGTTCAAGTGCCTATCCAGGTAATCGTCTGTCAGATAGATGTCATCGACATATGACAATGACTCATCATCAAACATTTGTATTAACTCTGTTACCCTTGCTGAGAATAACCCCGGGCTGTTCTTGAACCCCTGTGGGAGTCGACAAAATTGAACCTGGGTCCCCATTATTGAGAAAGCTGTCAAATACCTACTTTCAGGTGCTATGCTCTGACCAAAGAAACTGTTAGAAATATCTCATGTAGTTTTATATTTTTACGCACGTTATTCATTAATGCTGTACTGTGTGCATTTTGTACTACAAATGTTTTACAACAAGAGTTTAGGTGTCTGTAATACAAAACTAGACGATATGTAATGTCTGGTTTGGAAACAGCAAACAAAGGAGTGTTCATTGATGAGGTGCATGTTTCAATCACCCCTTGGTATCCAAGTTGATCTAAGATCTCCCTGACCTGTTTTTTAGCTTCTTGCTTAATTGGGAACTTCCTTTGTGCAGTCAGTTGATTTTTTAAATGGATCTTGTGGTGAGGTGAGTCCTCATCCCATCCTGCATGATGTTTTTATAATGCTGGGAATTGGGCAACTTCCCATTTCCTGGCATAAGTATATTTTAAATGTACTGGAACATGGTTGGAGAAGGCTGGTATTATGATGTCCTCACCATGTGGGCACACCCTGACAAATTCTGGTGGCCAGGCCTGTTCTGCTAGAAGTATTTCATAACCCTTTGAAAGATGCTCCAAAAGAGTGCTTTCACTTTTCTAGGTATGTCTCCCTTCATCCTGAGTGTTATGTCATATAACCTATGTGGAGAGCTAACCCTGGTGTCTACAGTCTCAACTTGAATGTCCTCATTCAAGTCCACAGTCTCCAGAAGTCCCATCAGGTTCTGGCGAGCTATTGTTACTTCTGCTGCACTATCCAGCATTGTCTGAGCCTATTCTTCGTTCTTGAGTTGTATTCTCAGAATTCTCGGCATGTCTCATCTTTAGACCTGCTACCTTCTTCTTTGTGAATTGAGGTTTTGGTTTGTTTTTCTGAATGTGCTGATCGTCTTTGGACTTCATGCGTTCTACCTTGTGCTCTGACCGTCCTCTTCTTTTGGATGTCTGTGACAATATCTGAAAGGTACGAGAGGAACGTATATTAGTATCTTGATACCTGTCAGGTTTTCTCAAATTATCCCTATTCCTGAGGTTGTACCTCCTTTCAGAGGGCTTCTTTTGAGGAGACCTCCCTCTGGATTAAGAACGTTTCTCTTTTGAATGTTGTTTGCTATTATCCCACTTCTTTTTTAGAAGAGGTAGGATTGTGTTTAATAGAGTCCTTCTCAGGACCTTCAGACAGTTGTGGTTCAACTGGTTTCCCACCCAAACTGTCTCTGCCTAATTCTTTATAGGATTTTTCAATTATTCTGGCTAATTCTTGTGGTTGTTCTGTTACATTAAATTCCCTTCATTCCTGGCAGATCCCCACTGATGCTGCTTCTCTTTTAATATTAGATAATATTATTGTTGAGACCTGGTCGAAATTTTTCAGTAACTTCATACCCAAATTCAGAGCAGGTTCTGCCCCATATTCGTTTTGAATCTGTTTCAGGAAATCAGGTATTACCGCCATAGATGGAACACCATGTGTTTTAGTGTAGATGGCAGCAAAGACTGTGCCCCAAGTGGTGCAGTCTTCCAGATGTGATGTGAGCCTCATTGGTAAACAGATTGTTAGAATTCTGTGTTTCTCATAAGGGCTAGTATTAGGAAATACTGCTTCAATCTAAATAATTATTTGAGCTATCCAGAATGGAATTAGTTAAGGTTTTGTGGGCATGTTACCCATGACTGCGTGTAAAGTCTGTGGAGTGATTTTTAGTGTATTCCCCTGGTAGAAGGTTTGTTGTGGAATAACTAATGGTGGTTAGAATGTGAAAGTCTGCAAGACAATTGTCTGTAGATTTTAATTAACTCTTTGAGTTGAGCAAGTAATTCATCATTTGACATTTCTTCGATATCAGGATGAGGTGTGTAACCAGCTAAAATCGGCCATGTTGCTCCTGGTCTACCTAGTGGTAGTGTGAATTAAATGTTTTAGGGCACCTTTAAATCAGAGCTCATGCCCTTGGTATGTGAGTGGAATTTAAATATCCTCGAATTGAATATATTCCTCAGGTGGATCATCTTCTTTGTAAAAGTGAAACATTTTAGTTACGGGATGTGATTCAGGGAATACTATCCATGAATAGAATACCTCTGTCTGGTGAGATTCATGTGCCTCTATCATAAAAACTGCTCTACCACCTCTTGGTGTTAGGCCATGTCAGATAAGTTTTAGAGTGATGGCTCTCCTTAAATTTGGAGGAATGATTAAAGCATTCTCATCGGTTTCATTAAAACCTGTAAATTTAAAAGCTGCTGCGACTTCGTCGATTACAGCTCCACCGGTTTCGGTGTTATTCTCGTTATTAGACATTGTTTAATGAACAATCAGAGCAAATTTCAAGGGAACAAAGATAAGGTGCACAATATTTTGGAACACTGTATCCTTCAACGTTGAACAAACCAAACAGCTAATAAATAGGATTTTCATCCTACTCAGCTATGTCGGATATTATCTCTACCCACTCCAGACGTCTTATGGAGTATTATGAGTAGATGGTCTCTGAGAAAAGCACGACTGAGTTACTTCAGTAGCTAGCGTTAAATTAGTGCCTTACCAAACCGTTGGGCGCCATGTAGTGTAGTTCCTATATCCCTGATGGACTCTGCGCATTGGAATAATATACACTATAGTTTTGACATAGGACTGAGGTCAGTATGTCTCTATCGAGTACATTAAACTTAATTACTTGTATGTGCCAGGTAACTCAGAAGTCACTAGGTGTGGCGCCGCGGCCAGGGCGACTGACGCTGGAATCTGGGGATCAGGGTTCGATCCCCGGCACCAGCGGCAGATTAGCCCAGCACCATGTGACTCTGGGCAATAGCTCGCTTAATCTTCCCGACGGTCCCCAGCGCCTAGAGACCCTTACGGGTGATTGTGCGCTTTACAAATGTGGACTTTACTTTACTTTTACTAGATACTTCTCAAATGAACAAGAAGGGATTAGTCTCTGACAAGCGCATAAACATGACAACTTTGTTTCCCTTAGAATCGGAACAGTTCTTCTCAGAATCGTGGAAACAATAGATAACAGTTTCACTCAGTCAATCGTGCATGCTTCGTTTCTACAGAGTTACACAGAAATAGGTAGACAGGAGTTTCAATAAAAAGGGTTTATTGAACAGTCTTATTTCTCGTGCAAGAGATATGAACTGCTACAATCGAAAGACAGAATGCGAAGTATAATAAGTACAGCGTTAGCAGTAAGATAAAACGATACTGCAATAGCATAGTTTGTAGTTATGACATATATTAATAAAAATACATACATAAATAACACAGGCTAAAATGTGAATACTCATCTGGTGCTTCTAAATAGTTCTATCCCAGTGTATCTAACCTAAGTGTAGTACGAGATAAGAAGTAGGTGCTGTTTTCTAAAGTATAGCTAGCTATAGTTTAGTTTTGCTAAGAGTGGGCAAGAGTTCCTCTAGGTTCTAGTCTGCCCCATACCTTAGAATGAGAGAGGTTGGAATCTCTTTCCAGGTCTTGATCTCTAACACCCCGCAAGGGGAGTAAGGAAACACTGGAGGTAGATTCTCTGCAAGGAGAATGACAGCGTCTGGTCAGTGCGTCAGGCGGGGACTCAAATTCCTTCCGAACTTGCCTTGGCGAGCAGTGCCATGCTGGTATGCAACTAAGCCGTGGTTTGCCATGGTAAGTAGAATGGATGGACGCACACTGCTTGAAACTAAATGGATCTAAAACGGAGGTAATGGTTGTGGGTGGGAACAACCTGAGTTGGTCTCCAGATTGGTGGCCTACCTGTCTGGGTCCTAGGCCTGTTCCCTGTAAAGAAGCCAAAAACCTGGGTATATGGGTTGATCCCACTCTGTCCTACGAAGGGCAAATTCGTTGCCTCGTAGGAAAGTGTTTCGGGGTTCTGAAAACACTAAATCGCACCCTTGATTTACTCCCGCTGGGTGCTAGACGCACTATGACTCAGGCGCTGGTGACATCCCGTATGGACTACGGGAATGTTTTATTCCTGGGTGCTACAGAGCACAGTCTAGAGCGCCTACAGGTCCTCCAAAATACAGCAGCTCGTCTTGTTCTTCGACTCCCCAGAAGAGCAGCATCGAAACCAGCATTAGCGACTCTACACTGGCTACCGATCAAAAAAAGAGTGATGTTTAAAGCTCTCTTAATGTGCCATAGGATACTCCAACATAAAGCCCCACCCTATCTGCAAGACCTAGTACTTAGGTATGAGCCAACCAGAGCCTTACGCTCAGAGGGGATGGGTCTGCTGACGATCCCCGTGTAAAAAGAGCAAAGCTAGGTAGTCGCTCCTTTAGAGCTGTAGCGGCAAAAAACTGGAATGTTCTCCCGACATCTCTAAGACTGGAAGAATCAGAAACTAAATTTAGAACTATGCTAAAAACATACTTCTACAAACTATAAGCAGCTGATAAGGCGGTGGGAGTTGGGATATCTGCTCTGATAACTTGCTTCTCCACAGCGCGGGGACACGCCGGGAAGGCGTCACCAGGCGCTTTATAAACTATCTTATTATTATTTTTATTATTAAGTGAAGGTATATTTATACCTTGAAGGTGTTTAGGAATGCCAGTATCTATGTAAAAGTCGGGCAGAGGAACGTCATGAATAAACCCCTAAGGAATAGATGTTCATGCATAATAAATGAGTTCTTGGAGAAATCAATAATCCAAGCAAGGGGACGTCCTAAAGGCTTAAGAGTCTAGTTTTCTATGCCTAAATAAGGGCAATGTGAATTGTGCCTATATAAGGGCATAAATCGGGAAACCTATATACGGTATCTAAATCGACACAAGACACTGGTAAAAGCAAGCACCCCTTCTGACCCATGTCTACCCCAAACCTTCAAGAAAATTCTTCTAACTCCCTCTGCTGCCACATCAGTAAGAAGAATCATCAACAATTCCTTGACTACAGGAATATTTCCCGAAGATCTGAATAGGTAATACATATGCCCATTACTAAAGTAGACAAACCTGGAGCCCTTAATCCCAACAACTACAGACTGGTTAAAATTTACATTTTCTGAGCAAACTTATTGAAAGAAAAGTATTCTCCCAGATGTCACAATTCCTTAAAGATAATTCCATACTTTCAGACTTCCAAACAGGATTCTGTCCAGGTAGGGGCAAAGAATCTGCCCTCTTTATGATCTGGGATGACCATAAGAACACAGTTGACCAGAATGGCGTAGCTGCACTACTTCTCTCAGCGGCCATTGACACGGTTGACCATGAAAGACTCTATGAAGCTGGCATAGAGGGGACTTCGCTAGACTTGATCCCATCCTACCTTCAAACAGAAATATTATCATCCACACCCCCCCTTCTCATCCAAACCATACTTCACAAAAGCAGGGGTCCCTCAAGGCTCTATCATCTCATCCATGCTTTTCAACATCTACAGGAAGTCATTACATGCACTGATCAGTCAACTTCACCTAACATGCTATAACTATGGAGCTGTCACACAAATACTCCTTCAACTGGGAAGTCACAAAGACATTGGAAAATCACACATTTTCAGTTGCCTCAGAGCCGTTGATCAGTGGATGACATGGAGCCGACATGGAGCCATCTCATATTGAATGCTTGCAAAAGAGAAATACTCTAATGTGGTGATTAGAAAAATTATGACCCACTCGCCTCCGGGCATGATGTTCTCGAATGCCACCTAAAGTATCTAAGGAAGTAAAAAACAATGCGAATAACCATGGACTCTAAGCTATCAATGAATGCCCAAGTGGACAAACTAGCAAGATTAAGCTTTGTTACTATAGAAACTCTGCAGCGCATCTTCCGCCACCTTGGATTTCCACACAAGGTCCAGGCTACCTTCTCTCTTGTTCTGTCTAAACGTGATTACATCAATAGCCTCTACCATGCATCATCTTTAACAAGTATGAAAAGACTTCATTGGATTCAGAACTCTGCTGCACAGACTAATCTTACTTATAAAGCCACATGCCCACATCTCTCCTGCTTTGAAGGCCCTGCATTGGCTACTGGTTGCCAGAAGATCCACATTCAAGCTGCTTAGTATCACCCACAAAGCCATACATGGAACAGGACCACTGTTCATCAGGAATAAAATCACCAAATACATTTAACAAATTAACCTCTGCTCTAGATTTGCACCTCACCCCAAAATCCCACCAGACAAGGAAAAAACCATAGGTGGCACATCATTCTCTGTTCAAGCAGCCAAACAATGGAACTCTCGGCCCCCAAACTTAAGATATATCGATAACTACCTTATCTTCAGATGACTACTCAAGAGTTGGCTCTTCCCCACATAAGCAACATCCTCAAACATAGATGTGCAGCGTGTCCCTGTGTATGAAAGCATTTATTTTGGCTATTTGTGTGTACCTACATATGTTTATTTCCATGTATATACATGTATAATATTTATGTTTGTGAATAAATAGATATTCATTGGTTCTGCTTGATAAGTGTACTTATCACTAATGGTTATATTATTCCATGCTTAAAATTATATAGGTCACTGCATAAACAAGTATGTTTTTACCATTTATTTATTTTAATTTTATTTATAACATTTCTAAAGCGCGCTGCAACCCTACGGGCATCCTGGCGCTGAAAAAAGCATCTGAGGAGCTGAGCAGTAAGGGCAAGTGAGTGGAAGAGCTCTAGGGAGGTGTGACATTAGGAAAAAGCCAGGTCTTTATCCTTTTGCGGAAGAGCATCAGTTCGTTGGTTTTCCTAATTGCCAGAGGAAGGCTATTCCAAAGGTGGGCTGCCGCTATGCTAAAAGCTCTGCCACCATGAGTAGCTTTCCTGATCCTGGGTATACTAAGGAGATTGGTGGATGAGGAGCGGAGGGTCCGTGTAGGTTCATACCACTTGAATTTGGCCTGAAGGGGTTTAGGACCTAAGCCATGTGCTGCCTTGAAAACGGTACACAGGGATTTGAACCGGATCCTCTGCTGAACGGGCAACCAATGCAACTCAGCCAGAGCAAGAGTGGTGGAGGACCGACGTCCTCGAGAAAGCACCATCTTTGCAGCTGCCGCCTGGATGCTCTGGAGTCTGGAAATCAGATAAGCAGGAGATTCCAGTAACAGAGCATTGCAGTAATCCAGGCGGCTGAGGATGATGCTTCTGACCACGGTTGCTCTGGTGTGTGCTGGAAGTAAGGGCAGCAGCTTTCGAAGGCCCCGCATTAGAGCGAAGCAGCTGCTCACCTGTCTGTTGACGTTGGACTCAAGACTCAGTTTGTCATTGAGATTGACCCCCAAATTCCGCACCGTTGTTACTGGTGCCAATGGCTCACATGAGTTCAGAGGCCAAAAGTCAACGGGCAGGTTTCTGACTATTCTTCCCACTTTGCATTGCATTATCTCAGTTTTACTGCTGTTAAACTGTAGTTAATTTCTTTTTAGCCAGGTTGCCATTTTCCTTATGCAGGTGTGGAAGGTCTCAAGAGATTCTGCATGGGCACCATCAAGGGAAATCATCAGCTGCGTGTCATCCGCATAGTTGATCACACTAATGCCGTGAGCCTTGATGATGGCCATCAGGGGCTGCATATAGACGTTAAAAAGGATCGGGCTGATCGCAGACCCCTGAGGAACCCCATGTGGGACCATAGCAAACTCAGACTGATACGGGGGCAATGCCACTGCCTGCCATCTATCTGACAGGTAAGAGCGGAGCCACTCAAGTGCCGTACCCTCTACTCCAGCGGTTTCCAACCGAGTCAGCAGGATGTCGTGGCTCATCGTATCGAATGCGGCGGACAGGTCGAGCAGAATCAGAATTGCTGACTCTCCCCTGTCCGCCCTCATTCTTAGGTCATCCAGGACCATCAGTAATGCTGACTCGGTTCCATGGGCTGGTCTGAACCCGAATTGCTCCTCCTCAAGGATGTTATTAGTTTCCAGGAAGAGGGACAAAGACCTACTGACCATCCGTTCCATGATCTTTACTGGATACGGCAGGAGAGAGATAGGTCGGTAGTTCTTATGGCAATTGGGGTCCAGATTGGATTTCTTTAACAGGGGTGTGACCACTGCCTGCTTCCACTCCCTCGGCATAGTGCCTGTGCAGAAGGATTGTACACATAGCTGGCGTAGTACAGGAAAGAATTCAGCCCCCAGTTCTTTCACTATTTTGTGGGGTATAGGATCCAATGGGGATCCAGATGTTACCTTAAGGGCTAATTGCGCGAACTCTTGTTCTGCGGGGGTATCGAATGTGTCCAGGATAGCCCCTGGTATCATGCGTTCTTCTATTTCCTCATCCCTCTTATCATTCTCCATGCTGCTTTGGTGCTGCACTATGGAGGGGGGGGGGTGTCCTCCATACTTTCTATAAGTTTGGAAATCTTTTCCCGAAAGAAGGAGGCCAGACCATCACATAGTTCCTGTGAAGGTTTGATATTACTGTTAGTGCAAACAGGATGGGACAGATCTTTTACAACTTTAAAGATATCGCGTGATTTGTTGGAGCTTTTTAAGATAATAGCAGCAAAGTATTCTGCTTTGGCTGTGGCGATCTCTTTCTTGTATAGGGTTATTGTCAGCCTCCAGAGTAGTCTATTCTGTTCTTCGTAGCCTCTTCTCCATTGTCTCTCTGCCCTTTTACAGACGTTTTTCAGATCTTTTAATGTATCTGTATACCAGGGCGCGGAGTGGCTGCCTCTTTTCCTGATTGCTTTCAGGGGAGCTATACAATCAAGTCTCTTGGTTACATGGTCACAAAGTAGACTGTAATTCGTAGCAATATCATTCTCTGGTTTAAGGAGGGTCTGCATCTGAAAGAGGTCCGTCTCCTTTTCTCCTTTCCTCTTTAGTAATCCCTTCTAATCGCGGCTGATAAAAGTTCTAACTTGTGTATTTACTTGATCTATATTGCCCAGGGTTTGGATATCAAACATTATGAGATGGTGATCTGACCATCCCACTGGTTGGATTTCTCCCATGGCTATGAGATTTTCTTCAGTGAAGATTACGTCTAGAGTGTTTCCTTCCCTGTGTGTGGGAGCGGTTACCCATTGTTTTAATCCTAAATTAGCACAGGATTGTATGATGTTATAGTAGGCAGTATCCAAAGTGCCGTTAATCCATAGGTTGAAATCCCCCAGAACTAGTACTCTGCTGTGGGTGAGTGTCAAGTTGTTAATGACTGAGATTAATTCCTGTTGTTGCATAGCATTAATGAACCCTGGTGGCCTGTAGCAGATTAGGCCAGTGAGGCAGTGACCTGAGTCGAGTTTGATTGATATCCCAGATAATTCAGCGCAGGAGGTTTTGTCTATGTCCAGCAAGGCAATGTTCAATTCCTCCCTAAAAATGATTCCCGTTCCTCCCCCTCGTTCCTTGGGCCTTGGGTTATGGAGAATCTTGTACCCCTCTGGGCATGCTGGACCTAGTTCAAGCTCTAAACCAGCCACCGTCCAAGTTTCTGTTAGGAACAGAATATCCAGGTTATTGGATTCGATCAAAAGCTGTATCTCGGTGGCATGTTTGGGAAGAGACCTAACGTTTAATAACCCACTTCTCAGCTCTTCTTTGGATCTGCATCCTAGTTCTGGATGCAGTGTCTCGCCAGATGGAAAATGGTTGTTATCGGAAGCTTGGTTTACTTTGGCCACTAGATCGATTGAAAGGGGGTTTATATGCGGTAGATAGGTAAGACAAATTGGGCAGGAATCAGTGTCTTTAGATTTCAGGTTAGGTGCTAATCATGGGCAGATTGCCTTACCTGATAATGGGTCCAGCCCTAATAGTGTCTCTCTGCTGTATCTAAGTGCCACTTTGTCTGGAGCAATTTGGCCAAGGGGGATGGCCCTGAGCCCGGGCCGAGCACGGACGGGCGCAGACGGGCTTGCCTTTGGCGGGCCTTCGGCGCGTCGCCGGCGCGCCCGCTGCGCCCGTCCGCTGTGCGGGCGTGGCATTGTGTTTTTTTAAGGCAGCCGGAGGTTGCCGACGACTAGAGCGCTACCCCCAAAATGGCCGTCAAACTCGGGCCACAGGAAGTGAGGGTGCACTGGTGTTGTGCCTGCCTGGGGCTCCCTCCACACAAACAGCACAAGCTGCGGTGGACCGGGGAGGGGCGGCGCTGAGTACCAACAAGAAATAAATGTGAGTAGATTTCAGGCAGTATGTCAAGGTACAATGTAAAATCAAAATCGCTATTACATCAGCGTTTTAGCATAGATCAGAGACAGTAATTAAAATTTAATTTTGTGAGCAGTGTCTAAAAAAGTGCTTCTTACTCAAGCCTTAATGCGCCTATCGGCGCACGATCAAGAAATGTTTCTTCCTGTCACATAAACACTCACTCGCAATGCTGCACGTATTTCATCACCAGCTTTCTAAAGCGGCGATGCTCTAGCTGTGCTTTTAAGGCAGCCGGAGGTTGCCGACGACTAGAGCGCTACCCCCAAAATGGCCGTCAAACTCGGGCCACAGGAAGTGAGGGTGCACTGGTGTTGTGCCTGACTGGAGCTCCCTCCACACAAACAGCACAAGCTGCGGTGGACCGGGGAGGGGCGGCGCTGAGTACCAACAAGAAATAAATGTGAGTAGATTTCAGGCAGTATGTCAAGGTACAATGTAAAATCAAAATCGCTATTACATCAGCGATTTAGCATAGATCAGAGACCATCACTACTTATCTGCAATTGCTTCACTATTGAATTATTTAAAAAAAAACAAATTATACAAAAAATATTTAAACAAATAAATTGGCTTGAGGTACAGCAATGTCTGAGTTTATTAAATACAACTTAAATTTACATATATTACCTTCTTATACATATATACCTTACTAGTACTTATGTTTCTTCAAATGTATTACTTTACTTCTAATTTAGCATCTCCAATGCACTACTGTATATCTTACCCTATACCTATCACAAATCTGTCCTCTACTTCCACTCTCTGACTCACTCCAAACCTCATTCTACTACTCTCTCAAATGCACTACCGTATTTCTCAACCTATATCTCTCTCAACATATCCTCTACCTCCACTCTCTGACTCATCCCAAACCCCATTCTACTCCTATGATCCCCCAAATAACCCTTTCTAGACTCTTCCATCCTCTACCACTCCTTGCACCATCTCAAACCTCCTTTACTATTCAGAACTCACAAACAAGCCTCTTTAAACCCTTCCCTCTGACTCTTCCCTCCCTCAAGATTCCCTCTACTCATCCCACACCTCCTCCTACTGCTATAATCCCCCCCCAAATCTGGTGGTTTGAATTAATTATGTGTTTCTGAGAATATTGTAGCAGATTCTGTTCTGTCGTCGCCCCGTGAACCTTAATTTGGTTCGACTGATGCTGACACCTTTCTTTAGAATTTCTCCTTGTCACTATCAGTTGCTTATTCAGTTTAGGGAAGTACCTTTATGGAACCAATTTATTTTCTGTTCTGTTCTTTGTATTCATCATATTTTGCATATTCGAATAGATAATATACAAATATAGACTGCATGATGGAGCTGATTTATTTGCTTATTTGATAAACTGTTTTGTTGATTGATTAACTTGTAACTTTGACAAACTTTTTATTTAATCTTCATGGTTTGGACAACATTCTCTCATTTGTTCTTTTGGAACCAAATTGGGTTCACAGTAATCTAAATGTGGTGCTAATATAAGCTAATTGTACCCACTGCCAGTGGATAATAAAAGATCAATATAACAAGTGCCGTCACCTAATAGACTATCACACCAGAACCTACAGCTATAGTGAGCTGCGCCAGATCAGTACTATATGTTCAGATATGGGAAGTAAGGCATAGGACAGTATTGGAGATACATTGACCCTTCTTTTGGAAAATGCATCTTCTTGAGCTCTCGCAAGGAAGGGTGCGTAAAAATACAGCAGGCCTTGTTTTGCTCCTGAGTTACATAAGCAACAGGAAACGTTCCAGTTGAACATTCACTTTCTGATCAGAAAATTGGGAAATATGTAGATCAATTAGATAATTAACAAGTTCAGAAAACATTATACTAAGAATTTGATAGTGGCCAAAATTAATTTCTATGAGAAGAAATGGTCACTATTATTTAACACTATTAAGCAGAATGATCAGAGTGGATTTTGTATTTTAATTAACATACTGGATAAGTTGAAAGAAGGCTGCAATGCCGATTGTGCTGACCCTAGTAGTTCGGTTGTTCACATAAATTACCTTTATAGCGACTGGAAAAATATAGCCTGTGACAGCAATTGTAACTGGGTTGGCAGTCCGCTACTATCCCAATACACACCATAATACGCTGTGTTGGTGGTGTTATGAATCCCTTGGCTTCCAGTGACCTGCTGCCAGTGACCTCAACAGTATCTGTGCTGGTGGTCTCCTGAACTCCATACAAGCTACATTCTTCCATTGCTTTCCACGATGACCGCAATGGTAAGTATTTGATGGTATTGACTGCTGAGTGTGTAGATACTGAATGTACTGCATACTTTGAACTGCACTGCATTTATTTTGATAACCATAAGTATACAAAGTATTTACTCAAGAGTTGAAATTGTACAAAATATATTTCTGATCTGAAGTCTTGCTTCTCAAATATATATTAAAAAAATGTTACATTTATACAACATTGGTCTTGGATTTATTCTAAAGTGTGTGTCTCATTTATTGACACATCTTACCTTACTTCCAAACTGGGTCATGTGCTGCTGCCTCTACAATCGATAACATCACAGCACTTGCCATCTTGAGTCATCGTACAGCCCAAAAATGCCAGCCTTCTCTTTATAGCTGTTTTATTGACTATAGTGCCCCATTTGAGAAGGTGGTCTGCAACACCTCCAGCTGTTCGGGCCATTGGCTCTCTGCACTCTAACACATGGGTAAGGGTGAGAATAGGCCCCACCACTGTATCCTCAAAAATCACAACCAATGATGGCCTAAAGCAGAGGTACGCTTCGCTCCCCTCTTTTGCAACCTGTACACAGCCGACTCGGGGAAATTCCTGCAGTGCAGTTGCATGCATCCACCGCAACTCAGACAATGAAAGCTACACATTTTACAATATGCCAATGATATTGTCGTAATGGACCACACCAAAATCAGATCCCAACAAGCCTTGAGCAAGCTCCAGGAATACAATGACGGCAACTCTCTTAAAATCAACAAGGGCAAGACCAAAGTCCTGAACTTTGACCATTGTAGAAAAAAGAAACTTCTAACCTTGTGCAAAGGAGCTGCGATTATTTAAAAAAAAGAACCATGAAGTACAACTTATGTGTGGTATAGTTTAACGATTCCTCAAGACCTTCAGCCTACCTATCCACCTTGAAAAAGACAGCACCTCGGCCGCTCCATGCAAATGGTCATGAAAGCCACTCTTATCCTGGTGCTGCACTATGGGCAACAGGCCTTCCCTGAGGCCTGAGTCACAAGCCTAGACCATGCTCAATGCTTGGTCTATAAGCGAGTATTTCAACTCCCCAGATACATAGGAAGGACAAGATTACAGTTGGAACTGGGCCTTCTTAGACAATCACTCACCTGTGAGGCTGACACCCTGAAATATTACATAAGGTTCTTAAAACACTGTAAAACACTCCTCTAGCATGCCTAAAAGAAACATTTAAGAGCCCTGGGAATGCCTGGCACTGGCAATTCAAAAAGCTATATTCTCTACAAATCGAAGGCACTGCGCTAAACTCGAAAGTGATCCCCTCTACAGCCTGGAAAAGGGTACTCAACAGACAGCTGATACTAACCTCATATCTGTTGTACATCGGTTCCTTAAAGTCCTCAACTATGCTATCTCCCCTGTATGAGTCTTACTTACGGGGGAGGTCACAGCCATACCTCTCAAATGTCTAGACAGACAAGTCTGAAGAGATATTTTATTTATGCACCTGCTAGGCCCGCACGTTGCCGACTTCAACCAATGGGCTCCACTGGGAAAGGAGGGGGCCTACAGACTGTGCAACTATAAGAAAGAATCATGGCTGCACCTTCTGTTCTGTTGTCACACGCTCAACGCCCCCAGTATATCTTTCCTTAACCCCTTGCATGCTGATGACGGAACCGCTCCGTCATCAGCTGCGGGTGCGCTGTGCTGATGACGGAGCGGTTCCGTCATGGCCCGCCCCGCTCGATAGAACGCTCATGCGCGGCGCGAATTCCGCGCCTGAGCTGAGGGTTCTATTGAGCAGGGCGGGCCATGACGGAACCGCTCCGTCATGAGCACAGCTTCCGTCACCAGCATGCGGCCGCCGCGCGGCCGCCCCGCCCCCTTAGCACTGCGGCGGAATAGCCGCCGCAGTGAAGGGGTTAAACTACTTTATTTAAAGAAGGATATTCACTCATGCCTGGAGGCAACGTCACTGTGCTTCTCCCACACCAATACACCAACACTAGCAAGGTGAAGCAAATATGAAAAGAAACTTGAAGACCTACTCTGACCCCACCCTGTTCTTTCTCACCCCGCCACCTTTGCTCAAAAACTAATAACGGACTACTTCAAGGTGTGACTCTGCGTTCCTCCCCCAACACCCACCCACCCCTAGAGAATCAAAATCTGCACTCTGCACTTTATATTTTCTACTCACCATTTGAAAAAGAACAGGAGGTCTCTGGACTGTGAGACTTTTAACACAGACCGTAAACATGGCCTCCTCATTTACTGTATAGCCTTACCTTTGCCATCTCTTACTCGTGAAGCACAGAGATGTAATACACTGTGGATGGAAGCCAGCACCCACTTACACTGCCAGGAGCAACTTACTACATACTGGGACCATATGCCTGCAAAATCTAGACCTCTAGATATCTGGGAACCCTTTATCACATACGTCAGAGAAAGGGCTGGCAAGGTGTCCGTCAGGCCCAAACAGGCAGCGCTAGACAAGCGGACGGGCCCGTTGAGGCTGATTGGCAACAGGGTATGAGGATAGGCGTTGGGTAGGCTGGGTGAAGACGGAAAGGGTTAATACTACCCAACAAAATTGTGCTTCATGTAATATAATGATAATGGGGGATAGTGGAGCGGGGGTGCACTGCTTGAATGGGCTAAAATATCAATGTAATGAATGATACAATGCTGGGGCGACATGTTGAGCCACAATTTTGCAATGTATGCTTTCTTGTTTGCTCAATAAAGTTTTATTATTTTTTTAAACTTACCTTTGCCATGGCTAACTTTGGTGCCCACATCGGTGCCCTATTTATCCTGTTAATAACTGTTTTATTGTAAAATTGTTATGGTTTTTACTAACTAAACGATAAAGATTTCAATTTTTATTTCAATTTCCATTTTTATCTCCCCCCTTCCCTCCAGAGTTAGTATACGGTGTCAGTTACCTCTTTTGATACTACAGATTAACCTCAAGGGGAAGTGGTGAAAGAAATGTCACTTCCACAGACGTCCTAGAAATTCAGATGAGTGGCCTTGGCAGGGCACAGAGTGGGGAATCATTACTGAAGCTGATGTAAACAGTAGACGAACAGTATGAGGCTGTTGACCCAAGCCACGCTGGTACAGGTTGTAATGGCTATGGTTTTATCGTGCCTAGACTATTCCAATGCAATCTACCTTGGATTACCAGCTGGTCTTATGAAACAGCTGCAGATAGTCCAAAACCAGACGGCTAGACTGATCTACCGGCAACCTAGGTGGCATATTGAGCGTCCTAGTGGGGCGGATCTCACCTCACCTGGCGGCCCTACTTAAACCAGTCCTCTTCGCGCAGCGGGTGCACCCTCGCTGTGCCTGAGTCTTGCCAGAGTCCTGCCCGTCTGCGCCCGTCAGCGTCCCGGAGGCGTCGGAGCGGCGGGTGGGGCTGGCTTCATGGGATTATAAGTTCCTGTCGTCAAGATGGTATATTATTCGTCGCTGGAACTGCGTTCTCTGCAAAAGGCATCTTGCGCTTGTCATATAGTTTTTCCTGGTCGTTATAGGGGTAAGAGACAATGTCCTGGTTGTGGTTGGTCACCAGGTTATGCCCCGGCCACTCTATTGAATAGGGGAGTGGGCAATGTGAAGCATCTCTGCCTGCTTTTAAACACCAGATCAGTGCGCAGACATGCTCAGGAGATCTTTGATCTCCTTGTTACTGAAAAACCATTATGTCTGATGCTGACAGAGACATGGCTAGGGGATCTGTCCAATCCTGATATCGCCACAGCAATCCCTCCTGAATATAATATTTTCAGGCAAGATAGATTGGAGGGGAGGGGAGGAGGTGTGGCACTTGTGGTGAGTAAACTCGCCGCCTGTTCTATTATCCCTATGGATGCTATTACAGGATCTGAATCCCTTGCCTTCTCTATTGCATTGGCCCCTCATCAAGTTCTTAAAGGGCTGTTAGTTTATAGACCCCCCGGACCGGCTGGATCCTTCTTCGATGAGCTGCAGTCAGCAATTTCGGCGTTGGCTTTGAGAGCTGGTTGGAGATTTCAACTTCCATATGGATGAGGGAGAGGACCCCGATACGATCAAACTGATCGATATCACGGCCCCCCTTGGTCTTGTCCCCTACCTCTCTGGCCCAACACATGATAGGGGCCACACCCTGGATCAGGTCTTTTCTACGTCCCCCTTAGAGGGGATAGCACTTCTACCGGTGCTTTGGTCTGATCATAGGCTGGCCAAATTTTATGTGCCGGGCTCAGAGAAACCATCTAGCACTGCTCTTAGACAGCAGGGACTAGTATCTAGGGCATATCACCGGGTGACTCCAGAGATGCTAGCTCAGGCATCTCTTGACCATCCCTGCCCCCTTTCGGGCGACCTGGATCGGGATTTAGAGTCTCTGCAGGCGTGGCTGACGGACAGGCTGAATGATCTAGCCCCTGTGATGGCCCCCCGGTTAACATCAAAGCGGGTTTCTGCCCCTTGGTTTACGGAAGCACTGTCAGCCTCTCGCCGGCAGTGCAAGGTGGCCGAGAGGGCGTGGCGCTCACAGTATGATCCGGCGGCCAGGCTGGCCTACAGGACTGCGATTAAAGTATACCATCGCGATATCCTCCTTGAGAAAAAAGGTTATTTTGCTAGGAGGATAGAGGCTGCCTCTAATTCGTGCAAGGAGATTTTCACCATTGTTAGGGAGTTCACGGCCCCACGGTCTAATTTAACCCAGGCCGCCCCTACTGAGTCGTGGGTCTCTGCCCTTGCCAACTTTTTTACTACCAAGATAAAGTTGATTCAGGACTCCTTTCCCTCGAGGATGGTCGAAGTATGTCCCAGCTTCGGGGACGGGTCAGTTCCATCGGCCCCCTTGGATTCCGTCTTGGCTGATTTTCCGCCTATTTCAGCTTCTTCGTCATTGGTACTTATGGCCAACCTTAAATCCGGGTCGCCTCTTGACCCATGTCCGGCCAAATTCTTGGCAAAAATGGCGGCTGTTGTAAATCCGTTGGCAAACCCACTTTTGAATCTCTCCCTGAGTGAGGGGGTGGTCCCGCAGGCTTGGAAGCAGGCGATGGTGATTCCCCTCCTTCAGAAGCCTGGCCTAGACCCGAGGCGTTGGCCAATTATAGGCCTATCTCTCTCCTTCCTGCGCTGGCCAAAATCTTGGAGAAGCACGTGCATATCGTGCTCTCCTATTTTTTGGAAACCAACGACTTGCTTCATTCCACTCAATCTGGCTTCCGCCCCAACTTAAGCACCGAGACGGCGCTCCTGGAGGTGTCTGAAGCCATTAAGGAGGTACTGGATTCAGGAGGCAAAGCTATGCTTGATTTGTCGGCGGCCTTTGACACCGTCCCCCACGAGGGTCTCCTCGTCAGACTTCATGAGATCGGTCTGAGGGGGACGGTGCTCAGCTGGTTTAGATCTTTTTTAGCTGGCCGTCGACAAACGGTCTGGGCCTCTCCTAGCTCTGCCGTGATGCCGCCTTTGGGAGTCGGAGTCCCGCAGGGCTCTGTGTTGAGCCCGACTCTCTTCAACATCTTTATGACTCCCTTGGCGGCACTGGCGGAGTCTCTAGGGGCCCAGATCGTATCCTATGCCGACGATACCCAGCTCCTCTTTACGTGTGGGAAAGGAGAAGATTTTGATGGAGAGAGTATCCGTGAGTGCCTTGGGGCTGTTTTTAAATGGTTCCAGCTGAACAGCCTCAAATGTAACTCAGACAAGTCTGAGGTACTCTTCTTCGGTTGCACTTCTGATCCAGACTGGCAGGAATGGTGGCCTATTAATATGTTTCCTCCAGCGCATTCGTCCCAGCTGGCAAAAAATCTGGGAATCAAGATCGACAATGGTCTGACGTTGAGATCTCAGATCCTCGGTCTCATGGGAACATGCTTTGGCCTCCTTAAGATGCTCCGGAAGTTTCTTCCTCTGCTCTCAGAAGAGCACAGGAGGACCACGGTGCAGGCCTTAATTGGCTCCAGATTGGACTATTCCAGCGTCCTATATCTGGGCTTACCGGAGTATCTCTTACAACGGCTGCAGGTGGTGCAGAACTCGGCCGCACGTCCCATTTTTGGCCTTCACAGGCCAGCCAGAGTTTCCGGCCTCCTGTAGTCGCTTCATTGGCTGCCTATCCGGAAGTGGATAGTTTTCAAGGCTTTGACCTTGGCTCATAAGGCTCTCTATGCCTCGGGAGCAAAATATCTTCAACGGAGGCTTGCCTTTTATCGCCCGCCCGATCTCTGCCATCCGAATCTCTGTTTCTTGCAGTGGTCCCTCGAGTAAAAAGGGCCCGCATTGGGGGTCGCTCCTTTAGGCTGAAGGCACCGCAGCTTTGGAATGCTCTGCCATTGGCATTACGCAGCACTTCTAATTTGCTGAGCTTTAGGAAGGGCCTTAAAACCTGGCTTTTCGCCCTCTAGCACGTTCTCTTTTTTTGTCTGCTGATTCTTACCTATTTTACTGTGTTATGTTTCTCTTTTACGAGCTGCCAATAAAAGCGCCGGGACACTCCAATGGAGTAGCCGTGCGCTATAGAAATCCAAATTAACATAACATAACATAACATCATGAACCCCCTTTTTGAGGGAATTGCACTGGCTTCCGATGCCCCAATGCTGTGCTTTCAAGATAGGTTGCCTGGTATTTAAGTCATTGCATGGTCAGGGTCCTGGATTCATAGATAGCCTAATTTCAAGATACACCCCCTCATGGAACCTTGGCTCGGCTCACCTTCAACTATTGTCAATCCCAACCTTCAAGTTAAAGCGACAAGGAGGAGCCAGGTTTGCAACCCTGGCCCCGAAGCTATGGAATTCGATCCCTCTGAAAAATAGGTTTACTACTGATCTACTGAAATTCAGAAAACTGCTTAAAACTTGGTTGTTCATTCAGGCTTACAATTGAATTATCAAACTCTCCGGCATGTCCTAGATCCAGCACCAAGAAACCAACCAGTGAACGAGCGCTTTATAAAACGCTACTAACATAACATAACATAACATGAGAAAAGTCATTGCTGACAGTACAACCATGCAAACAGAAGAAATACTTTGTGTCTTATACTCAAATATTTAATGAAATATTAGTGGCAAAATGTAAACATCCATGAAATGCTGTGGGTTTCCCTGACACCTTTCCCAACAAATGCCTAATGCAGAAAAAGGTACAACATTCAAACAATGAAGTACACCAGCCCAAATCCCACTCTCTATACTTCATTTTGTATTTGGGAAGAATTGCTGCCATGAGCAATACACAGATAAAGCCATTTTGTACCTAGACATATACAGTGAGTTGAGGAATGGAGCATGAGTGGAACTTGATGAGCACATAGAGAAGTTAGCGTGAATCGGGTTCAAAGGAAAGGAACTCTCATCACACAACATTCTTGGACTTTGTGAATAGAACAAGAGAC
This sequence comes from Lissotriton helveticus, assembly GCF_964261635.1. Taxonomy (NCBI): domain Eukaryota; kingdom Metazoa; phylum Chordata; class Amphibia; order Caudata; family Salamandridae; genus Lissotriton; species Lissotriton helveticus. Next base: position 1,599,021,303 of record NC_136069.1, on the reverse strand, counting down.
TTTAGAGCTCTGATGGAGCAAGGTTGCACATGTAAAGTGACTTGCTTGTATTCAGCCCTCTCGAAAATAATATTAATGTACTAACTAACATGTTTCGTCATATTTATATTGCATTACACGACATTTTTAGTATCTAGGGGAATCTCGACAATGTGCTTTTACTAATTGTAATCCGCTTGCATTAAAATGTCTGCTGCTACGCGGGATTTTCTACTGCGCATGCGTCTGTCACACTCACGTGACATGACGTATTACTTCGCTTGGTGGGAAACTTTTGCTTCTGCGAACTAGAACTAAGATGGCTGTTCTGTGTCCTAACGTGTAAGAAGCTTGCATTGCTGCTTTTGCTAAGCTGTTCGTTCTGCCTAAACCTTAATGCAATAGTTTAAATAAAATAATGGTAATAGAATAGAGATAAGTGGTATTCAGTGCATCCATTTATTCTGTGTTTCTAATACTGTTTCTCTTCTATTTTTGCATGTATCGTATTTGGGCCTGAAATGTACTTCTGAACTCCATCTTTGGAGGAACTGCACCTGTGCAGAGAACCTCAAGCTATTGAAGCCATGGCATTGAACCAGTGCCAGCATCAGACATGAACTGTGAAACTATGAGAACATGAACTCCTAACCCTGCCAGAGGAAGCTGAATTGTATAATTTGTCAAAACATTGTATATGTTATTGATACATTCACTGCCGGGTTGAATAAAAGTGCATTGGAAGATAAAGTTATGGGAGGGAACCTAATTTAAATACTGAATGACAGTTACCTCATATTAATATGGTGTGATGACCTCACCTCATCTTTTGACCAATAAAATTGTGGGATTCACACATTTGCAACATTGGAGGGTGGTACACTGACCTGGAAAATAGTATAACTAGGGTAGGCTTAGCTAGTTAGATTGTCCCACTTGTCCGAATAGCTGACCTGTCACTGACCAAAAGCACTCAATAGGTGATCGAGAGCAGAGGTGCTGGCGGAGCACTCTGTCAGAAGATTCGATAACTCAATCGGGGTTCTGGGAAGGAGTTTGATAACCCAATCGGGGTTTTACTGTTAGCTGCAGAGAGGGTTTACAACGCTGGCGTTCTGAACTTTAGCTGTGGTGCCGATCTTAACCTCTGATGGTCAAGTCCTGATCCAATTTGGTCCGAAATCTGTCCTGATTCTGGTCTGCACCTGTTCTTTCTCACTGGCACCTGCAATTTGGGTTTCCTATCCTTTATCTCAGCTCGTGGCTAGGGTTGGTCTTCACACCATTCTAGGTAACTATAACGTGTGGGTTTTCATTGTACTGTCTTCCCTTTTCTACCCGCCCTGTGTTAAATGCTTAATGATATTTCTTTCCAAATTATTGCACATTTCGTTTCCAATCTTTTTAATTCGAAATACAAGAAATTATTGATTTCATGTTTTCAAATATTTAAAGATTTTTACTTAGATAAAAGAACTTTTAAACGCAAATGTTATTTACTACCTATTTCTTGCTAACTCCCTTGATCCTCTAGGACTTTAGGAATCGGTGTCTTGGATTGGTAAGTCAAATGGTATAGGTTCTGAAGGGTTAACTAAAATTGATTGAGTGTAGGTTTACCTGTTCAATGTGTAACTTCTCTTTAGCATAATCGTGATTGAATTTTGCTACCCGCCTCTTTCGTTTTTTGCAGAAACTTGAGGCCAGATGGACGCCTTCGCTCTAGCTCTTTGAACTCTCCCGATCGTGGGCCTGAATTTAGGATCTCTTGCTACATGACCTTCGGTATGTGCAATTAGGGAATGTATTTAAGCATGCACACCGGGAAGTTTCGGTTAGCAGAAGCTAGTATTTGAGTCACTTGTCATCCCTTAGTTAACGCACTATAATTCTTAGAATTAGGTGACCTGTAGGAAACTTTTATAGCCACCGTGCGAGGAATAGCTTTTTTTTAAGCTCATGAGAATTAATTATACGATATTTACGGTATTTTCCCTATCCAGATACATGCTCCTGACAACCCTTGGAGTTCTTATCTCTTTCTCTGTGGACATAAATCGCTGTGCAAACGGCTCTAACTACTGTGGGTGGACGAATCTACCTCTGTAGCTGGTAAGCATATGTCCCTAACACTTACTGGGGGACAGCCCTATATGAGACCACCCTCTCTGCAACTATCCGTACTTATCCCCCCTAAAAAACGTGTGTTTCTTGTTTCAATAGGTTATATATGGACTGAAGTGAGCCCTTTTATGATTATTTTCTCGAACCTCCCTCGGATCGGCAGCGTTCCTTTATGGACCAGTACCTCCTGTGGCCCAGGTAAAATCTAAAAACTGGATTCCTTTAAAATCCTAACAAGCGTAGTTGGTGGAATATCTTATTACTAGGCCACTCGAGAAAATGGTTATGTGCTCCCTGGAAAAATTTGATGAGATTGTAAAATTGCTCTGCTCTGTCTCTCTGAGGATTGCCGCTGGACCACAAGGGAATAAATCTAGAGTGTGTGAATGTGTTGAAGCAATGTATTGATTGTGAGTTTTGATTATTTATGTGGTTGGGGATTCCAGTGCGTGATTTAAAATTTGTCTTTCTTTCATCCATTTATATATAAAAAATTAAAAAAATTAAAATAATTGTATGTACACTGGTTGGAGCTTACCGTGGATGGGGTGGGGTTCTGAGGCTACATGTGAAGTATTGAACTTTATGTCTATTTGAATGCAATGAGTACTTATAACATACGAAATTGAAGAAACCATACAGAAGCCACAGACCCCAATGTAAATAGCCTATATTTTGAATACAGGACTTGTAAATTTGTAAAACACCAATCAGATTGTGTAATCCTAATGAATTCTCTTTTTACTTCAGATTTGTCACGGGTGTATCATTTTTGAGCTGTGTCTTCCCCCCTTCCTCGACTTGCAAGCCCTGATGAAGGTGCGCCCGTAGATCTGGGCCTGGCACCGAAACGCGCGTTGGCGTTACCTTGTTGTGGGATCCTGCTTAACCGATCTGGCCTCTCTAGCAGTGCGCTATCTAAGCCCCGCTGTATCCCTCTCCTGTATCATTGTGGGAACCTCGTTGAGGAATTCTTTGTGCTTATGGAAGGTGCATGAATGCATGTGTATGTGTGAAGTATTAGTGTATGAATGGTTGTGGAAAGGTTTATGTGGGGAAACTATGCTATACTATGTATATATTTTTTCAGAAATAATTTTCTATTTATTTTTTGAGTTGTTATGATGTTTTATGCTTTGAATAACGAATACATGAATTAAATATGAAAAAAGAAAAATAAAGACTTTTTATATTTTGAATTCCTTTACCCCATGATTCTTCTGCTACCCCCCATTGTGAGCTCCTGCACTATATATGTAAATTTGTGGATTCCTTATGAGCCATTGTCTGATTTATGTGGGTGGACTTTTCCCTTAACAGTTGTGTTCTCTTCCCCTGACGTCTGCCCATATTCGTTGCAGGGGGGCCCTCTGTTTATTGGCCTATATAGTTTTTTGGGCCCAGGTGTGTATGCTAAAACCGAGCAGGTGATCTTGCTCTATCATGTAAATTTGGTAGCAGCGGTATGGTTAGGGTTTAGTTAAGATAGGTAGTTAGTTGTACTTAGTTGGTTAAAATTGAATTGCATTTGTGTATTTGAAATTATATTGATTTCTATGTATTAACCAAACTTGTTTGTACCTGTTATATGTTTGTTTTGGAATCCCCGGGGGCAGAATAACAGGTGGTAAATGGAAGCCACTCTGTAGTGAGGTCACTTGCCTGTGGAAGTATGTACATGGTTAGGTAAAACCAGAAGCTCTGTTTTGAGGGACTTTCTGTATAAATGAGCGAATAATTGATAGCTAAGAGTTCGCTAGTGAAACTTTGTTGTGATATCACCTAGAAAGGGTCACACTGAAGAAGTAACAGGTTCTTCTGAGCTTGAATTGACAGCAAAGGGGTTCGCTGATGAAACGTTGGCCTTATATTACCTAGAAAGGCTAAGCCAGGGGGAGAAACAGGTTCTCCGATGCATGCGTGAATGGTAGACGGAACGGATCTACTTGTAGTGTATGAAGAGTAAACGGAAGTGAGTTACTCGCAGTGAATCATTCTTTTCTTTGAATTAGTCACTCAGGCACAGTGGCGAATGTTTTTAAGTCGTTAATTAATGAAATGAGCATTTAAAGTGAAATAGAAATAAGCTCTCGTATTACCTTGCAAAGGAGGGAGTCAGTTGCGGAGCTGCGCTAAGGTCACTTAGAGCCGTGCTGGTATTGGTTGAGACAGCGGGTGTGTAGCTGAGGTAGTATTGTAAAGGAGGGGTGAGTACAGGAGCGTGAGAACTCGTCTCACGAGAAAAGCCGCACAATTATTGGTTAGATTTATTTGAATTCTAATTGTTGATTGGTCATTGAAAATAAGAAACGCATTGTCATCACAAAAGTAAAACGGCATAAAATATATGTGGCATTTAGATCCAGGATTCATAGGAAATAGCCCAGATAGAAAATATCTAGGTTTTGCTAAGGAACAGATGATTAGAGGGAGACCTTATATCATGTACGGAGATAAAAGAAAAATGTCATTTGTCAAGAAAGTCAAAATGTCTTTAAAAAGTATAAACCGATAAAAACCAGAGAAGGGATTATTATTCCCCCACCAAATACGCCTGCATCATACATGATGGTGGAAAGGGGCTATCACACTTGCGTATGGTTCGAAAACTGGATAGAATGTACAAAAGATGATGGAATTTTGGCATTTCCAGAAAATGATACCTACTATGGTAGAGTTTTGTACAATTTAAGAACACGCATGAATGAATTAGATCCTAGACCTAGATTAACCCAATACGAGGCATTAGAGGAATGGGAAACAGAGGCTTTTGAGCGAGATAGACCTAGAAGCGACAGAAATTGGAGTAAATATTATCCTGGATTTCCTAAAGAGACAAGAGATAAACAGATGAAACAATGGTGGCAGTCCATGTTAGTGGAAGGGTTATATCCTGTCCGAGCTTTAGAAGAACAAACAAGAAGTAAATGTACCCAGAAAACAAAAAATTTAATGACATGTGTTGATCCAGAAGATGATTACCTAGAGGATTTACTAATGAAAATTCCGCCACCTTATAATGAGGAGCCAAATCAAGTTAATGCTAGTGCTCCGTTCTTAAACCCACCTTTAGTTCCGCAAGTAATACATGAGACATCATTAGAAAAAGTGTTACAGGAAAAGGAACGAGAAGCAATTAATAAAGAAAGAAATGAGTTAATTCAGAAAATTGCACAATTAAATGTAAGTCCTGAAGCCTTAACGATTATAATGACTATATGTCCTGTTGTTCCTTTATATGGAGATAAGCAAACCAGTTCTAGACCTCCCGTTCTAACTACACCTGTAGTGCAGTCAAGAAAAGAAACATTAATAGTGGATGATCAAGCAAGTGAATGTGAGTCAGAAATTTTTCTGATGATAAGAGAACCAGTAAGTAGCTCAGCTAGGAAAACTACTCCTGTAAATTCTAGGGAGGTACAAATAGAAACCTCCTCAGGTACGAGAACTGCTGCTGGAGTTACCCCAGAGGAAATTGAAAGATGGTCTCGAGAAATAGAAAAAACAACATCACAGCCATGGACATTGGATATTTTTAAATTAAGAGTTGAATTGGAAGAACTGCTTGCTGGAAAAGTGGGGTTAGACCGATTAAATGCATTAAATGAAGTTGAATTGTAGTTTATATGTCGAAGCATCCCTCGAAATACAAAAACATTTCATGAAAAGTTAATGAGTTTGGCAAATGAAATTGGAATAGATATTGGTAAATCTAAAGTGATCCAGAAACCATATTGAGCTGAATTTTCTGACAAAGATTTAGAAAACATCAATGTGTCAGGACGTAAATTACAGATTAAAGAATTGTTATCACTATTGTAAAAGTGGGGTGATTTAGACAGATGGAAAGCTAGATGGATAAAGAAAAAGGAAGAAGCTCAAGCGAAAATCACTGTATCCGAATATGTATTGAAAGAACCCGAAAAAGTCTAAAAGTTGTGCCCAATGAGAGAAGTGCCAGGAGGAGGTTATGTGCATGTCCCATGGTCCAGACAGGATATTTCGTCATTTACGAATGATTTCCCAAAACTTACAGAGCAACCTGTAGAGTGGTACAGGCAGGTCGAAAGATTTATAAAGGTCTCGAAGGTGTTGCTAAAAGATTTGGATGGGTTAATCGACATTGTTGTTCCTGTAGATTTATGGACAGAGTGTAAAATAGCAGTCGATTGGCCTAATGATGAACACCCTAGAGATCCAAAGACAGGAGCCCCATCAGATGAAGTGATGAAAAAATATTATAAAGTAATACTGTACTTGAAAGGAAAAGTACCCCCTAAGGAAACTGATTGGACTAGAATAGACAGAACCATTCAGAATAAAGATGAATCTGTACATGCATATAATGAACGCCTTTTACAGGTATTCAAACAGTATAGTGGATTGGAAACCATTGACACGCAAGATATGACCCATTTTACATATCGTTTTGTGTTAGGATTAAAACCAGAAATCTCGCAGATGATTAAAGATCATAAGATTTGCTGGCAGAACAAACCCATTGATGAAATATTAAAATATGCAAAATACTGTGGAGATGAGATAGACAATAAACGAAAGAATTTAGAAGAAAAGGTAATGTGGGCACAAGTAAAACTAGAAGAGCAACAAGAACTCCAAATTAAAAATATTCAGACCCAAGGAGATGGAAAGATGGAAATGGGGGTAAACCTAGGGGAAAGTTTAACCGAGATAAAGCTAAAAAGAAATTTCCTTGTCATGGGTGCGGAAAGTTGGAGCATTGGAAAAACAAGTGTAAGGCAGTATTAAATAATAATATGCAAACTAACAATTTGAATTCACAGACACAGAATGAGGTATCGAAAAAACAGCAGCATCACGTAATACAAAACCAGTTACCATTGGCGCCTATGCCAAATCCTGGGAGTCAAATCACAAACAGTGTGGATATCACAAATTGGGAGGAAATGGTAAAAGGGACACAGTGACACCCCAATTTCTTTTGAGTCACACATATTTTGTTGAAGACATTTTCTGACGGTGCCTGAGAGGGGAGGACGAGGAGTGCGTACTTGACGCATCCTTGCAGGTAGACCAGACAGGTTCATACATTGAAGGAAAGGTTGAAGGAAATGATGTTACCTTTCTGTTGGACACTGGCGCTACCCATTCTACTGTGAGAACAGCAGACGTTCCAAACCTACCCCTCTCGGTAGAAGCGATCCAAGTAGTGGGCGCTTCTAATAGACAAATTATTACCCCAGTTACTGAACCAATGGAAGTCAGAATAGGCAATTTTAAAGAAATGCACAAGTTTGTTGTATGTGACCCAAGTCCAGTAAACCTGTTAGGTAGAGATTTGCTGTGAAAAATAAATTGCATCATCTTTTCCACACCAAATGGTGTTGAAATTCAAACCCCTGATGAAGATGGAATTTATAAATTAATGTTAGCAAAACAAGGAACTGAAAATAAAAAGTTTACTTTAGAAGATTTGACAAAAGAGTTACAACATACGGTAAATCCTAATGTGTGGGATTTCACAGGAAAAGATGTAGGATTAATGGCAAATGGCAATCCAGTGAAAGTGACAGTAAAAGAAGGTGTAGTTTACCCAAATATTCGACAGTACAAAATTAGCCCAGAAATGAAAGCAGGAGTTGCACTAGAAGTAAAACGTCTAGTTGAAGCAGTTATTTTGTAGGAGATATTGAGCAGTCCATGTAATTCACCCATAATTGGCATAAAGAAACTGAGCGGAAAGTACAGGGTCGTACAAGACCTCCACAAAATTAATAAAATTGTTGTCCCATGTTGTCCAGTTGTGCCAAACCCTGCTGTAATTTTGTATCAAATACCGTGGGCAGCAGGCTGGTTTACTGTAATAGATTTGTGCCATGCATTTTTCTTCATACCATTACATCCGGATAGCAAATATATTTTCTCATTCAAGTTCGACGACCGTATCTATGTTTGGAATTGTGTCCCTCAGGGGTACACAGAAAGCCCATCGATTTTTAATCAGATCTTGAAAAAGTGCCTTGACTCCTTAATATTGCCCGGACAATCAGTCTCGGTGCAGTATATAGACGACCTACTGGTGGCGTCTAAAAATCGAAATGACTGTGTTGTTGACACCATTGCTTTACTGAATCATTTAGGTAAAGGAGGACACAAAGTATCACCTGAGAAACTGCAATTTTGTACTACATCCGTGAAATATCTGGGGCACCAGACAGAGAGAGGTGTCAGAAGGGTTACTTCTGAAAGAATCAGAATAATTCAAAACATGGATCTACCTCAAACACAGAAAGAAATTAGAATGTTTCTTGGAGTTGTAGGTTACTGCATGCAATAGATTGTGGGGTTTGCAGTCCTAGCAAAACCATTGATACAAATGACAAAGAAAAGAGCAAAAGACCCAGTAGAATGGGATGATGAAAGCATGTCACCTTTCTTAAAATTACGAAATTGTCTGTGTTCAGCTCCAGCATTAGGGATGCCTGACTATTCAAAAGATTTTGCATTGTTTTGCGATACAAGAGACAATTGTGCACTTTCAGTTCTGATTCAGACCCATGGTCTGATGAAACATCCTATTGCATATTTTTCGTCTACACTGGATCCAGTGGCAGCTGCATTGCCAGGATGTCTGAAAGCAGTAGCAGCAACTTGCATGAGTCTTGGGCAAAGTGAGTCCATTATTATGGGACATCCAGTAACCGTATATGTCCCACATGCAGTTGTGATTTTGTTGACCAGAACTAAAACTCAGTACCTAACTCCTAGTTGGCTGACTAAGTATGAACAAATTCTTGTAGGTGCAGAAAATGTGACTATTTCGAGGTGTAATATTCTGAACCCAGCAACGTTATTGCCTGATTCACAATTTGCAGAAGTTAAAAATGAAGTCGAACATAATTGTATTAATCTTACAGAATACTGTACTAAACCTCACCCAGATATAAGAGAAGAGCCACTAAAAAACTCAGAACATGAGCTATTTGTAGATGGTTCGTGCATGCGACATGAGAAAGGAGGTTTGAGTGCTGCTTATGCTGTGTGTACTCTATGGGGTCCAGTTGAAGCATCCTATTTACCTGGAGTCAAATCTGCACAAGTAGCTGAATTAATTGCATTGGCAAAGGCTTTCAAAATTGGGAAAAATTTAAAAGTGACCATTTATACAGATAGCCAGTATGGCTATGGAGTTGTGCATGATTTTGGCCAACTCTGGATGCAAAGGGAGTTTCTGACTTCATCAGGCACTCCTATTAAAAATGCAAATTATGTGAAAGATTTGCTGAAATTACCAGAAACAGTAGCTGTGGTCAAGTGTGCTGCTCACCAATCTGGCAATGGCAGAGTGACAGCAGGTAACCGATATGCTGACCAATTAGCTCAATATTGCGCCAAAAATAAAATGGCAATAAATAAGAAAATTGAAACAAATGGAAACAGCTGCCAAAGTTGCTTGGAAGAGCGAAAACGTGGGAATATGTTAGAGACTTGCAAAATGATGCAGAACAAAAAGAAAAGGAAGAGTGGGCACAAATAGGTTGTCAGAAAAGGGCTGAAGATGGTGTCATTGTTTACCTTGAGGGAAGACCTGTGTTATCAGACAGTATGCTTGCTCCTATGGCTAGAATGTACCATGGTGATTCTCACCTAGGGTGGGACGCCATGATTAGATTATTTAGACAGACTTGGTTCAATGCAAAGTTCAGGAATGTAGCAGAGAGTCTTTGCCATAGGTGCTTAATTTGTCAGCAAATGAATCCTGGAAAGAAAACTGTAGTTTTACCAGGAAAGATTGGGAAAGCAGAAGGTCTTTTTATTCTTCTTCAGATTGATTTTATTCAGTTACCCCCTTGCAGAGGAATGAAGTATGTCCTTGTCATTGTCTGCCTGTTTTATAAATAGGTGGAAGCTTACCCTACTCACAGAAATGATAGCATTACTGTAGCAAAACTACTACTCAGAGAGCTCATTCCACATTTTGGTTTTCAAGTAACAATTGAAACAGACCGAGGAAGGCATTTTAATAACGAAATAATTGGTCTAATCTGTGAAGCATTTAAAATTGAGCAAAGGCTGCACTGTGCATACTGCCCAGAGGCTTCTGGAGTGGTGGAACAACTGAATGGCACAATCAAATCAAGATTGGGAAAGATATATGAATCAACTCAATTAGATTGGCCTGATGCTTTACCTCTTGTTCTGATGAGACTCAGAAGCATTCCAGACAGAAATACAGGCTTGAGTCCTCATGAGATACTCCTGGGAAGAGCAATGAGGCAGGCATGGGTGCCGGGAGACAAGCTGATAAATATATCTAATGACTTAGTACTAGAGTACTGCAAAGAACTGGCTGACCACGTGCGTTCTATCTCTCACCAGGTTGGAGAAGACGCTGTCGCCAGACAATCAACTCCAGCACATGATCTGATTCCTGGTGACTGGGTTGTGATAAAGGAACATACTCAAAAATCTTGCCTAGCTCCGAGGTGGGAAAGGCCTAAACAAGTGATATTGGTCACCACTATAGCTGTAAATTGCAAGGCAATTTCAAATTGGATCCATGCGAGTCACACCAAAAGAGTGACGGAAACTGATGTAACTGAAGCTGAAGGTTGTGCAGCTGAGGAGTCCCAGGAAAGTGATTCCAAAGTAGTTGATGATAAACAACTGAGCACCAGTCAGGATGAATGGATTCCAGTGATTGACATTCCTGCAGATGTTGTGAGAACCAGAAGTCAGACCTATTTAGATAGACAGAGTGATAGTGAGGATGAGTCAGGAATAGAAGAACGTACTCAGATTACAGCAATCAAAGCCAATAGTAATTGTGAGGAGGAAAAGATAAGGAGAGATAAATATATTCAGACATTCCAGATACCTGTCACAGTTCCAGAGTCTGAGGAGGGACAGATAGGTAATAGGGCGAAGGCTCAGGAAGAAGAAAAACAAAAGACCGAGATACCTGAGCAGGATCAGATAGATGTAGAAAAACGTGTTCAGGAAGAAGAAAGTGAACCAAATCAAAGTCAATTACAGCACACTCCTGAACAAGGCTGGATTAGCATCCAGGCAGAAGAAACAGAAACAAGACCTGGACCAAGTCAGATAGAGAGGGATATAGACAACGAAGATGTACAAATTGTGCCACAACTGAACGAGAATAAAAGAGCAATTGAAGAAAACCAAACCACAGTACCAGCTAAAAGACTCAGAAAGGGAGATAGTGGCCTGGTTTTGTCAAAAGATTGAAAATTCGTCTTAAAACAATAAATGAAGAACCAGAGCAAGTAAACGAAATATCGAGTCAAACTGGGCTTTCCACAGAACAACCAAGAAGGAGGAGTCCTCCACTGAAAAGACTGAATAATAAGTGCAAAGGCCCTGAATGGACCTATGTCATCCTTGAAGATTTTGAAAATGTAGAATTGAGTGATGAAAATGATGACGAACTAATTGATGATCCAACAGACGAAGAAGTAAGACCAACTTGAAAATTTCACATGTTAAAATTCTGTGAAAGGTCTCAAAAGAGGGGCTAGTCTCCTTAGTCAGAAAAATGGCTGATCATACTGTTAATGGTAAACCGAAAAGAAATTGCTTTAAAACATGCTGTAGGATATGCACATGTAGTATAGTGATAATACTCATAGTATGGTTAGGACTAACGGTAGCTATTCCTTATCTAATGAGTAAAAGTGAGAAGAATAACACTAACATTCATGAGAAAAAAGATGCACCTGAAAAGTCAAATGTACATGGAAAAATAGATAGTTTTAGACAGCAAAAAGGTAGAACTAGAAGCATCAGATGAGGAAGGATTGCATTATATTAGGATTAGACATAGAACACACTTGAACGTATTGCCAAATCTGTTAGTACATTATGTAGAAGCAATGGAAATAAGTGATTGCTATGTTTGTATGAAGTTACCTACATCTGTAGCCGAGGGTGTTACTTATCACCATTTGCCCCTGACCTATGGTATTTCATGTAGTATTTTAGCAAGTAACCTGAATACTGTAAATACTAAAAGTGACATAACTCATTATATGGGTGAATATTTTCTAACAATTGGTACAATAGATATATCTGAAGCACACAAGAACAATTTAACATGCATTTTACATGACAAAGAAAAAATATTTTTGAACTTAGTTGAGAAAAGGAGAGAAGATTTCCAGAGAAAGGCTACTGAACAGAAACGAAAAAATTCCTAAATTGCCAGAAAATAAAGAGTACGCCTTGAATGGAAAAACTCACTCTGCTATGTTGCTGGACTTTGAAAAGAAAAGAAAAACTCTGTCTCAACAGGGAGGGAGAGAGTTTCCTTTTCTTGTTATTATAACAATATATGTATTGGTTCTAGTGAATGTAAACACAATTTTAAAGTAATTGAGGATTGGGGGTTCAAAGATGGAACTGAGCCAGTATTTCCTGGAATGTATTACATATGTGGGAACAAAGCATATTACAAATTGCCTGATCATTGGTATGGGAGTTGCTATTTTGGAATAGTATTCCCAAAGGTATATCATGTAAACCAAACCACTGGAAGCAATGAAGAAACTAATGAAATAATGCGTAGTAAAAGACTAGTTTTGCAGAAATTGTAGGTGATATATTTAGTGCATTAATACCATCAGTGGGAGTGGTTTTGAATACTCAAAGAATTTGCAAATTGTCAACAGTGGTGGATCGTTTATCGACTGACACTGCTGGAGGATTCTTAATGATCAATACTGAATTGGTTGCGGTAAGGTCAATGGTTTTACAAAATCGACTTGCTCTTGATACATTGTTGGCAAAAGGGGCCGCAGTCTGTAGACTGTTGAAAGCACAACATTGTTGCACTTACATACCTGACAAAAGTGTTGAAATCAAGATGTATGTAAGGAATATTACACATTTGGAAAAAGAACTCAAACCACTGGAGGTTGATAGTGCATGGAAGACACTTACAGATGGTTTCTCCTCTATAAGTAGTTGATTTTCTAACGTAGGAAAAAGTTTTGTAGGTAGAATACTGATGCCAATGTTGGGAATAGCCCTACTGATTTTAGGGATAATAATTTGTTGCAAATGTCGCAAGCATAAAAAGACATATAAAGTGAATAAGAAAGGAAAGAAAAGAAATATTAATGAAATCGAATTAGAAGAGTTGAATGGACTTTGTACAAGAAAGTGAAAAACGTTCACATGAATAATGAAAAGAAACTTAAAAGAAAGTTTAAAGAAATTGAGTTGAGTGAAATGTGAAAGTTGGCATCTGTTTCATTAATTGGTGATGATATAAAATATCATCAAAGAGGGGATTGAAGGAGCAAGGTTGCACACATAAAATGACTTGCTTGTATTCAGCCCTCTCGAAAACAATATTAATGTACTAACTAACATGTTTCGTCATATTAATATTGCATTACACGACGTTTTTAGTATCTAGGGGACGCTCGACAATGTGCTTTTACTAATTGTAATCCGCTTGCATTAAAATGGCTGCTGCTATGCGGGATTTTCTACTGTGCATGTGTCTGTCACACTCACGTGACAGGACGTATTACTTCGCTTGGTGGGAAACTTTTGCTTCCTGGCACTAGAACTAAGATGGCTGTTCTGTGTCCTAACGTGTAAGAAGCTTGCATCGCTGCTTTTGCTAAGTAGTTTGTTCTGCCTACACCTTAATACAATAGTTTAAATAAAATAATTGGGAATAGAATAGAGATAAGTGGTATACAGTGCATTCATTTATCCTGTTTCTAAAACTGTTTCTCTTCTATTTTTGCATGGATTGTATTTGGACCTGGAATGTACTTCTGAACGCCATCTTTGGAGGAACTGTGCCTGCACAGAGAAACTCAACCTATTGTAGCCATAGCATTGACCCAGTGCCAGCATCAGACATGAACTGTGAAACTATGAGAACATGAACTCCTAACCCTGCCAAAGGAAGCTGAATTGTATAATTTGTTATAACATTGTATGTTATTGATACATTCACTGCCGGGTGGAATAAAAGTGCATGGGAAGATAAAGTTATGGGAGGGAACGTAATTTAAATACTGAATGACAGTTACCTCATATTAATATGGTGTGATGACCTCTCCTCGTCTTTTGACCAATACAAATGTGGGATTCACACATTTGCAACATTGGAGGGTGGTACACTGACCTGGAAAATAGTATAACTAGGGTAGGCTTAGCTAGTTAGATTGTCCGACTTGTCCGGACAGCTGACCTGTCACTGACCCAATGCACTCAATAGGTGATCGAGAGCAGAGGTGCTGACGGAGCACTCGGTCAGAAGATTCGATAACTCAATCGGGGTTCTGGGAAGGAGTTAAATAACCCAATCGGGGTTTGACTGTTAGCTGCAGAGAGGGTTTACAATGCTGGCGTTCTGAACTTTAGCTGTGGTGCCGATCTTAACCTCTGGTGGTCCAGTCCTGATCCAATTTGGTCCGTAACCTGTCCTGATTCTAGTCTGTACCTGTTCTTTCTCACTGGCACCTGCACTTTGGGTTTCCTATCCTTTATCTCAGCTCGTGGCCAGGGTTGGTCTTCACACCATTCTAGGTAACTATAAAGTGTGGGTTTGTCATTGTACTGTCTTCCTTTTTCTACCCGCCCTGTGTTAAATGCTTAATGATATTTCTTTCCAAATTATTGCACATTTCGTTTCCAATCTTTTTCATTCTAAATAGAACAAGAAATTATTGATTTCATGTTTTCAAATATTTAACGATTTTTACTTAGATAAAAGAACTTAAACCTTTCCTGTGTTTGTGGTTTTATAAACGCAAATGTTATTTACTACCTATTTGCTTGCTAACTCCCTTGATCCTCTAGGACTTTATGTATCAGTGGCTTGGATTGGTAAGTCAAATGGTATAGGTTCTGAAGGGTTAACTAAAATTGATTGAGTGTAGGTTTACCTATTCAATGTGTATATAGTTTTATGGGCCCAGGTGTGTATGGTAAAACCGAGCAGGTGAGCTTGCGCTCTATCAGCTCTTTCCCCTCAGCTGACATGACAAACTCCCAAAAGCACCAGGTTAGGCATACGTTCCTCTAAACAGTTCCGTCACAAATACTTCATGGGTGTGCATAAACCATTGATGCAGCTTTCAGCTTTTCAAAGAATGACAGCCCTGTGAGAGGACTTCATAGCTGTCAAATGTACAGGGTCAGCGTGTGATGAGCTGCTCCAAACTAGGTTTTTTCTTTGAATTCGAGAACTTGTAGTCCTTATCTTACAATGGAATAAACAAGACGACAAGTCCCAGATAAAACACTTGAACTTTAATAGCTAGTTACACATAGAAGTGAAAAAATTGACACTGCTTCAATTTAAAAATGGCAGGGTTCCATAGATGGACATATTCTGCATGGGATATCGAGCCAGCAAAGCGAATGGACATGAAGGGGAATGAACCATGAGCCATGCAAGTCCCAGAAACAGCAAATAAAATGCATCAGGAGGTTAGACTTAGGCTGAAAGGAGCGAGGCTTCTAGACATTTTGGTGGAACTTCATTTGATGAAAGTGTTAGGTTGAAGTGGCCTCTTCAAAGCCCCACAGCCTCAGTATGCATATATCTTGTTTTGAAATTACACAGTGCAGTGACATGCTAAAAGGGTAAAAAAAAAAACACTAACATGTAGATTAAGGATCTGATTTATATGTTGGGTGTAAGGATACTCCATAGTAATGGTTTAAATGCAAGATTTAAATACAGCTGGCCATTTGGTGTAACCGTGGCAGAGACTACTCTGTCTCTGCCCTGGTTACACCCCTTCAACAGTCCGACGGGCAAGGGTTTGTAGAAGGTTGATTTCTGTGCACGCCTACCTACTGTGGATGGGCGGACATACAGGTTAGTTTTCGCAGCCCATCACTGACAGGAAAACCTTGCTGGTAAGGGTCAGAGAAAATTGTCTAATGCCCCCCTTGCCATGGAGAAAACTCTCATGGCAAGGGGCGCATTCATTTTTTCTATTTTTTTGTTGGACAAAAGCTACATTTGATGGACGCCTCTGTCACATTGACGGAGAATACGCAAAATCTTTATAAAAAAACATTGACAGTTTCTGCCGTGAATGTGGTTCCTGACAGTGCTTCAGAAATGACCTCCAGCTTGTCAATGCTTCAGGAATTACTCCCAGCTTGGTGGTCATTTCTAAATTTTGCAGGTGGGGACTCCATAAGGGCGACGGAGTAATCTACTCTGTCGCCCTGACAGACTTACATCTGCCCACCAAAATATTAAATGTCCTGTTGGTGCTAAATATTGCAAGATCTCACTGAAGGCCGTATGGCGCAGATACTGCAAGGAAGGGCGTCACATTCTAGAGAGTGGCGATAAATGACGGCAGTGCAATGAAAACTGGTTGAAATGCCAGTAGTTTCAAAATACAAGTGTTTATCTTGCACCATTGGGTAGCCATCAATGGCGCAGCAGGTGCAGTCGCACCAGGTCCAAGGGATGTGAGCGTCCCACTGCACCCCAGTTGCAGCTGCACTTTTCCACCGAACCATGGCTGAGGTAACATTTTCTATTCTTGCATCAGTGATTAATTTGAGCCGGTGGGTTCCGGTGCTCGGCACCGGTGGTTAATTCTCAACACCGGCACTGACAGTCCACCACATGGTAGCTCAGTCTGTCTGATTTTGAGATATGCACAAAAACATTGGTTAATATTTTGCTATACATTAATGATGAAACACCTGGTACTGTCGGCTCTGGCAGGGGCAATGGAAGGCACACGCTGCAGTGGGCCCCTGGCCGAGGCACTTTTTTTGTTTTTGTTTATTTACAAATCAAGCACTGTCTTGCATCGAGGCCTATAGCGCCTCTACTGCGCCACTGTCCTACAGATGCCATGTTGTAAATGCTTTGAGCTGCCTCCATTGACTCCCAGTGTTAAATCTGCTGTCATCTCTTTTCTCCAGGCAAATGTAATCATGCTCGACATGGTGCCGAACTCCTTTGATGATCAATACGATGGCTGTGCTGATAAAATGGAGGAAAGAATTATAACAGAAGGACTGTTAGAAAAAGAACTATCAAGAAATATTCCGTTAAGACAGCAATGGAACAGTGCAACACAAGAATGGGCGCGAAGGAAAAACAGCGGCACGCTGCCCCGCCTCCCCAGGGGCTTCAAGGACGAGTACGGGGTGGCCCTGATGGCCTACACGGGCAGTGGTATTTACACGCAGTTCAACGCCGCTGTCCGGGAGGGCGGCCAGTCCACAGCACATTACATGAACAATTTTCATTTCAAATCCTTCCACTTCTACCTGACCAGAGCTTTTCAGCTCTTAAAAGAAAGTTGCAAAAGCCATCCCAACGATGTGTACAGGGGAGTGACGGTTCAGTTTTCGCCACCGAAGGGATCAGACAAGAAAATGAGATTTGGTCAATTTACTTCAACATCATTGGATAAAAAAATAGCAGAGGAATTTGGCTTGGATTCCTTCTTCGCCATAAGATCCTGCTTTGGAGTTCACATTCAGAAGTATTCCTTTTATCCTGATCAGGCAGAGGTGCTGATTCCAGCGAGTGAGGTGTTCACCGTGACCAAATACATGGAGCAAGGTCACAGATTTGTACTAAACAGTACACAAGAGGCCTGCAGTAAATATAAATGTGCATACCTAGACGGTAGGTATACGCCTGTCTGGGCGAAAAATAGTCATGTCGACATAGCATCATTTGTTTGTGTGCAGATGCATAAAACGCATGGAACCCGCCCTATTAAACTGATATTGATGGGAAATACTGTGGCCAGTGAGTGCATGTGGAGACCTTGGGCCCGATGTGGAGTCAGGGGCATAGGGTACATCTTCACACCTTCCCTCACCCTAATTACAAGGGCATTCGCATATAATGCACATGTAATAAGGCAATGATACATTCCTCACGGTTATGACTCCAACCTCTAAATCAGCAAATTTAGCTCACATAGAATTGTTTTTACTTCATACTAAATGCTGATATAGATCTGTTTCTCTGGCACTAGAAGGTCTAAACATCAAGTGATTTATCTAAGCGTAGGACATTTTGACCAATCAGGAAAGCCCTGATTACTGCTTAAATACACAGGAGCAGGAAATAATCACACTAACCACTGCCACCTCACTCAGGACTTGATTCACAAAGGTAAACTCACACATTGGTGTAAGTTGACTATTTTTCGGTATTCACAAACTACAAGATTAATTTCACTACTAGTAATTATTTTTTTTTTTTTTTGGGTTAAAAACTTTTATTGAGCAATCAGATAAAAAGTACAGAGATGGGCCTACAACCACACGGGCTGGCCGCTAATTCGCAAAGCACGTACCATGTAGTAAACATTAATCTCCGTGGCCAGGCCCAAATCACAGATTAAATATTGCACAAAGCATATGACAGGACACAACAGTTTTTTGTCTTAAACATTAAAATAACAAACCAAAACAAGGCGAATGTAGCAATCACGTCAGCCCAGATGACAGAGGGGAAGTCCACTAATCAGGAAGATAAAGGTAAATCAATGAGACTCGGCAGGGGGGGGGGGGGGGCAGCAGGGAGGACAGGAAAATCCTAAAAAGAGAATGAAAAATTTCGGGAACGTCAGCCTAGGGAGACAGGGTAACATCGGATGTGTCAACCAAGGGAGGGGTACAAATGTCTCCACGATATGCATTCCACTGACCCCAAATTTTAGTCCACGCCCTGGGTCTGCCCCTAGCCACATAGACGGTCTTCTCTCGAAACATGGACCAGTCCATGTTATCCTCCCACACCGAAACGTCCGGAGGTCTGGATGCGCCCCAAAGTTGCGCAATGTCCCGCTTCGCGACCATGTACCCCAAGGTTGCCCATCTGGTCTGAGCCACAGAATAATCGGTGGGTTCCCACACGTTCAACAGGCATCGTCGGGCCTCAGGCCGCAGGGCAACACCAGTCACGACAGTCATCACATCAAGTACATCAATCCAGTAGGCCGCCACCAACGGGCATTCCCAAAGTATATGCATAAAGGTAGCACTCATCCCACAGCCACGCTTACATAAGCCATCCGGGGAAAAACCCATTACAACCAGGTGCGGACCAGTTACATACACGCGGTGGAGGATCTTAAGTTGCACCAAACGAAGACGGGCGGGAATGGCTACCTCCTTAGGAGAAGAGAGTGCTGACTGCCAATCCTCGTCATCTAATTCCAATCCGTCACCGACCCACAGCTCCCTAAGGTGGACCAACAGGTCGGCGCGACTATGAATCAATTTTTTATAAATAAGGGAGATAGTACTATCAGGCAGGTGTCCATCTAGTATACGATCTTCAAGGGGGGAAGACTCGGGCAGGGTCACATCAGGAGTTAGAGCTGAGGCCAGGGCATGCCGGACCTGCAGATACCGAAAAAACTCTCTATCACTCAAGTCGTATTCTGCCTTAAGGGTCTGGAATGACTTCACGCTACCTTTCGCACAGACATCACCCACCTTACATATCCCAATCATATCCCAGCGGTCGAATCCCTTAGTAGACCAGAGACACCCCAAACGTTCAGAGGCATAAAGCGGCGTCGCCAGTGTCAATCGATTCTCCCAGGCCAAACTCACATGCGCGGCGCGCCACACAGTGACTGCGATCCTGGACGGGCCCACAAGATGGCGCCCGGCCGATCTAGAATAAAGCGCTCTATTAAAGTCCCCTCCCGGCAGCTGGAGTCTATCCATCTCAAAGGCCGGATCCCGACCCGGTGAATACATCGCGTGGTTGATGGCAGACAGCTGGGCAGCCCAGTAATATCTCTTGATGTCGGGGAGCGCCATGCCCCCGTCATACCAAGGGATGGTGAGTTTCGCAAGGGCAATACGTGGACGCCCGTCCCAGATCAGTTGTCTTTGAAGACTCTCGATCTCTCGGAAATAGGTAGCGGTAACGTCGTCATAAGAATTCTGAAGTGCGTAGAGGAACCGCGGCAAGGACATCATTTTAAAAAGGGCTGCCCTGCCCAGAGGAGACAGGGGCAGCTTACGCCAACGGGCCACATCTAGCCGCAGTCTAAGAAGCGGGGGGAGGAGATTGCGCTCGAATCGGAGTGAGGAGTCCAGCGTAATAAAGATCCCCAAATACTGGAAGCCAGACTGGACCACCTGGATAGGAAATCTGTCCGGCAGTGGGGGCAAAACACCCGAAAGAACATACACGCAGGACTTAGCCCAATTAATAACTAGGCCCGAGTTAGCACCAAACGAGGTAAGAACATCAAATAAAACATTTAGAGATTTACGCGGGGAAGTAATATATAAAAGAATGTCATCCGCGTAAAGTGAGACGCGGTCCTCAAAGTCCGGTGACCAACGGATCCCTTTGAGTGAAGGCTCCCATCGAAGCCACGCAGCTAACGGTTCCAGGGCGAGCGCAAAAAGCAACGGAGACAAGGGGCAACCCTGACGGGTCCCCCTACCAAGGCAGAAGGGGACAGACACTCTACCGTTCACCACTACCTGCGCTAAGGGTTCAGCGTATAACAACTTCACCCAACCGATAAACTCAGGGCCAAAACCAAATTTTTCAAGAGCAGCCCAAAGATAGGGCCACTCCACAGTGTCAAAAGCCATCGAGGCATCCAACGAGGCCAAAATGGCCGGTTCCGTCAGAAGCCCCGCCCTCGCAACAGCACCGTGGAGACGACGTAGGTTAAGAGCCGTGTTGCGATGTGGGATAAATCCGGATTGATCCGGATGAACCAAGTCACTAATGACCGTCAAGAGGCGGGTCGCCAGGAGCTTAGCCAGGACCTTGGGCTCAACGTTTAACAAGGAAATGGGCCTATAAGACGAACAAAGGTCCCGCGGTTTACCGTCCTTGGGAATTACGACTATCGTAGCCAGACGCTGATCATACGGGAGAACACCCCGTTCCCGGGACTCCAAAAACATGTCGCGAAGATTGGGCGCCACCTTATCAGGACATAGCTTGTACAGTTCAATTGGCAACCCGTTCGGGCCCAAGGCTTTGCCCGAACGGAGTGAGCGAATGGCAGTAGCTATCTCGTCAGTAGTAAAAGGGGACTCCAACGATTTACAGTCTAAATCGGAGACACTGGGCAAAGCTATATCGCGCAACAGAAGGCGAGAGTCAGCAACATCCCGTCCAGACACAGGGGTATAAACCACTCGAAAATACTCAGCAAAACATGCAACTATTCCAATCGGGTCCGTCACTCTCACACCATTCGATGATTGAATCACGGGCACCACACGATTCGCCCTCTCCTTCTTATCCAACCACGCCAATAATTTGCCCGCTTTGTCCCCCACATCATACAGACGACCCTGTTGCTCCCGGAACATCTGTTTGGCCGCATCCGTGACCAAAGACTTATAAGCAAATTGTTTCAGACCCAGGGCATGGAGTTTATCAGATGTGAATTCCGACTCTAAGGCAGCCTCCTTTTCAGCAATCTCCCTCTCGAGGTCCACCACCTCCCAATCCCTCGCCCTCCTGGATTCAACAATAAGGGAAAGGGCCTGTCCACGAATCACTGTCTTAAAGGCCTCCCACAGGGATACCGCAGAGGAAACGGATCCCTCGTTGTCTAAAAAATAGGCGTCCAAAGACTTAGTCAAAAGGTTGCGGGTCTCGGGGGAGGTAAGGTACCATGGGTTGATAGGAGCAACCCGGCCCGCCGCTTCCACCCCCATCTCAAAACAAAGCCAGAGCGGGAATGATCGGAAATGCCCCGGGGGAGGTGTCTAATCTCACGCACCGCCGGCGACTGGGCCGCAGGCATCAGGAAATAGTCCAGTCTAGACAAACTCCCATGGGCCCCAGAGTGGAAAGTGTATTGAAGCTGAGTAGGATGCATAAGCCTCCAGCAATCCACCAAGCCAAACGTGTCCAGAAACCCACCCAGCCACTGTTGGGCCGAAGGAGTATCCGTAGGGGGGTGGCGATCGTGTAGACCGGAGAACACAGAATTAAAGTCACCTGCAATGAAGAGAGTACTATTAGGGAGGTCCAACAAAACACGGCCCAAATCGGAAAAGGTAGAAGTCTGCAGGCCGGGGGGCACATAAACAGCAAATAAGGAGAGGGTACGACCCTCATAACGACCCACGAGGACAGCATATCGCCCCCGATCATCAAGGATCACATCATCAATAGCTAGGGGGAGGGAAGCCCGAACAAGGATACCCACCCCCCTGGAACCCGTGGTAAACCCCGAATGTGCGGCAAGGCGATAGCCCCACCTATTCATCGCACGACAAGTATTGCCCACCAAATGAGTCTCCTGCAGAAAAACAACATCTGGAGATAAACGTCGTAAACATTTCAACACCACACTCCGCTTAATACGATCCCCCAGACCATTAACATTCCACGAAACAAACCTAAACCCGCTACCCCCATCCCACACAGCAACGCCGAAACCCCTCCTCCATGAGCATGACATAAAAACCATCAGTAGCAAGATAAAGTCGCCTTGAGAACATAACACACAAACATCGAACTTCCCAACCACCCACCCCCCAACAATCAAGAAAACACCCCCCACCCTGCACCCCTGCAAAATGCTAAAAAGCCACCCCAACATGCAGTGTGCCTGTCGCCCAAGAACCCCCATTCTACAAAAAGACCCCGGAGGAGGAAAGGCTCTGGCCCACCCGCCACCCCGATCAAGACAGATAACGAGGAAAACACACAAACAGTAGAGGCACTTAGGCATAGAATCCCGGAAGAGTTTACTCTATACGAGGGCCCAGGCGTAGACGAATTGTTCAGCTCTCCACACCACCCTCAGCACCACCCGGGTGGGCGTCGGACTCAGTCGCAGGAGGTCGGCCAGGCAGAGAGTCCAGCCAGTCGTTCACAGAATCTGGCCGATCAAAGAAAAAGGTTCGGTCATTGTACTCCACTCGCAGCCTGGTCGGAAACAGCATAGCGTAGCGTAACTCCATGTCCCGAAGACGCTTCTTGACACCACGGAAGCCCATACGCTGTTTCTGGACCTGTTGAGAAAAGTCCGGATAAAAGTTCACTGTGGCGTTCTCAAAGGCCACCGGGCCCTTCACACGTGATGCTTGCAGGATAGCGTCCCGATCCCTATAATGGAAGAGTTTCGCAACAATAGGCCTCGGCGGGGCTCCTGGCTTACCCTGGCCCCCCGGAACTCGATGGGCACGCTCTACTGCGAAAAATTTACTCAGTCCAGACGGAGAGAGATAGTTTTGGATCAGGTCCTCAACCAGGAGATCAACAGAGTGAGGTTCTGGATTCTCCGGAACGCCAACCACGCGCACATTACAGCGACGTGCCCTGTTCTCAAAGTCCTCCAAGCGCCGGGTCATGAAATCGTTCACCCTACGGAGATTACCAATCTCCGTCTGTATCTCCGAGACGTCCGCCGTGAGGCTGGATGACTTGAGATCCAATGATTTCACCTTCTCTTTGGTTTTCGATAGGTCGGCTCGAATCAAGTTCACATCAATGGCCACGGTGTCGATTTTGTGGGCCAAGGCCTCATATTGTTGGCCTATCGTCTCCCTCATGCCAGAAATGGCGCCCATGATGTCCTGCAAGGACGGCTCCGTTGACGCGTCCACGATGTGGTCAGCAGCACTTGGACCGGGCAGGGAGGCTCCGGGGGACCCCTTCGAGTGGGTGTAACGGTCCATAACGTTAGACTGGACCAGGCCCCCGCGCAGGGGTGTCTTGGTCTTCCGTGTCTCTCGGTCCCCTCTGCCCGCCATGTTGGAAACTGCGTCACAAAGAGATTCACCAGGCTCGATGGAATGGGCACAGGAAAATAAGGCTTCGGGATCAAAGAGCCGCCAAAAGGGTACCACCAGGATAGAGCCAACCAGATAGGAGAATAAGCCAGCCAAAGGCCCAACAGCCGTCTCGTGCCCCGGACCCAGCCCAGGCCAGACTCCCCTGCCAGATGTCTCAGTCTGAGGCAGAATCGAAACTGAAACTTAAGAGGGGGACCCACAAGTCCAATCCCCCTGCCGCTGTTGTTCAACTCCAAGACGGCCACAGAGCCTCACCCAGTCCCGGGCGTACCTCAAGGGCGGATCCCAAAAGTTCGAATCACCGTAACTCCGGCACCCCGGGTCAGAATCAAATTCCGAAAGTTCCAGGAAGATCAGCCCAGCGTCCTCTACACAAATCCTCGTGAAAAGTCAGGATATGTTCAGGATATCATGCCGGGAGTGGCGGGGGTCCGGAGAGCGCTGTGCTCACGCGGCCATCTCGGATGCCCGCCAAGCTCCTCCCACTACTAGTAATTTAACAGCTACGGAGACTCCGCAGTCGGGCGGAGAACTCCGCACTTAAAAAGATATATTTTTATGTGCTGAGTTCTCCACTCTGTGGGCGGGTTGAATCACTAAGATAGTAAGCAGGCAGCGCATGGATGAGCATCCTCTTGCGAGTAGGTTTTTGTGATTTAGCAATTTCTTCTATTTGTGGTGGATCTTTCAATTCCTGGCTTACAAGTCACAAAAATGACAAAGATCTTTCATGGAAATTTCTGAGAATGTTGGTGTTATTTCAACTTCCTGGGTTTTTTCTCAAAGATTTTTTTATTGCGTTATTGTGTTGTTCAGTGTGGTGTGATGTAGTGTCGTGTTGTATGGTGTTGTGCTTTGTGGTGTTGCGTTGTGTTAATTTGGATTTGTATGCACAAGTAATTACCTGTGAGGGTATCCAAGCGCTTAAGCAGGTGTGTAGGCGTAGGACTTGGGTGCAGTGTGTCTGTCCTGCAGAGTAAGTAGAAGAGCCAGATCTTCAGCTTTTTGAGTGAGGAGGAGTCCCTGATGTGTTGAAAGAGGTCGTTCCAGGTCTTGGCTGCGATGTAGGAGAAGGCTCAACCTCGCGTTCTGCTTTGTGGAAGCGGGTGTGTGTGCGAGTGAGAGTGCGACTTAGCGCAGGAGCCAGTTGTTCAAGTATGTTGGCCCGATGTTGTGCAGTGCTTTGTATGGATGAGTAAGGAGTTTGAATTGAATGCATTTGTGTATCAAAAGCTAGCGGATCTCTCTGAGGTGTGGTGAGATGTGGGTGCGTTGTGAGAGGTCAAAGATAAGTCCTGCTGTGCTCTTGTGGATGATTTGGAATCGGTGCATGAGATGGTACGACATTCCAGCGTAGAGTGTGTTACCATAGTGAAGTATTCCCATAAATAAATCCAAGATGCAGGAACATGAATTAAGAAGTTTAATCCAGGAATAAAGATCCCATCCACATCTAATGCCAGCAGACATCAACTGATCACATCAGAATATTCCTATGTTAACATAAGATGACATAGCTAGTGACATCCCAAGATTCTATTTAAAGCTGCAGTAATAAATAAAGCTGCAGTGTTAATTATCACACATCTACTTCCCTCCAAAAAAATAAGTTTATAAGTTGTATAGTACACAAATTTATAGCATATACATAACTACACAAAATCAGCAAGATAAGAAGGCTTCCTTGACACACGCATGGAAGATCTAATCTTACCAGAATTAAATGTTTTATCATCAGTCAAATTCTCTTCCTTGGAATCACCAGCTTGCAACTTCCTTCTTACAACAACGATTCTATTTAGATTCCATATGCGATGATCTTGAGTTTGCACTGCATTGTTAAAAATTTTGGTCACTTTAATAGGCTTCATAAACTTTGTTTCTGAGCCACTCACCTTACCAGGGCGTTTGACCATGACCATATCACCAATACAGACAACAGTTTTTTTTAACAGAATTTTTAACATCAAAATATGCTTTTCTACGTTCAGCTTTATCCATCTCATTTTTAACAATGACATCTTTGTTGCACACACACTCTTTACCCTTCAACATTTCATACTTATTAACCCAAAAAGGTTCTACCTGTGTGTTAGGAATCCTCCCACGAAACAACAAAAACGGAGTCTTTCCAGTTGTAGCATGGGGAGTATATCGGTATTCTTCTATCTTTTCCATTACACATTTCTTCCAGTCAGATGACAAATTCCTTGCTAAACTAATAGTATCTTTGATCACTTTGTTGAATCTCTCGACCATACCATTGGCCTCAGGGTGGTAAAGAGAACAAGTTTTGTGCGTAATGCCCTTAGTAGATAAGTAGTGTGCCATCTCCTTGGAAACAACTTGTACTCCATTGTCTGATAAAATAGTTGCAGGAAACCCTTCTTTATAAAATAACTCACCTAAGCATTGAATAATTTTACCTGAATCAATTCCTGACAAAAAAAAACTTCTGGCTATCTTGAGTACATATCAATGACCACCAGTATAAATACCTGAGAATCCTTATGCTGTATAGGACCCACTAAATCCAGAGCTATATCCTGCCAAGGACCATTAGGTCTTTTTCTTAGAAACATGGGTTGCGTGTGTGTATTATAAGACTTGTCACTGACATTACAGTGTATACACTCTCTAATTACTCTTTCAACCATTTTATCCATACCTGGCCACCAATATGACATGCGAAGCCTCTATTTGCTTTTGGATAAACCTGAATGAGCAACATGAACTAAATCTATCAAATCTTTCCTAAGACAAGTTGGAGGAATCAACCTTGTCCCTCGAAACAACAAATCACTATCAACAGATAATTCACTGCGTACCGTCCAAAAAGGCTTAGTTGAAATGGAACCTTCTTTGCTATTAGACCAACCCTTTTTTATCAAAGACATAACTTCACATAATGTATAATCTTTTCCCAATTCCTCAGACCATTTCTTCTCTGATAAAAACTCGTAATCAACAGAACAAACCAATTCATCGTCAAACTCCAAATGATCATCATCTCCCAAATCACTTTTAGAAACAAGGCGTGAAAGAACATCTGCTATTCCATTATCCACACCTGGAATGTATTGAACACCAAAGCTATATTCCTGTAAGCCAATAACCCACTTCGATATCCTCCCAGACACAAGATCCAAACCTTTCTTACTAAAGATTTCCACTAAGGGTTTATGATCAGTGTGGACATCAAAAACTAGGCCCCAAAGAAATTTCTTCAGTTTTCTCACTGCCCAAAACACAGCCAAGGCCTCCCTCTCTACAACAGAATAACGAGTTTCAGCGTCTCTCAAACTCCTAGATAAAACATTATGGTTTGCATGCCATCCGCACCTTTTTGTTTCAATACAGCACCTAACCCTTTTTCACTTGCATCAGTAACTAAGATGGACTTAATCCTAGGGTTGAAACTTTTTAACGCAGGAGCACTGTTTAATTTACGCTTAATTTTGATGAATTCATTCTCACATTGATCAGACCAATTAAATTCTACACCTTTTCTCAACAAACACCTCATGTTTACTGTTAATTCAGCAAAACCTTTGATAAATTTTGCATAATATTCAATCATGCCTAAAAGCTTCATGAGTTCAGTTTTATTCTCTGGTGCCACCATTTTGTTTATAGTGTCCACCAATTCAGCTTTTGGTTTCACGCCCTCAACAGAAATATTATGCCCTAAGTAGTTAATAGAGTCGGATTTGAATCTACATTTGCTTGCTTTTATAGTGAGATTATGTTTGCTGAATCTTTCCAATACCAAATTTAGTGTCATATCATGATCAGATACATTTTCTGCAAAGATTAACACGTCATCTTGATATATACAAACGCTAGGAATATCTTTTAAAACTTTTTCCATTACTCGTTGAAACACAGAGGAAGCAGATACTAATCCAAATGGCATCCTCTTGAATCTATACGTGCCAAAAGGTGTAATAAAAGACGTAAAATCTCTGCAAGACTCTTCTAATTCAATCTGGTGATATGCAGAAGTTAGATCTATTGTACTAAAAACTTTGGCTTTTCCTAACAATACTAACAATTCAGCGATATTAGGTAGGGGATACCTGTCAACAATTACACATTTGTTAAGTTGCCTGAGATCAATGCATAAACGCAAATCACCATTAGGTTTTCGCGCTGCGACAACTGGAGCCATCCATTCGCAACCTTCTATTTCTTCAATTATGTCATTCTCAATGAGTTTTTCAATTTCTTTTTTCATATCTTCTTTTACTGCTAAAGGTACACTCCGGACTTTACAACTCACTGGAATAGAATCACTCTTTACTCGTATCCTATGTTGATAACCTTTAAGACAGCCTAGAGTTTCTTTAAACACATTAGGAAAATTCATTCTTAACTCACACACAAGTTTGTCTTCCAATGGGTTCCCTTCGATTGATTTTTCCTTTCCATCTAAAACACTAAGAATATTATCTCTCAATTGTATGCAAGGACTAGCATTAGGGTCTAAATATACTCCCAAATCACCCTGATGTAACCAGCTAATAATGCTGTCTCCCCTCCTTGAGACATATATTTTCCCAGACGCTAGTCTAGATTTATACTCTATAAGGCCTATAAAATAACCATGTAATTTTATAGGTTTCTTATCATACCCTAAAGGAATGATATCAGGTTTTAGAAGAGATACTCTCCCTTTCAATTTCTTAGTGAAAAATTCATCAGAAATAATTGTAATTTTTGCACCAGAGTAAAACAATACTTTGGTCTTTTTGCCCTCAACAGATATTTCATCAATGGGATCAGGTCTTTTACGCGGGATTTCCCCACCATCGCCAATGGTTTGAACCACTTCAATGTCACAATCAGATCCTGAAGAAGTTCTCTCAAAAATTTCAACCTCCTTCACTTTTGATCTAATTTTTGTTTTACACAAAGCAGTGACATGTCCTTTCAACTTGCATTTAGAACAGGTTTGTTTGAGGGCAGGACATTTTTTATCATTGGCTAGATGCCCAGGTTTGCCACATCTAAAACATTTCAGTTCATATCCACTCTTTTTAGAATCTGGCTTGGTAGGATCCTTGTGTTTGTTAGAAACAAGGGGACCCCATACAGTAGAACCTGGGGTAACAAGATGCTTTGGAAGAACAGTGGTTCAGGGTAGGCCTCAGGGGGTCCTTGGTAGAAAATAGAACAGGGAGCGAATACTTAATAAATCGCTTGGGAGCAGAGATAGTAGGTACAAGTAGGAGTATTTTATTTTACTCTTTTCTCAAGGATATACATAAATAGTCATAATCTTTTTCAGGTGCTCAAGTGAATATTGTGGTGCAGGAAGTGACATAAGTGATAAAAGTGAACGGACTGTCACACAACATCAACAAGGATAAAAACACAACAAATATATACAAGTAGAGCTAGTGAAATTCCTTGGGTAGGTCGACGGCGTTTCGATCTATATAGCTTTTAGATCTTCATCAGGACAGATGAGCCTCCTGAAACTATAAGAATTTCAATTATAATCTGTTTCTTACACGTATGATTGCATACCTACATGCGTGCCTTATTTTTGTTGTTAAAAAGGTTTTTTGTGCTCCCTTCCTTAATAAAAGTATATATACACATACACACATGTTCAATTATCACATGTGCATTTCAGTGAGAAGGTTTAATTTAAGATGCAAGGGGGAGGTATATAGTTGACCTCACCCTGGTTTGTAGCGCTTATTATAGTCAAGGATCATTTTTAAGCGCATGCATTATTGTGCCCAGTTATTTTAAACAAAATTAAATTAAATTAATTAAAGAGGTCTTTACCTTGCCTTTGCTTGTATAGGCAAGGAAGATTGTTTGGTGGTGCAGCTGCTTAACTGCCGTTGTTCCCAATGGGAGCTGCAGATAATGAAATCATAAAAAATGAGATAATCTAGTTAGCATTCTTTACATGTTTGAGGAATCCCTGGTTTAGGTAGATCGGGTAAGTAAGAATAAGGCCAGTGAGTAAGGTAAGGGGCCAAAGAGACTTAAACTTACATTGTATTAGAAGGTCTTCTAGTAGAAGAAGAACAAGTAGCGCTCAGTCACTGTTACTGCGACGAGGGTCCTACTTGAGCTTGTACAGTGAATAAAAACACTAGGTTAGGACCTATAGATTGCTAATACTAGGGCTCTATTGTGCTAAATTCAGAAACGGTACTTACTTAAGGAATTTTTTCAAAGGATTCCGATTTAATTAGAAAGGGTCCTTTTAGCGCGTTCGTCGCTATTGCTTTCAAAACATCGAGATGCCTGAAACTACAAGAAACCATCTA
The DNA here is from genome assembly GCF_964261635.1 of Lissotriton helveticus. Lineage (NCBI taxonomy): Eukaryota > Metazoa > Chordata > Amphibia > Caudata > Salamandridae > Lissotriton > Lissotriton helveticus. Next base: position 1,598,991,133 of record NC_136069.1, on the reverse strand, counting down.
GTAAAGCACGTGGCTCGAGTAAAATAATTTTAAACGGCAACGATGTACCCGTGGCTGGTAGTTCGCTTACCTAATTCATGCAAGGTTTCGGCAGGAGAAGGGGGGTCCGAGTACCGCTTCCGTGGTTGCTCACAACTTTGTGAGAGCCCGGCCGCCATTAATAGCGTGTTGGGAATAATGCGTGCGCAACCGCAGTGGTGTTCATAGCGGAGCATGCGCACTGGAGATTATTCTCGAGCATGCGCCGGGAGTTAGTGTATGAGTTATCTGAGAATAGCATGCGCAAGGTAAAATGCGCTGAGAAAAAATATTAGTTTACAAGGAGCATGCGTGAAAAGAACACTGATTTCAATGCGAAGCGATACTGAATTAAGTGTGAAGTGTCATAATTTCATATTTCTTAAAGGGAATACGAATGGGATTTTAATTAAAGGAGGCATCAATTAAATATGAAGGGATGTTCAATTAGTTATGAAGCGTCCTAATAACCATTATCTAGAAAAAGGGGTTGAGGAGGTACCCTGTAGTGTGATACAATTTCCACAGTATTAAATGGATAATGCTCAGTACATGATTTGGAACAAACATTTCACTCATCATATGCACGATAGTGCCAACACAATTACGTCAGTTGATAAATATAATACATCTCTTAAAGGTTTCCAGAAAAATTACACTTAGTGTGATTCAGGTGCACATGTTCCATTCCTCAAGTGAATTGAGTCCTCTCTCAATTGTTTTGCAGTGGAAAATCCATTTGCATTCCAGGCGATTTAGTATTGTTTGTTGGTTGCCTCCTCTGGCATTGGGCCTCAATTTGTCAATGACTTGCCATTTCATGTCGTTTTCATTATGACCCGCCTCGAGGTAGTGTTCCACCAGAGGGGCCGTTGTCACCTTGCATCGGATCCGACTTCTGTGTTGGGATATTCTGGTCTTTACTTGTTGCGTCGTCTGTCCGATATATAGTAGCTTGCATGGGCATTCAATACTGTAAATTACATTTTTAGAATTGCAGTTGGTGAAAAAATTAAGGGTGTGCTTAACACTTCCATACTCGAATACTTTCGTGTTGGTGGTGAAATCGCATGCCATGCACCTATTACATTTGTGATGTCCTAAGACTGGTGGTAAATTCAGGCGGACTTCAATTGTATTATCAATGGTTGGGTTGCTAGCTGCTCTCACTAAATGGTCTTTCAAATTGCGACCCCTTTTAAATGAGAAAAGTGGAAGCCCAGTGTTTAATTCTAAGGGGTCTAGTACATTCCAATGTTTCTTTATCATTTTTGTGAGTTTGTTGCTAGCTGTATTAAAAGTAGTGACACAGGTAATTTTGGGAGTAGTTTCCTTAGGGTGAGGTTCAAGTAGATGCTCTCTGTGTGTGTACCAGGCCCTTTTCATGGCCCTCCTCACCAATTTTCTAGGATAACCTCTAGCCATTAATTTTTTGCAGAGGACTTCGGCTTCGGTGAAAAAATCTGTCTTGTGTTTACAATTTCTCCTGATCCTCAGGAATTGGCCATAGGGTAAACCATCCCTCAGAGCCCTGGGGTGTGCACTATGGTATTGAAGGAGGGTATTTCGTTCCGTGGGTTTACGAAATAGGGTAGTGTATAGTTGTTCTTCTTCGCATTTGATGGTCACATCTAGATAGTCGATTTGATGTTTGTCATATGAATGGGTGAATTTCAGGTCTGTTTGGTAGGTGTTTAGCCATCTGCAGAAATTTTCTAATGATTCTTCATCACCACTCCAAATCATGAGGACATCGTCGATGTAACGATGCCATGACTTTATTTGATTGCGAAATGGATTTTTATCACTGAGGATGGTATTGGTTTCTATGTCATCCACAAAGAGAATCGCAAAGTTGGGGGCAAAAACAGCCCCCATGGAGGTCCCTTTGCATTGCCTATAGAAGGTGTCTTTGAACAAGAAATAGTTTTTGGTTAAGGCTATTTCTAAAAGTTTTACTATAAATTCTGTAGGAACTTGATGAGGTGCTGGGCGGTTGTTAAGATGTTTTTGGATTACATTGATTCCTTTTTCTTGGGGGATGTTAGTGTATAGTGACTCTATGTCTAGAGTCACTAGGATCTCATTATCAGGGTGGAATGGTTGTGACTCAATTAGATTGATCAGGTGTGTAGTGTCTTTAACGTATGTGGCAGTATTCTGGACCATGTCTCGGATGAAGAAATCAATATATTTACCCAAGGGTTCTACAACTGACCCACATCCTGACAGTATGGGTCTACCAGGGGGTCGTTCAGTGTCCTTGTGGACTTTTGGCAATGTGTAAAGCACAGGGGTGCGTGGGTTTTTATTGTTTAGAAATAGAAATTCATTCTTGCTTAGAAAACCTGATTCAAGCGCTACTTGGGTGATACTAAGTATAGATTCACTTATACTCTTAATGGGGTTGCCTCTTAGTTGTTCATAGTGGTCTTTATTGTTAATCTGGCGCAGGATTTCATTTTCGTATAGGGTGCGGTCTTGGATAGCTATACCGCCACCCTTGTCACATGGTTTTATGACAATATTGTTGTTCTGTTTGAGTCTAATCAGGCTATTTCTCTCCTCCCTACTGATGTTGTAGGGTGTACATTTATAGCTGTCCCTTATTTTGTCCAGATCTCGTAGCACCAAGTGTTCAAAAGTCAGCACTTCTGGTGGCATGGTCCCACTAGTTGGACGAAATGTGGAGGGTGGGCGTAAGCCTGTCGTGTCATGTCTGTTTGGGCCTTCCCGGTTCTTAAAGAAAGTTTGCAATCTTACTTTCCTGAAGAATTGCATGATTTCAGCTTGAATGCTGAACCAATTTGGTTTTTCAGCGATTACAAAAGATAAACCTCTGCTAAGTAGGGCTATGTCTGTTGAGTTTAGTTGATGTTGGGACAGATTGAATATTGGTATAGTTTCAGGACTGTTATTAGTTATTGGTGAATTCAATTGATGTTGGGACAGATTGGGTATTGGAATGGTTTCAGAATTATCAGTAGCTGGTTCAATGTCTAGTATTGGTATAAGATTGTTATCAGTTGCTGGTTCCATGTCTAGTATTGGTAACCCCATTGGTAGAATCTGTTCCTCGTCTGGCGCTCTCCTGGAGGGAAGTTGTATCTGGGTTTGGGGCGTGTTTTCCCTCTCCCTCTCCCCCGAGGAGGGTCTGTGTGCCTCAACTGGCCTCTCCCTAAAAAATGAGGATTAGCACCAGTAGAGGTACCAGGGCCCTCCGCACCCTCAGAGCCTTGTGATTCTGCTGAGGATTCAGAGAATGTTACTGGGGCTCGGTTTCTAAACCTACCCCACGATCCAGTGGGCACTCTTTGCTGGTCTGATGGACCCGCGGTGAAGTAATCCTCCCGAAGGTACGGGTAGGTTTTTTCTTTATTATATTGGCTGATATCTTTAGAAACTTTTGTTGTTTTTTTATGATGCTCAAAGCTCTCAAAGTCTTTAATAGTGCGTTCTATTTTTTCTAAGGCTGATTTGGCGTCCGCCAGGCTGTCTAAATCACGGATTGCCTGTTCTAAAGCTGCGATTTCTTCTAGCTCCTTTTTACTGTGTTCGAGGGCGGTATCAATGCCTAGAACCATCCAGTGGCGTGAACACGTTGTCCCTATGTGGGAGAACCCTAGTTTGAATTTAGGATCCTGGATGAAAATAGCCGGTACGTTGCGCACTTGAAGGCCTATTGGGATTACTTCTGCTCGTAGGTAATCTATTAACATTCGAGCATGAAGTTCTGTGCGTATATGTTTTTTCTTAAGATGTTCTAGTTGGGCAAGTTTTTCACTGGCTGTGTCTGTAGGTGCTCTAGGGTTGCTTACGGGATCTTTAAAAAGTGAAGGGCCTGCAAGTTTGGAGGCGATGTATTCTTCTGTATAAGTAACGGCTGTGTTTGTAGACATTATATGGTTAGGGGGATCTAGTATTTTGGTGTTTATTTAAAAAAAGAGAAAAAACCACTCAAGAAGTGATACCCTTGCAGTGTAGCCACTGCGCATATAATGTTTGTTAGAAACAAGGGGACCCCATACAGTAGAACCTGGGGTAACAAGATGCTTTGGAAGAACAGTGGTTCAGGGTAGGCCTCAGGGGGTCCTTGGTAGAAAATAGAACAGGGAGCGAATACTTAATAAATCGCTTGGGAGCAGAGATAGTAGGTACAAGTAGGAGTATTTTATTTTACTCTTTTCTCAAGGATATACATAAATAGTCATAATCTTTTTCAGGTGCTCAAGTGAATATTGTGGTGCAGGAAGTGACATAAGTGATAAAAGTGAACGGACTGTCACACAACATCAACAAGGATAAAAACACAACAAATATATACAAGTAGAGCTAGTGAAATTCCTTGGGTAGGTCGACGGCGTTTCGATCTATATAGCTTTTAGATCTTCATCAGGACAGATGAGCCTCCTGAAACTATAAGAATTTCAATTATAATCTGTTTCTTACACGTATGATTGCATACCTACATGCGTGCCTTATTTTTGTTGTTAAAAAGGTTTTTTGTGCTCCCTTCCTTAATAAAAGTATATATACACATACACACATGTTCAATTATCACATGTGCATTTCAGTGAGAAGGGTTAATTTAAGATGCAAGGGGGAGGTATATAGTTGACCTCACCCTGGTTTGTAGCGCTTATTATAGTCAAGGATCATTTTTAAGCGCATGCATTATTGTGCCCAGTTATTTTAAACAAAATTAAATTAAATTAATTAAAGAGGTCTTTACCTTGCCTTTGCTTGTATAGGCAAGGAAGATTGTTTGGTGGTGCAGCTGCTTAACTGCCGTTGTTCCCAATGGGAGCTGCAGATAATGAAATCATAAAAAATGAGATAATCTAGTTAGCATTCTTTACATGTTTGAGGAATCCCTGGTTTAGGTAGATCGGGTAAGTAAGAATAAGGCCAGTGAGTAAGGTAAGGGGCCAAAGAGACTTAAACTTACATTGTATTAGAAGGTCTTCTAGTAGAAGAAGAACAAGTAGCGCTCAGTCACTGTTACTGCGACGAGGGTCCTACTTGAGCTTGTACAGTGAATAAAAACACTAGGTTAGGACCTATAGATTGCTAATACTAGGGCTCTATTGTGCTAAATTCAGAAACGGTACTTACTTAAGGAATTTTTTCAAAGGATTCCGATTTAATTAGAAAGGGTCCTTTTAGCGCGTTCGTCGCTATTGCTTTCAAAACATCGAGATGCCTGAAACTACAAGAAACGCCAACAATGCGATACTTAAGTGTACCTACGAAGTTTTAGCCAGCTGTAATTGACGGCGCACATTATCTAGATCCTGAAAGGTGGCAGTAACATCAGGGATCTATGAACATGCAACGTTGTATTATAGAGCTGCGATGATGAAGCAATTCCTTTGGGCTCAATCTGTCATCATGAGCAAAGTAATGATCCGGCCAAAAGAATAGCTAGTTGATCAAGTGATTAGACATTTTACACTTTAAAGACAGATCTGTTGTTAACAGTGTCTACTAAAAGAAGATGCTACTAATACAGTTATTGTATCCTTCCTCTTTCTATTTCCTCTTTCCCTCCTGTCCTTAGAGCGGTGCTCCGTTTATACCTGCGCTGTAGCCAGGTGAGGTGGGGCGTTTATTCCCCTCAATTTGGGTGAGTGAAGCTGATTAGTTTCTTCCAATAAATTGCTAAAAAGATAGCATTGAATTTAGAGGTCTACTATCTGAGACCCTGTGATCAACAAAATGATTGGCTAACTTTAATTGTACACATAAAATATGTGTTTTTGCAAACTGTCGCTAATGATACATTGTTTCTATTTGTTTTTGTTTTATATTTGTGCCCTGCTTGTCGCTGTGGCTTTCGTGATTGTCTGAACAGGCGAATTACAGGTGACACTTATTTCACTTTTTGGTTGTTCACATTGATGCAGTAGCAATTAATTGAGGTCCTGATGAAGCAGGAGGAGATCTCGAGACTCCAGTTGACCGCAGAAACATGTTGACCTATATTCCATCTGGGTAGCTATTTGTACAACACTACCCTGCACTGTTTTTAATGTTGGGTGTGAATAGGATACTATTAAAATACATTTTTTCCATTTTCATAACCCAATTTTACATCACTCACTTTGTATGCACCACCATTTCATTTGATTTTTTGCACTGCTAGTCATTTACCCTCCTTATGCCATATAAAGCAATTTTCTCTACTTGAGATCCCTTCCGTTTGATTGGGTGGCAGTTCACCTAATCCTTATGTGGTTGAACATCACTACTTTCGGTTTGAAAGATCCCAAATGATGTAGGGCGGCACAGGATGGGTATCTGATGGGAATCATTTGATGGTCACTACGTATTTTTACATATGGACGTTGTGACTGCTCCCTAATGAAACACATTGTTATAGACAGTTTATGCATGCCTAATTGACCTCCTGATATCCATTGTTATATATATGCTGTTAGGGATGATATCAGTGTATGGTCATTAAATATTTCCCTTTGACCTTTTTTGTTGTTATTTATGTTGTGCAGTCTTCTGAAGAGGGTGTGGTGGGAGACAGTATCAAAGTCTGTGGAGAGGTTGAGAAGGATACGTGCTGCGGTTTCTCCACAGTCCAGTATTGTGCAGATGTCCTCTGTGACCGCAATGAGTGCTGTTTCTATGCTGAGGTTGCTCCAAAATCCTGATTGGGTGCCATCCAGTAGGCATGGAGTTCAAGGTGGCTTTTAAAATTTTTGTTGATGGCCTTCTCCATCACTTTGGCAGGGTTTGGTAGCAGAGAGATGGGTCATAAGTTGTTCAGCTCGCTGGAACTGGACAATGGTTTTTTAGGAGGGAGTTCATTGCAGCATGTTTCCAGGTTTCTGGGAAGGTGGTGGATTTGATCGTGGTGTTGATGATGTGGGTGAGGGTGTTGCTGATGAAGATGTGATGGGGCATGGGTCAGTTGGGGCCCATAATTTTCATGTTCTTTGATGTGTCTTCTTCGGTGAGTGTTTTCCACTCAATCAGATGCCCTTCCAGGGAGGTGGTGGTCAGGTTGATGATGAAATCTTTGGGGTCTGATTTTTGATTAAAATTGCTGTAGATCTTTTCTATTTTGCTGTGGAATAAATTACATAAGTTGTTGCAGAGTTCCTGAGATGGGGTGAAGGTGTTAGCTGCAGCCTTTGGGTGGGGGGGGGGGTGAATTTCTTAACTATTGAGAAGATCTCCTTACAATGGTTGGAGCTAGCCTCTGTCCGTTCAGTTAGTGCCCTCTTTTTGGTGTCTCACAGGATATGGTGGTAGTGTCTGAGTGCAGCCTTGTAAGTGGCTCTGGTGTCTAAGCTTTCGAGGAGGGCTTTGGAGCAGGTGTCCGCTGTGTCCTCAAGGTTGAAGTTGAGGATGCTGAGTAAAAGGAAGGCCTTGGACTTGATGATAAGGGGAGCGATGAAGTCTGTGATGATTTTGCTGAAGTTGGTTTGTGGCCCTGGTGGTTGGTATGCGAGGGTGGTGCCTTTAAGTATGAAACTGTTAGTTTGTAGTCTGAAGTGCATGTAGGATGGGATAGCCACAGAGATGTTGGGTGCCAAAGCAGGATTGAGCCTGGTTTTCATGAGCAAGAGGAGGTCTGTCCCATTGTTGCTGAGTAGATCCCAGACCTCTGTGGCATTTTTTCTGAGCGAGTGGTGTTGAAAAGCATGCATGCAAGTGGTTATTGTGGTGCTGGTTTGGTGTGTTGTATGGCATTTGCCTGGGTGGTTCGAAGTATTGTTGGAGCATGACAGAAGTGTATGGGTGTGCAGGGGTATGGCTGTGCCAGGAGGTTGAAGGGGCGCTGAATTTTGCCCACGGATGTATATTTAACAGCTCTTGTGTACCAATCCTAGTGCAAATGTCAGTAATCTTTTTTTTTTAAATTAAAATCTGCAAATTATCAGCAGATGGTTGATTATTTGACAAGTGTGTTAAATCTAGAATTAAGGAGACTCTGCAGTGTTAAAAAAAATCACACAGTTCCAGTTTTCCAGACAACATTATGTAACAGCAGGTCTAGAAGAAATTAGATAAAAGTCTTTACTCTCGACCAACATTGTCTATCTACCTCAAATGATGCACCAAGAAAATCAACCGGATACACACAATGCTGCAAATGCAATGTCAGGGCCAGTGGACAAGGAGGGTGCCTTATAATCAGAAACAGTTTAACACAGATGCAAATGCTGCTAACCAAAGCCACCATCATTTTGGTGCACCCTGTTCCTTTCCTCAGCAAGAGTGATTCCTTCACTGTACCCTTTCCAAGCCGTCAACCACATCTCAATGGTAGATTCCCCTCTGGCTCCGGTGAGAAGACCCATGCCGTCACAAGTGTTTTGAACTAAGCTATGTGATAAGTGTGAGGCACCTGGTATGGCCATTGGGTGCTGAGACACTCAAAATAATGGACTTCATCCAGACTGCTATCAGTGGAAAACAAATTCTCTATTTTTTCTCTGTGCATACATGCTTGGCTGCAAAATGCTATCTTGCCTGGCTGGTATACTGAGGTCTTAAGTCAGACACAAGATCGGAGGACAGTACACAACATCCGTCCTCAAAGTAGGAAAAGTAAACAAAATATGAAAATATGGGTGAAGACAAACATCCATGACTTTCAAAGTAGTCCATAGTCCTATAGTCATTGTGGTGGAGAGGGATGACGGTGGAGTGAGCGCCTCCTTTGGCCACCGTGCTCCTCTCCATGCTTTCCTCTCCATGCTTTCCACTGGTGGTGGTAGTGGGGTTGGGTGTAGCTGAGGTGTTCCCTGCATCTCCGCTTAGTTGCATCCACATTATTGTTGGTTCTCCCAAATGACCCCATTGTCTCCTTCACCTTCAGGTAGCAGCACATCATAGTCACAGCTGTCTACATTGTTAATTCATTTAGGTCTTTGAACATTGACACATTTCGGGCTCCTAGGTCATTTCCCATTTTTTGCTGTGATCATGGTGCTCCATGTCTGTGCATGGAAGTGGCCCCTAAAGAGGAGCTACTACACTCATATATGGCCAATGCTATGAACAGCCCATAGGGCTGAGCTCCATGAGCTGTGCACTGTACACTACAGCCTGTGCTACAACAGTGCTGTGGTGTTATTTGAGTGTCAGTTTTCCCTTTCTTTGTTTTTTGCATTTGATGGTATCATGATGATGTATTGTAATTAATAAAAATGCATATAAGATAGAGGCCAGCCTGAGTATTTCATTGCCCTGGCTGCCACCAATTTTGGTGAGCACGTTGTTTATGCAGGCCATTTGTACTTCCAAAATCATGTTGGCGTCTTGGTCACTCGCTCCTGTACAACATGCCAAATGCCAACAGCCAACACCTACATAGACTCCACTGGCTCCCCGTGGAGAAAAGAGTTACCTTCAAAATCCTCCCTCACACCTACAAATGCCTATACAACAAAGGATACATATACCTAAACAACAGAATCAACTTCCACGTACCCAACAGAAACCTCTGATCTGTAATCCCAGCAATGGCCGAAACCCCGTGCTTCCACAGAGCCAGAGCAGGTGGAAGATCCTTCTCTCACATTGCAGGCAAGGCCCTCAGGAAGACTCTAAAGACCTGGCTCTTCAGCTAAATAGATCTGCCGACCACCCCCCCTTCAGTTTCAGCACCTTGAGACCCTCACAGGTGTGTAGCGCGCTTACAATTCCCCTGATTGATTGATTATTTCTGAATTCCAAACAATAGTAAATTTGCATCCATTCAAGTAGTACTTCTATGGGTGAAGATTTGTTAACCCGGTTGCTATACATAATTAAGTTGTTGATCCAAAAATTTAACAAGTTAAAAAGTCGTAATGAAATCATAACACTGAGAAAAACCAACACAGACATAGCAGACCCGAATCAAGGCCCCCAGACGTAATTACCAATCCAAGCAAGAATTTATTTAGGGGTGCCATACCCCAACCCCCACCCGGATCTATCCTTCTATTCAACCTTGAGACAGCGAACACAAATGAATGGATCAAAGAGCCCACAGTGTGGGTGTCAAAATCTAAAACAGCCTGCTAAAATGTGTTTGTATTGACATTCACTTTCCAAATTCATCTATAAAAAGAAAGTGTCATCTCACACCAACCAAAGATGACCTGGTGGCAGCAGTAAAGGGGACCTTTTGGTTCTCTAAAATTGATCTCAACTCCAGATACCTTCAATGTCTGCTAAATTCAAAATCCAGAACATTGAATATCTTTTTCCACCCACCTTGGCCTCTGCAAGTGCACAAGGTTACATTTCCAAATCTCCAGTGCAGTAGAGGTGTTACAGAATGATAGACATAAATGTCAGCACTAAGACATAGCAAGACTCTTGAAGGACACCATTCCAGACTTCGCTGCATCCAGCAAACATTGAAAGACATTGGTCTCACTCTCAATAACAAGGAATATGATTTCAATGCACGCATCAGCTTTTTTGGATTTCGGTTCTCAGTTGATGGGTGGTCCCTGACTCCCCCAAAGTTAAAGCCATACAATTGGCACTTCAATCCACATTCATATCAAGTGTTTTATTGGCATTGTCACATATTGCAGAACATTCAAGAAGAATTTTACATCTCTGACTGGGTCATTGAGAAGGATGACTAAGGTCACCCTGAACTGGACTGAATAACAACCTGGCTCAGCAACATGAATGTGGATGGATTCAAACCCTAACTTTGACCCAAGAATCCAAGGCAAGTCACTTGGATTCCCCTAGACACTGACCTCAGGGAGTACATCATCAAGAAAACCAATATTTCCTGGTACTAACTCTCCCTACTAATTCAATTAAAACCATCTCTCACAGACCGTGACATAGGACTGGTGCCCACACATTGTACTCTGGTATCAGGATGGTGGCAGAACCCTGTCCCACATTCTCCCAAATTCCATACTAGCCCACCCAAGGCCATATTACTCAACACAACATGCCTCATCAGTGGCCTAAAGAAATATAACCACATAACTCCCACACTGATGGATCACTACTGGTTCCCCTCTTTGGCCACACAATCTTCAAACTAGGTGCATCATCTACAAAGCCATCCTGACTGGCATCTTAGCCTACCAGGATGGCAAGCTGCCCATCTCCATTGGCTTGCAGCACATCAGCAGCCAGGGCACCACTAGACAAATTTGTGTAAAAAAACAGCAAAAAGCCTTTTCCATCTGTACAGTCCCAAATCTGCTCCAATTAAGAATCAAAGTATTAATTGTTTTGGTTCCAGTCTGTCATATTAGGGACAGCATCCAAATGGGCACCTAGTTCTTCTGTGTATGCAGCACCAATTTAGTAAAGAGCAGAAGACACACCTCTTTAACGAACACTACATCACACAGTTATTATCTACTTCACCTTTCAGAACCCAGCTATCCTTCCAGTCACTCGGGGAATGACTCTTTGATTTTCACCCTCTACTGTGCTCTGCAGTCTTTCTACAATTTCTACGCCACACACGTTCCTCATCCATACATACAGGAATATGTTTAATTATAAATTAATTTCTTTTTTAACATAAACATATATTTTTGTACGAAAGTGTGGCTTTTATCGATGTGGTAGGACACAACCAATAATGTAGAACTGTGAAATAGTTCCAACATATTATGCTCAGGGACTATTTGTGAAGGCCCATAACACAGTGGTAAAGATCCTATGGTCACGCAAGGGTTTCACTGAGTGCGCGAAGATTGGGGTCTCCCTTATTGGAAGCAATTTATACAGAATTATCAGTTTATTAATTTTTCATTGGAGAGTGAATTTGAAAAACTGTAACGTTTTGAAGAGGAACTATTGTTTGCATTAAAATCTATATAATTTGTAGAATTTGAATATTTGCAGATGCATCACAGTTTGAACCATGCATTCCTTTCGTTTCAGGGAAGAAGGCCAAGTCATCTTTTCCATATTGCATTTACAATTCTGGTAAGAAATCATTTCATGTGTTCTAATGGGGAAAGTTTTGAGATCCCAGGATTGGGAAAGTTCTTTGTTTATACATCAAGGCTCAGAGATCATCAGTAGTTCAGATTAATGAGGGGTCAAAAACAGAATTCCATATCCTCCTCAGACTAATCCTAATTAAAACCAGGATTGGAAGTCTGTGCATGTTTAGATCTTCCACTAAATTAGGAGGAGAGAATTGAGTGCAGGATAGAGTACAGCCAGGAACCACAGTTGGTAATTCCTAAATATTCCTACTATATAAAGAGACCCCAAGGAGCAGATGCACATCTGAGATGAGAGAATCGATCCCCAGCAAGAACATTCTCCAGTCTACGGGAAAATCAAGGACCCAATGTAATAAAGAATTTTGCTGTCGCAAAACCTGCTATTCCAAAAAACAATAGGTTAGGACCACAAAGTCATATTTTAGTATTTAGTGAACACACTTTACAATTCAGAAAAGGCTTTACGAATCGCAAAATATGTTTTGCAGCTGATTCTGAATCGCATTTTGGAAGGAAAGTAATAGAGGCATACTCTACTAACTATGATTCAGTAAGAGATGGATGAGTAGCTCGCTGAGACAAACAATTTATGGTTATGAAGTCCTGAAAAGAGGCGACAAGAGAGTCGTGACAGTGAAGCTGTCCCCTTTGGACAGCTTCCCCTTGGAAACCTTGTTGGGTGGCCTGAATATCCCATGATGAGGGGAGGCTTCCCTTGAAGCTGCTATGGTATCACCAATTTAGGGGTTCCAATGAGCTTTCTGCAACAACAGAAAGGCTGCTTTAGTAATGTAATGTAAATGTAATGTAATGTAAGGTGGATTTGTGGAGTGCTGCTTGCCACCCGTGAGAGTATCCAGGTGCTGAGTAGGTGAGTGTAGGCGTGTGGTGAAGCTGGACCTGAATAAAGGCAGTCTCGATGCGCCACAATAAATCTAATTGAATAGCCAGGTCTTCAGCTTCTTGTGTAATTGAGGATGTTGGATAATAGAACCTGAATTTACCACATTTTCATGTTATGAAACTGGTTGGGCTATGATGTTTTTCATTTGCTTTCATAAAATACATTTATGTATGTATTAATATCATTAACAGATGTACATTTATATATAATATATTATTATTAACGTTAACACCTCTCCCATTTCAGCAGGTGCTTGTATAGGCATGCTATGAGTTTTATCTGGTACCATATCCAGCTGACAATTGTCTCATCATCTCATACCCTATGTCCATGAACAGGTTGGATAAAAAACTTGTTTTATGTGTTGAAACAGTGTAGGAAGGCCCGACATACTAATACAAAGAGCAATAAGCCTTTAGAGTTCTGGAGACACAGTGACAGAGTTCTTGAATTTTAAGTTTGCACTGGCTTAATTAGAAGTATGCAATGAATGTGCATACATTTTTATACAAATGGTGGAATTGCCAAAGCAGGAATCTGTTCACCCCAAATAAGGTGTGATGTATCTTTCTTTCACTCCCAATACTCACCTGTGACAATTCTTTGTTTGTTGTCGCCAAATTTACTTTATGTATTGATTATGTTAGTGTGCTGTAAAGATGTGTAAGTACCTTTCTTTGGGAAGCATCGGAGCCCCTGACATTGAGTTTTCTGGGAGAGGATCCCAAATTGGTACACTTTGATTCCATTGACTCAAGGCACTTGCCTCTTTTTCAATGTAAGGGAATATGCCTTATCATTCAAAGTCAATCAAGTCTACACCACAGCCTAGGTTGAGGGTTTCCAAACACATTAGCTGGGCTGTCCTTTTGAGCCTGATGCTTAACATAAAAAGAATTTGAGAATGCCAACACAAATAAAAGCTTCCTCCAGATTTCCTGGGACTACTATAGGACTTGGGACTCAGCTTGATAGGAGGAGCTATAGCATAATTCTTCTGGAGCGAATGTTAGAGGATGATCATTGTAGCTTTTTGTACTCTGCAGTACTAATTTTTAGGTTGGTGTCTGGGGGGCATATGAATGAAAGGATTTTTTAGTCACAAACGCTGCGAATCGCAAAAAAGCAACGCTTGCGACAAAAAATTCGCAAAATGGGATGTATTAGGAAAATCGCATCGCAAAATTAAGGAATCGCAAAATTTGAAATTCCTTCATTTTGTGTAAGCATTTATGGAATCGCAAATTGCGATTCCTTTAAATGCTATGCAACAAGCACCCAAGTTGTGCGATTTCTCCTTAAGAAATCGCAAATTACCAGCAACTTCAAGTTGGTGGTAATTTGCGATTTCTTTCAAAAATGCACTTTTTGGCATTTTTCAAGGTGCCATGTGACCCACCTACAGGGCATGTATGTAATTAAAATCGCTTCGCAAAATTAAGGAATCGCAAAATTTGCAATTTCCTTAAATGCTGACGCAAAATTAAGGAATCGCAAATTGCGATTTCTTAAATGTTATGTATGAAGCAACTCCAGGCCCATAGGAATGAATGGCAAGGTATTCCTTAATTGCGATTTCGCAATTTGCTAACCACAATTAAGGAATACCAAAAAAATCCCGTTTTGCAATTCTCAAATAGCGATTCTCAAAAAATCGCCATTTGAGAATCGCAATCACGGATGTTGATACATATGCCCCAGGGTCAACATGCAGGTTCTACAACTGAATATCTTGAAGAAGTTAAACCTGTGGGATGGAGTGCCTAGAGTATTGCCCATCTTTGAGGCCACAGCTTGAGCTGTCCATAGTGGATCCAAACCTGGCTAGATCAGAACCAATCTTGTTTGTAAAGATAACCCCTTAGCCCCAGGACGTGCACCAGGGTTATTGGGACCGGCATTAGGGGTTTACAAGAGCTGCACTGACACTTGAAGCTTTACGAGCGGAGAGGTGCTGTTAGCTTGCCAATGTGTGGAAAAGTAAATTTTGCCATGTTATATGTGCCTACGTGTTCCCCATCCTATGTTATATGTGCATGATCGATATGCATGTATCCCCTTATGATCGATTAAAGACGCAATTATAGTTGTGTCCAACTCTAGTATGCCGGTTTCCAGTTCTCGTGAAAGCAACGAGTATTAGGCCTATGTTGCCACGTTTTACAGTGTGCACTTTATTTCATTGAAATGTCCCCGTTTCTAGGCCTCAAAAAGGCCCGGACACCAGATTCAAGCTCCTGTCTCCTGAACCTGCTCCGAGGAGCGATACAGCCCCCACCTGCATCCCTGACCCTTCACTTCCTTTCGCGCAGCACAGTGCCCGGCCCGGCCTGCCTCTGCCTGCCTGTCTGCCAAGAGTATGTTATGCTTCTAGTTATCAGTCCAGCCCTCCTTCTCTGCATTCCTAAGCTACTGAATCGCATCACTAGTTTCAGCCAGGGTCTAGCCTTTCTGTCTCCATGTAAGAGAAATCCTGTATTAATATTCATAGAATATTCCTAACACACGCAATACATGTAGAATAAATGCATGCACCAGTCTTAGTGTCAAGTAGCCTTTACCCTGATAACTTTTGGATTCTATCAACATGTACTCCAAACACCAGATACCAGATATGATATAGGTACATGTCGTCCTGACACTGCAGACTTTAGTCTCCTCTTCTAGCGCAGAAGTCATAGCCCCCAGTTCTCCCTAGTAACACGTCAGTGCCCGTTTGCGCGCACCACTAGGTTAAAGGTCCCAGCTGCTCGAGTAGCCCCCTCCATGTTTCCGCCCCATTCATGACACTACTGTGACGTTTCATACCACATGTCTATGTATACGCCCTGTACACGCCTTCTTTCTCCACCCATTTACTCTTATCTTTCGCGACTGCTACGAGTTACGCCTACTGCTACGCCTATTGTATGCAATATAATGTAATGTATTGTACTATATATATGCTGCACTGTCGATGAAGCATTGCAGCTGCCTTCCTTCCTATTTTATTTCAGGCTGTCCCGTTCCAGTCCCTTTCCTTTTTGCCTGAATAAATCCTTCTGACTCGGACACATCGGATCCTGCCTCTTATTTATTGAGCTATCTGTTCTTGTTATATCTCGTCAAAAATAGTACCGGTAATTAATTATTTATTTACCACATAATGGCGCCCGAATAGGGACTTGCCCTTTCCCCACGCGCCGGCGAAGCCACGCAGGCCCCCTGACCCTCTGCAGCCGTGACGGAACCATACCGTGCACGTGCAGATATTTCTGCTTCAAGTATCCCTCAGGCCCACGGAGGAGACGGAGGTTGCGGTCCAGCATCCAGACGAGGCGGTGAGGAACGCGGCGAGTCCCGACCAGAGCCCAAGCCGAGAGTGCAAGGTCCGAAGTATCTGGAGGCCCACCTGTAACCGAAGTTTCCGAAGTTTCCGAAGTTCGTAGTCCGACGTCGTAGTGGTCCAGTCCAGTCCAGTCCAGTCCGAGGCTTTCCAGTTTTTGCTTTCCCGGTGAGTACCGTCACAGGGGGGTATCTAGACAGGAGCATTAGTTTGCTTCTGGTCCAGTGGGTTTGGGTACGCAGATCCAGCACGAAGTAGTCACCTAGGTGGGTACGGGTCCTGACGTGTCTCTTTATGGGACCGGTATGTTCTGTACTGTTTTAGCAGTGCATCTAGTAATTCTAGTAAGTTTCATTTTCAAGAAAGTCATGTGTTCCGTTTTTCAGTGTATCAGGTAATATTCTGTCCGAACTGTTATTCTAATGTTATTTAATGTGTTTTCAATGTCGTGGTATGAGTGATTTGTTTTTCTATTCATTATTGTGTTTATCGTGTATTGTATTGTGTTCGGATTCAAGTCTAGAATGCCTCTGTTTTCCAAGTTACGTCAGTTAAAGACCAGAAAAGGGTTACTCGAGGAAGCAGTTCCTGTCCCTCCTAGGGACAGTCCAGGACATTTTATGTATCACAAGCATGGCTTAGATGCCATAATATATCTAGACTTATGGTCAGACTATACCAAGGAATTAGAAGAGAAATATAAATGGCCCGTATCAGGTACATGGGATGCCGAGTGCATCATGCGAGTAGAAGAAGCATTATGGAAAAAGAAAGCTAGACAGTCCCAGAAAGATGCCATCGAGTTATGGCGCAAAGAATCTCATAGAAGAACCGAAAAAGAATTCAGAAAAACCGAATTAAGTAGGGAATCCTCAGAGAAGGCCCAAGAAAGGGAATTAATCGAAGAAGGTGAACGAGTTAGAGCAGAACAGTCAGACAGACAGAGAAATGCCCTTATTAAGGGTATGTATCCTCTTCTTGCTGAGGGCTTGCCAAAAGCAACCCCGGAAGCATCCAGTAATTTGCCACCGCCATTGGTCCCGATTAAGCTACGTCATAAACCGACCGCAGCCGATATTTTTCTTTCGTCCTATTTGGACGACACAGTCCCAGCATATGCAAATTCTATCCCGCCTGCTCCCGTTAATAATGTAATTCCTGTTCCTCCAGTCACTGGTCCCGTGGGTCCAGTTAATGTTACAGCACCTGTTACAGCACCCCCGGCCCAGCCCATAGTACATGTACCCGCTTTGCCAGTCACTCTACCAGCCCGTACAGTATTCCCCGACGATTCTAGTTTAGGAGCGGCGGGGGGAGGTTCTCCTCGTACCCCGCCTCAACCAAGACGTATGACGCTACATGAACTAGCGTTACAGCGTACGCCAAAAGTAACTACACACGTAGATATCAAGGGAGCACTTACCGAATGTCGTTATGATCCAGTTCCAGGTGATGGTAACATGGTCATATATTCATTACGTTTAAGGCGGGTGACCGACTATTTGGACACCCTGCCCGATATGAAAGAACATCTAGACAGAATATACCGTTTTATCCGTACAGGAGTGAATCCAGGAAGTATTCACGAAGCCATGGTTCAAAGAAAAGTTGAGACTCAGCTCATGATTTTAAAGTTCTTGATTAACTGTTTAATAAGAGAGCAAGATTTTCCAGAAAAAGATCATGAAGAAATGAAAGTCCTGACTAGGTGGAGTGACAATATAGCCGATGGAAAACACAAGACACAAAATTGTATAGAGAGTATGTACAAGAAAATACGAAAAGAAATTGTAAGTATACACGAGAAAGAGAGAGTAAGTAAAGCAACCGAGAAAGAGAATGACTCTTCCAGTGAAGAGGTAGACCGCGAGAATCCTGACAGAATAGCGTATGTAGGTAGAACTAGACTTTCCGGCCGATATTCACGCCTAGACTACAAGAAAGTTTTTCCCTCTCCAGCACCAGAACAGTACTCTCTTGAGCAAGTATTCCAGGTTACAGATAAAATTCTGAAATCACGAATAGGTTATAGTGAGCTCAGTACCATGCATGAACAAGAACTAGCCCGATCAGCAGTCCGGTGGACTACTGATTCTACCACTTTTCCAGACGAAATAGTGGCACAAATGTTTCTGAAACTGCCCCCAGCCGAACAGCGACTGGTGGGTATGTATATGATCCAGCACCTCATCACACTGTATGAGGAACAGCATTCTGATCCAGGTCCTCTACATGATGTATTAAACGAGTTACTCCAATACAGATGGAAAGGTCTAGGTACCGATTTAATTAGTGTCATTCTAGAACAGCGCCACAAATACCGAACGTTTCTGAATCCACATTTTGTTCACGTCTCACCCCCAGAAAGTAAATCATTCTACATAGACAGACAGAACCCGTTACGAGAAGTACATCCAGTCAAGAAAGAGGGTGGTGGTCTAGAACGAGTATTTGTTTACACCCCTATTACAAAGATGGAACTCTTAGAAATGAAGAAGTTAATTCCCTGTCATGACAAAGATCCAGCAGGGTTCCACCGTGAATTAAAAGACATGCTCCGTATGGGAGAATACACGTATCCAGATATCATTAAAATGTTAAAGGTCCTGTTGCCTGCGGGCATATATGAACAACTCAAAGAAAAAGAATGGGAGGTGGGAGAGAAAAAGATAGATTGGACAGCTCTAGAAGCTGAAGATAATACACGAGTCCCAGGTACCGGTCTTGGGGATAAAGCTAAAGAATTGCCCGAGTTATTGATACAAGTTTTGCCAAGATTACTAGCCACGAAAAAGGAAGATTGGGATGCCATCTCAGCCTGTAAACAGAAACCAGACGAAGATACTAGTGATTTCTATTCTAGATTTGAGAAATGTTTTATTATTAATAGTGGTCTGAAAACGAGTAGTGAATCATACCCTCATCTTTTTGTTACCAAACTAGTCGAGAATTCAAGTCCACAAGTTAAAAATCGAGTCCTGAAAGTCGAAAGCACCTGGCAAGCTAATTCTCCGTCACAGATGCTTCAAATGCTCCAGTATCACCAGAACAGAATCAGGGAAGAACAAGAACACGAAAGGAGACGTATGAAAGACACGAAAATGAAAGTATTAGTTGCACAATCGGTTCCCCAAGACAGTCAGAAGAGGGGTACGAATCAAGCTAGTCATCCTGCAGTTCCCGTTAAAGGGACATGCAATTATTGTAAACAGCCCGGTCATTTTATAAGTGAATGTGCAGTTCTGAAACACAACATAGCTACTGGTAAGACTAAAGAAAGACCACGTCCGCCTAGACAAGAACAAGTTTCACAGACTTCTCAGCCACCTCAGAATGCACAACAGACAGTTACAGTACCGCAGCCTATAGCCGCAACACAGCACGTTACACAGCAGATGTACCAGTATGCACAGTCCGATTATCCAGAATATCAGCCGTATTCATGAAATAGCCTAGAGAGGGAGGTAGGCTTGCCTCTCATCGAGATTCCTGTAGATCAAGAGGGTCCCTATGTACACAGTCAAGTATTAGGGAAAGACAGAAAGTTTCTGATTGATACAGGGGCAAGTAGGACTACCATCAGTCATGACGAGGTTCCAGGGGCTCCGCTCTCAGGCTCTAGAAATGTTTCCCTTGGATTTTCAGGAAAGCCTATTGTTAATGAAATATCGAAACCAGTTACTCTAGAAGTTGGTCCATTGTCCCGAACTACAGATTTGTTACTCACGAAATCTTGTCCAGAAAATTTGTTAGGCATTAAAACATTGAAAGAATTAGGAGCAGTCATATGCTGCTCTCCAGAAGGAGTACGTCTGTTCCTCCGAGATTTTAAAGGCCATTATGTATTACGTGATTTTGATCCAAGATTATTGAATGTACCCCAGCATTTATGGGCGCAAGGTCCAACTGATGTAGGTTGTATGCATATCACACCCCATCGTGTGACTCTGAAACAAGGTGTTGTTCTACCACGCATCAGACAGTACAAATTGCCACCTGAGGCTGTAGCAGCCTTATCCAAAATTATTGACGAGCTCATTGCTCAAGGAGTGGTTGTAGAAACTGACTCCAATGTATGTAATTCTCCTATCATTCCAATTCTGAAACGCACTGATCCAAATGCACCTCCAGTTTATCGATTAGTGATTGACCTTCGAGAACTTAATAAATGTATCATACCCCAGTACCCAGTGGTTCCCGATATTTCTTCTCTATTGACAGCCATTGATTCTGAAGCCACATTCTTTACAGTTATCGATCTCAAGAACGCATTTTTCAGTGTCCCCATTCATCCAGACAGCCAGTTCCTTTTCGGATTCTGTTTAAATGGAAGGAGCTATAAATTTACACGAGCTCCTCAAGGTTTCACAGAAAGTCCTAGCATTTATAGTCAAGCACTTAAAAGACAACTAGACAATATTCACATGCCTACTGACACTGCCCTGCTCCAGTATGTCGATGATCTACTGATCACAGCCCGTTCTGAACGTGACTGCGAGCGTGCGTCACTTATAGTCCTGTATTTTCTGGCCGAGATGGGGCACAAGGTGTCCCCTTCCAAATTACAAGTCTGTGTCCAGCAAGTGGTCTACTTAGGACACTTACTGTCCAAGAGGGGTAGGCAGTTGACACCTGACCGTATTCAGTTAATAGCACGTCTTCCACAGCCCAAGACACAGAAGGAGGTACGAGCTTTTATCGGCCTCACTTCTTACTGCCGACAATGGATTCCTCAGTATGCATTTCTAGCCAAGCCACTGATACGGTTAACGACACAGGAGGCAGCCGTATCGACTGTCCTCCCTTGGACCCAGGAACATACACTTGTTTTTAACGAGTTAAAGAAAGCTTTATGTAACGCACCTGTTCTAGCAACACCGAACTACAGTAAGCCTTTTACACTTTTTGTCACAGAACGCGAAGGTACTGCATTATCTGTTCTCACACAAGATCAAGCAGGACAATACAAGCCCTGTGCTTATTTTTCTAGCACATTAGATCCAGTAGCCCAGGCTCTGCCTGCGTGCCTCAAGTCAGTTGCAGCCACAGCACTAGCTATCAGACAAAGTGATTCCATAGTGTTAGGACATTCCCGGACAGTACAAGTTCCACACTCCGTGGAAGTTCTTTTAAACCGAACACAGACTCAGCACTTGACAATTGCACGTTTAACAGGTTATGAACTGACACTGTTCCAGCCACACATAGAAATCAGACGCTGCAACATTTTAAATCCAGCTACACTGTTACCGTCAGTTACTTCAAATCCTGCCACACATGACTGTGTGGAAGTTGTTAACACCATGACAAAGCCAAGACAAGACTTGACAGACATTGCATTACCTGATCCCGACCTGACACTTTATGTGGATGGTTCATGTATGAGAACAAGTACAGGAGAACTAGTAGCCGCGTATGCAGTGACTACTGACACCGAAGTTATAGAAACACATCGTATTGACACCCTGTCCGCTCAAGCAGCAGAGCTAGTCGCTCTGACCCAAGCCTGCATACGAGCTAGGAACCTGAAAGTTAACATATACACAGATTCACGTTATGCATTCGGAGTCGTACACGACTTTGGAGTGCTCTGGCAAGAGAGAGGTTTCATGACTTCTCATGGAACCAAGATTCAGCATGGTCTCCTCATTCAAGCTTTGTTAGATGCAATACATTTACCGACAGCTATCGCTATCATGAAGTGCAAAGCACATACGAAAGTCACTGATATCATTTCCCAAGGTAACGATCTAGCAGATCGAACAGCCAAGCTTACAGCTCAGACTCCAGACATTCCAGTTAACACGACCCTGACACACATTCCAGAACAGACTACTTGTATGACAGTTAAGGACCCTACACAAGATGTCATAGACATACAGTCACACGCTACTCCCGATGAAATCAAGAAATGGTCCGAACAAGGAGGGGTCCAGACAGATCAAGGATGGTTGACGAAGGGAAAAGCCACATGGTTTCTCCCCGACTCTATGGTTCAAATCATTATTAACACCGCACATAGTCCTGCACATTTAGGAGAAAAAGCCATGTTAGACAGTATTCAGAACCTTTGGTTCAACAAGCATTTACGAGCAGCAGCCAAGCAGAAAGTCCGTACCTGCATGATCTGTTGTCAGTTCAATCCAGGAAAAAGTGTCCCGGTGGAACAAGGTGGTTTCCAACCTCCTGACCACCCTTTTGAAGTCCTCCAGATGGATTACATTCAGATGGAGCGATGTCGAGGTTTCAAGTATGTCCTCGTAGTTGTATGCGCTTTGTCCAGGTGGACAGAAGCATATCCAGTTCCAGATTACACAGCTGCGACCACTGCCAGGCAGTTGGTTCGTGAGTACTTTCCCCGCTACGGATTACCTAGGGTCGTGTATTCAGATAACGGCCAGCCATTCTCATCCGAGCTCATGAAACAAGTATCCCTTCTGTTAGGGTACCAGTGGAAGTTCCATTGTGTACGCCATCCTGAAGCAGCCGGTCTCGTAGAGAGACATAACCAGACTTTGAAAATCCGCATTGCCAAAGTGTGTACAGAAAAAGGTGTAGATTGGTTAATAGCACTGCCAGTTGCCCTGTTCTACATGAGAATGGTCGCTCATTCCCGTTCAGGTCTGTCCCCGTACGAGGTCGTATTCGGCCGCCCTCCAAATATGTGGGGTACACCTATGCCCCGAAAGATTACAGATGTTTCCAGTAATATGCTGACAGATTACCTTGCCTCATTGATGTCTGCACTACAATCTTGTCGTTCACAGGTTGCCGCTGCATTTCCAGACAACACTGAGGTGAAACCGCATGAAGTCGTTCCGGGGGATGTCGTCCTGGTGCGCAACTTTGATTGTTCAAGTCCGTTGGAGCCCCGTTGGAAAGAACCCCAGCTGGTGTTGTTAACAACAAGGACCGCCGTCAAGCTTGAGGGACGCAAGGGCTGGGTGCATACCAGCCACATCAAGAAGTTTCATGGATTACGACAAAAGACATTTATCAAAGACTGCCCTATTCTTAAGGACTGCCCAAACACAGACTCTGAATTCAAACTTCCCCTGTTAGAGAAAACTCCGCAGCAGGAGTATAAAGCAAAACTCCGGTCTAGTAAAGTAAGTCAGCCAGTTTAATTGTCTAAGTCCCTCTCGGGTGAAACGGTTAGACAGGTTCCTGACATGTATGAGACAGACCCACACAGTGAGAGAGTTAGTCAAAACTCTAAGAGATGTATTATCGTTCTATTCTTTTTATTATTCTTGAGTCTTATGGTTACATGCATAAGTTATGCGTTACATTTATGTTTTCCGATGTCACATGTACATATGTTTTCTAATGTTACAGTAGAGCACACATTTAGTGACCTGCCTCCTCACGAGTTATCCTATCGTCTTGCTATGCGAAATAACACCTTTATCCGAATGTTGCATTATTCACACCAGACCAGCAATGCCACTAATTGTTGGGTGTGTGGTCGACTTCCCCCTTTTCAGACACCGAAGGGAGTTCTGCCACTCTTTCCTTATCCATTCTCACATAATGGTTTGTGTGGAGCATGGTCCACGTTAACGTCATCCTCAACTGATATGTCCCTTCTGAACCAAACATGTTTCCCAGACAAACAAGGTCCTTCCCATAGAACAGGGTTAGATCTAGAAAATGAAGTGTATGATTTAGGTAATTATTCCTCGAACTTCATGGTCCTGAATGTCCAGTCCGATACTACTCCAGACTTGCCTGCTATTTCAGTTCTACCAGTTAAAGGCGAATTATGTGTCAGAAAGAATGGTTCCGCACATGTAGGACATAGTGATTGTACTACTATTGTCAAGTAAAGTGACAGTGGGAAATCTATTTTCAAAGCCTCACGTCATTCTTATTTTGTCTGTGGTCAGACCGCATATGTTCGTCTGCCCCTTGACTGGGATGGAACATGTTACATTGCCTTCCTACTGCCACCAGTTTTTCTAGCCCCATCCGATTATCATCGAAATACACATCTAGTACACCTTAGACATAAAAGGGAGATCGAGTCCCCAATTGTCGACCAAACTGAAACTACTCTAGAACAATATCAAGACTTCAATAAAGGTTTCTTCTTCTTTATAGGACCTGTCCAGAATAGTAAGTTAATACGTAGGTTAACCAGAACCCTTGAAGCAGTAGTGAATGAGACTACTTCCGCTCTAGGTAACTTAACCGAAGAGCAATCTGCTATGAGATTTGTTGTGCTCCAAAATCGTCTCGTTCTTGACGTTATACTGGCCGATAGAGGTGGAGCATGTAGAGTCATCGGATCTAGTTGCTGCATTTTCATTCCTAATAACGCGCCGTCTGTTTATTCAGCTATAACCAGACTTCATAAAATTGCCCATCAGTTACACCAGAATCCAGGCACCTGGACATGGTCCGGTTGGCTCTGGAGTATTATATCTGCCTGGGGATGGAAAGTATTGTCATTCCTAGGTATAGCAGTAATGATCATATTCAGTTGCTGCCTCTGTTTACAATGTGGCCCTGCGATTTGCGGCATGTGTGCTACCTCTTGTATTCCTAGTCCTAGGTCCCGTTCTAAGACAATTCGAGACGAGCAAATGATGCTATATGAAATGATAGATGGTATCATGAATATTGATGTTTCCTGATGGAAACGTAGGGCACAAGGAGGGAATGTGGAAAAGTAAATTTTGCCATGTTATATGTGCCTACGTGTTCCCCATCCTATGTTATATGTGCATGATCGATATGCATGTATCCCCTTATGATCGATTAAAGACGCAATTATAGTTGTGTCCAACTCTAGTATGCCGGTTTCCAGTTCTCGTGAAAGCAACGAGTATTAGGCCTATGTTGCCACGTTTTACAGTGTGCACTTTATTTCATTGAAATGTCCCCGTTTCTAGGCCTCAAAAAGGTCCGGACACCAGATTCAAGCTCCTGTATCCTGAACCTGCTCCGAGGAGCGATACAGCCCCCACCTGCATCCCTGACCCTTCACTTCCTTTCGCGCAGCACAGTGCCCGGCCCGGCCTGCCTCTGCCTGCCTGTCTGCCAAGAGTATGTTATGCTTCTAGTTATCAGTCCAGCCCTCCTTCTCTGCATTCCTAAGCTACTGAATCGCATCACTAGTTTCAGCCAGGGTCTAGCCTTTCTGTCTCCATGTAAGAGAAATCCTGTATTAATATTCATAGAATATTCCTAACACACGCAATACATGTAGAATAAATGCATGCACCAGTCTTAGTGTCAAGTAGCCTTTACCCTGATAACTTTTGGATTCTATCAACATGTACTCCAAACACCAGATACCAGATATGATATAGGTACATGTCGTCCTGACACCGCAGACTTTAGTCTCCTCTTCTAGCGCAGAAGTCATAGCCCCCAGTTCTCCCTAGTAACACGTCAGTGCCCGTTTGCGCGCACCACTAGGTTAAAGGTCGCAGCTGCTCGAGTAGCCCCCTCCATGTTTCCGCCCCATTCATGACACTACTGTGACGTTTCATACCACATGTCTATGTATACGCCCTGTACACGCCTTCTTTCTCCACCCATTTACTCTTATCTTTCGCGACTGCTACGAGTTACGCCTACTGCTACGCCTATTGTATGCAATATAATGTAATGTATTGTACTATATATATGCTGCACTGTCGATGAAGCATTGCAGCTGCCTTCCTTCCTATTTTATTTCAGGCTGTCCCGTTCCAGTCCCTTTCCTTTTTGCCTGAATAAATCCTTCTGACTCGGACACATCGGATCCTGCCTCTTATTTATTGAGCTATCTGTTCTTGTTATATCTCGTCAAAAATAGTACCGGTAATTAATTATTTATTTACCACAAATGTACACTCAGAGTATCCATGAAGGAGCAAATAGATGATGGAGGACAGCAAAGAGGCAGAGCTTGCGCCTTAATTGTTGGGGAAGTAGGAGGGATTTGTTAAGACTAAGATTATGGCCTGAATTAGATCTCGATGGAAAGGTTACTCCGTCACAATGGGGATAATAGGATATAATGGGATTCATATTTGGGCAGACGGATATTCGTTACCGTTGAGATGAAGTAACCTGCCTGTCAAGATCTATGTAAGTCCTTAAGGCAGTGGCGGCTCCTCCGCAATGACGGAGGAGCCTCGCCTCACTGCCTGGCTCTGAGCCAGCAAATGTAAATTAAAACAATGTCCTTGCATCCTTTTAATTTACATTTGCCAGCTCTTAGCCAGCAGTGTTGGGAGGGGCGGGGCCAAGGCAGGGGAGTAGGGTTGAGGAGTGCTACATGCACCTCACTCACTAAGTGTGCATATGTGTTTTGGCCGGCCATCTAAGGCATTGAGCAGCCGAGCAGCAGAAACCCCACAGACTCCTTGGTCTGAGCAGAGCATCTTTCCTGCCTTCTCAGACCAAACCCTGCACTGCTCTTCAGCATGGGGATTGGACAGGGAGCCTGACACAGGGGCTGCTGGAACCAGCAGGCAGGAGGAGGAGAGGCGGCACGACGAGACGCAACACTTGAGCGGCTGGCGACAATAGGTACGTCGTTGAGTTGCTGGTGCTCCGCCCACTGAAATTAGATGTTGTGGCAATAGACGTGAGACCGCCGCGATGGCAGTCTTCTCTTCTGGCTAACAGTCTCTGTGGCCATCATGATGGTGAGTTTGCGCCAAGCTGATTTAGGTGTTCCCGTTGTGCTGGAGGTGTTTTCTGTCGGCTAAGTCCTGATGGAGTGAGGCCATGGCAGAATGGAGACAGGTAAGTACTACTTATTGTCATCACAATACATACATATGTTATGTAGCAGTCAATATGTATACGTAGGTAATGTGCACTGTGCATATTTTTCACATATAGCATTGCACACCAGCAACATAGACATACTGTTGTATGTACGCCCTCAACCAACATAAAATGCTACTGTAGATCCCGGCAACAACGGGATGGCAAAGCATCATGGTCAAGAACTGCAGCACAGGAAGGGCATGAACAATTGCCTTCAAGATGGAATCGGTGGTGGGACCTTGAAAAAAGGTGAGTTTACATATCTTTTTCTTCGATTCTTCCAACTAGAGCTTGGTGGTTTCCCACCACAGTTGTCTTGACTGAAAGGCATATCATCATCTGGACTGCGTGAATGGCGGCGGGACTCTCTCTGTAAGCAGCTTCTTGCACTAACATCGTCGACGGGGAGTAACATCCTGGCAAAGTCAGTGGGACCATGGCGGTTTCCCTTCCAGTGACCAGCCAACATCTAAATCGAGTGGATGGACCACTAAGGTAGCAAATGGGAAGACTGCCACAAAAGTGACTGTGGGACCTGACCACCAACATCTTAATCAGGCCCTAAGTTTGGTTCAGTGAGAATTATACACAGCGCCCAGATAAGGAGCTGAACTCAAGTCCAGAGCAGAGGGAAGTTTGGTCCTCACAAGATGATCAGCTCTTGCATGCTTGGCACCCCTTCTCTAGAGCCCGGAAACTTCATTTTGCTGAAACAAGTTCTAGAGGTTTGGGGAAAAAAGGCCTTCCATTCTGGGGCTTTCGCATTTCCCATTGTTTCTCCAATCACTTGTGTTCAACCAGTGTCTGTAACTACCCTTAGTAAGTAGGAAGCGTCGGCCGGTACATGGTGGCTAAATTAAAATACTCACGTCCTAATAGCAGAATACAAAATCCTTAGAATTAGTTCACTGCCAGAAAGTTTCAGATGGATCTCGTATTGATAACATCACGCAGAGCAGACGTGCACCAGGTGACTGTTCCGCTGACAACAGACACAGAGGTTGCACAGATAAACAGATGAAGCTGGTCAGTGTTACAACGTGTTAGAAATTGGGGGTCTCTAGTTGTCAGAGGTACGCACCTTGTCCAAGCAGGGACACTTTCTTCTGGTCAGAGTATAGGGATCACACTTCTAAAATAACCACTGCTCACGCCCTTGGTAGCTTTTCACAAGCAGTCAGGCTTATCTCAGAGGCAATGTGTAAAGCATTTGCATATAACATACAGTAACACAGGGAAAACACTACAAAAGGACACCACACAAGTTTTAGAAGAATAGCCAATATTTATCTGTGTAAAACAAGACCAAAATAATCAAAATCCAACATATGGTAGTAAAGATATGAATATTGCAAAATTTAATTTAAAATGCAGTTCCTTGAAGTCGATAGCTCCGTCCTGGGCCATCACGGCGTCGTTTACACACAAATCCAACAGTTCAGGCTGACCACAGCGTCACAGGAAAACTACGGTGTCAGGAAGATCCGCAAACAGTACTTTGGAAATGCAGGGAATCGTGGAACTTGCGATGAGCTCCGAAGAGGTGGCATCGGCAGGCGTCAGCCCCGGAGGTCTGTGTAGGAGTCATCGGGCCCTTGAAGTCATATGCGTCGCAGGTTGAACTCTGTGGAGTTGAAGTCAATAGCGCCAGCATCGGCAGCCGCTGGGGCTGCGGTGAGAGGTGGAGCAGTGCAGTGTGCGGTACCCTCAGGTCAAGGTGCAAGTATCCAGCAGCTTCGGTGAGACCAGGGCTGCAGTGTGAAGTGAGGTGATGCTCTTTGTGGTGCTAGCATGTCACGGTGCAAGCAGTGGCATCGTCATTGCTAAAAAGCTGTAGTCTGTAAACGATCTGGAGTTGATGGCGCCGGCGTCAGTGGGCCAAGGCTGCAGTGTGGGACAAGCCAGTGCATCAAGCAACTTACGAGCAGTGCCCCTAGGCCATGGTGCAGGCAACAGCGTAGAGGTCGGCGTGGAGCAGCAGTGTGTGGGATACCAGGGTGTCGATGTGAAGCGTGGGTATGTGAAGTACGGTGCCCTCATGTCACAGTGCAAGCAGCATCTGGATGGCAGCATCGGGTGGCGTCATCATTGAGATGAGGATTGTGGTGCGACTGCGAAACGGGCGGTGCTCTCTGTGTTACCAAGAGGATGGTGAAGTCTTTGATATGCCTGTCTTTGATAAACCATGCCACAGTGCAGTGGATTTTTTTTTGTCACTTCACATAGTTCTGAGTAACGGAACTCCGCAAAATCCGCCCAGGCCTTCTACATATGTGGGCAGGACATGCAGACACCTCAACAGTTCACAATGACAATGTGTAAGTGAACAGCAGACTCCTCTCTCACAAGGCTCTTATACAGGCCATCCTAGGACTCGTGATTTCACGCATTGATTATGCGAATGCCCTATACGTGGGCATACCAGCATATCAATCCAAACGCCTCCAGCTTATTTAGAACCAGGCAGCCAGGCTGGTCTATGGTCTGCCAAAATCTACCCACCCCAAGCCCCTTTTAAAGAATCTTCATTGGCTCCCAGTTACACAGCGTAGGCTGCCTGATCCACAAAGCTCTTTCCTTCCAGGGACCATCTTTTATTTCTTCCCTTATGCACCGTTATGTTCTCCAGCGTGATCTTTGCTCTTCTAGTCACATCTTCTCACCCCTGGTCTTTTCAAGCATAAAAAACACGGTGGTTTGCGATTTTCCACTCAGGCTCCTCTTTTTTGGAATTCCCTCCCTCCTGCACTCCGCCTCCTCCCATCCTATGTTCAGTTTAGAAAATCTCTAAAAACCTGTCTCTTTTCATTAGCCTTCAACTAGCCCATTCCATCTGTACTGGCTAGCCTTCCCACCCTAGCGCCAAGAAACCGTAGGTGTACGTGCGCTTTATAAGTCTAATTTTTCATTGATTTCATTTCAACATGGAAGACAGGTTTCCTGTATTTGGTGTCCCTGAGAAATCCATCATCTCAGTACAGCGCCTGCAAACCAAACAAATTAAGAAGGGTAATAGGCATATGCAAAGAATGTCAAGGTCAATCCAGCAATTGCAGAAAGGGCAAGACCATTGGATAGCTTCCATGGAGAAGGAGCAACATCTGCACAGGCAGTACATGCACAGGCAGAACCTACTCAGTACTCCTCGCCAATCTCTTCCGAGCAGCTGCACTGAAAAATAGACCTATTGAAGTGAATCGTCACAACTGCCCCTAGAAGGAAGGGGCTCCTGTGAAAGCCTAGGAAGGGACATGGGCTCAGCCGACCCTGCTCTGGGGCAGGAGCACGCAGCGAATATAGTGTAAGGGAGCGCTCTACCGCCGGGCAGCACGCAAGCAGCATTTACGCTGATGACGTAATGGTAGACGATATTATGAAATCGATATTCTTGCAAGTCGATGTTTGATTAACATCTCGGACCTGGGATACCGGGATTCGAACAGCGCATTTCAGCGCACAGCAGCGTGAGACACAGCAGTGTTTTTTAACTCGACCCGTTTTCAATTTTATTTAATATTTGTTTATTCTACCCTGATTTTAGTGTAGCTTTCCACTCACCTGCACTATAATCGGTATTTCACCGCTCTTTGGCGGGTCCTTTGATTCCCCAGCTCCTCCGGTTTCTCGGCCGCCATATTGGGGGTAGTGGTGCTGGTTGCCGGGCGGCGCCAGAGTGTGTGAGCAGACCAGCTGTCGCAAGGACACGCTGGCCTGCATTTAAGGAGGGCATTCTAGGCGGGCTCCCTCTTGATTAACATCTCGGACCTGGGATACCGGGATTCGAACAGCGCATTTCAGCGCACAGCAGCGTGAGACACAGCAGTGTTTTTTAACTCGACCCGTTTTCTATTTTATTTAATATCTGTTTATTCTACCCTGATTTTAGTGTAGCTTTCCACTCACCTGCACTATAATCGGTATTTCACCGCTCTTTGGCGGGTCCTTTGATTCCCCAGCTCCTCCGGTTTCTCGGCCGCCATATTGGGGGTAGTGGTGCTGGTTGCCGGGCGGCGCCAGAGTGTTTGAGCAGACCAGCTGTCGCAAGGACACGCTGGCCTGCATTTAAAGCAATCCTTTTACGCGCAGCGTTTCGTTGTAGTGACGCCGGAGTCACGCCAGAGTCCAGCCCGTCTGCGCCCATCAGCGTCTCGGAGGCGGCTGGAGCAGCGGACTGGGCTGTAACATCGCATATGTTTATCTTTATTGGCACTATGGTGTGTTATACGTCGCTTGAATTGCGGGCTTTGCAGGAGGTTTCCTGTGCCTGTCACAAAGTCTTTCCTGGCCGCTATAAGGGCAAGAAACGCTGTCCTGGCTGCGGTTGGTTTCCTGGTATCACCTCGACCACTCTACCCATTAGGGAGGAGGTTAGTGTGAAACATCTCTGTCTGCTCCTAAATACTAGGTCTTTGTGCAGACATGCACTGGACATTTATGACCTTTTGGTCACTGAAAAACCGCTATGTCTAATGTTGACAGAGACATGGCTGGGGGATTCATCTAATCCCGACATAGCTATAGCTATTCCCCCAGAATATAACATCTATAGGCAAGATAGATTGGAGGGGAGGGGCGGTGGTGTGGCACTGGTAGTGAGCAAACTTGTTACATGCTCTATCATCCCCATTGATACCATCACAGGATCGGAATCCCTTGCTTTCTCCATAGCATTGGCGCCCCATCAATCTTTTAAAGGGCTTTTAGTTTACAGGCCCCCTGGACCAGTGGGATCCTTCTTTGATGAGCTCCAGGCGGTAATTTCGGTGCTGGCTCTGAGAGATGAGCACTGTGTACTGGCTGGGGACTTCAATTTTCACATGGATGAGGAACAGGATCCTGAAGTGATCAAACTGGGCGATATTACAGCCCCTTTAGGTCTGACCCCTTACCTCTATGGACCAACGCACGGAAAGGGCCACACCTTGGACCAGGTCTTCTCTACGTCTCCCTTGGAGGTGCTGGCACTTCTGCCGGTGCTCTGGTCAGATCACTGGTTGGCCAAATTCTATATATTCGGCATAAAGAAGCCATCCAGTACTGCTCTTAGGCAGCAGGGCCGAGCCCCAAGGGCACTTCATCGGGTGACTCCTGAAATGCTGGCCTAGGCGGCCCTTGATCATCCGTGCCCTGTGACGGGAGACTTGGAGAGGGATCTAGAGTCCCTGCAAGTGTTGCTAATGGATAGGCTAAACAATCTAGCCCCTGAGACGGCCCCTCGATCAACATCTAGGCGGGTCTCGGCTCCGTGGTTCACTGAAGCGCTATCGGCCTCTCGTCGGCAGTGCAAGGTGGCGGAAAGGGTATGGCGATCTCAATATGATCCCGTGGCCAGGCTTACCTATAGGACAGCGGTTAAAGCATACCATCGGGATATTCTCCTTGGAAAGAAAGATTACTTGGCAAGGAGGATAGAGGCCGCTTCAAATTCCTGTAAGGAGATCTTTACGATCGTCAGGGAGTTTATTGCCCCACGCGCCAATTCGACTCAGGCTGCTCCCTCTGAGCCGTGGGTCTCTGCCCTTGCCGATTTTTTTACCACCAAGATCAAACTGATTCAGGATTCCTTTCCCTTGAAGGCGGTCGAAGGACCCCTTAGTTCTGAGGATAGCTCTGCGCTGGTGGTTTCGGTAGGTCCAGTTCTGGCCGACTTTCCGCCAATTTCAGCTGTATCCTCATTAGCACTTATGGCCAGTCTTAAATATGGGTCGCCTCTGGACCCCTGTCCGGCCAAATTTCTGGCTAAAATGGCAAAAGTGGTGAACCCGCTAGCAAACCCACTTCTGAACCTTTCTATGAGTCGGGGGTGGTACCACAGGCCTGGAAACAGGCGAATGTTATTCTCCTCCTCAAGAAACCGGGCCTGGACCCGGAGGTTCTGGCCAACTACAGGCCCATTTCTCTTCTCCCTGCGTTGGTTTAGATTTTGGAAAAGCACGTACACATGGTGCTCTCCAATTTTCTGGAATCATACAATCTGCTGCACCCTACTCAATCTGGCTTCCGCCCTAATTTAAGTACCGAGACAGCGCTCTTGGAGGTGTCTGAGGCCATTAAAGAGGTACTGGACTCGGGGGACAAGGTCATACTTGTAATGCTAGATCTGTCGGCGGCTTTTGACACCGTCCCCCATGAGGGTCTCCTCGCCAGACTTCATGAGATCGGTCTGAGGGGGACGGTGTTCAGCTGGTTTAAATCATTTCTGGCTGGTCGTCGACAAACGGTCTGGGTCCCACCTAGCTCTGCCGTGATGCCGCCTTTGGGAGTCGGAGTTCCGCAGGGCTCTGTGTTGAGCCCGACTCTTTTTAACATCTTTATGACCCCTCTGGCGGCACTGGTCGAGTCTTTTGGGGCCCAGATCGTTTCCTACGCCGACGATACCCAGCTCCTCTTTATGTGCAGGAAAGGAGAAGATTTTGACGGAGAGAGTATCCGTGAATGCCTTGGGGCTTTTTTTAAGTGGTTCCAGCTAAACAGCCTCAAGTGCAATTCAGATAAATCTGAGGTACTCTTCTTCGGTTGTCCATTAGAGCCAGATTGGCAGGAATGGTGGCCTGTTAACATGTTCCCCCCAGCGGGCTCGTCCCAGCTGGCTAAGAACCTGGGGGTTAAGATTGATAATGGTCTGGCGTTAAGATCTCAGATCCTTGGCCTTACGGGAACATGTTTTGGCCTCCTCAGGATGCTTCGTAAATTTCTTCCTTTGCTCTCAGAGGAACATAGGACGACGACGGTGCAGGTCTTAATTGGCTCCAGACTGGACTATTCCAACATCCTGTATCTCGGTTTGCCAGAATATCTTTTGCAACGGATGCAGGTGGTCCAGAATTCGGCCTCAAGGGCCATTCTTGGTCTGAATAGGCGAGCTGGAGCATCTGGTCTTTTGCAGTCGCTTCACTGGCTGCCTATCCGCAAGAGGATCGTTTTTTAGGCTTTGACCTTGGCCCATAAGGCTCTTTATGCCTCGGGAGCCAAATATCTCCAGAAGAGGCTTGCCTTTTACCATCCGGCCAGATCCTTGAGGTCTGAATCACTGTTCCTTGCTGTGGTCCCACGAGTAAAAAGGGCTCGTATTGGAGGTCGCTCTTTTAAGCTTTTGGCGCCGCAGCTTTGGAACACTCTGCCCCTAGCATTACGTAGTACCTCCAATCTGCTGAACTTTAGGAAGGGCCTTAAAACTTGGCTTTTCGCCCTTTAGGGTCCCCCTCTTCTCTATGCTGGGTCTGTTTTATTTGATTGTGTTGTGTTCTCTCTGTTTTGTTTTTCTCAATAAAAGCGCCGGGACACTCTATGGAGTAGCCGCGCGCTATAAAAATCCATATTAACATAACATAACATAACATGGCACGCTTTGATGCCTTCACTAATTTAATCAATCAGTTGGCAGTAGCCACAACCACTCTTGCAAGCAGAACTGTCAACATACAAAATGGCATGGGGCACTGCTTTCAAGATGTTGCACGTGGGCAAGTACAAACTGTTTGTCCCCAACATTACGCCACCACGAGGGAGTGAGGACGGCGTTAGCATCAGTGCAGTGAGATGCTGAACCAGGTGGACACTCCGTAATACGTCTTGATCTGACATGTCCCCTCTTCCCCAGGCCACTATTGGTGAGAAGGGAACCAACCCCAAAGGCGGGTAAAAGTGGACAACTGAACACTGAGAATCATGAGTCTCCTTTTTTTGTTTGTTATTAGATACTTTGTTGCTTTGTTGAAACAATGTTACACCTGCAATGAATACAGCTTATTTAGGAGAGAAACATTATTGTCACAACCTGAATAAAATGTGATCTTTCAGTTATGCAACTGGCATTACCAGCATGTGTAATGTATGTTTCTTAGATATTGTAATCATTCTTACCTCAAAAAGAGTTGTTGGTGATCTCTGTGCATCGTGCACGACCCTCTGCTGCGCGTGCCCCGTCCTGCTCCATCTGTAGTGGTGGTAATTCCTCAGCTGAATCAGATTTGGGCTCTATGGTGATGTTGTGCAGACCCTTCTTAATGGCAATATTGTGTAGAATGGCATATGTGGAGATGATCTTAGAGCACATCTCAGCTCTGTAAAGTAGTGCTCCGCCAGTTTTGTGGATGCAGCAGAACCTGGACTTCAGTATCCCAAAGGTCCGTTCTATCATGGACTGTGTTGTCTTATGTGCCCTGTTGTTTTTTTATTTGTCTTTCTTTATTGAACTTTTACAACAAAGTACAGTGCATTCACATTTCCTGAATATTACATATGTTCACATATAAAATAGTTTGTTCACTAACGCAGTGGCCCAGATTCTATATTTGCAGCCCTTAGGGGGTTGAACAATAAGCTAATATGAACCCCCTTAGTTCTCAGTTTCTAGTTTCTGGAGTATGCTCACAGCCTCCAAGGTGTGCTCCTCAGCTAAGGAGGAAGTGCGCTGTACAGGATCCAATAGTTGGATAGTCACTTCTCTGCATGTTATATGTGCCCTGTTGTACTGCCTTTAACTTCTGATTCTTGGAGTCAAGTATGATGTGAGTATTTAAGGACACAAGGCATATGAACTGTCTCCTTAAAGAGCATGAGAAGGATAAACCATTAGATCACATTAAACAAACAGTTCTGGGCACTGTAGGCAATGAGTCAGCAATTATCTTACAAAGTAAAAAGCCATAACACAATTGCTCCTGAGACAGTTGGTTATGTATTCCACTGTGGCGGAACATGAAGGAGTCATGGTTGCTGCCTAGGTAAGGTAGGTAAGGTAGGTAATTACTTTATTGCATGATTAATTAAAACCTTCGCAAACAAGTAAAACATTAGTTCACAAGATACAGCTTCTCCTTTAATAGATGTTAAAAGATTACAAATATGTTGTAGTTCAATAAAATTACAAAGGAGTAAAAGTTTATAAGTAAAATAGTTCTTCTTGGGAAAAAAGATAAATCAGCATAGGGCTTGTTCTCGTTGGCGGATCCACACCAAGAAATGATATTTGTGGAGAGAACGAGTCAATGAGCTCAAAGCCAGGCCGTACTGACTGCTGGGAGCTTGGCAACCAGGGAGGTATTCATAGGACTTAATCAAAGCGCTAGTAGGGACGGTTGTTGACCTTGACTCATAAGTACGCTAGCATAGGATAAAGACCGATGACTTGGGGGTCTTCCCGACTTAGTTTAGCGTTCGCTTCCCTCATAAACTGAACAAGGCTGCAGGAAAGACGGATATTGCTGCCCTCAAAACAGGCCTTTACCGCTTCCCTACAGGATCGAACCTGACTTACAATCAGGAGCTGTTTGAGAAACTGTCTCCTTTCCGCTCTCAAGCTGTTGCAGATGCATAGTAGATGTATTATGTCTTCGTTTAAATTTCCACACAGTCTGTAGCAGTTGGTGGAGGTTGTGCGTTTCCATGGAGGAAGATGGGGCTTTGCTGGTAGGATTCCCAACCTCAAATGAAGGAACCGTTCTTTTGTTGTTCTTGCAAAACCTGTTCCTAGGTATGGTTGGGGCTTTGTTGACACATAGCTCTGAATTACAAACCAGCCGTGGGCTCTCCTACTAAGAGCAGCTTTGTCTTCTGCGAGAGATGCGATCTTTACTGATTTATTTACCAGGACCTTAAAACTTTTCTGGGATCTGGCCACAAGGTCTGTTATGATGAATGAGGTATCACACACTACCTGTACATTGAGTGAATGTGCGCTTTTCCTATTTCTGTAGATAAATTAATTTGCTGAGGAGAAACATATGGCAATATGGGTGACATCAATACAGCCAATAACATTGGGGAACTGTGCTTCCCAGAAAAAAACAAGTTGGTCTGTTGCAAATATCCGGGGGTATTTGGAAAAGATATGCATTGAATAACTTTGCTAACCACGATGGGCAGAAACTTGTGAAGGAACCTGGAAAAAGCTCCTCTCTGTGGCAACCCCTGCCACTACTATGATATCCTTGTAACTGCCACAAGCTAGAAGGTGTAGATAGCATAATACCTGTACATTTGATGGGATTGCATTGCTTCTGAGTGTTGGGGTCTGAAGCTAAGGTTGGAACTCCCTCCAGAATTACCTTACTACTGAATCTGTACTTCTCATATATCTCCTCCTCTGTCTGTTCAAACAGGGTGACCCTCACCCAAATATCCTGTCCTGTCTCCCCCCTCTTCTCTGCCTGTCATCTAAAATCCTCATCCTCCGTGCAAGCTATACAGAGCTGCATTTTGGGCACCTTCTTATAGTTTGCACCCAGTTACTACCCGACACAGATTAATGGTATTTGCATTTCCTAGTCGGCCATTTGAGTCCTATTCGCAAATAGGAAATCCTTTGTGCATGCTGTTAGCAAATTGTTATTTAGGAATCCCTATTTGCAATTTCCTTTTTAGTGATTTTTAAAATGTGATTGCTACTGAATAGAAATCGCAATTTGCACCAGTAAAAATGCCTTTCGTACATTCTGAAATGGTATTTTACATTTCCTAATGGCCTGAAATTATGATTTGCATCGTTTGGAAATTCAAATTGCCTTCGTACATATTGCTTTTAGTGTCTGAGTTAAGAGATGCTCTGGTTGTTGCCAAATTTCTGTATACTTAAAGGCAGCGTCCTGGTTTTGCCAGTTTCATTAATATCCAGGGGAGTTCTGGATTGTGCATTTTCCCTAGTTTCTTGAGGAATTTATAAAAGTCCAGATTAGAGAGATTATGTTTATTTTGCAGTTCTGCAAAAGATGTGACGAACAAGGTCTTTCACTAGAGTAATGTCTATGGTGGCCCATTCTACCCAGCGTAGATCCGGCTGTCAACTTTGAGAATTTTATAACATTAGGTAGCATAATTTGACTTGGGCATTTGGAGTGCTAATTTTATGTCAAGGGTTTTGAGAGCTGATATGGTACTGGATATTATGTGAGTAAAGGGTCTTAATGTGAGTGAGATTGTTAATTGTTAGGGTTGCAGACAGAGGAAGAGAGTACAATAGGCTTTTCTCTATTGGTAGCAAATTGGTTTTAACTGAGTATCTGCTTAAAACCACCATGCCCCTTGCCTCTTATGTAACGCTGTTAGGTATCTCACAAAGTCTGGGACATTTATGCCTCCTTTGTATTTATTCGGTCTAGGTTTTTTCAATTAAATTCTAGCTTTCTTGAGGCTTAGTAGAAATTCTGAAATATATGTGTTCACTGTTTTGAAAAAACATTTATGAGAGTGTAATTGGGACAAGAGGGGTACCATCATTTTGATGGCTTCCGATCTGCCCATCTGTGTGATGAATTTTGTTGACCAAAGGATTAGGGTTTCTTTAGTCAATAACATTGCTTTCATTGATATCAATTCTTTTAGGTCTCCACTAAACCAGATGCCCAAGTATTTTTGCATGTTTTGTGGCCATTTTAGTCCTGTGAACCTATAATCGAGGCTGAGCAATGTATGATTAGTAGAAATGCCTCTGTCTTCTCTTTATTAAGAGAGTATCCTAATACAGTTCATAGATATTGATCTCTGGAATTATTCTAGTGATGGCTGAATCAGCTCCTTCTGTGAATATGGATACATCATCTGTATACCAGAGGGGAAGGGATCCCTTTAATGATGTTGTTGTGTCTTAATGAGGGTAGGAAGGGTTCAATTGCTAATAGGAATACATGATGAAACAATGGGCAGCCCTGCCTGGGAAAGACCAAATGGGGCTGAGAGGATTCCTCAACTGTTGTGCATGCTTCCGACTTGGAAGATATACTATGTGTCATAAGATGAAGTATTCTTCTAAGTTAAATTTGCTCCGTACAGCTGTGGTATCTTCTCATATTACCTTGTATAACAAAGTCTACTTCAGCTTTAGAATGTTCATAG
Source organism: Lissotriton helveticus (assembly GCF_964261635.1). Classification (NCBI taxonomy): domain Eukaryota; kingdom Metazoa; phylum Chordata; class Amphibia; order Caudata; family Salamandridae; genus Lissotriton; species Lissotriton helveticus. The sequence goes on along the minus strand of NC_136069.1, from coordinate 1,598,952,324 downwards.
TACAGTCTAGAATGTATGTGCTAATGAGCTAGTTGCCTAGTGCTTAGAGTCAGTTGACGCTGTGATGTCCTGTGGATGGGATCTTGTACTAGCTGTACTTAATAAAGAAGTTTTCCTGCTCTACCTGAGTCCCCTACTTCTTCACAACAGCATTTGGAAAGGTCAATGAGACCCTTTTTAATGCCACTCCTGCATGTAATGCGATGGCTGTTGTAGGTGCATCAAGACATTTTGCTCTCTCTATCATGTGACAGAAAAGTGTAATGTTGATATTTACTAGTCTGTCTTTAAAAAACTGTGTTTGAGCTGGTGTATTATGTTATGCAATATCTTGTATAATCTATTGGGTAGTATTTCTGCAAGGATCTTGCATCAATGTATATTAGTGATGTTGCGCTGAAATGTTCAAAATGTAGCTGATCTTTTCTTTCTGTGAGAGTACCACTATTGTAGCACTGATAGCCAACCCTAAAATCCTTCCTGTTTTTTGCATGGAGGGGGAAGAGTGTTTCAAGGGGCCGTCTTAAAATATGTACACATTCCTTGTAGGATTTTCCATAAGGCCATTCGAGTGATTGGTTTGTTAGGATTCTTCTTTGCCTCCGGATCTAGTGTAGGCAGCAAGAACTCTTCCCAGATATGAAGTACATTCTTCGATAGTTGCTACTTTATTGGAATCATACAAAGTTTTGAAGAAGTTATGGAAGGTTTCTAGTATGGTTTTGGTTGCTATTTTGGTACTACCAATTGTGCTACAAATGGCTGGTATGGTTTCTAACATATTTTAAGTCTTTTTCCAACTTTCCATCTGCCTTCTTTTTCTCTCATAGCTTCTTTGATGTGTTTATAGAGACACATTTATGTGCCTTCCAACCTAGGAATTGTCTATATGCATTTTTCAGAGCTTTGAGTTCTGGAAGTAGCACTTTTCCTTTTGTGTACACACTAGATTTTTGATTTTATGTTCTAGGTCATTCAATATTTTTTCCCAAGTTATCTTAATCAGTGTGCCTCTAATTGTAATTTTAAGTGAGGTCCAAGCTGCGTCAGGGGTTATTTCCTCACTTTTGTCCTCCTGTTTTCATCATTTCTGCAAGGAAGTCACTCATCTTCCAGTCTTTTGACTGGATAGTAACATTCCCATATCAAGCTCCATTGAGATACATGCATGGTTCACTTTTAAGGTTGAAGGTAGATTTTAGGTGTTGCCTGTCAATTAATAGTTAGTCAGTTCTCGATAATGAATTTTAGGTGTGTGTAGAGAATGTCTAGTCCCTCCCTGTTGGATTATATAGGCATCATGTGTCAATCAATCTGTGGCTTTTAGAGATGGGTCATCTGTGAATGAGATTTAATCCCTCTAAATTTGGCACTTGCGATTCCATTCATAAAGCTGTCCATTGGGGATTTAAAATCACCTCCACATATATTAACAGGTTGTTAATACATTTGCTGAGGGTGATCTAGGATTCTGGAGAGTATCTTATTAGGAGCTTAAGTGTTAGAACTGTAGAATTAGATGTTTTCTTTAAATCATCTCCTTTGACTGTCTTGCATTTGTGATGCTATTGTGATATTTGTGTTTTTTTAAAAGAAGAGTTACAACACAATTTTCTTGTCCGTCTGTGGAGCATAAGCTGTCTTCTACCTAACTGAATTTGATTCGAATAGATTCCCTGTACCCAATTCTGGTCTCTTGAAGAAAAACGATGCTGCCTTTCATCTTGCAGCAATAACTTTTTATCTTTTCCCTTTTAACAGGATGATTGAGGCCTTTTGTGTTCAGGGAAAGCACCTTAAGATACTTATTAACTATTTATAGTGCAGTGTGTTGTTTGTCCGGTGTACTGCATGAGTCGGGAATCTTTTAGGTACCCGGGTTACTAGTATCATTCCCAAAACTAAACTATCATGATTAGGGAATATCATTATTATGTTGCATAGCATTGATGTAAAACGTTTGTGTGAGCAACACGTATTGGAAAATTGTAAGGGTAAGACGGTGTCAAAAGCCTTTCCATCTGTGGCGGATATATTAACGTAACTAGGAAATATTCCATTGTTCATCCGATGTCACAATGTCAGCATCTCCCTGAGTGAGGAGAGAAGTGAAATGGAGTGGACTAAGAGAAAGATAGAAAGAATGAGTGAAAGTAGAAGCAATGAGCATGTAAAAACTTCTGTTTCCCTCCCTGGGAGTAAATATTCTCTACTCTCCCAAAAATTCATTCTCACCAGTATGTAGAAGGGCACAAATAGCCTTCTGAAACATTACTTTCCCAATAGTACAATTTTGTATTGGACGTTACCAATATTTATTGTGTAAAATAAACATTTTAAACTTGCTAACATTGATAACCATAATAACTTTGCTTCTGTGTTACACAACTATGGTATGAGGGTAACTATCTACCAGTACTAAAGTCTTGCATTTCAAATAGTAAGCTAATTGTATAAGTTTGATGAGCATTCAAATAACAAATATCTCCAGCTCTCTCTCTGCACAGGAGTGAAATGAGGTTGAAAGTGAAATAGACTTGCAGTTGGTGGTCTGCGTGTGTTACCCTGAAAGTATAAAGGTCTCTGTAGCTTGATAGGTTAGTTTGAGTTGGTAATAAGAGCATAGAAAGCCTCTGAAATAGAAGTATCAGTTAAATTACAGATAACCCTAATGATTCCTTCTGGATTGGGGATAGCACCTCGAATGAAAGGTATTATTACATTTTAGCGTCAATTTTAAATGTGCGTCATTCTCATGTTAACCGAGCAACATGCATGGAGCTGTGTATGGCCTGTTCATTTCATTACTTTTACTCTTCTGACTTACCACCATGATTTCTCTCAACAATTCTTAGACCTACCAGCATGGTATGCACTCAAGAACTCCCTTGCTGTCTTACTTTTTCTTGGTAAATTTGAAGAATCTTTGGATAACTGCGATGATAGTGCAACACTTTAGCGTCTGTGCCAATTTAAATGGTATCAGAGATGACTGACTGGAGGTCACCCAGATCATTGAAGATCATGGATTTGCTTTTGGGAAGAATTTTGAAGGGCCCAAAAAGGAAAATGCTATGTTAAACTCTTTCAGATTTTTCTTAAAAATAAGAAGCTATTCCTGCATATAATGCAATTTTTTACATAATCTTGTCCAATGCCGATTAGTGTGCAATTCCATGATGTATTTTGAATCTTTTTTTTATACGGTTTAAGATTGCCTCTGTGTGTCTGTAAAGTAGGTGCCTGAAAATCATTGGTCTGGGTGTTTCATTACTGAGTTCTTCTAGTGGGATCCTCCCAGGAAAGTTTCTGTGCGCTCTTTTGGATTTTGAAAACTCTTTCAAATGATATTCCCAGCATCTGTGCTACCAAGTTTCTAGAAACTCTGTGCAGCAATCAGTCTTTGAAACTGAGCCCTCCAGCATGCCAAACATCTTGAAGTTCGCCCTGTGGTTTCTGTCTTCCAAACTCTGTGATATCTTGTCTTTGTGACAACTTTTATTGCTAATGCCCATTTGTTTCTGGATGTTTCTGATTCCTTTCATCCTCCAGGTGCCCCATCTGAGTCTTAGTTTTTGGAGATTTAGTTTGTGAGTTCTTTGAAGTCCTTCCTTAGGACCAGGGTTCACTTTACATTATGTCTGTGATAGACTTTGCACCTTGTGCCAGATCGTGAAGTGCTGCAAGTTTTTTTTAAAATTAGTTTCATATTAGCTTTCAGCTCCATTTAAGGTATTGAAGCCCTGATTATGTGGACCTGGTTTTTAGGTCGTGCCTAGACAGCACTTGCAGTGTCGTGGTTTGTGACGTGTTGTATATACTTTGTGGGCTTAGAGTCTGCCCACTGCTTTCCATTTGCTTGTTTCAGTGTGCTTTAAAATTCTTGCTTCTAAGTGATTAGTGTTTCCTATTTTTCTCTCCTTTTTGTTGTTTGTCTCCCTCCCCTTGGCAGGTCCCCGTTACTTGTAGCCTTCTACTTGTGACATCTAAGCAACTGTAAAAGGGACTACTTTTTCCTTTGCACATGAGCGCTGGATTTTTTCTGTTGCTCCGAGCGCTGATGTCAGGCAGCTGCTTATTTCCCGCTTGTCAGGGCACGTAGTGCAATAACTCCCTAAGCTCAGTGTGCATGGCCAAATGAAGGAATCGTTACCTAATTGGTGTGACGCCATCCTTGTTGCACAACTCTCATCTCTGCACTTCCATATTGCTTGCCCAGAATGCGCGGATTGCATGCTGTCACGAGGAGGGCTTTCCATTCCATGACATTCAGGGAACCCGCCAGGGAATATACACACCTGCAGTGCTGAGCTGCCTTGGCAGTACAAAAGGGGTGGTGGTGATGGATGGAGCATCTGAACCAATCAAACACTCACACCCAGTCAAAAGATCTGGGTTTAATCCATCACCGTTCTTTAGCCCACTCTGCCACCCCAGTTCAGACATGGCTATATGCAAATCAGTCTGACCCTGTGCCTCATGGGAACAGTCCAGCCCGAACTGCCAAGCCATGTCTTCCCTGGACCGGAAACAAGCTTCCGAGGACCGGTTTCCGGCATTCCAGCCGTCCTCAGCCCGGCTTGCTTGAATCCAGTGGCAAAGTGAGCAAGGGACTCACGTCTGAGCATACACTGCCACACTTATGGTGGCCAAAAGCTGTACATCCTGGGGTCGCGTGCTATTTAAAGTGCATCCTTCAAGTGTCATGCCACTTGGCAGCAACAATCTCTAGGAGGAGAACTTCAGTTTGATTGGTTTTACAGTCAGCGCTGAGTCCTTTGTCATGTTTATATTTACCAATGGTGAAACAAAGAACCGCTGCCTCAAGAGGGACTGGGTAAAGAGTTGGGATCATGCATGTCCAATCTACTGCAGGGCTGGTCCGGTGCTATGGCACTATTGTCTCATTTGTAGGCCGTTTCAGTAATGGGAAGCGGGTGCTACGGTGGCGTCATGGCCAGCTCCCGGCTGATACTAAATATCCTATGGCTGTTTCCCTGCTGCAAGACTATGGCCCGGAGAGCCCCAGCATGAGGACTGGAGGCTGGAGAAGGTGGATGACATCTCTTCTGCCCCTCTTGTATTATGTCTCCGATTGTGAACAGGACATGTATTAGTAGTATGGTTTTAAGTCGTAAAGCATTGAGACCTTGACCCACCTCATTAGGCCACACAGAAGACAGCTGATGACTCTTAACAGATATTAATAGGACCGGTTACAACCCCTGGGCCTGATACCTATTTAAAAGCCAGTTTATTAGCTCCCATGATTTCCATTCATGGGACGGAACATAAGACTTATCAGACAATCCTCTGTTTCCCATAATACCACAACCAGCATTTTGTTGCGTCACTCCGAGATTTTATTAGTCATGCTAGTGCTATTTAACATGCATCCCCAAGATTTCTGTTTGGAGTGAACCTGTACATACAGTACTAAATTATTTTGTGCAATGTCTGACATAATATAAGAAATTTTACTTTTTTTTATCAAAAGGAACAATGTGAAGTCAAATTTCTTAGGGGAGGGGGCCAGTAATCTTGCTACTACTTTGTGTCGTGGCAGAAGATCAAGTCCTTGAAACATATGCAAAGTGTTGCCACCTTATTTCATGTTGAATGTTAAATTTAGGTTGTCCAACCTTAGAGGAACTACCCTCACCAATGGCACAAGAGCTATTTTGGCATTTATCTATTCACTGTCTATCTGGGATTGTGCCGGGTTTATTAGCTCCGCTGTAACACAGTGACCAAAAGTCAATAAAATGAAATGTGCCAAGATCAGTTGCCAAACGTTTTGCACTGATAGTTCACATACCATGAACTGGTCCATATAATGTAAGTATATCAGTTGGTGCTATTGCATTAATATATTTAGGTGAAATACCAGCAGCGGTCAAGCCGACTAAGAAGCTGGTAAATCCTTAATTTTAAAGTGTCACTCTTAAGCCTCAGGATTTTTTTTTTGAAGGATGCCCATAAAATCTCAATGTGTCAAACGCGTCCTGAAGAAATGTTTCTGCAATCTGCATGTCCAGATCTCATTGGGGGATCCAGCCTGCCCTCATCGATGAGTGCCATAGGAGTGGGTTTGGTTTCTTTGCACGTAAATTGGCCACTGGATGCCTCTGGTTACCACACTTGTGTGTCTTCAGCTGTGCAAAGCTCTCAGTAGTCCAAAGCTCCTAACTAATAGGGCAGCAAAAGAGTTTTGTGTCCTCTACAACAGGTGAATAAAGGCAACCAAGCGCCCAAAATTCTTTTTACACTTTACCTGTGTTATTTTAAGCAGTGCATACATTGTAGAGTATGAGGGCTCTCCTATTCATCTCAAAAGCACAAAGAAACATCACTCTTTATTTGTTTCTCTCTTGGATTATTTGTAAAGAGAAAGCAATCTTTTTTTTTTGTTTTGTTTTATTTTTTTCACAGCAGCTCATATTTCACTAAACTCTTTATTAAGGACTCCAAATGCTAGCATGAGTCATTGGCATTGCCTGTGTTTGTTTATAACAAGCTCGTATTACATTTCCAGTGTTCATTAAATAGCACGGAAGCCCAACCTTGGGCAAGTGTGGCCGTTCACCAGTGGCGCATGAAATAACAGTGCATGTTGCAGCACCCAGAATAATGTGCTGCATGGCTGAATACTTATAAAATCTCAAAGGAGAAACCTACTGGCTGTTCAAATGCTTGCGTTCTCTTTTGGCCAGTTTTGATTTTATTATTCTCCTTGCCCACCTTTGCTTTCTAGTCTTTGGGGCTTGAGAGTCTGATGTTGATACTCGTGCCAGTTGAAGTGGTGGTAGTTACTCTAGATCTGTCCTATAGACATGTCATAAACACTATAGTTATCGTAGATTATTTTGTTTAAACTCCTGTTTATGCAGTTTGCGTGGTTTGTGTAGCTTGCGTACTTTTTGTAGTTTGTATACCAAAAGCTCCTAATTGGTTGACTATCTCAATGAGTCTGTGTATGTGTTACTGGTCTATATTAATCAGACTACTCACCCTTAAATTGTCTGTTTCCTCTTAACCCAGAAACTGTATTTGTCTCTTGTGTCCATTACCATATTTATCTTACTAGAGGCTGTTGGTGAAGTCTAGTCATTCTGTGCATATTTTAATGTTAGGTATGGTAGTTGGAAAGAAGATAGGTTTCCTTCATGTGAAGTATAGGACCGGCACCTGGGTTAGTGTTCAATTATGCTACAGTCTGATGCAAATGCTGCAAGTCAGGCCTGTTTGTGTTTAGATTCTTCTGGGCTCAAGGGTTTCCATACAGGTACCTCCGTGAGTGCGACATCTTTGAGCCAAGATGGTGAAGCGAAACAGCATACACTCCTGCTAAATTTACAAAGCCAGATTCTCACACCGTCACTGTGTCTGTCTCATTGCTGTGTCTTAGTGGGACTCACCTGTGTAGAGCACATGGAATAGGAATACCAATGGGCCACACTTAGATAATTTACACAGTTTTTCATGTCGAGCAGCACGGTGAGAGCCTGCCAGTCCTTGTCACCTATTGCATGCAGTTGAGAGGTGTGCTGTCCTAATTAGAACATGTCTGGTGCACTGAGAGTAGGTTTCAGGGTCACTGTATTCCTCTTTCACCGCATATAAACATCAACAAAATTGTACTTGCTGCGCAGCGTATCACACTCTAGACTCACAGTTGCTGCTTGCATGTGCTCGCTTGTGCCAGCAGTGGTTGTGTGTGGATACAGTGTCTGTAATCATATCTTTGCGAGAAATAGTTGGAAAGTGCAAAGCATTAAAAGCAGCTCAGTAGTGAAATTGATGACCTTGGACGCAGAAGGTAGGGTGCCAAAAGCATCACCTCTCGGCGGCCATTCACCCATAAAACCAGTTTGCATTGTTGGAACTGTCTCCTTCTACTGTGTCAAGTCTTTACGTGAGCACCAATATTTCTTCAGTCTTTTCTCTGCTCTTAGTTTACTTTTTATTTCTGTCGGAATGTCTGTTAACCAAGCGAGCAGCAGAGGCGCTGAGGCACACAGGATATATTCTTTGCAAGGGGTTTTAATCCCTGTTTTTCACGAATAGCATATCCAGCCACTTTCTTGTTCCGTCCCTGTTCCTAAAGTGAAGAAAGACTTTGCACAGCCAAGTGTAGTCCAGAGTGCCCCCAGATGCATAATTTGATATGGCAAAGGTGGGCACACTCAGGGAAAGTAAACTTGAGAAATGCATTCTGTAAATATTCTCGTAACATCATCTTTCTCAGGAGATATATTGCACTTAGTAAATTATTTACCACTCCCTCATCCACGCATACAAGACCCTTCACAACGCCGGACCCGCATACCTGAATGGCCACCTCTCCTGTCACATACACAAAAGAGACCTCCGATCAGCTCAGCTCTCTCTGGTCACCGTCCCTCATATCAGCAAGACCAGAACGGGAGGAAAGTCCTACTCCTAGCTCGCCACCAAAGCCTGGAACACCCTCCCCACATACCTACGGCAATCTTCCACATTGCCAGAGTTCAGGAAGTACCTCAAGACCTGGCTCTTCGGATGACCCCAGCACTCAATAAAGCCACTCCCCTCCTCGTCCCCCTGATCCCCTTAAAACCCGCATGGGTGAGTAGTTGTGTTTTACCAACCCTGATTGAGTGACCCCTGAGACTAGAAATTGCATTCCAAGACTCTGCTAACCCAGTGAAATTCCAATACCAAAACATTAGAAATAAACATACCTTGATTAACATAATGACCTTTGTAAAGCGGTTAGTGGGTGGAGTCTCTGAGGACCACCGCTTCTGCATTCGTGCAGAATGGCTGGTTGAAGATGCTACTTAAGAAAAGATCATGTACAGTTTTCCAATCAGCAGACGACTGATCTCAGACGCCGCCTCCAGTTGGTAGCTGGAACCGTATTATGATGGTCTTACATGATCAAAAAAAATGAGGAGACTCTGTTATCTCACAATATAGACTTGTACATTGAGAGCCTATTGTTGAAGCACTTTCATGAAACTTCTGTCTGTATCCTAAATATTAACCATAAATAATTCTGAATTTTGTGTGTTTACAGCTCCAGGAGGTGATAACAAGTTCCTTCTCCCTCTTCTCTTCAGTGGATTTTTGATGATTCGTGCTGGAGTTCTAATAATTTTCTCTATTAATTAGCTGCTTCTGAAATGTGTATGAGCCGGAAATGATGCAGAGAGCTAATGCATTTAAATTCATATGTGAATCTCCAAAACTATTGTTTCAGGGTTAATGGAGTCTCGATTATGTCTGCACATGTTTTATTGCATAATGAACATTATGATTGAAGCTAAATAAAATACAATGAAGAGGACACGCCCACAACAAAGTCAGAAGGATGTGCTTTTAGGGAAAAGCAGATTCAGATTAATGTTAGTTCACTTTGGGTGCTTCTACACATCTCACTTTACTAACTTTTAAAAAAGGTTATGCATTCTGAAAGCCACTACATATACCAAAAGAGACATTACCACAACCTATTGCAATTATAAGCTGTGTCTTAACCCTTCCACTCCCTGCCTAAATTTTGGCAGCCAAACCGTGTTGAAATCTTCGGAGGGAAAAATGCCAGATAAACAACATGACATGTGGATCCTGCTGAAGGCAACACAAATCTACATATTCCACCCCATTTCCAGAGCAATAATCATTATTGGGTGCTATTTATTGCAACCAATATATTAGGATGTGGGTAGCATTCATAATATATCGGTTAGGATAAATATCTCACCCTTTCCTGGGCCGACCCTAATTGGGGCCAAAGTGCTGACTTTGAAGCTGGGGAAGCAGGTCGAGTCTTTGCATAGGCTCAACATCCTGTGATTATGGGCAAATCACTTAATCTCCCCGCAACTATCAAAAATGAATGTGTCCTTAACTGGTGCTAATGAAAAGCGCTCCAATACCTTTGGATCGAGTTCGGCTATAAGCACCAGTGTTGACATTTAAGTGCTGGTGCCGAGCACCAGAAACCACCCGCTCAAATTAAGCAGTGAGTAAACACCTACATCTGGTTTCTGAGACGCAACTGCCACCCTAAAGTCTTTGGAAATGTTTGCAGATCCTATTCAAACACTCGCTCTGTTAATAATACGCTACAGAGAGGGACCTTGTTTGTAAGTCTTTTTCTAGCGCATCCGCCCCATCTCAGGAAAACATGGAGGCTGTGAGCAAGGACATTTCATTCCAGGCGCAGCTACCCATAATGCATTAGCCTTCGAGGATGTGTAGTATGAACCATAGTTACCTCTCACCACCTGTTTGGTTCTTTATGTATAGTCCTATACATGTATGCATTTATAACTATATTAATAATAATGAGGTTCACATTTAAGTATAATTATGCAAACAATACTAATTATGATTACATATAATTATTGTATTATGTTGAGAGTCTGACTCATTAAACAAAACAAATTTTAGTAAATGAAATTACATGTATTTTAAATTGACCACGGTGAGTGGCATTCAGCTGTACATATGGTAATTGATATAATGAGTTGTCGTACTACACTATCACTATCCTCTAGTAACTCTGGTTATCAGCCACTAAGAACTTCTCTAACTCAAGTATCTTTACTGATCAAAGAAGCTGAATGAAACCTTTCTGGTTCTTATTGACCCAGAGAGACCATTGTCTTTACATCAAACTTTGCTAAGGCAGAAAACACACTCTAGCCTTGTCATAGTACTTCCTGTTAGCCTTCCAAAGACCACTCTTCCTGCAGACCGCTGGGCCTGCTGGGACAGGATCCATGGTGTAATAGATGTTCACAGGATTTCAATGAGTCTAAAGTGGTTTACTGTCAGATACATCTTCCAAGCATCTGTTCTTCAAAGCTTCCTGGGTCTGTCCTACAATGATAACATGGCATATTCCAGTAATGTAAAGTTTGCAGAGAGGGCCAGGTTTAGTGTTGGTGGCGCCAGGTGCGACAATCTTTTCTGGCGCCCCCTTACCCATGACCTCTTCCTCAAATTTCCTCCCTACCACCTGGCAAAAGAGCCCCTCATCTCTCCATAGTCCCTCTCTCACATACATTTAATTTGTTTTAAAGCACTGGTAAAGGCAGGCTTTACTAAAGCACTCTGGTATCCACTTAAAATACAGATATGTGCTTTGCAGCAGCGATATTAACCCTCTGCGCTGCTTTATGGCGAGTCAAAATTGTCACTTGACAAAACTCCGATCTCTCTCTCAAGCAGGAACATTAATCACTGGAGTGGAGTTATATTGGCATTTTTATTGCTGCCTGAAAGCTGGACGCACAAGGAACTCTGCAGCATGTGCTTTCAAATTCAAAGGTATTGCTAAACACAGCGCCCCCTTGAGGTCAGTGCCACCCATCCACATCAGTGCCCAGTGCGGCCGCACAGGTTGCACTTCCCTAAAGCTCTCCGTGTTTGCAGTTATTGCCTACTCAAGAATCTGAGTGAACCCTACTTATTACATCCACAGTGATAAGAAGGACTCCTCCTGCATGTACTGTGATTGAAATATTACATATTATTTAGATCCGCTTAAAATCTTTGACCTATATTTCTAAATGCTCATTGGTGTTCGGCCCATTTAATTGAACGTTTTAGATACCTTAGGCTTTCTGTTAATGTAGATTTAAAAATTACAAATTCTTCTGTGTAGCTGCAATAAAAGACCAGCACAACCCATTTACTTCTTTTCACTGAGTGTCTGCAGCTTAGAATGAAATACTATTAAACACAATGAAAATTTATTTCGTGACACAAATGTCATGCATTTTCCATACACCCCCACCCTTCCCCCGGAGTCCTGTGTGTCTGCTTCCCAGAGGCAGACCTGTGCTGGACGCTGACCCCTCCATCAAAGCTGTGAGCCCTGTGAATGGTGCATGAGCCAAAGAAATAAACTTCTAATGAAAAAGAAATGGAGAAGGTACCAAACGTGAGACAACTACCCCTACCATTATACACGTCTCACAGAAGAAAAGACATAGAGGAACATATATGGATGTATCCAAAGTAAATAATATTGTTAGGAAAGCGCAGAACAGGTTTAAAAGAAGAATTCATTACTATTTTCAGAACAGTCTTACATCAGCACTCTCACCCTATAAACCGGTGACCAATCCTGTCACTGACAGAAACAGCTATTTGGAAAAGAGTGAAATGGTACGCTCACTTTAAATAAAGTTTAATTCGACAATCCAGAAAAAAAACAAAGAAGCAATCCCTAGCAGTTATATTAAGTTCTGCATGATGTTTAATTTACTTTGCTACTTCCATTCATTGCACAGATTACTTGTGTTATGTTTAAGGTGCAACCGTACTTATATTCAATGTTCAGCTATTTCTTGTGTAAAAAAATATGTGAATTATATTCATTGTACAATTTTTTTGTTGCTAAAATGGCTTTCAAAATAAAAACATACTCAACCTTTGCTCTCAACATTCTTCACTACGATCCTTTTACTACAACATTTTCAGTGCAAATCATATATAAATAATCTTGTTTCTACCTTGAATGGGATGTAAGTTACTAAAAACAATGTACAGCTCACGAAAGCCTACTAAATGTTAACTGATGGTGTTATAGCTCTGGTCCAAGGCATGTGTTCTCACGGATTCTACAAACGTACGAAGAGCTTAAGAGTTATTTGTTCCCAGTCAATATTTATAAGTTATTATTTCAAAAAGGGGAGCAGAATGTTGAAAAAATCCCAAAAGCAGCTGTCTTTAAAGTGCTTCCTTATGAGAAGCTTAGGAATAAATATTAATGCGCAATACTGTTCTGCAAGACATTTTTTTGTTCAAAAGTTAAACAAATATTTCTTATTCGCCAATCGAAGTCTGAAAGGTTTTATTAAGAAAGGACATTGAAATGGTCTGTGAACCCCGGAGTAACCTGCCCAGAGTTTCCTGCAGCTCGGGTGATGCAGCAAACGCCCGAGTAAGAGCAAAGAACAGATGTATGCACTGGTGAGCAGGGATGGGTTTCTAATTGTGGTTGGATCCAAAAAGAGAACAAACAGGCGTCCTCGTCCGAGCTCAGGAGACAAAGAAAAGAGGACTTTCAGATAACAACAAACAGGTAAACGTTTTGGCTGAGCAAGCAAATCTGAATTGCATAGTGAAGTAATCAAGTAAGGAAGGTGAAGGCAATACGTTGTTGAATGAATATAGTAGGTTTATTTCATAAGCCGAGTTAGAAAGAACAGGAGCCCACGCCAACCGCTGCACAGACATACATGGAATGCCAACACGTTGGATTCCAGGTTCCAGTGCATGCGGCGAGCGCGAGAAGACAACACGAGGATACAACACATCCTCCTTTCTAGAAAAGAAAAAGAAAGTATAATAACATAAAAGATGCAAACAAATAATACAATGAATAAAAGTAACTTAACCGTCTGATATGATGAACTTAATTTCCAACATTGTAGTCTTTGTGCCAAGTGGGGGGTTTCCTTAAACGGGGACTACACACTTTGCGAGAAAGAATGGGAACAGGCAGGAGCGGATGAGAGGTTGTAGGAAAGTGACAGGAATTGGGAGAAAGAGGGGTTCCTGACAGGTTAGGGGAGGAAGAACCACTTGAAGGTGACAGCCTCATACACAGAGATGGAACTTTAACAACCTTGGAGAGGCTCCAAACATTTCCGTCTGACAATTCCACAACTTGTCTACCCACTCTAACAACAAGCAAGGGGTCGGAGAAGTGCGACACACCAGATCTAATAAAACCGGACTTTCTCACACGTACCCAATCTTCAACCTTGCACGGATTGTTGGTAGTAGCACAAACCACAGGAGAATTACGTTTCCTGTATTTACCATCAAGCAGATCCCTCATCCAGGGCTGGCTCATATTACACACACCCTTTCTCCCCCGCATTTTTTCAAAAGGAGACAAATCACCATCAGACTTTGGAGTGTTCCTATAACTCCACAAGAGTTTTCCAACAGCATCGTAGCAATTCTCACCGTTGCACACAGCAAGTTGTAAACCTTCCTTGAGCACCCTGATCCACCTTTCTACCATGCCGTTACCTTGAGGATAATACACTGAAGAACGTTTGTGCAAAATACCATGGTTGCAACAAAAGGATTTCATCTCCGCAGAGGTGAACTGTGTGCCATTATCAGATAGGATGGAAGTAGGGAAGCCTTCTTTTTCAAAAATTGAATTTAAAAAGTCGATAACTACCCTAGAAGATACATGGGGAACGAATTTCACCTCAGGCCAACTGGAGAACTGGTCTATCAATACAATGGCATAAACTGGACTGCGACCTAAACACATCGGACCAGCAATGTCTATCGAAACGCATTCCCAGGGCTTAGAAGGTCTCGAGACAGAATCATGTTGATATTTTATAGGTTTCTGTGATTTATCACTCACACAACATTCAATACAAGATCTTACTTTTTTCTCAATCAACCTGTCGACACCGGGCCACCAAAATTCACTCCTTATTCTCCTTTTCATACTGGACATGCCCGGGTGACCCTCATGTGCCATGTCTAGAATGGTGTCTCTTAAACCGTGTGGTACAACCAAAAGCAAACCCCTCAACAAAGTTTCACCCTGGATGGATAGCTCTTGAGCTACATGGAAGTACGGCAAAATACTAGAAGATAGACTGTTCTTGGAAGGCCAACCATTTTTAACAAAAGATAAGACATCCAAGTAATCACGATCCTCACCACAAGCCAATACCCAATCATCTTCACGGATGCAACCATTGGACACCTCACAGATTGACACAACTTTATCAGGATCATCATCAGGAGCAACATGATTATCATCTTCTACAGGTAACCTAGAAAGGAAATCAGCTAGAACATTTTTCGCTCCTGGAATGTATTCAACTGAGAAATGAAAATCTTGCAATTTATATTGCCATCTTGCAATCCTAGAAGTGGCTTTACCACAAGCTTTAGTTGTGAAGAGATCCACAAGAGGACGATGATCAGAGCGAACAACAAAATCTGTACCATATACATATCTGCGAAAATACTCAATTCCCCACCAACAAGCCAAGGTTTCTTTTTCCAAAGTAGAATATTTTGTTTCTGCGCCACGTAACGGTCTCGATGCAAAAGCAATAGTAACAAAACCACTATTTTGCTTCTGCATCAGCACCGCACCAACGCCAACATTGCTTGCATCAGTGACAATAAATGATTTACAATTGGTGTCAAACGGGGATAAGGCAGGAGCAGAAATAATGCATTTCTTTACAAAATTAAATTGATTTTTGCAATTGTCATCCCAAATGAATTGTTGTTGGTTTTTCATCAACTTCCGTAAGTGAGAAGTTTTATCAGAAAAGGAAGGAATGAACTTTGCGTAATATTCGGCTAAACCGAGAAAGGATCTGAGCTGATCCTTGTTGACTGGTTCGGTAGCATTCTCAATAGCCTTAACTAAACTCAATTTGGGAGAAATACCCTCTTTGCTGATGGAATGGCCTAGGTAATCTACGGAATCTTTGCCAAATTTACACTTTTCCTTGGTAAGGGTAAGACCGTTGCTTTGTAAAATGGATAGAACCTTAAATAAAATTTCAGAATGTTCACATTCATCTTTGCCGAAAACTAATATGTCGTCCTGAAAATATAATACATTAGAAACATTTTTGAACATGTTGTGCATGACCCGCTGAAACACTGAGGATGCGGACACTAAGCCAAAAGGCATTCTCTTATACCTGTAGGCACCCTCAGTGGTTATAAAAGATGTAAGATGTTTACTGTCCTCGTGAAGGGCTATCTGATGATATGCGTTAGATAAATCCAATGTGGTGAAGATAGATGCATCCTTAAGTTTAGAGAACATTTCTCCAATATTGGGTAGAGGATGCCTATCAACCCACACATTAGAATTTAAATCGCGCATATCAACACAAAGACGAATTTTCCCATTAGGCTTGTGGGCCACGACTACAGGAGAAAGCCACTCAGAGGATTCAATTTCCTCAATTACATCCAGGTCACATAATCTCTGAAGTTCTTTCTTAACAGATTCTCTTAAAGCCAAGGGAATATTGCGTACCTTATGTACCTTGGGAACAGCATTGTGTTTAAGAATAATTTTATGTTTAAAGTTTTTTAGCAAACCCAACTCGGAGGAAAAAACCTGCGGAAAAAGTGTTTCCCATTTGTTGTCAGAAGACACATCAACAGAATTGATAAAATCAGAATACCCCAGAACTTGATCAGGATGGTTGGGATCAAGTTTCATCATTAACTCTCTTTGTTGTGGCCAACCCAATAAACATGACCCATCTTTGGCAACATATACTTTAGCAGGAATCGACTTGCCCTTGAACGATAAGGTGGAGTGAAAGTACCCAAATACATTAATAGGTTTTTTACCATAACCTCGTAGTCTTATGTCAGAAGGAAATAAGGATATAACATCAGGAAATTCTTTCAACAAAACATCGTCACCAATCAAGGTGTACTTTGCACCAGAGTCTGCCATGACTTTTATAGATTTGGATCCGATCTGAAGCATACAGAAAGGTGAATCTTTTTTTTCTTCTCCTACTTCGTATACGGTGCATACATCATCATATACATCATCATCCATGTCTACAGCTTGAACTTGGGAAAATCTGGGGCGTCTAGAATCCGAAGAAAAGTTCTTTGACCTGTTGCGATTCTTGCACATCCTAGCAAAATGACCTCTAGATTTACAATAGTTGCAGAATTGTCCGATAGCAGGACACCTTTTATCAGTTGCAACGTGTCCGGGAAAACCGCATTTGAAGCAAACTACTTCCTTTCTGAAACCCTGATATGATGAAGAAGGAAGCGTAGGTCTGTTGGGAATAGATTCAGTTAGACTTTTCTTGACAGTTTGAACCACAGAAACATTGGGTTTATCCAAAGGAAATTCTTTTGGTTTTTTATCGGACAACTCTTTGATGCCCAACTTCATATCTTCAAATCGGTGTGCAATATCAAGGCTTTTGAAAGAGATAAATCTTTTGCATCGAGTAACTTTTCTTGGAGTTTTACATCAGAAACGTTATGCACAAGCTGGTCTCTCACCATTTGATCATGAAACTGTTGGTAGTTACATTTGGCAGCCAGAATCCTCAAATCTTTGACAAAAGAATCAATGGGTTCAATGGGAAGTTGTTGTCTGCTTAGAAACTTGTGACGTGCTACAACTTCGTTGACTTTCTTGATGAATTGTTTATCAAGTTGCATGATGGCATTTTCATAAACACCAGTTTCTTCCTCAGAGGAATTGTCTAAAGCTAGGGGAGGAAGATGAGAAAGAACTTGTCTTCCTTCAGCACCCAGAGAATGTTTGAGAATTGCGAGTTTGCGTTTATCAGTGTAATTTTCTCCACCTATGGCTTCAAGGTAAGCTTCAAAACCTTCGCGCCACTGTTTCCACTCCAATGGAGGTTCACCTGGACTTGCTAGAAAAGGTGGTGGAGCATTAAAACTCTCCATTGTAAGTAACACAGAAATATTTTCAGAGATAATATGATGTCATAAATAACCTTGAAAAATAGTTTGAATTGGAATCAATTCTTTCAATATAAGAACTATTGTGAGGTAATTGCAGTCCTTTATTGAGCAGAGTAAGAGATTTATTAGAAGAACAGCTTTGTGATGTCACAGAGGCGAGAGATCTGTAAGAATAAAGTTTACTTGTGCTGACTCTGCCTTTGTGATGTAATCTGAACGTAGAACACGAAGTTTGCTTGTGCTGACGCTGCCCTTGTGATGTAAAACAGAGCGTGGAGCGCGAGCTTATGCGCATGCACTGGTTTGCTCGAGATGTAGTGTTCCTAGCGCGTGATGATGCGCATGCGTTGGTTCAAATGGCAGAGAAATGGAAGAAAAACGAAGTAAAAGTATTGAAGTCTCACCGCTTTAGCAGAAAGAGCGGGATTTTCGGGATGATTTGGATCACAGGATAACAAAGCTTCGGCGAAGTGCGTGGTGAAGATTGCGCACACAACTTCAGCAACGGTAATTTTGTCCGGAGGTCCCGGGGCTGTAGGCTCCAAAAATTACGTGAGTTCGCTTCCCCTCGTCGCCAGTGAAGTAATCAAGTAAGGAAGGTGAAGGCAATACGTTGTTGAATGAATATAGTAGGTTTATTTCATAAGCCGAGTTAAAAAGAACAGGAGCCCACGCCAACCGCTGCACAGACATACATGGAATGCCAACACGTTGGATTCCAGGTTCCAGTGCATGCGGCGAGCGCGAGAAGACAACACGAGGATACAACACATAGATGCGACAAGAAGACTCGAAGAAACACAGACTCTTCCTCCAGGGGTTTTTAGCAAGAACAGCAAAACATGGTTGAAGCAGGTTATAGTTATTTAAAGCAATAATCCATATTACACAAAAGAGGTGGCACTAGCCTCCCCCTAGAGTGAATGTAAAGTAAACCCTGACCTGTAAACATGCCTTAGAACAGCTTGGAGGCACAGTATAAAAGAACGGTATCTCATGCTGCAAGAAGTTTGCACTTGTTTTGTGCCAAATACAGCATTTTCTATATTTTGGTCAGGCCTGTCACAAATAAATAAGGTGAGCTGAGTCTTGAGCCCTGCCAAGTTTCCTAGGTCCATGCGTGTTGTGTTGCTCCAGTCCAGGTTTTTTAATGTGAATTCTGGGACGTATTGTTTTATTTATGCCATTATAAAATAGGACTACAAGTCCCAGAATTCAAAGAAAAAAAAACCTGGTCTGGAGCAGCCCATCAGGCATGGATCTAGGAAACATGACAGCTATGAGGCTAAAGATAAAAGACATAATGTAGAGTTTGGAGGACAGGTACTCTGTCATACACTTGACAAATATCCTGTCCTCATCACAAGTGCCATAGGATATAATGCACTTGTAATAAAGCAAACAGGATATCCATCACATTTGTGCTGCAGTATCCCATCTGTAAAACTCTAAATCAGGCCCTAAGTATTTATTTATGTTTAGTATATATTGCTGTTTATTGTATATTGCAAACTAAATAAACAAAAAAGGTACACCTCTTTATTACACGGGGTTGGTGGTAAGCATGGGCGTAAAATCCGCTCCGCTCGCGGATTTTTCGGATTTTCGGCAAATCCGCAATCCGCGAACGCTCGCGAATTTGTCGAAAATCCGTGAATCCGCTCGCGGCGGATTTTTTGCTTGGTTGCGGCGCGCGGCGTGGTGCACGGCGTTCACTTTCCGTCATTTTAGCGTTTGCCGAGTTGTTTTTCTTTGCGAGTGACGCGCCATTTTAGATCTTGCTGCGTGTTCCCGCGGGAGTTTGTCGCCCGCGAATACGTACTCGCGGCTTGCCACCTTGCACAGCACACCTCGCGAGAGTTCGCAATTGCGAACATGTAGTTGCGGCGGAAAGGAACAATCTCGCACTTGCGAAATAGAGATTTTGCAATTTCGCACAAGAAAATCACCAGCAAACAGGATAAACCTTCAGAAAATTATGATTTTTATCAGAATCACTCCTCAGGTTGACATTTGCATGGCCTTTTTTTTTGCAAGGAGTCCATTTTGGGGGGGGGGGAGGAAGGAAGTGCCCCACAGTCTCCAACTTCCTGTTCCTGTCCAGCAGGCTCCTCCCAGTGCTTTGTCCATCTCCTGGTCACTTTCATTTGGATCTGGAGCTGGAAGGATTACTTTTTGTGGGTGCTGCTGGATATTTGGATTTGAGGCCTTTTTGACTGTCTTTGGATCACTTTTGGATTAGAAATCAACTTTCACAAGTAAGTTTGTTTGGGGCATTACAGTTGCTGCAAGTACAATTTTGGAACTTTTTCAGAAAATTAAATAAATTATATTGTGGGTAGCCACAGTATCCAGTAGGACCAGGGTTGGTTATGGGTGCATGATACAACTGTTTTGTTGAATTTAAACACCATTGAGGCCATGGATGGGCTGGGATTGTGCAGATTTTATTGTTTTTTGTCGTTTTTTTGGGCCTGCTGGTGTGGCCCTTTGCCCAGGGGTGGTGAGTGTTGCATGGGCCTAGTCTTTCTGTGGGGTGTCTTCTTGAATTTAAACATAATTGAGGCCATGGATGGGCTGGCGATTGTGCTTATTTTATTGTTTTTTGTCGTTTTTGGGGGGCTGCTGGTGTGGCCTTTTGCTTGCCATGGGGTGGTGGTGGTGCATGGACTGAGTGTGCCTGTGGTGTTGTCTCACTCTCTTTGATGTAAACATCATGGATGGCATTGGATTGTGGTGATTTCTGGCTGTTTTTCTGTTTTTTGGGGGTGTACTGTTGATGTGGTCTGGCCATGTGGGTGGTGGTGGTGGCCATCTTGAGTGCTGGCTGGTACAGGCAACATGTGCTTGGGGTGTAAGGGGGCCATTTTGAGGAGAGGCAGTGTCTGAGGCCTGCACTTATTTTGCCTACTTTTCATCCCTTATGCCCAGGGGTAGTGAGTGTTGCATGGGCCTAGTGTTTCTGAGGGGTGTCTTCTTGAATTTAAACACCATTGAGGCCATGGATGGGCTGGGATTGTGCAGATTTTATTGTTTTTTGTCGTTTTTTTGGGCCTGCTGGTGTGGCCCTTTGCCCAGGGGTGGTGAGTGTTGCATGGGCCTAGTCTTTCTGTGGGGTGTCTTCTTGAATTTAAACACCATTGAGGCCATGGATGGGCTGGGATTGTGCAGATTTTATTGTTTTTTGTCGTTTTTTTGGGCCTGCTGGTGTGGCCCTTTGCCCAGGGGTGGTGAGTGTTGCATGGGCCTAGTCTTTCTGTGGGGTGTCTTCTTGAATTTAAACATAATTGAGGCCATGGATGGGCTGGGATTGTGCTTATTTTATTGTTTTTTGTCGTTTTTGGGGGGCTGCTGGTGTGGCCTTTTGCTTGCCCAGGGGTGGTGGTGGTGCATGGACTGAGTGTGCCTGTGGTGTTGTCTCACTCTCTTTGATGTAAACATCATGGATGGCATTGGATTGTGGTGATTTCTGGCTGTTTTTCTGTTTTTTGGGGGTGTACTGTTGATGTGGTCTGGCCATGTGGGTGGTGGTGGTGGCCATCTTGAGTGCTGGCTGGTACAGGCAACATGTGCTTGGGGTGTAAGGGGGCCATTTTGAGGAGAGGCAGTGTCTGAGGCCTGCACTTATTTTGCCTACTTTTCATCCCTTATGCCCAGGGGTAGTGAGTGTTGCATGGGCCTAGTGTTTCTGAGGGGTGTCTTCTTGAATTTAAACACCATTGAGGCCATGGATGGGCTGGGATTGTGCAGATTTTATTGTTTTTTGTCGTTTTTTTGGGCCTGCTGGTGTGGCCCTTTGCCCAGGGGTGGTGAGTGTTGCATGGGCCTAGTCTTTCTGTGGGGTGTCTTCTTGAATTTAAACACCATTGAGGCCATGGATGGGCTGGGATTGTGCAGATTTTATTGTTTTTTGTCGTTTTTTTGGGCCTGCTGGTGTGGCCCTTTGCCCAGGGGTGGTGAGTGTTGCATGGGCCTAGTCTTTCTGTGGGGTGTCTTCTTGAATTTAAACATAATTGAGGCCATGGATGGGCTGGGATTGTGCTTATTTTATTGTTTTTTGTCGTTTTTGGGGGGCTGCTGGTGTGGCCTTTTGCTTGCCCAGGGGTGGTGGTGGTGCATGGACTGAGTGTGCCTGTGGTGTTGTCTCACTCTCTTTGATGTAAACATCATGGATGGCATTGGATTGTGGTGATTTCTGGCTGTTTTTCTGTTTTTTGGGGGTGTACTGTTGATGTGGACTGGCCATGTGGGTGGTGGTGGTGGCCATCTTGAGTGCTGGCTGGTACAGGCAGCAACATGTGCTTGGGGTGTAAGGGGGCCATTTTGAGGAGAGGCAGTGTCTGAGGCCTGCACTTATTTTGCCTACTTTTCATCCCTTATGCCCAGGGGTAGTGAGTGTTGCATGGGCCTAGTGTTTCTGAGGGGTGTCTTCTTGAATTTAAACACCATTGAGGCCATGGATGGGCTGGGATTGTGCAGATTTTATTGTTTTTTGTCGTTTTTTTGGGCCTGCTGGTGTGGCCCTTTGCCCAGGGGTGGTGAGTGTTGCATGGGCCTAGTCTTTCTGTGGGGTGTCTTCTTGAATTTAAACACCATTGAGGCCATGGATGGGCTGGGATTGTGCAGATTTTATTGTTTTTTGTCGTTTTCTTGGGCCTGCTGGTGTGGCCCTTTGCCCAGGGGTGGTGAGTGTTGCATGGGCCTAGTCTTTCTGTGGGGTGTCTTCTTGAATTTAAACACCATTGAGGCCATGGATGGGCTGGGATTGTGCAGATTTTATTGTTTTTGTCGTTTTTTTGGGCCTGCTGGTGTGGCCCTTTGCCCAGGGGTGGTGAGTGTTGCATGGGCCTAGTCTTTCTGTGGGGTGTCTTCTTGAATTTAAACACCATTGAGGCCTTGGATGGGCTGGGATTGTGCAGATTTTATTGTTTTTTGTCGTTTTTTTGGGCCTGCTGGTGTGGCCCTTTGCCCAGGGGTGGTGAGTGTTGCATGGGCCTAGTCTTTCTGTGGGGTGTCTTCTTGAATTTAAACATAATTGAGGCCATGGATGGGCTGGGATTTTGCTTATTTTATTGTTTTTTGTCGTTTTTGGGGGGCTGCTGGTGTGGCCTTTTGCTTGCCCAGGGGTGGTGGTGGTGCATGGACTGAGTGTGCCTGTGGTGTTGTCTCACTCTTTTTGATGTAAACATCATGGATGGCATTGGATTGTGGTGATTTCTGGCAGTTTTTCTGTTTTTTGGGGGTGTACTGTTGATGTGGACTGGCCATGTGGGTGGTGGTGGTGGCCATCTTGAGTGCTGGCTGGTACAGGCAACATGTGCTTGGGGTGTAAGGGGGCCATTTTGAGGAGAGGCAGTGTCTGAGGCCTGCACTTATTTTGCCTACTTTTCATCCCTTATGCCCAGGGGTAGTGAGTGTTGCATGGGCCTAGTGTTTCTGAGGGGTGTCTTCTTGAATTTAAACACCATTGAGGTCATGGATGGACTGGGAATGTGCAGATTTTATTGTTTTTTGCCGTTTTTTTGGGCCTGCTGGTGTGGCCCTTTGCCCAGGGGTGGTGAGTGTTGCATGGGCCTAGTCTTTCTGTGGGGTGTCTTCTTGAATTTAAACACCATTGAGGCCATGGATGGGCTGGGATTGTGCAGATTTTATTGTTTTTTGTCGTTTTTTTGGGCCTGCTGGTGTGGCCCTTTGCCCAGGGGTGGTGAGTGTTGCATGGGCCTAGTCTTTCTGTGGGGTGTCTTCTTGAATTTAAACACCATTGAGGCCATGGATGGGCTGGGATTGTGCAGATTTTATTGTTTTTTGTCGTTTTTTTGGGCCTGCTGGTGTGGCCCTTTGCCCAGGGGTGGTGAGTGTTGCATGGGCCTAGTCTTTCTGTGGGGTGTCTTCTTGAATTTAAACATAATTGAGGCCATGGATGGGCTGGGATTGTGCTTATTTTATTGTTTTTTGTCGTTTTTGGGGGGCTGCTGGTGTGGCCTTTTGCTTGCCCAGGGGTGGTGGTGGTGCATGGACTGAGTGTGCCTGTGGTGTTGTCTCACTCTCTTTGATGTAAACATCATGGATGGCATTGGATTGTGGTGATTTCTGGCTGTTTTTCTGTTTTTTGGGGGTGTACTGTTGATGTGGACTGGCCATGTGGGTGGTGGTGGTGGCCATCTTGAGTGCTGGCTGGTACAGGCAGCAACATGTGCTTGGGGTGTAAGGGGGCCATTTTGAGGAGAGGCAGTGTCTGAGGCCTGCACTTATTTTGCCTACTTTTCATCCCTTATGCCCAGGGGTAGTGAGTGTTGCATACTTGCATGTCCCTAGTCTTTCTGTGGGGTGTCTTCAATGTAAACATCATGGATGGCATGGGATTGTGCTCATTTTTCTGTGTTTTGTCGATTTTTTGGGGTGTATAACTGAACTGATGTTCCTCTGTCTTCCATTGCTTTTAGGTGCACAAGAAGACTCAATAGAACCACCAGTGCCAGGAAGAAGTCCTGCAGCGGTGTGTGCAGCATAACGTCACGCGACGTCACGTCTGGACACAGAACCCTCTGCAACTCGTGCAACTGCTGCCTGCTGACCTGCTCTGAAGAAGATGGCCCCAAAAAAAGTAACCCGTAGCTCCTCTAGCAAGAAAGGTGCCAGTAAGGAGCAGAAGAAGCAAGTTACCAAGGACACTGGTGTGCCGCCCGCCCCTTTTTTTGTGAGTAAAAAAAAAAGTATGCCTGCAGCAGCTGCAGCGGGATCTGCTGGGGACCAAGCTGGCAGCAGCACCCCCGCTCCATTGGGCTCAGTGCCACCACCACCACCACGCCAACTTAAGTCCAAGCCCTTGAGTGCTGCAGAGGCAGCCAGTATACTTCTTCAATCACCATCGACCAGTGATGTTGGCTCATCGCAAGAAAGCAGCAGCAATGTCCCTCAATCAACACAGGTTGTTGTAGCTCATCTGACGAGTGTTGAACAACCACAGCGGCAACAACAATCACATGTGCAAGTACAAGCCCAAGTACATGTGGAAGGAGAGGCAGCGCAAGGAGATGCGCATGCAGAGGTGCATGGAGGGTCACAACAAGTGCCCACAATAGTTGTTCCTCCCGAAGTAGGGGCACATCAGGAAATCGACAATCAAGGCGAGGTATCATTTGAGGAAGCCACTCCTCCTGATGATCCTTCATTGTCTTCCACAACCCTAGCAAGGAAGAGATCAAGGGTGGTGTCTACATCCTCTTCAAGCACACCTCCTTCTGATGATACGGATCAAACTTGGGAACCAGCACCACAGCCGTCTGAGAGTGAGGCACACCATGATCCAACAAAGGTACTTAAGCGTAAAAGGAAGCTCGTCCAAAGTCTCAGACTTATGGAGTGTGATGAGGCTCAACAAGAAGTGGCGGATACTGCTGCTGATGAAGACTCTGCCAACGACGACCCAGTCATCATAAAGGTCACTGCAGCCCCAGCGGGCATGCAGCAAACAGACATTTTGACCCTAGCCCGAAGAGCTGCTGCGCGTGATGATGATGATGCTGATGTTGTCGATGAGGAGGCAGTGGAAACACCACAATCATTGGAGTTAAGTAGTACACCAACTCGTCCCGCTTCCATATTTCTTTCTGGCAAGAAGAGACCTGCGTCAACCTCGACCTTAATTAGTGGCGGTGAAAGTGGAAAACGTACAAAAGTTGGCCAATCCAGATCCTCCACTTCATCTGGCATTAGCTTCATGACCACCACCACCACCAGTATCGCCGCCTCCTCCAGGTCCCACAGACACTTCAAGTCCCCAGTTTGGGACTTCTTTACTGTTTGTCCCAAAAATCCAAGGTTTGCCATTTGTACCCTTTGTAAGCTTGCAGTTAGTCGTGGTAAGCCAGGTAGCAACTATGGTACCGGCGGCCAGAGTGGTCATCTTGACAGAAAGCACGGTGTCCAATGGTTTGCGCACCTAGCTGCGATGAAGAAAGGCCAAAATCAAGGAAACGTTGATGTTTCATCTGATGTTGACGAGCAGGAAGAAGACGTGTCAAACACTTCCCTTACACCCAGTACCCCTCTCAGCAGCACACCCAATGTGAGGCACACTAAGAGTGTTGGAGCGAGTGAGACACCAACGCACAAAAGTTCACCAGCGAGCAAAATTGGGTCAACGAAGTCATTATCAGCCCGTAAATGCTTGGTCCAGGCCAACATTAGAACAATGCTTACTTCAGACGTGCCATATGAACGCAACCACCCACTGACGCGTCTGTATAACACTAAGCTGGCTAAAATGCTAGCTGTGGACCTTCTACCTTTTTCTTTTGTAGAAGCGGTAGGTTTTCTTGAATTAGTTGCAACGCTCTGCCCTAAATGGAAGGTTCCGAGCCGGTTCTATTTTGCCAGAGTTGCGGTTCCAGCACTACATGAAGATGTGCTGCAGGCGATTGGGGCAGCTTTGCAGAAGAGTGCTGTTCACACAATACATCTGACAACAGACATGTGGACCAGTGGCCCAGGCGATGATTACATGTGCATCACTGCACACTGGGTCTCTTTTTCAGGTGTTATAGCAAAGCTAAACGCAGGTGTTGACCCGGACCAAGTTTTCAAAGCTGCTCGGAAACATGCAACACTAGCCATGTTTGCCTTGGAGAAAAGTCACACAGCAGAAAACCTTTTGGAAGAGTTTGACAAAAAGGTGTTGTCAATGCTATCCCCCCTAAAACGCAAGATTGGTTATGTTTCCACGGATAATGGCGCCAATGTAGTTAAGGCATGTCACAGGGTCACCATGTTAGAGTGCCGTGTTTGGCGCACTGTATCAACCTGGTAGTTCAAAAATTCTTGAGTGATAAAGAGAGTCCAGCGTTCGAGGTAATGGCCACCTGCCGCAAAATGTGCAACCATTTCAGCCATTCTTTTAAGGCCCGGAAGCATCTGCGGAGACTGCTACTTCAACGTGGAATGCCAGTGAAAGCACTCATCCAGGAGGTGGCAACACGTTGGAACTCAACCTTCTACATGCTTGAGCGTCTGCATGAGCAGTATACGGTACTCGATCACTATTTCTTGACAGAGGCTACATCTCAGAAGGAGGACCTGCGGATGAGTAAGGCGCAATGGGCCATAGTTAAAAGCCTGACAGACATGCTTCGTCCTTTTGAGTTCTTCACGCGTGCAGTCAGCCAGGAGGACTGTAATTTGGGAAAAGCTATCCCATTGTTGTGCATACTGGAGCACCAACTGATGGCGGTTTCTTCTGAGTTTGAAAAAGATGAAAAAAAAAAAAACCATTTCATTTTGTCTGAGAAATTATTACATCGCCTACGTGGTGATGAACGTCTTAAAAACATCAACTCAGATCAGCATTACATTTGTGCTACTATTCTGGATCCACGCTACAAAAAGGCGCTGGCAGACAACGCATTCTTTCCTTTCGCTGATGCAGATGTTCAAAAGTACAAACATTGGTTAGCCTGGTCAGCCAAGAGGTTTGAAAAAGAACGGCAGGTTATTGAAGGAGAAGCCAGTACATCAGCATCAGCATCAGCAGGCCATCCGCAGTCACAAGAATCCACTTCTGCACCTGTGGCTGGGGCACAAGTGACCTCTCAGCCGTTAAAGACACCGGCAACTGGATCATCTGCACCACACACAATGACAACACTAACAGTGGCTGGGGAGGAGGATTGGCTAAGTTTGATGGGGTATGGTTCTCTAAAAAATGTCACAGGCACAGCAAAAAGTAAGCAAAGTGGAGGAACAGTTGATGACCTTGAGTCGATGGTGCAGGACTATCTGAATGACTCAACAGTGGTCTTTCTTAATGAGGAGCCATTGCAGTATTGGCATGGCAAAAAACAATTGTGGCCACAGCTCTACAACCTGGCTATAAACTATTTGTCTTGCCCACTCGCAAGTGTGTCTTCTGAACGTGTTTTCAGTGCTGCTGGTGGCATTGTAACTGCCAAACGGAGCCGCCTATCGCCCAAAAATGTGGAGCGGCTGACAATGATCAAGATGAATCAGCACCTCATACCACCAGATTACAAAGTGCGAGAAAGCACGCCACATGAAGACGATGAGGACAGCAACGTAGATGAGGGGATTTTTTCTCTGTTCGGTGCCACTGACCTCATCCAGCCTGAATTCGCAGAGTATGATGACGAAATCTTGTTCTTATTCCCTGACACCGAGCCCTGAAAATGAGACAATCAATCAAGAACTTTCTTTTTCGTCCTTATTCACTTTTATTCCTGTGTGCTTTGTGTCTCTCTTTCTTTGTTTTGCACAGTTAATTTAATTCAAACTTTAATCACCTAATCCCAAAAAGAAGACCATCATCAGAACTGTCTTCACTTGTTTGCTTATTGATTTGAAGGTGCCGCAGTCTACATTCCTCAGGTTCACAAGTTCTGAAGAACATGCTCCTCTATCCTCCTCCTCCAGACTGCGATTTCCCTCCAAGCAGAGTGCTGGATTACGCACAATGAAGAAAGACTCAGCACTTGTGGGGGTGTTGTACTTCTTTGCGGGTGAGTTGACGGTTTTGGGCCCATTGCTGTGAAGCTCTAATAATGGACAAAAGTGTTTTGGACCAAATATGAGGTGGAAATTTCTTGCCGTTTTTGCTGACTTGCTTGCCTTTGAGGTGCTCTTTGGCGGGGTTCCGGGGGTTTGTGTGTAATTTTTGGTGTCTGTCGAAGCACTGCTGCGACAGTCTAATCTTGATTGCATTTGCTTTTCAGGAAATCCGTGGTGGAAAACAGGAGTTATGATGATTGATGATGACCTAGCTGCACAGCGTGTTACTTTGGACCGAAGGCCGAGAGATATTGTAAGTATGAGATTTAGCTTTTTCGCTGTTTGGGGGTGTTGTCGGGTGTTTTTTTGCGGGTGGGTTGGCGCCGGCGGGTCTTGCCTGGGGCATTCCTGGGAAGGTCTAATACCGGATACAAGTGTTTTGGACAAAATCCATAAGGAACAGCCTTTTTTTTGCCATTTCTTCAGACATCTTGCTCAATGTAGCGTTTTGGGGGGCTTCCTGCTGTTCGTGGGTGGGTTGCGGCCGGGGTCTCTGTCGAAGCACTGCTGCGACAGTCTAATCTTGATTGCATTTGCTTTTCAGGAAATCCGTGGTGGAAAACAGGAGTTATGATGATTGATGATGATGACGACCTAGCTGCACAGCGCCGCGTTTGGACCGAAGGCCGAGAGACATTGTAAGTATGAGATTTAGCTTTTTCGCTGTTTGGTGGTGTTGTGTCGCGTGTTTTTTTGCGGGTGGGTTGGCGCCGGCGGGTCTTGCCTGGGGCATTCCTGGGAAGGTCTAATACCGGATACAAGTGTTTTGGACAAAATCCATAAGGAACAGCCTTTTTTTTGCCATTTCTTCAGACATCTTGCTCAATGTAGCGTTTTGGGGGGCTTCCTGCTGTTCGTGGGTGGGTTGCGGCCGGGGTCTCTGTCGAAGCACTGCTGCGACAGTCTAATCTTGGTGGTGTTGTGTCGGGTGTTTTTTTGCGGGTGGGTTGGCGGGTCTTGCCTGGGGCATTCCTGGGAAGGTCTAATACCGGCTAGAAGTTAGTTGGACAAAATCCATAAGGAAACACCAGTTTTGGCACTTTGTAAGTTAGGGTTCGTTAGGGTTAGCCCTAGCAGCAGGATTGCATGTGTTTAGGGGGGTTCTATTGCAACGCGGTTCTGTTGTTGTAGAGCACTGTTGGAGCGATGCTGGCTATGGATACTTTTGCTTGCAGGCAAGTGGTTTGAATACAATCCACGGTCTGTATTTGGGTCTACTGTTACTTTCAAAGTACGTTTTGTAACCATTTTTCTGCTAGGCATCATCAAAGTGTGACTTTTTGAACCACACAGCGTACATACCTTTTATTTATTTATCAGTGGTATTGTAATAGCACTTCCTGTTTTCCGTTCAATAATTACAGGCCGGGTTTCAGTCAACATCCGCCAGGCAGGCAGTGGACAGGGTGTCTCTTCTGTCAGTGGTCACCACCACATTGATGGACGAAGCGTCAGCTGGAATGGAGGAGTGCCGCCAATAAGAGGAATTGTTTGCTGCATGCAACTTACTTACCAATTTCAACAGGACAACTCCAACAACATACGCAATACAGATACAGTATCCATTGTTGTCTTTTATTCTATGAGTGTGACTGCATGTGCTTACCTTTACTTTGTAACCAAAGATTGTCTGTAAACTCTGTATCTTCAATTATTGTTTGTCCATGCTCTGCTTTTTTTTTCTTCTCTCAACAAAACCTACCCAAAAAGAAACCCCCATTCCCATCCATTTTACAAACCCTAACCCTCTTCCCCCGGGCTGTGTTGTTTTGCTTGATGTCTGACTAAAATGACATCAATAATTCCACACACTTGCTGGGGAGGATAAGGTGATAGCAGCAACAGGCTGGTGAAGGAATACGAGGATATCTTCTAGACTTACTCAGCTTCAGTACTATATCTTCTAGTAGTAGTAGCCAATGTCAAATAAATTCAACGCAAGTACTAGTTATACTTGCAATACTTTACCATTTGTTAGGCTACATTATGGCACTGTTCTAGTGTACTGTCACCTGCTATTTTCTCGATCGTACCGTAACCGTTGTAATGCTACAGTAAGGAGTACAAACAAGGTTTCGTTTTCTTTTTTTCCATAGGCATGCAACTGCCACTGTGTCACACCACTAGTAACACCGCAATGAGGAAATGTCACCCGCCCAGGAATGACAACGTTAATCCCCATTTCACCTGGAGCCAGCCCTGGGCCTAGCCCTAATTTCTAACACAAATTACAGGTAAGATAAGCGTTTGGTGGGAGGTAGTATAATGGAGTATTATTTCGGAGTAGACAAGAGTTTGACGGTTGTACTACTAAAGTCCTACGACTGTTCAGGAAAACAAAGTTACTGTTACACCCCCGCCCCCCACCCACCAGACTGAAAAGCAGTAAAAAACAGGTATGGTCAGATAAAGTAGTTGAAAAATATATTTATTTATCCCTAACAAAATAATCTCCCTCACCCACCCTAACCCCAACGATTGTCTCTGAAACGTCCCAAAACGATCCCAACTCCCAAATCCCACCCCCCAAAAGTCTATAAAAAAAGGGCAAGGGACACTCCACTACTGGAGGGTGCTGGTGCTGGTGCATGATGCGGCATGGGCATCATACTCCTTGCGGAGGGTGGCAAGCTCGGAGCGGAGGCCCTTAACCAAGGTCTTATACCTCAGGACCTCCTGCTCCAGGTTGGACATGCGGACTCGTAGGCGGTGTTGGCGTTCCTTGCAGCTCCTGTGGGGGGCAGCTGGTGTTTCGGGTGCTTGGCGGTGGCGGTCGGCTTTCTTAGCCCGGCTCGGTCCCGCTGGTTTAGTCACGGAGGAGGATGCAGTCGAAGATGTTGCCCCGCTCGACTGCGTGTCCTCCTCCTCCTCCAGGGCCACCAGCCGCCGATACTCGGCGACTGTGGCCTCCAGCCTCCGTTGCCGGGCCAATCTAGCCTGCTCCCTCCTTGTTGTTGATTTGGAAGAAGGAGCAACTATATGAAGAAAGAAAGACATAGTCTGTAACCAATGCTCCTTATTAATAACACAAAGTGATTGAGCCGAAAGTTGGGTCACAGAGTACAAGTAGCAAATTGAAAGCACAGTACATAACTATTGAGGACAGTATCTATGTAACCCTCCCACTTCTGCATCCTTGCTCTAACAGTAGTGGTAGTTTAATGAACTAATTCTACGACCACTATGGACTTCCATTACAGTCGACTATGACAGTACACCAGTCTTATTCTTCTTCTTCTCTCTTGTTTAGGGAAATGGGTACGTTATCTTATGCAAGCCGGCAGAATGACATGGACACAGCACAGTGAAGTTGCACCCGAGAAAAAAAGTTGCACACCATGATGATGGAGACAGACTTGCGTTACTGTACCGGTCCAGTACATGCAGGTGGTGAAGCTATTACTTTTCTATTACGGGTGGCACTGAGAATACTCTGTTACAAGGGCTACTGCTTAATTAATTTACCTTTCACCCTACAGTGCAAATGAGTACTAGAAAAGGAAACTGAAGAAGCTAACTAATTTGATTATCTATCACTTCACATGGGACGTATTTAATGACAGATGAGATGACTTTAGGTGCTTTGCTTAATATTGAGTGAACACAGTGATACACCCACACATGAATGACGTACTACAAGTAAACTAAAGTTATTAAGAGAGGTACGGAGTGTCCACCGTAATAACCAGATATATGCTGTGAATGCAAACGCAATACAAAGTACTGCTACTATTCATGGTAGTATTGGACACATTTACAATTTCTTTTCCTTGCCTTCCCTGCACTGGGACGGACGTGCGGGTGCGGTGGTACATGCTCTTCAAGGTAACACTTACTTCACCTGGCGACCATCTACTCTCTCTAGATACACATTTGCTATGTAAGAGTCAGAGAATACCATGCTCCAGGCATCCATTCATTCAAAGTATACGCACACATACAGTTTCTGTTTCACCCACCCAGGCTGCTGTCCTTCCACCCATCCTTGCTTCATCATTGACCCAGCCATGCACCATACCATATTCTTTCCTTCCCAGCCACCTCTGGGTCCAAGCAAACACATATCGTTCTTCTTTGCCAGCCATCATACAAGTTCGCGTCCCACTTACTTACACCCTTCTTTCGCTTTTCGTTCATC
Source organism: Lissotriton helveticus (assembly GCF_964261635.1). Taxonomy (NCBI): domain Eukaryota; kingdom Metazoa; phylum Chordata; class Amphibia; order Caudata; family Salamandridae; genus Lissotriton; species Lissotriton helveticus. The sequence continues at coordinate 1,598,920,139 of NC_136069.1, read as the reverse complement.
CCATCCATCACGTTCGTCTAAGAACTTATTGGGATTCTTCTCACCAAAAACTTCACAGCTAAGTCGAAGTACATTTCGAGGAGGCTACTACCTGGTTGATTTGTAATTGTAATACACCCGTGCAGAAAGCACACTATGCAGTCTTCAATCTCAATAAGTAAGGAATATATAGCTTACCTGTTTCCGCCACCACCATTTGATCCCCCACAGGAACGGCCACCAGCTCTTCTACCGCCGCATCCTCCCCAGAGGCCTCCGAGTCCAAGTCCAACACATCAGCCACCTCCGCGCTGGCCCCGTCACCAGATGTTACACCTACAAAGTACATTTAAGAAAGTTAGAATACACCACTCACTACTATATAATATTTGGTCTAGGAGAAATGTTAAAAAAACAGAATACAATGTAATAATTTGTGACTGTCTACTCCATAGTAAAAATGTCCCATTTTCCAGGGAAGGCTGTTGTCTTGCTGCACTTTTATGCACAACTGATGAATGCTTGCTTTTGATTTTTAACACGCACCACTTTTTCTCCTAACAGACAGAAGCTTGACTCCTGAGTCCTAAGAACACGACCAGGATCAAGTTCAAAGTAGGTGAGAGTTCGGCTCGACCACAAGAAATGTGTCCAATTAATCGTCAGCACTAACCACTTTTCCGTTTACAGTTAAATAGTTTTATGACAAAGTAGATTTCAATAAATGTGTTTACTTTTAATAAAGCTTTTACACTTAAATAGACTCTGTGGTTTTTGTTCCTCTAGACTAGAGTGGATGAGCTAAAGGTTTTGGAATTTTTGCAAGCATGAGTGCCTCTGACACTTCTTGACTGTGCTGTGACTCCGTACTACTCTCTTGTCCTGCGTACGATAATCTAGAGATCATTGGGGATCTATAATCGGTGACTTCGGGAGCTGAATGACTCTGCCACACTATCTAGTCAGTAAGGAGACAGTGCATAGAGGTATTGCTGAATATAATGGGAGTCCAATGGAATTGCCAAATGTCCAATCTTAGTTAGCTACACAGACAGACTAATAAGAATAGTCTAGTAATACCACAGGGAGTCATCATATTCGAGGCAGGATAAGAATTTATATCCAGTCTACAAGAAGATCAAAGACGATTTAGAAAAAATCGAATGAGGAACGCTAGGAAAAAATAGGTACTGTTTAGTAAAATGTAAACTTACTGGGGCCAGCAAAGGAGCCCTCGCCTGCCCGATCCTGGCCTGCATCCTCAGCACCCTCCTCCTGTGTCCTCTTGCCCTTGGGGGGAGCTGATGTACAACATGAAAGAAAGAAAAACCATAAAACATGGATGAGATTTTTCAACCAAATCAAACATTTCAAAAGAACAATAACAACATATTTTGGAAAAATAGCAAATAGATAGACAACTATTCCACGGGATCTATCTCATGTGGTATACTACGTTATTCGTATTGCCTGATTTGCGGAACGTTGACTTAGAAAGTTCCTATGTAACTCAATAAACAGACTACTAAAGAGGTTTGCCTAGGCCTGGCACTGCAGGCAGTAGTGCACAACACGTGACAGACAAAGTCCATCCTGCTTGCAGATCAGTGAATACTCAAACTATCAATCCACCCGCCACCACCGCCACTATTTCTTCTGATAGCCATGTGACTGTCTAAAGGAAGGACACTGGACTTCAGTCTGTTGGGGCTGATTTATAAGTCCCTTGCGGAAGTTGCGGCTGATTTTCCTCCATTGTTGCGTGCCTTTTCTGACGCAGCGGCAGAACAAAAGACTCGCCATGGTGTTGGTGCGGCGTATATATTAAAAAAAAAACCACATATGGGCATATGGGCGATGCATCACGTTGTAAAGCCCTGCGCCATCAGGGGGCGTTCCGGCGCAAGGGAGGGCGTACCTGCGCAGGAACGAATCCTAAAAGTGGCTGAGGGAAATCTACAAGATGTCAATCAGTCATTTTTATGACAATGATGCATGACTCAAACCCTGCGCGCTTGAAGCCGACGTACGGCTTGATGCAGCATTGGGGAGATAGGGTACCCCAGAGCATTGCTGGAGCTGCGCCATCGTTGGCACGCAACTCCAGCAATGCGCTGCCTTTACGGCACAGATGCGTAAGGCTTCTGTGACGTTTTGGGCCAATGGGTGGTGGTGGCATGGCACACAATTACTGCCGCATCCCTGCTACTTTGCAGGGATGCGCCGGTAATTGAAAATATGACCCTTACTGTCTAGCATTACGCAGTTCTTTTCTTTACAGTACACTGATACATAATTTCTCAGGCCAATGAAATGCTTCTGAACACAACATACAAAACAAAGAAGCATAGTAGCAAGCAAGGCTACTGAGAAGGAGAGCAGTGCACCTGAAAATGAAATGCATAGAAGATTTTGAAATATAATTTACCTCAATGTAATCGGCAGCATTATTGCTCTTGGTAAAGAACAAAGATTTGCAAATAACAGAGCAGGATAAAACAGAGTAGTAAATGTACTACTACTACTACTCACCAAGCCCGGGGACCTCTACGCCGAGCGCGTCCAGCAAGTCCCGCTCCCGGTCCATGACATCGGTCCAGCGGTGGGTGGCCTGGTTATATGTGCGCCGGACCCCAGAGATCTTGTACATGGCCCGGCACACCTTCTCCCACCGCTGGCGGCGCTCCCGGATGCCATAGCCGGTCGCGATCTTGCCGCCTCCCAGGATCGTCTTGGGGAGGCGGCGCTGGACATGGAAGATCAGTGCCGCCACTTCCTCCGCGCTAAAGATCTCCCTCGGGACCACTTGCTCCCCCCTTAAACGCCCGCACGGGAGCCGGGCACGGGGTGCGGGACCCTTCCCCTTCTCAGGGTGCTTCCCGGCTCCCTTTACCATGGTCTGGGCAGAAATAAACTTAAATGATAAAGAAGAAATAGAATAGTGAAGAAGAAAATAAAAGAGTTTAAAAAAGTAGTTTAAAAGTAACTAAAAGCTGCAGAAAACACAAAAATATAGAGCTAGAAAAATAGAGGGTTAGATAATAAGTAAAATTAGATCAAAAAAACTTCAAACAAGCAAAGGATGGCAGAGATTGAGAGAGGATAGAGAAAGCATGCCCAGAACCATAGCAATGAATGAGAAACAAGATGGCCGCGCCCGTTCACGACCGCGTGGGTAAGTTCGCGCGAGATTTTCCTTGCGAGTACGCGCGAACTTGTACTCGCGAGCAGCACACTTTGCGAGATTACACATAGCGGGCGGAAACGGAATTACGTCACGCCAACAAGATGGCCGCGCCCGTGTACGACCGATAGGGTAACTTGGCAAACGAATAGCTAGAAGCGCCTCGCGAACACGCGCAAGATCACGCGAACATACACGTCGCAACAAAAACAATTTTGTATTCGCACGTATTCGCGGCTTCCGAAATCGATCTCGCACGGATTCGCGCCCCAAATAACGCGCGAAATTGCAAAAAAAACGATTTTAGCTAAAATGAAAGCAATGAGCAGGTGCAAAAGTTCAAACTTAACATTAGTAACATTCAAGGTAGTGCTTCCTGATGGGCCCCTCCAGAGTTTGCAACAATTCTATGACCCTGCTATGACCCAAACAGCAGGCTCATAGAATAGCACCATAAAGGTCCTGTAAAAAAAAAAATTCACTGCAACAAAAAGCAAATTACAGATAAGGAAGGAAGCAGGTGCCAGCCAGACTGGAACTTTCAAAATTACTGACACATTAATGAAACACAAATTAATTGATGGCAGTTGAAGAAGGGCAGGTGTGCTAGCTTTTTTCAACCACCATAATCTACAGTAATAAATAAACCTAATAGGTGCCTGTGAGGATGTACTAGAGGGTGGCATGGGTGTCCCAGAGGGTGGCAGTGGTGAAACAGAGGGTGCTGTGAACCTGTGATGATAAACCAGACGTAGAAACAACATAGTCGCGGCCGTTGCAAGCCGAAAAGTAAGTTCGCAATTGCGAACTTGTCCCAAAATCGGCGCGAACACGCGCCAACACAAAAAACGGAAAAATCCGCAAGTCCGCTAGAGTTCGCGGATCTTCGCGGATTGCGAATCCGTAAATACGCAAGTTCGCGGATTGCCAATCCGCAAAATCCGCCCATGCTTAGTTGGTGGCCAACCCCAGTGGCCACCAACAGTAACCTACAGAGAGTATTTGAGAGAAAGGTTTCCACAAACCTCCCATGGTTGAGACACATCAAGAACCTTAATTCAAAACCCTCTTCAGCACACTCTGGATGAAATCATGAAATATGACCAGAGGATCGTATGTGAAAGGTTCCAGCAGCAGGTAATGATCGAAACCTTTAAAAGGTTCTTTCAGTTAAGCATGAGTAGCTTGTAGGTCAAGATTAAAATAATACTCAGTTGAGCAGCATCTTCGGACCTCATCAGCCCTGCTTGGACAAGATATTTTAATTTGAGCTTCAAATTAGTAACACTTATCACTATGAGCATTAATTAAAATTTTAATAATCAATCCTGTACCTGTGTATGTAATTTAGACAATACTGACCCTACAACACACCACTAAATCCTTTGCCTGCTCTACAAGAGGAAGGGAAGCACAACAGAGGCAGTCATGTTGTGACAGGCAACAGACATAGAGTCACTAGTCATTGTTGTGTGTAGTTTCCTAGCTTTAGCCTGGCATACAAGATGTACTGTAGTTCATTTGTTACCACTTATGATGATGGTGATTCTGGCTGGTTCACAGCATCACATTTAACCTAAGGCCTCGGCCTGCTATTGGCGCGCAAACATGAACCATCCACCGCAGGCATCCTCTGCATGACTCACAAGTTTCCAGGGTATATGCATGATTGGCTGCTCCACACTAGGTTTTGTTTCTGAATTCTGCGGCTTGCAAACTTAGTTTAGAATGGGATGAAAAAAACAAGTCCTAGATCGCAAAGAAAAAGCTCTGACTGTTACCGATAGTTATGGATGAACCAGGAAACTCTTTGCTTCCCTTAAAACTAAGGGTTGGCTTTAAAAGACTTTGAGCCTCATGTATGAAGAATGCATTAGGTAAACTGAATCACAATTAGTGCACCGACTTTTACCAAATACATTCTTATTTTGTTACCCAATGTAAGAAATTGGGTTACTGGTTGACTGGGATGTGAGCCCTGGTCAAGCGGCAACCACAATCCTTTTCAGGGTAACGCCCCAGCAAACCCCAAATTCATATTTGTGCTCCAAAAAGTACCTTAGATCCGAGCCTGCTGAACAAAAGTACATTAAGTCCTGGTGTGTGTAGCGTTGCATTGATATGCATGAAAGATGCATCACGCTGCTTATGCAGCGCATCAGTTCTGAGATGAGGCGAGGCTATGGTGCAAGGGCTTGTTGCATTGGCATTGACAATCCCATCGACAGGGCTTGCAATGCAAAGTCACGCATTGAGGATGAGTTGCGCAGTTGGGTGATGCCTTGGTTCCAAGGAGTGGTGTGGCACCACTTGGCAGGTAGACTCACAGATTGCAGTGTCCAGGTACAGATGCAAGGTTGTTGGAAGTCTGATATGTTCCTAAAGTTTCAGATCAGGGTGCCGGACAACTTGCCCTTGGAGTCACTTCAGGTTCTGTATTCAAGAGATGCAGGTCCAGTACTTCTCACCCAGGCAGGAGGATAGTAGGCAGCAGGTCAGCAAAGCAGGAGAACAGCAGCCTGACAGTCCTTCAGCAGCACAGCAGTCCTTCTTCCTGGCAGAGTATCCACAGGTCCAAACGTGTACCTAAGTGGTGGTGTCTGAGGTCCATTATTTACACCCAGTTGTTGATTTGAAGTGGGGAACAAGCTACTAGAGGTTTCTCTTTGAAGTCCCAAGGCATCCTGCCTTCCTGCACTGGCTCCAATCTAACTACGGGGGGTATGCAGCCCTATGTGCGGAGACAGGACACAGCCTATTAAGGTGTAAATGAGGCTGTGCCCAGCTCCTCCCTCCCATCCTGGAAGTGATGGCTCATCCAGGCACAATTAAGCTCCCTATTGTGTGTGACTGTCTAGAAGAAATACACAAAGCTCAATTGTCAGCTACACCCATTTATGTGGCCAAGGACAGGCTCTGGCACTAAATGTAGGTCTGGGAGGTAAACTTTGCTCCGTTCGCTTAGTTTGCAGAGTTTTTTGCATTCCGCTCTCCACAGAGCTCGCAGAGTTCCGAAAAACTCTGCTCCGCATACACTCACCCCCAGTTACAGATCTGGGTTGAATTCATGGAAGTTGGCGAGGTCAAGCGAGAAAAATCCAATGCTAGACCGCTTCCCAACAAGATTTCTCAACGCTGGCGGTCGTGGATGGTCGCTACTGCTCCTGTTGAGAGACCTTCCGTTCGCGTTAAGGAAGCCGCCACTTGAGTAGAACTTCTACTTGAGCAGCAGAAAGAAGCAGCGCCCTCTTGTGCGGGATGCCGTTCGCACAGATTTTACAGCGCAGGACAAACAATTGGCGCAAAAAATCAGTTCAAATGAGGTAACGCACTCCGCTGCTCGTGGAACTCCACATAGCTAGGTGGAGTTTTTTTGTCACTCCATCAAGGCTTAACTAAATGGCTCAAGTAGGAAAATCCCAACTTTTTAGAAGTATATAATGAAAAAACAGGAGTACACCCATTAGTTGAGACCTGGGTAGAGTATACAAACAAAAACAATGTCTCAACCGGTGATCATTTCAGAAGGCAAATCAAAGGAAGAATTAATCAATCAGAGAAGTGGACAAGGGAGAGACCACAAGAAGTTCGTAAGAAGAAACGAGGTTCTTATTTGCAAGTAGTTATATCAGCACTACAATACAATGAATGTATAAGTAACCCAAAAGGTGGGTGTGTACAGATCGTGCTCGTGACAGTGATCGGCACAGTGACACAATAAAGTGAAGAAACAGCATGAACAGCGCAAAAAATTCAAAAGAATGGTGGTCAACAATGCAATTGAGAAAATGTACAAGGTTGGTATTTTGCTTTAGGTTGCTTGGGTTGACCACAATAATGCCAGAAGTTACGCTGGGTGGTCAACGTTTTTTTGACCTGTCTGAATCCAGGTCATCATCAGGAACAGGCTACCTAAATTGATATAGTGCTGTGTAAGGTTAAATTAGGCAAGAATAAAGCCCAAAAGTAACCAGGAATGGTTAGATAGTTCATTAGAAAGGCACAGGGGAGAAAGAGAGGAAGAAAAAACTACCTGGAATGGTAATGTATAGTAGACTGTCGTGGCTGGCTCCATTCGAAAGAAAAAGAAAATAATTAACTAAAGAGAGAGACAATAAGGGATTAGCCTGGTGAGAATAGAAGGAAGAAAGGATTCATATCTGCAGTGCTTAGAAGCAAGGACGCTGTACGAGAAATTGTAGGGCTTGTGGAATAGATAGTAAAAAACTGCGTGAAGGCAGGAGGAGTAATGATCCTTCACAAGTTAATCATCTGAGGTGAAGGTGCGGGGTCCAGAGGTCACCACTGAACTCGACTGTATGAGGAAAGAAACAGTCTAAGTTTAAACACTAGGATAGAGCTGCAAGTCAGGTGAGGAAAGGGATAGAGGGGAGTGAAGGCAGCGTGCCAATGACTTATTGCTAAAAAAGCCTACCTGTGAAAGTTGGTGCTAAGCCACCAATTTCAATTGCGGTCCTCATGGGTTCTGAAATAATCACCGGTTGAGACAACTTTATAGAAGTGGCATTTTCAGATTTGCAATTTACAATCCAACTTCACCATAAATTAAGATTTTAAATTGTGATTCCAGAGACACCAAACATGACCTTTCCATCCCTTCCCATTTGGAAATTACACTTATAAAAATGTAATAAGACAACTCCAATGTTATCCTATGGGAGAGATAGCCTTGCAGTAGTGAAAAACAAATTCAAGAGTTGTCCAAAACCTAAACGTACATGTCCTACATTTTAAATACATTGTACCCTGCTATCTGGACTGCCCAGGGCCTGCCCTGGGGTGACATATGTATCAAAAAAAAGTTTGGACCTGGCAAGAAGTGTATTTTTAACATTAGTGGGGAGTAGGACTAAAACCCCCCATTCAGAACAAAAAAACACAAATACTATCAAGAATATTCTGTTGCTGACTTGTATTTTTGGCATTATTGAAAATCATTCAAAATTTTAAACAAGCTGTCATACATATCATTATATTAATTCGGACAACCCCATAGAACCTCGATTGATATGAAAACATCAAATGATATATACAAATCCAGTAAAATTATTTCAACTTATATATAATTTTTAGTGTAGACACTCTGTCTATTGCTTGTAGATCTAATCGAAGCAAGTCAACACGTATTTCATGGTTGTACTGACGCTCCTTCAGGGCAATTTCACTTTATAGCACCAGAAATATCATCCGCATGTGGTATTTCAAGGTAAACATAAAAATTCTACATATAAGCACTGTTATCTTGAAATAGAAAAGGATAGGATAATATTAATAAAGCGCCCTTATACCAGAGGGTGTCAAGTACAACTCATGTTGCAAAATTCCACATTACTAAATACTCAAGTTCACGCCCGATAGCTTGCTTCAGATTTTAACAAAGTATCCATCAAATCAACGAAAGTACCATTGAATTTAGCTTGGATACAGCTTCCACCTGAACACCGAAAATCCATCTCTGTGTTTAGGCAGAAGTCATATCCAAGCTATATTTGTTTGTCTATGGAACCACTCCTATTCCTAAAAAAATGCTTTTTCATTTTCACCATTCACAGAGGGGGAAATGGCCCTTTGGGTACCCCATCCCATTTGTGAATGGGTCACCACGTCCTTTGAGATGGTGGTAAATATTAATATTTGCGACTCAATTTTGTTATGCAACACATTTATACAGACCTTAACGAATCGGTATTTGAAAACAACGCCCTTCAATGTTCCTTCCAAATAGCAATTCATCAATTGGTTCTTTAATCCTTCTAACAATTTGAATAACCTTTCCTGTCCAGAATTCCAGTTCCGTGTAGTATTGAACTTCAAATGTTAGGGGATTCTCTCTTTTGCTTTAGGCTAGAAAATTAGATCTTCCTGTGTGTTTGTGTGTGTGTGGTTGTGTGTGTGTGTATATATATGTATATACACACATCTATATAAAAAATCTAATGCTGGTTGCAAGTAGGTATTTATATGTAAGACCTAGGGCCCCTTTAGGATGACAGGCGGACTTTGTTCGCCCGCCACCCTATCGGTAAACGGGATCGCCCGCCATAAGGGCGGGGTTCCCGTGGGGGCAATTAGGATGCGCCCGTCACAGTGGCAGGCGGTGCACTCAGCACTGCCTGCCACAATGCCAGGAAGGCATGTTGTGCATGGAACTGCTGGGGGGGGTACCATAGGTACCCCCCATGTGCACCCCCCACCCCTCAGAGTCCCTGGGGGCCCGCAACGGGCCCTCAATGTCTAACACCGCATGCCTTTCCGTGGGGGCGTTGCCGCCACGGAAAGGCATATCCCCGCCTGCATAGTAATATGGATGGCGGTGTCCAAGAGACACCGCCAGCATATTAAACCCTTTTCCGCCGGGTTAACTCGGTGACGGGGCGGAAAAGCTACGGACGAACTTTCCGTCCGCCGCGGGGAATTGGGTGACGGGCGGGGTAGGATTATGGGCGGATCGCCACCGCCATGCGGGCGGTGGCGATCCGCCCGTGATCCTAATCGGCCCCCTAGTTTCTATAGGAAAAGCATTTTTCGACTTACTTATATCTTTGGCGCCGTTTGGCTAATCTTCACAAAATGTGCCAGAAAAGGAGCCCACCTGATTCCAACTGTGCATAGAAAGTTTTGGGGTGATCCATGAAGCAGGTGAGGTCAAAAAAAGTGTGCTTGCCATGTTTATTCCCGTAGGGATTTTGAACACGATTACAGCCCAAACTGCTGGAAAGAATTCCAGCAAATTTGGCCGAAAGATAGCTCTTGTTTCAGAAAATGCCTTTTTTTGTTATATGGTGTAGATCAGTTCAGGAGTTTTAAAGTTATTGAAAGCAAAACAAATTTGTATATATAGGGACATGACCCCTCCGCAAATCCTTCCAATTTAGTGCAAAGATCTGATTGCCTGCCAACACTTCAACTAGGAATTGTTGGCAGCCATCTTGGGACTCGGATTAAGCCAAGTCTCAACAAAATAGGTTAAAAAAAAGTCCCTGGTTTTCCCAGGTCCCAGGGGCATGCTCAAACATAAACATAAAAAAGCAGGGGGTGCATGGGGAACATCTCCTGAGGCTCTTCTGATCCCAGGGGACCACCACCACCTCAGGGCTTTACAGAAATTTAGGAGAGGGGTCGAGAGGAACCCCCTTCATTGGGCTCTAAGAACCCAGGGGACGGCCACCTCCCGGGGCCTTCAGTTAAACAAGCACTGGCATAGCCAATAGGTCTCGCCTTTGGGACCTTATAAGTGTTTAGCCATGCAACAGTTGATTCTATTGCACCAAGGAAATTGTGCTGAATAACTAAATACTTATAAGGTCCCACAAGCAAGACCTATTGGCTATGCTATTGCTTGTTATTAATAGAAAGCCATTTGTTATACACTTACACGCGTATTCACAAACCATTACCGAATAAATAGGTGATTTAATGTTAGACAACGGTCAAACAAACGTTGGAATAAAAAAGAAAAGGCAGTACCTTTTAGTATTTGGTTTGTCAAGCTTCACTTCTGTCTTGTTTAGATCTCCCAAAGAGGTCGATACGTAAAGATCCTTATTTGCTGGAAGTACAGCTAGCATGTCTGCCCCTAAGGGACTGCTCTTCCAGCAAACGTCCGATCCTAACATCAGCCGGTGGCATACATGTCTTTCTTTAAGCAAAAGAGACCCAATCAATGCAAAAAAATATACGTACTAAAAGAAGACATTTGCTATGCAAGTGAGCACTTGAAAAATATGTTGCAAGCTTCCCAGGCGCAGCACTTACTTCCTGTCTTCTTACGGAGATCTATAAATCCTATTGCCTCTGTTTTACTTCAGACTCTAAAAACAGGGAGAGCTAATGGAAATGCTTGCTCATAGTGACTGACAGGCTGGTGGCTGTAGAAGGAGGTGCTGAGTTCTCTTATCAGCCGGTGGTTAGAAAGAGAAGGAGCAGCCTCAAGAACGGGCAATTCAGGTATTCTGGAAGTGTTAAAATCAAGCCTCCCAGAAGAGACAGCTTCTGGCACCACAAAAATGATAGTGGCTAGTTCTTACAACACTTGTGCTTAGTTTTTGTGTGACAAATGCATTCTGCAACTGTGTTCTGTGTGTGGTGAAAGGGTAAGGAGGCGTATTTATATACTTTATTTTTGTGCTTTAATGTAGCACAGAAATGGCCCTTAGGTATCAGAGAGCTTCACAATAAATCCAGAAAATATCCATAACAAATAGAGCAGCGACGGGCTAAGTTGGCGTCCGATTAATTAATTCACAGCTGGGTACCGATCACACTTGTGGGCGGTAAAATGAGTTGAACGCAGGCAGGATCGCAGCTGGGATCCTGCCTGCGTTCAACTCATTTTACAGTTATTTATTTCATTGGACGCCAACTTAGCCACCCATTTTTGGCGGCACCAGCTTCTATTAAATGTTTCTGGTCACTGTAACCGCACCATTAAGGAACGCATTGACAAGCGAATGAAGTACTGGGTTTTTAAGAACCCAGCGGTGCCAGGGGACACACCCAAAGACTTCGAGTTCTCCTGTCTCAGACTACAGAAACACAGAGTCTTCTTGGTGAAGTCAAAGATCTTGTTTATTCGCTGCAGCCAGTAACAGGTATCCTAGAAGTACAACACGGTGTATGTTCTCAGGAGACTGCTCAAACTTACAAAGCCAGCCATCCCTTTTTATACAAAATATTATGCTTTAGGCAAACATTGCTTATTTTACAGTTGACCATTCACATACTTCTACGACAAAGAAAAAGCAGATTCATGATGACAAGCCCATTTTCAGTTTGACCAGCCCACGATCAATTACCCGGCAAGGCCCAACACTTTTCATCAGATATCGGATGGACCCCTCATAAAAACGGGCACCTCCTCCTCGTAAAGCAGGTCATAAAGAAAAGTACAGAGACAGGTGTGAGTAAGATTGGACATAGTTGTGTGCAATGAAGGGTTTATGGTATGCTGTGCCTTGATCCTAATCTTGAGCGGCCACTAGCAAAAGAACTGGCCAAACAGGTTTGGCTTCGGGCAGTGGAGTCAGCTTGCCCAGGTCACATAAAGGTTCAGCAAGGGTGTACGTGTCCCCAAGACTTGTCTTGGCCTTAGTCATCGGCCTATGTGAGGGCAACCACTAAAATGGCTGCCATGCACAAAATGGAACCCGAGGGTTCAGGACGGAATCTCTGATTTCAGGGTGATCACGCCACTCGAACATGACGAAAACACTTGTATATAGTATACTCGGCATTCTCGGTCTATTGATACCAAAATCGTCATGATTCGACAATGCTTATGACACGGGTCCAGAATTTACAGAACCACAGACCCTCCTTTTGCCCTTACATAGGCAATAACCTTCACTCACGCTAATCTGAGTCCAGGTCAATATTCATAAAATCATTTAGATGTTGCTGTAGCATCATCCTATTACTTAGCTCGTCCCTCGATGCAGGCTTCCTTACACACGACGTAGCACAGAGGCCACATATAGTAGGAGCACACTGTACAAAAAGACAGAACAGGAAAAGAATGGCTAAGATCATCCCAATGACCATTAGAATCTTCCATCCCCAGGCGGATATCAGTTCCCAGAACCATCCCATCAACGACCAATCTCCTTTATCCACATGTATAGATTTGGAGATTTTATGTAGTTTGGAGATGGCCTGATACACTGTCGGAGCATTGTCTGGAATGAAAACACAGCAACTTCATTGGATCACTCTGCATACCCCACCTTGATCTGCAAGTATGACGTCTAACGCGACCCTGTTCTGAAGAGTCATAAGACGATCCGACTGGAGCTCAGCAGTCAAATTACTAAGGGCACCGGCAGTTTCAACTACGGTGGACTCCACCACTCTCGTCAATTGCCATATGTTCCTACCGTTAACCATAGGTCCCCAAAACGGCAGAAAACCCTTCAAGAAGTCTCCCAATTCTTGTCCTGCAGTGTCTTCCTTACTGAAGACACCTCTAACTATCCTTGTCTTGTGGTAATCTGCCGCAGCGGTGTAGGTGGGAGGCAACAGGAACGAAACAAAACATGTGCCCAAGAAATCAGGGGGCAACCACGTATAGGCTTTATCGTAGCAGATGAAATAGGTACCCTTAGCTGCTAAGAACGAAGGGGAAGTCTGGGACGCAAAGACATATGTCTCATTGCAGATACTCTTCCCTAGCTGAGCTTTCGGGTTCTTGCCATTACCCTGCAGACAGTAGTGACCCTGATGGGGTACAACCCAAATCGGGGAGGATCTTTTCGCTCGCTGCTGGTTCTCACTCAGACTGACTCCATATCTGGTTACATTCCATCCAATATATGCTAGTGTCTCATCACTCGGGATAGTCTCATGGAAGTAGTTCCTCTAATGATATCTACTATACCCTTAACCAGAGCACTACTCTTTGGATTATCTTTTACAGAACGTAAGGGATGGACTTCACGAGCATAGATGAACATCGTTCTGTATGCCCACGCAGAACCATTGTAGCTGAATGGCAGGACTAGATAAGGGATACCTTATCAGTGGTATGAGGCATAAGGCCACACACCCAACAGTTAGTCGTGTTCACTACTAATTGGTGTTGGTGCAAAAGCTGAACAAAGGAGTTATTGACAAACTATTATCTTCTAACGGACTCATGTTCAGGTAGAGGTTGAAAAGAATGCGAGGAAACAGTAGGAGGAGGTATGGGCTGTACAGTGGGTGCAAATGTCACTCGAAAATAAAATAAAACATATCCTATTAAAAACATCATTACACTAAGCAACATGAAAATGCAAAATATCAGAAAACGTTTCTTGGTCATTATTATACACATTTTGGTTCTAAAGTTCATCTCTTTGGCAGGTCTCTCCATCTCGAAAAACTCCATCCTCTCTAATTGCTGCTCGCGGTGGTAGGGTGTTCTATGCTAAGGAATGCTTCTCTCAGTCCAGGGCAACTCCCTTAGACCAACCAGAACCGTCAACCTAACGTCTTCGGCTGCACTCCAAAGACTTCGGCAACCGCGACCCTACAGCTGAACCCGGATGGCGGTTCGAAACACAAAAATAAAAAGTTTCTCAGATGAGAGAGCTGCACTTTCAAAAATAGCAAAGAAAAGGAATTTATTTGTCCATAGTTCTCGGCCTCAGTTTATAACGTTTTTTTCCAGATAATGTCTGATATTGGAACAAAAGTTCAGGCTCTGTAGTGTCCAATCGAATTGACGGTGGCACAGCTTCTTGCAAAAGATTGTCACTTTCACGTTCAGAATTTGTTCCTTTTACACGTGCATCGCTGAAAGGCAGAAAACGAGGCACAGTCTCAGTCTCAGAGTCAGCAATACCATCCTGGACCCACCGGTCGTACGGCAGAGGCAAAGGGACCCTCTTACAATGTACGCCGTGGATCCAGTTCTTCTTCCCTTCCACTCGCACGGCGGATCTCGTTGACAAAAGGACTATGTAGGGGCCGGTCCAACGGGGCAGATCATTCTTTGTCCGCTGGAAGTTTTTAACTAGGATCCACGATCCAGGATCGATGATGTGCCCTGGATCTTCAGACACCTGAGGCAAAGTATCGTGAACCTGTTGGTGTAAAACACGCAATTTAGCCGTCAAATCATACAAGTAATCAAGTAGTACAGGGTGTTCGATCTCACTGAATTTTGTTGGCCTAGGCACTCCCCATATGTTGGCCGGGCGGCCGAACAAAATTTCGTATGGACTAAGTCCCACTCGCGAATGCACAGTCATTCTTGTCGATAAAAGTGCTAATGGTAATGCATAAGACCATTTAAGGCCAGAGCTTGCTTGTATCTTGGCCAGTTTAAGTTTTAGAGTGCCATTGTAGCACTCTACTAGTCCAGCTGATTGGGGGTGATTTGCAGCGTGGAATTTTTGCCGGATTCCTAGCCCCTCACATACTTTCTTCATCACTCGGCCCACAAATTCACTCCCATTATCACTCCAGACCATTCTCGGCAAACCGAATCTAGGGAAAAATTCTTTGACAATGGTTTTAGCTGTGGACAAGGCAGTGTTATCTTTTAGGGGATATGCTTCCACCCATCTCGAAAAGGCACAAACAACAACGAGTACGTATTTCAAGTTGTTGCACCTCTCCATGTGGATGAAATCTAGCTGCAAAACCTCGAACGGATACGTTGGAGGCGCAAAATGACCAGCTGGAGGTGGGGTTCCTCTACCAGGGTTGTATTTCAGACAAATCATGCAATTCTTGACCACATTCTCTGCACACTTAGGAATTCCAGCATTTTGCCATACTGGGGCCAACAACTTACAAATCCCTTTCACACTGATATGGGCCATTCCATGCACCATTGTAACCACTGCAAGCACATACGCATCGGGTAAAAACCATCGCTGATGTTCTGATTATGCAACCCAACAACCATTTGCATCTAGTTTACCCGTACTCTCTCTCCACACCTTCAACTCTTTCTCTGTAGCTTCAGCTTGAATAGACTTCACACTCTCTATCGTATCTTCACACATTCCAACATCACCAATCCATCTTGCAGGGCCCGCCACATACATTCGACTCATCACATCTCTTGCTGTTTCCTTCGCAACTTCATCAGCAAACGCATTACCGCGACCAACGTCGTCAGTAACCTTCTTGTGTGCACTGCATTTCACAATCGCGACTTGCAACGGCAAAGTAAGTGAGTCAAGGAGCTCATTCACCAGTTGACCATGCTGAATCTTAGTTCCATGAGACGTGAGGAACCCACGTTACTTCCATAAACGTCCAAAACTATGAGCCACACCAAACGCATACTGGCTGTCGGTATATATGGTCACTTTCATTCCTTTTGACAACACACATGCTCTCGTGAGTGCAATTAACTCCGCTGCTTGAGCTGAATTATGTGGGATACGTGCAGCTTCAACAATCGTATGCAAAGTCGTAACAGCATATGCCACAGTCGTATCACCATTCGGAAGCTTGAAGCATGAACCATCCACCCATAAGGTACCATCACACTTCACAAGAGGAGTGTCCTTAAGATCTACTCTCCCTTTCCTTTCTTCTTCTATCCTAAGAAAGCAATCATGCTGTTCAGAAACATCTGTCTCAGCTACAACGTAGCTGGATTCAACGTGTTGCATCTCTTTATGTGCACATGACTCGCTAACAGTGCCAATTCATAACCTGACAATCGAGCACTAGTTAAGTGCTGCGTCTTGGTCCTGTTTAACAAGGTATCCACTGCATGTGGAACCATTACAATCAATGTATTATTCATCACTAAACCAGCAGACTGCCGAAAAGAAATAGCTGCTGCCGCCGTTGCTCTCAAGCAACTCGGCAACGCTCTAGCCACCGGATCCAAAGTCGACGAGAAATACGCGCATGGACGCTGCTTGTCCCCAAAAGACTGTGTCAGCACTGACAACGCACATCCATCTTTCTCATGGACATACAACGTGAAGGACTTACTGTAGTCGGGGGTACCCAACACAGGAGCCGAACACAATGCATCACGCAATTCAGAAAAACTTTTCTGACAATCATCGGACCACGGGAGGGGATTCGGTGTATCTTTACAAGTTAATGCCACCAATGGTTTGGCCAGCAAGGAAAAATTTGGTATCCATTGTCTGCAATATGATGTAATACCCAAGAAAGCACGCACCTCTCTCTGTGTAACTGGCACACTCAGTTTTGCAATCGCTTGAATTCGTTCTGGGGTCAATCTTCTTCCCTCCTTCGATAAGAGATGACCTAAGTAGGTCACTTCTTGTCGACAATATTGTAACTTCGAAAGAGATACTTTGTGATGAAAATCAGACAAATGACGCAACAATGATAAGGTAGCTTTCTTACAAATTTCCTCTGTATCGGCGGCCACTAACAAATCGTCGACGTGGGGGCGTGGCCAACCAGGCAGCGAAATGGCCGCTCTGTGAGTGAGCTCCGCCGGCTACAAAACCCAATCCTTTAAAAATCCTCTTTCCAGACCCAGTGGTGCTTAACGCTGCATCGCGGGAGTAGAAGATACATACACCCGCCTCCGACCCAACTTTGGTGACGGCTGCTGACACCAAGACAGAGCTGCAGCCTTCCGTTCCCTCGGCGCTCTGTGGCCCTTTCACCACCCCGCTGCTGTGGAACCGTCGCAGGGCTGTGAGGCAACCTGTGAGCCGAGGATTGGTGGGCCCTCCGGAGCCCGGACGGGACTGTTACGGAGCTCGTGAAGACTCTGTGCCGACATCCGCCTGAGCTACCGGTGAGTCGCGGCTGCACTGGGCGCTATTGCGGGCCGAGAGTCTCCCCACCGCGCCAGCCTGAACGCCGCAGTGAGACCCGGGGAGGCCAGACAGAGAGGACCTGCGGGAAGCCCGCCATTTTATCGGCGGTCCACCTATGCAATGCGGGTAGAGGCTGAGACCTGGACCAACTCTCGAAATTGGAGATATGCAACGCTGAGTTCTGCCTGCTGTCCGGGGGGCCGATTTGGAAGTAGCCCGTTGAACCTATATACCAAGCACTCTACCACAGCTGGGGCTTGCTCCTACCACGACAGATCTCTCTACTGCAGATGAGACGAATATCCTGAGACTGCGGGCACCCACATATGTGATCCAGGGGGACGAATCACTACCAAAAGCAGCGATTTGTAGATATGCGAGGAGGCTTATATGGTGCTGCCATCTTGTAAGCCTGTAGCGACCGCGTAGGGCCTCGTGGTGAATTCATCCCGCTGTACATACCTACACTGCCCAGCGAGCGATAGTGCATAGGCCAGAAGCTCTAACGGAGCTTGGTGCATTACAATCCTGTAACGCCCTATAGACTGCGACAGCCCGGCTCTTTGCTAAGAGTGTAACCGTAAGGCCTGTTTCACGGTGCAGCTCTACACGCGCCATCCACTCCTGTACAAGATGGGGAAAAATGACGCAAGACAGCCCAAGATCACGTTTGAACATAAACGCTCTGACAAACCGAATACGGCGGATGGAGCTGAGGGCGCTTCGATGTCGCAAAACCCAGGCGCAGATGTGGACTTTGGGGCCCTGATGATGGAGGTTCGCGAGAGCCTCAAGAGTATAGACACCAAACTGGATGCAATGCCCACACAACTAGAGTCTGTCAAAACCAAAGTTGATGCACACGAAACGAGGCTGGACTGCTTGGAGAACAGGCAAACCGAGTGCAGCGAATTTCAGCAACACACCAAGCAGTGCACTACCAACATCGAAAAAGAGTTCGAATCCCTGCGAGCCAAGACAGATGATTTGGAGGCACGCTCCAGAAGATCGAACATCCGCATCACAGGAATTCCTGAATCTGACAACACTGGTAAAATGGAGGTATTTGTGACGGATCTGCTTCACGAGCTCTTCGACCCGCACCTATCACCGGTGTTCACAGTAGAACGCGCGCACAGATCGCTTGGAAAGGTGCCTGCACCGGGCACACCACCCCGTCCTATTCTTGCTAAACTGCTTAACTTCCAAGACAGAGACCTCGTCCTACGCCTCGCCAGGGAAAAGGGTAAGATTACGCACAAAGGTAACAACATTTCATTCTACCCTGACTTTACCCCCCTGGTCCAAGCTGCAAGGAAAGAGTTCCTTCCGGCAAAAAAAATTCTTTTGCAGGCTAACATCAAATACACACTTTTGTACCCAGCTAAGCTAAAGGTAATTCATGAGCACTCCCCACATTTCTTTACGGACGCAAAGTCAGCACTGAAATTTGCGAAACACGTTAGTGGACCTGGGGCGAGGCGAAAGTCGCCGAGACTTGAAACTGACTCTGATCACCTGAGTGATAATGACTAATGTGCTGATATGATACACTAATGGGCATTCTATTTCAATTCTAAAGTATTGCTTACCTGCTCTAGGCCTCATACTGCACTTGCTTGCCATATGTGCATTGCCTAGAAGTGAAGAAGGAATACGCTTAGTTGCTCCACACGCTACAATAATCCTGCTGAGACCACATGGTCTATTTACCGATTGGGACATGGAAATACATACCGGAATGTAGCCGGTTCTAAAGCTTTACTTAATTGCTCTAGTCCTAATCTTTCACTTTACTGTCATGTGTGCCTGACCTGGAGAAGAGGCTGGGGACAGAACTGATGTCCTTTAGTGCTGAGGTGCCTGTTGGAACACACGACGATGTTGATTTTTGATATTTTGTCCTTTTAATTTTCTAATGTTCTGCTGTGTAATCCTGTTATAGACCTGAGTACTAATGACCGACTGGGTCATGGAGATCCATACTTGAATGTAGCCACCCTGTGCAAATGGGGGTGTAAACCTGGAGCACCACGCCTCAAGGGGTGTCTCCCACTGTTCGAGTGTCTAGTTTACAACACGATATGGGTTTCGATAGTTGGGCTTTGTCACGACCTAATTGGTGGGTTAGTGAGGGTGGGGGGAGGCGGGGGGAGTTGAGTTGTTTGCTAATCGTTCAATGTTGGTGCTTTAATGGATACGATCAGATTGTTGACTCACATGCAAACTTACTACATGCAAATTGGGCTGGGAAATTTGGTGGGTGGAGGGCGAATATCGGACTACTACCTGATATTCTAAATGTAAAGCGACATGGGGAGTGTTAAACTATGGACTTGGAACATTAGAGGTCTGGGGGACCATAAGAAGGCCAGATTGATGCATGGCATGCTTGCTAGGCATAACGTTGACATATGTTGATGGGGGCGTGGCTAAGCACGCGATGTGACAAGCCGTGCTTCGTCTGAGCTCCGGGTGAAGCTCCCCAAACACGGGCCATTTATCCTGTATTCACTGGCAGAACCGGGCCCAAACTCAAACCGAGTGTGCCCGGACACCCGACCCACCTCCGGAGCGATTTCCAGGAGGATCGGAGCACTTGACCCTCCGACCGGCAGCAACCCTCGCGGCTAACCGCCCAGCACGCACTTCCGGCCGGCGGCCCCAACTAACTGAGGCCGGGGATCCGGCCTTGCGGAGTAGGCCGCGAAACGAGTGGCCTGCAGCGCGCAGTCCAGCGCGGAGCCGGGACCGTGTCCCACACCCTGGACCCCCGTTGGCGAAGATACTCAGCGGGGACCTCGGACCCCAGTGGGAGGTACGCCACCTGGGCTCATGAAGATCACGGGATCGGCCCGCCTCGCCTACCACTGATGGGACTGCCCAGCCGGACTTCATGACCGCCAGGGGGTGAGTGCACGAGGCTACCCAGAGACCCGCGTTGGTGACAACGACCCAGGGCCCCTCCGGCCCAGAGCGCCTGCTACCTGGCACAGCCCACTGGACACCCCCTGGCCCTTCTACCGCCCAGCCGTCGGCCCAGCCCAGGTATAGGACCTGCGACGCACTGCCGTGCATCTCCAGCGCCCCACCCGCACGAGGGCCCCAGGCGCTACAAACCCCTGCATCGCGACGGCCCGTGACGGGCTGAATTACCGCCCAACTGACGCGGGACCGCACGTCCCAACAGGACGGACACCGGTGGACCACCGTGCTGGGCCGCCGCGAGGCCCGCTTAGACACTGTTACTCCTGGCCTCGGACGACTGACCCCGGAGACAACGCGGCCCTCTCTCCCGGGCCCATGCACATGCCTGCCACGCGGAAGGAGTTGCGAAACACCACCGGACCCATCTGGCGCAGGGGAATCGGAACTGCGCCACGTGCAAAATGAAGCAGCAACATATCGGCCCTCGCAGACAACCAGCCCGACGCTGAGAGACTCTCCCGGCCGGGTGTAGGAGCGCAGAATTCCCGACTTGCATCCCCCCCCCCTCTACCGAGCGTGGACCAGACAACGTGGACCTCCATGTGGCACTAGGTGACGCCTGGCATCGCCCGACGGAGTGCATCTTCCCGGGCCCAGTGGACAGGCTCGCTGAGAGAGACCTGTCGTTCCAGCCCGTCGGGCCGCCACGAGGCGCAGTCAGGAAGCGACCAGCCGGCGGGTCCAGCACGACGCTGACCGCAACGCCTGTGAGCTCTTATAACAATTGCTACACGGTCATCTCGTCTTCCCCAGTCGGCAGTGTCACACGATACCCTGGGGCCCTGCGGTGAGACGATCCTCCTCCTCCCGCCTGCAGCCACACGCCATTCACCGCGAGTGCGACGGAGGCCCTGACCAGGAAACTAACGCACACCGGTCCCTCCATCACGCACTGTGAGACCGTACCCACCCGCTTGACCGGCCGCGAAGACCTCCCACATGTCCGGGGGGACCAGGGCGAAGACTGGCACGGGAGGGACACTAAACAAGGGGAAAATGGTGAAACATATGGAGGCGGACCAGACTGCATCCAAACTGAACACTATGCTGTCAGCCATGGAACGACTGGAGGAGTCCATGCAGCTGACCCGTACGTCGCTGGAGAACAGAATCGACAAAGTGGCCGTAGACCTGACACTCCTCCGGACCGACCACAAGAAACTGGCCGACCGCACCACATCCCTGGAACACGCGATGGCGGAGGCCACACCTAAACTGGCGCAGACGGACAAACATGTCCAGGACCTACTCAACCGGGTGGAGTTCCTTGAGGATAGAGCAGAGGACGCGGAGGGATGGGCCAGAAGGAACAACGTGCGCATAGTGGGCCTGCCGGAACGATGGGAACGGAGAGAGACGGCGGAGCATATGGAGACCTGGCTCAGAGAGCTACTACCAGAGGGCACGCTGTCGCCGCACTTTGTGGTGGAACGGGCGCACAGAGTTCCGTCTCGCCCACCCCCGGAGGGCTCCAACCCGAGGCCAATGCTCATGCGAGTGCTGAATTACCGCGACCGAGATGCCATCCTCCGCGAAACGCGGAAACTGTCGGATATACAAGTGGACAATGCCAAGGTGATGTTCTTCCCTGATTACACTATTCAAGTTCCGAGACGACGCCAATCCTTCCTCGTGGTGAAGCAACGACTTAGGTGCTTGACTCTCAAATACTCACTGTTGTTTCCGGCGCGCCTTCGAGTGGTGGCGCAGGACAAGACCCACTTTTTTGACACCCCGGAGGCGGCCATGGCGTGGCTGGATTCGGGAGTGGACACGAACCCTGGACCGGTGCCGAGGGAACAACGCCGGAATCGAGGCGCACGCAGACGGAGACAACGACACACCTCGAGGGCTGAGTCACCGACCATGGACGCGGAGATCGGCCCGACCCCGGAACAAATTCAAATTGAACAACAGGAAGCCGTCCGCAAAACTGCTGAGATCAGCGGGTCACAATCACCTATCCTGCTTTCCAACACTAGCCCGCGCTCTCATGGGAGCGAAGAAGACGACTACATATTCGGCCTACCGGATGGCTCGAACCCAGAGGGCCTACCTGACGTCACGCCCCAAACATCAGACTTGATATCATGAACGATCCTCCCCTGCCCAGCCCTCGCTGGACCGTCGTGTCTTACGTATTGGAACAGTCAACACACCCTCAGGGATGGCTCGATCAAGGGCTCACATTGACATTCCTAGAGGCCCTGGCAAACATGATCGCCGTCTTCTGTGGGGCCTGTACTTTGCTATCGAACACCACCCCCCCCCCTCCCCCGTCCGCCGGACTGCCACGGAACTGCCGCGGCGCCGAGAGGGGGGCCGGGGCTATCCTGCCAGAGTGCCACCGGAAGCATGACTTTACAGGGGTGGACGGACCCCTAGAGGTGAGTGCCCCTCCCCCCAGGGGACTGGCGGAGACGCTCCTGCCTTGGGATCGATTGTTCGGATCAAGTGACACTGGGAATTGGTCCTAGCCACGGACTCTATCACTGTCTCCTGGCGCCCTTTTGGCCCTTTGCCCGTGGAGGGGAGCCACTACGGCTCTACAGACGTAACGAACTACCCTGTTTAATCCAGGTGCTGTAATTAGTCATCCCCTCATTGACCTTACGGATTGATTGAGCTCGATAGAGCGTTTGGGCGGCGACTTGTTTTTGTTGTTGCCCTTTTGGCATTATGTTTATGTTCATGTTATACCTTCTGAGACTAGTGTTGGTACTGTCCTGCTACTGCGTGCATCCTTGGGTACCGGGGTGGGGCTGTGGGGTGAAAATGCTCCTTGTTCGCTGCTGCTGTGCGGGTGTGGGTGGGGCGGGTGGGGGGCTGGGGGGGGGAGGATGGGTCCTTAACTGTGATCAGCACTGTGATGGCTACGTTTAAATTTTGTACCTGGAATGTCCGGGGCATGCACACACCCTCACGCAGATACCAGGTCTATTCCTACCTTAAGAGGCACCAGACTCAGATTGCACTGCTCCAAGAGACACACCTAGTTGCCACTGAGGTGGCCACGCTTCGCCGTAAGTGGAGGGGTCAGATATTTGCTACAACCTTCTCGGCATTTGCGAGAGGGACCTTAATCTGGGTCCGGCCCGGGGTTCCATTTGCACTAACACACAGCAATATTGACACTGAGGGACGCTACGTCTTCATACAGGGCAGACTTGACGGGCAGCAGGTAGTCATAGCCTCCATCTACGCACCTAATGTGGAACAGGGGAAATTTTTCACACGACTGTCGGCAACGATGGCGTCATGGCCGGGCGTACCCTTGATAATAGGCGGAGATTACAACTGCGTGCTTGACGCTTCCCTTGATCGCTCGTCCCTCCCGGTAGCGATCGCCCCGGTGCAGGCGACTTCCAGAGCCCTCCTTGACTGGGCAACACAATGGAACTTACTGGACGCGTGGCGCGTCCGGAACCCCACCGCCTGGGTGTATTCTTACTACTCGGGAGCCCATTCACTACATGTCAGGTTGGACAGATTCATGCTGTCCCGTGACCTGCTCCCCTCTGTGTCTGACACTGACTACCTAGGCCGGACACACTCAGACCATAACCCGCACACGCTGATGTATGGATGGAAGCGCCCGCGCCCGCCTATACCAACGTGGCGCCTGCAACCAGATCTCCTGCTTGATACTCCATTCCGAGAGGAACTCTCCGGGATGATCTTACAGTACTTCGAGGACAATGGCGACTCGGCCTCCTCCCCGAGAACCGAGTGGGACGCCTTTAAGGCGGTGACCCGGGGTAACTGCCTCGGCGTCCAAGCTGGCTTGCGTAGACAGGTGGAGAAAGATCTGCTACAAGCGGAGGAGGCTCTGTTGGATAAGGCGAGACCCGGTTCTGAGGGCCGACCAGGTTTATCGGCGGGAGACTGGCGTAGTGGGCGATGTGCCAAAAAGCGCTGTCCCCCCCTCCCGTGGTCTATGGGGTGTAATACCACCCCCTGTGAAGTTTTAATTTTTCGTCTCTTTAATTAGAGACTGGAGGCTGTTTGCTCCCCGCCCGTGGCTGGTGTAGCGCTCCCCTCGGTTTTACTTCACAGACACAATTTTTCACTTTCACGGCCCACGGTCGGATGGGCCTTAGCGTGCCTAGACCGCCGGGGTTTACACTCTAGGTCCTGACGAATGCCAGGTCAATATACCATATCGGCTGAAACATGTTGACCAACCACATTTTCACGTAATGTTATTGGTACAAGACCATCCAATTAGTTGGTCTTGTTCACCACCACATTTCTTAAACCTTGTCCTTGATGATCACCTATTAAATAATTTTTGATACATCCAAGACAATTTTAAACCACCACCTCTGACACTATTCACGTCACCTATCACATAGCCCTCCTTCCTCACAAGACCAGCTCCGCAGTAATTCTGGCGTTGCAGCACACCGGGGTGACATTCGGTCACACCCGGTGGGGCCCGATGATGAAGCAAGTCACCGACCAGGTCGGTGAGTGAGGGCTTTATAAACAAACCAAATGGGCCTTTGTTGATTCCTTGTGATCCGTGCATATTCCCATCCCTTTTAA
Organism: Lissotriton helveticus; assembly: GCF_964261635.1. Lineage (NCBI taxonomy): Eukaryota > Metazoa > Chordata > Amphibia > Caudata > Salamandridae > Lissotriton > Lissotriton helveticus. Next base: position 1,598,895,167 of record NC_136069.1, on the reverse strand, counting down.
AGGGACACTCTTTTGTTGTTTCTTCTGTTGGATAAGGAACAGGAGGCAGCGGAGGGTGATGATGCACAACTCATCTCGGCTAGAGCGGGCCACGCTGCCTTGCTGGAGCGCCTAAAAAATATCAACTTCGCTGCACATTCCGCACGCACCCACAACATAGGCGACAAACCTGGCAGGCTACTGTCCTGGTTGGTGCGGCAGGACACGCACTCTGCATCGATCCTATCCATCCGCACGACCCAGGGCGATGAGGTCTATACCCAGAAACAGATCCATGATGCGTTCACGTCGCATTACGAATCCCTATACAGCTCGCGGCTACGGGCCACGGTGGTGGAAATCACGGACTATCTGGCGCCTTTACAACTCCCGACTGCTACCGCTGCCCAACAGGCCGAACTAGGAGCTGCGCTCACTGGTGAGGAGCTACGAGAGGTGATTTTCTCCCTCTCCAATTGCAAGGCGCCGGGCCCGGACGGGCTCCCGGCGGAGTTTTACAAGGCCTACTCCCTGGTATTAATACCGGAACTGCTGAAGATGTATGGGACGGCACTGGAAGACGCTGAACTCCCGGCGTCCCTGAATGAAGCCAACGTGGTCTCCCTGCTGAAACCGGGTAGAGAAGCGAACGACCTCGGCTCCTACAGGCCGTTGGCGCTCCTCAATACCGATTACAACATTCTTGCAGCGGCCCTGGCTCGGAGACTAGCGCCACTAGTCCCCACTCTGGTACACTCTGATCAGAATGGCTTCGTACCCACACGGAGCACGTCCTACAATTTACGCCGTTTTTTCAGAGTCCAACGTTATGCGACCTTAGCCTGGCCGCGCTCGGGTTGCATTGTACTTGACTTGGAAAAAGCGTTCGACTCGGTGGAATGGCCGTATCTCCTCCAAGTCCTCGAGAAATACGAACTGGGGGACGCTTACGTACAGATGGTGGGACTCCTTTACCAGGCCCCAGAGGTCCGGGTCCGGACTGGACGGTTGTTCTCGGACAGGATTCGCATCGGGAGAGGTACAAGACAGGGCTGCCCCCTCTCCCCCATATTATTCGCCTTAGCGATGGAGCCGTTGGCCGAGATGCTCCGCAACTCCGGAGACGCCTGGGGCATACCGCTGGCGGATGGCGCCCACTCGGTGTCTCTGTATGCCGATGATTTGTTGCTATATGTCAGAGATCTCACGAACATACCGGCGGCGATCACGGATATATTTCAGATGTTCGGCGACAGGTCGGGGCTCCGTGTCAACTGGGCCAAGTCGGGGACCTATGCGTTCGGTAGCGAGATGCCACAGTGTGATGTGTGCATGATGGGAGAGACGCTCCGATGGCACCCGACGGTATTTCGGTACCTTGGGATATTCATATATCGAGACCCTGTGGACCTCCTGGAGGGGAATCTGGTACGGGCCATCTCTTCACTTACGGCCCAGGTCACGTTCTGGAACTCCCTCCCGTTAAATGTGCCCGCCAGAGTGGCGCTGACCAAGATGATAATGCTTCCCCGGCTTCTCTATTACTACACCAATCTGCCGGTGTATGTGCCGGCACGCATCTTTAGAGAACTGGACTCCCTCACCAGACGTCTCATCTGGAATAAGGGAAGACCCCGGGTAGCACTACGGACCTTGTTTGCACCCACAGACGCTGGAGGCCTGGCGGTTCCCAATCAGGAACTCTATTACTTGGCAGCACAGCTACAGTGGGTTGCCTACTGGCTGAGCGGCAAGAACCTAGTGGACACAGCCACGGCTGATGACATCCTCTCTCCCGTACAGGCGCTCGCACTCTTCCACCCGCTGGCGCGGGGCCGCCCCCCCACGCAGGTCCTTGTGGCAGTGGCGAAACGGTGCTTCATACGGAGCCTCCGGCTCACCAAACTTACGGTGCCCTATGCCCCAAACCTGCCTCTACTGGGGACGCCCCTGGGTACAGGCACGCTGTCTTCGGCCGAACTGCGCAGCTGGACTGCGGCAGACTTGGACGACCTGGGCGGCCTGTACAGCGACGGGGAGCTGTTACCCTTCGAGACCCTAGCCGCGGACACAGGACTACCGGTGGGTCAATTTCTGACACACGCCAGACTCCTACATGAGTTAACGAAGACGTGGGGTGACCTCAGCCACGAGCCGTCCACGCACCTCCTCATCCAATACCTACACGTGATGGGGGACGGTTCGCACCTTGTACATTGGCTTGCACAAGCCTTACACGGCCACACGCAATTTTCTTCTCGGAGATTGAGGGACAAATGGATGGCCGACCGTGGCACAGACTGGACAGACAAACAGTGGAATGCTATTTTAGCAGGCGCCAGGGTCGTCCCCCGCAATGCACGGTTCAAGATTATACAGTATTACATCATCCACCGTGCATATCTATCTCCAGACAAACTGAACCGTTACTTCGGACTCACTTCCTCGGCGTGTCCCAGATGCGGTCTCCGAGACTCGGACTTCCTGCATGCACTCTGGAGCTGCGCACATCTTACCTCGTACTGGTCTGCGGTCGCGGACATGCTGACGGCAGCCACAGGCGAAACTCTTCCCGAGACTTGGGAGGCGTGCCTATTGGGACTCTACAAGAGGACCAAACAGACCAAGCTGCAGGCGCGCTTTTGGGATTTAGGCCTTATCACGGCCAAGCGTCTTATCACACGACGTTGGAAGAGTGCCGACCCACCGCGACCTGCGGATTGGCGCCGCTCTTTTGCCGCCTGGGCCTGTGCGGAGAGTGTGTCACTCCACAGGGAGGAAACCGCTGGACTCCGGAAATACCCGATCGCCCAGGACTGGGACGTTGCTCTGATTGCGTATCACCACGCATGCACACAAGCCGAAATAGAGTGCTGCCCCGTCGCGACATAGGGGGGGCACCCTTGACTGCTGTCCGCACCTAACACGAGCTCCGCCGGCCCTCTCCTTCTCCCCCCCCCTGCCCTCCCCCCCTTTCCTCCCCCCCCCATGTCTTTCCCCCCCGCTCCACGCGACCCCCCCCTCCCCTTCCCCCCCCGGTGATCGAGACCGCGTGTGACGGAGACGTCCCCTGCCGCGCTTGCCCTCCTGCCGCCTGCGACACCCGCCCCCCCCCCCCCTTGTCCCGCAGCTGCGACGACACCGCCTCCTCACATGTCCCCGCCCCTGCATGACCCATATCGGATGCACCACACACAGTTAGGATCCTGGGTACACTACCACACACACGAATACTAGTCCAACAGTTTTTTGGTATGTTTTTCCCTCCCCCCTGTACTAGACTTCCCAGTTCACTCTTTGGTTGACACGGAGGCCGATCATACAGTACCCCTAATCATGCCCGACCACACTTCCTCATCTGTATCTCGCATGGAGCTGCTTAGATACGTCCGGGACTAGGAAGCGGGCACCCAGCAATTCATGAGCCACGAGAAGGTATGCTGTTGCCTATATTCTCTGCTACATTGTACAGGGAACTCAATTTCATGTACTGACTGTTGACTTTTCTTTTTGAACGCTCTGGACCCTTTCTGCAGTGCTGCAGACTGCGGGCACTACATCATGAGTCACTCCCTGGCACGGTCACTTATGTACCAATGCATTTCTACCAGCGACTGTTTATTTTCACTCATGTATAACTGCTGTGTTCACATGTGCAATCTGCTAGGTACTGTTGTGGCGATAATCAGTTGTTATGACACTGTATGTATGCTTACTGGCTTATCTGTGAATTTAAATAAAGTTTGGGACCATTGGTCTTAAAAAAAAAAAAAACGTTAACATATGTTTTTTGCAGGAGACCCATGTCAATTCTACTCCTTCATCCAGATTGAAACACTCGAGATGGTCACAGGCTTATTCTGCAATCTATTCTAACTATGCTAGAGGGGTAGCGATACTAATCCGCAGGGGACTGGACTGGCGAGAACACGAAGTTGTACTAGATGGGGAGGGCAGATATGTCATTGTGCATGGTTCTCTACATGGCAGGCCACTAATACTTGCTGCCATTTATGGCCCTAATGTGGATGACCCAGAGTTTTTTAGAAATGTCTGGGCCCGGATCATGTTGTTGGATTGCTCCAATATTGTCCTAGGGGGGGATTTTAATGTTCCACTAAATGATGCTTTGGATCGGAGAGGTGTGGGCAAGCCTACACACACTGGGGCCCGACAGTCAATTCTGGATGTGATGGAGGAGGGGTGTTTGTCTGATGTGTGGAGGGCTAGACATCCAGTTGAAGCTGTGGGCACATGCATAACAAGCCATCATGCAGCCTGGTCCCGACTAGACTATTGGCTATTATTGCCGACCGTGGCGTCGTGGACGCTTGACACATCCATACAAGCTAGATCCCTCTCTGATCATGCCCCCTGCCAGCTAGAATTGCAGATACCCGGAGTTCCTAAGCGAGCGTTTGCTTGGCGACTGCCCCCCCATGCCCTCACGGATACTGTCTTCACAGAGGAGATCCGAGCAGATATTGTGCATTACTTCGAAGAAAATGAGGGTTCGACGTCCACGGTAGCTACACTGTGGGACGCCTTTAAGGCGGTAATTCGCGGACAATGCATTGCTAGACAAGCCGGAGTGCTTCGCTCCATACGTCTATCACTAGCAAAACTGGAATCGGAAATACGTGAGCTGGACCTGACATTCTGCCGCGATCCATCTCCGGAAACGGCAGGCCAGATGAAAGCGAAATTGCTCTCCTTTAATGAGGAAGCCCATCGAGAGATTGCCTTCCTGGGAAAGCAGGCTGAGGCCCGTAGATACGGTGAGGGGGACAGGCCGAGCAGGACTCTGGCACGTATGATAGATCCCCGTGCGCATTCACACTACATACACTCCATCAAAAATGGCGATGGGAACATGGTTGTTGGCCAGGAAGGAGTGCTGGAAACATTTGCGGTATTCTATAAGTCATTATACACCTCCAGACAACCCGATGTACCGGAATCGCTGGAAGACTTCCTAGACTCCATTGCCATTGTCTGGTTCAATGACTTCCACCGCCAGTATATGGATGTCCCCATCACTGTGCAGGATATAGCCCAGGTGATCAAAAGCATGCCTGCAAGCAAGGCCCCAGGCCCAGACGGCCTGACTACGGCCTTTTATAAGGCGTATGCTGAGGAATTGGCGCCCAAACTTCATTCGGTCTTTGTTGAGGCCCTGGAGTTGGGTTCTCTACCCGAGTCCATGCGCGAAGCTTTAATTATAGCGCTGCTCAAACCAGACAAAGACGGCCAGGTACTCGACTCATACCGTCCTCTCTCCTTAATCAATGTTGATGCGAAGATATATGCTAAGATCATTGCGGACAGGCTGCAGCCTTTGCTACCGATGGTGGCTCTCCCAGATCAATCTGGCTTTATACCTGGCAGAGCGACGTCCCATAACCTCAGGACGATTTTTTCCGTCCTTCACTACTTGCATCCTTCTACGCAGGCTGCGGTTGTGCTTTTGGATGCTACCAAAGCATTTGATTCACTGGAGTGGCCCTTCCTCTTTAGGATTTTAGACCGAATGGGGTTCAGCCCCCTCTTCATAAACTTGATTAGGTTGCTGTACGTCGCACCTAGAGCTAGAGTAAGCGTCAATGGGCTCATCTCGGAGTCATTTGCCATATCCCGCGGGACCAGACAGGGCTGTCCTTTATCCCCGCTGTTATTTGCAATAGCAATGGAGCCCCTCGCCGCTCGGATTCGGCAACACCACACGGCGAGAGGGATAGGATTCAGTTCTCGAAGCCTGCTTATATCCTTATACGCTGATGATGTCACGCTGTATGTACACAATCCCTCGGTTAATCTGAACCCCCTATTGCGAGAATTTGTCCGTTTTGAGGGCTTGGCTGGAATATCCATTAACTGGTCGAAGTCTGTAGTCTTTCCTCTCACAGATGCCACAAAGGAGACGCCATCTGATTACCCACTTAGCTGGGCAGCGGATGCTGTAAAATACCTAGGGGTGTGGATAAGCCGAGACTTGCAGGAGCTATGGTCCCTCAACTTTGGTAGAGCAGTGGACTGGCTGGAGGGTAAGGTGGAACTATGGAACAAATTGCCCTTATCGCTGGTTGCGAGGATAGCTCTGGCAAAGATGGTAGTCCTTCCCAAATTTCTCTACTTATTTGTAAATCTTCCCATACCGCTGACGGCACATTTTCATGCAAGATTACGTTCACTACTATTGACACTCGTGTGGGCGGGAGGCCAGGCGAGAACGTCTTGGGCGCTGCTCACGCTCCCACTGCGGCGGGGCGGTCTAGGGGCTCCTGACATGAAACTATATGCATGTGCACAAGCGCAGTTTTTGCACTTCTGGGCTTTTCCCACCCCCTACCAGCCACATGTTGCTGTGGAAATGGACGCCGTGGCTCCATCCCCTTTGAACGTGACGATATATGGCAAGGTGTCTCGCCCTTCCAAAGACGTAGACACGGTAGAAATGCTTCGCTGGACGTGGCGCGAATTGCGCAACAGAGCCAGACTACCCCTACTATATGCGCCAGCGATCCCGCTACGAGGCAACCCTATGATACCCTGCCTAGGCGAAGGTGGCGGCACCATTAAGCTCCGAGGGCAGACACTACACACATTTGCAGACCTATATCCTGGTGGCACCTTCCGAGACCTGGGTACGTGTGAAGAGGGACACCCGGAGTCATTTTCTGACTCATTCTTATACCACTCACTGAAGGCGTCCTGCAAAGCGTTGTGGCCCCAGTTCCCCGATGAACCTCCGCAGCTCATGGCTCTCCAGAATCTACTCTCGAAACCCTCCCCCAAAAAACTTGTGTCCCGATTGTACAACTGTATGCAAGACCAATCCCCCGTAATAGTGCCCTCTTCACTGCAGGCTTGGAATGCGGACCTGGAGAGGCCCCTGACAGAGGATCAGTGGGAATTCTGTTGCGGACAACTTACGATGTTATCGCCCAATTACAGGCTAAGATTAGTACATTTTAAGTTTTTGCACAGGTATTACCGCACGCCGATCTCGCTGCACCGCATGGGTCTTAGAGAGGACTCTGACTGTTGGAAATGCGGCCACGAGAATGCTTCTTTTATACATGTAGCATGGAGTTGCCCTAAACTGGAGGAATACTGGCTAGACATCTTCACTGCTATTAACCAGATACTTCATAGGTCAGACACACCGTCCCCGCTCCTGGGGCTGCTGGGTTGGGTTCATGACACATTGCCCGCGCACAGACAGCTACACGCGATCTTGCTCCTTTATGCTAAGAGACAGGTGGCGGTGCACTGGGGTAGGCGGGCGCTACCTTCGTTTGCCGAATGGGTCCGGGATGTGACATACGGTAACACACAGCTTGAGCGCTACTGGGAATTGATGCCTACCGCCTCCAGGCCTAGAGACATCTGGGAGCCCTTCACATTATGGACGCGTGAGCGCGCACCCTCTCCTGACTCTACACAGTCGCTACCAGAGGCGATATCTGATGATATGGGATGATCCCAAGCTTCCTGCGGCTTCTCTCTGCTGAGTTGGTGTGACCTGGGGAATGGCTGCATGCTGTGTGAGAGCTCTAGATATGTTGGGGTCCTGCTTGTGCCTTTGCGCCTGTCCACGTCCGGGGTTTGTCCTGTATCTCCCGAATACTGTGCCTTCTCCCCACCCTGTACGAGTAGGCCCCTCTTCTTCCCCCGCGCTTACATGGTCCCCTTTGCTACATGGACTTCTGCTTATGCCGGTATGTCCGTTCAGTGTCGCCCCACCCAAAGACATTGATACTCCACTATACCTGACCTTATGCCCGTTTGTAGTTTTATCCAGCACCAGAAGTAGGTTCTGTTACTGTTTTTCTTTTTTTTCTTTTTTTGGGAATGAAAGAGGGAGGAAGGGTAGAGAGAGAAAATGGTAGATAGACGCTGCTTGACTTGCAATGTGCTGCTTTCCGCCCCTTGAGCATTCGTATATGTACAATTCACCTGGTTTCCTGTTCCATGCCTACTGAATGCAGCATGCCTATCTACCGGACAATTGTTAACGCTATTGACCTCTTCCTTTCTCTCTGTTGCATATGATCTATGTCGATGAACCTGAGATGCTACTGATGTTGGTACATTGCACGCTGTAAACTATGTCACATCCTTTTAGCCGATACATTGCTTGATAGCGGCCGGCCTCAGGGTTGTTGGCATGACGCTGTGTGACTGTACTTTATTCTCAATAAAAACTTTAAAAAAAAAAAAAATCGTCGACGTATTGAAGAAGAGTAGCACCATCAGGCAAAACAATCGTATCAAGCTGTGTTTTCAAAGCCTGACTATATATTGATGGACTCTCACAATAGCCTTGGGGAGCGCGTTTGAACCGGAAGCTTCGTCCTCCTAAACAGAATCCAAAGATGTCCCTGCTCTCTTTTGCAATCGGGATGCTGAAGAAAGCATTCTTCAAGTCAATCACCGAGAACCAAGTGGCTGAAGCTGGAATCATGGTCAGTAGGGCAGTGATATCAGGAAAAACTGGAAACTGTGGCACTACAATCTTATTTACCTCTCTAAGATCAATCACAAACCTGTAAACAGGTGGCTGAGAAGGGTCAGTACGTTTCAAAACAGGCAGAACAGGACTATTGTAAACGTTACCTCTAGTTTCTTCAATTACATCTTTTTCAATCAAATCATAAATGATCGCTAGTAACGCTTTTTCACCTTCATTAGAGATCTTGTATTGGGGAATGCGTGGCATTTTAACATTCGCTTTCACCGTCACAACATATGGCGGTATTTCCAAAAGACCCACATCATTAGGACCAGTAGCCCAAAGAATATCAGGAAGGGAAGACAATTCTGTCGGAAGTTTATCCTTCGACAAGTACATTGAGGATACCACTTTCTTACCCAATGTAAGTTGTACTCCCGAGGGAGAACAATACAATGTCGCGTGCAATCTTTTCAACAGATCCAATCCCAACAGATTCTCACCACAACCTGTCGTCAGAATGAGGGGTGCTTCGAATTCACAAGGTCCAACAGAAAGGGACATAGGACTAGAAATCGGGTTCCTAACCGGGGCGCCAGAAAAACCTACTGAAACATTCGTCTCGCCAGACAAAGGTGCGCCAGGGAGTTTAGAGTGCATAATAGAACTCTTCGTAGCACCAGTATCCAACAGAAAAGGTTCTGACACACCTGATGTAATCACCTCAACATATGGTCCACTCTGATCTACTGGAACTGAAACAACTCCCTCTCTTTGTCTATGGCTGTCCTAGCAATCATTACCTTCCATATTCTCATCTTCCCCATAGTAGTCATCAGCATAGTACTGAGTCGTCCTAACAGACGCGTTATTCTGCTGATCAAACCTATTCATTGAATTTTGTGGAGGAAAGGAACGCAAGTTCTGGAGGAAATTTCCACGTCCTCTACCTCTAGGTGCTTGTGGTACACCTCGACCTCTTGCGCTAGAAACACCATTCATACGCTGTGACAAAACAGGGCAGCTACTTTTAAAATGACCTTCTTGTTTGCACTATGCACATTGATTAGGGCCTACAGGTAAACGTGGTTGAGAGAACTCAAACCTTTGCGAGTTTCTCTGGATCTGCTGAGGCTGCTGATAGTCATGCTGACCACCACGAGGCGGATACGCCTGCTGTAAAAGCACCTTTGTCTATAATTCTTTAGTTTTCTTGTCTGCTCTATCCTTCTCATCTTTATCCCTATTTTCGTAGTACTGTGCAGTCGCCAATATCTGTGCTGATGAGGAAACGGCCCAAGAACTCTCTGAATCCTTCAATTTCTTACACAACTCGTGAAGTAAATTGTGCACAAACTTGTCAACAAACAACCGTTGTCCACCTTCTGTGCTCATATCTTGACCACTGTGGTCGATAAACGTTTCTTCAAACCTAGTGAAGAAATCAGACACGGTTTCCTCTTTCTTCTGCTTACATGCAGACAATTTATCCCAATTTACACGCATCGCAGGCATCAAAATCTTCATGTAAGTAACGATCTTACCAGGGAGTTCTGCAACTAAAGGCTCAGGTTTAGCACCACTAACCTGTCTGTCATTCGCAGCACTAATATTAGTCCATGTGTCGCCTAGCTCTTGCGCATGATCTGTATGGCGAATCAAACCCCATAAAGGTTGTGGAACCACATTTCCAACCAACATGTCTATATCTGCTAAATTCATAATACATGAGTCGGCAGTCTGTGATAATTCCTTATAGTACCCTGCAGGATTTTTACGGGGGTCAGGTAAAGTCTGCTTAAGAGCCAAGACTTCAGCCCGCTTCCATGGAACATGTACCCAAACACGCTGAAAATGAGGCTGAACAGGTGGATTAGCTGCTAGACCCCCTTCTTTCCAAACTGGGGGAACTTCTCTCATCGGATATTGTCGCGCTTTTCTCCTAGCAGAGGGATCAGGATCAAACAACGACCGAGAGATAGCCTCGCTCCTAAATGACAACAATGTTGCAACTGCCCTCTCAACATCGGAACCCACAATTGTGCCCTTTGCAAACTCGAACCGTACACGGCACAACTCAGGCGGATTGGATTCCAAATCATTATCCTCCAATTCTTCACAAAGAAAAGCACACATTTTCTCAAAAACATATCTCTGCTTAGGTGCTTCCCATTGATGGAAGACATCCATAACAGACTCTAACTCATATCTTGTAGGATCAGTAACCCATTTATGCGCTAAATGATCCAACGTATCCCGCTCCCTAGAGTCAAGCAGTTGACTACGCAACTGTTTGCGAGTTGACACAGGGGTCATACTTGCTGCTCCGAAAAGAGGATATAGAAGACTAGTAACAGTATCAGTCATTCTCTGGCGAACGAAGGGAGAAGTTGATGAAAGGACAGGAGGAAAAGCAGTGTGAGGCAAGGCAGACGCAGAGGCAGTATCAGAAGGAATGCCGGGAATGGTAGTCGGTATAGTAGGCAAAGTCGTAGGAAGTAAAAGCGAAGCAGATGGCAAGGTCGGCTGAGCTTGAGGAGGCTGCGCCGGAAGAGTAGGAGCCAACTGAAGAGGAGCTGGCGGCTGTGGAAGAACCTGAGGAAAAACAACTGGGGATTGCACAACTAAAGGTTGCGGAGGTGCGGTAGCACTCTGCGCATAGGGGGGTGGCGAACTCAATAAATGAGACATTAAAGGGTCTTTTTCAAGTTCTTTTGCTGCATCTTGCTGGAGAGGCGGCAAAACTGGATAACATTTGTCAATCGCCATTTTACGTTGCCTGTGCAACTGCTCACTCGCTTGTTCTTCTTCGTTGTCTTTAAACTGTATAGCAGCTTGCATTATTGAGATACCCTTTTCTCTTTTATTCCTCTTTGCTAATTTAATTTCTATCTGTTTGGCTTCCTTTCGCCATAGGCGGAAAGAGTCAAACATTGCCGGCCGGGCTTTCTTCTTGAAAAGTCTAACCTCTAGATTATCTAAGATTTCTGTGTCAAAACTGCCATATCGGGGCCATTGTAGGACACCGTCCTTTTTCGTGTAACAAATCCATACTTCGTTATATGCGATGGGGCCCACGCCATGCTTCACATACAGTTCATAGGTTGGAGTTCCAATCGGAGGAACCGGACACGAGTCCTCCAATCGGGAATCCCTATTATAACCACAACAAAACAAATTTCCAAGTCTGCTAAGACCAGGCATCTTCGCTCACTAGTCTAGCTTCAAACTTCAAGGGAATATCGAATACGATAGTCTCGTGAATACACGAGTCCCTCGGCTTTGGTACTTGCAAGTTCCAAATCAAAGATCCCAAGGGGATACCCAAAACTAAGAACCAAAACTAAGGACTGGGAGACGCTCCACTCATACTTAACTGAGGTATCGATGGCGTCACCAGAAGACTCGTCTATCGTCTCGCTCTACAAATCATCAAAGGGTCCAAGACAGGGCGATAGTCAGGGCAGCAGTCCTTCGTAGCCGTCGGAAAGCGGGGAACCTCGCAGCAAAGACTTTCGGACCATGACGACATACAGGGGTCGATGAAGTGGTTGGCCTTCCTCCAGAATTTCACACGAAGCTCCTCACGAACCTCAGGCTTGGACCGGTACCGCTGAAATCGCCCCACGTTGGGCGCCAAATGAAGTACTGGGTTTTTAAGAACCCAGCGGTGCCAGGGGACACACCCAAAGACTTTGAGTTCTCCTGTCTCAGACTACAGAAACACAGAGTCTTCTTGGTGAAGTCAAAGATCTTGTTTATTGGCTGCAGCCAGTAACAGGTATCCTAGAAGTGCAACACAGTGTATGTTCTCAGGAGACTGCTCAAACTTACAAAGCCAGCCATCCCTTTTTATACAAAATATTATGCTTTAGGCAAACATTCCTTATTTTACAGTTGACCATTCACATACTTCTACGACAAAGAAAAAGCAGATTCATGATGACAAGCCCATTTTCAGTTTGACCAGCCCACGATCAATTACCCGGCAAGGCCCAACACTTTTCATCAGATATCGGACGGACCCCTCATAAAAACGGGCACCTCCTCCTCGTAAAGCAGGTCATAAAGAAAAGTACAGAGACAGGTGTGAGTAAGATTGGACATAGTTGTGTGCAATGAAGGGTTTATGGTATGCTGTGCCTTGATCCTAATCTCGAGCGGCCACTAGCAAAAGAACCGGCCGAACAGGTTTGGCTTCAGGCAGTGGAGTCAGCTTGCCCAGGTCACATAAAGGTTCAGCAAGGGTGTACGTGTCCCCAAGACTTGTCTTGGCCTTAGTCATCGGCCTATGTGAGGGCAACCACTAAAATGGCTGCCATGCACAAAATGGAACCCGAGAGTTCAGGACGGAATCTCTGATTTCAGGGTGATCACGTCACTCGAACATGACGAAAACACTTGTATATAGTATACATCGGCATTCTCGGTCTAATGATACCAAAATCTTCATGATTCGACGATGCTTATGACACGGGTCCAGAATTTACAGAACCACACGGCGTATAAAGTAGATGTTACTATTCCCGTTCCTCGCTTTTCTCAGTTTGCGCCACCTACCCAGGCAGTGCACTACTTAAGGCTCGCAAATCTCCTTGTCCTGATGATGATCCAAGTATCAAGTTATGGATCGAAACGTCGTCGACCTTTGTAACAGCTTGCACGTTAAACTGATTTGATTAAATAGCTGTTTGCCTTGATCAAATGTATTGGCTAAAAGCTTTTTCCTATTTTGCCTGAAAAATTTATGTTTTCTTGTGAATGAATGTTTGTCTCTTTGGTTGTTTTCGAAGGATACAGGACTGTGTCCCACTCGATCACTCCTTGTTTGATTACCACTGAATTACTTTGATTCATTAAATAAGTGTCCGGCTGGACACTGTGTTTGTGATATATTACTGACTTGGTCCATATTTATCTTCACCTAAATTGTAACGTTTGAAGGACCAACTGTTTTTCATAACTAATATTTGTACGACAAAGCAAAGCATGTCTACTGCATGCCCTTGTCTGGGCTGTCACAGCCAGTGTATCTTGGTAACTGTGCTTATGGTAAAAAAAATAAACAATCATAGGGTTTGCAACCATAAAGTGGCTTTTTGGGTGTGTCCGGGGGGGGAGGGGGTGCTTGTTCCAATAGCCGTACTGCTCTCACCTGCAGAGCATTAAAATCAGTCATTCCCTTCTCCACACTTTAAGGGACCTCATCTTCAGATTGGGCCCCTAACAACAGGGAGGGTAATTAGCAGCCTTAGTTGCTCACAAGAACTGACGATGCTTAGTTATTACTACATCTCTAAAATATATTTTTTGAAGAGTCAGACCAAAACCAAATAGAGGTAGGGGGAGTTTATGTAAGGTTTACAGACTTAAGCATGATGAGCAGCTTACATATAGATATTAATCACTGGACAAGCAGATTGGAATTAAATTAATTTTTTTATTGGGAGCAGCCGCATAGCTAGGGGGGGGGGGGGGGGGGGCGGTCCGCCCCAGGCAGCACCATTTTTGAAGTGGCCGCGCGGCACTGGAGGTCCGTTGCGGACGTAGACGCCTTAATAATTTATTTGGGGGAACGATTTGAACAATCACAGTGTCCCAAATAAATTATTAAGGCGGCCGCGGCCGCAACGGGCCTTCAGTGCCGCCGCCGCCCAGTTCAGCAGGGGCGTCAATCAGTTGCGGCGCGCCGAGCGCAACCAATGACGGCCCTGTAATGGACATTTTTGGCCAGCTATCGCGATCAGAACTAGCAGTCTTTTAGAGGTTAGCCACAACACATCGAAAACAACTGCTGGATGCTGATTTTACACATTCCAATAGCAAACTCCAAGATTAGATTGAAGCCCCTTCTTTGTGTCAGGATGGACTGCACTCTAGGATGTGCACACTCAGTTCACATCTCTCTGATGTGTATTCGCCAATGTACTCTGCCTGATGTGTTTTGCCCAAAGGAAGCCCTTCTCTGGTGTGCAATTTCCTGAAGTACTACATTCAAACTTTCTTGGTGGATAAAATCAATGGCCATTTGGCCCATCAAATTTACATGCGCACTGATATGAGATATCTGGCTCAATCGGTCTCCTGCAGAATAAAGTCCAGTCATTGTGGCACAGTCGTTAAAGTGTGAGACGGGATCCATTCCCTGATGTTGAAGTCTGACTTTGCAAATTTGTAGCGGCCACAAACCCCAAAATTTGCAATATTTGTGCAACAGGCTAAAAAACGGGTCTGTCACAAAAATACAGCTTGGTCTGTATATGTCCTGGCATAGTCTTCAGGACACCACACCTTGCAATAGGAGAGCAGTTAGTTGCCAGGGAAAGGGCAGAATTCAGTTTAAAGGTTACAATTTTCTCTGGCACCAGGCATCTCGCTTTCCAGCTGTGGCTCTGAGCTTCACGAAGCCAGAGCTGGATGAGGCAGTGGGGGAGGAGAGCACTAGAGACATGGGCACAGGAAATACAGGGCAATGGTGGGCGGTGAGGCACTGGAGTCATGGGAAGTGGGCACTAAAGACACACAACTAGGCGAATAGGTGGTGTTAGAGACACAATTTAGTGGCGAGAAGGGGCAGGAAGTGAGGAGGCATTGGGTACAGGGGAAGTGGGCACAGGAGGCAAAGAGCTGTGTTGGGTGATGGGCCATGGAAGACACCAGGCAGCAGAGGAAGGGTTAACAGAGGTGAGACAGGACAGCAGTGGGGGCTTCAAACAACAGAGGAAAGGAGGCCAGAGGAGACACAGGATACAGAAGGAGGTGGGACACAGGTGACAAGTGATGGCAGAGAAAGGGGGCCAGAAGTAAAACAGGACAGAAGGAGGTGAATCAGAGGTCACAACTCTCTTGCCCGCTGCTAACACGCTCCTTTGATTGACCCAGCAGCAGTGCAGATACAAGGAGGGCTGGCCCATTTGTTTGTTTACCTTTTTGGGATTTTTTTATTAAATATTAAAACAGAATTTTTACAAAAATTCTGATTCAGCAATTTTTGGGAAAATGTCAAAAAGTTAAATCTTTAAGGGACTACGTTCTCCATAAGCTCTTATGTTTTCTCTCTCTCTCATCATTTCTGAAATAAGAGAAACCAGCTGGGTAGGTCTGAATACCACACAAAACATAGTTGTTGCAACACATAAAAATATTTCTTGATCCAAACATCAAAACAATTGAGTTTATTGGAGCTTGTTAGATTCTGTTGTCACTTTCACCTAATTTTATAAAGTGCCTACATTTTCTTTCCAATACTCCAAGGAGCGCCCACGTCAGGCTGACGCTGCGGAATGCCTGGTCGTCGTCCCCGGTGTTAATGGCCCACCAGCATTGAGAATCCTAGGCAATTTGATACACTGCCTGTCTCATAGCAAGGAGGATTCTGTCCCATATGATGTATTCAGCCAGTCACCGGTGTATTCAACTGTGTAGCCTTTGACCGTGTCATGTATGTGCATGATCGAGGAAACTATTAGCAGCAATACTACGTGTCTCTCGGACATCTTTCAAGTGCTCACCGTCCTATTTCCCCCCTCACCCCCACGGGGCGGCAATCTGAGGGATAGCCCCGGGCGCCACAAGCTCTAGCTAAGCCTCTGATTGGGAGCATTTATTTCTAGAATTATTTTGCTAGATATGTTTCTTATAGAAAAAGACTCAAGTCACAAACGTTCCTATGCTTTTTAGGAAGTTGCAGCCAAGAAAATAATGATGTGTTGCAGAGGACTGTTTGTGAGAAATCACTGGCTTTTCCAACACATTTAAAGTATTGGAGAGCATCAGAGAGGCAGAAGAGTACACACATTAAGGAAAAGGGAAACATGTAAGGCCAGGACAACCTAGATGATGCAAGGAGAATGAAAAAGGAGGACATTTTCTGACAATGGGCAAAAGGGTCTTTCAGAGCCTTCCTTGTCACTTGCTGTTCAGCAAATTAATAGATGTCTCAATGTCATGAGCAACGTGACAGTTCTCATTTGGTCAGTTTTTATTCCTTGTCTGTTGTTTGCTTTTCTTTATCTATAATAAAAAGTGTAAAGTCCAGAACACACTCAAGAATGTTGATATCATCATGGCAGCCCACCCTGTAGGCACATGTTTGTTTTTGGCTATGTGCGCACATCCATTTCGGATTGGCCCCAGAGTAGGCTGTCATGCTTCTTATTCTTTACAAAGATCTGCTTGTGGATAGAGCTGACATATTTTTGCCATGTTAGTTTAGTCTTGCAGAAGTCTCAGTGTCTCCGAACCCTGTTTAAAAAAAAAAATATGATATAAAATCAGTGGTCTAACAATATATAAACCCCCAAATTTGATCATTTATTAGGGAAGATCATCATGCTAGAATTATTGCCGAGGTCACGTCAGATGGCTGAGCGAGCTACTCTCAGTCGAAGAGCTGACTTTATAAGCTGTGCAGAAGGTGCCTTCACCAAGGGCGCATAATCTGATAAAGAGTGGCTGAAGCCAGCTATTCAAAGGTATGATGTGTGATCCATCCAAAGAAACTCGAAAGGCAGGTTTGCTGTGTAGTACTTGAGCTAAAGTTTAGCATAGTACTTAGAAATAGCATTTGAGTGTTAGGATACCAGATATCCCTCTAGACATATTGGTTTGATTAGAAGGGCACCCTATAGGACAAGCTACCTGGGCATCTTGATGTGGCATCTGGGACATCACGATTTCCTTCACCCCCTAGCACCTGTGGAGCAGCCTGTAGAAAGCATTTTGACAATTCAGGCTATATAAGGGTTATTCTGTATAAGTATATCAGGGAGCCAGTATACACTTCTTTAATGCAAAACCAATCTTTTTGTCAATACCATTTTTAATGAGCGTCTCTTTTATTATCGAGGTCCTTCCTACCCAACTCCCTGGGAAGAGTCAACAGGCACAAATTCAGGAAGTTCCACCTCCATCTTTGCAAGCCCTTTCCACTCCCTCTTGACCAAAGCCAAATCATCAGCATGAATTAGTAACCTCAAAGATGGTGAACAATAAAAATTTCGTAAAAGGGTACCAGGAGATGAATGGGATTATTCAGCAGCTGGAAACACCATATTCTCACGCCAAGCATCAGGAGAAGACAAGGAGGGGGAAAGGAATAACAAGCAAATATTGCAGGCTCAGCATGGACATAGAAGACATTGCAGCCTTGTCCGGTCAGAAACAGGAACAAAATAGGAGAAATGCTGGGTGGAATAGCCTTTTATGTTACCCACAGGGGTAGGGGCTTTCCTTCAGCATTAAAACTGTATTTTCCCATCTCGAGGCTTTGGAAATCTTATATAGGTAATGACTGGGATGTGCAAGTAATGAAGTATTGTTGTTAGGACAGGTCTTGTGGCTTTTTGAGTACAAGGGCAATGGGGAATCCTTTTAACAAGTATCAGCTGCTGCCTTTGGGACCTCAGTATCCAGGTACCATGGAAGGCAGAATGAATTGCAAAGCACCTCCATTCAATACCCCGCCACCGCCAGAGCCAACCTACACGAAGGGATGAAAGACGTCGCCGACTGGATGAGGAACAGCCGCCTCAAACTGAACTCAGACAAGACGGAAGTTCTCATCCTGGGATCATCACCCTCCGCCTGGGACGACTCCTGGTGGCCCCCTGCCCTGGGCAGCGCACCCAAACCAACAGACCACGCACGCAACCTGGGCTTCATCCTGGACTCCTCCCTCACAATGACCAGACAAGTCAACGCCGTTTCATCCTCGTGCTTCAACACCCTGCGCATGCTCCGCAAGATCTTCAGATGGATCCCCACTGAAACCAGGAAGACCGTCACCCAGGCACTCGTCACCAGCCGACTGGACTACGGGAACACCCTCTACGCCGGAACCACAGCCAAACTTCAAAAAAGACTCAACGCATCCAGAACGCCTCCGCACAACTCATCCTGGACATCCCCCGTCACAGCCACATAACCGGACACCTCAGAGACCTGCACTGGCTCCCCGTCAACAAGAGAATCACGTTCAGACTCCTAACCCACGCACACAAATCTCTCCACGACCTGGGCCCCAAGTACCTCAACGACCGCATGACCTTCTACACGCCCACCCGCCAGCTGCGTTCGACCAGCCTTGCCCTTGCCACCGTACCTCGCATTCGCAGAGCCACTGCCGGAGGAAGATCCTTCTCCTACCTGGCAGCCAAGACTTGGAACTCCCTCCCCACCCACCTTCGGCGAACCCAAGACCATCTCTCCTTCAGGAAGCAGCTCAAGACCTGGCTGTTCGGGCAGTAATCATACCCCTCCCCCAGCGCCTTGAGACCCTCCCGGGTGAGTAGCGCGCTCTACAAATGCCGTGATTGATTGATTGATTGATTATCAAGGGTAGGGCTGTGTGTTGGGTTCTTAGTTAGAATGCCTATTAGAACAATGGAATGTTGGGAGCTCCATTGAAAACAATGGAGTGCTCCGGGCTTATAATGGCTGGTAGAAGCCTGGAGCTCCAACATTCCAATGTTTCTTTGTTCACAGCTCGGGCTGTGAACAAAGGCTTCAGGGAGCCTGAGGGTATTCCAATCCCCTCGCGCTCCCATAAGGCTTTGTTCTTTTTTGTTAGAACATTCTGCCCTCTAGGGGCAGAATGTTCTAATAGCCTTATAGCCCTTCATAGCATGGCTATACCATCTATTAAAGTCCCTCTCCCAACGCTAGAAAGGGACTTTAATAGCCGGTATAGCCCTCTACAGCGGGCTATAAGGCTAGAGTGCATCATAATGGTTTGTGGACTGTATATTTGAAATGTGTACCAGCTGGCTGTTAACCTGCTTCCCTGCTGGTCATGTATATAGGAGCACAATGAAAGAAGAAAACGTACTTAAGCAAAGTGATTAATTTCACTCGCGACATGTATAGGAGCACACACAAGAATTATGGTGCGCATAAACAACAAGTATAACAGTATTTCAATGAGTACCGGGCAAATAAAGGTGTACGTGTCATCGAAAACACACATACACAGTCTGAATTCCAATAGTTGATAAGGTAACGTTAGTTGTAGAGGTGTGCATGTCACTGGACACACACCGTGGCAGAAGAGTTCCACTTAACTGCAGGGTTTCTTCAGTGGTGTGCATGTTACAGAACATGCACCAAGTGTGTATGTCTTTATTTAAGGTGCGCGTATCACCGAACGCTTCCTGATCTATGCTATCAAACTTTTCCATTGAATTTGATTTTTAATAAATATTTTTTTTAAGTGGTTGTCCCAAATCTGACATAGCAAAATTAAAATGTTACTCTGCACTTCAGAATTTCTCATAAGACAAAGGCTTTCACAGTGAAAATAGCTTTAGAGGACTTGTCATTGTAGGTACATGGCAGCATTGCATTTCTACATGTCTCACTTTTAAATACCAAGCACCCTACCTTGTGGGATACAAACCATACACAGAGGTGACTTACTAATATCAACAAGCAATGGCAATGCCAATGGGTCTCGCCATATTGAGGAGTTTAGTGTTGTAGTTTTTAATAAACAGCATCATTATAATGCTAATCTATGCTAACCTACCTACTTGTTCACATTACACTTACTCCAGCTCTTTCTGCCTAGCTGCTCCCCGAAAAACACGCAACCTTTGATGCAAACATGTAAATGCAGATTAAGACAAAAGCATCAAACCGGACTTGCCTATCAAAGTACAAACATGCAGCAAGTTCCAAACTCTAGCACTCTGCAGCCACTAAAGTCCTAAAACAAAACCTACACCCACTGCTTAATTAGTAAAACATAAAGTGCTGGGCTAAAAGCAAACCTTTAAAAATGACCAAAAACATGTCAAAAACACGATGGCAAAGTAGACTCTAAATACTTCTTCCCTTGAATGAATTGTCTCCAAACTATTTGCAATGAAATAACCAGACTTGCATGTTAAAAATCAAACAAGTAGCAACTACCACGTTTAACTTCCCAGCACTCTGCAGCCATATAAGTCCCAAATAAAGGCCTACACCCAGTGCTTAATTTGTAGAACATGAAGTGCCGGGGCTAAAAGCAAAACTGCACAAAAACACGTCATAACACGTCTATAGGGACACAAACACAATAAATGTCAATTCGGCTGAAAAGGAAAACTCCTAAACGGGACCTGCCTATCAAAAAGCACCAAGTTCCACGCTGCAGTACCAGCAGCAAATGCCAAGTTTTACTCTCCAGCACTCTGCAGCCACATAGGTCCCAAATAAAGGCCCACACCCAGTGCCTAATTTGTAAAACATGAAGTGCCGGGGCTAAAAGCAAAGCAGCATATGCCATGTTCATATCTGCAGCACTCTGCAGCCACATAAGTCCCAAATAAAGGCCTACATCCAGTGCTTAGTTTGTAAAACATGAAGTGCTGGGGCTAAAAGCAAACTTTTAGAAATGCCCTGACCACGTCACAAATGCGATAAAAAACTATACTCTAAATACGACCTCTCTTGAAGGAATTATCTCCAAACTATGTGCTATTAAATAAAAAATGACTCACCTTAAAGCGACACCCTCGAGTAATTCATTAAAAAAAGTGTACGACTTTTGACACAAAGACCTACCACCCCTACATATTAAAAAATACCCTGAACTTACGCAAATGATATATTTTGGAATAGTAGTAATATAAAAAATAAACAGTGTTATTATCACAAACTAAACTATGTCATCTGTACCACAAAAAGCTACATTTAACAGAAAAGTATTTCAAATGCACAATGGAGATTGACTTAATTAAAAGGAGATGGCTGTAAAATAAACCAGGGATGGGAACACATGGAGAGAAATATTGCCTGTCAGCTGGAAATGGTATAGTCCAAAGATCTGTTTTTAATATAAAACCAGGGCCTTCATGGTCATATCACTGAAAATACAAGATTTGAAAAAAATATTATTGTCTACGAGTGCTCATGGAAGACAAGTTCTATGGACTGGAATATAGAGAATGTAAAGTGATTCTGGTATTTTACTGACCTCTGCTGGTCGTTTTCTAGAGGCAGTTGCTAGAAAAATGAAAAAAAAAAAAAAAGTCCTGAAGCAGAAAGCAATTCTGGTATGTTACTGCCCTCTACTGGTCATTTTCTATCAAGACAGTTAAATAGAGGCAGTTGAGCAGAAAAAAGTCCCCAAGCGGTAGCAGACAAGTCCTAGGGCTGATCTCCAAAGCCCACAAAGTACATACACATATAAGTATATACTAAAGTATATACAAGATGTCTGGAATACTCAACATAAAGTGGAAGGGTTTATTTCTGTCAAAAGGTTTATTTGGATTGGTCAAGCAGAAAATTTAAACTGCAGCCATGCTACAATGGTAGGCCTGAAGTCATATTTTCTTTTATTACACTAGTGGATGGCACAATAAGCACTGCAGTCCAAAGGTGATATTTAACTTTCCATGCCATGGGTGTATTTCTGCAACATATACCATAGCATTATAGAATAGTTAAATATGCCAAATAGGGGCCATAGCCCATGCACTGTGGCCTGATTAACAGTGTCCTAGTACACAGAGTCAAAAACTCAGCAGTATCAATCCAAAACAATTGGGAGTGACAATGCAAAAAGAGCCTCTTTCTCACCAGTGCATAGAACAGTACTCATGGTGCACTACTTTCCATACTCATAAATCCTTTTGTGACTCAGTCCCAGTGAGTTTAATTCACAATGAGGGTTCATAGGTTTATTAATAATGTGACCATTTTGCAGTTGAATTACACTGAAAAATCGGAATCTGCATCTTAGCTTTGAAGATGCTATAAACTAAAAATAACTGTTCTCTTTACCCATCCCTGCACCAACAACACTAGGTCCAGAATGTTACTTTGTTCAATAATGTCATCTTGGTTTTTGAGTTTAATGTCACATCAATTGTTAAAAAGCCCCTTTAAAAGCACAATGCAAGGAACCTAACATACAAGCCAACAATGGAAAAAAAACGTTTTCTGCACAGAAAACAATTTTGCCCTTCACTACCATATTATTGAAGACTGTGCAACCATGCCAAGGCCGTCATTATGAGTGGCCTTAAATTTGACCTCTTATTAACCTCCTGCCCCCAGAATTACTTATACCATGGGTCCAGGTAATTCTTTGAGGATTTCCATGTTTTTGGGGATTAGCTTGCAGAAATCTGACTGTCAGTGAATTTTCTTCATGTTTTTCTCCATATATTTTGCTGAGACAGGCCTCTAAGTTAAGTACCTGGGCAATGTGGTATTACCATGAAAATTAGAGTTCTGACGGGGCTGGTAAAACATTCTATAGGACCCATCAGAATCTCTCATGGAATTACTGGCCCACTCCTACAGAATTCCTGGGCCACTCTTAATGAGGGTGCAAGTCCATAAAGAGAATAGCCCATAGTTCCACCTTCAAGAAAAATTTAATGAAGTGAAAAAACTATTTATAAAGGGCGTCTTATATCCATGGGTGTCAAGGTGCTAACTCAGGGAGGAAACCGTAATGGCCGAGAAATATGAGTTATTGGTTAAATAGCCATGTTTTGAGTGCTTCCCTGAAGGCCAACAACTGAGTTTCCTTTCTTCAGTTCCAAAGGAAGGGAGTTCCAAAGTCTGGTAGCTCCCACCAGAGAGCTTCTGCCGCCCCAACCAGTCTTTTTTAATTGAGGTACTATAAGATTGTGTGCTGCAGCAGACCTCAGGGGTCTAGCTGGAATATACCATTAAAAGTTGTGCTTAAAGTATTTTGGGCCAGTGCGATGCAATTCTTTAAAGGTGATACACAAAGCCTTTTAAAGTCTATACACTTCCTAACTGGGAGGCCAATGCATGTGTCTGAGCGCAGGGGAAGCAGATTCTTGCTTGGGGATACCCAGAAGCAGCCAGGCAGCTGCATTTTGGATGATATGAAACTTTGTCAAACACTTTTTCCTGATGCTGACGAATAGTCCATTACAGTAGTCAACCTTCGCTATAACAAGAGCTGATACGACCATTTTTTGTAGACTCTGGGGAATAAAAAGGAAGATCTTTCTAAGCGTAAAGAACGCGGCTGAAGTGATGGTGTTGATGTGGCACTCAAAAGAAAAAAACATTTAACAAAGGTTGCTCCAAGGTTTTTCACCTTACTGGTGTCTGGAGAGAGCTGAGTTCTAGTGGCCACAGAGTTGGCGACCAAAAGGACACATTCTAACGGAAGAGTAGGACCTTCGTTTTACTGGAGTTAAGCTTTAGACAGTTTGCGGCCATCCAATGCCTGACCTGAAATAAACAATTATGGAAACGTGTGGCCGTGTCTGTGGGATTACTTGCAACTGATACTACAATTTGGGTGCCACTGGTGTAAGACACAATTGTGAACCCAAAGGAATGAATCAGTTATGCCAAAGGAGCAACGTAAATATCAAACAGAGTAAGGCTTGGGAGGAGCCTTGGGGGGCGCAACAGGAAAGTGTGAGAGTTGGCAAGTTAAAATCTGCAAAGGCAACACATTGTTCTTGACCAGCAAGAAAAGAGTTCAGCAATGCAAGTCCATGCCCCTTGATACCAATTCTGATCCGACGATCTAGTAGTGTGTTATGATTGACAGTATCGAACGCTGCAGAGAGGTCTAGAAGCACCAATGCCACATTGCCTCCTACATCCACTGTCTGCCTGACAGACTCTGATGCTGTGATCAGAGCAAGTTCAGTGCTGTGGTGCTTTCTGAACCCAAATTGAGTACGGTCCAGATGTCCATGGGTATTGATAAAGTCTGAGATTTTTATGTTCATAGCCTTTTCCACCATTTTGGCAGGGAAGGGAAGTCTGGAAATGGGCCTGTAGTTATTTGGGTCAGGTCATCCAAATTCGTTTTTTAGCAGTGGAAGAACTGATGCCGATTTCCATTTGGTAAGAAAATATATGGTTGAAGATGGTTAGGAGATGCTTTGCGAAGGAGTCAGGCACCAGATGAAATATCTTGGGAGGACACGGATCCAACAGGGAACCTGACTTTGTTTGATGGAGAAGGTTTATGACTTGAGCTTGGGTGAGGTGAGAGAAAGAAGATAGAGTGGGAGTAGTCATATGTATTTGCGACCCTGCCGGATCAGAAATGCCCCCTGGAGAGGGATTGGTAGCATTAAACTAAGTGACAAAGGGTGATTGTTTGAGAGATTGTTATAGAATGCCTTAATTCTGTCCTGAAAGAAAGTTGCCAGAGTCGCAAAACTCTTTGCTAACATTTAGATTTGTATTTTCTGGAGGGTTAGTGAGCTTTTTTACAATGGTAAAAAATTCCTTTGAGGAATTGCTTGAGGCTTCAATTTCAATCGTATAGAAGAGGGATTTTTCACTAAATATTAGCGCTTTATAGGCTGCCAATGACTGTTTATAGGCTTCTCTTTCCGTAGAGCCTTGGGAGAGTCTACATTTCCTCTCCAGTATTCAGCAAGGTAGCTTTTGGAGCTTAAGATTCTCAGAAAACCAAGGTTCTGAGGGCTTAAATCTCTGATTTTTATATTGTTTTTCCGGCATTATACTATTCAAGGAAACATTGGCCCACTGGTTGAAGGAGATTGCAGCTTCATTTAAGTCTTTACTAGATGGCCCATAATTCTGAGGGACCGTTTCAAGGCTTCTGATGAGATGGAGCGCCAAGGGAGAATCAACTTGTGCATTTTCAGCTGGGAAGATCTGGAAGAGACTGAAAGAGAATTTAGGGTAAACGTGACAGCAAGATGGTCAGATCAGATCAGCTGAAGTGAAGTTAGAATTTGAAGAGAGCCATTATTTGAGAAAACAGCATCCAGCAGATATCCTGCTGAGTGTGTGGCTCCAATATTGCACTGAGAGAAACCTAGGCTATCCATTAAATCAATCAGATGTGCTGCATCCTTGTCCTGGGTGTCTCTAAATGAAGATTATAGTCTCCCAGGGTGGTATAATCAGAAAACTGGGCAGTTATATCCAATATCTGTCCTATTGCCTGTATAAATGCTGTCCTGGAGGCTGGGGTATGATATTTAAGCATGTCATTGAACGAATGCTGGTTGCTAATTTGGATTTTGAAAGATAGTACCTCAAGTTCTTTAGTAATATTTCGGTTTGGGAAGACCCCTCACAATGTACTACAGTAGATAACAGCCAGGCCCCCATCTCTTTTGCCTACTTGGTCCTGTCGGAAGATGGAGAAACCTACAGGAACAGCGATCAGTAATTCTGGACTAGATGATTCTTCTGCCCAGGACACCATAATAAACGCGATGTCAATAGTTTGAGTGCAAATGTAGTCCGTGAACTCAAGCGCGTGCTTAGTCAGGGAAAACGCATTGAATTGACTGACTTTATAGGGGGCTATGGTCTTTTGGCGGAGTAGCTTTTCTAGGTATGTGTACTTTAACTTTTAGATTTAAAAGAGTAAGCTTGAACTCTGGACAGGTAGATTTTTCACTATTCTTGTCTGGACAGAGATGGGTCACAGCAGTGCTTATCTGAAAGGTTCTTACTGAGGTGTTGGACTCTGGACTATTTTGTTAGTGCTCTGTGCTGAGAGAGTGGACTGGAATAGTGGCTGGCGCTGAGCACGGTCCGAGCACGGAAGGGCACAGATGGGCTTGCTTTTGGCGCTCCTTCGGCACAACTGCTGTGTGGATTCACTGGAGGTGGATTTAAATAACCCTCCATGTGAGGGCGTGTCTACCACATGACCGCTGAGAGCGAGATCAATCAATACGACTTAAAAACACGTGGGCAAATTAAATGGGGGGAAATCCGGGGGCCACCCACCCTGCAAACAGGCTCCCCTGTGAAGGAATGACCCTCAAAACTTATACAAATGAAAAGAAAGGGTGTGAAAATTAAAACCATAAACATAACATGTGTATTTGTAACATGTCTATTTGTAAAGCACACGTTCACCCAGATGCATCTTGGCTCTGAATAACAGATGTTTATTGTTACCCAACTCAATAAAATGAATAAAGGTTAAATACAAACCTTTCAAAATGGTGCCAGTTGGAATCAAGGAGCCAGGCCACTACAAACCGGAGCCGAGGGCTTAATACACCCGGCTCCTATTAGGAAAACAACAATTGTGCTAGAAGGTAGTGGTCTCAAAGGTGTAACCTTGTACATTTCACAGTGCTAATGTAGCATTCTACAAGTTTTTAATCTATTTTTGAATATCAAACTAAGGGCCTAATTTATGAGTTTGTGGCACAGGGCAGCAAAGCAAGTCTCTTTGCTGCGCTGCCCTTCGTCAAAAGGAAAGTGCAGGAATGTGCCGTATTTATGATATATGCTGCATTCCTGTCCTTTCCCACTGAGCGGGCACTGATTTGATTACCTTGCACCAATGCAGGCACCCTTGCACCATGGTGCAAGGGTGTCTGCGTTGTTGGCAGGATTGGTTTTGTGCAGGAGGGAATACCTTCCTACACTAAAACAATCTATGGAGATGTATTCGTTCTATGTGTGCTGCAGAATGCAGAACACATGGAAGAAGGAAAAAACTAGGAGAAATAAAAACATTCCTCCTCGTTACGTTTGCTCTGGGGAGACTTAGGGGCTTATTTATAAGTCTCTTGCTCCACTTTTGCATAATTTTTAACATGGGGAAAGTGATGTACAGGTGGCACAATGGGCTTGTAAATAAGCCCCTTAATGTTTTGGCACTGCACCCGGGTTTATGTGAATTTTGCACATCTAGGGCAGCGTCAAAATCTATGGGTGTTACATGGAACACCCACCGCAATGCTCATGGAACACCCCCCAGATGCACAGCTGCTTTGCCTTACTCCATATCCATGAGGCCATGCAAAGCCACGCAGGGTGGCTTTTCGTCTCCTTATAGATATGATTGAGAGACCTGTGCCACCGGAGCATGAAAGAAAATGACGCTCCTGTGGTGCAGGCCTCTTGTAAATAACACCCTCAAATTGCAAAGTACAATGCATAACTTGAATCTGTTTATCCACTGTGTCGCAAAGATTTTCTTGGCAGGGTGTTCTTTTCCTGAAATATTCTTTTGAAGGTCTTTAACAAGAAGATACTACTCTGCTAAAATCACATCATTATCCCTCTCTCCAGTCCATTTCTTGCATCCAGCTAATTTCTTACCTGCTGACTACCCGCAATGTCAAGTGGCGCCAACCCTAGCAATCTTATCAGTGCTTCCTTCCAGTCACTAATAATTAAGGGATACAAGAAGCTTCGGAAACATCAGCAAAGTTTTGCAAACTCTGTGTAGTCACATGGGTAACACTGCACACTTTCCAAATCTCAAATGTATTTGCTTTTGAAGTTTCATCCTCAAAAGCTGGACTTTGGATGCTACAAAAATGTATTTAGCAGGATAAGTGGGTGACGAGGGACATATGCTTTGTGGGAAATAGTTAGCATTTTCGTTTATTTTATCACAAACAGCCTTTCACAATTGCTTACCTAACAGTGGATGTTTCAAAAATAGTTTTGAAAAGTATACATTCAGTACAGATCCAGTATTCGGTCTATATGTATTATATAAAATGTTAGTTGATCTAGAAAACTTTTAAATTAGCGTGTAGCTTGTATGCAATATGCTCTCGCTCTGCTAGAGATTGCTGGACTTGCTCGGGTCTCTGTTTTCACCTGGACATTCTTGACTAATCATGGCTTGAATTACTATTTAGGGAGTACTCCAACATTGTTTTGCTTCGTTTTTTCTTGTTCTTTTTTGGTCTGGCAGTAGCTAGGCCTTTTGTTTCTCCCAAAAAATTTTAACATTACATACATAGGCACAGGGCCTTTCAGTCCGCCCTCTTCATCCATTGATCT
Source organism: Lissotriton helveticus (assembly GCF_964261635.1). Lineage (NCBI taxonomy): Eukaryota > Metazoa > Chordata > Amphibia > Caudata > Salamandridae > Lissotriton > Lissotriton helveticus. The sequence goes on along the minus strand of NC_136069.1, from coordinate 1,598,866,990 downwards.
GCTCAACTGTCATTCATATATATTTTTTTTTTTTGGTGCAAAACATTTATTGAGCATTGTCAGGATTACACAGCGTCTCGCCAACAACCCGGAGGCCGGCCGCTATCAGTGCAAATTAATAGTACAAGAATCAACGAAGGGGTATTAGTGCGAATACAATCGCGCCATCAACAAAATCCAAGCGACAAATGCATTATCCACATAGCTGAAGTAATGAGTCTTGCATTTTCCAAGTTTTTGTTTTTGTTAAACTTTATGTCAACATGAGCATGTGCAGTGTCTAGGTGAGCCCAGGAAAAAGGGGGGGGGAGAGGCGCAGGCAACAGAGCTACAAGTCCAACAACATAGCATCGGCGTTCACATTACAGAAGTCATGAGGCCGGGGAGCCCCCCTGCTTTGACAAAGGTGCATGAGCAATCCACAGATGTTACAGAACTGGGGAAGTGGGGGGGAAAGAACAAAGGGGGTGGGGGGGGCAGCGAATTCATCATACCAGAATTCAGCAGGTTGGACCAAGGCCCTCAGGTCAGGTCAGCAAACAATTCAACATCGTCCTACCTTCCCAATCTCAGGTTCCCTCATCCTCCAGTGGATCAGTTATCAAATAACATTGCAATGGGGCCCAAATGTCAGTAGGCCTAGAGCTAGGCGGTAGCAGCTCGGAATAAGTATGCAGTTGTTCCTGGCAATATACCATATCAATCATCCAATCCTTAAACTTGGGCGCCCTTCCCCTCCCCCACCTACAGGCCACCCTGCGTTTAGCCAAAAGCATGGCCAGTGCCACATACTTGCGGTGCGCCGCCTGGAGAGGTGCAACATACCCCAGCAGAGCTACCAATGGGGACGGGTCCATCGTCGTGTGTAACATCTTGGACAATGCATGAAACACCTGGGACCAGTAGCGGCCCACCTCAGCACATCCCCATGCAAGGTGAAGGAAGTCAGCCCCAGGAGCCCCACATCTGTCGCACGCATCTGTTGGTCTCAGCTGAAACCTGTGTAGGCGCACTGGAGTGTGGTATAGTCTGTGTAGGAATTTATAATGAATTATCCTATAACGGCTGTTGGAGGAAATACGCTCGGTCTGTTGCAGGCAGAACTCCCATTGTTCATCTGTAAGGGTTAAGGCTAGATCCTGTTCCCACTTGTGTCTAGCGGGCAATGCAGTATAACTCATATTCGCCCGAACAGATTTATAGAGTGTGGAGACTAGCTTGCTGGGATTGTCGTTAAGTAACAGATTCTGTAGTGGAAGAAGCACTGGGGGCTCGCAGGGGAAGTCTGGTGTGATGGCTTGCAGCCCGTGCCTAAGCCGAATATAGTAGAACAGGTCTAGAGGTGTTGGTTGGATGCTCTCATTTAACTGATCCTTGGTACGAAAGGTGCCATTACAATACAGGTCCCCCCATGTAGTGACATGAATCTTCTTCAACAATTTTTGGAAGCCAGCCTCTTGTAGGAGCGGGAGTTGCGGGTGGTAGGTCAGTGGTACTAGTGGGGCGTATAAGAAGTGTAAGTCCGTCTTTAGGGTAATGGAATTCCATGCCGTCACAGTACTAGACACCGTGTCAGGGGTCTTGTCTCTGCCCTCAATCTGGGAGTAGAATGCGCCCTCAATGGGGGTAGGGTGGGCCAACCAGTGTTCGGCTGCCAGTTGAGGCATATACCTCTGCTGGTGCACCCAGAAGTAGGCATAGTGAGCCTGAGCCGCCCGGTAATAGAGCTCAAAATCCGGTATTCCGAAGCCTCCCTGTGAGAACGGCCGAACCAGGATCTCCCATTTGAGCCGGGGCGTTTTTCCGCCCCTCACCAGCCGGAGTAATTCCGAGTGTAGCAGCTTAAAGAAATAGGGTCCAGGATGGAAAGGAATGTTCAAAAATAGGTACAAAAGTTGAGGGAGGATAACCATTTTAACCAGTGAGGCCCGCCCGGCCATGGAGAGGGGGAGCGTGATCCACCTGGAAACATTGTCACTTATCTTGTTCATCACAGTGCCATAATTAGCACGCATCAGCTCTTCTCTGCTTTTCTCTATATGTATACCCAAATATTTAAAATCTCCTTCACACCAGGCAAGCGGAAACTCAAGTGGGAACTGACGCGTCGCGGCAGTAAGAGGGAAAATACAAGACTTATTCCAGTTAATCGAGTCAAACGCCTTGGTGGCGTCTAAAAAAATGGCCGCCATAGGGAGGTCTTCGTGGATGGAACTATGGACTGAGAAAAAGGTACGGAGATTGTGCGATGTTGCTCTGCCAGGAACAAACCCGGCCTGGTCTGGAAGAATCAAATTAGGAAGAAGGAGGCTAATGCGCGTTGCAATCAGTTTGGCAAGGATTTTCACGTCACAATTCAATAAAGACAGAGGTCTATAGGAGTCACAGCTAGTGGCGGATTTACCCGGCTTGAGTAGGGAGGTAATAAGAGCCATTCTCATGGATGCAGGGAGATGGCCTACCTCCAGTGCATCTTCATAAACCTCCCGCAGTACTGGCGCCATGAAATCAATAAATGTTTTATAGAATTCAATCGGGATGCCATCGAGCCCGGTGGCTTTACCCGATTTCATATGCATGATAGCATCCCTGACCTCATCCAACTCAAACGGGGCACTTAAAAATGCCTGCTGTGCATCGCTCAACCACCCCAAAGACACATCCGCCAGATAATCGTCCGGCGTAAGTTCAACAGTTCTGTTAGAGGAATATAGTGCTCCATAGTGTCGCACAAATTCGTTCAGGATCTGTGTGGTGTCCCTGAGTATAATCCCATCAGCAGTCTCAAGTTCCAGTATGACGGTCGGTGAGCGCATCAACTTGACCGTCGCTGCCAGGGCCTTCCCAGGTCTCTCACCCTCTCCATATCGCCTGGCCACCCAGTATTTGTTCCTAAACTTTACCTCTCTAGTGGCTTCCTCAGAGTATTCAGACAGTTTGTCTCGTATGACAGCGAGGGTCGCAGTGTCCGGGTTTACCCTGAGGCAGTTCTCCGCGCTCCGCAAGTCAGACTCTAGAGTACGTAACCTATTTAGTATGCTCTTAAGTACTCCCGCGGCTTTCGAAATACAGAGGCCTCGGAGGGTGGCCTTAAAGGCATCCCATATCGTCTCAACATCTTGGACAGAATTCTTATTACGTTTAAAGAAATCCAGGCATTCATCCCGGAGTTCCTCCTGGAAGACCGAGTCCAGTAACATAGAGGGTTGCATACGCCACGCAGTCACTGGGGGCCCTAATTCAGAGCCGGACAATGTAATTAGGACAGGGGAGTGATCGGAAAATGTCCTGGGGAGGTGTGACGCGTGAACCAGTGAGGTGTATAGATGTGAGGTCAGGAGGAAATAGTCGAGCCGCGCCCACGATGCAGCCTGCGCTGTAAAATGTGTACCTTCCTCCCTAGGTCCGCAGTAGGAACGCCAGGCATCAATAAGCTTGTTACCGGCAATAGTCGTTGTAAGGACGTCCCTACTGTTAGTGTAGTGGTGGGGGGCAGGGTGTGACCTATCCAGGGGGGGGTGCAAGGTGGTATTGAAATCGCCCCCCCATATGAGATGTTGCGGACCCGTCTCCACTATCGCAGCCCACAAAGCCGTGAAGTAGTGCGGGTCGTCTATGTTTGGCCCATAACAACACGCTAGTGTCACTGCCATATGTCCCAGTCTACCCCAGAGCAAGCAATATCTCCCCTGGGGGTCTGTACTGGAACCCGCCCGCTGAAAAGGAGTGTGTTTTTTCACCAGGATGGCCGTACCCCGCGCATATGAGGAGTAATTAGCAAAAACCGTGTATGAAGCCCATCTACTGCCAAAAGTGTGCACCTTGTGGGGCGCAAAGTGTGTTTCTTGCAGGAAGGCGATGTGAACGTTGTGGCGATCTAGGTAGCTGAGTATCTGCCTCCTCTTTCTAAAATCCCCCAGCCCTCTCACATTCCAAGTAATCACATTTAAGCGTGTATCGCCCATGGAAAAGGTCGTGAATATGGGTGCAGGAGTAAAGTGTGCGGGATGGCCCAGTAAACTCCAAGGAATAGGACATCTTCCAGGCGAGCCAGCACTTTGACCCCCACCAGGAACAGGGAGCCCAACCAACTCGGAAGCATCCACACCACATGTGCAACGGTCAAGTCACAGACCCCGCACCCCCAACCCAACCTGTCCCCCCATCCCCCGGCTAAAACCAAGGCTGTCCCCCCAGGGCTTTCAAGTAATTCCAAGACACAAAATGCACATGCTATTAACTGAACCCCAACAGTACCCCCAACCCACCCCCCCAACCGCCACCCTCCCAACAGTCCGAAGAACAGGACCAGGTCTGAAGTAGAAACACATCTCCCTGCTATGAACCTCAAAGGGCAACACTTCACAGCTCTACCAAAGGCAGTCACCCATTGCTCAGCACAGTTTCAGACCGCAAGGCGATCAACCCACCACCCCCCACCCACTGAAGCCACCCCAACTTGCCAGCATTCCGTACCCACCCCCCACCCAAACACCAAAACAAAGCAAGAAAACAACCAACAAATAAGAGTCAAAGTCATTGCTATTGGGGAACACCCAGTAGGGGTCATCCGAGGTGCACGTGCTACCACCCCCATTCCTCCCACTCCGTGTAAGTACAGCCCTAGAGTCTCCATCTGGAGTAGAGAGGGAGTAAGGGGGTGGGGGCCTGGCATACATTACCACCTGCAGGTCAACACCCGTCCATGGCACCCCCGGGGCAGCTGCAGCCACTGCAAAGAAGGATGGGACCCCCTGTGCAGCAAGGGGGATCGAGGACGATCCAGGTGGATACGGGAACAAGAACAATATAACGCCATCCGTCGCTTATTCAGGACCTGACGCATTTAAGTCCTCAGCTTCTGCGGGTCGTTTCGGTCGTTTAGGCAAAGTTTTAATGTAGTCCTCGACTTGTTGTGGGTTGAGAAAGAAATGCTGCGTGCCTTGATGTGTGACCCGCAGTTTGGCCGGGTACAAGAGGGCATAGTCAATGTTCAGGTCCCGCAGCTTCCTCTTGACTGCAAGGAATTTTCGCCGTTGCTCTTGAACCACAGGGGTAAAGTCCGGGTAAATAGAAAAGGGCACACCATCATACGTTAGGTTCTGGTTCGCACGGGCTGCTCGGAGCGCTGCATCACGATCGCGATAGTTGAGCAGGCGCGCAATAATAGGACGCGGCGGGGCTCCAGGTTGGGGTTGAGGTCCAAGGGAGCGATGTGCGCGTTCCACTATAAACTGACTCGAAAGAGCTTCTGCCTCCACCGTCGCCGTAAGTAGTCTCTCTATGTATAACTCCATCTTCCCCGTGTTGGTCGACTCTGGAATGCCCGTGACGCGAACGTTATTCCGCCGACTCCTAGCTTCCAACTCCTCGTTCTTGGCGGCAATTACTCGTAGCACATTGTCCATTCTGGCAAGCCGGGAGTCATGCGCCGCAGTGGTGTCATCATTGTCTGAGATTCGGCGCTCCACTTCAGTTATGCGCTCTTCATGTATATCCATTTTTTGGACAATCCCATCCATCCTCGAGGAGAGCCTGTCCACCTTGTCAACCACTGTCGCAAAGCCCTGGCGCATTTCTTGTAGTATGGTGGCTATATCTGGGGCCAGAGGGGCAGATGTCGAGGCCTCCGTAACCGGGCTCCGGGGCTGTGCTGCGTCTCCCGCGTGTCGCGTCGACTTCTTCTGCGACGTAGGTTCGAACTGCAGCCTGGGCTGACGGCTGTCTGGCTTCCCCATGTCCACAAAGTAAGATAAAACGTCTCTGTGTCTAGGCGCTTTCCGCTCTACAGCAGGAGAGGAGTCAGGGACAGGGGTAGCGAACTCGTGCCACACAGTGCAGTGTAGAAACTTCTCCGCTTCAACTGCGATGCTAGGCAGCAGGGGTGTCTTCAGGCTGGTCTCCAAAGGATGGTGCGCAGTGTGGGTGGGCACTGGTAAATAATGCCAACGTGCAAGAAATGTCAGCTAAGGATGAAGCTCCTCTAGGGTACAGCTAGGAGCTCAGAGCCACAGGAGCTGCCAGTCTGGGTGAAAAGCGGCAGATAGCGGATAATTAGCCTGTGCGCAGCCAGAGTGTGTGCGAGCCGTTTAAAGTCACGGGCATCCCGTAGGGATAAACCGGCAAAGTAAAATGGCGCCAGAACACATCGCCGATTCAGCAGCAGAGGTGCCGCAGCAGTGCACAGCCGGCGGGAGCACCGCTTCTCCACTGCCCTCGCGCCTCACACAGCGCTTACCGTGCCGTCGTCCGCCTCCAAACACCGCCGCCGGTCACTCCGCAAGTACAGGGTGCACCGTCCGCCAAGCTCTGTGGGCCCGTCTGCCTCGTGGTAAGCCGGGGGCTTGCACAGTACCTGGAGCCGAGATCAGGCGCCGCAGCTTCCAGGCAAATGTCGGCCAGGGGGTTCCGCCAGTTATAACTTCGGCGTCAGATGTGGCAGAGCCTCCAAAGTTGCACCGAGGGTGCAGCGGTGCCAGCTGCCCCTCCGTGGGGATTTTCGGGCGGGTGAGTGCAGGGGAGAGAGAATCAAGAAAGGATTTCCATGCTAGGCTGCTGGAGCCTCACGAAAGAGCGGCCATTCAGCTAGTGCGCCCTCTAGCGCCCCCAACAGTCATTCATATTTTCTTTCCGCCCCACTGCATGGACCGGTCCAATTCAGTTATTGGATTCCTTCTGCGTAAGTGATGGCATTCTGCCCAATCAGAAAGCTGTTATCCACACATCTATACATCTATCTATCTATCTATCTATCTATGCGCACACACACACACACACACATATATATATTCACAGAAAAAACATAGGTTTCAGGGGTGTTATAGTAAGCTGGACATTTCACTCGTACAAAACCATAGAAATTCCTCCGTTATAGTTAGTTCTGCTAACTATAACTCGTGCGCCTGCAATGCACTGCTGATGATGTCACATATTACATTATTCATGACATGGTCAGTGACATCACTGATGACATCATCCAGTGAATGTGGTTTAGTTTGAAATTTAAATATGTATTATATATATATATATATATATATATATATATATATATATATATATATATATATACCAATCTGTATTGAAGATTGAGTGGATATATAACGGTCTGGATGGAGGATTTAGTAGCTGTCTGACTGTCTGTTTAAGTGAGTAAAGTGTCTCACTTAATACATGGATTAGTAACTAAACTATGTGAATGTGTGCATCACTGTCTCTGTTGTTGTATAACATGCTGCATCAGTTGGTCACTAACTACATGAGTGTGTATATTAGTTATTGATTAGTTGAGTGAGTATTTGTATGGGACACTGAGTTTGTGTGTGGTTGGATGGGGTGTGTGTCACTCTATGCATAGATGTGTGAATGGTTGATTGACTAGGTGTATAGGTTTAAGAGTGCATGTGGAAACAGTTTTTTGGGTGCCTGAGTGTATTTATTTGTGTGTTGGTGAGCAAATATATGTTTTAGTTGTACATCTTCAACAAAGTAAACAAATAAAAGGCATTGTATGTGAGAGTTGGTGTATATAAATAAGTATATGTAAGAGTCAGTGATTGTGAGAGTAACTATATGAATGAGTGTATAATTGTAATGCTGATTTTTTAACATAATAACTATGAGTTACTATGTGTTTGAAAAAATGAGGTTGTGTGTATAATTGTGTAAGTGAGTAAATGTAACTGTGATTAATTTTTTTCATGAGTAGGATGACTGCATAACCGACTAAGATGACTGCTGATGTGTCAATGTCTATATATGTGTATAAGTGCATTTGATAGTGTTCTATTAATTAGTGACTGCATGTATAAGTGATTCTGTTGCTGAATGGGTAGTTGTGTGAGTAGACTTAGGAATCAGTGAGTGGGTATGTAGTAACTGGTATTGGTCTGTCAATGGTTTCAAATATGGTACTCTGTATTTTACAGTGAGTGATAAAAGGTTATACTGGTGTATGATGAGGTGTATCAGATTGTCACGTGGATGATGTCATCAGTGATGTCATTTGAGATGTCATCAGTGATGTCACTGACCATGTCATGAATGATGTATTATGTGGCATCAGCAGCAGTGCATTGCGGGCGTGCGAGTTATAGTTAGCAGAACTAACTATAACGGAGGAATTTCTATGGTTTTGTACGAGTGAAATGTCCAGCTAACTATAACACCCCTGAAACCTATGTTTTTTTCTGTGAATTTCTATGGTTTTTTAAATGCTAATTTCTAACTATAACGTCTCTGAAACCTATGTTTTTTTCAGTGCATTTCAAAGCTTTTTTAAATGCTAATTTCTAACTACGTCTCTGAAACCTATGGTTTATTCAGTGAATTTCAAAGGTTTTTTAAATGCTAATTTTTAAGTGTAATAGTAGTTATACCTATTTTTTGTACTGATTTTCTACAGTTTTTTAACTTTATTCATAAATATTTTATTCATTAAATAACATGATATATTTTTCTGAAAATTGCAAAAAATAGTTTTTGGGTAAATCAAACTGAAATATTGTTTAATTTTTTTGTTTTATTTTTTTCCTTTAATATATTTATATTATTTCCTTTGAAAAAAATGTTTTCCGAATTTTTTTCTGAGTCGCGCACCCAAAGCGTACACATCACAGTGGGTGCGCGGATTCTAGCCGGCATTTTAGAAAAGTCATGAAGGAACCGTGTACGGTGTGCGACAGCTGCGTGTTTTTCAGTTCCATCATATGCATTTAATATTATGTGATGTGCGCGATTGGTATGCGACCAGTCCGCGACTCCTGCGCATTCGCGACACATTCGCATTACGGTATGCGACGCTTGCGTGGTGGTGGGTCCCGCGTGACATCATATACGTGCTGGGGCACGCCACTCCCGCAATTTTTTTAATGTTCTAAAATGATTAGGCATGTGTCTTTAATATACATATTAGGGCAAGGGATTATCTAAGATATTCATAAAAATAATATATTTGTACTTATAATAAACATATTATTTTTCAATATATTTTCGGGAAGTCGCGTCGGGTGCATGCTTCGTGAGCGCAGAGTGCGCGAATCCCAGTTGACCTAAAAAAATAAAGATTTCTTTGGTTTATAACATTTCCCACTGTAACTATTGAACGACCCCACCCATTTTAATCATTCTTGTTGGGAGAATCTTTAGAGAGACATCTCTTTTCCTACAAAAACCCGTTTTGCTTGTTTTTTTTGTGTTTTTCAAAAAATATCAAACAAAAATGGACAAAATGGACAGCAGCAGCAGCAGGAGGAAGTATCTTCTGAAGGAGAATTCTTGCAGGAGGCACCACGTCCACAGAGCCCAGAATCTGTTGTGTGGAAATTCTTCACGTTTCCACCTGGAGAGAAGAAAGTAAATGCGAGAAAGGTGACGTGCAAAGTTTGTGACCGAGTCCTGTCAAGAGGTAGTGAAAAAAAATACTCTTGTGGCACTGCTTCTATGTACAAGTATCTCCGGACCACACATCCTCTCAATCTTGTTCGGAAGGAAATGAGGCAAGTTGGTTTGAGCCCCTCACCTGCTGTGGCAAGTACGTCTGGAGCGTCCTCAGGAACACCTGCAATGGACATTAGGCCAGAATTCGCCTTTCTCGAGCAACACTGCGTGAAGTGTAAGAAACTTATATGCTTTGGTGAGCAGTCGGTGAATGCAGTTTGGGCTGTGCAAAGCAACCATTGTTTTTTTTTGTTGGGGGAATGATAAGTAATTCAAAAAGTTTCCTGTTTTATTCGTTCTTTTGTTCGAAAAAACACCCAAAAAATACCAAACTGTTCAAAAAAATACAGAAGAAAAAAAAAGTTCTTATCAGAACTACCTTATCTGGTTAAAGAAGGAAGGGACACCTTTCTGCACAAAAACAATCAGTAAAGGCATTTTCCTGTATGTATGCTGTGGAATGCAGCATGCATTGAAAGAGGAAAAAATTAGGAGAAATTAAAACAATTCTCCTCGTTGCGCCTTGCTACACCAACTCTAGGATGGCGCAGCAGGGAAACGTCGTTTACAACGTGGTCGTTACCCCGCGATGCCATTACATCGCGGTTTTTAGAACGCAAGTCGTTGACTTGCGCTGGATGGCGCTCTAGGACAAGGAATAGTATAATTTACTATCCAGCACCTTCCCTACTGTATGTAGACTGGAGTTGGAATAGTAAATTATACTACTCCTAAGTCCAGCGCCCTCCAACACAAGTCGTTGTAACGACTTGCGTTGTAAAAACCGCGATGTAATGGCATGCGATGTATTAGCATGCGTTGTAATGTCACACAACCGCGCAGCATTTACACACATCTCCAGATTTCCGATTTCTCATAAATCGGGAGATGTGTCTTGTTCTATGGGTGTTGCATGGAACACCCACAGCAACACCTATGGAACCCCCTTCAACGCAAAGTTCTGTGTATGAAGGGGTCGTATTTACAAGGAAAGGAAAAACCATGCACGGTGGCTTTTCCTCTTCTTGTAAATATGAAGGAGTGCTTGGCGCCATCACTAAGTTACAAAAAGTGACGTACTGGCGGCGCAGGGTGCTTGTAAAACTGTCCCATAAGTGCTTAGGTATTGGCAGAATGCAATAGGAACATAGTGCTGGATGGTTGATTGAAGAATTGCATGAGACTAACAGGAAGTATCCTAAGATGCATGGCTACTACTTCAGTATTTAATGGAGTGGACCAATAGTATGTATCTGCTTAGAGATTTGTAGGGATTATGCACAGAATATTCTATGTGTACTTGTGTTGGTGCCTAGGTCATTTTTCTAAGAATACCACTAGTAACTGGAATGATGACAGTGCTACAAACAGAGTGAACACTTAATTTATAAGTGCTTACGTATTGGTGGAGTGATAGGATAAGTAGATAGTGGTAGATAAGTGATTAAGAAGTGCATGGGACACACTGGACGATTCCTACTCTGCATGAGTGCTAACTGGATATTTAGATGAGTGCATCAATAGTATGTAGCTAGTTAGAGGTCTGCTTGGATAGTGCACAAAATATTATAGCTGTACTTGTGTTAGTAGCTAGGCCATTCCATAAGTTCATGACTAGTAACTAGAATATTTACAGTATTACAAACAGAGTGTATAGTGAATTTATAAGTGCTTAGGTATTTGTGGAGTAATAGGATAAGAAGATAGTGCTGGATGGATGATTGGAGAAATGCATGGGACAGATAAGAGGATTCCTACACTGCATAGGTACTAACTGGGTATTTAGAAGAGGGTATCAATAGTTTGTAGCTGGTTAGAGGTGTGCATCTATAGTGTACAAAATATTGTACCTGCACTTGTGTTAGTGACTACGCCATTCCTTAAGTATACGACTAATAACTGGAGTAATTTCAGTGTTGCAAAAAAAGTGTGTGCTGGATTTATAAGTGCTTAGGTATTGGTGAAGTTATAGGAAATGTAGATAGTGCTGGATGGGTGAATGGAGAAGTGCATGGGACAGACAGAAGGATTCCTAGACTGCATAGGTACTAACTGGGTATTTAGAAGAGCGTATCAATAGTATGTAGCTAGTTAGAGGTCTGTATGCGTAGTGTACAAAATATTGTACCTGCACTTGTGTTAGTGGCTAGGCCATTCCTTAAGTATATGACTAATAACTAGAATAATTTCAGTGCTGCAAAGAGAGTACATGTTGAATTTATAAGTGCTTAGGTATTGCGGAGTGATAGGATACGTAGATAGTGCTGGATGGGTGATTGGAGAAGTGCATGGGACAGACAGGAGGATTCCTAGGTTGCATGAGTAGTACTTTACTAAGAAGCTGTTTAGAGATTCAAATATATAGTGCACAGCTAAATGTAGTTGTGTATTGATAGTGTTTGGATTTCTTAATCTTACCTTGACAATAGTACATATCAAAAAATGCACACAAAAAATCAGTTATTATAAGTGCATAGGTATTGGTGGAGTAATAGGATAAGTAGCTAGTGCTGGATGGGTGATTGGAGAAATGGATGGGACAGACAGGAGAATTCTTACACTGTATAGGTACTAACTGGATATTTAGAAGAGTGTATCAATAGAATGTAGCTGGTTAAAGGTCTGCATGCATAGTGTACAAAATATTGTACCTGCACATGTATTAGTGGCTAGGCCATTCTTTAAGTATATGACTAATAACTTGAGTAATTTCAGTGCTGCAAAGAGAGTGCATGCTCAATTTATAAGTGATTAGGTATTGGTGAAGTGATAGGATACGTAGATAGTGCTGGAGGGATGAATGGAGAACTGCATGGGACAGACAGAAGGATTCCTATACTGTATAGGTACTAACCGAGTATTTAAAAGACTGTATCAATGCTATGTAGCGGATTAGAGGTCTGCATGCATAGTGCACAGAATATTGTAGCTGTACTAGTTTTTCTGGCTAGGCCATTCCTTAGGTACATGACTAGCAACTAGAATAATTTCAGAGCTGCAAAGAGAGTACATGTTGAATTTATACGTGCTTAGGTATTGGCGGAGTGATAGGATACGTAGATAGTGCTGTATAGGTGATTGGAGAAATACATTGCAGACAGAAGGATTTCAACACTGCATATGTATTAACTGGGTATTTAGAAGAACGTATTAATAGTATGCAGTTTGTTAGAGATCGGCATGCATAGTGTACAAAACATTGTACCTGTACTTAGTGGCTAGGCCATTCCTTAGGTACATGACTAGCAACTAGAATAATTTCAGTGCTGCAAAGAGAGAACATGTTGAATTTATACGTGCTTAGGTATTGGCAGAGTGATAGGATACGTACATAGTGCTGGATGGGTGAATGGGCAAGTGCATGGGACAGACAAAAGGATTCCTAGACTGCAAAGGTACTAACTGAGTATTTAAAAGACTGTATCAATGCTATATAGCTGATTAGAGGTCTGCATGCATAGTGCACAGAATATTGTAGCTGTACTAGTATTGGTGTGTCTATGGTGTCGAGAATGGTAGTCTGTATTTTAGGGTGTGAGGAGGTGCATCAGATGATCACGTGGATGATGTTATCAGTGATGTCATCAGTGATGTCACTGACCATGTCATGAGTGATGTAATATGTGACGTCATCAGCACTGCATTGCGGGGGCGTGAGTTATAGTTAGCACAACTAACTATAACGGACGAATTTCTCTTGTTTTGTACGAGTGAAATGCCCAACTATGACGTCCATGAAACCTCGTTTTTTTCAGTGAATTTCTGAGGTTTTTTAAATGCTAACTTCTAACTATAATGTCCCTGAAACTTGTGTTTTTTTCAGTGAATTTTGTATATATGTATTTAATCTCCTCCCACTCTTACAAGGAAGGAATCAGCACTCAGGTTGTAGTTTGGAAGTATTTAATCTGCAAAGGACGTGATCCACGAGTTTCGGCTCGTCCGAACCTTGATAACGATACAAGACGTCATTGTAGCATCCTTATTTAAATGTACAAATGCCTCCAGTTGCCAACATTAACAAAGGAAAGCTGGCGGCCGTATTGGCCTGGTCACGATGTGAAAATTCAGGAATTGATACAATAAAGAAAAGAAAACAAGTGTTAATATGCACACAATGCATATGGCTGGGTTCAAACTGGAATGGCATGGTGAGCAAAAAAACGATGGATTTAGTCCCAGATCTCTGTACTGGGGTGAATGTATGACATTGTTCTGCATTCTGTCCATCAACTGTTGTTTTTGCATTTGTCACCCCGAGTGGGACGGGTATGCTGAGACGTGAGTCCCCTGCTCTCCATGCCACTGGAATCAAGCTATCCTGGCTGATGAGGGCTGAAAGCCCGAAACTGGTCCTTGGATGCTTGTTTCCAGTCCAGGGAGGACCTGGCTTGGCAGTTCGGGCTGGACTGTTTCCATGGGGCACAGGATCAAGACTGATTTGCATATGGCTGGGTTCAAACTGGAAAGGCATAGTGAGCAAAGAATTATGGATTTAGGCCCAGATCTATGTACTGGGGTGAATGTATGACATTCTGTCCATCAATAGTTCTTTTTGCATTTGTCACCCCGAGTGGGACGGGTATGCCCAGGTGCAAGTCCTGTGCTCTCCATGCCACTGGAATCAAGCTATACTGGCTGAAGAGGGGTGAAACCCCGAAACCGGTCCTAGGATGCTTGTTTCCAGTCCAGGGAGGACCTGGCCTGGCAGTTCGGGATGGACTGTTCTTATTGGGCGCAGGGTCAAGACTGATTTGCATACGGCTGGGTCCAAACTGGAATGGCATGGTGAGCAAAAAAACGATGGACTTAAGCCCAGATTTCTGTCCATCAATAGTTCTGTCACCCCGAGTGGGACGGGTATGTTCAGACGTGAGTCCTGTGCTCTCCATGTCACTGGAAATCAAGCTATCCTGGCTGAAGAGGGGTGAAAGCCCGAAACCGGTCCTAGGATGCTTGTTTACAGTCCAGTGAGGACCTGACCTGGCAGTTCGGGCTGGACTGTTCCCATTGGGCGCAGGGTCAAGACTGATTTGCATATGGCTGGGTCCAAACTGTAATGGCATGGTTAGCAAATAAACTATGGATTTAGGCCCAGATCTGTGTACTGGAGTGAATGTATGACATTGTTCTGCATTCTGTCCATCCATTTTGCTGGCAACATGACAGTAGGGCACACCGATGAGTAATTTAGAGATGTCTAAACTACTAACACATCATCTAGAAACATGAATAAAGACATGTGTAGTTTGACAAATTCTTAATAGCAAGCTCCATGGAATACTGAGATTGGCTCCGCCTATCATACTGCACTTAAAGTAACATTTTCTCATCATGCATGAATTGCAGCCACCTTTTCTCACACTGCAAGGCATAGTGAATAATGACAACTTTATTTTGAGCAGCCTTTTAAGAACATTTTATGTTCTCCCACAATAATATTGGCAGGTCAAACAATGTCCATAAGGTAGCATATAATTGCCTGTTTCTAAGTAAATTGCAGCTGCTTTCTTTAATTTAGTTGAGGCAGAACACGAAAACGTGACAAAGTCATTTGTGACGGCTTTAATATATTAACATACAAAAACAGGGATTATGCATTCAGGGCTTTTATCAAGTAATGGGTGCACTGTGCCTGTTTGTGACACAACCCACCTTTAAGCAGGAGAGCAAGGCAGAAACATGTACAGTGCACCCGATTACAATAAATGCTCTATCAAAAGGACAGCTGCAGACTCAGCTGCCCGGTGAGTGGGGGGTGAGCATGCAGTGCAACACAGAGCGTCCGTTTACAAACCCCTCCATGTTTCACAGAACAGGTGGCATCGCCTGCACTTCAAAGAGGGGGCAGATATCTCCCTGCAGGTGGGTGCAGTTAGTGACAGCACCTACCTGTAGGGGGATGTCTAGGAAATCCATGGGACCTCTTTTACTCTCTCAAGAGGGCAGCACTCAAGGGGCGCACAGACAGTTCTCCACCTTTTTGTGGCTATCATTGTACCTCCTGAGGGGTTGTTTGCATGTACACCCATGCCTGCAATATGGTGTTGTAGCAGGGGCAAAGAGATTTCCTCATTTGCATGGGGCCACACACCAATGAAAATGAGGGAACAACCTCTCAAGCTTGCGCTAATGTTACATATTGCCCAGCACTATCAGTATCATCGCGCAGTCTTCTGAAGCCCCTTCTGCGATACCCTAGTGTCCCAGAGGTTCACAATGTGGGCGCACATGCCTTTTGACTTTGCCAATGCATGTTCATATTTGAAGATGTTAGCTAAGTTGTGACACTGACTGTAGACATATATATCCAATAAAGACTTCATAAAACAAACATTGACAAACTCAATAGGCAACACATAAGAACATGTAGGTCATCATTTAATGGTGATTGTGTGTATGTTGAGTGTCTGCTTGTGTGGATGGACTAGTAAGTGAATATGAGAATAAGTTAATGATTGAATGAATGAGTGAGTGTATAAATGGAAGGTTCTGACTGACGGAGAACTCAGTATATGTAAATATGTAATATTTATATAGTGCAAACCTAGCTGAAAGGCAGCAGAGCCCTGTGCAAAATCAAAGAGGCGCAGACAACATGTAATCAGAAGGGCAGGTGGTTACTAAGAGTGAATGTAGACTGTTTCTGCATCGTGTTGTAGCATTATTAAAAGACTCGCGTATTTAGCTCTTTTCTAAATTGGAGCAGGTTTGGGGCCATCCTGATGTTTACGGGGATGTTGTTCTGGATCCTGAGGGAATAGATGGAGATGGCCTGTTGCTTTTTTCTTTCTTTTTTCACTTTTTTCATCAACAGTCTGATTGTATCCTGGATGCATATGTGTCAAGAGTCACCAGAAATTGTATGCATTCCAGCCGCACAAGAAGGTGCCAGCCTTGATGGCTTTGTAGATGATGTGGCTGGTTTTGAAGTTGGTGGGAGCCAGCAAGAGAAGCCAGATGGGGTGACGTGGTCATATTCTTGCAGCCCTGGATGAGACATATTGCAGCATGTAGGAAGCTCCAACAGGGTGCCACTATGGATTCTGGCAGCCTATAGAGCACGGTGTTACCACAATCCAGCTATGAGAGTACGAGGCTAGAACAGCAGTTCTAAATTCACTCTCTGCGAGGAAGGGTTTCACTTTCTTTAGGATCGGGAGTTGGTACCAGTACATCTTGACTTTCTTCATGATGTGTTCCATCAGGATGAAAATGGTGTTCCTGAGTGACGTGTCATTGGAAGAGAGTAGGGGTTTGATTCCATCCAAGGTCCAAGTCACTGGGCCATGTTTGGTCCAACTATTGCTTGTTGTTCTTCGTGATTAGCAGAAAAAAGTCTGTTTGCGGTGTGGGGGTTAAGCTTCAGGTAGAAGCTGGACGTCTGTATGAGATAAAAGCAGTTTACTGGGCTGGATGTTTGGAGTAGAGGAGACTTTTGTCTCTTCAGCATTTTGGTGAATTTTAATGTTATCTGCGAGTAGAGTCTCAACAAGTTCAATCTAAAAGCCTACGATCACAGAGAACAGAATGGAGTTGTGGAGAACTCTGCAGGTGATGAAGGACTTCTGGAGCCAGCAGGGGCCCATGGGGTGAACTTCTGTCGGTTGGATAGGTCAGGCCAGTGAACCATGGTGCCAGTGAATCCTATTTGATGCTTCAAGAAACAATGAGGATAAGGTCATCTACATGCATGGTTGATGGAAGGAGTGAGTAAGGGTTGGGAAGACAAATGGATGAATGAGTGGTACAAGACTTGGTGCTTTGTTGAATTAATGCACAGGTTGAAAAGTGAATGCATGGATCGACAGATGATCAGGTTACCACTCATTCAAGTATACTCATCTCCCAGTATAACCATCAACTCCCTCACACATACTGATATTTCTATTAATTTATGACCCCACTATGCCCCTTTAAGGATCCATTTATCTATTGGCACTTTCATACTTAGGCATTCATGTAGTTTATTCATGTACCCTTTCATACTCATAGATCCATTGCTCATCCATCCAGACAGCCCTGCATTACACATTTACCTGTATGCATGTAGTCACTGTGTTTTGTCTTTTTTTGTCCCTCTCTATGTGTCCTTGTATTCAAGGGTGTATGCATGTGTGATAGTCTGTGTGAGCCTAAGCACTATTCAGTGCATTTTGGGTGCTTGTGTTTGTGCATGTGTCTTTATGCCTTTTGCGCTGTGTAGGCATTAGTGACTTTAGGTATGCCTTTCTGTGTGTTGCATGCATGCCTATAGGTGTTGTGCTCGACGTCTATGTACGAAGGATATGTACTCAATATGTATGTGTAGGAACTGGGGTCACCAGTTCCCCGTGGCTATCCTGGCACGAGCAGGTAGGCACCCAAAAGCTCAGGTGTTAAGTGACTACACAGCACACACATCCACTGAGACAATAAATGCACGCAATGACTGAGACCACACCAGTGAGTTTGATTCAAATCAAGTAGCTTTTACCTAGATCAAGAATTCAGATGTGGCAAATCATTCAAGGTAATTTCGATAATAAAGGTATCAATATCTCCTCAAAACATTTCATCTGTACATTTCATTAGAGTGGAGCAAAGGGAGCAATTCAATAATGCAGCACATTTCAATAACCATTTCATTGCAAGAGTAAAGGGTGCAATTCCCTAATCAACACAGCATATCTCCATAAACATTTCCTGAAACCAGCATGTCATTAAACCAGAGTAAAACATTTCATTTGTTAGAAGTAAACCCCTCAGAAATCACTTTGCGGAGAGATAGGCACTTCCTTACGCCAGGGTGAACATCTCCTTAGTCAGGAAGACACATTTCATTAGGCATTAAATAACAAGGCATCAGGCAGGAGTAAATTCAGGGCATGCAGGCTCCAACAACTTTCCCCTGAAAGTAGTAACAGACCCCTAGCCAGGGGTCAACTCTAGCAGGCCCAGTTCATTAAGCACTAGGAGTGCCACGGGGGCCAACGGGCCCAGTCACCAGTTTTCCCCAGGGAGGGGCGAGCTCAGGGCCTCCGGGGTGCTCCCACCCACCTCCCCGGGGGTTTATCGACCTTCTGGCAAGGGACTGGGGGCCAACGGGGCCCAGCAACAACTTCCCCAGGGGAGGGGCGAACTCGGGCCTTCTCCGGCCTTCCGCCCTCCTCCCCGGGGGTTTACCTTTTTCTTCGGGCCTCCTCCGGGCCCCTTGCGGTGGTGTCAGGTGCAGGGGAGGGCTCTTACTCCTCCCGGAGCCCTCCAGTCGTAGTTCTTCCCGTCTGCAGTGATGTCAGGGGCCAGGGAACCAATTCGGAGTCGGACGCGAAGGGGGCTTGACCTCTACAGCCAATCGCGTTGCGATCTGCGGGGGCAGAGGTTGAGGACCAATGACTGCGCGACGGGGAATCTCACGCCGGTCCCGGGCTTCTCTCGGCCTTACAGAGCCCCGGGGACCAATGAGGAGCAAGGGCGTGCCCGCAGCCGCCAATAGCAGCGCGGCCTGCGGGGCGCGGCTCGGGGAGCCAATGAGTACACGGCGGGGGCGGGGCTTCCGCGGACGCCCCCGTCACGTGCTGCTGGTTACCAGCTTCGGGGTCTACCACGGCCTGCGGGAGTGCAGCGGTGGCCCTCTCCTGGCTCCGAGGGCCGCCAGGGGAATACCGACGCCCGCATAGGCCTCTGCAAGCGGCGGTGATTCACAGGCCCAACAGCAGAACCCACAGCGGAGCGAAACAGTTCGGGCCGCGACGGTGATTACGGAGGTCTAGCGCTTCTTCGCGCCCCCAGCGCCTCCCAGGTTACAGCGCCTCACCACAGGTACCGGCGGCGGCGGTGATGGCCAGCTAGCGCCTCTAGGGTCACGGCGCGATCACGAGGGGCCAGTCTTTGCACTCAAGCGCCCAGTTGTCACAGCACTCGTAAGCGGAGGCAGCTTCTCACAGCCCAACGCTTGGGGGGGAGGGGGGGGTGTTACAGCGCTCTTAAGGACACCGCAGTTTTGGGGATAGCGGCGCTTTTCCGATGGCCCAGCAGGAGAGCGCTTGGGCGACAGTTCAGGCAGGGAGAAGAGACAGGACAGCACAGGCAGGATAGGCCACACGACAGTGGCAGATCAGCAAAGGGGACCCAGGTGGAGTCAGGGAGCGCAGGGATTACACAGCGCCGATATGGTTGATCCCCAGTAGTCCTGTGGATAGTAAGGTTTCTTTCTTGGCGCTTGGTGGTTCTGGCGCACTTCTGTGGAAGCAGGTTCTTGGTTGCTTGAAGGGGGGGTTGAGTTGGTGGCTGAAGGTAGGATAGTCTCAGTAGGTCACTGCAGGTAGTCCCTGGGTTCCCCTCCCGCCGGGCCAGATCAGTGGGCTAGTGTTCCTCACACAGCTTGGTGGGCAACGCCTAAACCCTGTCACCCCCAGTGGTATAGGTTTCTGACTAGGCCCTACCGCCTAAGTCTCCTGCGTAGGGTCCCCCAGGTCAGTGATGCCCCAACTGACTAAAAACTTTCCCTCCTTTCTTTATATATGCCCAGGTCAGGTGACCCTCTAAGGTGGGAAAAACAGGCTCCGCCCCTATTCTAGAAGGTTCCAGGAGCTTCCCTACTCTAACTATGGGCAGGCAAGGCAGGCTGGAATGGCTATAATATTTAGGGGTTCCAGTCAGCTCCTGGCAACTAGAGTGCGCCTAAAAAGACCACGCTGCAGTAGCAGGGGTCAGTGGCAGCCATGTTGGGGGAAGAGAGCACCTGCACCTTAGCATTGGTTAGCAATGGGAAGGTGCCCGGAGACCTAAGGCCAACAAAAAAAAAGGTGGGAAAAATGAGGCAAGGGCGAAAAAAATAGGTAAAGACCACCCTAGGGCTGACAGGTCTAACAGTATGTGTGTGCATAATTTAGTTTCTTTGAGTTTTATTTAGAGAATAGGTGTTTGCGTGTGTTTGGTGTCTGCATGTCTATTGACTTCTGTACATCTGTGTAGTACATGATGATCAATGTGTGATTATTGACACCTATTGTTGACCCTTGATCATCGCAGTTGTCTAAGTTACCACTCCATTTTACACTCTCTGAGTCATACTGACTATGGGGATTTGCATAAAGTGAAAGGAGAGAGGTCTGCAGTGAGCATGCCTCTCTTGAATCTGGTTACATTAGTAAGATATGTATACTTAGAAAAATGTCATTTCTTTTTTATTGGAAACATGTAAAAAGATTGAAGTGCACGAAGTGGTTTAAAAATCGTCTGCCTAAGTCGGACGCAGCTGTGAGAGGGTAGTTTTAGGATATTTTCTCAGTTTTCAATACAAAGGAAATAGAAATATTTGCATTACACATTTTGTTGCATCTCTGCTAGGTAGCCCTTACCATGTGACACATACCTGCCTTTTCATCCTATGTCATTCTCCATTCTGGAACTCATAGTTTTGCCTTAGTGTTCCATGTATGTGTTTACAATTCTCTGTGTGCAATGCACTGCCAGCTAAAAACCGAAGTTGCCTGAAAGTGCCACACAACACACAATACATGCTGGCAGATGTGCATGTGTCTGCCCATCACATGCCCTTCCAAGGGACAAATGTTGGTACACTTCTTGCTCTCTGTTATAAAGCGGTGCTGTCCAACATAGGTTCTAGAGGATCAAATACATAACACACATTTAGGATAACCACTGACAATAAAACAAAAAATGCAGTTTTCTTCACAGAATGTTAATGGATCCTGTCTGCATATTCTACAAATATAACATAAATACATCTCTTCTGGACTCATGTTACACGTGCCCTGCCCTTCAAACCAAATGATGTCAATAAAATGTCTTTGTCTTCAGTTGTCGAACCTCAACCATGAGTAGCCCATCAAGTCTGGGCATTCTTGTCCTTTTTGTCTTGCATTTATAATGAGAAAAACATACCTTAGAGTATCAGACTGGAAAGTAAAAACTAGGACTACATTAGTGTTGGGACAGTAGTGTTATTTAATTGGTATGCAGGCGTGTACCCCTGCCCTTAGTGCCTGACTGCACATGACACTGGTATCCTGAGACTGGAACCGCGCTAATCTAACCATAGACTTTTGTGTGTGAATTCATAGTGGCACAAACCATTGCACTGATGCATGCATTAGCCAGTGGAGGTCATCAAGAATGAACCACACCTGTGCCTAATCAATGCCTATGTCCATTCTTAATACAAAGGACTATAAACATTGGAACACCCGGCGTAGGAAGAGGGCATCGGAAGGGGTGTAACTCTTCACTGAGATTTGTGAATGAGATTACAACCCTGGAACTATATTGCTATCTATACTGTGCAGTACCTCGTCTCACTGGGAGTTCAAAACGTTTTCTTTACTAAGACAAGTACTGCGATGGGCAATACTTCATTGCGCCTGTAGGTTGATTGTTGAGCTCCGAGCTCTGAGCTCACTACCTCCAGCAGAAGCCATTGACTGTTCACCCTTGCAACCCTGGGAGTCAAGTGCAGAAAGGGGTGTATTTGGTCGAGTTTGTAGAGCCATACTAAGATGCACTACAGGACACCAGTGGCAAACAATGGTAACCACCACTGCTGTTACCAAGTAGCCCATGTCTGCCCTGTGGCCCCCCTGAACGGGGTCTGACGTTGAGTTACTATTGCCTGATATGTGGCAACTTGAAAGCTCTATGGTAATAAAAGCAATGAAATGATGTACATAACCACTAAAACATCTGCAACTGTTGTATCTAGCTTATCTCCAATGTCTGTGCAAAGTACCATTGTCCTATGCTGGTTGGGGCTGCTATTGAACTTTCTGTGAATCCACAGAAGCTGCCACTGTTTGCTACCATCGTTTGCTACCATCTCTGTGTGTGTGACCAGCTGCACCATTGTTTGGTTTTGAAAATCCAATAATCCTCCACCTCTTTCTCCCATAGGTGGATAGTGCCTTGCACAGTGGCCAACATACACTTTGCTGAAGAAGTGATGTAGCTTGCTGTGGTCTGCTTCTGTAGATGTCTCAAAGCGTTATGCATTTGTGCTGCAGTGCCAGCTATGACTGATTACCCTTTGGATGGAGAGGTTATGTGTTGCTAAACTTCCACCTCCTAGTCCTACCAGCTCGACTTCAACTCTGTTTCATCCTGGGGGCAGTCAGCTTCATATAGGACCACAGCACTTACGTAGCACCAGAGATTACAAAGTTCCCATTTCACAGAACTATTTTTTCAATGAATTCATTGTTTGCCAGTGAAGAGGAAAATCTCTTATCAAGATTGACAAGTACAATTAACCAATGACTAACTGTAAGGGTTCAGAATGAGTATCCTGCACTTCAGGGGGAGTAGAGACGATTCTACTCCTCAAACCTGGTCAACGCACTTGGGGGCTAGATAGCAAGAGTTACTGGAACTTGTATGTTTATTATTGGCCCTCTTGAGGTATTGCTTTAAAAAATAGGATAGGACTTGGAGATCTGCAGCAGATTTGCTTCTTTTCTCCCGAAGCACAGTTGCTGACATAGGCAGAGGTTAGTTTATTCGTTTTTAGATGTTGGGTGGGTCAGAATTGTTTTATCAAATGAGGATTGTTTCTTTGATGAAATCTCAAAAATATAGGTAAAAAATCATATTACTTAGTCGCCCTGAGTAAAATTACATGTCAGCAGTGCGACCTTTAGTGACCTTTAGTGCCATTAAACGATGAGCCATATGTTTCTCACCTTACCTTTTCTCGAGGAGGCGAGATTTGTGGTATTTTATAGAGAAATAAACATCTATTAACTCCCAACCAAGATGACGGTTGTTACTATCCGGGCGGTTCTTTTACCACATAGTCATTAGAAATAAATCATCACAATCTCTTGTTATAATTTCAGGTTTGCAAGCACGAGAGCATGTGCTGTTCATTTAATCACGGGGTACAGTATTATGGCGTGTTTCCCTGCAGGGACTCTCGACACACCTCTGCAGAGCCAGAGCGGTTATCAATAATTCCTTTTCCCTACCAAGGAATCACTGGACTTGTGACAGTGAAGACTGTTCTTATAAAAAGTGGCAAGAAGTGAACATTGCAAGATGGCGCCGGCGTTGTGTCGTTCTGCTGCAAGGGTGGTCCACTTGGTCCTTGCTTTTCTAGTGATGTTCACAGGTTTGGCCCAGCCTTTGAAGGGTAACTGCAGACTTCCAAGGAAGGTAGTGAATGCCTACGTCCAGGATGGGGATATTGTGCTGGGAGCTGTGATACTTGTACACTGGACGCATTCATTCCCTGTCAACAGCTTCAAAGAGGAGCCTGAAGCAATCTCATGTGAAGGGTGAGTTCACATGAGAGCCATACACTAGACACACTACTGTTATGTGGGAACTGGTTCAGAATTATTGTTTGCTCCCATATAGAGTTTAATGAACTGAAAGTGGCCATAATTCCGAGATTGTGTGAATTATGAATAAATACAAATTCTGTGAGCAGCTCCAATAGGAAATATGGAGATACTTTCAGAAATGATTTAGATTTCCTTTTGGTAGGGTGCTTGGACAAATAAGCATTTAAAGCAAATTAAACTGGGGGTCATCAGCATAAGAGTATAAGGATCATCCATAATTCCTCATTATTCAGAATCCAGGTCCGACGTTGATGTTGAATGGGTAATGTGAAAGCGCCCTTGGGTACCCCAACATGTAGTGAGGAAGAAGGGGACAGAAAGTTATTCAGCATTACTCTTTGGGCTCGGTTTGAACGAAAGGTTTCAAACCATGCTACATTACGTAGTCATTCAGAGCAAGATTAGAGGCCTGTTGCTTAATGGTACCAAATGTCACCCTGCTATCTCATTTTACTCTGTGTGAATAAGCAAGGAAAATGCCTTAGCATGATAAAGGGTTTATCGTGATCCCGTATTCAGACAGTCCAGCACGGAGGAGGTTATGATGATGTGTGTTGAAGTCTGTTGACATCTAAAAGAATCAGGATACTGGTGGAATAGTGTTTCAGCAACCATTAAAAGGTCATCCAGAACAGAAATTAATGTTGGCTGTACTTCTATGAGGAGTCACCCTGAAGTGTATTAATTTCTTGGTGCGTGCACAGCTGTTTGGCCACTAAATTTTCTAGGATTTTAGCAACAGCAGAAAGTAAAATCATAGGACAATATATAACTTAGGATCAATATTTGAATTTTTTAAGGAAAGGCTCAAGAACACCATGCTTCAGTCAGAGGGAACAACTGTAGATGTAATGAAAGGTCAATGACATTGTGGACCACTCCAGTGAGCTCAGGGATGTCTGTGTGGATTATGTTAATATGGATCGGACACAGAGGATAGCCAAATTTGCAGGCTTTTATGTACTGGAAAAGAGTGTCCAAAGAGGGACAATTAAGTTGCTCAGGGTAAGAAGGGGAGGTGATAAAAGGATCAAAGATGGCTGGCTCAGTGGAGCAGAAAGATGAGGATCCTAACTCCTATGCCAAGTAGAAGGAGCTGGGGACCCATTGTGTAGATTACAACTATGATTTCAATGTATTTTTAGTCCAAAGAACCAAGATAATTGATTACAGAAGGACTGGAAGATGATCTTCGGGGCAAAATGATTGAGTATGTCAGATAACTCTTTACTAATTTAAAACATGTATTTGTCTTTGTTTACTTCATTTAGGAGTTTATAAATTGAGAGTATGGATTTATAAAGAGGTTTTAGCACAGAGTAGTGAATATGCCACTTACATTTTGCCTGTCTTTCTAGTTTTAGAGTACATAGGGGCACATGCATCATTGTTTTTTGCGGTCGCAAAGGGGCACATTTGCAGAATCTGCCCCTTTGCGACAGCACTTTTTGCATTTGGGATGCATCATCCCAAATGCAAAAATCGCAACTTAAGTAATCACAAAATTTGTGATTACTTAAATTGCGATTGCATTTAGGAAATCGCAAATTGCGATTCCCTATATGGAATGCATACAACAAACAATTGCAATTTCGCTTTTAAGAAACGCAAATTGATGGTAATTTGTGAAAACTTAGAAAAATGTACAAAAGTGCATTTTACAAAGGTCTATGTTGCACACAAAAATGCCCTTGGGGCAGGTGTGTGTGCAACATGTTTGTATCTGCACTTTCAGGGGTGCATCAGGGGGTCCTTTTGGCACCCTTGAAATTGCATGCACAATTTGCAAGTGCCTATTCGGTACTCGTAAATTGCAAATGCAATTTCCATTGATTCCTATCAGCCTTAGGCCCATAGGAATGAATGGGAAGCCATTCCTTAATTGCGATCCGCAATTTGGAAGTCGCAAATAAGGAATATGTAGGAATCGCAAATATTTTTGTGATTCCTACATGCATAGCATTTTGTGATTCCCAAATAGCGAATCGGTAAAATTCGCTATTTGGGAATCGCAAAATGCGGCTTGATGCATGTGCCCCATAGACTTCCAGTGAACCAAAAAGCACACATTGTTTGCTAATTCTAGAAAGTCATAGAGAGGCAATGGTTTCTGTAATTACAGTGACCACGTTATGATATTTTACGTAACTAAAAATGGAGATTATAATTTTTTTTAGCAATTCTGAGTTCATTTTGTTCCATGATCTGATTATCCTAAGAGGGTTATACGTAGGTTTCTATCTCAAAATGTTATATAAATCAAATGTTGCCACAAAATGATCAGTTCAAACTTGAGGAGAAATTCAAAGTGAATGAGCAATATCAGGCGATGCCCTGACAGAACCCAAAAGTCGCCCGCCTATGCGAGTATGGCGTTAATCAATTGGGTGAGAATGCAGTCTCTCATTTTTAATGTTCTCAAAGTGGAAGTTAAAAACGGCAAGGGTAAAACATATTTTTGAGAAGTAGTGAAGGCTGTAACTACAAGTTCTAAAAATTCTGGTCGAAAACTAGGAGAGGAAGAAGGAGGATGATAAACTAGCATTACAGCAGTGGATTATTTACAATCTGTTGGCGTAACAGATGCAGAGAGAATTTCAGAATCAGCAGTAGTGAGATTATAAATGTAATGTCACTTAAAAGAGCCTCTATCTTTCAGGGCTACTCTTCCACCTTTGTTTGGTGCCAATGCAGTCATGTCTAATAAAGGTGCACTCAGAGGGGAGGAAGGTAATTAATATATGTTTTGAGTAAATCTGTAAGCCAGGTTTCGGGGACACAAAGAATGCCAATTTGTAAATTAAACTAAATTAAGTAGTTATTTTCAGAATCATTTTTAACTCGTGAATGGAAGCCTATATAACCATTTTTTAAGTCAGGTGCAATTAATTAAGGAGGCCATGGTTCGCTGATGGTGGCATTGTGTTGTTGCGGCAGTCTATACATTAGGTCATTGCAACCTCTCTTGCTCAAGGGACAAGGATAAAAAGTCTAAAATCTGTGCATGTTCAACAATAAGGAATCAGTACAAACATTCTGCATCTATATTGCAGCCACATCACCGAATAAGTTAGACTAAAGGGGTAAACGAATGAACTTCACGTTTGTACGATGGGGGATTTCCTTTTTTATGGAGCTTTTAATCATCATTTAGGAATCCTGCAATTTAAAATAAACCAAAGAATACTACATTTTACAAAATAATTACAGAGTGATATTAGCTTATTTGAGCTACTTTGAGCACAGATTAGTGTTTCTCCATAGGTAGCTGGCATCCCTGGCACTAGAGGGGTACTGGTTCCAACATTTTCAAGTCTAGAAGCTAGAAGTTAAGGAAGAGGAACCGCAGAATTAAATATCTACATTTCATATTTCATTTTTGCACATTGATGTCAGTAAGTTGCTTGAAATATCCGTCTAAGTATCCTTTCTAATTCCAAAACGACCTTGAGTTTCTGGAAAGCATTAAAAATGTATATCTAAAGAGCTAGAAGAGATTCATTTCCACACTGCCTGGGTCGCTGGCTGCTTCAGCTTATCATCAGTATTACGGTTTCACTTTCTCACACGCACCACCCATGCACATAGATGCACATCAAGACAATGCACATTACATTTCATAAACGTATCCACCTCTCCATTCTTTTAATGGCTCTGAGAGGTGGAAGCCAGGACAGTTATCAAGGTTCATTTGATAGTTGTGTGGCTGGTATCGGAGACAGAGGTGCCCAAGTTAGGTATTGTTAATGTGGAGGATGGAGAAAAATGTGTAAGTGAGGTCTTTGCTGTAGTTGGGGGGAGAGGGGTGCTTAGAGCAGGTATGAAAGATGAGCGAGAATGGACAGGCGAATTTATGGACGATGACTACGTTGCTGTCAAATGTGTGTACTTTTTTAATGACTGCGTCAGGGCCGGACTGGGAACCACAACCGGCCCTGGCAAAGTGCTCGGCCGGCCCGCACTCCTCACTGAGGGGGGTTGGAGGTGCCGCCGAGCTCTTTGCCGGGGCCGGTTTTCGGCCGATTTTGGTACAGGGCCGGTTTAGCCCTGTAACAAAACGGCCCCCAGGGGCCCAAACCCCCCTCCCCCCCCCCCCACACCCGTGTGGCGCACCGGGGGAATGCCCGGTGCCCGCTATGGCCAGTCCGGCCCTGGACTGCATACTTCGTGTGAGAGTTCTTCGAATATGAACAATGAACTACTGTTGGAGCGGTTTAAATTGATGAAATGGGCACCCAGATTATCCATTGAATGGTGTCTGTGCCGAGTTTTATCCATGCTCAGAAGCACGACAGTTGTTGATGATTGTGAGAGTCCAAATGCTTTTACTGTGACACACAGAACTATCGTTCAAACTTGAGCAAAATTAAGAAAATGCTTGAATGCAATACATTTAAATGATTATGGGTGGACATTTGAAAGACCGTTTTGCAGCATCAGTTATATAAAAATGTATTCGAAAGCTTTTGTTGAAAATTTGTACTTGTTGTATATCACTTACAGAATTAATATTTTTTTTAAAAACAATTCCATTATACGTCTTTGCAAGAATTAATAATGGAAAAAAATTGGCCAATTTTTACATTTCACCCAAATTATAATATCTGAAAATGAATTTTACCACAGACATTTCTCAATAAATTAACACGATCTTGGACACTTCACTCATCTTTAAAAAAAACAAGTAAATGTTTATAGGGACAATGCTCAGTGTCTGTTTCTAAAATTGCTGTTGCGGAAAGACTTATATTGAAAAATAAATCAGTGTTCGACACTGCGTTATCTACATTTCAAATTAAAGGTTAGTATGATACAATAACCTTCTAAAGGGCTGTTTCTTTCTAACTATTTTAACATATTTTTGGGAAAAAACGTACAGGAGCATGTTGGCATATGTGGCAAGAATGTATTGAACTTATTTACCCGCATACATGAGTCAACATTAATTTGAATCTATTTGCTGTTAGCGCAGTCTTTTGAAACACTGAATAAGAGACATTATTGAGGTGGCACCAGACAAATTGGATGGGCAGCCTCCCTTCTTTCTCAAGGAGATGAAACAAGAGGCAAGAACCTTGTTGAGCAAGTGGAGACATTAAATAATTGAACTACTGATTAAAAGTAAACACTGAGCAGACAGTCCCTTAAAATGTTCACCGATTAGATGAAGGCACAAATCATTAAGTGTGCTGTTGTAATACTATATGTTGTTCGCTGTTTTGCCATTTTAGTGTGTGCAAGAGTGCATTAAACTGTAAATAAATGATCATCAAGTATGCGTCACTTGGAAAAGTACTGATGCTAATTGTGTCCTCTTGTCTGTGTGCTTTAGATTTCAGGTGAGGTCGTACAGGGAGGTGCTGGTGGCGGTGTTTGCTGTGGAGGAGATCAACCACAACCCCGCTTTATTACCCAACATTACCCTGGGTTTTCAGATACACGACTCTTGCCAATCAGTAGCCATTGCAGTCGCCAGCACGTTGTCTCTCTTATCTGGAATGAAAGAGCTGCTGCCAAACTTCCATTGCAACTCCACGTCCAGAATAACAGGGGCGGTGGGTGAAGTCTACGAACTGACCATACGACTCATTGCCGACATACTGGGAGTGTACAGTGTCCCACAGGTAAACCCAGCGCCCCGGATTATGACTTCAGTGAATCGGAGGATTGCATTCATGCACTTTGTGTGTGTGAACAGGCCCGCAAATGGGGGAAAAAATAATTCCCAGGTCCCCTAAATTGTGGGTAATATAGTGGCATCAGTAAGGGGTTGGAGACACATGTGGCAACGTCAGGATGAGGCTCGAAGTCTGACAGCCACTTAATACATTTTTTTAAACGTGCCCTCAAAAAAATGCAACAAGGACAAACATGATAGTAAATCATTGTGGATTACTTAATAAGTCCCACAAATCTACATTTTAACAGATCTTATGGGGGCTAAGGCACCTGCTACAGTTTGTGTACCGAGCCGGCTCCTGTGTATAATACCTGTACGATAACTATGGTGGTTAACGCACTTGCGCAAGTGAAGGACGGTGTGTGCTCTAATCATAGGAGTGACTTACCACAGAGGTTTAACGAATCTGCTGCACAGCAGTGTGTAACGACAGGTCACAGGGAGCATCTTATGTAGATAGTTCCGTGGGTTTCTACGTGGACCGCAGAGATATTTGTGTTATCCATTGCCCTCAATTTATAATTCTTTGTAGTATGGCAATAGAATGTTAAAATTATGAATAAGGCTATCAACAGAAACGTCTAAAAAATAAACCTATCCCACCGGGAGCTATACCTGATGCCTGCAGGATGAACACAGCTCTTCTCCGCTGCCCACAAGTCATGGCTAAGCCCCAGTACGGGGTTTGAAGTAAAACAAACCTCGGCGGAAGTTATTAGCACCCAAAGAGAATGTGTGCTTGTAAAAGTAACAGGTGCTCTTGAAAAGCGCTCTAATAGTTCGCGCTCTATAAAACTGCAACGAAAAACGTCACTTAATCTTCTTGCCGCGCCGACATAAAACAAGCAACGGCCACCAGGAAGCAACTACAGGGGAAGCAGTGACGTGCCATGACGGCGTAGAGGCCGGGTGGCGCAATTCAGTTAAAAGCACTAAACGCTGTAAAATTGCCTGGGAGCTCAGGTTCGAGTCTGAGCGAGCGTGGTCACACATCCTGTGATTCTAAAAAAATTGCCTATTCGCCCCTTGTGCTTAAAAAAATAATAATATATAACTTAATGTACTGTTTAATGTGTCTCCCTGCCTAAATAATGATAGATGTAAAAAAAAATGACTCTAACTGACCTCATGTTAAGCCCTCTAATACATTCGGGTCGGTTTCGCACTATAAGCACCAAGAGAGAGAGAAGGGGGAAGCAATAGTACATTAATCATAACGTGAGCAAACAAGGGCCACTAATTACGTTGAATTAATTTGTACTTTTGTACTTTGTCCATGCTCCACTGAAGGAAGGGAACTAACGCAATGGCCTGTGATGCCCAATTGAAAGGCTGCATTTATTTATGTAACTTTATATAGCGCAGACTTTACCCAAAGGTGTCAGAGCCCTTTACAATAGAACTAAGTATGTTACATGAGGAGATTTACAAACTTCCACATTACAGATACAAATGGGATATTCGGAAAAGTAAAATAACATAAGAGGTGGCAATCACAGCAACAAAACAAAACCAAAAAAAATTGGGATTAGGTTAGTACAGGCATAGAAATTATATTTACAGCATTGTAAGAACCTAGAACATCAGGAGAATGCCAGGCGGCCTTGAAGTAAATGAAAAGGGATGTATTAACTCTGGAAGTGTCTTTGGAAGAGAAGAGATTTGAGGACTGTTTTGAAAGGGGAAGCAGCGTTTACATCGCATGCTGTACAACGCATGCGATTACAACGCAGTCGTTACAACAACGGCGTTGTTACAACGCTAACCATTACAACACAAGTCGTTTATATGATTTGCTGTAGGGGGCGCTCTAAACTAAGGAAAAATATAATTTACTATCCCAACACCTTCCCTACTGTTGCGCACGCTGGAGTTGGAATAGTAAATTATACTATTCCTAAATCCCCTAAAGCAAGTCGTAGAAACGACTTGCGATGTAATGGTACGCGTTGTAACAACGCAGTCGTTGTAACGACCGCGTTGTAATCGCATGTGTTGTACCGCATGAAATGTAACATCGCATATTCTTTTGGAAGTCTGGATGCAGGGGGTGGTACGGAAAAATGGAGGAAGCGAGTTCCAGATTCTAACTGCATTGCCTGAGGATCTTTCTCTTTTGAAGGTAGGGGGCTTGAGCAGTACGTTTTCAGCATTACGTTAAGGTCTAGAGCCTCCAGAGATTTTAAGTTTATTCACCAGGTATCGAGGGTAGGAAGTGTGTAAAGCTTTGTGGGTGATACAGGCAGTCTTGTAGATTGACCTTGCTTCAATGGGAAGCCATTGAAGAGAAACCAGTATGGGTGTGATGTGATAACTTCTTTTGGCCCCAAAAACAAAACCAGCCACTGAATGGAGTAAGGATTTAAGAGGGGAGAGGTGTGATTTGTGGAGGCCAGCAAGAGAATTGCAATAGTCCAATCTAGAGCGAACCAGAGATTGGACCAAGGTTTTTAGGTCTTACTCCGGAAAGAAACTCTGAATCCCCCAAAGAAGGCACAGTTGGTAACGTGCATTCTTTGCAATGGAATTAATGTTGGAATGTAGATTGAGGCTTGTGTCTAATATGACACCAAGAGATTTAGCGCTGTCGACAACAATAGGTTTGTTGTTAAGTAAATTCTGCTTATACATCCAAGATTGAACAGGAGGAAGAGAAAGTGAGTTAGAGAGAAGGAGGAATTCAGTTTTGGAAGGATTCAGAATGAGTTGATGAGCTGACATGACATCCAGTTTTGGATAGAGTTGAGAGTAGTGTTGAGGATTGAGATGTTGTGTGCGAAAAACACATTAAGGTAGATTTGGGTGTCATCAGCATAGAGGTGGTATAGGATCCCAGATTTACTAAGGAGATTGCCCAAAGGTTCCAAATAAAGATTGAACAAAGTGGGATCGAGAATATGTCCTTGAGGGATGCCTTGACCTACCGCCATTGAAGATGAAAGGCTGTTAGATATTTTAATCACTTAAGATCTATCCGAGAGGAATGATGCAAACCATTTAAGCACTGTGCCTTCAAGCCCATTCTCTGTTTTAAGGTGTTCAGAAGAGTGTTGTGATTAACATTGTCAAAGGCTGCAGAAAGGTCTAGAGGAATCAGAAGACAAGACTCCCCCGAGTCAAGAACACGCAGGGCGTCATCGATCACTTGCAGCAGGGCTGCGTCAGTGCTGCAGTCTTGCATGAAGCCCAATTGGAATTAGTCAAGAAGATTGATATCCTTGATATGTATGGAAAGTTGTTTCGCTACAGATCTTTCTGTGCTTTTTGCAAGAAAAGGGAGGTTGGTGATGGGGCGGAAGTTGTTGAGGTCATTCGCATCAGCGGAGGGTTTTTTAAGAAGTGGGGTAACCTGACCTATTTTAAGGGAAACAGGAATGGAGCCTTGGCTGAAGAAGAGGTTAACCAGACTGGTCCAATGGGAAAGAGTGTGGGTGTAGCAGTCAATGGCGATATCATTGGGGAGGGGGTCGAAAGAATGGTTGGAAGGTTTTGTTTCGAGAATGCTTTTAAGGAGGCCATCGTAAGAGATGACACCAATGTTCTGCCAAATGACTAAGCATTTGCGCTCCTCTGGGGGGGGGATGGTGTAGGGTGAACAACCTGATCCACCTGTAATTTCACTTTTTCATCAAAAAATATAGCGAATTCTGCTGCTGTCTTTGGAGGATCATCAGGCTTGATTGTTGGGGCAGAGACATTTTTATTTTTGATGAGGTCAAAATGTTTTCTGGGTCTGTTTTTGGCTGACTCAAGGAGGGTTCTGAAGTGTGACGCTTTTTCATGGAAGATGTGTGTTGTAATCTCACCCTTTCTCCCATTCCCCGTTTCTCCCCTCCTCTTGCTGCCCACTTGGTATGGTCCGCGCTCCTTACTGGAGTGTGGGTTAGAACGTTGTGAAAAGAGATTATGTCGCCGAGCTGGGAGCACCTGTTTGAACAAGACTGAATAAAAGTACTTACTTTAAAACCTCATTTGGAGTAGTGGATTATTACTACATTTTGGCGACGAGGGTCGGGAGCTGAGCCGGGGTCAGTGAGGTGTTTTCCCTCCGGATGAACTTGATGCTTGTGCGGACATAACGGATCACGCGGACTGTGGATATTCCGGCACCAGACGGTACCAATTGAGGAGCTTCCCCGCGGGACGTGAGGCATTCGTTTCTGGAACGTGGGAAGAGGTTTTGCCTTGGTGACGGTGAGCTGGTGTTGGGTGGAGGAGAGAAATCTTGCCTCCTCATTCGAAGTCTCAGCCGTTGGTGGAGCCGGTGATTATTGTCCCGTTGGTGTAACCTTTGGTGGGTAAAGGGACATGAGAAGAAGCAGCGGCGTTCTGAGCGGAAGCTGCCGGGCACAACGCGTGAATTGTGTGAGAGAAGCAGCGGCGTGCTGAGCTGAAGCGGTTGGGCACAACGCGTGAGGCTGTGAGAGGTCCTGAAGAGGTGCACGGACCTGGTATTATTCGGCGGCAGGTGGAGCTGAGGCTGCTGGGCACAACGCGTAATTTTGTGAGGCTGCTGGGCACAACGCGTAATTTTGTAAGTGATCTTGAAGCGGTGCACAAGGCAGTCATTAAGTGAGCCAAGTCGTTGGGGTGCAGCGTGTGTGGATTAAAGTCTGCTGCTGATGTTAAGGTGGAATTGAGCTCTAACGTCCTGGCTGTGTTGCTGGCACTGACTTTCTTTGGTGTCTGTTAAGTGGAGCACAGGACCTGCTAGCAACAGCGTTCTACAAATCTACCTTTTTGGTGACAAGTTTAGACCAGTTTGCAACCAACGGGTTGTTGTTAAGCAAGTGGTGCTGTTATAAGGAGCGGTCAAGCTATCCAATTATTAAAAATAACCGCTGGAGGAGCGGTGAGCGGAACATAGTGTTTAGTAAACTTATGAAACTGAACAGTGACAGCATGTTACAGCTGCGTAAGGAAATATCAGAGGAACAAAGAGTGTAGCGGACCTTTGTTTCTGTGTTTAAAAAAATTAACTGTGGCAGCACTTTGAGCTGTATGAAATATCTGCGAAGATCAGGGAAGGCAGTTAACCCCTGTTGCCACGCGTGAAACGGAACTGAGGCAGCGCTTTGGAACTGTGTGAGGAAATTTCAGAGGAACAGAGAGAGTGTGGCAAACTTTTGGTTCAGTGTTGGAAACTTAACCGAAGCAGCGTGTTGAAGCTGTGTGAGGAAATCCCAGAGGGGCAGGGAACGCAAGGAGCTTCAGTGGTGGTGTTTATACCGATGTGAGATAGCACGTCTAAGGAGAGATACGTGTGGACGAGGATTATGAACCTACAGGCGTCGTGAGCAAAGCATGGTAGTGATCTCAGGGTAGTGCAAGAAACTAGGTCTTCAAATTAAGAACCCCGACGACCTGAAGGAACCAACGTCAGTTACGTAGAGTTACGGAGAGGCCATCTTGGAAATAATAAACACCTTGTGAAATCCTGGACACATTCCCCTACTGTAAAGAACTATTTATTTTAGGAGGTAGAACTAGACAAACAGAGAAAAAAAAAGAAAAAAAGAGAAATCTAAATCCAGAGACCACATAAAAGGTATTCCGGAACATTCCTATTGGGCATTTCACGCCCCTGGTGGCGCAGCAGAATATTTCAAGGAGCTAAGTGTGTGGGAAAGCAAGAAGACTGTATCCTGAATAAGCAGAAAATATCAGGGAGTGAGGGTGATTTCGGGTTGTGAAAGTAGCTAAATCTTACAGATCGTAGCTATTATTTTTTGAGCCTGCGCTTTGGGTTCCCTTCCTTTCTCCCCGCCACCTTTCTGAAGGGTCACCCTAGCATTATATTTCAGCAACTCCTCCCACTTCCCCATATCACACATTCACCGGCAGTTATTATCCTTGAGGCGTACAACTTGCGCATTAGACCATATTTTGTATAGGGGGGTGTCCTGAAGAGCCCGGTTTTTGCACCCTTGCGCTGCCTTTCTGGGGAGAGGTTGCATCTTTGAGTTTAATTCTAGTATATTATAGCACACTTAACATGGAGTGGGGCCGTAAGTATAATTTCCCGCCACCTGTGCCGTTCATGGAGGAGGATAAAATAAACATTGCAGAGTGGAAAGAGTGGAAAGTGTATTTTGAAAATTATCTGTGCGTTTTAGAGGAGGAGGAGGAAGTACCTCTTGTACCTGAATAAAGGCGGAAATTTTACTTCACAGTTTAGGAACTGGGGGAAGGAAAAGGTATCACGAAATGGAAAAAGTATTCATGAAAGGAACGGATAGAAACATTTATGAGAACATCTTGAATGTGTTGGATGAACACTATATACAAGCCGCATGTGGAAAGGTACAAAGGGATGAAGTGTTCAAGGGAAAGATGGATGGCGAAGAGGAAGTTAAAGCCAGTAAGACAATCCAGAAATGCACCGTCTTAATAGGCGGAATTGAGACAGAAATAATAACAGACTCTGGATCACGATATAGCGTGGTAAACAAGAGTGATTGGAACAGAAAATTTGCAAAGAAATATGGTAACGAATTGAAAGAGGCCAACATAGCCCTAAAAACGTATACAGGGAAGGATATAGAGGCTATTGGCTACAAAGTTATGGAAATAGTTTATAAGGAAAACAATACAAGGAGCACTATATACATAACGGAAGGTGGTCTCACCATGCTAGGGTGGAAAGATCAAAAGAAGTTGAGAATTTCACTGGGTAAAAAAATAAAAGAACATAGAAATGAGCAGGCACGGATTCCTAGCATACAAGTTACTAGGGGTGAAACAGTTAATGGGCTCAGGCAGCCATCTAAGGATTTGTCAGTATTTGAAAGGGCTGCAAGTAATAAAGAAAAGGGAAAATAAGCTAATATGGACAAACATAACAAGAAACAAAACACTTATCAAAGTCAGGTGGAGGAAAGAGAAATACGTAAGAAACTAGTGAGAATGGACAGTAGGGAACAAAGAATTGTGAAAAATGGAGAATTTGAAAGGGAGGCGGAGTGCTTAAATACCACAGCCAAAGAGCGAGAATGGGAGATGTGTAAGAGTAACCAGTCCAATTGCAATGAGATGTGGCAAAGAAATACGTTGGAAGAGTTCAGGACCAAGATGTCAGAGGAGTATGTGGACAATCATGATCTGGAAAGAGAGAGGGGTTTAAGTTACATTGAGTCGAAGGGAGAGAACAAAGAAGTATACTTTCAAAGGTTCGATAGTGGTAAGGTGGAGTGTGAGAGTAAGAAAACGCAGAAAAACCTAAAAGAATCCCCTTTTAAAGTCATGTCAGGGAAGAAGGGTCCATTCTATGATCATAGGAGGAAGCAGAAGTGTAAAGGTCCAGAAGACACAAATAAGTTCCTTTATGGCAAGCCCCAGAGAGAACAGGAGGGCATAATTGAGGCTGATGAGGCTCACGCAAATGATCTGGGGCTGTTGGAAACTAAATTTGATATAGGTGGGGATACAGGTTATGGCCAAGGAAATGAGGGCAGAAGAAGGCCTAGTCCAGGCATGGATAAGGACACGAAAATGGAGGCATATTGTGTCAGAGGAAGTCTTTGGGGTGTGTCCTGGCCCAAGCTACTGCATAAGGAAAAGAACATTACAGCCAGTATCAATCTTCCGGAGGGGGAAGGTAACACTAGCATGAGGAGTTCGGAATTCAAGGGAGAAATAGACTGTGGGCAAGTTCAGACAAAGGGGAGCCAAGGGTGAAAAGGATGTGATACATAAACCTTTTTTCTACCCATGTCAGGATGCCTAAAGCATACACCTGTGCATCCATTGAATTGTACTGCCCACATCATAACTGGGTACATCCTCGCTGAACCAGATAGCTACTGTTGTTTTGCATCGGTTGATTTAATTGTACAACTTTACCTGTTTTTCCTGCATTTTTAAGAGCATTATCCTGTTTCCTGCATACCAATGTTGGGACATTGGCTACTCATTAAATCCTAACAGGATATACCAAGAGATCAAATAAGTATATCACCAGTCACGTCATTTAAACTCAAACTGTTCATATTTTGTGTACTACAGATAACGGTTAAGTCTTATGTGTTTACTATTTAGACATTGGTAGGAGGTCACTTTCCCCTGACCCCATTGTTATTGTGCTGTGTATCTCTCTCCCTCTCTTTCTCTCTTTCTTTCTCTCTCTCTCTCTCTCTCTTTCTTTCTTTCTTTCTTTCTTTCTCTCTCTCTCTCTCTCTCACTCTCTCTCTCTCTCTCTATCTTTCTGTCTTCCTATCTCTCCCGCACCCATGTGCTCGGAGTTCGCATGTTTCTCCTCTATCTATTTTCCTTAGGTCTCAGTGAGGAAAATATCAAGATTGTGAAGATTGATGGTGTCTGAAATTTCCAGTTTGTGTTTGATTGCAGATCTGCAGTTGCGGAGCAAACAGCGCAAATCTGACAAGACTGTTTTGGTGAAGGGTGTGTTAGGGGTGATATGGTTAATATTCCTGAATGAGGGCTAGGATAGAATAAGGCTGATGTTTAGTTCGGGCAGAGGAGATGGTCGGAATAGTGCAAAGATTAGGCTTAACTGGAGAGGAGAGGGGGAGGGGGATGGTGTTAGATGTCTTGTAACTAGCCAATAAATTAGAGATTTCTGAAGGTGAAAGATTGTATGAGGCTTTTTGGGGGCACGGGAGCAAGGTACTCCTTGGGAATTTGGGGAAGTGAGCACTTGCCAGGGGGACTGGGTTGTTCAGAAAGTTGGATATCGTAGTACTTAGTAGTGAAATGGTAGCTTCAAGCTGGGAGATAGAGGAGATTAGAAATCCTAGTTTGTTTTCTAAGGAGAGAAGGGCTGAACACAGAATGTTAGGTGGTTTGATAGGTTCCAGAGGGAGGGCAAGGAGAGGTGGGGGTGAGGAAGGAGTAATGGGGTGAAGGAGGAAAAAGGTGGAGGTAGATGGTGGTTGGTAGAAGTTATCTGTGCATCAGAGGGGAAAGAAAATTACCTGGGCAGATGTTGAACAGAGGTGATGTTTTTCAGTTCAAATTCAAATCAAATTTAAGAGGAGACGGGTGTGGGGTTTTGTGTGACGGCGGTATGTGGGGAGGGGAAAGAAGGGAGTCATAGGAAGGCAGGAGGTTAGGGGAGAAGAGAGGAGTAGGAGCTGGACAGGTCACGTGGGCTAGGTGAGTGTATTGGGACAGGTAACAGGCAGAGTGGGGAGGGTTGACCTAGAGGGTAGTTGAAGCATCAGCATGGATCTACTAGGCCAGGGGGACGGAGAAGGAAGAGATTGCCATGGCGGGATAGTCCGTTGAGAAGCATTACTGGAGAGATGGGAGGATGAAGAGAGATGAAAGGGATTTCTTGAGAATTCAGGAAAAAAGGAGTGGTGGAGAGTGGGTAGGGTAGAAGAAAAGGGAGGGAATAAGGAGGAAAATTCACAGATTAACCTGGGAGATCAGGCTGTTGGAAAGATAGATTAAATAAGGGGGTGGTAGGCCTGGTGGGGGGGAGGAGATTACTTCGGAATTCCAGGATGGTGCAGAGGGGAAAAGGAGATTGCTGGCTATCGGTATGGTTGGTGTGTTGAGGGTAACTTCCCATTTGGAAGGGGGCAGAATGGGAGATGGGGAAGCAGGGGAGAGGAAGGGCAAAGGGTTGGCTAGGGGAGAGAGCAGAATATTGGAGTTCAGGAGGGTCGAGGAAGAGAGAGGGAGTAAAGGGAGGAGTTATTGGAGATTCAAGGGAGATCACAGTCCCAGGAATGGGGAGTAGGGATGGAAAGAGGTGTTCAAAAAGAGAGAGACAAGTGTCTTTAGCTTGAATCAAGACAGTACCATTGTTACAGAGTGTGTTAGTGAGTGAGCCATTGAAACAAGTAGAAGGAGCGATGTTTAGCTGTTCCCCTTGCAGGATAGAGAGGTGATGTTGAAGGAGTTATTGAAGCTGGAGGTCCAGGAAGGGATGTCATTAGTGAAGAAAATGAAGTCAGTTTTAAGCCTCCCATTGCGACCACTACGGACTTGGTCAACGAAGAGGGAATCAGGAAACTTTTCAAGGGTGTTATGTTTGAACCGTTTTGCTGAAGCTTTGGACAAATTGGGGGAATAAAGGATCTTGAAGCAGTGATGTCCAGTCTTAACTCAATTGATTGCCATAGTTGAAAAATGCAGAGGGAGAGGATGGTGGGGGCAGGAGGGAAGTGCCACCAGGGTAGCGACAGCAAGTAGAAGTACTAGGAGGAGATGGCACATAACTCTGGGGGACAATAATCAAGACATGTGAAAGGAGAGGAAAGGTATTGAAAACAACTTAGAAAGCACTGAGTCACCGGAAAAGCGGGTGTAGCAGACACAGGAAGAGGTAGGTTGAAGCAGCAGACCTCTGGAGGTGTAGGAGGAGACCTTTTCTAGTGTCAGAGGGCTAGTGTGGCTGAATCATTCAATAATGCACAGGGTTATCCAGGAGACCTAGCTATAAAATGCTTCAGCATTAACATCTAGGTAGGGGCTGGGTCAATTTTCCTACCAGTGAGTAACCCACAGATGTAGAGCGCAAAAGCCGTTATTAGCAGTGGGCGCAGAATAAGGCACTGGAGCTAGATGCCAGCAACTGCAAATTGAGTATGTTGAGAACAGGCAACATTCTGAGGCAACATACAAGGCTGTCAGAGTCCGATTCATATGGACTGCAGGGAGTGGTGCACTACCGCAGCAACTCCTCTCCAGGATGAGTGCAGCAGACGAAGGAGTAGAGATCCCAGCAATTCGGGAGACGTGACTCCTCAGCCCGAAGAAGGTGGGATCAGGGACTGAAACGTCAGCAGCCAGGTGCCCCGGCAGACTGTGTGCATGGGGGAGGGAGTCCGGAATTAGAAGTGGAATGAGAAGTGGAATAGACAGGATGAAAAGTGCAATTTGGAGTTTGCCAGGAGTGATAAAGGTCTCAGGTGGAAGTACTGACCAAGTCACTCCACACCAACTCCCCCGCTGGTAGGCTGGAGCCCCTTGCCTCAAATCAGAAGTGCTACACTGCTACCCCCTCTGCAACCTGGTGACAGTGGGGGAATCAGAACTAGGTCCCGGGCCTCACAGCCAGTGACTTCGTAACCCGGGGGAGGTGAATGGCTAGACTGCCAACCTCCCCCTCGCCAGCCTGACTCCTCAACACACTGGGACCAGACCCAGATCCCAGGCTAAGCAGCCCACGACCTTGCCCCAGGTGGGAGGTGTACATTCAGGCCTCTAACCTCATTGTCTCGCCTCAGACTCACTGGCAACAAGGTTCAAGGCTCCGAAACCATAAATCCACAAAATGTAGGGGGGGTCGCACCCGCCGCCTGATAGCTTCCA
This sequence comes from Lissotriton helveticus, assembly GCF_964261635.1. Lineage (NCBI taxonomy): Eukaryota > Metazoa > Chordata > Amphibia > Caudata > Salamandridae > Lissotriton > Lissotriton helveticus. The sequence continues at coordinate 1,598,826,253 of NC_136069.1, read as the reverse complement.
GGCTCGAGAACTGTGTCGGGGCGGGGACCGAGTCAGACCTTTCCTCCAATTATGCTGCTCAGCTGCCTGAGACAGACCAGTAAAGGTCTCCTGGTCCTCTGATTGGTTCGGACTGGGGGCTGATCAGCGATTCTCCAACCCACCTCGAGCAACACAGCCAGGATAGCAGGGCGGCTGGAGTCTAAACAGTTAATGAGGCATGCAATTTCCCTGTTCAATTCTTTCCTTGCTTAACCCTGGTATTTTCACAGGGTGGTAGGCCAAGGCACGCAGTGGATTTACAGCAATAGTGATTCTATTACAGGACCGGAGGCTTCAGATTATGCTTCTCATTTCTTTACTGCAATAAACTCAGCAGCCAATGAAAATGAAGATTTTCATAAATAACAGTGCAACAACTACACTTCCCATGATAACACATGAGCACGCCCCCATAGTCCATAAGAACCCCTTGCGTGCTCCCATCATCCTCTTTCTTTGCTGCTCACAGCAAGAGTTAAGTGCACCTATTTCTGGCCCCTTCACTTTGCTGTAGCATGGGGTTGTTTGTTTGTTATATCGTTATTTGAGCGATGATTATGTCTTTATGGTATTGTTTATTAACGGCACTGTTGTGTTCAGAGTAGTTACACAGTGAAATCATTGAATATTGTGGCTTACGTGCACTTTGTCCTTATTAAATTTGGCTGCTCGCGCTCTGACGCGCTCAGGGACTCGGGACCGGTGCCGCCTGCCGCACGCCGGCTCCCGACGCCTGTTGTCCCCCACGCGCTTCGAGCGCTTCAATTTGCGGTCTTTGACCGACAGGGAGCCGGTCGCTTCCCTCAGAAGAGCCCGTTACCGGCAGCGCTGCGCGCGCGTTGAGGCTTCCCTAGTACGCCCCTCGCGTACAGGCCGGGTGGCTCACGGCCGACGCGCGCGCCCAGACGCTGACCAAATTGGGCTTCTTTCTGGTTGGATTTGGTCGCGTTTGGGCGGCGCGCCTCGGCGCGCTCCCTTAGCATACCGAGGACGCCTTTTCACGCGTCCCACACACCGGCAGGCTCCCTGGCAGATCGCCTTTGAGATTGGACTTAAGGTTGTAAAATAAAAGGCCTTAGGAGTGAGCACACGCTCCAAGAATTATGTTGGCCAGGTCTCTGACCTAATTGAATACAGCATTGCTGAGGGGGTTTGGGAAAAGTTATGAGAGTGTCTGTGTGCAGTGGGCTGACCCCCCCCCATTATCCCTCCTGTGTAGGGCACAGCTAAGTTCTGTCCCTGTAGTGTTAGTATAAACAAGAAGATGGAAGAGTGGGCTCAAGACCCTGAGGAATACTATGGTGGTGAGGAGGAAGTTGGTGAGACTCAGCATGAGGCTGTTTTGGAGGACAACATTGTGGAAGCCCTAGATGCTTCAGTCCAGGCTTCAGTTAACAAGGCCATGGAAACCAAGGTTCCTCAAACAGTGCAACAAGCACTTGCGGTAGCCCTTCGGCCCATTAGGAAACAGTTAGAAGGGTTTGCCAAGAGGCATGGGTACGATAAACCAAAGAAAAGAAAGGAGCAAGCCCCTTCCACATCCGCTACTTCTCAGCCACAAGATCAGTGGCCGCATTCGCAATCTCTGGCATCTCTGCCTCCTTCAGGCGCGGCGGACCACGCTTATTCAGGTGGTAAGGCGAAAGGGAAACGCCCGATTCAGGTAGATACCGACACTACAACCACCAACACGGATACTGATACCGACACATCGGAGGAACCCCCTCCTCCAAAAAAGGCTAAGGTGGCTCCTAAAGCCGCAGAGGACAAGATTAAAACACCTTTCACATTTGATCCATCAGACATTGTGCACCCCCGGTCCTCGGACTGGATTCCGCCCCCGGCGGTGTCTGAGTATCTGCATGAAAACTTAAGAAAGAGCTTCTCTAGAGAAGTCCGTACTCGATTAAAATCTGAATGTCCCCGTCCGGAGGTGCCGGACAATGTGGCTGAGACCCCGGAAATAGATGCCAGCATGCTGACCTTCCTAAAGAAGTTCTCTAAGGACCCCAAACGTGGACTCGATCGAGCTTGGCGAGGATGCCAAAATAAGATGCTTGACGTTGTGGGCCCCTTGGCAAAGATACTCGAAATGGCTCAAAAGGCCAAAGAATGTGCGACTCCCGTCGATCCGGACATATTAGCTGGTTGGACTCAACGTGCAATCGGCCTCATAGGGAACGCTAATTGCGCAATTTCTGCTGAGAGACGCAGGTCCTTGCTCCTTCGAATGGACAGTAATCTAGCGGAGCTAGCTGAGGCAGAACCAGGCCCCCTGGCGGATGGTCATTTATTTGGTGACAGATTTGTCAAAGACGTATCCAAATATGTAGGAACTTTCACGGCTTTGGACAAAGCCCAGAGCGGAATCAAGCGTGCCCTTCATCAGGGTGTTTTCAATAAGGCCGGGCGAGGCGGGGGCCACTCGTCAGGCCGGGGCTACCAGCAAGGTTCCCAGAGAGGCGACTTTGGTCGCGGTAGAGGTGACTGGGACTCCACTCGGGGTGGGACCTTCTACCCGTCCCGCAGAGGCTTCAACAGAGGACGTTTCCAGTCGGGAAACAACAGATCTAACTTCAAGTCCCAGCAGAAAACAGGTGAGAGTCACAGATTTATCTCAGTTTCCTCTGGGGGGTCGTACACAGCACTGCCTCACGCAGTGGCAGGCTTTGACTCAGGATGCTTGGGTTCTACAGGCTGTACAGGGTTTTCACCTGGAATTCTATTCTCATCCGACGCAGGTGTATCCCCCCCTGTTCTCCATTTTTCCCGACAAGATCAGATTTTTATAGGAGAAGAGATTACAAGCTTGCTGCAGAAACACGCGATCACACGATGCACAAAAGCCCCTCGCGGTTTCTGCAGCAACGTCTTCATTGTTCAGAAGAAAGGAGGCGGAAACAGGTTGGTACTCAACCTCAGAGATTTCAACCAGTACCTTACTTACAACCATTTCAAAATGGAAGGTATTCATCTGTTAGCGGATTTGTTGCAGGAAAACGATTGGATGGTCCGGTTGGACCTCAAGGACGCTTACCTGTCCATTCCGATTTTTCCTCCACACCGCAGGTTCCTGCAGTTCCTATGGCACGACCAGTGGTACGAATATTCGGCTCTTCCTTTCGGGCTCTCCTCAGCTCCTTGGTGTTTCACCAAAGTGATGAAACCAGTGGTGGCTTACCTCAGGGAGAGAGGCGTCCGGCTGATTATTTATCTGGACGACATACTGATTCTGGCTCAGGATCAGTCCACGCTCCAGCAGCAATTGAACACAACGATATCGCTGCTTCAGAGCTTGGGGTTTGTGATAAATCAGGGGAAGTCGGTGATGGTACCGACACTAGTGATAGACTTCCTAGGGTTCACGATAGATTCCCAGAAAGCGCAACTGTGCCTTCCGCAGGCAAAGTTGAGAGACCTGGACAAACAGACGGTTACACTCAGGGCGATTGCCAGAGTAGTGGGAGTATTGGCATCGTCCATCCAAGCGATATTCCCGGGCCCTCTTCATTACAGGGCCCTTCAACGCCTGAAGATCAGACATCTTCAGAGAGGTCTGTCGTACACGGACTCAATCCCTCTGTCGGAGGAAGTCCGAACCGAGTTGCAGTGGTGGCTCGGACATGTGGAGGCATGGAACGGCAGGGCGATCTTCGGATCCCAACCAGAGGTAGTAATCGAATCAGACGCCAGCAGATGGGGCTGGGGCGCGCGCTGCGGAGATATCTCCACAGGCGGCAGATGGTCAACGCAAGAGCTAGAGCTGCACATAAATTGCTTAGAACTTCTAGCAGGTTCGTTTGCGATTCGAACGTTATCCCCGAAGCGGACATCATGCTGTATCCTACTGCGACTGGACAATGTGTCCGCAGTGAGGTACATCAACAAGTTGGGCGGCACGAGATCGTCCCTACTTGTTCAAATGGCCAAGGATTTCTGGCATTACTGCCTCCAGAATCAGATCTCCGTGATAGCGGAGTACATCCCGGGGCAATCCAACCAAGTGGCGGATTGGAATTCGAGGCATCTCAGGGATTACAGCGACTGGAAGCTGCTTCCCCAAGTCTTTCAATGGTTACAGGCGATCTGGGGTCCGTTTCGGACGGACCTCTTCGCCTCCAGGCTGACCTATCAGATTCCCAGGTTTTTCAGCTGGAGGCCGGATCCGATGGCAACTGCGACCGATGCTTTTCTCCAGGATTGGTCGCAGGGGGTCCAGTATGCTTTTCCACCGTTCTTGCTGATCCCCCGGGCAATGACGCAGGTGATCAGACAGCGGGCGGAAGTGGTCATGGTGACACCTTGGTGGACGTCTCAAGCTTGGTTCCCCAAGCTGTTGCAGTGGAGCTGCGATCATCCACGGTTGTTACCGGATTCAGAGTGGTTGTTGCAGGGTCCTCGTCAGGAGCAGCATCCTCTGCTGCTGGAGGGCAGACTGTCCCTGATGGCATGGAGGCTTTCAGGGAACAGTGGCATATGCCAGGAGTTTCGAGCAAAACTTCCAATTTCATCAAGCAGGCATGGGCACCATCTACCAGAAAGCGTTATTCCGCAGCCTGGAAGAACTGGGTGGATTGGTGCGTGGGAAGACAGGTGGATCCCGTGGGGGCAGAGCTACCCCAAGTGTTAAATTTTTTGGCAAACAAGGCGGCTAGTGGCCTAGCCTATCGTTCAGTTAACAATTTCCGTTCCGCCATCTCTGCAGGGCATGCCCAGATAGACAGTAAACCTGTGGGCATGCATCCGATGGTGTGTAAACTGTTAAAGGGAATTAGGGTGGCTAATCCACCGAAACCAAAATACACAGGTTTATGGGACGTTTCTCTGGTTCTTTCATTGTTCAATAGATGGCCAGATAATGCACTTCTGTCTAGGAAGCAATTATCTGCAAAATTAGCCATGTTACTTTGCTTATCGGCATGCCGGAGGTCATCGGACGTGAGAGCACTCGACGTTACAGGTAGAGTGTTTACCCCAGAGGGGTTTCTTTTACTATTACTGGTCGAACTAAAACAATGTCTAGACACATTGATTATAATGCATTTCCAGATAATGACAAAGTATGTGTTGTGAAATGTTTGAAGGCTTATGAGGATTGTACAAAGGCCTATAGGCCGCAAGGTTGTTCACAGTTATTGATTGCGGTGCAGAAACCGTTTAGACCTGTGGCAGCAGCCACAATTGCCAGATGGCTTCGCTTCATAATGAAGGAAGCGGGTATTGACACACAGATGTTCGGTGCTCATTCAGTGAGAGGCGCTATGGCGTCGAAGGCCTATGGTTTGGGATCTAGTATCCAGGATATCATGAAATGTGCAGATTGGTCTTCAGAGTCAACGTTTAAGACGTTTTATGACAAGCCGGTGGGAAATATTACTTCTGTGGTTTTCAGTGAGCGTTAAACTAGCATAATCTGAAGCCTCCGGTCCTGTAATAGAATCAAAAATTTGCTAGCATTCGCGCCAAGAATTTTCAATTCTATTAAGGACACGGAGGCGAGGATTATCCCACCCGGCTTAATCTTACAGTATATAAGCTTACCCACCCAATTATGCAGTGATTACGGTGGTATGTTTCTTTTCTTTCAGGATCAGATAAGAAATCTGATTGAGCGACGAAGGACGACAGGACGTTTGGCCTGAAACCTGGTTTCTTCCACGTTGGAGGAGTTATTCATTGTTCAAGTTTCTTGTTGGACTGCGTTTGCCTCAAAGAAAGAGGATGATGGGAGCACGCAAGGGGTTCTTATGGACTATGGGGGCGTGCCTATACTCATGTGTTATCATAGGAAGTGTAGTTGTTTCACTGTTATTTATGAAAATCTTCATTTTCATTGGCTGCTGTGTTTATTGCAGTAAAGAAATGAGAAGCATAATCCTCGCCTCCGTGTCCTTAATAGAATTGAAAATTCTTGGCGCGAATGCTAGCAAATTTTTGATCCTGGCCCTCAGGAGCTCACAGAGAGTGCTCCTCTTTGTTCGGCCATCTTGGACCCCAATCTATTGTGGGGGTGACTGCACAAAATTATTGTATTTATCGCTGTCCTGACGGAACTCGCTGCCGAGTGATGCTGCTTCCTGTGGCATTTGCTCCGCATTGAAAAGATGGAACAAACCAATGGTAAGTAAGGGTGGGTTTCAAGCCCTTTACTGTAAACAATACTCAGTGCAAACAAGCATTTGCAATGCAATAGGTCTAGCATTCACACAAATTTGAGCTATTGGCATAATAAATGACAATGCCTTTTAGTCATGTTTTGGGTTTTAAAACATAAATAAAAACCACTCTCATTTACAATACTAATAGCTTAAACTCTCGCGAATGAGAGACCTATTGCATTGCAATAAAGAGCCTTCTCTACCGCTTGTTAGCTTGTAAAAATCAGAGGAAGAGACCGGTCTACGACGTCTTCAAAGTAGTGAAAGTACTGCAGTGTAGAAGATGTGTAAGTGTTGTAAATTACACAGACACAAAGTGTGAAGTGAGAGTTACATATGATCTGAGCTATAAACACTAACAAAGTGGTCCAAAACCTTTCGCTCTGTGATTACACTGTCGCTGCTGAGGACGAAGAGCTGGAGGGGGGGGGCTATTTCCTGCCTTCTCCATGGTGTGCAGTGTGGCATTGCGTAATCTCATTGCTATCTTTTATTATTATTATTATTTATGTATGGGGCACGAATCATCCCCAGAGGGATCTCTCAGATCCCGGGATGCAGACAGCGCTGTACAGAGTCAGTACACTTAAAATAGCCATGTTTTTAATTTTTTCTCAAAGGCCGTGAATGTGGGACAGATCCGCAGATCTTCTGGTAGTGCGTTCCAATACTTGGGGGCAACATGAGAGAAAGCACGTCCCCCTCATCCTAGCCTTTTTGATTCTAGGGATTTGGAGAAACCTATGGCCGCTAGATCTTAGCTGACGGGTTGGGGTGTACCATATTAGTTTTCTCCTTAGATAGTCTGGTCCTAGACCGACAAACGCTTTAAAAACTAGACAAAGGAGCTTAAAGACTGCTCTTTTCCTCATTGGTAACCAATGCAGCTCATTTAATAATGGGGAAGAGGGGGTGCGTATAGGTTTATTGAGAGCTAGGCGAGACGCCGTGTTTTGTACGACTTGCAATTTGGAGAATAGGGGCCAGATGTAGGTAGGAATCATTTACCGATTTTTAATTACCGAATCATACCGATTCGGTAATTAAAAATCGGTAAATAAGAAGGGGGGGTATGTAGGAACATCCAGATGTTCCATTTACCGAATCGGTAAATATCTGTATTTACCGATTCGGTAAATACTGACCGGTAATGCTCCATTCATTCCTATGGGCTTTGCAGCCCATAGGAATGAATGGGGCATTACCGGTCGGTATTTACCGAATCGGTAAATACAGATTTTGCCAAGGGTGCAGGGGGTGTCACTTTGACACCCTCTAGCACCCCCAAAAAAGGTTCGGGGGCCATGTGGCAGGCATACCTGCCCTATGGGCAGGTCTGCCTGTCATATGGCACAGGTGTGCATGCACACATGTGCATGCACACCTGAATCGGTATTTTACCATCAAATATATTTGATGGTAAAATACAGATTCGGTAAGGGTTGTGGGACTCAGAAGAGTCCCACCTACATATCAAAAATATCGAATAGGTATAACTACCGATTCGGTATTTTACAGAATCGGTAAATTTACCGATCGGTAAATTTACCGATTCTGTAAAATATTTGGCCCTACATACCATTTTGTAAATACCGGTCGGTAACGGCCGAAAATACCGATTTTCGGCCGTTACCGACTGACCTACATCCGGCCCCAGATCTTTTCTCATCCCTACCAGCAAGACATTTCCATAGTCAAGCCTGCTGACTAAAAGTGCCTGTAACAGAACTTTTCTGGTAGAAAGCGGGATCCAGGGGAAAATCTTCTTTAGCATGCGAATAAATCCAAAACATTTACCAGCTAGAGATTTCACATGCTCCTCCATAGATGGTCTAGAGTCGATTAGCACACCCAGATTTTGTACCCAATTTTTAGGGCAAGGAGCTTCTCCTAGTTCCTTCGGCCACCAATCCTTGGTCCATATCTGCTCGTCTTTCCCGAACAGTAGGATCTCGGTTTTATTTGAGTTCAATTGCAGAAAGTTTTGTTTCATCCAATTTTTGTCATGCATAGCTCAAATCTGCCTCTGGTCCCTCCTGAATCCTTCTCTATCAGGACAATAATCTGCATGTCGTCGGCATAAGATGGTATGAAACCCGCATGATTTGATAACGGAGGCCAAAGACTACACATAGATATTGAACAGTGTAGGACTCAATACAGAGCCCTGAGGAACTCCCTTTTCCACAGTTGCAGTCCTGGACACGAAAGTGTCCAGTTGTACACATTGAGATCTTTCCGAGAGAAAGCTCTGCATCCAGTCCAACGCCCTCCCCATGACACCAATCTCCCGCAGTTTCTCTAATAGGATCCTGTGAGAGATGGTGTCAAAGGCCACCGATAGATCTAAAAGGACTAGCATTGTGGGGCCTAATTAAAAATACTCCTGCTGTAGTAGGGCCCTGGCTTCACCTCCTGGTGCAGGGCAGGCTGCGCTTTATGGCAGGCATGGAGGGAGGGATGGTCTTGACTGCAGCTCAGGCCTCGTACAGTGCCTCTGCTATTACTAGTGAGCGAGAGGCGCTGAGGTGGTGGTATTGATCTTGATGGTGGTAATATTGGTGATGGTGGTATTGGGGGTGGTGGTATTTGTGGTTTTGGTGGTGGTGGTATTGGTGTAGATGGTATTGGTGATATTGGTGGTGGTGGCTTTAATATTGGTATTGGTGGTGGCATTGATGGTGGTGGTGGCATTGGTGATGGTATTGTGGTGGCGGTGGTATTGGTGGTGTTGGAGTCATTAGTGGTGGTGGTGGTATTGGTGGTGGTATTGTTGGTGGGGGTATTGGTGGTGGGGGTATTAGTGGTAATGGTGGTATTGGTGGTGGTATTGGTGCTGGTGGTATTGGTGGTGGGGTATTATGGGGGGTGGTGGTGGTATTGCTGCTGCTGGTGGTGGTATCGGTGGTATTGGTGGTGGTATTGGTATTGGTGGTGGTTGTATTGGTGGTGGTGGTGGCATTGATGGTAGTGGTGATATTGGTGGTGGTGGTATTCGTGGTGGTGGTATTGGTGGTGGTGATATTGGTGGTTGTGGTGGTATTAGTGGTGATATTGGTGGTGGTTGTATTGGTGGTGTTGGTGGTATTGGTGGTGATGGTGGTTTTGGTGGTGGTGGTGGCTTTGGTATTTGTGGTGGTGGTAGTTTTGGTGGTGTTATTGGTGGTAATAGTGGTGGTGGTATTGGTGGTGGTGGTATTGGCATTGGTGGTGGTGGTATTGGTGCTGTTGGTATTGGTGGTGCTGGTGGCATTGGTGGTATTGATGGTGGTGGTGGCATTGGTGGTGGTGATATTGGTGGTGGTATTGGTGGTGGTGGTGTTGATGGTGGTGTGGGAGGTATTGGTGGTGTGGGTGGTATTGGTGGTGGTGGTGGTGGTATTGGTGGTGGTAGTATTGGTGGTGGTATTGGTGGTGGTATTGTTGGTGGTATTGGTGATGGTCGAACTGGTGGTGGTGGTATTGGTGGTGGTATTGGTTGTGGTGGTATTGGTGGTGGTGGTGATATTGGTGTTGGTGGTATTGGAGGTGGTGGTGGTGGTATTGGTGGTGGTGGTATTGGTGGTGGTATTGGTGGTAGTGGTATTGGTGGTGGTGGTACTGGTGGTGGTATTGGTGGTATTGGTGTTAGTGGTATTGGTGGTGGTGGTATTGGTGGTGGTATTGGTGGTGTTAGTATTGGTGGTGGTGGTATTGGTGAGATTGGTGGTGGTGGTATTATTGGTGGTGATATTGGTGGTGGTGGTATTGGTGGTGGCATTTGTGGTGGTGGTGGTATTAGTGGGGGTATTGGTGGTGGTATTAGTGGTGGTGGTATTGGTGGTGGTGATATTAGTGGTGGTGTTGGCATTGGCGGTATTGGTGGTGGTATTGGTGGGGGTGGTATTGGTATTGGTATTGGCGGTGGTGGTGGTATTGGTGGTGTTGGTGTTGGTATTGGCGATGATGGTATTGATGGTGGTGGTATTGGTGGTGGTGTTGGTGGGATTGGTGGTGGTGGAGGTGTGGCATTGATGGTGGTGGTAGAATTGGTGGTGGTACTTGTGGTGGTGGTATTGGTGGTTGTGGTATTGGTATTGGTGGTGGTGGTATTGGAGGTGATATTGGTGGTGTTGGTGGTGGTGCTGGTATTGGTGGGGGTGGTATTGGTGGTGGTGGTGATATTGGTGGTGGTATTGCAGTGGTGGTGGTGGTATTGGTGAAGGTCGTGGTATGGATGTTGGTGGCATTGGTGGTGGTGGTGGTATTGGTGGTGGTGGTATTTGTGGTGGTGATAATGTTAATAAAATAGGTTTTTGAAAACAACCCGTCAGGTGGCTTTAATACAGATGAATGTAACACAAATGTGCAGCTGGCAGCTTCAGCCCATTAGCACAGGATTATGTGCTTCCTGGAATTCACATGACTTAATTCGCTAATCATTTCTAAATCCATTTTACTTTGGGGGTTGAAACAGACATGAGATGATGCCCAGTTAAAGTGATTGAAAGCAGGCGCCCATGTTACGTAGGTGGCCGTGCTGCTCAGAAAAACACGAGTGGTTTCAGCTGAAGCAGCGCATGTCCAGCCTGCAGTAAGAGAAACTCAATAAAGTAAATAGTGCTTACCGATTAATAACAGGTCCCCTGTAACAGCCGAAGTAAAGGGGCCTGCCGGCGTGGGAGGGTACAAATGAAGATAAGGCCATACTAAGGAGTGACTAACAAACCTATTAACAAATCCGGAGCCAGCATTTACGAAAGACAATGACACAAGCCAATGAAAAATATTCGAGGAGAGTGGGCGTGACTTCTCTCCCTTACTCTAATACAGCAGTCTCGCAGAGCTAGCAGTGCATGCATGCTGCCCGTAGGCTCGATGTAACTGGACCTTTCAGCCGCATTCAGCATCCACACTCTGCCTTTTCTCCACGTAGGCTGCTACATTGAGAAAATGGCCTCCCCATTAGACCCTGGCTGGTCGGCGTCCTGACCAATCACAATGCTACTTGAGCAGCGTTGTGATTGGTTTAGGGGAGGGAGGGAGCCTGGCTGCCTGCTTCTGCTTCCTGTTCCTGGAGAGCAGAAAAGATGTGGGACCATGGGACCAGGCTGTTAGAAAAGTAAGTTTAATTATCTATATTTAAAAAAAAATGAAATTACCCCCCCCCCCTGAGTGATCACCCCTCCCAGCGTGACCCCCCCCCAATGACCCCGCGACCCCCCCACCTGCGAGTTGTGCCGGCCGCAACTGGTTGTCAGAGCTGTATTTGGTGCATGTTGCTTTAGTCTATCAATCAATCAATCAGAGTACTTGTAAAGCAAGCTACTTACCCGCGAGGGTCTCAAGGCGCTGAGGGGAGGGGGGGTGCTGCTACTGTTCGAAGACCCAGGTCTTCAGGAGTCTTGTGAAGGTGAGTAGGTCTTGGGTCTGCCGTATGTGGGGAGGGAGGGTGTTCCAGGTCTTGGTGGCGAGGTAGGAGAAGGATCTGCCGCCGGAGGTCATACGTTGGATGCGGGGCACAGCGGCGAGGGCGAGACTGGCAGAGCGGAGCTGGCGGGTGGGGGTTTGGAAGCTGAGTCTGATGTTTAGGTAGGCTGGTCCGGTGTTGTGGAGTGTCTTGTGTGCGTGGGTGAGAAGCTTGAAGATGATTCTCTTGTTGACGGGGAGCCAGTGTAGGTCTCTCAGATGGGGGGTGATGTGGCTGCAGCAGGGGACGTTGACGATCAATCGGGCGGAGGCGTTGTGTATGCGTTGTAGTCGTCCAAGGTGTTTGGCAGGGATTCCTGCGTAGAGTGCGTTGCCGTAGTCCAGTCTGCTGCTGACGAGGGCATGTGTCACCGTTCTTCTTGGTCGAGATCCACTTGTAGATACTGCGGAGCATGCGGAGGGTGTTGTAGCAGGAGGAGGAGACGGTGTTGACCTATTTAGACAAGGTGTCGGGCCAATTGCATGTTAACGATTTTCTCGATTACCTTTGCCAGGAACGGGAGCAGGGAGATGGGCCGGAAGTTCTTGAGGTCCTTGGGGTCCGCTTTGGGCTTCTTGAGGAGGGCATTGATTTTGGCGGGCTTCCAGCTTTCCGGGAATGTCGCTGTTTCGAAGGAGATGTTGATGACCTTCCGAAGTTGGGGTGCGATGGCTGCATCTGCTCTCGATGTGGTGTGTGCATGGGTCTGACGGAGATCCTGAGTGGATGGAGTTCATGACCTTGCGTGTCTTGTCGTAGTTGATGTTGGACCAGAAGGTCAGACGGTTGGCGCTGGTGGTGTTCACAGGGGAGGTGGCGTCTGGCGTAGTCGGGGTGGACGTGGTGTTGAAGCTGTCGCGGATGTCAGTGATCTTGCGGTGGAAGAAGATGGCTAGTGAGTCGCACAGTTCTTTAGTGAAAATAACTCCTACTTTAAGAGGCTAGAGATATAGGGGGTCTATTTACCAAGGTCATTTTTTAAGTTTAGATTTACCCACTTGTAAGGTTACGACTGTACTGTTGCTCAAATATGAATTTACCTTGAAAAGACAAGAGGCTTTCGGCAAAACAGAAACAATTGGTTTACTTAAACACTACAGCCAGGAGTACAGTTACAGAAACGGGTCTGAGGACTGACTCAAAGTACAATCAATTTCAGTGAGTGTATATATATGTTTTAGGTATCATAAAAATACTTCAGTCGATGCTTGTTTGGTAACAGAATGCAGGCCTTGTCTGTGGAGTCATAAATAAGACCTCTGATAACAAATGCAGGTGGGCCCAGACCTTGTGTGGACACTATGTGGGCTAGTGGGCAATGTCCAGATGTCTAGTATGAGGGGTGCGTGCTCACAGTGTGTGCTGTGTCCTCATTGGCTGTGTGTTCCTAACTTCATGTGGCATCTGGCTTCATGATGTTTTGGAAATGCATGCATCCCTCTGTCCAAGTGTGCTTTATTGGAGTCTTTATCCCTGGACCATTGTGGTGTCACTGCACTTGCCTGGCGATGGATCTGAGTTACTTGTTCGTATGCTTGTCTGCCTGCTATGTGCCACCCCACCTGTTTGCTGTCAATCAGTTACCTTGGGCCTAGACTGCAGAGCCTGCCTGACCACATATTTCAGAGATGGGGTAATGGTGAGTTCATGACGGACGAATTTGACAATTCTGATGCGATTTCATTCGTATGTGCGAGTGTATCATTATAAGTGTTCGACCTGACATCTTCTGGCAACTTTCCCCAGTCTTTTTGCTTTCTGACCTCTAGTTTTGATGGTATGCTGGACTTTATTTTTGCTGATTGAGTGTCTCTGCACACTTTCTAACTGCTATTCAGTGCTAATGTGCAACTGCTCTTACTGTAACTTGTGTTATGATTGGTTTTCCATGATTTGCATATTTGATCTACTAGTAAGTTCCTAGTACAGTGCACTGTTTGTGCCCAGCACCTGTAAATCAAATGCTAATAGTGGGCCTGTAGCACTGGTCATGCCACCCACATAAGTAGCCTTTCAAAGGTGTCTCAGATCTACCACTGCAGTGTCCGCACACAGGTTTAAATGCCATGTCGACGTGGCAAGTGCGCCCACTTGTCAGGCTCTAGCCTGCCTTTTTCTTACATGTAAGTCACCTCTAAGGTAGGCCCAATGGTAGGATGCAATGTATGGGAAAGGTAGGACATGTAGCGGTATGTTTTACATGTTCTCATAGTGAAATACTGTGCAAGTCATTATTCACTATTGAAAGGCTAATTCTTCCGAAGACTATCATTGGAGCTGCCTTGTATTGTAATTGCATTGATATATTGCTTACTACCCCTGATGAGGTAACGTCTTACAGGTGCACTTTCAATTATAAAGTGATAGAGATTTGGAGTTTAGGGTCCCTGAACTCAGCATTTAAAAATAAATTTTTGGGTGAAGTTGGTTTTTAAATTGAGTGTTTGAAAATGCCATTTTTCGAGGACAGCAAGTAAACAAGGAACGTTTGGATTGGCATTCATGTTGTTACGCATGAACGTTACTGAAAGCAACAATGTCAGCTGGTTGAAGGGACATTTCAATTCTGTTTAATTCTTGTGACTTGCAATACATAATGTGTATTCTGTATTTTCATGTTACACATTGATCACAGTTCATGAATATGTTTAAATGTAAAAGCCTCAGTTTGGTTTTGGTGAAGGAGGGATAATTATGAGGCTGGGCACGATCAGGTGAGTAGATTTAATAAAGGTTCGGTTAGTGGTATTATTTTTCTCATTCCTATTACCGTTTTTTTATTTGGGGTTAAATTGGGATATTTGAGGATAGCGTTACTTTCTCCTTTAAGATCCGGAGGTTTAAGAGCAATGGGTCACAAGGTCAGGGTCACTCCTTTATATGGGGCTCACGTGGGAGAGCAAAGAGGAAAACAGACATTTTACTGCACTTTTGCAAGAACATGGAGAATTATCAGGCTGCCGGCCGTGGTTCTTAAGGTAGTTTTGTAGTAAACATATACTCCTCGCAACATGGCCACCTTTGGTCATTAGACCTTTCTCTATATTCACACCTCTTAAGCCTCCCAGTATACCTATGTGCATTCTACTTTGTATTTGAAGGTTCCACACTTGTCAGTTGATGGTCTGGTCAGCTGGCGAGGTGTACTGCTCTGCTGTATCTTAATAAACCTGTCCTGTAACTTATCCAGAAGTATCCTGTGAGCCATCTACCTTTATTTACAACAATTTGGCAACGATTTAAGCTGACCAGACTAGAGAAGAAGACCAAAAAGAACAGCCCAGCACGAGCAACACCTCCTACCAAGAACCTTTGACTATGTGCCATCTTACTGCTGCAATAAACAAGAATACTAGCAACTAGTAACGCGAGTAACATAAGAAAACTTGGATAAATGAAACAAAAATTATCCAGAAACCTGTCAAATGCCAGACGATAGGAAGAAACCAACCGTGGAAGAATTTAAACAATACAAAAAAGAAATAAAATCAGACGCAAGTATTATTCATCTGCCGCCAAGAATGTGTGAGCAAAAGCAATTAGTATCCTGAGCCTCCTAACAAAGATAAGAGGACATCTCTCACTAGTGTTCCCCATCTCCTGCCAGCAACTTTAATAGGAAAACCGTGTAACTGGAGAACAATCTGAAGTACCTTTCAAGCCCTTATCTCAGCTGATGACAAAACGTGATAAAGGAAAAGGAGAATCAATCGCAAGTACCTGTCTATTAGCCAGTTGCCAGATGATGTTTTCTTATACTCCTCGCAACATGGCCACCTTTGGTCATTAGACCTTTCTCTATGTTCACACCTCTTAAGCCTCCCAGTATACCTATGTGCATTCTACTTTGTATTTGAAGGTTCCACACTTGTCAGTTGATGGTCTGGTCAGCTGGCGAGGTGTACTGCTCTGCTGTATCTTAATAAACCTGTCCTGTAACTTATCCAGAAGTATTCTGTGATCCATCTACCTTTATTTACAGCAAGTTTCTTGGCTTCTATTTGAATAAACGGGCGGGTTATCAGCAGGAATAGGGTTGCAAGCAGGGAGTTAAGGTGAAGTTTGGGCAGTTTGTTGAGCATCGCAGGTGTTAAGGGTTGGAGCGCTTTCTCTATGAGGTTTGTTGCACATATTAACGCATTGTATCTTTGGGATTTTTTTCTAGGGTATTGGTTAAGCAAACATGGGGGCGTATTTCTTTGTCTTTATAAGCATGTTTAATGGGGGGTGTAGTGAGATTATGGAAGGTTGAATCACTGGGGGTTGTAGGGATGTATTCACATTCACTTTGATTTACATTTTTATGGCACTGTTAGTTCGCATTTAGCAGCTGGTTTAGATGTCCTTTTTAAATTTTTCAGTTAGCCCTGATGAAGGGCCTTCTCGGCCCAAAATGCATTGGGTGGAAATTACATGAGTCTACTTTGTATGTATGGTTTACCACGTGTCACTGTTGAAAGCCCGGATGGGCGTGCAGAAGACATTTGAAAATGTAAAATAAAGAACCATGTTGGAATCATGCTGTCCTCGCTGTGAGTGAAAATTTTGGATTAACTGTGGAAACAAAAAATGATGACAAGCATACTGGTTTACTTTTTGGATACAAATTGGATTAAAATTGGAGTATAACATTAGCAGCAGTTTACAGTGAGGATAAAATCCTTCATTTAGCAGTGCGACTGATGGGGGCGTAAATTATGCGCCCAACTGGAGCTTTAACACTTTTAGAAAGTGGGCATTTTTTTGCTTAACCATCCTGTGCCTCTGCCTGCCTGTGGAATCAACGTCCGGTTTTAGATTGACACAGGCTTGCATGTGCATTCACTCGAGACACTCACACAAAGGGAGCAGAGGTGTGCACTGCATATGTTGATGTGCCATTACGGGTTAGAGTGGTGGGAAGAGTTGTCACTGACACCTAAATAGGCTGTGGCTGCTCTGTACAATGCTGTCTCCACCTCCTGGAGGTAAGCTGGACCATGGAGGACAGAACTGGTTTTACTGAGCAAGGGGGACTTTCTGCCAAAGACGTCAAAGAGAAAAGTAGTATAAATATGGGGGCCCTCACCCCAGAACTTTACAACTCTTTTGGACTATGGAACCTGCCATGAAGAAAAGCTGGAGAAGCAGTGAGGAGAAATTACCACTTTGCTGTGTTGGCCTGCAGTGGCTGCATCTGTCTTGGGCAGTGACGGGACTGGACTGAACTTTCACTTGACATAGAGCTTGCCTCCTGTTAGAAGTCTCAGGAACATCAAAGATGTCAGGTTCATCTGCCAACAGCACTGGGAACTGTGTGTTTTGTGCTGCAACAGAAGAAAAACAAGTACAAGGCCGTCAACTGCCAGCTCCATGACCCTGAAGGCACCGCCTGGAGTTCGGCCCGATCCACAACACAAACCTGGTTTCACTGATGCTACCAGCTGACGCTGTTATCAAGCCGCTGCTTGCACCGTGACCTGTGGGCACCACACCTCACATCACCTTGCTTCACACCACCACCCTATTCTCACTGATGATGATGCTCCATGCCAACATTGACGGTGCTACCTGCACCGTGGCCTCTGGACACCGCTGTGAGGTACATGAAGCATTGCCCCCTCCACACTGCAGCCTTGGTCCCCCAACGTCGGCATCATCGACTCCAGGATCAGCAACCAACCTTGAGTCTACTGACAACAGCAGTTCAGCAACGACGATGCCACTGCCTGCACGTTCTGTGGACACCGCACGTCGCATCGCCCCACCATCAACCCTGAAGCTCTTGACTTCAACCTCACAGAGTTCGATCTGCAATGCGTGTGACTTCAAGGGCCCAATGACTCCAGCACCAAGCTCCGGAAGTGGCACCGATAAGGCCGCCTTCTCGACGCTCATCGCAAGGTCTACGACGCCCTGCATTTCCAAGGTATTATTTGTTGGTCTTCCAGACACTGTAGCTGTCCAGCGACTTGGCGGTCACCCTGAACTTTTCGATTTGTTTGTTCACGACGCCGCGATAGCCCCAGACGGAGCTATCAACTTCAAGGAACTGTCTTTTAAGTCTATTTTTTTTTTTTGCAGAGTTTTAAATAGCGCGAACTAGACCCGAACCGAATCAGGTATCAGAGCGCTTTACATAGCACCAGTTACGTTACATGAGGACGGACACACATTCTTTTTAGGCACGGGGAGATTAAGTGATTTGCCCAGAATCACAGGAGGTTTTGGCGTCGTTACCGAGACTCGAACCCAGATCCCCAGGTCCGAGGTCGAGCGCCCTAGCCGTTAGGCCAACTCCTCTCCCCAATTCTTGCAATATTTATATCTTCACTACTGTATGTTGGATTTGTAACATTTTGGTCTTGTACACAAAAATATTGCCTATTTTTCTAAAACTGATGCGGTGTACTTGTGTAGTGTTTTCACTGTAATACTGTGTTTTATGTGCAAACGCTTTACACATTGCCTCTGAGATAAGCCTGACTGCTCGGGCCAAACTACCAAGGGGGAGAGAAGTGGTTATTTTAAGACTTCTATAGGATGGTCGAATATGTATTTGTCTTTAGGTTTTTGCCAAGTGCTGTACTACCGGAAGGCATCATTGTCCTAAGAGGTAAAAAAATGTGCTACTCTTAACAAGATAAAGCAAGGCCTTTTGTGCTTTAGGAAAGTTCAGAAACTTGGTCTTAATCCAGTGGGTGGTTGTCATCACTGAGAAGGCCCAGCCACCTAGCACAGCTAGCCTCACCTTTGAGATTTGAAGGATACAGTGATTTTATGACTTGAGAGCCCGAGGGTGGTGGTACCTGGTAATCTGAGGGGAGCGAGCAACAAACATTTAAGGTTTTATGTACCAAACATAAGGGGTTTGAAAATCACTCATTGCTTAAGACGGAGCTAGTGGAGTGAAGATAGGGCCGGAGTCGCATGGTCCTGTCTGGCCAAACCTAACAACAGTCTGGCCCCAGAGGTTTGGCCCAGCTGCACAGAATGAAGGCAACAATCTTTAAGACAGAGATACCGAGCACTTGCGGAGAGCTCTAGCCCTAGACTGAGGAGGTGCTGGGGTTGCCTAAGATTTCACAGCTAGCCTCACCTTTGAGATTTGAAGGATACAGTGATTTTATGAGTTGAGAGCCCGAGGGTGGTGGTACCTGGTAATCTGAGGGGAGCGAGCAACAAACATGTAAGGTTTTATGTACCAAGCATAAGGGGTTTGAAAATCACTCATTGCTTAAGAGGGAGCTAGTGGAGTGAAGATAGGGCCGGAGTCGCATGGTCCTGTCTGGCCAAACCTAACAACAGTCTGGCCCAGAGGTTTGGACCAGCTGCACAGAATGAAGGCAACAATCTTTAAGACAGAGATACCGAGCACTTGCGGGGAGCTCTAGCCCTAGACTGAGGAGGTGCTGGGATTGCCTAAGATTGCTGGCCTGTTGGATTTTCATGCCTGGATTTAACAGTTTGTTGTTCGTTAGGGGACCCTTCGTCTCCCTCAACTGGCGGGTTGGTGAACCCTAATGCGAGGATCGCTGGCATCGGGTGAAAGCTCCTCCATACTTGCATGTGGCAGTGGAGGTGCGGACTCTTTGCTTATTGTCTGTGGGATGGGCTTGTCGGTCTGGGTCTCCTCGAAGATGGCCCACAGCTCTAATAGTGACACTCTTCTGTCGTTTTTCTGTCCTGTATATTTGGTCCGTATGTGTTTCCTCATATGTTCGATTATGTTGGTGTCAAAGGTTCCCTCCTTTGGCAAGGGGATAATGTGTACCTATACAAAAAGAGATCTGGGCCTAAATCCATCGTTTTTTTGCACTCCACACCACCCCAGTTCAGACTTGGCTACATGCAAATCAGCCTTGACCCAGTGCCTCATGAGAACAGTCCAGCCCGAACTGCCAAGCCATGTCTTTCCTGGACCGGAATCAAGCATCCTAGGACCGGTTTCTGGCTATCAGCCGTCTTCAGCCAGGATAGCTTGACTCCAGTGGTGTGGAGAGCATGGGACTCACGTCTGAGCATACCCATCCCACTCGGGATGACAAATTCAAAAATAATAGTTTTGCACAGCTTTGTTCGTCATAAGTTGGTAGGGTATGCTCAGACGTGAGTCCCTTGCTCACTTTGCCACTGGATTCAAGCAAGCCTGGCTGAAGATGGCTGTAATACCAGAAACCGGTCCTAGGAAGCTTGCATCCGGTCCAGGGAAGGCATGGCTTGGCAGTTCAGGCTGGACTATTCCCATGAGGCACAGGGTCAGACTGATTTGCATATGGCCATGTGTGAACTGGGGTGGCAGAGTGGGCTAAAGAACGGTGATGGATTAAACCCAGATCAGTTGACTGGGTGTGAGTGTTTGATTGGTTCAGATGCTCCGTCCATCACCACCCCCTTTTGTAACGCTTTGTTCGCCATAAGTTGGCAGGGTATGCTCAGACGTGAGTCCCTTGCTCACTTTGCCACTGGATTCAAGCAAGCCTGGCTGAAGACGGCTGTAATGCCAGAAACTGGTCCTAGGAAGCTTGAATCCGGTCCAGGGAAGGCATGGCCTGGCAGTTCGGGCTGGACTGTTCCCATGAGGCACAGGGTCAGACTGATTTGCATATGGCCATGTCTGAACTGGGGTGGCAGAGTGGGCTAAAGAACGGTGACGGATTAAACCCAGATCTGTTGACTGGGTGTAAGTGTTTGATTGGTTTAGATGCTCCGTCCATCACCACCCCCTTTTGTACCCCTTAGTGTGTGCATGCCATTCATGGCAATACTTGTTGAGTGTTTTAGTCTGTGTAGGAAACCTGGTTTGCATATGTTTTAGTGGCAACTCCATAAGGATTTGGGAACTTTTTAAGGGACAGATACACCCTAGTTTTTCTGTTGTTTAGGTACTTTTTTAAGTTCTACTGAGGTCGAAGGGAAATATTATACACAGGGATTGCTAGGTCTGAATACTTACTATGAGCACAATGGTATTTACAGATGCATTGATACAAACATTTCAAATGCATATGAATGAATGGTCACAACCTGGAAGAAAGTGAGTGCATTTGTTAAAACATCATGGGGGCGTGGCCAAGATGGCGATCAGGTGAGACGTGTTTCATTCGTCTCCCCAATCCCATGGCTCGCCGGGCCATCATTAGCCGGGAAAACTGCCTGAAACCCCTTACGTAGCTGTGGGAAGGAGGCGAAAGAGCAGTGAGTGACTTTCGAGGACAAGAGACCCTTTGGAGGCGGTGAAGTGGCTGAGGAATCGGAAGAGTCTGCGCCTGGTTAAGATGGCGGCCAGGGTCTCCGAGTGACGGAGGAGGGTGCAGGATGCCACGGCAGTGAGGCGGATACCATACACACGGGCACACTGCTTTGGGGCTTGGACTTCGACAATAGGCACAGTGCTGTGATTTATACCTGAGGCCCAATTGCGGGTGCCACCCGCCCACACATTTCAGTTGGGCGGAGCTGCACCTCCTGAGCTCCGAAGTGAAGACATTCCCGACCCCCAACAGTACCAGTAAGCTGGAAAGCTGAGGAACCCAGTGCAGCAATGCGGGAGAGGCTGGGAGCGCCGAGGAGCAGCCCTGGGTGGGGTTCCCAATAGACAGAGCAGAGCGAGGAGTAAGGCCCAAACCCCGATATTGTCTGCACACGTCAGCGGGGCAGAGCCTACCAACCTCAGCCCAGCATGAGGACAGCCCAGTCCTAAGACAGAGTTAACATGTGGAGCAGAGGTAAGGGGACTGAGCGGAGGCCTGCCAGCGGTTACCTGGACCCCGAACATCGGGAAAGGCGATCTGGAAGGGCCCTCACGAGACAGCGAAGAATATTGCAAGGGGCCCAGACCAGATAGAACAGCTAGCCTCAAACAGGTTCACGAGAGACGAGGGACCCAGTGTACCTGGCTGCTGAGCTTCAAGGGCTGGACATTGAAGACAACATGTGGAGGTCGGGGGAGATATATCGATCACTGAGGATCCCTGAGCAGCACTGCCAACATGAAGGAGCAAGGAGAGACGGATGAGGCATTGTAAAGTAATGGATGAGGCAGGGGCTCATAACTACCAGTGGTGATAACATAGGCGAGAATACAACGGAGATCGGGGGAAGCAAATTAAAACACATAGGGAGATAAGTGACTGCAAGAGTGAGTTCCGAAATGAAAACTCGAATGCGAGGAAGTAGCTTGAATAGCTACTAGGAGGCGGTGAGCCTCGATCTGTCACCCAATGCAGAAGAAATAGACCAGGGTAGATTTCCCGGGCTATATCCCTGAAACAAAGTCAGTCCAAAAGAGGGAAAATGATATAGCATACTGAATAAAACAAAAGGCGACTGGGACAGCCGGACAACCGCGAGCATGTCTACGGTAAGGGGGAAAAAAGACCGTAACCTCAAAGACATGCTGACAAAGCTTCCCTCACAAGCCAATGTGGAAGGACACACGTCCATCAGCCCGCCAGCGAGGCAGGAACCCGAATCTAACAAGGCACCGGTTACTCGGGCTTTTCTAGAGACGTTATTTAATACCCTATGCGAGGATATACAAGCTGTGAAAAGCGACGTAGCACTGGAGCAGAAAGAAGTGAGGAGAGATGTAGATGCTGTGGGCAAAAGAGTAGAAGAAATGGAGGAACAAAATCAAGCTTGAGAGGAGGAGGTGGAACAACTACAACAAGAGGTGAAATGGCTCAAAGCACAACAAATCGACTTACAAGCACACACAGAAGATTTAGAAAACAGGTTGTGCCAGAATAACTTTCGCATTATGGGGGTCCCATCCAGAGAAGAGGGAGCGAACATCACTCAATATTTGCAAGGCCTGTTTCGATACATCCTAGAGGTCCCCCAGGACTTTGAAATCATCAAGCACATAGGGTGGGACTACAGCGAAGAGCACAAGCGCCTCCCTCTGATATTTTATCCTATCTGCTGGATTTCCAGTTGAAAAAATGATTCTCGTCAAGGCACGAGACAAGCAACCTCTTAAATATAGGGACCGCCCTATTGCATTGTCTCAAGATCTCGCCGCAATAACTCTGCAGAAAAGGAGAGCATTCAGGTCTGCAGCGGCATATCTTCGGAGCCAGGGAGTAGCATACTCCTAGGGACACCCGTTCAGGCTAATCTTCAAATGGCAGGACGAATTGCATCAACTTCGCTCTCTCCAGGGCGCCTGTCGGATTCTGGGAATCGAGTACACAGATCAGGAAGAAGCAAGAGAACATGGCCAGTTGGCACCCAGACGGAGATGGCAGAAAGTAGGAGGAGGCCATATTAAAGACTGTGCCGGCAAGCCCGATTCTTCCACCATAGCACAAGCTGTACTGGACTCTTTGTCTAAAGAAAAGACACATTCGGACAGCGATTGAGGGGACAACAGGCAGATAGGTGCAATGCTTACGGCCCAGCGGGTGCCAGGGTGGGAATTTCTGGGAGCGAGGAGGCCTGTATGGATTTGATCACATCATGCACCCAGACTTTTTCTTCACCAAAGACACGTGGGAGTGGTCCACGGGTCCTGGACATTATGGGGAAATGCTGGGATTTCAGTTGGGGTGGGAAGAGGGCTGGCACGTCAGATACAAAAGTTCTGGGATCTGTTAGTAGAGATAGGGGGGAGGAGGACAGTGGAGACGAGGGTCAGAAAAGTAGTAAGGGAATGCAGAGATATTTCTGGTTAGCAAGATCTCTAGTTTCGTGATATGTCACATCATCACTTGAAAGTCCTTACTCTTAATGTGAAGGGACTTAACAACCCTACCAAAAGAAAGGCTATTCTCTCATATCTAAAGAATTCGTAGCAGACGTGTGCCTCCTTCAGGAGACCCATCTAATTTCCAGGGACAGGCACCGGATGCGGTCAAGAGTATTTCCCCAGCAGTTCTTCTTGTCCACAGCAGATAAAAAAGCAGGGGTGGTGATCCGGATTGCTAGACGATTTTGAGGGGAGGTCCAAAATAAGGTAGCGGAAATCAAGGGGAGGCTTCTGGCGTATACTCTGCAGGTGGGGGGACAAACCAAAGCGATTGGGTCGGTATATGGACCCAATACGGGTCAGGAAGATTTTCTGGAACTGGCCCCTTCTGAGGTCCTGAATAATCAAATCTGTCTGACGCTCATAAAAAGTGACCAGCTATCAGCACAAGTCCAGGATCTGAAACGAGTGCATAGACGGAGAGGGGCACCCAGGGTGTGGAGGCAGCTTAATGCGGCAAGGATACAACTAGCTGGGTTAGATCTCGATAGAGCTGAATATGCAGCACTTCGGCCGAAGTACTCCTACTACATGGGGGGGACAGGACAGGAAGAATGTTTGTGAGCAAGCCAGGAGCCCGGACACAACAGACTAGGATCAAAACCATCATCAATACTAAGGGGGAGGAGCTCACAGAAGACGAAGACATAGCATATACTTTCCAAGACTTTTACAAGGAACTCTATGCGGGGGAGCGAAGAAGTCATGACGAAATACCTAGAGAAGGCCCATACATCTAAGATTGTCCCGGATCAGGCTGCAAGGTTAGATGACCCCATTAGACTTGAAGAAGTGATTGGGACGATCGCAAGACTTAAGCCCCTGAAATCCCCGGGACCAATGGGTTTTATAAGGCCTTTTGCCATGTTCCGGCGCCGGTCTTGACGCACCCTCGGGAATGCTGTCAGTGGCAGTCGTGGTCCTACCCAAGCTGAGGAAAGACAAGAAGGCGTATGGTTCGTACCGAACAGTGGGGCCGATTTACAGAACTAACTTAAGACAAAATCCTAAACTTACTACTTTTGGTATACACAGAAGGCATTTAGTAGTAGTAAAGTTAGGATTTTGTCTTAAGTTTGACTTAAGACAAATTTAAGACAAACTTAAGACAGACTTAAGACAGACTTAAGACAAACTTAAGACAAAATCCTAACTTTAGACTGTCTTAAGTTTGTCTTAAGTCTGTCTTAAGTAATAATAATAATAATAATCCACATTTGTATAGCGCACAATCACCCGTAAGGGTCTCTAGGCGCCGGGGGCCGTCGGGAAGATTAAGCAAGCTATTGCCCAGAGTCACATGGTTCTGGGCTAATCTGCCGCTGGTGCCAGGTATCAAACCCAGATTCCAGAGTCAGTCGCTCTAGCCGCGGCGCCACACCTCTTCCCTAAGTCTGTCTTAAGTCTGTCTTAAGTCTGTCTTAAGTTTGTCTTACGTTTGTCTTAAGTTTGTCTTAAGTCTGTCTTGAGTCTGTCTTTAGTCTGTCTTTAGTCTGTCTTAAGTTTGTCTTAAGTCAAACTTAAGACAAAATCCTACTTGCCTTCTGTAAATACCAAAAGTAGTAAGTTTAGGATTTTGTCTTAAGTTAGTTCTGTGAATCAGGCCCAGTGATTCTTCTTAATGTGGACTTGAAATTGTTCACAAGTATATTAGCCATACAGCTAGGTCCCCTGATGCCCGGGATTATTGAGACGGACCAGGCCCGTTTAGTTCAGTGCAGGCAAAGGGGAGCCAATCCATAAATAATTTTACATCTGATAGTCAAAGCACATCAGACAGGCATGGACGCCCTACATCTGATGGTGGATGCTGAAAAGGCGTTCGACTGAGTAGATGGGGGTATCGTGATCGGACTTTAGTTCACTTCAATAGGTGGACGCTTTCGGTCATGGATAGCGGGCTGTTACAGCTCTCCAACGGCGACAATCAGGGTTAATGGCGTTTCTTCCAGGCACTTTCTGGTCCAGATGGGGACTAGGCAAGGGTGTTCCTTGTCACCACTATTATTTGCCCTATATATTGAACCACTAGCCCAAAGGGTCAGGGATAATCCAGAGGTAACAGGGTTCCCATTTGGGGGGAACAGCACACCATCAGTTTATATGCTGACGATATACTTGCTTCACTGGCATCTCCCGAGCGATCGCTGCCGGCCTTCTTAAGGGGAAAGGAGGCATTTGGGAAGGTGTCTGGTTCAGAGTTAACGTCGGGAAATCACAAACTCTCCACCTATGGGTGTCACTACTAAATACAGTGGCAATGGGGCCCGACCTTCGGGCATCCACATGGTGGAGTCTATTACCTATCTAGGGATTGAACTAGCCTCGACCATGGTACAAACGGTTAAGCTAAATTACGCCAAATTAAATCGACAGATTAAAGCATAGCGAAATAGTTGGAAGCATCACCGATTGTCAGTTCTAGGCCACGTAGCTGCCGTTAAAATGTCAATCCTTCCAAAGGCCTTGTATTTATTTCAGACGCTACCGGCCTTGCCACCCAAAGGAATGTTTGTGAAGCTACAAAAAGGTGTATCTCACTTTGTCTGGACGGGTGGACGTCCGCGTATGCAGAAGGAGGTGGGTTATTTGAAACCAGAAGACCGGGGGGCTGGGGATTCCTAATCTCTTGGAATATTTTAGAGCGACTTAATTAACATTTTTAGTAGAGTGCAATAGATCACATTCGAAGAAGCATTGGTTGTTCCAGGAGAGGGCATTTGCAGGGCTACTGTTTGGAAACTACCCTTTTTGAGGAAGGTAGATAGACCAAAAAGTCTGTTGGGATCACCCCTTACAAGATCACTGCTAGAGATATGGGAAAGGGCAGCTATCAAAAGGGCATTCATGATGTTCCCGCCCCCAATGTCACTGCTGACAGATAATAGAGAGTTCACACCTGGGTTAGACACACAGGCGTTTGTGGCATGACAGTCTACTTCTTGTAGGGCAGCGGGCCATCTATTTGATTTAGAAGGAATTTACACAGCTAAAGCAGGATTATTCCGTACCTGAACCAGAGAGATTTCATTATATGCAGATTTGACATTGGTTACTTCACCCAGATATACAACCAAAGGTCAGTTGGAAATTGATCAGATATGAGAAATGGCTGATCACGAAAGCTTCAGATAAAAAAACTGATCTCACAGCTGTATGATATGCTGCGACCATCAGTCCCCCTAAATCACACCACTAGTCAGAGAAGATGGGAAAAAGAACTAGGAGAAGAACTATCGAAGAAAGAATGAAGAGAAATGTATTACAGGGCTAAACATACAGCACGGAACACGGCCTGCAAGAAAACAGCCTTTAAAATAGTCACATATTTGTACTTAACACCAGTGTGTCTTAATAAAGGAAACCCAAATCATAGTCTAATGTGTTGGAGAGGGTGCGAAGAGGAGGAAACCTTGCTGCATTTGCTATGGGAATGTCCATGGATATCAGAATACTGGACCAAAATATTGGATGAGATAGACTTAAGGTTTGACACACAGATCCCAAGATTCCCGGCCTATATTGTCCTGAGGCTCCCAAATCCAATAACGTTTTCATTGAAATCATGTAAAGGGAAACAAATGGGACTGGCCCTCAGAGAGGCTCTCCAAAATGTCTTGACGCATTTGGGAGCGCAAGTTACACCCACATATATAGGTTGGCTACACAGAATGTGGTACATCTTGGGGATTGAGCGTTTACATGCCTCAATGACAAACTCTGAAGTGGCATTTAAAGAGGTGTGGAAATTACTTCTCACCTTACTCTCTGTGGAATTTCACAAAATTACGTGCTCAAAGTATCTCCGGCTTCTCCGGATGACAAATACAAGAGAGCCTTCAGATGCACACTGAACTCCGAAATTAGGAAGAAAGGGATATGTTTGATCCAGAATGGATAGGGACACTTTTACCGCCAGGTGGGGTGTGGGGAGGGGGGTGCGGGAACTGTTAGAATGTTGTTGTTATCTGCTTTATTTTTCTATATTGGATAAATATGTCTTTCCTACTAGACGTATCCCAAGAACCTCAGGTGTATAAAAGTAGAAGAGAACGGTAATACAGACATTGCATTAGGGGTTTTATAAAATGGGAGGGGAGAGCGAGATGGGGGGATACTGTCATAAGCAAATGTGTTGTTGATGACATTATCAAAAACAGAGTTAACTTTAAAACATCATGAAATTTGGTAGAAAAATTGCAGATTTTACTTTAATATGAAATAACGATTGTGAGAAATAGCAACACCTTCATATAGCACATTGAGACATCAAAAAAACCACAATGTTATGTTATGTTATGTTATGTTATTTTATTTTATATAGCGCGCAGATGCCGCAGCCAAGAGGCGTCCCGGCGCTTTTGGAGATAGGAGACACAACACAACAGATGACCAAAACACAGGGCTATACAGCAGAGAACAGATGGGTTTGTAATTGTTTCCTGAAATGAAACAAGTCGTGGATGGAACGGAGTGAAGCAGGCAAAGAGTTCCACAGCGTAGCCGCCATCACCGAGAAAGAGCGTCCACCCATTCTGGACTTTTTAAAACGAGGAACAATGGCCAGATTAAACCCTGCAGATCGAAGAGCTCTTAAAGGGACATAGTGGCGGATGGTCTGAGTGAGAATAGGAGGGGAGGCCAAGTTGAGAATTTTAAAAGTAAGGCACAAAGCCTTAAACTTAATTCTTTGGCCCACTGGGAGCCAGTGAAGGTCATAGATAGTGCTACGAACCGAAACAAATTTAGGGAGGCCGACCAACATCCTAGCCGCCGAATTTTGTATCCGCTGAAGACGGGCAAGCTCAGCTTGATTGACACCCAGAAACAAAGAGCTGGCGTAGTCCAATCTGGTCAACACCAGAGCTTGGACTATAATCTGCCTAGTGTCTGCGTCAAAAAATTTAAAAACAGGCCGAAGGCTTTGTAGAGCGCCGAAACAAGTTCCCGCAACACGTTTAATGTGGGGAATAAAAGACAATTGATCGTCAAGCCAGACGCCCAAGTTTCTGACTTCGGCTACAGGGGTCGGGACGGGGCCCAATTCAGAAGGCCACCATTGGTCTCCCCAAAGCTCGCTGTCTCTCCCGAAAAGAATGACCTCCGTCTTGGAGGCATTGAGTTGTAAGCGATTATTCGCCATCCAGCCGGCAACAGCTTTAAGGGCTGCTTGAAAGGTGGAGGCGTTCATGTTAGAATCGCCATTGAGTGACACCGCCAATTGTGTGTCATCGGCGTATGACACTATAGAGAGACCAAAGCTGGCAGCTACCTGCGCCAGCGGTGCAACATACAAATTAAAAAGGGTAGGGCTGAGAGCCGAACCCTGTGGAACTCCCTGCAAAATGGGACGTGGGGCAGAAATGTAAGGAGGAGTAGAAACTTTGAAGGTTCGACCCGTGAGAAATGATCGAAACCAATCAAGCGCTTGTTCTCCAACACCTGCCTCCACGAGGCGGTGTAGAAGGATGTGGTGGGAGACCGTGTCAAACGCGGCACTTAGATCCAATAGGATCAGTGCCGCCGTCTGACCTTGGTCAACTATGTTCCTGATGTGTTCCACTACCGCCAGAAGAGCGGTCTCGGTACTATGACCGGCTCGAAACCCATTCTGGGAGTTATCCAGTATGTTTGCTTCTTGCAAGTGGAGGGATAGGATCCTATTGGCGTGGGCTTCAGCTAATTTAGCCATCCAAGGAAGGAGGGAGATGGGCCGGTAATGTTCCGATTTGGAAGGGTCAAGAGACGGTTTTTTTAGAATTGGTATTATAATGGCCTGCTTCCAAGCAGTAGGAACACTGCCAGATCTGAAGGAGAGATCAATTAAGCTCTGCATCGCCGGATAGCAACAGTCGGCGAAATCACGAAATTCCATAGGTCTCATAGGGTCCTCCGGAGAACCTGATTTAACTTTAACCGTCAGATTTAGGAACTCCTCTTGGGTAGGACCTGGAATGGCTAATAAGAATTTGGAGACCGGAGGGGCACTGTTAATTTCACTGATAAAAGGCGTGGCAAATGATCTGTATATAGCCTCCACAATACTCAAGATAAAATACAGTTGCATCAGTTTACGAGCACCACAACATCAAATATCAACAACATCAAATATTCCTTGCATCAATTTCAATGCACAGTAATAAGGAAATAAAACTAAACAATAAAAAAATTATGACTTTTTCAAAAATAACTGAGCCCGCTCTTAGCGCATGCTAGCCTGTGACCACGGTTAGCCCTGTGTAGTACACAGGACTAAGTGAGCCTGATAGTCTTTCAATTTTGGCTTCGGGACAAAGAACATGACAAGTTTTACAGAGAAAGGGAATAACTCGAAGAACCACAGGCCCCTATTGACCAACCACAAGCTACACCTGTCCTCCCAGATCTAAATCTTATCCTAACATCTGAATTGCACCCTGTTTTACACCCAGGGGCTTATTGCCCCATCTGTGTCAATCCCAGCAGTCAAGCAAACAGCACCTCTCACTTCTTTCAGATACTAACTGTTTAAGAGACCAATAGCACTTACAAAACCCTTTTAGACTAAAAAATAAGATTGAGATGTCAGCCCTCTATCACAGCCAGGACCCATGCATACCATCTGTGTCACACTCAGCAATCCAAGCGGTGAGGCCTCAAACCTGTATCACACCCAGGGACAAGCGTACCCTCTGTGTCACGCCCAGCGGTCCAAACAATAACCAATTGTATGCTTCCTAGCATGCTGACCTCCGCGGGAATGCCTCCGAGACTGCCCTGTGACACTCAGTTTGGACACATAAAATAGGTACCATACCAGACTTCTGTCAGTGGCAGGGCGCTCATGTTAATTTTTTGCGCTTCTTCCTTGTTTGCCATATGCCAAATGCTAGGGACTAAGTATAGCTGTGGTCTCTTACCCTCTAATGGTGGTTTCAGGATGGACATCTGGTCTGCAGATTCAGCAGAACTTCCAATCAATTGCGGCATCTGCTCAACTTCCTTGCTGCGCAAATGTCAATCCATTCAGGCGGGGTCTGTTTCCTTCGGCTGCAGTTGGGTCTGAGGTATCAATCTCTAATATCTGGCTTGCCAAAATGTTCCTCGAATATCAAGTTGCCATGAAAAAATAAAAGACAAGAAGTGTCGGGCAAAACAGGAACAGTTGGTTTAATTAAACGCTGCGACCAGGAGTACAGTTACAGAAGAGCATCTGAGGACTGACTCAAAGTACAATGAATTGGTCCAAGTTTATATACAGGTTTTGGGTATTATAAAATTACTTCTGGCAATCCTTGTTTGGTAAAAGAATGCGGGCCTTGTCTGTGGAGTTGTAAATAAGGCCCCTGAGAACAAGTGCAGGTGGGCCTAGACCTTGCGTGGCCACAATATGGGCCAGTGGATAATCTCCAGAGGCATGAGGGGCACGTGATCACTGCGTGTACTGTGTGTGCTGTGTCCTGTTTGGCTGTGTGTTCCTAATTTCATGTGACATCTGACTTTATAGTGTTTTGGGAATGCGCGACCCCTCCGGCCATGTGTGCTTTATAGGGGCCAATTTCCCTGGACCATCACGGTGTCACTGCGCTTATCTAGGGGATGGGCCTAAGCTTCTTGTTCGCTCATTTGTCTGCTGGCTATGTGCAACCCCAATTGTGACCTGTCAATCAGTTACCTCAAGCCTAGGCTGCACAGTTTGCCTCACCACATATTTTATAGTCAGGGTGGATGGAGAGTTCATGACGGGTGAATTTGAGTTTAGTGATGCGATTTCATTTGTAGAAGCGAGTGTATCATTATAAGCATTGGCATCGATTTTATCCTTATCAACAGAACCTAGTAGTAACTTGACACATTTTTGCTATTCACCATTTCTGAGTGCTAATGTACTACAAGGTGATGAATTATAAGTTTCTATTCCCTCAAAAAATAGGGGTTGGAGTCTGGTAGAAGATTTATGAGTATAAATCTACTACTAGAAACTTTTCAAATGTAGGTGGACGTATCCCCTACCAGAGTGTAGATCTTCTCCACCAAAGTGGAGATCGCCCAAGATAAAATGTAGGGAATGGTAATAAAGTTGAATAATAATGAAACTATTTTAAGGATGTAAAATAAAACCGCAGATGAATAATTGTAATTATTAATTAATTGTTATGATAATTATTAACTTAGCATTAAAAAATTAAATGTTACATCACATTAACTCATCACAATAACATTTTATTAAATAAACATTCATTTCATTTACATTTATTGTGATTTAAATTTATAATAAAAGTCCCACACTCACTATTGTTGATATTTAATTATTAGGTAGTGCATTTTTTTATATGTGTTTTATTATTTGTTGTTTTGTTTTAAAATATCTATTTGATTATGTTGAGACAATAATTGTAATATTTATTTAATGAAAATAAATAATTTTAAATTAAATATAACTTTTTTACCCTTATAAATATATATATGTAATTTAAAATTTGAAATAATAAATGGTATGTATCAATATTTTCTGTGGTGTATTATTTTATATCCCTGCCTTCTTTACTTTCTATTAGAGAGTGTTGCCTGTGAGCGGCCATATGTTGTGGTGGACTTACTTGAAGCCTGGGATAGGGTACATTTACCACTGTTTTGGATCCTTTTTTTACCTGTAATAACTTTGAAATTCAGTTTGTCAATAGCAATGGGCTTGTACTTTTGTCATGGGAGTTTGTATTTGCATGTCACTCCCTAAACATTTCCTTGTCCTTCCCTAAGTCCCTTTGTACCCCTTCCCAAACCCTTCCTATTTAGTTGTAAACATTTTCCAGCCACTCTTCCAGGTTCCTCCCACATTTACTAATAAAATGTATCCATACATGAGTGGAAATCTCACAGGACGAAGACTTCCACTGAGACGAGATAGGAAAGCCAGATAACTCTGCATGTAGGTATGTGACTAGCGTTTTGTAGTACGTGAACAGTAGTACTACTAAACAGACTACAAAATGCAGTTTGTGAATAGGCTCCAAAGTATCTAAAGGATATTTTGGGGGCTCTGGCTTTGACTGTTACCAAAGTATTTTATTTATAGCTTGACATTTATAGGATACAATAAATGTCAAAGACTGGTCCTGTTACCGTTTAGTTCTCAGTTTGGCTTATGTACAGCAGGCCCCTCAGTTGCACCACAGCATCCCCCAACACATTTTTTAAAATACGGGCAAAAGAGAAGGGTGAGACCAAAGGGCAGAAGGAGAGAATGTTGGTAAAGATGGCAAGGGAACAACTACCAGCCTGGGGGAGAGGCAAACATGGAAACAGTTTTACAGCTGGTAACTACATTGGACTCAAGCAGGTTAAAAAACTGGAAGGCTGTGGGAAATTCATTCCCTACAACATATCTAAGAATGAACATCATGCTCTGTCTACACTATATCATAATCTGGATGTAACAATCAAGCCGGCAGATAAGGGAAGAGCAATATTAATAAGGGGCGCAAGTGAGATATGTGGGCAACTAGGCGATTGGAGACAGCATAAGAAATTAGCAATTAACCCCATTAAAAACGTCGAAGAAGAGATCAAAGTTATCACATCTAGGGCACCATCATCACAACGGAATATGCTTTCCTGAATAAACCCTACCCTAGGACTCCTGTCATTTACACACTGCCTAAGATGCATACAAATCAAAGGAAACCACCTGGGAGACAAATTGTCTCAGGTTATAGTTCAGTACTAGAACATGCATGCTCATAAATAGACTTATCTATTAAGGTTGGGTTGTTGGAGTCTTTTTTCATTGATGGTTTGACATTCACAAACAATATTGGAGTGAGTTATAATTAAAATAATGAGCTATAATGACAAGGATGGCATCATGGTCACACTCCCTATATACAAGCATTCCCAATATGAGGTTATTGACAGATCCATCTCTAGAATTGAGAGGAGCACAACGCTGGTGGCATTCATTGTAGGGTTAGAAAAGATCACCATTAAGAAAAACAAGTTTATGATGACAAATTACTTCTATGTATAAATCAAGCGGGTTCTAATAGGTGCATATTGTGCTCCAAATGTAGCTAACCTGTACGTCGGTGACTTTGAAATGAACGAGGTTTATCACATAAGTAATCCCTTTAGAGACAGCTCTGGTCCTAGAGGTGGTACACAGATGAACATTCTCTACTATAGCATGCGGAAGAGGCAGAACGTTTGGACCATATGCCTCGGATCAATAAAGCTCTGGTCTCAGGGTTACAGCTAACTATAACAAGAAGAAATCAACTATGTTGGATTCTTGGTGAGGCACAAAGAGGGTATTCTGTACACCACTATGTACAAATAACTTACAGGCACCAGCTCCCAAATTGTATGGAGGTACTGAGGTACAACAATCACCAACAACATGCCCTCAGGGATAATCTATTCTTTGACAAATATTTGTGATTACTCAGAGTTGTTTCCTAAAGGAAGATTATTTTAGGGATGCAAAAAGAACAGATGATGGATGGAATACTGAACAAATCAAACATTGACCCCTCTGGGTTGAATCCTTCATTTCTTTGCACGCCATGCCATTCCAGTTTGGACCCATCCATATGCAAATCAGTCTTGACCCTGCTCTCCATGAGAACAGTCCAGCCCGAACTGCCAGGCCAGGTCCTCACTGGACCAGAAACAAACATCCTGGGACCGGTTTAGAAGAATCACCCCTCATCAGCCAGGCTAGCTTGAAACTGGTGACGTAGTGAGCATGGAACCCACGTCTGGGCATACCCTTCCCACTTAGGACAACAAATGCAAAAAGAACTGATGATGGACGGAATGCTGAACAAATCAAACATTCACTCCCAGTCACAGATCTGGGTTGAATCCATAATTTCTTTTTGCTTGCCCACCATTCCAGTTTAGACCCACCCATATGCAAATTAGTCTTGATCCTGCTCCCCATGGGAACAGACAGGCCCAAACTGCTAGGCCAGGTTCATCATTTGTGTGTCTTATGATTATTTTAGGGAAACAGATCTCCTTAAAGCTAGATTGACTGTGAACACTGTGAGTGTTTTTGGCTGTCTGCTGGCAAGCTGTTGAAACTATTAAATGCGAATACTTAAGAACTCCTGGCAGGCTTCTCTTCGTTGGCTACCTGTGTGTGTTTGGAATATATACGGCCGTTTGCCAGGCCGTGAAGAGGAGCTCACCGCGGCAAGGCGGGTTCATGCAGGCTAAGAACCTTAACCTGCAGCATTGAACAGGGGACGAGTACGGTGCCATACAGGTGGTGCCGCCTCCAGCATTTTTCCGCAGCTACAAAGCAGGGCAGATGGCATTTCGCGCACAGCTTCATCCACTGGGAAAAGAACTGTTCTAAGTTATGGGATCATAAGCTGCCCCACTCGGGGAAGATGATGGACGCACTACAGGACCCAGAAGACCTTGCGAAAGGCCACGCCCACTACAGGCAGGTGCTGATACTTATCAAGGGTGCGAGTCCACGAACGGCTTTGAATCCTTCACGAACAAGCCTCTGATGAAAGGACACAGTTCCTGAAACGCGTCAGGCGAACTATTAATTTTGAAGACTGTGAGTGTTTTTGGCTGTCTGCTGGCAAGCTGTTGAAACTATTAAATGCGAATACTTAAGAACTCCTGGCAGGCTTCTCTTCGTTGGCTACCTGTGTGTGTTTGGAATATATATATATATATATATATATCTATATCTATATATATATATATATATATATATATATTACCTACTGGCGGTCGCCAGTAGGTATATATAGTTAGGATTTTTTCTCTATGGGATTTTTGAAAATTCTATGTCTAATAACTTTGGCGTCTGTGGACGGAATTGGCTGAAACTTTTAGGAAAATGGCACATTTTGTTTCTGAGCAGCCCCTTAAAATTTGGGGGGGTTTCGTCAAGGGGGGGCCGAGAAAAAAGGGGGGTCCCAAAACGTGTTTTTCCCATGCAATTTTCCATAGGGCGGTTGGCCTCACTTTTAGCTTGAACGGCAGAATGGATTTTCACGAAACTTGGCAAAATTGTAGGGACTGGTAGCCCGATGTGCCTTTGCTAGGTCTCAATATATGTGCTCCAGTGGATTTTGAGAAATTAACGTTCAAAAAAATATATATATCTGTAAGCGCGCTCCGGGCAGCGCCCCGGTTCGCGTACCTGACGCGTAACGGAACTTCGCAAAGCGAAGCTGATTGGCTCTCCGGTGTCTGTCAACATTCTAAACAGTCCGGAGCGGCTGCCATCTTGTCTCTCGGTAGGATCGAGAGACAAGAGGAGGCCAAAACAAAGGGGGAAATGACCAAAAGGGGGCATAGAAGATCCTCCCTGACCCTCTAGGTTTGATGTGGAGGCTTTAAAAGGGCCCCGCGCACCGGGAAGCGGTCTGGGGAGCGTACTATAAGGAAAAAAGAATGATAGACTATGATATATTTTGAAATATTGTATGTTTATTGATTGTTCTTTTTGTTGTGTTTTGTTGTGTTTTTTTATTTATTTATTTATTTTGGTTGTACTTCATGAATTAGATATAAAAATGAATAATGTCTCTAACAATTTGTAATTATTAAATAAAAATGTATTGGTCATAATTTTCATAGTTCAATAAAACTTCCAGCATTACATCATCTGGAATCTCCTCAAACATGCATGTTTCTATGTCTTCTAAGCATTCAATAAATTGTTCATCCAAAGACTGATCCATAAAATTTTCATCTAAAAATTCTTCATTTAGAATCTCCTCAGATGTAATGTCGAAGGAAACATTGATATTTTCGTGCTCCACTTCCATTTTTTTGCTGTAAATTGCGTAAAAAATAACTATATCAGAAGAGTTAGGGCACTGTTGGGTTTAAGTTCAGACAGGTAGTTTGGATTTTTTAACAGTGAATTTATCTTTGGGTAGTGTATGGTATCAGACTGGAAGTAGAATATAAAATAGTGTATGTGATGAAGCCTAAGTAAATTCATAATTATACAAGAGAAGCCTAAATCCATCCATAACTATAACAGAGAAGCCTATCTAAATCTATAACTATTACAGAGTGATAGTATAAAACTATCAGAAAAAGTTTTCCAAATTAACTTTAAGTGCACAATATACTTCAGTTTTCAAAATAACAACTTACCTTTCAAAAAGCAGTTTAAGTTCTCAGTGAAAATTTTCTTGAAATCTACTTCAGGAGGTGGTAGTCAAAATAGCTGTGTTTCTCTCTCTTTCTTTATATATATTCAGGTACATAACCAATCAAATGTCAGGTAAAAAAAGTAGAAAATGAAAGTAACATTTTAATTGGCTGTCAATTCCAACACTTCAGATGTGTTTTGTGAAGTAATTTACCTCAGGGTATTTAGAGAGGTCTACAGGCTAAATGGCTAAATGGAATTCCAATCAAATTTGTGAAAATGGTAGGGATTGGTATGTAGTATGAGCTAATCTATATTTGGTGAAAGTGTCTCCAGTGGTTTTTCTGTGAATTACTTTCCCACCTTTTTTTGAGCGAGCACTTCCCGGTGCGCGCCCGGTACGCGAACCGGCAGCGTTACGGGAGTCCTCCATTTTGTGTTTCGGTAGAATTGAGATACAAGATGGAGGGCAAATAATGTTCAGAATGGGTAGAAGGGGGCACGGTAGACGTATCCTGACCCCCTAGGTTTTCTGATGGTAGCTGAGGAGGACCATATGTGCGAAAAAAAACCTTTTTTTTTCAAATTTTCGCGCGGTTAGCGTCCGGTGCGCGTACCGGGTAGCGCTCCGGGGAGCGTACTTTGGTGAAAATTTGTGAAAAAAGTTAGAGTAAAATAATAATTGTGAGTCATAAGATGTAGGGTAGCTCTGAAAAGAGCTTTTGGGTCCTGTGGCTGATGTAGGTACCTACAAGTAGGTACCAATGCACAGTCTTAAATTGAGGATGAAAATTCTGTTCCCCTCATCTGAGAAGTGAACTCCATCTGCTCTGTAGATATCTTGCATGTAGTAACGCAAGTTATTGTTGTAGATGGAGCCCATTCCATGATCTCTCATGTAAGCTGAAACAGACTTATTTACATGCTTCCTCGATTTCTCAATTTGTGGACAAAATTGGTTGGACCACTTCCATTTCTGTCTTTGGCATATATTTGAATATACCAAGGCAGTTTGAGGAAATAGTGCCATCAATTGCTCACAGGTGTCCTTTAAAGGCATTTCCAGACCTACCCCAGTCAAAGTGCCCAAGTCATTTCCTCCACAGTGCACAATTAACAGGTCAGGTTTTGGCAAATGCAAAAAGGTTTTCACCAATGGTATCAATTGGTGACATTTTAATCCTCTGTGGCCAATCCACTTAATTTCCACATTTTGTAAATTGAGGTTGTGTAAATTTCTGTTATCAGCAAACCTTTGAGCCCAGTGGATATAACTATGTCCAACAATCCAGACAGAAAACATGGTGAGAGAAGGTTCTGCTGCAGTCAGATGAAGTGTGGCAATGAAATGGCAGTTGAAAAAATAAGAGTTTATAATGAAAAAAACTGTGGAGTTTCTGTGCTAATGAATCAGTAGCAGTGATTGGTGGATTTTGATTGCTGGAAACAGAAAGTTAGGGTGCATGGATGAGTTCTTTGAAAGATGTAATTTGAATGGTCAAGAAAAAATCATTTTATGAAAGATTGCACTGGATACGCAGGTGTGCTGAGAGTTCAGAGTTCAATTGAAACATTGTTGTGTGAAGTTGCAAACATGAGAGGTCTTTCAGGAGGTGGTTGCTATGCAAAAAAGGCAGAAAGGGCAGAGGGGGGAAGGGTGTTGATTTGAAAAAAGTGAGGGAAGAGTTTTGATTGGGTGACATGAGAGATATGTGTGATGAATTACAGCATTTCTGTGCCATTGATGGTTGCAGCCTCTGGAGTGCATACCCTTTGTTCTGCTGAAGACAAATTGGTGTGTGTCTGAGACTGTTTTGAAACTCATAAAGTATTTGCTAAGGTGAGAAAAGATTCATTTAATTTATATAGAGAATAGTATGCTTTAGGGAGAAAATTATGAAGAAAGTTGTGTATTTAAAATGTTGCTTTGTGTCAAGTGTTTTACAAATAGATTTTGTTTCTTTGAGTTACATAGGCATGTTAAAAGTGATGGGAAAATGGTGCAAGGGCCTTCAAAATACGCTTTCATGTGTGTTAGGGCATTTTAACTCACTTCCCCATGAATGTGGTTGAATAATTGCTTTACGTGATGTATTTAAAAACGTTTTTTGAAATCAATTAGGTTTCTTGATATGTACTGCTAGAGTTTCATAGGTTGATTGGGGCATATTTACAAGGCTTTTGAGTTCATTTGATGTAATTTTTCCCATTTTATTTTAAGACATTTCCTTGTGGTGCAAGGTCCTTGTAAATACGCCCCCATGTGTGCTTGGCAAATTTAGATTTTGATTCTTTGAGTCACATAGCCATGTTAAAAGTAACGCAAAAATGATGCAAGGGCCTTAAAAAAACGATTTCATGTGTCTTAGGGCATTTTAAGTCACTTCCCGATGAATGTAGGTATATAATTGCTTTACATGATGTGTTTAAAAACGTTTTTTGAAATCAATTAGATTTGTGGATATGTACTGCTAGAGTTTCCTAGGTTGCTTGGGGCATATTTATAAGGCCTTTGAGTCTCTCTGATGTTATTTTTCCCATTTTAATTTAAGACCTTTCCCTGTGGTGCAAGGTCCTTGTAAATACGCCCCCATCTGTGCTTGGCAAATTTAGATTTTGATTCTTTGACTTACATAGCCATGTTAAAAGTGACCCAAAAATGGTGCAAGGGCCTTAAAAAAACGCTTTCATGTGTCTTAGGGCATTTTAAGTCATTTCCCCTTGAATGTAGGTATATAATTGATTTAGATGATGTGTTTAAAAACGTTTTTTGAAATCAATTAGGTTTCTGGATATGTAGGGCTAGAGTTTCATAGGTTGCTTGGGGCATATTTATAAGGCCTTTGAGTCTCTCTGATGTTATTTTTCCCATTTTAATTTAAGACCTTTCCCCGTGGTGCAAGGTCCTTGTAAATATGCCCCCAAAGATTTGCTATGTGGCGACATATTTACAACTTGATGCATCTAGGCAGATGTGTCATGCTGTAAAGTCCCGTGCCACATGAAACCAATGCAGCAGTGATGCAAAAGATGCACCATGTTGCAAGACAGGCCTCACTTCATCTCCAACAAGATAAGAAGCTGGATCTTCTGTAAATGTCAAAATTATTGTATACAGTGCTCAACTTCTGTGTACTCTTTCATATGCTAGACTCCATCTGCACAATGAGATACCTAAGCAAAGGAAACACAGGTGATGTGATTGTGAAATGAGGAAAAGAAATTCCACATTTTTCAATTACATCACCTGTGTTTCCTAACTTTACGAATCACATTGTGCAGATGAGGTTTAGGCCTGTTCACGGACACAGAAGAGGTCTGACCTTTGTTCAAGAGTGCAGTGGACATGACTCACTTCATTGGTAGGCCTGCACATGTATTATCTCCTCTGTATTCTTCAACAAGCCTAAATTTCATCTGCAACCCTGAGTAGGCCTCACCTCAAACCAACCTCTGGATAGGCCACACCTTATCGTCATCCTGAATCAATCATTTAAAATGTTAGGGACAGATTTATGATAGCCGTGTGCCTCTTTTGCGCCGCTGTGCGTCACTTTTGTGACGTAGCGACGGCGCAAAAGATACGCTATGTTGCGACATATTTACAACTTGATGCATCTAGGCAGATGTGTCATGCTGTAAAGTCCTGTGCCACATGAAACCTGCATCAGGTTTCATATAGGCGTTTTGTTGCAGGGTGGGCATTAATTTGCATGAAAGCCCTGTAAAACTAACACAGTGAAATTTAGAAGATTTCACTGAGTCAGCTTTATAGCATTGCTGAATCAAATCCTTACGCCTGTTTGAAACAGGCATAAGGAGTGATGCACCATGCAATGTGTGGCTTGCTCCTGTGCATTGCAGTAGACATGTCGCGTTTACGACGTGATTCCTGCAATGTGCTGCTTTTGCGGCACAGATGCGTGACGCATCTGTGCTGTTTTTGCTCAATGGTGCTCCACATTTTAAATGCGGCACATCATGGGTGGCAGAGCAGCGGTGCACGTTAACTGGTGCATCCCTGGGGATGCGCCAGTTAACATAAATCTGCCCCTTTACATTTAAGTATGAGCAGGGTAAACAGAGTCGGTGAGGCTTATCCAAGGTTAAGAACAGATGAGTCCTGTTCACTGAAAACTTGGACATAGGCCTCACCTCCTCAGCATCGCTGGACATGGCTAAATAATAATTGCAAAATGTTACTCTTGTTAAACAATTTTAATATTATAGTCTCTGAGATTTGTCTCTTACTCTGCAACATCTCATTGTTGTTCTCTTTCTTTAAAGATAACGACAACATCAACCATGAGTGATAATGAGCAATCAGTTCATCTCGATCTTATCATTGAACTTGTCATTGAAACGTCAGTGGAAGTAGATCCCTTGGATGATTTAAATCCTGAGGATGATGAAGAACATGATGAGGATGCCGAATTGTCAGAATTGTATGACATAGGGTGGGAAGCTGACCTGCTTGAGCCTATGGAACTATAAACATTTATTTTTAAAAGTTACTGGAAATGAAAAGTAAAAATGTAAACCGTTTCATTTAAAATTAAACAAAAGTTCAAAAACAGGTTGTGTGTAGTGTCTTTAATAAAATAGTCAAATATGCTCCTAAAATTAGTTCAGATTCACATATAAAACAGCACAGGTCAAATGTAGAAGCATTCCATTTCTTTGCTACTATTTGTGAATACTAAATTTGCCAATGCACTAAAAATTATTCTATGTAAAAATGACAAGTAGTGTGTTAAATTTTTGATGACTGTTATTGATTTACTGTTTGCTAATAGTGGTTAATAACATTTTTAATTATATTTTACCACAGATTCAACGGCAGATCATTTCAAAAGGAGAGAATGCCATCTAAAGAACGAAACCAAAAGGCTACAAAACGTCAAAGACAGCAGCTTAATAAATTCTTGCAGCAGTCCTCTACAATAAAAACTTGTCAAGTCACCAAGAAAGCTCCGGGTAAGACAACAAAATCATTCATAAGAAACATTTGTAGAAAAAAAAGTAGTACTACAGAAAATGTTTTAGTCCAGAAAAAGAGAAGCAATTTAAACAGAAAGGGAAGGCCAATCAAAAATGTTACTGCTAAAGCAGGAGATAACTCTGTGCATGGTAGTAGAAGGAAAAATCAGTTTAGGGACATTCGCAGACGAATGTTCCGCAACAGGATAATTGGCAATTTGTTAAAAAATATTAAGAAAGGTCAGCAGAAAGTGGTTTTTTATAAGAGAAAAAAAAATTGAGAAAGTTATTGATCAGGCATTTGAAATGAAGCGAAAGTTATTTATTTTGATAATCAATAGAATTAGGAAGCTAAACAAGGCAATTTATGATTTCAAAAGAAATAGTAGATGGAAGAGAACAGTTAATCGTAGTAATTTTTGTGAAGTTTTTTCAGGAGAATGGATGCATAGTTCAAGTTGTGAGGCATTTTTTAATGAGGAGAGTTATTTCCAGGATAATGATTTGGTGCATGCAGTTGACACCAGTGGTCGAGCTTATGAGGTGAAAGATGGTTGTCCAGTTGAAAAAGAAAAAATTGTGACAACAGTGGCAGAAGAGGTGTTAGGTAATGAGGTTTTAGGAAGACGTCCTAAGGGACCTGTGTACACCTGGAAGTGTAGTAGTATTTGCAGTGTGAGACAGGATTCCATCAATTTGCTTTGTGATTTTGCACGGACATTTAATAAGAAAAGTTTGAAGCAGAAAATGATGTTGTTGCAAGAATTAGATCCTTGCAGAGTGAGAGAAGTGACAGGTTTGCATGGTCATTCACTGGCTTGTCTTTCCAGGAGAGTATGCCAGTGTGTTTTTCATCATTTCAGGATGCTAGCAGTGCATCATAATAAAGTGAGGAAATTAGTTAGAATGTTGTATTATGCTAAGAGTCCAGCAATTATGCTTAAACAATTATGCACTGCTCTTTTGCATGGTTCTGAAATAGATGTGAAGAATATTTGTGAAGAAATTGAGTTTTGTTACTTTGGAAGTAAAGAGGAGAATGTTGAAATTGACCCAGAAGAAGAGGGTAGTGTGGAAGATAGTGTACAGGTTTCCAGTACAGATAATTTTCAGAAGGAAATTGCCACGTTTCAGGTGAAATCAAGTGAGAGGCCTAATTTCACTTGTGTGTGTTGTCGACGCACTTAATATAAGAATCAGACTAAGTTAGTGGATTTATATGCGAAAAGTGAAAGGGAAAATAATAGTGAATGGAAGGATTTCGCAACATACTTGATGATAGAAAATTGTTTTGATTTGGGATTGGATCAACGTGTGTGTACTTATTGTTGTAACAAATTAAATCAAAACCGGATGCCTGCTAGAGCGGTTCATAATAATCTGGAATTGGTTGAGATTCCTTCTGAATTGAAGGATTTAAATACTTATGAATCTATTTTGATTCAAAGTATCCATCCCTTTCAGGCTATTGTAAGAATGGAGCCAAAGACAGGGAAATTGCCTCCATCAGATTTACAGAGAGGATTAAAGGGAAGAGTTGTTTATTTGCCTCTAGATTTGAAGAAAAACATTAATACAATTGGAGTAGAAAAAGTGGAAGAGGAACCTCTGGTTATCTTAGTTAATGGGGTTCCGACAAAGAGTAAGAAAATATGGCAAGATTTAGTGGATGTTAGGAAAGTCAAAAAGGCAACATTGTATTTGAAAAAAAAGCAATAAGTACTATAAGAATGTATATGTTGCAGAAGAGGAAGTAAGTGAAGAAGAGGATAGTGATTTGTGTGGTGGTCAAATTGAGAAAGTAGAACCCTCTAAAAGTGAAGAAATATATGAACATTATAGTGTTCATCCTTTGCATTCCAAGGAAGTCATGGGGAATGCTATTGAGTTGTTTCAAATGAAACAAGCCAAAGGGAGTCCCATTAGTGTTTGGGAGTAAAGTTTGGAAGCTCGGTGTTTCCCACAGCTATTTCCAACAGGTCAAGGAGGAAGATATGATGAGCGACCTCATCAAATTCCTGCTTCTGAATACCGGACTTTACAATTGTATGCAGAAGATCCTAGGTTTCGACAATGCATTCCGTATTTGTTTCATCTCCTGTTTGCAAGCGATCTGTCTGGACTGTCATATGCAGTGAACCACATCTTGAAAAGTGGTATACAGATGCAAAACATCTCGGCAAGTGACTTTATGGATAAAGTCAATGTGCAAGACAGTATTTTGGATTCTCACCTGATTAATCTCATGGCGTGTCAGCGTGGTACTAATGAGTACTGGTACCGTCGTCATGGTGATTTAAAATGTATGCTGAGGAACTTAGGAACTCCCACATGGTTCCTCACTCTCAGCTGTGCCGAGTATGGCTGGGAAGACTTACTTGAATTTCCACGAGAGGCAAATGGAAACATTGAAAATATCGAATTCAAGACACCCGGAGAACTGTGCTCTTTGGATCCAGTGAATGTATGCAGGTACTTCAATCATAGATTTGAAGCTATGATGTCTTTCATCATGAACAAGAAAAATCCACCTCTTGGAGAGGTGTTGGATTTCTTCTGGAGAAAGGAGTACCAAGCAAGAGGTGCTCCTCATATACATATGCTGCTGTGGATCAAGGATGCACCTAAATTTGGAACAGATCCAGAAGACTTAGTGATGAGTTTCATAGAACAGTATTCTACATGTGCTGTTCCAAACGC
The DNA here is from genome assembly GCF_964261635.1 of Lissotriton helveticus. Taxonomy (NCBI): domain Eukaryota; kingdom Metazoa; phylum Chordata; class Amphibia; order Caudata; family Salamandridae; genus Lissotriton; species Lissotriton helveticus. The sequence goes on along the minus strand of NC_136069.1, from coordinate 1,598,782,100 downwards.
AAAGGAAGAGAAAAGCCTAAGAGAACAAGTTTTACGCTTCCAAAGCCATCATTGTGGAAAGTACTGTCGTCGTAAATTCAGAAACAAGGACAAGTTCTACACCAAATGTCGTTTCGCCTTTCCACGACCGGGGATTTCTAAAGGAAGAGTGAACAGTTTGATGTCTTCGCTGCGACATAATGTGATGAAGAAATCACCAAAAAACACATACAATTTGAAAAGGAACGAAGAGTCCAAGTACATCAACGACTACAACCCAGTGATTTTGTCCATGTGGAATGCTAACATGGATATACAGTTTGTGGCTGATAACTGTATGGCTGTGGCTCGGTATGTGACATCTTACATCACCAAAAAAGAAAAGGCAGAATTGAAGGATATGTGGGAGGACATTTCCCATGAAAAGAGCCTCAGTAAGAAGTTGTACAGTTTCAGTCTGAAGATGTTGTCACATCGAGAAATCGGAGCTTACGAATGTTCTGACCGGTTGTCTTCAGCAAGTCTCTATGCCAAATCCAGGAGTATCGTTTGGGCGAGTCTTCGTCTTGCTGCAACGCGTAATCGAGTTCTGAAACCTGTGCGGGAAATTGAGTATTTGGCGGAAAAGGAGCCAAACAGTACCGATATTTTGAAGACCAACATGTTGGATACATATTATCCAAATAGAAGCAGTCACCTCGAGAATGTTTGTCTGTATGAGGTTCTACAAAATTACATATTCAAGAGGAACATCAAAGAAGATATTGATAAAGGAGTGTATGCTGTAATTGGAAGTGAGGGATGTCTGGTCAAGCAAAGAAAATGCCACTTGGTAAACCATCGAAAATTGAGTGGCGAATCTCCGGAAAAAAACGAGTTTTTCTATTTTGCACTTTTGCAACTTTTCAAGCCTTGGCGTGCAGAAGAGGAACTGCTTGGAGATTTCCTCTGTTAGGAAGACTCTTTCAATGCCGCCAAGGAGACCATAGAATGTCCTGTTTTTCCCAAATATCTAGAAATGTTGAATGCGGAAATCGAGCAGGAAGCAACGATTGCAGCCGAGATTGCTAGAGACAGTTCTCAGGACAGTCAGAGTTCTGTTTCATTGAGTCAGGATCCACTAGGAGGACCAGTTATCCAAAATGAAGCTGCCACTGCCATGATTGAAGTGGAAAGAGCCATGGCACATGCTCAGGAGGATGCGGTTAACTTAGAAGACTTGGAAAGACAACTCAACGTTGAGCAGAGGAAAATATATGACGAAGTTACCAACCAAATTGATCATGGATTAAGTCATGAGAAGAAAGAGTGCTCATGTACGTCGTTGAAGCCTGTCCGACTGTACGTGAGTGGAGAAGCGGGAACTGGAAAAAGTTTCCTCATTAAAGCAATTTCATGTTATTTGCAGAAAAGGACTGAGTCATCGCTGTCTTGTGTTGTCACCGCTCCAACTGGACTGGCAGCACATAACATTAAAGGTATTACTTTGCATCGTCTACTGATGCTGCCAGTGGAGCATGATAACAAATTACAATACCACAAGTTATCTGGAGATGCTTGTTGTGAAGTTTCAAGAGTCTTGAAGAAAATGAAAATTCTTATCATTGACGAAGTAAGCATGGTTTCCAATGTCATGCTTGCCTTTGTGCATTTGAGAATGCAAGAAGTTCTCAAAACAGAGTATGATGTGTTATTTGGTGGCAAACACATCATTGTTTTCGGTGATCTTCTGCAGCTGACACCAGTGAAAGGACAACCTGTGTTCAAAATACTCACGCATGAAGATACCAGGAAGTGCCTAGGGAGCATTGGCAACGTTAATATATGGTTAAACTTCAATTATGCTGAACTGCGTGAAAATATGCATCAGGCGAAGGATGAAGATTACAAGAATATTCTACAAGATGTTAGAATCGGAAAAGTGACCGAGCATAGGAAAGAAGCTTTACATGCACGATTACTGTCAAATTTGTATCCAGAACAAGACGTTGTGCCTGAGAATATTTTTCAGAAAATTACTGAGAAGAAATCTGGAATATGTTTGATGCCAACTCTTGCAGAATGTGCCATCTTCAACAACAATATGTTGTTTTTAGAAAACCAGGAGATTGTGAAACTGGAAGCTATTGACAGAGTAGAGCATATGGGATCAACAATTATTTTGTCTGAGAATTTGAAATCAAAATTGGATTCATTAGAGAAGACTATATCTAAAACTGCAGGTTTTGAAAAGACTCTGAATGTGTGCTTAAATTGCCGTATAATTTTAAGAAGAAATTTACATGTTGAAAGAGGTCTGGTAAATGGATCAATGGGTAATGTTGTTGATTTTGTGAAATACAGAAATAGAGATGGAATTGAATTTTTAAAAATTAAATTTGATGGCATTGAGGAAGTACAGCTAATTGGTTGTTGCTCTGCTAGGTTTTTGCTTGTAAAAGACTTATATGTTCGCCGTAAGCAGTTTCCTGTTTGCTTGGCATATGCGGTGACAATCCATAAATCGCAAGGTTTAAGTGTAGACAGTGCATTGGTGAATATTGGCAGTTCTGTGTTCAAGGAGGGTATGGCATATGTGGCATTGTCACGAGTTAGAACTTTATCGGGATTGTACTTGATTGAGTGTGATGTCACAAACATTTGTGCGGATCTAGATTGTGTTAAGAAATACAATAGGTTAAGAAGAGAGTATGCGCCACATTTGCCTCAATATCCTTTGTTTGAGAAACGTGTGGTAGGCCGGAAACGAAGAAATGTGACCAATAGTAGGGAGGTTGTAGCAAAAAGATGAAAAGTCGATGAACCAGAAATTATAAGCAGAAAGAAAAAGGATTTTGTTGAAGATGTTGTTGGTTTTCAATTTGAAAACAGTTCTGGTGTCAATTGCTATGCTAATGTAGTGGTTAATGTTTTGTTTTCTCTAGAAAATGTAAAACAAGAGATTGTGGTCAATTCGGATCAAAGATTTTGCAGTTTGTTGAATTCTGTGTTAGAGAAATGTAGCACTGATAGAACAAAAATAGAAAGTGTGTCTGAAATTCGAAATCTGTTAGACAGATGTTCAGGTCAAACACAATTCTCTCAAAATATTCAGCAAGATTGTCAGGAGTTTTTAATGTATATGCTTGATGTATTGCATGATGAAGGTGTAGATGTAGATCACCTGTTTGGGCTTTCTTATCAATGGCAGCATGACTGCGAGAACTGTAGGGTATCAAGTACTACTAGTGTAGACTCAGAAAAATTAATATATTTAACTTTGCCAGACAGTAAATCAGTGTCCTTTAATAAGCTAGTAAAAGCAGCTGATCACAACATGGAGTGTAGCCAATGTAAGTCTGAAATGTTGTCAACATTATTTATACGAACATATGGCCAGTATGTCATTTTAATGTTCCAACGATGTAGGCCTGATGGAACAAAATTGACAACTTTCATTAAATATTTTTTGTGGCTTCGCAGTTGTGAATATCAGGAAGGACTTTTGTAACTGCAGCAATTATATATCATGACGGTCCTTCAACAACATCAGGACATTACACAGCTTATTTAAAGTCTAGAAACGGCTGGTCATTCTGCAATGATTCTGTTTTAACTTTAAAAAAAAAATTGCCTTTTGACCTTAAAAATTCTTACCTGGTGTTTTTAAAACCAAAATTTTAGGGAAGGAATCTCGGGATTTGCTCTGAGGAATTTCAAGAGGTTCTAATGGCTCCTACACTATTTGGCCTTGAGGATAAGTGTAGTACAGAGTCAAAAGTTATTTTTGAGTTTTAAATAGTTCCTGGAAAAAAGAAGGTTTTCTTACAGAAAGTGGTGGGCACGGATTAGTTAAAGGACAACAGAGTATTTCCCAAAGCAAACGGTGTTCTTACCATAACACTTAACGTCATGGAAAAATAACTGCACTTTGAATGAGTTCAGAAAAACTGTTTCTTTTTATAAGCTAATTCAAGCAGCCAATCAAAACATGGAGTAGAGGTAATGTAAGGCTGCAATGCTGTCTAGATTATTTGACCAAACTTTTGGTTATAATGTCATTTTAAAATTCCAACTATATAAACCTGATGAAAGTAAGTCTTCAACTTTAATTACAAATGTTGTGGCTACACAGTCGTTGATTTTAGGAAGAACATTTGTAACTGCAGCTATTATATGACATGATGGTCCTTTGACAAGATCCGCTTATTACACAGCTTATTGAAAATGTAAAAAAAGCTGCTGTTTCGTAAATGATTCCTATTTGACTACGATACAATGTTGCCTTTTTACTTAAAAATATTCTTACTTTCTGTTTTCAGAAAAGAGAATTTAGGGTAGGTAACTGGCCTATAATGATTCTAGGGGTTGATATAATTTTATCTACTGTTTTAAATTGCTTTGTGATTAAAAGTGATGTAGAGAATTAAATAATTGTAGTAGTCATAGAGGTAGTGTAAGTCTGCTTCATAGTAAGCAGTATCAGTGTCATAGGAAATGTGGAACATGAGTGAGCAAGAAGGGTGAGATATTACTAGTACAGGATTGTGAAAGTGATCTTGAACGTTTTCTTTCTGAAAGTTGCGGAAATACAAAATGACGGGATTTGCTTAGAAGAATTCCAAGAGTTATAAATGGCTCTTACACGATTTGGCCTTGTAGAAAAGTGCGGTAGAGAGCGAGAAGTCATTTATTGTATGTAACATATTTGTCAAAACGATGGAGCTTTTCTTTCAGAAAGTGGCGGGCTGAAAATAATAACAGCACAACAGAGTGTAAGCTGTTCATAGGATATCCTTCGACGTCATGGAAAGTAAGTTACTTTTCAGGAGTTCTGATTTCTGATTGGTTATGTTATATGGGTTTTTTAAACACAATCATTTTGATTGTGTTTTTTTCCCCCCGCTGTTATATGATGAATACCTTCAAGTCATTGTTTTTAGTGAAATTTGATAAATTCTGAGAACAGCAAAAATAAACCATTTAACATGTATAATTAATTCTGTACTTTTTGTATTTATGATATACATTTAGAACTGTGTAGTAGGCATGGAGAAGCTGAGGCTTCTGTAAGTGTCAAAGTTGTTGCATACAGTGCTCACATTCTACGTAGTCTTTCATATGATAGACTACATCTGCACAATGAGATACCTAAGCAAAGGATTGTGGATTGAGCAAAAAAAATTGCACGTTTTTCAATTAAATTACCTGTGTTTCCTAACATTACACATCACATTGTGTAGATGAGGTTTAGGCCTGTTCCAGGAGACAGAGGAGGTCTGACATTTGTTCAAGAGTGCAGTGGACATGACTCACTTCGTTGGTAGGCCTGCACATGTATTATCTCCTCTGTACTCTTCAACAAGCCTAAATTTCATCTGCAACCCTGAGTAGGACTTACCTGAAACAAATCTGTGGCTAGGCCACACCTTATCAGCATCTAGAAACAATCATTTAAAATGTTAAGGGCAGATTTATGATGGCCGTGCGCCTTTTTTGCGCCGCTGTTCCGTCACTTTTGTGATGCAGCAGCAGTGTAAAAGATGCACCATGTTGCAAGATAGGCCTCAGTTCATCTCCAGCAAGATACCGTCAGTTTAAAATGTATATAATTAGGACTGTGTAGGGGGCATGCAGAAGCTGAGGCTTCAGTAAGTGTCAAAGTTGTTGCATGCAGTGCTGCACTTCTGCGTACTCTTTCATATGCTGGACTACATCTGCACAATGAGATACCTAAGCAAAGGAAACACAAGTGATGTGATTGTGAAATGAGCAAAAGAAATTGCACGTTTTTCAAATACATCACCTGTGTTTCCTAATATTATGAATCACATTGTGCAGATCAAGTTTAGGCCTGTCCAGGGAAACAGAGGAGGTCTGGCCTTTGTTCAAGAGTAAAGTGGACATGACTCACTTCATTGGTAGGCATGGACATGTATTATCTCCTCTGTACTCTTCAACAACTCTAAATTTCATCTGCAACCCTGAGTAGGCCTCACCTCAAACAAACCTCTGGATAGGACACACCTTATTGGCATCCTGAAACAATCATTTAAAATGTTAGGGACAGTTTTATGATGGCTGTGCACCTCTTTTGCGCTACCGTTGTGTCACTTTTGTGAGACAGTAGCAGTGCAAAAGATGCACCATGTTGCAAGATAGGCCTCACTTCATCTGCATCAAGATACTGTTTAAAATGTATATTTTTAGGACTGTGTAGGGGCATGGAGAAGCAGAGGCTTCTGTAAGTGTCAAAGTTGTTGAAAAACTGTTTGTCCTTCAATCTTTTCCCTTGTCTTTTCTAATTTTTAAATACATGTTTTAATATTTTTCAAATGTTTGTTCTCTCTTTCACAGATTGAAAGTATAAAAATAACAAGTGACTAAGTTAACGACAATTATAAGGTAAATGTTTTGTACTCTTTTCGTTACATTTCTATCACATTTAACTTCTATTAGTTTCACTACTTCATTTCTTTAACCCTCACTTTCCTGCCTTTGCTACTTCCCTCATTCCGTTCTCTATTACTTACTTACTCTACTCCTTCCACTCTTTTTCTCAGTCCCTCTCTTCTCATACTTCCTCACTCTTGTTCACTCACTCCGTCTCTATTACTCTCACTGTCTCTGACTGATCACTCTTTCACTACTTGTTCATTATGCTTTCTCTCTGTAGTTCAAGCACACTAAGGGGCATATTATCAACACAGGCAATAAAATTATCGCTGCTTTTATCGGCAGAAAACTGCAGCAAAAGTGGCTTTAGCGGCAGTTTTCTTCCGCAAAAGCGGCTTTAGCGGCAGTTTTCTGCCGATAAAAGCAGCGATAATTTTATCACCTATGTTGATAATATGCCCCTATGTTATTTACATTTCTTTGCTGTTTCAATCATTCCTTTTCTGTTACTTCTTCTTTTCTGCTTTCTGTTTTTTCTCTCTGTTATTCCACATGTTTTAATCTTATTTTGAACATTCACCCACATTCTCTAAGAAACTGTTGTTATTTATTCTTCTACTCTCCTTTTTTTCTTCCACTTCCTTATCTATTTTGTTTTTCACAATTATACCCTCTTCCATCTTTTCTTCGGTAAATAGATCTATTAAACAGTATCTCTGTGTTACTCCCTATAGCTGTCTTTCTTTTAACATTACTCTCTGTTTCCTTCCCTTATACTTACTCTTCTTTTTTTTTTTTTTTTTGGTTCGCTCCCGGTTCGGTTGCCAGAGTGCTAAACATTCTAGCAATTTTTTTATAAAGGGGAGGTAGTTCTGAAAAGAACTTTTTTTTAAATTATTTTTGTTGTTTTATATTTTTTTATTATTTTTCTGAACATTTTTTTACTTTTTTTGTATTTTTTGAACGGTTTTATATTTTTTTTGGTTTTTTGGTGGGGGGAAACGAAAACAATTCATTGTAAAGGGCTCAAGAGGAGCAACAAAAAAAAAAGATAATTTATTTTCTGGGGCGTTTTGGACAATCATGATTGTCGATAGCTCTGTTGATTAGAGTGATGCTACTTTCCATGTAGCAAATCAACTGATTGCAACGCACGCACACTTGCTTGACTTCCCCGAACCTCATCTGTATATTTGGGACCGTCTCCCTCGCCTCTGGTCCCGTCACTTCCTCTACAACTGATCTTCTGGCCACAGAAGGGGGATTATCTTGCTGGTCACGTAACTGCGCAGCACTGTAGTTGATAGGGTGCCACCTCTCCATATGGCGATGCATTGTATAATTGCCATAACTATATTTTTTATCTGTCTCTCTGGACAAGACTTTCTTACAGATAAGGCAAGTTACATACCGGGCATTCACTTTTTTTGGCCCCGGGGATATTTAAAAAATTGCCAAATATAATTTTCTTGGACATGAGACCTCCTGGGCTCCTCAGGCAAAAACTCCCTCTGTTGCTGCTCTTCCTCTTCTTCCTCTTCTTCCTCCTCTTGCTGAATGATAACTTCAGCAGGTGGTCCTCTCTTCCTAGGAGGTGGTGGTGGTGGTGGGGATGCACCAGCTGAAGCTACAACACTTGCCATTGCTAAGTGAAGAAAAAAGGTCTTCCTCTCACAAAGATGAAAGTCAGAGTGAGGAAACAAGGAGGGGTTTTCATCATTTGGGAAAAACAATAGTTCTAAACCAATGAAAAGTGTTACTTTTAGGTCACATGACCTAGCCTTACATCATTAGGAAACCAAAAGTGAAATGAACCAATGAAAAGTGTTATTAACAAGTCACATGACCTGTTATGCTTACCTTACGCGCTTCGCGCCGCGTCCCGGATCGCTTCAGGGAAGCTGCGCTTCGCGCCGCGCTTCGCGTACCGGTTCACTTCCGGGTACGCTAACGCGGTGCGTCATATGACGTATCACGCGACAACGCGATACATCACGCTTACGCGACGCATCACGATGTTGTTTTCTAACGCAGCAGTTGCGCAAACGGAACGTTTACCGGTTCGCGGACCAGGTCGCGGCACCAAATTGAGCTAACGGGAAGCTACCCAGTGCGCGGACCGGTAGCGAAACAAAAAAAATAAAAAAAATATATATATACATAAAAAAATTGTATTAAAAACATATCAAATATATTTTTTGATTTAAAGAAGAATACATTTTAAAGCTTTTGATATTTGCTATTAAAAAACCATTGAAATTCACTGAAAAAAACATAGGTTATAGACTATATATAGTTAGGAATTAGCATTTACAAAACCTTGAAAATTCACAGAAAAAACCATAGGTTAGAGACCATATATAGTTAGGAATTAGCATTTAAGAAACCTTTTTTTACTCACACAAAACCATTGAAATTCCATATATAGTTAGTTGTACAAACTATATATCGCGCACCCGCAATCCACTGCTGATCATGTCACATATTACATCATTCATGACATGGTCAGTGACATCACTGATGACATCACTGATGACATCTCAAATGACATCACTGATGACATCACTGATGGCATCTCAAATGACATCACTGATGACATCTCAAATGACATCACTGATGTAGGGTACAGGCGTCCTAGTTGTCCATGCGGGGTTATAATGTAACAGGAGGGGGCTTAATTAAAGTTAGGGGACACCGTTAGTCTCTGTGCAACTGTACCAACGAGGTTAAACAGCTGTGTCGCAAGGAGGTGCCCGACAGTACCGGAGTCAGGACCAGGAGGCGTGCTGTTTGCCCTGCCTCCCTGTGGTTCCCACGTCACAGTCAATAATGCTGCAGGAGTTCCAATGGATGCAGGCAGGCAACCACTGTAGGAAGCAAGGGACAGCAACCCCGCTACACTTCAGGAGCAGCCGTACCTCCAAGGCACTCCTGTTCGGCTGCAGAGGAGTCAGGCTAGGCCTCGGGCGGGTCCCAATGACGGGGTGGCATGTCCGGATGATTTCAGAACTGTCTATGTCGCTGTCCCCCGACAGCGAGGCAGACCACAGTGCGGCAGCAGCTAGGTCAAGTGGCTATCTAGCAAGGATGGCAGATCAGATGTCAGTATATGTCCAGGATTGTGGAGATGCTAGCGGAGCTTCAGTGCTAAGCGGCCACCGCAGTGGCAGCTTGGCCACAACCCATGAGTCCCTTAATCTACATTTATCTTGGTTCCTTATTTGGAAATGGGGAGTGGATCTAAAAGGCCTAAATACTCAATACACCTGGATGGTGTGAAAACTGTGCAAGTATCTTTAGTACCAGAAAGATTACATGTTTTTTGTGAGAGGTGAATTTTGCATTTTCTTTGAGGATAGGATTAAGAGTGTATGGACTAACATTTTAGATTCCTCAAAATAATATAGTAAAGGGATAGTTGTATTTTAATACACTTTTCTGTCTTCCATGGGTGTTTATATATTGTATAAAATATGATTATCAATTAATTCGGAGTGTTATATTTTGTGTTTTGAAGCAGTGTCTGTATCTGTCTTCGAACACTTCCTACAAAGGGGGCTTATTAAAAGATGAATGTAAATTGGTTTGGGATTCTCCATCCCACTGATCCTGTGTGGCCCTCAGTAATTCCTGGGGTGGAGGAAAAACAGCATTACTAGTTGATCCCTGAGGATACCCTGGGAAATGGGGAACTACAGGAGGAATCAGTAATGGCTGGAGTAATTCCCCATTTTCCCCTGAAGGTTTACCCTGACGTCTCATATGGTTTCAGCAGATGAAGTGTCCAAGCAAAATCCAACAGATCTCTGGCGTTCCCACAGACCTCATAATTCCGATGGGGTTGGTAACTCCGGTTACTGCCCACAATGAAATTACTGGGCACTTGGAATGAGGAACTAGGAGACTGAGTAGCAAAGACAAGGTAATGTCACATATTGCAAAATTGTAAAAAAAGGAATAAATGTATATTTGATACCATACAGTAAGCTTTTGCATTGGCGATCTAGGTTTGTGTGCATTGGCAGACAAATGTAGCAACAAAAGATCCAACCTAAATATCACAAATTATTTTAAAGTTATTTCCTTCTTTACAGATCAGTTATGGGGCATTATATCCTTCTGAGAGCAAAAGTCATCTAATTTCGTCTTTGTTCCAAATGGTACCAAGTAATCTAATGGGAATTTATTCAGTGACTAGACTTCTACATTTCTTTAAATGGACTTGGGTTGGTGTTTTAGCAATGGATAATGATGCTTTTTCCCAAGGCAGTGTGATTTTGAAAAAAGAGATACAGAAGACTGGTGGATGCATTGACTTCTTTGAAAAAGTGTCTGGCCAGCACCCTCAAGGAAGGATTGAGAGCCTTGCAGATTTAATAGGAAAATCAAAAGCCAAAGTTGTTGTGATCTACAGCCATGTGAGTGGAATGGTACGCTTACTAGAGACACTTGCGAAAAGAAAAATTCAAGGAAAAGTGTGGTTGGGGTTGCCTGGCTTCTTTATCACCTCAAATATTTTCACTGTGGACACCTGGCTTTGGCTAAATGGCACCATAGCTTCTGCCTTTTATGTTGTTGACATGCTTAAATTCAACGACTTTGTGTACAATATACACCCAGACAGGTTTCAAAGTGACATCTTCATTAAACCATTCTGGCAGAAGGTGTATGGCTGTCTGTGGCAAGACAACACCACCACCTTGGCTCAAGGGATTGTAAAAAATGATGATGTTAAAGTCTGCACAGGAAAAGAACAGGTGGTTGATCTGGACCCAATCCTGTTTGATCTGCATAATCTTAGGTATACTTATAATGTATACCTGGCTGTCTATGCATTTGCACATGCCTTGCATGATTTGCTTAACTATTGGGATAAGACAATTCCTGATGGAGATCATCACAGACGTGTCAAAGATATTCAGCCACACCAGGTATGCAGCTAAGCAGTTTGTTCTCTTTAACTATATGTCTGTAATGTTATTGAACATTTAATATTTCAGTGCTGACCTTCAAGAAGTGTATAACACTTGGACATTAGAGCTTTTGATAATGTATGAAGAAGTCTATTTCCACTTCCACTCTACTTTCTCTTTTTATTTTCTGAAACTTATCTCTGCTTCCATATGTGCTATGTTCCTAATTGTATCTGCGTTTACCAATTTTAACCACCATCTCTCTGTTCTAATGCATTGGAAAAACATTTTGTTTTTGGATTGTGGTTTCAGGCTCCTCTCCTTTTTCCACATATTGTTACCACATTTTTGGTTGTGGTTGTTTTCTCTTCAGATTATTCACAGCAAAGTGTGTGATGTATCATTCTCCCATGTACTACTTTTTAAGAGACTCAGCTGGAGCAGGTGATGAACTAGGCCTCAGAGCAGACAGTGGGTGTATGGATCAAGAGGAATAAAAACAATGACATACACTAGAGAAAAGCTGACACAAAAAGGGTACACAAGAGGAGCAGGACAGAGAAGGCAAGGCAACCCCAATATGTATAAACAGGGTCTTACGTTAAGGTTGTACACAAGTGTTAACACGTGGCTTGTGCTATGTTCTTTCTGCAATAAAAACATGTTTAAAAAATAAGATTGCACACAAGTGTCAGAACTTCTGAGAGTAATAGGGAAACTCAATGTCACTGTGCTGATTATTCTTACAGATAGTCACTCTGTGTACCCAATAGAAAAAGAGCTCCAGACGTAATTCTGTTTCTGGACCTTAGGGCACAAACAAACACAAGACCAAAGATGAGGCAGTGATTGTGAAGAGAAGACAAGAATACAGGTATGGTTGCTGAGCTTCTCTTTAATCGGTCCAGTGTACAGCTCTCCCGGCAGCAACTGCCATCCCGGGCATTTTCACATTCTACGCATCATATCACAGCAACAGCAAACACGAGCCACAGAGTCCTTGTGACATTTAAAGATACAGGTAACATCCCAACAGATCCCCCTCCCTTCATTTAAAAATAAATAATAAATAAATAAATAAATAGAACCTCCCTACCCCCATAAAGCAACATAAGCAAAATCATAATAAACAAGAAATCAAGACAAAATGGCAGAAAAAGAAAATATGTACATTCAATATGTGCCAAAATCGCGATATCTGGCAGGAACAGATCTAAATCTGGTAGAACAACGCTGAGGACCAATACTGTTGTCAATTGGAGATGCACTTGAACCTAAACTGACAGTGGGCAAAACCGGAGAACCAAGGCCAAATTTGTTTTTTACAAATTCAATTTTAGGCTTAGGAACAATTGAAATACAAGACTTATTCCAAATCTTCCCATTAACCAATACTACAACATGATCTTTTACCTCTTTAACTTGCACAGGAGGGGAAAATCGAGCTTGACCTTGCGCAAAAGCATGGGTTTTCTGATTCTCACCCAGTCCCCACGACACACAGTTGATGATCTAATGCTCTTCTGAGCATATTTTGCCTGAGCAGCGCCCCTCACATCAGCTACCCTGCCCATTTTGACAACATCCACCTCTTTCCTCAACATCCAATCCTTATTTAGTTTCGAACCAGCTACTCTGCCTCTGAGTAAGGTGAATGGTGATACCCCCGTACTAGAATGAGGTGTAACCCTCATAGCCCACAACATGTCAGATATCACTTTCTTCCAATTTAGACCATTAATAGAAGCCAACTGCAATTGATCCTTGACTACACGGTTCAAACGCTCAACTAAACCATTGCTGGAAGGATGATAAAGAGAGGTAAGAATGTGTTTAATTCAATGAGTCTTAAAGAAATCTTGCATTTCAGCAGAGACTAACTGAGTACCATTATCAGATACTAATTCTTCCGGAAAACCTTCTCGCAAAAAAATGTCCTTGAAGAAATTGATAACAGTACCAGAATTAACTCCATCAACAAATCTGACCTCTGGCCATTTTGACATGTAGTCAATTAAAACCAGCGCATATTTAGGAGTAGTCCCTAAATCATTGAACGGACCAGCCACATCAAATGCTAATTTATGCCAAGGCAATTCTGTCACCTGAATGGGACTCAGAGCGGAGGGACAAGTAACTTGAGTTTTATCACTAAGAACGCAAACCCCACAGTCACGAACACAGTGTTCAATAGCTCTGTCCACACCAGGCCACCAAAAATCTTCACGCACTCTCCTTTTCATAGCACGAATGCCTAAGTGACCAACGTGAGCTAGGTCCAAAACTGTTTTACATAGTGATTTTGGGACCACTAACAAACCACCTCTGCGTAAGATTCCATCAATCAAAGATAATTCGTCACAAACCCTCCTGAAGGGAACTAACTCTGAAGGTAGAGAGTTATTATCAGGCCACCCATGAGTTATAAAATCAATCACATTACACAACTCAATATCCCCAGATATTGCAAGCTTCCAATCAGCTTCAGATAACGCAGTACTAACCTCAGACACAGTGCTGACAGCACAAACCATTTCTAAGTGATCACAACAGTGCTCCAAATTATTTTGAGAAAGAGGTAATCTGGATAAGCATTCAGCTACACTGTTCCTTACCCCAGGAACATACTCCAGGTGATAATTGAGCTCAGCAAGTCTGTATTGCCATTTTGCTATACGAGGAGAAGCCCTCCCACCACCTTTAGTTGTAAAAAGGTCTACCAGAGGTTTGTGATCAGTTTTGAAAATTATGTGATTGCCCCAAAGAAAATTCCTAAAATACTGTACACCCCACCATAAAGCTAATGCCTCCTTTTTGATAGTCGAATAAGTTCCCTCGGCACCACGGAGAGTTCTAGAAGCAAAAGCGATTACTTCTTCCCTATTTTCAGGTCTTTTCTGCATTAGAACCGCCCCAAGACCCACATTGCTGGCATCAGTAATTACAATGCATTGATCATTAATATTAAAAAGCTTGAGAGGGCGTTCCTGCACAATTACATCCTTCAACAATTTAAAATCATTTGCACATTGCTGTGACCAGTCATATTTGACATTTTTTTTCAATAAAGTACGTAAAGATACAGTTTTATCAGAAAAATGTTGCACAAATTTTGCATAATATTCGATTAATCCTAAAAAGGAACGTAGTTGGTCTTTGTTCTGGGGTTCTGGTGCATTCTGGATGGCATCTAACAATTTCATTTTTGGTTCAACTCCTTTAGCTGAGATGTGATGTCCTAAATAATCAACACCATCTCTGAGGAATTTGCACTTGTCTTTTCTTAAAGTTAAACCATCATTTTTTATGATATCCAACACAGTTTTCACTCTTTCATTATGTTCTTGCACTGTCCTACCATGTATAAGAATGTCATCCTGAAAGAAGACGACCCCTGCAGTGTCCTTAAAAAGATTTCCCATAAGACGTTGGAACACCGCAGAAGCCGACGCCAAACCGAATGGCATTCTTAAGTAACGAAATGCACCCTCAGGTGTTACAAAAGACGTGAGATGCCTAGAATCTCTGCTTAATTCGATTTGATGGTACGCCAAAAAAATATCCAGGGTGGAAAAATATCTGGCACCCTCCAAAGTAGATAACATCTCTTTATATTGGGCAATGGCTGTCGATCAACCCATATACAAGCATTCAAATCGCGCAAATCCACACACATCCTAAGGGACTTATCCACCTTACGCGCTAAAACTATGGGAGACAACCATTCCAACCCCTCAATTGGTTCAATCACACCCAAAAGACGTAATCTTTCCAGTTCACATTTCAATTCGTTACGCATGCTTAGTGGTATCTTATGAACCTTATGTGCAATTGCCTTAGCCCCTTCTTTCAAAACAATTCGATGTTAAAAACCTTTAAGTTTACCCAATTTGTTGCAACAAACTTCGGGGTAATTTTGTACCCACTCATTCTCACACGATGCATTCAAGGAATGTACAGACTCAACATCAGGCAAGGTAGCATAATACTGCTTAGCTTCCCACCTAGATAAAACCATGTCCACATGGTTGGGATCAAGAATGATACCAAGCTCTCCTTGTTCATGCCAACCCAATAAATTAGTACCATCTTTTACAACATAGATAGTGCAAGATGTGCAATCACCCTTAAACTCTAGCTTGCCTTTGAACTTCCCCAACACTTCTACCCTTTTGCCCCCATAAGCAAACATCATAATGAAGTACTGTGATAAGGACATTTTTCCTAAGATATCAAAATCTTTGACATTAAATAAGGTGAATGGAGAACCCGAATCTGCAAGAAATTTTACACAAACACCATTTAAGTTAATGGAACAAGTGGGGGATTTTCTTCTTTGAGACCCATCAAGAGAAGCAATCTCTACTATACCCTCAGCTTCCATAGGGGAAGCAGATAACATCAATAATTCATGACATGTGTCATCATCATCACATTCAAATTGGCGATCTTCAATATTCTTCATCATATATCACGGTCCCTTTTGTGCAATGGTAGCTTTGCACATTCGTGCTAAATGACCTTTCTTGCCACATTTAAAGCAAGATTGACTAATGGCAAAACAAAATTTAAAATTTCCCAAATGTGATCTGCTCCCACACCGATAACATGACAAGCCTTGAGCATCATTCCTTGTCTTGTTGACAGATGTATTCGAGGGAGATCGAGGAGGATTGACATTTGCAACTTTGGAAGTCTTAATTGAGGATTTGGAGGTGACTGAATTAACCTCGGGAGAATCCGATGAAGGAAAGGTAGTTGATGCCGGAGTACTTAATTCCTTCATGCAAAACAGAGAATGTTCAACAGATTTAGCCAAAGTCAATGCTGTCTCTAAATCAGGATCATCAGAAGACAAAAGTTTCTCACGCACTTTCCTGTCACATGTGCGTTCAATTAATTGATCCCGGATGATTTCGTCTCTAAATTCTCTATAGTTGCAGTTCACTGCTAGAATTCTCAAAGCTGCAAAGAAATCATTAATGGATTCACCAGGCATTTGTGAACGTTGTAAAAATGTGTGACGTTCCAGAACAATGTTCCGTTTAGGATTGAACCTTTTGTCGAGTGTTTTTATGAGTGAAGCATACTCATCAATGACTTGTGCATCGCCATCGTCACTTGAGGTAGTGATTCTTACTACCTCAAGGGGTAATGTTTCAAGAATGGATCTGCCTTCAGCCCCCAAATTATACACCAACAGCGCCCTTTTCTTCTTTGCAGTGAAAGTATCACCACCAATTGTGTCAATGTAGACTTCAAAAGTGGCTTTCCACTGTTTCCAAGGCATGGGAGGAGGACCAGAAGACTGTAAGAAGGGAGGTGGCGTGGCTAACTTTTCCATTTGCGTGGGTGAGTTGCTGCCTCTACAAAAGTTATGCTGCAAAATTGGCAATAGTTTAATATAACAGCACGACTGTTCTTAAATTGCCAAAAACCACCTAAAAATAGCTTTAAAAATTGCCTGTTAGCCTTACAACATCTGTCGAAAAATTCCAATGTAGATTTGCATTAAAGAAGTTAAGATACTTCTGATGACAGATTGCTTCAAAGTGGTTACGCGACTTTCACATACAATGTATTTAAGCACAAGGCGTAAGTCAGAAGTGTTATTACAGCAGCGCTACAGTAAGACGTGCTGCAGTGCGCGGTGACTCAGAAGCATTGTTAGAATAGCACCATGGCAACGCGCGTCACAATGAGCGGTGCGCTGAAAGACGAAAGACGAATGACGTAGGCAGCACGTAGAGTCAATTCATGCGTGAGCTCACGCACAGAAAGGCTCGCGCAATTAAATTTTGAAAGAACAGGCAAAGCTAAAAAAATGGGCCCTCGACAGAGGAACTCACAGCACCAAGAGGGTCTGATGGTGCGTACGTTGCTCAATAAGATAGGATCAATATTCTTCTTTATTTTTTGATGCGACGTCACGGTTGCCTCGCCGAGGAAAATCACTCCAGGACGTCCAGCAACACTTGGGAGAGAGGCAGACACTGGATCCTTGTCGCCAGTGAAGAGAAGACAAGAATACAGGTATGGTTGCTGAGCTTCTCGTTAATCCGTCAAGTGTACAGCTCTCCCGGCAGCAACTGCCGTCCCGGGCATTCTCACATTCTACGCATC
The DNA here is from genome assembly GCF_964261635.1 of Lissotriton helveticus. Classification (NCBI taxonomy): domain Eukaryota; kingdom Metazoa; phylum Chordata; class Amphibia; order Caudata; family Salamandridae; genus Lissotriton; species Lissotriton helveticus. The sequence goes on along the minus strand of NC_136069.1, from coordinate 1,598,764,710 downwards.
ATATCACAGCAACTGCAAACACGAGCCACAGAGTCCTCGTGACATTTAAAGATACAGGTAACATCCCAACAGATTGCCTCCTGGAATCTAGGAGCCTACCACTTACAAAGGGGGGTACACTAATACCCGGGGGAGGACAAAATAGTACACTTACCAAACACTAAGTTGCCGATTTTGATCAAAGAGAAGTGCAATTAATTATCTCCATTTCCATTTTGGTAGTTTGGCATCCAAAGTGTAATGTTATTTATTAACCTAATTTAAAGGTTCCAATTAAGTCCTCGGTAGTGAGTTGGTGTTCTGTCTATATATTAGAAGGGTTTGCCTGCCTGGCAACCATTAGGAAATGTGTCGTAGTCGGATTTGTGGAATGAAAAGCTAATATGGCCTGTGAAATCATTCTTAATATAGCTAAGTGAGTGGGTGTTCTGTCTATATTTTAGAAAGGGTTGCCTGACGGGCAACCATTAGAAATAGTGGGAAATATGTTAGTCGGATTTGTGGAGTGAAAAGCAAAGTGTGTCATAGGTGTTTACATTTTTGTATGCTGGCAGATAATCTTTGCTGCCAATAAATCATTCTTAATATAGCTGCTGCTAGAAAAGCCAGGTTCAGGAACATAACCAACATTTTTCTGTTCAGAGGATTATTTGGCAGATCAGTTATCCCAATAAAGGCTACTCGTGGTATGACCTGCGTAAGAAAGTGCGTGAAGATTATAGCAAGGCAAAACAGCACGCTAAAGGGACAGGTGGCGGTGTCCTTTAGAGCTTAACCATAGTAATTTTGAATTAAAAGTGTTGGAGATTATGGATCTTGCTAGTTTAAGAGGACTAGATGGAACAGATACCACCCTGGAACGTACAGAAAATGACCAGCCAGGTAAGCTTTTTCTCTTCTCCTTTTGCTAAAATAACTTTAGGCCCTAATGAAATGTCCATTACATGAGCTTCAGTAATTTTCACATTTCGCTTTTTAGGCATCATATCTGAAATTAATGTATTATCCCATGTCGCATAATTAAGGATCATAAGCAGCAAATATGTAGCCGAGGGTGAACAATGTGAATGACCAGAACTCTAGTGGCTGCTGTTTGCAGTGTTTCTGGTTTTTGCGCTATCTATTTAGCGAGAAATGCACCCTCTCAGCTAAAATGGAGGCAAGCACACAATTTGTGCTACAATCAGGGCCCCTGGAATTATGCAATTGTGAGGCCTGCGAGATCTTCGCATAGTTGTAGATTCGCTGCATTTGCCACGTAATCAATCACCTGCCGCATATTCTGCAGATTTGAACAAATAAAAGTGTATCTAGCTCAAACGGTTCAAAAGTTAGCTGCTTAATAAAAGGCCCTTTGCAAAGCTGGACTGATTACCTTTCTGATGCCTATGGGAGTTAAACTGGTATTAATGAGGTGCAACCAATGCCCAGAGAGGTTTACCAAGTTTAAAAATGACCAAATAATGAAGCAATACTATTACAAAAGGAGCAGCATTATGCGTGCATTGTTGGCCTATTTATGCGGCATTATTTACTTAACCTGCCGGCAAATTCGGCCCTTACCTGCTGCATAATTCCAGTGGCTCTGGCTATACAAAAGCACCAAATGTTGGTCTTGCATTTCATGCAACTATGCAACATTTTATATAATTTTCAGACATTTCTCATAATTATGTCAAATTGCTCATAATTATGCCAAAATATATTTCACACATTTCACCCACACCTATATACATTTACAAACTCTTCAAAGTCTTTGATTTTATGAAATTACTTGTTAACTGACTTCTGCATATTTTTTGCAGCATTTGCACCATCCAGAGACCAGATAGTGCCTTGAGACCCTCACGGGTGAGTAGAGCACTTACAACTCCCCGGGTTGATTGATTGGCATCTGGCAGGAAGTCAGGCCGGCACAAGCAGTTTTGGAAGCTGGTCCTCAACAGAGCAGTGAATCTGAACTTTTGTTAATGAAAATTAAGTTATGATGTTGGAAGTCAGAGGCAAAGAGGGAAATCTTTTGTCAAGTATCACAGTTCTGGGGAATGTACAGGATGTTGTGGACTTTGAGAATGAAATAATCCTGCCAGATTGTGGTGATAATGGAGAACTGAAGATAATGAAAGACGCATAGCCTGTAAGGAATGTTGACAATCATGAAACTAAAGACCTTGCTCCAAGTGTACACAATCTACAAGGTCTAGTGGGGGAAATTATTGAAGTAAGTCAGAAACATGAAAGGGATATGAGGCAGCTTAGGGATCCAAGTAGTGAAAAGAGTAGAAATAGTCAGGGAAATCTGACTGGTGTAATGGGTGACACTGTTGAAATGGGCAGAACAGGTAGAAAGAGTCTACTGTTTGGAATGAATGAGAGGATTGAAAAGGGTATGTAGGGTCAAATGGACATGAAATTAATGTGGTAAATGTTTCAGAGAGTCAAGACAAATTAGTGCAAAATACTGACAAGGTGTGTCGATTGATGGAGCCAATTAAGTGTTTAATACATAGACATACAGTTGCAATGAAAAAAGACCACATGACCTTTTATGTGGACAGCTTGTCCACATTGCATAAGTTGATGCAAATAGGTAAAAGTATTGATAATTTGACAGAGTCAGTCACAAAATATGTAGGCAGTAACATAAACATCCAGAAACAGTTAATTACAATACAGGCCAATTTGAAAGACTGCATTGACAGTTACACCAAATGTATGTAAGCCATAAAAGACATACTTGCACAAACAGTGAAAGTGTCTAAAGAAGAATAGACCTTAGTAGTCGACACAAGTACTAATCCTAAATTTGCTTTGGTCTCTAATGTGCCCCTTCCAACTTCAAGTGTGCTGCGTAATCAGTTTAGATACGTTACACCTGCTCCAAAGAAATCAAAGTTTTAAATGTAACATAATGACCATTTTGTTTTGTGTTATTGCAAAGCATGCCTCCTGCTAAATGTTACTGAGGCCTCATAAAGGCTGCATGAATGTTGCAGAGCTTAAGTTGACTCTCATGTACAATTCAATGTTTGTGTTTATAGTTGTTTACTTTGCAACGTGCAGGTTTTTTGCCACTTACAGTAGTTGCAGGTTTCAAACGCTACGTTGTTAAGGCACTGTGCAACTGCCTATTGATTGCACATTGTTTAACAGCCCACTTGCCCCTGGCTTTGGTTTGATTGAATATGATAAATAATAAAAGAGATACCTGATAATTTCTTGTAAGATTTTCATTTTGCTCTTATATGCACTTCCTGTTTAAGAAACATACTGAAATAGGCACTGGTATCTGCGCAACATGTGAACGTTGATCCACAAAGCTGCTCCTATTACCGCCATTTTGATAAAAGTGTAGTCTGTGATTAAATACACAAATGAAAAAGATATAACTAGTTTCCAAAGATGAAATGGCCACAAAACTTGTCAGTGAAGTAAAATGAAGTTGCTAACTCCAGCTTCTCCCTGGAGGAAAACCTCAAAAAATAATAATCAGAATTAGCAGCATAATAACTAATTTGGGGTAAAATCCAACAGTAGTGGTAACAATGGAAGGATCCCCAGATTTTTTTTAGATAAACTGTTGTTGGAGGAAATGTAATCACCTCCAATATTTTTGGAGTAATGGGCTGGTTAAAGACAATTTCCTAAGGAACAAAAAAGCATACAAATACCAATTATGGAGGAAATACTTGAGCCTTGAAAAAATTGATTTTACCCCACTTTAACATACACATCAAAATCAGCACCTCAGAATGGATTCTATTAATTTCATATTCTCATCACCGGGGAATCGGATTTTATCAGGCGTAGTGAATAGCACCTAATCCTCACACACATTCATAATCAGGGCCTTGATAAACAAGCACATATAAGGCAAAACTGGAATGGAATCATGGCACTAGCAATATTAAAATACAAAATGAAGATCAAATAGAAAAGAGTAAGCACTTGTAACCTAGCAACTGTATCCAGCATAGAAAAGCTTGGTATCAAAATAAACTGAGAACAAGGATACTGAAAACTACATCAAAAAAAGACAGGACAGAACTGGAGACTAAGGCAAAGTTTTTTATGTGTCAAAAATTAAACAAATAATTAAAGCAAAGGACAATGGCCAGCCCATTTTCAAAATGAGTGGTCAGCACACTGCTGTGCCACCAAACTTTCCTTCATGACACTGCCAGGGAACCTCCTTACAAAGGGGCATCCATTTGCTTGGCAGGCACCTTGGAGACCTTACTTGGGAGGGATGGGTTCGGTCTTGGGAGGGGTGGTTCTGACTTTGGGAGGTTAGTCTTTGGTTTTGGGAGGGATTTTGGTTTTCTTAGGGGTTCTGCTAAGTTTAGTGGTGGGGGATAGCTTTTTCAGGGATAAAATGTGATGTGGAAGGACTGTTTTGGGGTGAGGATGTGGTCCTTTTGGCTTTGGGAGGGGGTCGGATTTGACAGGGGCAAGGGCAAAGAAGTCACTTTCACTGGGAATATGGGCAAGATGTTCAGGAGGGAGTTGGGGTTGGGAGGTAGAGGGAGTGGATGTTTCAGGTGTGGATGGAGGTGATGGTGCATGTGTCTGTGTGTTTGATGTTTCTTGTTCGTGTGTTGTGTAGGTGTCTGTTGTGTGGGTGAGTGTGTGCATTTGCATTTTTTGGTGGTGTGTGATGTGAATGTGCTGGGCATGCTGGGTGTTGTGGAAGTGTCTGTGGGTGTGGGTGTGGTGTCTGTTGTAATGCTGGGGGTGGTAAATGGGTCTGTGGGTGCGGTTTTGATGTCTATTATAATGCTGGGTGTTGCGGATGGGTCTGTGGGTATAGGAGTGGTATCTGTTGTAATGCTGGGTGTTGTGGATGAGTCTGTTGGTGTGGGAGTAGTGTCTGGGGTTATGGTAATGGGGGTGTGGAGGGTGTGTCATGTGAGTGGAAGCCTGCTTTTGTATTTCCTTGGGTTTATGTTTGTGTGTGCTGCTTGGGGATGTTGAAGCGTGTGCATGCGTATGTGTGAGTATGCTTGGGACAGGCAAGGGAATAGGGAATTTGGATGAGGAAGAGACAGGAGGTGGGGTGAACGTTTGGGATGGGTGGAAGGCTGTTGTGAGGGAGGAGGCCAGGCCCTTAAGAGATCTCTGTAGGGCAGACATACCACTGTGGATGCCTTCCAGGTAGGCCACCATCTGTTGCTGTTGGCTCCCTTGCACCTGGATGGCATTCAATAGTGCCCTCTGACCCACAGAGATGTTTCTCAGGAAATCAATAGCCTCCTCACTCAGGGTAGTGATAGTTACAGAAGCAGGGGCTGAGGTGCCTAAAGCAAAGGAAACGGTTCCTCTCTTAGGGGAGCGGGCTCGGCCAACTGGGTGGGGAGCAACAGGGAGGGTGGAGATGGAACTGGGGTTCGTGGACAAGGACGGTGTGGATACAGGTCCTGTGGGGTCCACCACCACTTGGGATTTTTGACTGGAGTATGACTCTGATGACGAAGAAGTGGAGCTTCTGTCCTATGTACAACTCCCCACTCTCTGGGCCACTGGCTCCCTCTGTGCCTGTCGTGTCACGAACAAAGTCACTGTGGCCAGCTGCTTCCCCAACGATGTTGGCACCTGTCTCCTCCGCTTGGCTGGGATGATGATGAAATGAAATTGAAAAAAGGTTTATTGCCTGTGCCAGAACACACTTGACCAACAGCTTTGTTCACAGACCATTAATAAAGTGTGCAGAAGACTAGTTACAAGGTCCACTATGTTGGCTTCAACAGTAGCAAGAGCACATGCAAGCATGCTACATGACCTGTAAACAGTTGCACACAGTAAATTCATAACCACAGACACCTCCAATTTTATGAGTGAAGTTGTCTCAAATCCATTTTCATGTATCTAGTGGGATACTTGATTAACTGGCTCTTGTAGTATACCTTAGTAACCTGATGCCATCAAATGAGACAGCAATGACAAATGAATTCCTACACATTCCACACAAGGCGCTGCAATCAGCAATAGGTGATATACCTCATACCACATCATTAAGAAATGATCGTCAACTAATACAGCTATGTTGCACCAACATGTAAAGTAGCAGGAAGGAGGTGACATGGAAATGCTCATTTCACACAGTTGACTCTTCCTAATAGAAACTTCCTCATATGTTCACTGTCAGAATAGTCTCATGTAAGCTGTACTTAAGTAGATTTGCTATGAGCAAGAGAGGTGATTCCAGCAAAAAGTGACCTGGGTGTCATTGGTGTGTTCCATGCTTAAGTCTTGCTATGTTATACTTCCGAATGTTTATGTATCCCTATTGTGCCTATTATGCCTTTTTACCTCTGATGCTATCACCTGTACCAAGTATTGCCAATCACACCTTCAGCATGCTCCTATATACTGTATCCTTAACAATCTGTTCTTCTTTTTGTAAAATGAAAAAGAAAGTTTCTAAAAACAAAAAAAGTAGATTCGCTGTGTATCACTCGTAGCACAGAAAAGTAGACTGGAGACAATCTGGCCTAAATATCTGGGAGATTTGTCAACAAATATCCACAGCATAATGAATCAGCTAAGTCTACGGATATCCCCAGACCAGATTGGTACTAGTGAGAACACCATTCTTTCCTAACAGCCATTAGAGCATTGAAGGTTGTTGAGGCTCAGGGAAATCTCCATTGCATGAAGAGGTGGTTTAACCTGTCTCCAAATGGAAGGGCACTTCACAGTACCTTTTAGTCTCACAAACACAAATTCCATTGTATTACTGAGTGTAGATACTCCCTACATTATCCCTCCTTTTTTGCATGTTACTCCCAGATGCTGCGACCAATTGGTGAATAAACCTTGACAAAATAAGCATTTGCAATTCACATAACTGAATACTCCACATCAATGGCATGGAAATTCACAGTGTGAGAAATCACTATAAGTCTAGCTGTTATGTCCGTCATTGTTTCATCTTTTGGACATGACTAATGAAAATGAGTAATGGATTAAGGTATGTGTGACCCACCCACCAATGTCTACACACTCCTGCCTGTGGCAGTACCTGCACTGTAGACCCATCGCAAATAACTATTGTCAAAAACAAAGTGGCCTACACCCACATTCATGATAGAATCAGACATCAACCCATGAAGACACACAGATCAGGAATAAAACAGTAGTGCTGATGATATTACAACAGGGAAAGGTACACATTATCACTTGATACATTAATTTCAAACTACCCCAAAATTACAGCATCCTCACCATTACCTATGCTGTGATCAGATCACTTCATCATTCCTTTAGCACTTAGCATTGGGGGAGTTGGGAAAACAATCCTCAACCCTCAATGACTACCCAGATGAGGAATTGGTCGAAGCTTAACCTAGAGACATGGCGGGGAATGCTTAATCTCCTGTTCCCAGGATACAGGGAAATGTCAAAGAAGCATACTGCTGCTGGGAAAGCTAGGTTACTCGCTCATTGGATAGGATGGCCTCAAAAACAACTCCCAAACCTTAAACCTTAGCCAAAAAGGCACCATGGTTTAACACACAGCTGGCATCACTAAGGAAAAACTGTAAAAAAAATTAGAAGGGAATGGAGGAAAAACTACGACTCTAAACGCAAAGCTTCCTATAAGACAGCCATTAGGTGTTAGCATAATAATATTAAAAATGCCCAGGCAAATCTTTTTGAGCTAAAGATTAACCAAGCACAGAACTCGTCTAAGGAACTCTTTAAGGTCCTTAAATCTCTTGTAGTGTAGTTCCTATCATCCCAATAGGCTCTGCGCATTGGAATAATACCTACAATAGTAAAGGCCTAGATCAGACGTTAACTAGGTCTACTACTGTCGATATTAGACTTAAAGTTTTGGGTTTGCCAGCTTAGCTCAGAGTTCACTAGAAACTTTCTCGAATGTTCAGGAAGGACCTAACTTCCCTGATTAGACAAGAAGGGATTTAGTTTCTGACAACCATAGAACATGACAACTTTGCTCTCCCCTAATCAAGAGTATATCTCGAGAGTCGTGTGAACAAAAGGCAATTTATTTTACTCAGTCAGTACGTGCATTCTTAGTCTCATCAGATTGTAGAGAAAAGGAAGAGACGGGCGTGTTCAATAAAAGGTGTTATTTATTGATCAGTCTCTTTTCTCATACATGAGAAATGGATCGATATTATTGCAATACTTATAGTTAAGTAAAGTGCATACATTAAAAGCAATAGTATAAAATAATACTGTAAAAACATTGATATGGTTTCTAAGCCATATGATGTTTAAAATGAATAAAATATATTACATACACATATACATTTGACTAAACGTACTCAACTGGTGTTTCTAAATACGCCTACCCCGTGTACCTGACCTAAGCCTAATACGTGGGCGGGAATAGAGAGTTACAGTTTAAGTTAAGTTTGTTTTGCCAAGTGAATAACTAAAGAATTCTCTGTGAGGGGTTATTCAGTTCTGTACCTGGAAGTTAGGATGAATGAGGAATGGTATCTCTTTCTCTGGTCTCGATATTCCAGGCTGCCTGCGAGGGCTACCCGGAAGCGCCGGTGCTGGGTTTCTCGGCAGGAGAAAGCAGCTTCTCGTTCTCAGCGCGTCAGGAAGGCGGGGCTGTTGCCAGCGGGGTCTGCTCTGCTCTGGGCTTCGGCAAGTATGGCTGCTCCGTCTCGTCACCACGCGTGTGTTTGCATAGGGCAAGATCGGTAATATTTATACCTTTAAGGTGCCGAGATTGACGTAAGGATGGACATAGATACGTCAATAAGGATGTCATACGACTTGCTCGTTAGCACATTCTTTTGCTGAAGTTCTCTGTGAAATCAAAACAATGGCCGCACGGTTTTTCCAGGTTGTCATAGGTTTGATTTGTTATGAGAACTCCGTATGCCTTATCAGGGGCTGGAGGAATATCGTGTGTCTAATTAGATCGCAAGCGTTATGACCTAATCAGATAACACGTTCCTGTGCCGTAGTGTGACTGCGTCAGATAACGGTATCTGCATCATGGGGGTTTTCTGCCTCATGGGCTGACTACTAGTTAACTTGTTGGTTAGTTTAACCAGAATAGGGTCAGGAATAGGGGGATCGATTCAGAACCTATAGGAATACATCACACCCACTCCACGCTAACTATGGTCATATTTACTAATCTATGCATAGTATAACATAGTACAACATACTATAGAGTATAGTGTATACCTTACCACCCCAAAATACATAAATGCATTTTGAAATTTTCAAACATACGAAAATATTGCAGTCATATGTATTGTATGCACTCAAGCTATGAATTAAATGCTAAAGTAATCACGCATTTGTATACATTATTGCTATTTGGTATATGAGAATTACACATGAAATGGCTCTTAATACAGAAAAAAAGTTCGAGACCATTCCATCACAGAATAAAATATTTATGAACATACCAGCGGGCAGCTAATGTCTATAAAGTATCGAAAAATAGAAATCTTAGTTCTCTAGGAATAGTTTCTTACTTTAAGCAGAAGATAGTGTCCCGAAAAAATTGTAAAAAATAATTTGGGGCTGCTGAAAAAATTGCTGTCCGTGAACTGGAGTGAAAATAGTTCATGTGACTTTATTTTTGAAGTTGAAGGCCGAATTCAGGGAACGCCGTGTGCGAGTTTGCTCAAAAGTCTCTATTTCTGCTCTGGTGAGAACATCATATCATTTAGGCTTTCGAAAAAACTGTCAACAGCTTCATGGGAAAGTTCCACTAACTCGGAAATAGGTGTAACCATGCATTCGTGCGCATGATTGTCTCCATTGACATTCTGATTCGCATTGCTGACAGAAGGTCGTACCTGATCGATGCTGCTTTCATCTTGAACTTCACTACCCCTCAATCGTAGTGGTGAAGCTTCCACGAATGCCGTCATCAGGATTGGTAGCCTTTGAGGGCAGCACAAAGCATGAACCTTGATCGGGCTCAACAATGTTTCTGCATCCATTGGCGCATCCGATTGTAGCGTCAGACAGGTGTCTAACACGCATTCTTCTCCGCATAGCAGACACCTTAATACAGGTAAAACACATCTTTGCCACATTGGTCGAAATGATAGAAACCAAGTTATGTTCAGGTCTCTAAGCCGGGAGAGTCCCAGGATTTTTGATATCCGGTCCCGGTATCCAATGGCTAGGATTGTTTCTTCCATTGTCGCGAGAGTTTGGTCTGTGACATGGGTTGCCATAACGAAAAATAAGGACTAAGAATAGGATTCCTGCAATTAGTCCCAGGATCAGGGGAAGTCCGCCAAAAATCGAATGGACGAAATCTGGAAAAATACCCAGTATGGCTTTGAATGGTGTTAATGCCATCGAAAATACTGTCTTAAATACCTTTGAGACCCCATTGGTATCAGAAATATTTAAGATTTCATTAAGGATTTCCGCAAAATGTATGGGGGAATTAGTCGATAACAATGAATGTATCTCTGCAGTCGTCCTTGCGACTTGTAGATCATACGTTTCTTTTGATGACGTGAGCCTTGTAGGCGTCTGAAGAAGCACTGTTTTCATTCTGCTTAAAGTATCTATTCGAATAGAAGTAATTTTCAAATTGGGCCATGCCCTTGCCTCCCTGTCTGGAAAGGAGCTGGGGAACAATAAGCGTCCACAGCACTTGACCTTCGCAGTCGTAGTTACGAGATAAGGAGTCCCGGGCATAAGACTACAACATCTGCGGTCTACAATTAGAATGTAACTCCCATTATAGAGTCTTTGAAAGAATGGTTCTATTTCTGTTGCAGGTGCGCCTTGTTGGTGACATGAAAGGTTGTATGAATTCCCTTCACAGGCTCCATGCAAACTAATTCCGTTACACAGAAGTGTGCCGCTTAGTGACATCGCACAATTGTTGCCACTAAGAAACACTTTCTGTCCTTTATTACTGACACATGCATGTGAATAGGGCAGGTTCCATGTTGTTTTAATGTACCCCTTTCCCAATTTCTCGTACATGCCAGCCTGTATATATTTTTGGCAGTATTGAAACCTGAAGGTTGAGATTGGAATATTTATTATCCCATGTATTATCCATTCACTGACAGGTCGTTCTGACATTGTCACTGGTAATCTCTCAAGTTTCTCAATGCTCAGGATTGTATAATCAGCACCCTTTTGTGCCATACTGATTTGTCTATCAGTAAGGTTAAAGATTTGGAATAATGACGTTGTGTTGATTAAACGCCAAGGCACATAGCCTGAACGCAGATTTTGTAACGTCCAGCCAAGCTGAACAATAGAACGCAATTGCGACTGACCGTGTTGTAGCAACAGTAAGTCTTGCGATAATATGTCGATTGCTGAAGACACAATGCTGTCCAAAGAAAAAATTCTGGAGGACAGAGTCATTAACCCATTGTCCACTACAGAAAGTGATTTTTCCAAATTAATACGGTCAATTTCCCGTATTCTCTCTGCTGTTTCAATTTGAGTAACCTTCCAGGCCTCATTGTATGCTGCATATACAGAGGCTGCTATGAAACGTTTTTGACGCTGTTTGCGTGGTCCCATAATGAAATCACGCAAGTCAGCACCATCAGTAAGTAAAGTTAGGTGTTGCTTAATTTCTGCCAGGGTGGAAGTTTGAAGCCATTGAAGGCACAATTTGCCCACACTGTAGGTGGTTATTATTCCTGGGTGATGTCTTAGGGAATATCTAGGGTCTGGCCTGGTCATTTTGAACCCCTGTGTTTTGTTCAGGAATCTGTCTTGACAGTTATTAGTATCTGTGGGCCAGATCAACCACTGTTTCCAATCAGGATGTGTTCTGTTTTGGTTTAATATATGGTTTACGTCTATCTCTTCATCTGTATCAGAGCTATTGCTAAACATTGTTGGCTTTGGAATAGACGGTTTATTTAGGTCTTTGATTTTGGCTAAGCCAAGACAGGTGGTTTGTTGAACAGTATCATTTAAAAATATAATTTGTTCCGGGATCATGCAGGCTCTAAATAGTGATTCTATACCCTGTACTTGCCATTCTTTTGTACCCCAAACACTTTTCAATTCAACATTTTTGTCCCAATAATCAAAACCAAAAGTATTCATTTGTTCGAAGAATGAATCTGAATATATCAATTTTGTGTTGGTTATCATGGTCTTTGTCCCTGTCTTGTTTGACAATTTAAAATAAAATGTTTCAGCATTGCTTGTGTTAAAACCTGAAAAGTATGAATATTTGTCATAAACGGTTCTTGAGCTCCCTTTTGGAGGTGTAGCACAATGTTCCAATTGATTATAATTTAAAACATTTCTAGGTTGTGCAGATCTATGTAAAAAATGGTTACCATAGTGGTTATAGCAATACATACTATCATAATTTGTAGAACCCTGCAAATAATCATGTTTGGTAAATTTAGCAGACATTACTAAGTCAGACATCATATTATTAATGCTTTCGAAGTCCCAATCATCAGCAAATGAGCTCGGTTTCACAAAGTCACTCAAGGAGATCTTAATTTGGTGTGGATATTTCAGGATCTCGACCGGACCATAAATTTCATAGTCAGTGTTGTCCCATGCTACCCCACCCGGTATAGGATTGGCTGTGAAGTTGGCTGAAGAAAGTTCTCTTTTCTCGACGTGTGAAGATGTGTGTGGTTTGAGGATCAAGTTGATTTTCTGACTTGCTGTGTCCATTTTAGCATATTTTCCCTCAATGAAGCGTCCCAAAGTAAGTACCATGATGAGCCAAAGTATGAGGATAAATGCACCAAAACCCACCCAAAATTCGATCCATGGAGAAATCAGGTATGTTTCTTTCAGTTGTTTCAAAAGTTCTTTAGCTTTATCTTTAAAGGTTTTTGATGATGGCTGTGTCTTTGATTCACTGAAGCCTTCAGAGGAATCATCGAAGTTTATGAAGTAGCCGGATGCAGTTCTGTCAATTGTTCCAATTGCTTCAGGATTACTGTTTCTTGCATTTTCGCTTGGTACTTCATTGTAGATTGGTGTGTCTCTGCTAAATGTTTTTATTTGGGTTTTCAGAGGTCTGAGTTCTATTGCATTGTTGCATAGTCCTTGTTGTTCTTCTGTAGGCGTTTCGAATGTGATGATCCTCTTTGATAGGACCTCTGTACTGGTAGCAAACCTTGGTGTTCTGCTGCTTATTGGGAGTCCACTTGGCCTACTATTTGTTATCGGCCACATGATTGTGGTTTTACCAGGTCGATGGATACAACTCGGTTCTCCTTTTTACCAGCAAGCGGCGGTAGTACAACTGATCTTGTCCCGTTGACAGACAAGACAGGAACTGCTTTTCTGTAAGAAGGCCCAAATTCCTTCTTTACCGCGATCTTTTCTCTGACTAGATCCCCGACTTTTGGAATCCAGACAGGTCTTGCTGGGACAGGTGGTGGTTCTTCAGTGGTTGTTGGCTGTTGTTTCAACTTTATGTTGCTCAGGTCTTTTCTTGTTTTGTTTAAGTCCTGCAAAATAGCCAAACGCTCTTTGATATCAAAGCTTTTTTCTTTCACCACTGAAGTCTGACTGTCAAGGTCAGAGATTAACATCCTAGTTCCGAATAATAATTCGTACGGACTGAATCCCTTCAGAGAATTTCTTGGCAAGTTATTTAGACTACGTTGGACACTTATTAGATGTTTGACCCACCCAGCTCCCGAACCTAATACCCTTTCCGTTATAGATTGCTTTATGCCTTGGTTTTTTCTTTACACCATCCCGTACCCTCAGGAAGGAAGTGAGAAGATTCCCGCTGGGCTATGCTCATTTGGTCATATTTCCCCTCAGGCTGGAGGGCTAGAGTGAAAATAATCGTCAAACGTAGCATGCTCTTAGCGTATATGCCATTTAGACTCGCAAATCTTTGTATAACAGTCCAGACGTCAGCCGAATGCTGAGGATCTACATTATAAGTGGAAACTAGCCTGTATATGTTAATCGCAAGCCTTGCTTTTTACTGGTGATTTTTTCTGGAGTGAAACGACAAGGTATTACACTGTTTCTCTCCCCACTGCGATTTCTGTTGCAGTTTGGGCAGTTTTTTACAAACATGGTATGATGCAGGCTCATGCCTGGCCACCAGTACCTTGATTGTAATTCTTCCAGAGAATCTTTTAGTGTGAGGTGTCTGAGACCCTCGCCCATATGTGCGTCTGCGATTAACAAGTTTCTCCTGTCCATGTTTGGAATCACTCTATCCCCCACTCCAGGGATTCGAGCAAAAGGGACGGAGTTTGCATCTATTATGTATGTGTAATTGAGTGGATAGTTGATCGGTAGCGCTGAGCAGTCGCCTTTTGATGACGTTTTCACCGCCAGCACTGTTTCACCGTCAATGTATTTTAATGTACGCTTTTTTCGAACTACGGAAGCCGATTTAGTGGCTGCCGCTGTGGCTGTCTCAGCCAATGAATTCCCTGCAACGTGAACGCCATCACGCTGGTGACTCAGTGAGTGTGTCACGTGAGTTTTTGGTAGTTCTTTTTGTAAAAGAGCTATTTGTTCCCAGAGCAGTTTTTGCTTTATTGGTGCATCTGTGTCATCTTTGTAACCGTTTTGAATCCATGTCTGCAAATCCTTGTTATATGATTTGACGCAGTAATATGAATCTGACACTATAAGTGTCGGGAATTCGCGATCCGCATTATCTAGCGCCATTTTCAAAGCTAATATTTCAGTTTGTTGTTCTGAATTAGTTTCTACTGAGTGTGTCTTTGTTAATAGAGGTTTTAGTTTACCTCCGCGCCACACTTCTTTTGTAATCCCACATGTAGGGTTGTATGCTTGTTCTCCCCAAACGGGGGGTTGAGCATGTCCGTCTGTATAGATTACACAAGCGTAGTGTCTTAAAGGCAGAATGTCGATTGGCAGAGGATATGTTTTTTCATATTCTAGATTTTTTAATTCTTCTAGTTCTGGATCAAAGTAGTAATATACTTTGTCAGTTGGGATTGAATTCACCCATTGTATCCATTCTGGATTCAATGTTGTTGTTGGTAAATTCCACGGTGTTGTTAGTGCCTCAAAGGCTGATTCTGCTGTTCTGACTATGATATGTCTACCGTCAGCTATGTATTTCTCTCTAGCTATTGCGGTTTGAACTGCCTGAACAATTTTTTCTGTATTACTGAACTTCTGTTCAGCTTCTGTGTACAAGTGTGATTTTAGTGCAATTGGTACCTTTTCTCCCTCATTAGAGGTCGGGTATGTGAATCCGCATCTTCCTGGGATGACTCGAATCACAAGATTGCGTGTGTTATCACGTGTTTCTAATTTTGTTTTAATTAGTATGTCTGTTTGTAAGGATCTCAAAATTTCTGTGTGTATTTGAGTCCAATTGGATCTTTTAAAATCTGGTTTTATCAGATCATAAAGGGGTTTGACCCTTTCTGCGTAATTTGCAATGTATGTTCTTCCGAAATTTAGGAAGCCTAGAATTGACTGTAGGTTTTTTAGTGTTCTAGGTGCTTGGATTACGGCACATTTCTCTAGGAAATTGTCTGCCAGGCTTTTGCCTTCACTTGATAATTCATATCCTAAGAACAGGACTGTCAGATGGGCAATTCTAGATTTTTTAAAGTTGAATTTGTAACCCTCTGCTGCGAACCCAAGTATTATGGTGTTCACTCTTTTCAAGTGAGTATCCAAGTCATCATCTGTTAAGTATATGTCGTCGACATAAGATAATGCTTCATTATCATATATTTGTAGTAATTCTGTTACTCTCGCTGAGAATACTCCCGGGCTGTTCTTGTACCCCTGGGCTAACCGACAGAATTGTTTTTGAGTGCCATTTATTGAGAATGCAGTTAAATATCTGCTCTCTGGTGCTATGTTTTGACAAAAGAATCCATTAGAGATGTCTAATGTTGTTTTGTATTTTTTGCGCACTATGTTATTCATTAGTGCAGCACTATGCGAGTTTTGCACTGCAAAAGTTTTGCAACATGTGTTAAGGTGTCGGTAATCCAAAACTAGACGATATGAATTGTCTGGTTTGGAGACCGGAAACAAAGGGTTGTTCATTTGTGAGGTGCAAGTTTCAATCACCCCCTGGTATTCTAGCTGATCTAGTATTTCTTTTACCTGTTTTTTAGCTTCTTGCTTAATTGGGTACTGCCTTTGTGCAGCAGGTTGTGATTTTAACTGGATTTTGTGAGGAGGTGAGTCCTCATCCCATCCTACATGATTTTTATATAAAGCAGGAGCTAGAGCTACTGCCCACTTTCTAGCAAGTGTATATTTTTTATGAATTGGGATATGATTTGAGAAGGCATGCATAATTATTTCTTCGCCATGAGGGCAATCCCTGACAAACTCTGGTGGCCAGTCTTTTTCAGCTAGAAGGATGTCATAGCCCTTGGAGAGATTATCCCAAAATAGTCCCCTTATTTTCCTAGTCTTATCCCCTTCTATACGCAGTGTTATTTCGTATATTTTGTGAGGTTTGCTAACTCTGGTGTCTGCAGTTTCCACTTGAAGATATTCATTCGTGTCCACTGTCTCCAGATGATTCAGAAGGACTTTGCGAGCTATGCTCACTTCGGCTGCGCTGTCTAGCATTGTCTGAGCCCATTCCCCGTTTTTCAGTTGTGTCCTCAGTATTCTCGGCATTGTTAACTACCTTGATACTGGCTACCTTCTTTTTTGGAAATTGTAATTTCTTTTTTTGCTGAGCAGGTTCCTTGTCTTTGGACTTGGTGTGCTCTTCTCTTTGTTCTGATCGTCCTCTTCTTTCCGATTTCTGCGAGGAAGTCTGAAAAGATTGAGAGGGACGTGTATCAATGTCTTGATATCTATCAGGCTTTTTTATATTATCCCTATTTCTAAGGTTATATCTTTTCCCAGAGGGGTCACTCTGGGGTGACCTTTGTCTTTGGTTTGGAGATTTTTCTCTTCGCCTTGGAGACCTTCCTCTGGACTGGAATTTCTTTTCTTTAGGATTGGATTGTTTGTTTCCATCCCAGTTCTTTTTTGGTGAATTATTATTAAAAAATATTTTTTCAGGACTTTCAATTAGTTGCGGTTTTACTGGTATTCCACCTAAACTATCTCTACCTAGTTCCTCATAGGATTTTTCTATGATTCTGGCAATTTCAGCTGGTTGGTCTGCTATATCTGTCTCTTTTAACCTCTGGCGGATCGCCACGTTTGCTGCTTCTCCCTTTATGTTGGCTAATAATATAGCCGAGACCTGCTTGAAGTCTTTTAGTAATTTCATACCAAGAGTTAAAGCGGGTTCTGGACCGTATTCGTCTTGAATTTGTTTTAGCACATCTGGTATTACCGAAATGGATGGAACACCGTGCGTTTTTGTGTAGATAGAAGCAAAGACTGTACCCCAAGTGTCACAGTCCTCAATGTGTGGTGCGATTCCCATTGGAAGACAGATAGTCAGAATCCTGTGTTTTTCTAGCGGGGTGGTGTCAGGAAACACCGCCTCTATTTGGGTAATTTTTTGTGCCAACCAGAATGGTATTTGTTCCCGTTTAGTCGGTACTTTACCTAGGCAGGACTGGATGTTCTGTGGTGTAATTTTATTTGTGTTCCCCTGGTGAGGGGTCAGCTGTGGAATTTTAATCGCTGGCTGAATTGTTGAAGTCCGCATCACATTCTGGACTAATTGTCTATGAATTTTTATTAATTGTTTTAGCTGTGTTAAAAGCTGTGGTGCAGGCATCTCGTCGATGTCTGGATGTGGTGTGTATCCTGCTAGGACCGGCCACGTTGCTCCTGGTCTACCTAAAGGACCGAGCCTGGTGATGTGATTGTTATGTTTTAGGGCGCCATCAAATAAGAGCAAATGCTCTTGAAATTTGAGTGGTACTTCCACCTCCTCGAAAGGAGTGTACGTTTCAGGAGGTTCCTCTATTTTGTAATAGTGGAAGTACTTTGTTACAGCATTTGCTGCTGGAAAATGTATCCATGAATAGTATACCTCTGTCTGCCGATATTCGTGTGCCTCAATTACGAATATGACTGTGCCACCTCCAGGTGTCAGTCCATTTTCTATAAGTTTTAGGGTTATAGATCTCCTTTTAATGACCGGGATGAGTATTATATCCCCGTCTGCTGCCTGCATGGTAGCATCAGCTGCTGCGAGTTCAGTTGCTAATCTGACTGCCTCTCTTTCATCTTCATTGTCTGACATTTTACTGTCCTGAAGGTTATTTTGTTTGTTTGCAGATCAGGTTTCTTATGGAAACAGAGATTAGATGCACAATATTTTGGAACAGTGTATCCTTCAACGTTGACTATACCAAGAACCATACATAGGAGTTCCCTCCTGCGAGGTCTGGCGGATATAACCTTTCACCCACTCCAGACGTCTTTGGAGTATTATGGGAAAAGGGGTCTGAGTGAGAAAGCACGACTGAGTTACTCTAAATGTCTTACGTTAGTTTTATCGCCCTTTCCAAACGCGTTGGGCGCCATGTAGTGTAGTTCCTATCATCCCAATAGGCTCTGCGCATTGGAATAATACCTACAATAGTAAAGGCCTAGATCAGACGTTAACTAGGTCTACTACTGTCGATATTAGACTTAAAGTTTTGGGTTTGCCAGCTTAGCTCAGAGTTCACTAGAAACTTTCTCGAATGTTCAGGAAGGACCTAACTTCCCTGATTAGACAAGAAGGGATTTAGTTTCTGACAACCATAGAACATGACAACTTTGCTCTCCCCTAATCAAGAGTATATCTCGAGAGTCGTGTGAACAAAAGGCAATTTATTTTACTCAGTCAGTACGTGCATTCTTAGTCTCATCAGATTGTAGAGAAAAGGAAGAGACGGGCGTGTTCAATAAAAGGTGTTATTTATTGATCAGTCTCTTTTCTCATACATGAGAAATGGATCGATATTATTGCAATACTTATAGTTAAGTAAAGTGCATACATTAAAAGCAATAGTATAAAATAATACTGTAAAAACATCGATATGGTTTCTAAGCCATATGATGTTTAAAATGAATAAAATATATTACATACACATATACATTTGACTAAACGTACTCAACTGGTGTTTCTAAATACGCCTACCCCGTGTACCTGATCTAAGCCTAATACGTGGGCGGGAATAGAGAGTTACAGTTTAAGTTAAGTTTGTTTTGCCAAGTGAATAACTAAAGAATTCTCTGTGAGGGGTTATTCAGTTCTGTACCTGGAAGTTAGGATGAATGAGGAATGGTATCTCTTTCTCTGGTCTCGATATTCCAGGCTGCCTGCGAGGGCTACCCGGAAGCGCCGGTGCTGGGTTTCTCGGCAGGAGAAAGCAGCTTCTCGTTCTCAGCGCGTCAGGAAGGCGGGGCTGTTGCCAGCGGGGTCTGCTCTGCTCTGGGCTTCGGCAAGTATGGCTGCTCCGTCTCGTCACCACGCGTGTGTTTGCATAGGGCAAGATCGGTAATATTTATACCTTTAAGGTGCCGAGATTGACGTAAGGATGGACATAGATACGTCAATAAGGATGTCATACGACTTGCTCGTTAGCACATTCTTTTGCTGAAGTTCTCTGTGAAATCAAAACAATGGCCGCACGGTTTTTCCAGGTTGTCATAGGTTTGATTTGTTATGAGAACTCCGTATGCCTTATCAGGGGCTGGAGGAATATCGCTTGTCTAATTAGATCGCAAGCGTTATGACCTAATCAGATAACACGTTCCTGTGCCGTAGTGTGACTGCGTCAGATAACGGTATCTGCATCATGGGGGTTTTCTGCCTCATGGGCTGACTACTAGTTAACTTGTTGGTTAGTTTAACCAGAATAGGGTCAGGAATAGGGGGATCGATTCAGAACCTATAGGAATACATCACACTCTAACCTCCCTAACACACAACAACCATTCCCCTCAGGCCTCAGAAGAGAAATGTAACGAGTTAGCCTCCTTCTTCTCCAAAAAATTATAGATATTTACAGTTCCTTTCAGAATGGGAATGGAACTACCACATGCCAGGATGAGAATGGAACTACCATTCTCTAGGAGAGGGCTCAGGGGTGGAGCTCCACCCTGTCGGCCCTCACCTGCTTCCCATCTACCAACATAAATGGTGTGAGATCTCTGATGGAGAAGATCAAATCAGGCTCAACCATTAGACCCAGCCCCACCACACGTGCTTGTGAAGGTTATGGAGGCCTTGCTACCAGCATTGGTCGAAATCATTAATCTCTCTTTAGAGGCAAGCAAAGTTCCTAAAGCCTGTAAACATGTGATAATCAGAACCCTATTAAAAAAAAGACAATCTTGACCCAGCATAGCCAGGTAACTACAGACCTATATCACTTCTACCATTAATGGGCAAATTAATAGAGAAACATGTTAACGGAGCATTAACAGAGTTCCTGGAAACTAATCATTGCTTCCACTCCAATCAGATGGGCTTTCGTGCGCAGCACGAAATCAGCATTGCTGGTTGCGGCAGAAGAAATAAAAATGACCCTTGAACAAAGGAGCTCACCCGCCTTTTTCCTCCTCAATCTCAGCGTAGCATTTGACAGCGTGGACCACTTGATCCTACGAAAGAGGCTGTGGGAAAGTGGCATCCAATACAAAGCTCTTCAGTGGCTGTCCTTCTTTTTGGAGGGCAGAACCTTTCAAGTCATGGAAGCTAAACTTCTCTCTACCCCTGTGCAATTTACTTGCATAGTGTTGCAGGGCTCCTCGCTTTTCCCCACACTGTTTATTGTCTACTTGGGGCTGCTGACATGGATTGTCCTGTAGTTCGGTATCCCTATGATATTGTATGCAGATGACACATAATTGGTCGTCTCTCTCGACTCCAAATCTAAGGGCAATGCAGGCTGTATAGCACCATGCCTGGAAGGGGTGGTGGAATGGATGACAAGAAGCTGCCTGAAGCTGAACGGGGATAAAACCTAGCTTATGGTGCTTGGAAATAAGGCAGTCCCCAGGTTTCTGACCAGCTGGCCTATTTGTCTAGGCAGCCCACCAATTCCCAATACGACTATCAAAAATCTTTACTTCTGAATTGACAGGGAACTATCTATGGAAACCCAAGTGAAAAAGCTTGCAGGAACTTGTTTTGGGCTGCTTAGATGCCCCATAAAATTCCGTAGTGCATTCCCACGCAGCTCAGAAAGACAGTAATTCATGTGTTGGTTACATAACACCTGGACTAAGAAATCTGCTCTATTGGGGGCACCAAAATATGTCATTAAAAAACTTCAGGTTGCACGGAATACCGCAGTTAGACTGCTGCGTAAAGCCCCCATACAGGAAGCAGTGAGAAAGTTTAGGTTAGGTAGTCTTATAGAGCGCGCAGCTACCCCAGCAAAGGGGCGTCCCAGCACTAATAGCAACAAAAAGACAGCAGACGGCAGAAGAAAGCCTGTAAACACCAAAAGAAGGGAGTCTAGAAACCTATTAAAAAGCAGAGGGGCAGAACAAGAAGGAAAAAAACTGCAGAAAGGGCCTATAGTGAAGGGAAGAGGTGAGTCTTGATAGATTTACGGAAAGCCAGATAATTATCTATGCTCTGAATGTCTACAGGGAGTAAGTTCCAAAGTTTAGCTGCCAGTACGCGGAAGGAACGCCCACCGGCGCGTACCCTCCTTACCCGGGGACGACCACCAGGTGGTGGCCCATCGAGCGAAGATGGCGTGCTTGGGTGTAAAGGGAGAGCAGGCTGGCAAGGATGCCAGGGGAGGAAGAATTCAAGATCCTGAAGGCAAAGAAGAGGGACTTAAACTCCACACGTCTAGCTTCAAGCAGCGAATATAGCTGGGTGATAGCACTGGAGGTGGAGCAGAATCTAGGCAAGCCAAGAAAAGTTCTGGCAGCTGCATTTTGAACTCTCTGCAGTCTCATAACCTCTGGCATGTTCTCTCCCAAGTAGAGCAAGCTGGAATAGTCCAATCTCGATAGAACGGAAGCCTGGACAATCACCTGCCAGCTGTTTGAGGCCGCGTAGAATCCCAAAACATGTTGCGCCACCTTCTTGGTTTGGGTCTAAAAATTAAGAGCTGAGTCGAACCAAACACCTAGGTTTTTTACCACCTGTTTGGGGGCGGGTACAGGGCCCAGAGTAGCAGGCCACCAATGTTCACTCCACAGCTCAAAACCTTTCCCTACCAGCAAGACCTCAGACTTGCTGGCATTGAGCTGAAGGCAGTTGGCAGTCATCCAATCCACAACCTCACAAAGACCATTCCGAAACTTCACAGCGTCATGCAGACAGTCATCGGAGAGAGCCACTACCAACTGTGTATCATCTGCATATGATACTATTGTCAGCCCCCAGCTCTTGGCCACTGCAGCTAACGGCTGAACATACAGATTGAAAAGCGTTGGACTCAGAGCTGAGCCTTGCTGCACTCCCTGCTTGATAGTATGGACCTTGAAGGTGAAAGGGGGGGCCGACACCTGGAAGGTACTTTCCAAAAGAAAGAAAGCAAACCAATCCAGTGCAGGACCCACAATACCGGCCTCCGCCAACCTCTGCAGCAGAATCTGGTGGGAGACTAGATCCAATAGGATCAGAGTCGAAGTACGTCCCTCATTCAGTGCTGCCCTCAGATGTTCGGTCACCGCTAAGAGAGAAGACTCTGTACTGAGGCCAGGAAGCCTGATAGGATGGAATTTATATAGGCTTCGGAGATATTGGAGACCCATGGCAGGAGAGAAATAGGACGTAGGTTCTCCGGTTTAGCTGTATCGAGGGTGGGTGTTTTTAATAAAGAAACCACCGTGGCCTGCTTCCAAGTCCTAGGGACAATAGCCCTAGACAGGGACGTGTTGATAACTTGGCCCGGAGGTGAGAGAAGGACAGGTGGGAGCCTCATAAATTGATCAGGCTCCATGGGATCAGCAGGGGAACCAGATTTCCCCTTACTACAAAGTAAACGTAGCGCATCCACAGAGATCAGCGGAAAGGCAGCCAGCGTGTGGGTAGCGGAGGTTGTAACCCCAGGGCTAGAGCCCATATCCACCTGAGAGAAGGTCTTAGAGATGTTTTCTACCTTGTTAACAAAGAAGGTGGCGAAAGCCTCCCAGTGCTCATCTGACAGATAGAGGACACAGCGGGTACCCCAGCTGTTTTTAGATCTTTTAAGTATGGAAAAGATTCTCTTGGTGGGGATATTACCTTCATTCTTTCCTTCAGTTTTAGTTTAAACCATAAAAGATGCACAACTAGCACATTACATTTTTTTTTAAAGTACAGTCATACACATTTACACCAAAGAGGGTCTACTTTTAACAATTTTCAAAACAGGTAAATTCATTGTCAAAAAAATATATTACCGATCATCCATTATACTAATATAAAATATATAAATATGAATAAATACATTAAAACTGGGCATGATTAGTATCTAAAAGCATGTTGAGGAATAATGCAAATCAATCATTGACCCTATTGCAACGAAGCACTATAAATAACTGTCTATGCTTCCTGTTAATAGAATTTCCCAAAAGAGATCTGTTTTGACAGAGTACTGTTTCCTTTAGGATGAAATAGTGTATAGTTATCTAAATTTCCATTCCTTTGATATAACTTCCAGGTTAGTATTTCATAACTAAAAGCACAGGTATTTTAGTGCAATAAGACAACTAGCAATTTAACCCTTGCAGTCTGTCAGTTTTTTTAAAAGTACAAGTGCATTACTATATGAAGGCATATTTTCTGATACACATATACGCAAACATTTAGAATCATTTAGAATTTCAAGCCTACTTTTGCCCTTATTATGCCAACATTAAACAAATACCTACTAACACTGGAAACAATTTTTTGAGAACCATCAGTATTCAATACCCTTTCTGCCTTCCGACAAGCCCTGATTCCCATGTTTCTGCATATGGGGTTATTCCATATCTTCCTAGGTTTGTCATAATCAGGGCAGAAGATTAGTATAGGCAAATCATCTTCCAAAGTGTCAGCTTGGCATTGTACGCAAAACTCACTATTCTCTTCCCCAGAGTTACTGAACCATTTCGATGTATTAGAGTTAATTTGTAAAATACCATATCGGAATTTCAAGTATAATGACTTCGCTAACTGTGGCTGCACTTCATTCAAAAAAGGTTCGAAGGTCTCTATTGGCTTCATTTATAAAAATTGGGTGGTTAGTGTGCCAACGTTAGAATTGTGGGACACGCTATTTTGGATCTAAGTCCAAAAAGTAGACTTTAAAAATGTCTTCAAAGCCCGTGGTTGGGTTATTGCTGTACCTGATCTCGACTGCAAATTAGGCTGCCCATTCTTTCTGGATGGCCCTATGGTATTTCATAATGGCTGCCTGATAGCATCCCTTTAGGATAGGGTCAAAACCTTGTCTCCACGCCCGTCTTACAAGCTTTACACATGTTAGCAAGTTTATCATGGTACCAGGGATTAGATTTGGTACTGCGGCACTTAGTACGTTTGATAGGAATACATTCGTCCAAAGGGCGAAGTATCCAGTCCGATATCACATTGTCGGCAGCATAGCATCCAGATCATCCGGCAAGCTGGAGGAGAGGATGGTGCTCAGATGGTCAAAATTTAACTTGTGCCAGAGGCGTGGGACCGAGAATTTGTGAGGCACCCTTTGCAAGAGCCCAACCCATGAGAGTGTCATGGGGGTCAGATAATGGTCAGACCAACATACTGGAATGGGGTTAGAGACTGTAAGAAATGGAAGGTTAGAGAAGACTGTATCCCGTAAATGGCCTGCAGAGTGGGTAGGGCCTGGAAGCAGTTGACGCAACTGACAGGCCGCTAAGTCAGCTGAGAAGTTGCGCACTTATGAGTCGTGGGGGCTGTCAAG
Organism: Lissotriton helveticus; assembly: GCF_964261635.1. Taxonomy (NCBI): domain Eukaryota; kingdom Metazoa; phylum Chordata; class Amphibia; order Caudata; family Salamandridae; genus Lissotriton; species Lissotriton helveticus. Next base: position 1,598,739,988 of record NC_136069.1, on the reverse strand, counting down.
ATGCAAATTTAAGTCGCCTATGAGAGTCAAGTTGGCATACCTCACGACCAAAGAACAGACTGTGTCAATCAACGCATCCCTGCACTCCTTTGAGGGACCTGGGGAACTATATACCAATAAGCCTGACATGGTAGAATTGGTATTAAAGGTGATCCCAAATTGTCCACACTCGCAACCCACCAGGGTTTCTATGACAAGGGTGCAGGTATAGCAGGATTTAAAAATAACTGCAATACTACCCCCTCTAGCTTCCCGATTGAGGGTGGTAATACTATAGTCCGGGGGGGGGGGGGTGCCAGGACAGGATGAGAACATCAGGAGATTCATTGTAAAGCAGGTCATAGACATCTGAGTGGTTCAGGAAGCACTTAAAAGCACTACACTGGCTGCCCATTGAGGCGAAAGTCAAATTCAAGATACTCTACCTAACGCACAAGGCCATACACGGCAAGGGCCCTAGCAAAATCAGAGATCTGGTAAGCCTATATGCCCAGAACAGAAGCCTTCACTCTGGCACTGAACGGTTACTAAATACAACCAGAATCAAAAGAGCCAGATGGGGGGGAAGATCTTTTACACATTTAGCACTCAAGCTATGGAACTCTGACTCATGAGTGCAGATTCATGGAAGCCAAATCACCTTTCAGAAAAAAGGTTAAGACCTGGCTCTTCACTCAATACCATTAATCTTCCTTAGCTTCAGCATCAGATTTGTCCACCAGCGCTGGGAAGCCCCTGGGCAGCCAGGCGCTCTATAAATCCCCTAAACATAAGCACATGCCAACATGTAGGCACTAGCACTGATGTAACTAGTGATGTCTGCTATCTCATTTACTGTACACTTCCCACTTCCCTAGGGGAAATATTGCTCAGTCAATGCATCCAAAGTGGACTGTATGCTATGTCACATGTAAGAGGGTCACCATCACATGAGACACAGTAGTGAGGGAGCATTGTCACTGACATGCTGAAGACAAGTGGCCTGTTTGGTACAATTGTCACCCACAACATCAAACAACATGAGAAGATTATTTGCTTTACCCAGCCATGTCTCTTCTTAAGAAAGTAAATTGATAGTGTACTTGACTCTGCTGTGTTCCTTGTCATAAAGACAATTGACACAGCACATCAGTATGCACCTACTGCCAGACCTACACAAACAGTAACTCTTCTTGTACATCGCTCATGGCCCAATCCCAATAATAAATGCATGTGTGTAACATGCAAAGTCTGCAAAGTAACTTGTGTGACTAGCCAGGATTCACCATTTTGTCACTGCTGTTGGGCCCTCAACTGCCCATCAAGCTTCGGGTAGGCCACCGCCAGTATGCGGGCCATTACGAGGGTCAGGATCCGGCACGTACCCCGTCTACATTGGGAGGACAACCACAGCAGGACCTCAGTGATCTTCGAGTCCAGCGCAGCATGTCCTCCCATCTCTTATGGCAATGGACGCTGCGCCGGCAATAGATCCCCAGGTTCCGCACCTTCTGGGTGAAGGCTTTTCAAATTGGTAACTTCTGATGTGCCTTGACCTGTATGGATACAAGAGATGAAGAAACAGATTATAACTGCAGGTTTCAGGATATCTGTTTGGTTGATATGCAATTTGTATACACCTAGCACAAACATTAATCAATAGTTAACACACTACATATGTCATTCTTACATGCTAAGCACTACATGACCTACACTGACTAAGCCAGACCACTAACATCATGTAGCCCAGAGCTACTATGTAACACAACACATCATTTGACCTTCTGAAGGGTAAAGTTCTTGTGCATGACTGTAGAGACACCTTTACAGTCAGGTCCACTGACCTGATGCATACGGTCCATTCAGGCTGGTACCATAGTATTGACTTCCTCATAAGACTTAGGTCATAGTGAAAGGGCTGGCATATGTGTCACTGAGATCTTCCTCTCTGGGGATGTGTGGACATGTGGACTACTACGTCTGAATGAGTTTGTGTGGGGTTTTCTGTCATCAAAGGACACACCTGTTGCCATATGTGGCAATATTACAGTGATACAAAAGGGGGTGGTGATGGACGGATCATCTGAACCAATCAAACACTCACACCCAGTCAAAAGATCTGGGTTTGATCCATCACCGTTCTTTAGCCCACTCTGCCACCCCAGTTCAGACATGGCTATATGCAAATCAGTCTGACCCTGTGCCTGATGGGAACAGTCCAGGCCGAACTGCCAAGCCATGCCTTCCCTGGACCGGAAACAAGCTTCCGAGGACCGGTTTCTGGCATTCCAGCCGTCTTCAGCCTGGCTTGCTTGAATCCAGTGGCAAAGTGAGCAAGGGACTCACGTCTGAGCATACGCTGCCACCCCTTTTGTATCGCTTTTGGCCGCCATAAGTGTGGTAGGGTATGCTCAGATGTGAGTCCCTTGCTCACTTTGCCACTGGATTCAAGCAAGCCGGGCTGAAGACGGCTGAAATGTCAGAAACCAGTCCTCGGGAGCTTGTTTCCGGTCCAGAGAAGGCATGGCTTGGCAGTTTGGGCTGGACTGTTCCCATGAGGCACAGGGTCAGACTGATTTGCATGTGGCCATGTCTGAACTGGGGTGGCAGAGTGGGCTAAAGAACGGTGATGGATTAAACCCAGATCTTTTGACTGGGTGTGAGTGTTTGATTGGTTCAGATGCTCCGTCCATCACCACCCCCTTTTGTACCGCTTTTGGCCGCCATAAGTGTGGCAGGGTATGCTCAGATGTGAGTCCCTTGCTCACTTTGCCACTGGATTCAAGCAAGCAGGGCTGAAGACGGCTGTAATGCCAAAAACCGGTCCTCGGGAGCTTGTTTCCGGTCCAGAGAAGGCATGGCTTGGAATTTCGGGCTGGACTGTTCCCATGAGGCACAGGGTCAGACTGATTTGCATGAGGCCATGTCTGAACTGGGGTGGCAGAGTGGGCTAAAGAATGGTGATGGATTAAACCCAGATCTTTTGACTGGGTGTGAGTGTTTGATTGGTTCAGATGCTCCGTCCATCACCACCCCCTTTTGTACCGCTTTTGCCCGCCATAAGTGTGGCAGGGTATGCTCAGACGTGAGTCCCTTGCTCACTTTGCCACTGGATTCAAGCAAGCCGGGCTGAAGATGGCTGTAATGCCAGAAACCGGTCCTCGGGAGCTTGTTTCCGGTCCAGAGAAGGCATGGCTTGGCAGTTCGGGCTGGACTGTTCCCATGAGGCACAGGGTCAGACTGATTTGCATATGGCCATGTCTGAACTGGGGTGGCAGAGTGGGCTAAAGAACGGTGATGGATTAAACCCAGATCTTTTGACTGGGTGTGAGTGTTTGATTGGTTCAGATGCTCCGTCCATCACCACCCCCTTTTGTACCGCTTTTGGCCACCATAAGTGTGGCAGGGTATGCTCAGACGTGAGTCCCTTGCTCACTTTGCCACTGGATTCAAGCAAGCTGGGCTGAAGACGGCTGTAATGCCAGAAACCGGTCCTAGGGAGCTTGTTTCCGGTCCAGAGAAGGCATGGTTTGGCAGTTCGCGCTGGACTGTTCCCATGAGGCACAGGGTCAGACTGATTTGCATATGGCCATGTCTGAACTGGGGTGGCAGAGTGGGCTTAAGAACGGTGATGGATTAAACTCAGATCTTTTGACTGGGTGTGAGTGTTTGATTGGTTCAGATGCTCCGTCCATCACCACCCCCTTTTGTACCGCTTTTGGCCATCATAAGTGTGGCAGGGTATGCTCAGACGTGAGTCCCTTGCTCACTTTGTCACTGGATTCAAGCAAGCCGGGCTGAAGACGGCTGTAATGCCAGAAACCGGTCCTCGGGCGCTTGTTTCTGGTCCAGAGAAGGCATGGCTTTACAGTTCGGGCTGGACTGTTCCCATGAGGCACAGGGTCAGACTGATTTGCATATGGCCATGTCTGAACTGGGGTGGCAGAGTGGGCTAAAGAACAGTGATGGATTAAACCCAGATCTTTTGACTAGGTGTGAGTGTTTGATTGGTTCAGATGCTCCGTCCGTCACCACCCCCTTTTGTACCGCTTTTGGCCGCCATAAGTGTGGCAGGGTATGCTCAGACGTGAGTCCTTTGCTCACTTTGCCACTGGATTCAAGCAAGCCGGCCTGAAGACGGCTCTAATGCCAGAAACCGGTCCTCGGGAGCTTGTTTCCGGTCCAGAGAAGGCATGGCTTGGCAGTTCGGGCTGGACTGTTCTCATGAGGCACAGGGTCAGACTGATTTGCATATGGCCATGTCTGAACTAGGGTGGCAGAGTGGGCTAAAGAACTGTGATGGATTAAACCCAGATCTTTTGACCGGGTGTGAGTGTTTGATTGGTTCAGATGCTCCGTCCATCACCACCCCCTTTTGTACCACTTTTGGCCGCCATAAGTGTGGCAGGGTATGCTCAGACGTGAGTCCTTTGCTCACTTTGCCACTGGATTCAAGCAAGCCGGGCTGAAGACGGCTGTAATGCCAGAAACCGGTCCTCGGGAGCTTGTTTCCGGTCCAGAGAAGGCATGGCTTGGCAGTTCGGGCTGGACTGTTCCCATGAGGCACAGGGTCAGACTGATTTGCATATGGCCATGTCTGAACTGGGGTGGCAGAGTGGGCTAAAGAACGGTGATGGATTAAACCCAGATCTTTTGACTGGGTGTGAGTGTTTGATTGGTTCAGATGCTCCGTCCATCACCACCCCCTTTTGTATCGCTTTTGGCCGCCATAAGTGTGGCAGGGTATGCTCAGACGTGAGTCCCTTGCTCACTTTGCCACTGGATTCAAGCAAGCCGGGCTGAAGACGGCTGTAATGCCAGAAACCGGTCCTCGGGAGCTTGTTTCCGGTCCAGAGAAGGCATGGCTTGGCAGTTCGGGCTGGACTGTTCCCATGAGGCACAGGGTCAGACTGATTTGCATATGGCCATGTCTGAACTGGGGTGGCAGAGTGGGCTAAAGAACGGTGATGGATTAAACCCAAATCTTTTGACTGGGTGTGAGTGTTTGATTGGTTCAGATGCTCCGTACATCGCCACCCCCTTTTGTACCGCTTTTGGCCGCCATAAGTGTGGCAGGGTTTGCTCAGACGTGAGTCCCTTGCTCATTTTGCCACTGGATTCAAGCAAGCCGGGCTGAAGACGGTTGTAATGCCAGAAACCCGTCCTCGGGAGCTTGTTTCCGATCCAGAGAAGGCATGGCTTGGCAGTTCGGGCTGGACTGTTCCCATGAGGCACAGGGTCAGACTGATTTGCATATGGCCATGTCTGAACTGGGGTGACAGAGTGGACTAAAGAACGGTGATATATTAATCCCAGATATTTTGACTGGGTGTGAGTGTTTGATTGGTTCAGATGCTCCGTCCATCACCACCCCCTTTTGTACCGCTTTTGGCCACCATAAGTGTGGCAGGGTATGCTCAGACGTGAGTCCCTTGCTCACTTTGCCACTGGATTCAAGCAAGCCGGGCTGAAGACGGCTGTAATGCCAGAAACCGGTCCTCTGGAGCTGGTTTCCGGTCCAGAGAAGGCATGGCTTGGCAGTTCGGGCTGGACTGTTCCCATGAGGCACAGGGTCAGACTGATTTGCATATGGCCATGTCTGAACTGGGGTGGCAGAGTGGGCTAAAGAATGGTGATGGATTAAACCCAGATCTTTTGACTGGGTGTGAGTGTTTGATTGGTTCAGATGCTCTGTCCATCACCACCCCCTTTTGTACCGCTTTTGGCCACCATAAGTGTGGCAGGGTATGCTCAGACGTGAGTCCCTTGCTCACTTTGCCACTGGATTCAAGCAAGCCGGGCTGAAGACGGCTGTAATGCCAGAAACCGGTCCTCGGGAGCTTGTTTCCGGTCCAGAGAAGGCATGGCTTGGCAGTTCGGGCTGGACTGTTCCCATGAGGCACAGGGTCAGACTGATTTGCATATGGCCATGTCTGAACTGGGGTGGCAGAGTGGGCTAAAGAACGGTGATGGATTAAACCCAGATCTTTTGACTGGGTGTGAGTGTTTGATTGGTTCAGATGCTCCGTCCATCACCACCCCCTTTTGTACCGCTTTTGGCCGCCATAAGTGTGGCAGGGTATGCTCATACGTGAGTCCCTTGCTCACTTTGCCACTGGATTCAAGCATGCCGGGCTGAAGACGGCTGTAATGCCAGAAACCGGTCCTCTGAAGCTTGTTTCCGGTCCAGGGAAGACATGGCTTGGCAGTTCGGGCTGGACTGTTCCCATGAGGCACAGGGTCAGACTGATTTGCATATAGTCATGTCTGAACTGGGGTGGCAGAGTGGGCTAAAGAACGGTGATGGATTAAACCCAGATCTTTTGACTGGGTGTGAGTGTTTGATTGATTCAGATGCTCCGTCCATCACCACCCCCTTTTGTACCGCTTTTGGCCGCCATAAGTGTGGCAGGGTATGCTCAGACGTGAGTCCCTTGCTCACTTTGCCACTGGATTCAAGCAAGCTGGGCTGAAGACGGCTGTAATGCCAGAAACCGGTCCTAGGGAGCTTGTTTCCGGTCCAGAGAAGGCATGGTTTGGCAGTTCGCGCTGGACTGTTCCCATGAGGCACAGGGTCAGACTGATTTGCATATGGCCATGTCTGAACTGGGGTGGCAGAGTGGGCTTAAGAACGGTGATGGATTAAACTCAGATCTTTTGACTGGGTGTGAGTGTTTGATTGGTTCAGATGCTCCGTCCATCACCACCCCCTTTTGTACCGCTTTTGGCCATCATAAGTGTGGCAGGGTATGCTCAGACGTGAGTCCCTTGCTCACTTTGTCACTGGATTCAAGCAAGCCGGGCTGAAGACGGCTGTAATGCCAGAAACCGGTCCTCGGGCGCTTGTTTCTGGTCCAGAGAAGGCATGGCTTTACAGTTCGGGCTGGACTGTTCCCATGAGGCACAGGGTCAGACTGATTTGCATATGGCCATGTCTGAACTGGGGTGGCAGAGTGGGCTAAAGAACAGTGATGGATTAAACCCAGATCTTTTGACTAGGTGTGAGTGTTTGATTGGTTCAGATGCTCCGTCCGTCACCACCCCCTTTTGTACCGCTTTTGGCCGCCATAAGTGTGGCAGGGTATGCTCAGACGTGAGTCCTTTGCTCACTTTGCCACTGGATTCAAGCAAGCCGGCCTGAAGACGGCTCTAATGCCAGAAACCGGTCCTCGGGAGCTTGTTTCCGGTCCAGAGAAGGCATGGCTTGGCAGTTCGGGCTGGACTGTTCTCATGAGGCACAGGGTCAGACTGATTTGCATATGGCCATGTCTGAACTAGGGTGGCAGAGTGGGCTAAAGAACTGTGATGGATTAAACCCAGATCTTTTGACCGGGTGTGAGTGTTTGATTGGTTCAGATGCTCCGTCCATCACCACCCCCTTTTGTACCACTTTTGGCCGCCATAAGTGTGGCAGGGTATGCTCAGACGTGAGTCCTTTGCTCACTTTGCCACTGGATTCAAGCAAGCCGGGCTGAAGACGGCTGTAATGCCAGAAACCGGTCCTCGGGAGCTTGTTTCCGGTCCAGAGAAGGCATGGCTTGGCAGTTCGGGCTGGACTGTTCCCATGAGGCACAGGGTCAGACTGATTTGCATATGGCCATGTCTGAACTGGGGTGGCAGAGTGGGCTAAAGAACGGTGATGGATTAAACCCAGATCTTTTGACTGGGTGTGAGTGTTTGATTGGTTCAGATGCTCCGTCCATCACCACCCCCTTTTGTATCGCTTTTGGCCGCCATAAGTGTGGCAGGGTATGCTCAGACGTGAGTCCCTTGCTCACTTTGCCACTGGATTCAAGCAAGCCGGGCTGAAGACGGCTGTAATGCCAGAAACCGGTCCTCGGGAGCTTGTTTCCGGTCCAGAGAAGGCATGGCTTGGCAGTTCGGGCTGGACTGTTCCCATGAGGCACAGGGTCAGACTGATTTGCATATGGCCATGTCTGAACTGGGGTGGCAGAGTGGGCTAAAGAACGGTGATGGATTAAACCCAAATCTTTTGACTGGGTGTGAGTGTTTGATTGGTTCAGATGCTCCGTACATCGCCACCCCCTTTTGTACCGCTTTTGGCCGCCATAAGTGTGGCAGGGTTTGCTCAGACGTGAGTCCCTTGCTCATTTTGCCACTGGATTCAAGCAAGCCGGGCTGAAGACGGTTGTAATGCCAGAAACCCGTCCTCGGGAGCTTGTTTCCGATCCAGAGAAGGCATGGCTTGGCAGTTCGGGCTGGACTGTTCCCATGAGGCACAGGGTCAGACTGATTTGCATATGGCCATGTCTGAACTGGGGTGACAGAGTGGACTAAAGAACGGTGATATATTAATCCCAGATATTTTGACTGGGTGTGAGTGTTTGATTGGTTCAGATGCTCCGTCCATCACCACCCCCTTTTGTACCGCTTTTGGCCACCATAAGTGTGGCAGGGTATGCTCAGACGTGAGTCCCTTGCTCACTTTGCCACTGGATTCAAGCAAGCCGGGCTGAAGACGGCTGTAATGCCAGAAACCGGTCCTCGGGAGCTGGTTTCCGGTCCAGAGAAGGCATGGCTTGGCAGTTCGGGCTGGACTGTTCCCATGAGGCACAGGGTCAGACTGATTTGCATATGGCCATGTCTGAACTGGGGTGGCAGAGTGGGCTAAAGAATGGTGATGGATTAAACCCAGATCTTTTGACTGGGTGTGAGTGTTTGATTGGTTCAGATGCTCTGTCCATCACCACCCCCTTTTGTACCGCTTTTGGCCACCATAAGTGTGGCAGGGTATGCTCAGACGTGAGTCCCTTGCTCACTTTGCCACTGGATTCAAGCAAGCCGGGCTGAAGACGGCTGTAATGCCAGAAACCGGTCCTCGGGAGCTTGTTTCCGGTCCAGAGAAGGCATGGCTTGGCAGTTCGGGCTGGACTGTTCCCATGAGGCACAGGGTCAGACTGATTTGCATATGGCCATGTCTGAACTGGGGTGGCAGAGTGGGCTAAAGAACGGTGATGGATTAAACCCAGATCTTTTGACTGGGTGTGAGTGTTTGATTGGTTCAGATGCTCCGTCCATCACCACCCCCTTTTGTACCGCTTTTGGCCGCCATAAGTGTGGCAGGGTATGCTCATACGTGAGTCCCTTGCTCACTTTGCCACTGGATTCAAGCATGCCGGGCTGAAGACGGCTGTAATGCCAGAAACCGGTCCTCTGAAGCTTGTTTCCGGTCCAGGGAAGACATGGCTTGGCAGTTCGGGCTGGACTGTTCCCATGAGGCACAGGGTCAGACTGATTTGCATATAGTCATGTCTGAACTGGGGTGGCAGAGTGGGCTAAAGAACGGTGATGGATTAAACCCAGATCTTTTGACTGGGTGTGAGTGTTTGATTGATTCAGATGCTCCGTCCATCACCACCCCCTTTTGTACCGCTTTTGGCCGCCATAAGTGTGGCAGGGTATGCTCAGACGTGAGTCCCTTGCTCACTTTGCCACTGGATTCAAGCAAGACGGGCTGAAGACGGCTGGAATGCCAGAAACTGGTCCTCGGAAGCTTGTTTCCGGTCCAGGGAAGACATGGCTTGGCAGTTCGGGCTGGACTGTTCCCATGAGGCACAGGGTCAGACTGATTTGCATATAGCCATGTCTGAACTGGGGTGGCAGAGTGGGCTAAAGAACGGTGATGGATTAAACCCAGATCTTTTGACTGGGTGTGAGTGTTTGATTGATTCAGATGCTCCGTCCATCACCACCCCCTTTTGTACCGCTTTTGGCCGCCATAAGTGTGGCAGGGTATGCTCAGACGTGAGTCCCTTGCTCACTTTGCCACTGGATTCAAGCAAGCCGGGCTGAAGACGGCTGGAATGCCAGAAACCGGTCCTCGGAAGCTTGTTTCCGGTCCAGGGAAGACATGGCTTGGCAGTTCGGGCTGGACTGTTCCCATGAGGCACAGGGTCAGACTGATTTGCATATAGCCATGTCTGAACTGGGATGGCAGAGTGGGCTAAAGAACGGTGATGGATTAAACTCAGATCTTTTGACTGGATGTGAGTGATTTATTGGTTCAGATGCTCCGTCCATCACCACCCCCTTTTGTACCGCTTTTGGCCGACATAAGTGTGGCAGGGTATGCTCAGACGTGAGTCCCTTGCTCACTTTGCCACTGGATTCAAGCAAGCCGGGCTGAAGACGGCTGTAATGCCAGAAACCGGTCCTCGGGAGCTTGTTTCCGGTCCAGAGAAGGCATGGCTTGGCAGTTCGGGCTGGACTGTTCCCATGAGGCACAGGGTCAGACTGATTTGGATATGGCCATGTCTGAACTGGGGTGGCAGAGTGGGCTAAAGAACGGTGATGGATTAAACCCAGATCTTTTTACTGGGTGTGAGTGTTTGATTGGTTCAGATGCTCCGTCCATCACCACCCCCTTTTGTACCACTTTTGGCAGCCATAAGTGTGGCAGGGTATGCTCAGATGTGAGTCCCTTGCTCACTTTGCCACTGGATTCAAGCAAGCCGGGCTGAAGACGGCTGTAATGCCAGAAACCGGTCCTCGGGAGCTTGTTTCCAGTCCAGAGAAGGCATGGCTTGGCAGTTGGGGTTGGACTGTTCCCATGAGGCACAGAGTCAGACTGATTTGCATATGGCCATGTCTGAACTGGAGTGGCAGAGTGGGCTAAAGAACGGTGATGGATTAAACCCAGATCTTTTGACTGGGTGTGAGTGTTTGATTGGTTCAGATGCTCCGTCCATCACCACCCCCTTTTGTACCGCTTTTGGCCGCCATAAAAGTGGCAGGGTATGCTCAGACGTGAGTCCCTTGCTCACTTTGCCACTGGATTCAAGCAAGCCGGGCTGAAGACGTCTGTAATGCCAGAAACCGGTCCTCTGAAGCTTGTTTCCGGTCCAGGGAAGACATGGCTTGGCAGTTCGGGCTGGACTGTTCCCATGAGGCACAGGGTCAGACTGATTTGCATATAGTCATGTCTGAACTGGGGTGGCAGAGTGGGCTAAAGAACGGTGATGGATTAAACCCAGATCTTTTGACTGGGTGTGAGTGTTTGATTGATTCAGATGCTCCGTCAATCACCACCCCCTTTTGTACGGCTTTTGGCCGCCATAAGTGTGGCAGGGTATGCTCAGACGTGAGTCCCTTGCTCACTTTGCCACTGGATTCAAGCAAGCCGGGCTGAAGACGGCTGGAATGCCAGAAACCGGTCCTCGGAAGCTTGTTTCCGGTCCAGGGAAGACATGGCTTGGCAGTTCGGGCTGGACTGTTCCCATGAGGCACAGGGTCAGACTGATTTGCATATAGCCATGTCTGAACTGGGGTGGCAGAGTGGGCTAAAGAACGGTGATGGATTAAACCCAGATCTTTTGACTGGGTGTGAGTGTTTGATTGATTCAGATGCTCCGTCCATCACCACCCCCTTTTGTACCGCTTTTGGCCGCCATAAGTGTTGCAGGGTATGCTCAGACGTGAGTCCCTTGCTCACTTTGCCACTGGATTCAAGCAAGCCAGGCTGAAGACGGCTGGAATGCCAGAAACGGGTCCTCGGAAGCTTGTTTCCGGTCCAGGGAAGACATGGCTTGGCAGTTCGGGCTGGACTGTTCCCATGAAGCACAGGGTCAGACTGATTTGCATATAGCCATGTCTGAACTGGGGTGGCAGAGTGGGCTAAAGAACGGTGATGGATTAAACTCAGATCTTTTGACTGAGTGTGAGTGTTTGATTGATTCAGATGCTCCGTCCATCACCACCCCCTTTTGTACCGCTTTTGGCCACCATAAGTGTGGCAGGGTATGCTCAGACGTGAGTCCCTTGCTCACTTTGCCACTGGATTCAAGCAAGCCGGGCTGAAGACGGCTGGAATGCCAGAAACCGGTCCTCGGAAGCTTGTTTCCGGTCCAGGGAAGACATGGCTTGGCAGTTCCGGCTGGACTGTTCCCATGAGGCACAGGTTCAGACTGATTTGCATATAGCCATGTCTGAACTGGGGTGGCAGAGTGGGCTAAAGAACGGTGATGGATTAAACCCAGATCTTTTGACTGGGTGTGAGTGTTTGATTGATTCAGATGCTCCGTCCATCACCACCCCCTTTTGTACCGCTTTTGGCCGCCATAAGTGTGGCAGGGTATGCTCAGACGTGAGTCCCTTGCTCACTTTGCCACTGAATTCAAGCAAGCCGGGCTGAAGACGGCTGGAATGCCAGAAACCGGTCCTCGGAAGCTTGTTTCCGGTCCAGGGAAGACATGGCTTGGCAGTTCGGGCTGGACTGTTCCCATGAGGCACAGGGTCAGACTGATTTGCATATAGCCATGTCTGAACTGGGGTGGCAGAGTGGGCTAAAGAACGGTGAGGGATTAAACCCAGATCTTTTGACTGGGTGTGAGTGTTGCATTGATTCAGATGCTCCGTCCATCACCACCCCCTTTTGTACCGCTTTTGGCCGCCATAAGTGTGGCAGGGTATGCTCAGACGTGAGTCCCTTGCTCACTTTGCCACTGGATTCAAGCAAGCCGGGCTGAAGACGGCTGGAATGCCAGAAACCGGTCCTCGGAAGCTTGTTTCCGGTCCAGGGAAGACATGGCTTGGCAGTTCGGGCTGGACTGTTCCCATGAGGGACAGGGTCAGACTGATTTGCATATAGCCATGTCTGAACTGGGGTGGCAGAGTGGGCTAAAGAACGGTGATGGATTAAACCCAGATCTTTTGACTGGGTGTGAGTGTTTGATTGATTCAGATGCTCCGTCCATCAACACCCCCTTTTGTACCGCTTTTGGCTGCCATAAGTGTGGCAGGGTATGCTCAGACGTGAGTCCCTTGCTCACTTTGCCACTGGATTCAAGCAAGCCGGGCTGAAGACGGCTGGAATGCCAGAAACCGGTCCTCGGAAGCTTGTTTCCGGTCCAGGGAAGACATGGCTTGGCAGTTCGGGCTGGACTGTTCCCATGAGGCACAGGGTCAGACTGATTTGCATATAGCCATGTCTGAACTGGGGTGGCAGAGTGGGCTAAAGAACGGTGATGGATTAAACCCAGATATTTTGACTGGGTGTGAGTGTTTGATTGATTCAGATGCTCCGTCCATCAACACCCCCTTTTGTACCGCTTTTGGCCGCCATAAGTGTGGCAGGGTATGCTCAGACGTGAGTCCCTTGCTCACTTTGCCACTGGATTCAAGCAAGCTGGGCTGAAGACGGCTGGAATGCCAGAAACCGGTCCTCGGAAGCTTGTTTCAGGTCCAGGGAAGACATGGCTTGGCAGTTCGGGCTGGACTGTTCCCATGAGGCGCAGGGTCAGACTGATTTGCATATAGCCATGTCTGAACTGGGGTGGCAGAGTGGGCTAAAGAACGGTGATGGATTAAACCCAGATCTTTTGACTGGGTGTGAGTGTTTGATTGATTCAGATGCTCCGTCCATCACCACCCCCTTTTGTACCGCTTTTGGCCGCCATAAGTGTGGCATGGTATGCTCAGACGTGAGTCCCTTGCTCACTTTGCCACTGGATTCAAGCAAGCCGGGCTGAAGACGGCTGGAATGCCAGAAACCGGTCCTCGGAAGATTGTTTCCGGTCCAGGGAAGACATGGCTTGTCAGTTCGGGCTGGACTGTTCCCATGAGGCACAGGGTCAGACTGATTTGCATATAGCCATGTCTGAACTGGGGTGGCAGAGTGGGCTAAAGAACGGTGATGGATTAAACCCAGATCTTTCGACTGGGTGTGAGTGTTTGATTGATTCAGATGCTCCGTCCATCACCACCCTCTTTTGTACCGCTTTTGGCCGACATAAGTGTGGCAGGGTATGCTCAGACGTGAGTCCCTTGCTCACTTTGCCACTGGATTCAAGCAAGCCGGGCTGAAGACGGCTGTAATGCCAGAAACCGGTCCTCGGGAGCTTGTTTCCGGTCCAGAGAAGGCATGGCTTGGCAGTTCGGGCTGGACTGTTCCCATGAGGCACAGGGTCAGACTGATTTGGATATGGCCATGTCTGAACTGGGGTGGCAGAGTGGGCTAAAGAACGGTGATGGATTAAACCCAGATCTTTTGACTGGGTGTGAGTGTTTGATTGGTTCAGATGCTCCGTCCATCACCACCCCCTTTTGTATCGCTTTTGGCCGCCATAAGTGTGGCAGGGTATGCTCAGACGTGAGTCCCTTGCTCACTTTGCCACTGGATTCAAGAAAGCTGGGCTGAAGACGGCTGAAATGCCAGAAACCGGTCCTCGGGAGCTTGTTTCCGGTCCAGAGAAGGCATGGCTTGGCAGTTCGGGCTGGACTGTTCCCATGAGGCACAGGGTCAGACTGATTTGCATATGGCCATGTCTGAACTAGGGTGGCAGAGTGGGCTAAAGAACGGTGATGGATTAAACCCAGATCTTTTTACTGGGTGTGAGTGTTTGATTGGTTCAGATGCTCCGTCCATCACCACCCCCTTTTGTACTGCTTTTGGCCGCCCTAAGTGTGGCAGGGTATGCTCAGACGTGAGTCCCTTGCTCACTTACCACTGGATTCAAGCAAGCCGGGCTGAAGATGGCTGTAATGCCAGAAACCGGTCCTCGGGAGCTTGTTTCCGGTCCAGAGAAGGCATGGCTTGGCAGTTCGGGCTGGACTGTTCCCATGAGGCACAGGGTCAGACTGATTTGAATATGGCCATGTCTGAACTAGGGTGGCAGAGTGGGCTAAAGAACGGTGATGGATTAAACCCCGATCTTTTGACTGGGTGTGAGTGTTTGATTGGTTGAGATGCTCCGTCCATCCCCACCCCCTTTTGTACCGCTTTTGGCCGCCATAAGTGTGGCAGGGTATGCTCAGACGTGAGTCCCTTGCTCACTTTGCCACTAGATTCAAGCAAGCCGGGCTGAAGACGGCTGGAATGCCAGAAACCGGTCCTCGGAAGCTTGTTTCCGGTCCAGGGAAGACATGGCTTGGCAGTTCGGGCTGGACTGTTCCCATGAGGCACAGGGTCAGACTGATTTGCATATAGCCATGTCTGAACTGGGGTGGCAGAGTGGGCTAAAGAACGGTGATGGATTAAACCCAGATCTTTTGACTGGGTGTGAGTGTTTGATTGATTCAGATGCTCCGTCCATCACCACCCCCTTTTGTACCTCTTTTGGCCGCCATAAGTGTGGCAGGGTATGCTCAGACGTGAGTCCCTTGCTCACTTTGCCACTGAATTCAAGCAAGCCGGGCTGAAGACGGCTGGAATGCCAGAAACCGGTCCTCGGAAGCTTGTTTCCGGTCCAGGGAAGACATGGCTTGGCAGTTCGGGCTGGACTGTTCCCATGAGGCACAGGGTCAGACTGATTTGCATATGGCCATGTCTGCACTGGGGTGGCAGAGTGGGCTAAAGAACGGTGATGGATAAAACCCAGATCTTTTGACTGGATGTGAGTGTTTGATAGGTTCAGATGCTCCGTCCATCACCACCCCCTTTTGTACCGCTTTTGGCCGACATAAGGGTGGCAGGGTATGCTCAGACGTGAGTCCCTTGCTCACTTTGCCACTGGATTCAAGCAAGCTGGGCTGAAGACGGCTGTAATGCCAGAAACCGGTCCTCGGGAGCTTGTTTCCGGTCCAGAGAAGGCATGGCTTGGCAGTTCGGGCTGGACTGTTCCCATGAGGCACAGGGTCAGACTGATTTGCATATGGCCATGTCAGAACTGGGGTGGCAGAGTGGGCTAAAGAACGGTGATGGATTAAACCCAGATCTTTTTACTGGGTGTGAGTGTTTGATTGGTTCAGATGCTCCGTCCATCACCACCCCCTTTTGTACCGCTTTTGGCAGCCAAGTCAAGTCAAATGATCTTTATTCGGAATAAAAAACATCCATAAAAGTACATTTACAAAGACAATTATCAAAACAATACAGTGCAAAAAATTTGACGACTGGAAAGAAAAAGGCATGAACCAATCAATTTTATAAACACACACGATGTCCCACCTATTTAAAAACAGCAACATTTTATACAATTAAAAACTAGTTTCGGCCAAACAGAGATAAAAAGATGAATTTAGAAAAAACAGCGATATTTGGTTAAACTTCATGTACAAAAACGCAAGATAAAACCCAGTATACAAAAAGCTCATTTATAAAGTGCCTGAAATGTAGTGTGCAGATATTATACATCAAAATGTAAAGTGGCTCGTGAACGAACGGCAGTTTTAAGAAAACTGCTCACTCTGAATATTACCTCATCGGATTCCAATGATAAAAAGATTCTCAGTGCTTTTTTAAAGCAAGTCAACTTTTGTTTTCTACAGTAAGACATCAAATAATGAGCAGAGAATTTTTTATAAAAACCGCAGAAAAACAAAAAGTGCAAAAGGCTCTGTTTCATATTTTGGTTACATGGGCAATACAATGTTTCTAGATTTTTAATGTAACCCAAAGGAAAATTTAACAGGTTTACTATGCTCCCATCACGGCAGCGAAACAACAAACTTCTGTTCCATCTGCCAAGGTGTAAGCGTAGATATTTCAATGGAGGGCCTGGCTGTTTAATTTGTGCATCAAAATAGCCCAAATATTTTATAACAGTACACTTTGACAGGTTTTTCCTTTGCCGCTCTTCTCTATATGCGTCATACAGTGCCCTTTGGATAATAATCTTATGGGTACGATTTATCAAGGTAGGTGAGGTAAACAAAGGACCATATCCTACGCTGTCAAGACAATCCTTAACGGCTTTTAACCACGGTATGAGGTGTGCCCTGTCACATTTAAGGCAATCAGAGATTATATCACGGGTCAAGGTGGCAGCTGGGTTATTCCATAATTTTAGCCAGAAAAGCGCTGGTCTAGATTTTACAAAATCTTCTATATATGAGATGTTCAGCTCATTATGACATATATATTGAGGGGAACAAATGACCCCTCCCAACACCTTTCGACAAAACCTGTTTTCTTCGGTTTGGAGGTGGGTGCAATTTGTGTAACCCCAAACCTCGGCGCCGTAGGTACCAGTAGGGATGCATTGGGCCTGATAAATTTTTACTAAAGGTGTGATCACGTCAGCGCTAAAGGGTTGACGCAAAGAGGTGACACAGTTTATAGCTTTGCCCAATTTGTTCCTGGCATAAGCAACATGTGGTTGCCAAGAACCAGAGCTTGAAAATAGCAACCCTAGGTATGGAAAAGTACAAGTGCTTTTCAGAACATTTGACCCTGATTTAATCTCGGCGATTTTGTGTTTTTTAGGTCCACAACTCATGATAAGCGATTTTTTAAAATTAGTGGTCAAACCTAGATCTGCCATAAAGTGGACAAAACCTGAGATCAAGATACGGAGTGCCTTTGGTGTGCGGCCCATGAGGACCGCATCATCAGCGTAAAGGAGAGTAGGTACCGGGACTCCGTTTACATATGGTACATCTTTTGTTAGGATACTCAGAGATGAGCTCAGGTTATTAATATAAAGAATAAAAAGCAGGGGAGCCAGCACACAGCCCTGTCTAACCCCCCTGCCAATGCTAATATCGTTCGAGACTTCTCCAGATTGGTTAATACGCACACGAGCTCTTAAATCACTGTGTAAAAAAGCTAAAAAGTTCACTAGGCAATCATCCAAACCATAATTTAAAAGGGTGGACCATAAGCGGGAACGGTTAACGAAATCAAAAGCAGAACTTAAGTCCATAAAGGCAAAATATAAGGGAGTTTTTTTTGCAATATTATATTTTGCCATAATCAGATTCAAGTTTAAGCATTGTTCCACTGTGCCAACATTACTGCGGAAACCAAGCTGGCTGGGGTGTAGAATCTTACTCTCCTCCGCCCAGGTATTAATTCTTTCAAAGATAACCCTTCCCAGGACTTTTAGGGTATTATCGATTAACGATATGGGGCGGTAACACCCCGGGTCCAGCCTGTCACCTTTTTTAAAGATGGGCACAATGGTGCTGCAGGACCATGTTTCTGGTATTTGTTCATTCGTTAAATTATTAAAAACATTGCATAGCAATGGTGCCCAAAAATTAGGTTCACATTTTAACTGATCGATTGAGAGCCCATCGGGGCCGGGCGCTTTATTTCCTGCACTTTCAACTATGGCATCCTCGACCTCAGACACAGAGATGTTAAGGGGGCTTATCGGGGAGGGGGTTGAAACATTGTTTTCCGGTGTGGCATAGATTTTGGCAAAATGTTCAACCCATGTGGGTCCCGTGATGTTACAATTAATTGCCGTTAAGTTCGACCCTATTGATCTCAAATTCTTTACCTCCCTCCAAAACCCAGTGGTGTCCTACAAATCGCTCGAGCGTGCCAAGGAAACCCAGTGAGTCTTAACCAGTTCATTAGTTCTGTTTCGAAGAATGGATTTGTAGTCTGTTCTGAGTAACCTTATTTGAGGGATGTTTCTGGGTTCAGATTTGAGAGCGGCCCTCAGCTCTCTATTTGCCTTAGAACAAGAGGCATCAAACCATCTGGGTGTTACCTCGGATGTCCTCAAAGTAGGTCTGGAGATCTCCCCTTTTATTGCAGAGCACAGTTTACTAAATGAACTGATAATGTTACCCCCTTGGTTATTGCTGGTGAGGCAAGTATCAATCAGGGTGTGGTAAATAAATAATTAAATACCGGATCTATTTTTTCAGGATATACAATAACAGATAGCTCAATAAATAAGAGTCAAGATTCGAGGTAGCTAGAGTTTGCAGGTTTTAATACAGCATAAAGGACAGCAACAGGACAACCTGCACGGGAATAGGATGGCAGCTGCCGGGGGGCAGGATCTGGGAGCATAAGGGTAACTTTTAATAACAGTGCACAAGTATATATAGTTAAACAATTGTATTGCAGTACATACAGTAGGCGTAGCAGTGGGCGGGGTTTGTAGCAGTCGCGAAAGATAAGGCATAAAGTAGGTGTAACAAGAGGCGTGTACATAGACATGTGATGTAAACGTAACAGAATATGTCATAAAGGGGGCGCAAACATGGAGGGGGCTACCTAAGGAGCCGGGACCTCTGACCTAGTGGTGCGCGCAAACTGGCAATGACGTGTTACTAGGAGGAACTGGGGGCTATGACTTCTGCGCTAGAAGAGGAGACTAAAGTCTGGAGTGTCAGAGCGACATGTACCTAAACACTATCTAGTATCTGATGTTTAGAGAACATGTTGATAGAATCCAAAAGTTATCAGGGCAAAGGCTAACAGACTCTAAGACTGGTGCATGCATTATTCTACATGTAGTGCGTGTTGAGGAATATTAAATGACCATTAATACAGTATTTCTCTTACATGGAGACGTAAAGGCTAGACGATGACTGAAACTATTGATGCGATTCAGTAGCTTAGGAATGCAGAGAAGGAGAGCTGGACTGATAACTAGAATCATAACATACTCTTGGCGGACTGGCAGGCAGAGCCAGGCCGAGCCGGGCACTGTGAGACAGGAAGTAAGTGAAGGGTCAGGGATACAGGTGGGGGCTGTATCGCTCCTCAGCGAGGGTTCAGGAGACAGGAGCTGAATCTGGTGTCCGGGCCCTTTTGAGGCCTAGAAACGGGGACTTTATTCTGAATTAACGTGCACACTGTGAAACGTGGCAACATAACTTTACATAGGCCTAATACTCGTAGCTTTCACGAGAACTGGAAACTGGCATACTAGAGTTGGACACAACTAGAATTGCGTCTTTAATCGATCATAAGGGAATACATATGCATATTAATCATGCACATATAACATACGATGGGAACACGTAGGGACACAGAACATGGCAAAATTTACTTTTCCACATTCCCTCCTTGTCACTACGTTTCCATCAGGAAACATCAATATTCATGATACCATCTATCATTTCATACAGTATCATTTGCTCGTCTCGAATTGTCTTGGAACGGGACTTAGGACGGGGACTTGGAATACAGGATGTAGCACAAATGCCGCAAATCGCAGGGCCACATTGTAAACAGAGGCAGCAACTAAAAATGATCATTACTGCTATACCTAGGAATGACAATACTTTCCATCCCCAGGCAGAAATTATACTCCAGAGCCAACCGGACCATGTCCAGGTGCCTGGATTCTGGTGTAACTGATGGGCAATTTTATGAAGTCTGGTTATAGCTGAATAAACAGACGGCGCGTTATTAGGAATGAAAATGCAGCAACTAGATCCGATGACTCTACATGCTCCTCCTCTATCGGCCAGTATGACGTCAAGAACGAGACGATTTTGGAGCACAACAAATCTCATAGCAGATTGTTCTTCGGTTAAGTTACCTAGAGCAGAAGTAGTCTCATTCACTACTGCTTCAAGGGTTCTGGTTAACCTACGGATTAGCTTACTATTCTGGACAGGGCCTATAAAGAAGAATCCTTTATTGAAATCTTGATACTGTTCTAGAGCAGTTTCAGTTTGATCGACAATCGGGGACTCGATCTCCCTTCTATGTCTAATGTGTACTAGATGTGTGTTTCTATGATAATCAGATGGGGCCAGGAAAACTGGTGGCAGTAGGAAGGCAATGTAACATGTTCCATCCCAATCGAGGGGCAGACGAACATATGCGGTCTGACCACAAACAAAATATGAATGACGTGAGGCTTTGAAAATAGATTTCCCACTGTCACTATACTCGACAATAGTAGTACAATCACTATGTCCTACATGTGCGGAACCATTCTTTCTGACACATAATTCGCCTTTGACTGGTAGTACTGAAATTGCAGGTAAATCTGGAGTGGTATCAGACTGAACATTCAGGACCATAAAATTCGAAGAATAATTACCTAAATTATAAACTTCATTTTCTAGATCTAACCCGGTTCTATGGGAAAGACCTTGCTTGTCTGGAAAACATGTACTGTTCAGAAGGGACATATCAGTTGAGGATGACGTTAACGTGGACCATGCTCCACACGAACCATTATGTGAAAATGGATAAGGAAAGAGTGGCAGAACTCCCTTCGGTGTCTGAAAAGGGGGGAGTCGACCACACACCCAACAATTAGTGGCATTGCTGGTCTGGTGTGAATAGTGTAACATACGGATGAATGTATTGTTTCGCATAGCAAGACGATAGGATAGCTCGTGAGGAGGCAGATCACTGAATGTGTGCTCTACTGTAGCATTAGAAAACTTATTTACATGAGAAATTGAAAAACATAAATGCAATGCATAACTTGTGCAGGTAACCATCAAACTCAAAAATAGAAGAAAACATAAAATAACGATACATCTGATGGAGTTTTGACTAACTCTCTCACTATGGGGGTCTATCTCATACATGTCAGAAACCTGTCTAACCGCTTCACCCGAGGGGGACTTAGACAATTAAACTGGCTGACTTATTTTACTAGACCGTAGCTTCTGTTTATACTCCTGCTGCGGAGTTTCCTCTAACAGGGGAGGTTTGGAGTCAAAGTTTGTAGCGGGACAGTCCTTGAGAATAGGGCAGTTTTTAAAGTTCTGGCAGTCCTTAGAAAAGGAAATGTCTGTAGAAATGTCATTAAAAGTCTTGTTTCGGAGTCCGTGAAATTTCTTGACATGAGACAGATGGACCCAACCCTTACGGCCCTACAACTTCACGGCCGTACGGGTGGTCAGAAGGACTAGTTTTGGCTCTTTCCAGCGAGGCTCCAGCGGACTTGAACGATCAAAATTCCGGACAAGGACCAAACTTCCTGGAACGATTTCATGCGATTTCACCTCGGTATTGTCTGGAAATGCGGCGGCAACCTGTGAACGACAAGAGTGTAGGGCAGACATCAAGGAAGCTAGGTAATCTGTCAGCATATTACTGGAAACATCTGTAATACTTCGGGGTCTAGGTGTACCCCACATATTCGGGGGGCGGCCGAATACGACCTCATAAGGGGACAGACCTGATCTGGAATGTGCGACCATGCGCATATAGAATAGGGCGACTGGCAGAGCTACTAGCCAGTCTACACCTTTCTCTTTACAGACTTTGGCGATGCGGATTTTCAGGGTCTGATTATGTCTCTCTACGAGACCTGCTGCTTCAAGATGGCGTACACAATGAAACTTCCACTGGTACCCTAACAGAAGGGAAACATGCTTCATGAGTTCAGATGAGAATGGCTGGCCGTTGTCTGAATACACGACCCTTGGGAGTCCATAACGAGGGAAAAATTCACGAACCAGCTGCTTGGCAGTGGTCGCGGCTGTGTAATCAGGGACTGGATATGCCTCTGTCCACCTGGACAAAGCGCATACAACTACAAGGACATACTTGAAACCTCGACATCGCTCCATCTGAATGTAATCCATCTGGAGGACTTCAAAAGGGTGGTCAGGAGGTTGGAAACCACCTTGTTCCACCGGGACACTTTTACCTGGATTAAACTGACAACATATCATACAGGTACGGACTTTCTGCTTGGCTGCAGCTCGTAAATGCTTGTTGAACCAAATGTTCTGGATACTGTCTAACATAGCTTTTTCTCCTAAGTGTGCAGGACTATGTGCGGTATTGATAATGACTTGAACCATTGAGTCGGGGAGAAACCATGTGGCTTTTCCCTTCGTCAACCATCCCTGATCTGTCTGGACCCCTCCTTGTTCGGACCATTTCTTGATTTCATCGGGAGTAGCACGTGACTGGATATCTATGACATCTTGAGTGGGGTCCTTAACTGTCATACATGTAATCGGATCTGGAGTGTGTGTCAGTGTCATGTTAACTGGAATGTCTGGAGTCTGGGTTGTAAGCTTGGCTGTTCGATCTGCTAGATCGTTACCTTGAGAAATAATGTCAGTGACTTTCGTATGTGCCTTGCACTTCATGATAGCGATAGCTGTCGGTAAATGTATTGCATCTAACAGAGCTTGAATGAGGAGACCATGCTGAATCTTGGTTCCATGGGAAGTCATAAAACCTCTTTCTTGCCAGAGCACTCCAAAGTCGTGTACGACTCCGAATGCATAACGTGAATCTGTGTAAATGTTAACTTTCAGGTTCTTGGCACGTATGCAGGCTCGGGTCAGAGCGACTAGCTCTGCTGCTTGAGCGGACAGAGTGTCAATACGGTGTGTCTCTATAACTTCAGTGTCAGTAGTCACTGCATACGCGGCTACTAGTTCTCCTGTACTTGTTCTCATACATGAACCATCCACATAAAGTGTCAGGTCGGGATCAGGTAATGGAATATCTGTCAAGTCTTGTCTTGGCTTTGTCATGGTGTTAACAACTTCCACACAATCATGTGTGGCAGGATTTGAAGTAACTGACGGTAACAGTGTAGCGGGATTTAGAACGTTGCAGCGTCTGATTTCTATGTGTGGCTGGAACAGTGTCAATTCATAACCCGTTAAACGTGCAATTGCCAAGTGCTGAGTCTGTGTTCGGTTTAAAAGAACTTCCACGGAGTGTGGAACTTGTACTGTCAGGGAATGTCCTAATACTATGGAGTCACTTTGTCTGATAGCTAGAGCTGTGGCTGCAACTGACTTGAGGCACGCAGGCAGGGCCTGGGCTACTGGATCTAGTGTGCTTGAAAAATAAGCACAAGGCTTGTATTGTCCTGCTTGATCTTGTGTGAGAACAGATAATGCTGTACCTTCGCGTTCTGTGACAAAAAGTGTAAAAGGCTTACTGTAGTTCGGTGTTGCTAGAACAGGTGCTTGGCATAAGGCTTTCTTTAATTCATTAAAAGCAAGTGTATGTTCAGATGTCCAAGGGAGGACAGTCGATACGGCTGCCTCCTGTGTCGTTAACTGTATCAGTGGCTTGGCTAGAAATGCATACTGAGGAATCCATTGTCTGCAGTAAGAAGTGAGGCCGATAAAAGCATGTACCTCCTTCTGGGTCTTGGGCTGAGGAAGACTCGCTATTAACTGGATACGGTCAGGTGTCAACTGCCTACCCCTCTTGGACAGTAAGTGGCCTAAATAGATCACTTGCTGGACACAGAATTGAAGCTTTGAAGGGGACACCTTGTGCCCCATCTCGGCTAGGAAATACAGAACTGTAAGTGACGCTCGCTCGCAGTCACGTTCAGAACGGGCTGTGATCAGTAGATCATCGACATACTGGAGCAGGGCAGTGTCAGTTGGCATGTGAATATTGTCTAGTTGTCTTTTAAGTGCTTGACTGTAAATGCTAGGACTTTCTGTGAAACCTTGAGGAGCTCGTGTGAATTTATAGCTCCTTCCATTTAAACAGAATCCGAAAAGGAACTGGCTGTCTGGATGAATGGGGACACTGAAAAATGCATTCTTGAGGTCTATGACTGTGAAAAACGTGGCTTCAGAATCAATGGCTGTCAATAGGGAAGAAATATCTGGAACAACTGGGTACTGGGGAATGATACATTTGTTGAGTTCTCGAAGGTCAATCACTAATCGATATGCTGGAGGTGCATTTGGATCAGTACGTTTCATGACTGGAATGATAGGAGAATTACATACATTGGAGTCAGTTTCTACAACCACTCCTTGGGCAATGAGCTCGTCAATAATTTTGGATAAGGCTGCTACAGCCTCAGGTGGCAATCTGTACTGTCTGATTCGTGGTAACACTACACCTGGTTTCAGAGTCACACGATGGGGTGTGATTTGCATAAAACCAACATCAGTTGGACCTTGTGCCCATAGATGCTGCGGGACATTCAGTAATCTTGGATCAAAATCACGTAATACATAGTGACCCTTAAAGTCACGTAAAAACAAACGTATTCCTTCTGGGGAGCAACAAATAACTGCACCTAATTCTTTCAATGTCTTAATGCCTAACAAATTTTCTGGACATGACTTCGTAAGTAACAGGTCAGTAGTTCGGGACAATGGACCTACTTCTAGAGTAACTGGTTTGGAGATCTCGTTAACTATTGGCTTTCCTGAAAATCCAAGGGAAACATTTCTAGAGCCTGAGAGCGGAGCCCCTGGAACCTCGTCATGACTGATAGTAGTCCTACTTGCCCCTGTATCAATCAGAAACTTTCTGTCTTTCCCTAATACTTGACTGTGAACATAGGGACCCTCTTGATCTACAGGTATCTCGATGAGAGGCAAGCCTACCTCCCTCTCTAGGCTGTTTCATGAATACTGCTGGTACTCTGGATACTCGGACTGTGCATACTGGTACATTTGCTGTGTAACATGCTGTGTTGCAGCAATAGGCTGCGGTGCTGTAACTGTCTGTGGTGCATTCTGTGGTGACTGAGAAGTCTGTGAAACTTGTTCTTGTCTAGGCGGACGTAGTCTTTCTTTAGTCTTACCAGTAGCTATGTTGTGTTTCAGAACTGCACACTCGTTTATAAAATGACCTGGTTGTTTACAATAATTGCAGGTCCCTTTAACAGGAACTGCAGGATGACTGGCTTGATTCGTACCCCTCTTCTGACTGTCTTGAGGAACAGATTGTGCAACTAATACTTTCATTTTCGTGTCTTTCATACGTTTCCTTTCGTGATCTTGCTCTTCTCTGATTCTATTCTGGTGATACTGAAGCATCTGAAGCATTTGGGACGGAGTATTAGCTTGCCATGTACTTTCGACTTTCAAAACTCGATTTTTAACTTGTGGACTTGAATTCTCGACTAGTTTAGTAACAAAAAGATGAGGGTATGACTCACTACTCGTCTTGAGACCACTGTTAATGCTAAAGCATTTCTCGAATCTAGAATAAAAATCACTAGTATCTTCGTCTGGTTTCTGTTTACAGGCTGAGATTGCATCCCAGTCTTCCTTTTTCGTGGCTAGTAATCTTGGCAAAACTTGTATTAACAGCTCAGGTAATTCTTTACATTTATCTCCTAGACCGGTACCTGGTACACGTGTATTTTCTTCAGCTTCTAGAGCTGCCCAATCAATCTTTTTCTCTCCCACCTCCCATTCTTTTTCCTTGAGTTTTTCATATGTGCCCGCAGGCAACAGAACCTTTAACATTTTAATGATATCTGGATACGTGTATTCTCCCATACGGAGCATGTCTTTTAATTCACGGTGGAACCCTGCTGGATCTTTATCGTGACAGGGAATTAATTTCTTCATCTCTAAGAGTTCCATCTTTGTAATCGGGGTGTAAACAAATACTCGTTGCATTTCACCAGCTGGTGTCCTAACTGGGTGTACTTCTCGTAACGGATGCTGTCTGTCCATGTAAAACGGTTTACTTTCTGGGGGTGAGACGTGAACAAAATGCGGATTCAGGAACGTTCTATATTTGTGGCGCTGTTCTAGAATGATACTAATTAAATCGGTACCTAGACCTTTCCATCTATACTGGAGTAACTTGTTCAGGACATCATGTAACGGACCTGGATCGGAATGCTGACCCTCATACAGAGTGATGAGGGAAGCTTGTTTCCGGTCCAGGGAAGACATGGCTTGGCAGTTCGGGCTGGACTGTTCCCATGAGGCACAGGGTCAGACTGATTTGCATATAGCCATGTCTGAACTGGGGTGGCAGAGTGGGCTAAAGAACGGTGATGGATTAAACCCAGATCTTTTGACTGGGTGTGAGTGTTTGATTGATTCAGATGCTCCGTCCATCACCACCCCCTTTTGTACCGCTTTTGGCCGCCATAAGTGTGGCAGGGTATGCTCAGACGTGAGTCCCTTGCTCACTTTGCCACTGGATTCAAGCAAGCCGGGCTGAAGACGGCTGGAATGCCAGAAACCGGTCCTCGGAAGCTTGTTTCCGGTCCAGGGAAGACATGGCTTGGCAGTTCGGGCTGGACTGTTCCCATGAGGCACAGGGTCAGACTGATTTGCATATAGCCATGTCTGAACTGGGATGGCAGAGTGGGCTAAAGAACGGTGATGGATTAAACTCAGATCTTTTGACTGGATGTGAGTGATTTATTGGTTCAGATGCTCCGTCCATCACCACCCCCTTTTGTACCGCTTTTGGCCGACATAAGTGTGGCAGGGTATGCTCAGACGTGAGTCCCTTGCTCACTTTGCCACTGGATTCAAGCAAGCCGGGCTGAAGACGGCTGTAATGCCAGAAACCGGTCCTCGGGAGCTTGTTTCCGGTCCAGAGAAGGCATGGCTTGGCAGTTCGGGCTGGACTGTTCCCATGAGGCACAGGGTCAGACTGATTTGGATATGGCCATGTCTGAACTGGGGTGGCAGAGTGGGCTAAAGAACGGTGATGGATTAAACCCAGATCTTTTGACTGGGTGTGAGTGTTTGATTGGTTCAGATGCTCCGTCCATCACCACCCCCTTTTGTATCGCTTTTGGCCGCCATAAGTGTGGCAGGGTATGCTCAGATGTGAGTCCCTTGCTCACTTTGCCACTGGATTCAAGAAAGCTGGGCTGAAGACGGCTGAAATGCCAGAAACCGGTCCTCGGGAGCTTGTTTCCGGTCCAGAGAAGGCATGGTTTGGCAGTTCGGGCTGGACTGTTCCCATGAGGCACAGGGTCAGACTGATTTGCATATGGCCATGTCTGAACTGGGGTGGCAGAGTGGGCTAAAGAACGGTGATGGATTAAACCCAGATCTTTTTACTGGGTGTGAGTGTTTGATTGGTTCAGATGCTCCGTCCATCACTACCCCCTTTTGTACCGCTTTTGGCAGCCATAAGTGTGGCAGGGTATGCTCAGATGTGAGTCCCTTGCTCACTTTGCCACTGGATTCAAGCAAGCCGGGCTGAAGACGGCTGTAATGCCAGAAACCGGTCCTCGGGAGCTTGTTTCCAGTCCAGAGAAGGCATGGCTTGGCAGTTGGGGTTGGACTGTTCCCATGAGGCACAGAGTCAGACTGATTTGCATATGGCCATGTCTGAACTGGAGTGGCAGAGTGGGCTAAAGAACGGTGATGGATTAAACCCAGATCTTTTGACTGGGTGTGAGTGTTTGATTGGTTCAGATGCTCCGTCCATCACCACCCCCTTTTGTACCGCTTTTGGCCGCCATAAAAGTGGCAGGGTATGCTCAGACGTGAGTCCCTTGCTCACTTTGCCACTGGATTCAAGCAAGCCGGGCTGAAGACGTCTGTAATGCCAGAAACCGGTCCTCTGAAGCTTGTTTCCGGTCCAGGGAAGACATGGCTTGGCAGTTCGGGCTGGACTGTTCCCATGAGGCACAGGGTCAGACTGATTTGCATATAGTCATGTCTGAACTGGGGTGGCAGAGTGGGCTAAAGAACGGTGATGGATTAAACCCAGATCTTTTGACTGGGTGTGAGTGTTTGATTGATTCAGATGCTCCGTCAATCACCACCCCCTTTTGTACGGCTTTTGGCCGCCATAAGTGTGGCAGGGTATGCTCAGACGTGAGTCCCTTGCTCA
Source organism: Lissotriton helveticus (assembly GCF_964261635.1). Lineage (NCBI taxonomy): Eukaryota > Metazoa > Chordata > Amphibia > Caudata > Salamandridae > Lissotriton > Lissotriton helveticus. The sequence continues at coordinate 1,598,711,838 of NC_136069.1, read as the reverse complement.
CTTTGCCACTGGATTCAAGCAAGCCGGGCTGAAGACGGCTGGAATGCCAGAAACCGGTCCTCGGAAGCTTGTTTCCGGTCCAGGGAAGACATGGCTTGGCAGTTCGGGCTGGACTGTTCCCATGAGGCACAGGGTCAGACTGATTTGCATATAGCCATGTCTGAACTGGGGTGGCAGAGTGGGCTAAAGAACGGTGATGGATTAAACCCAGATCTTTTGACTGGGTGTGAGTGTTTGATTGATTCAGATGCTCCGTCCATCACCACCCCCTTTTGTACCGCTTTTGGCCGCCATAAGTGTGGCAGGGTATGCTCAGACGTGAGTCCCTTGCTCACTTTGCCACTGGATTCAAGCAAGCCGGGCTGAAGACGGCTGGAATGCCAGAAACGGGTCCTCGGAAGCTTGTTTCCGGTCCAGGGAAGACATGGCTTGGCAGTTCGGGCTGGACTGTTCCCATGAGGCACAGGGTCAGACTGATTTGCATATAGCCATGTCTGAACTGGGGTGGCAGAGTGGGCTAAAGAACGGTGATGGATTAAACTCAGATCTTTTGACTGAGTGTGAGTGTTTGATTGATTCAGATGCTCCGTCCATCACCACCCCCTTTTGTACCGCTTTTGGCCACCATAAGTGTGGCAGGGTATGCTCAGACGTGAGTCCCTTGCTCACTTTGCCACTGGATTCAAGCAAGCCGGGCTGAAGACGGCTGGAATGCCAGAAACCGGTCCTCGGAAGCTTGTTTCCGGTCCAGGGAAGACATGGCTTGGCAGTTCCGGCTGGACTGTTCCCATGAGGCACAGGTTCAGACTGATTTGCATATAGCCATGTCTGAACTGGGGTGGCAGAGTGGGCTAAAGAACGGTGATGGATTAAACCCAGATCTTTTGACTGGGTGTGAGTGTTTGATTGATTCAGATGCTCCGTCCATCACCACCCCCTTTTGTACCGCTTTTGGCCGCCATAAGTGTGGCAGGGTATGCTCAGACGTGAGTCCCTTGCTCACTTTGCCACTGAATTCAAGCAAGCCGGGCTGAAGACGGCTGGAATGCCAGAAACCGGTCCTCGGAAGCTTGTTTCCGGTCCAGGGAAGACATGGCTTGGCAGTTCGGGCTGGACTGTTCCCATGAGGCACAGGGTCAGACTGATTTGCATATAGCCATGTCTGAACTGGGGTGGCAGAGTGGGCTAAAGAACGGTGAGGGATTAAACCCAGATCTTTTGACTGGGTGTGAGTGTTGCATTGATTCAGATGCTCCGTCCATCACCACCCCCTTTTGTACCGCTTTTGGCCGCCATAAGTGTGGCAGGGTATGCTCAGACGTGAGTCCCTTGCTCACTTTGCCACTGGATTCAAGCAAGCCGGGCTGAAGACGGCTGGAATGCCAGAAACCGGTCCTCGGAAGCTTGTTTCCGGTCCAGGGAAGACATGGCTTGGCAGTTCGGGCTGGACTGTTCCCATGAGGCACAGGGTCAGACTGATTTGCATATAGTCATGTCTGAACTGGGGTGGCAGAGTGGGCTAAAGAACGGTGATGGATTAAACCCAGATCTTTTGACTGGGTGTGAGTGTTTGATTGATTCAGATGCTCCGTCAATCACCACCCCCTTTTGTACGGCTTTTGGCCGCCATAAGTGTGGCAGGGTATGCTCAGACGTGAGTCCCTTGCTCACTTTGCCACTGGATTCAAGCAAGCCGGGCTGAAGACGGCTGGAATGCCAGAAACCGGTCCTCGGAAGCTTGTTTCCGGTCCAGGGAAGACATGGCTTGGCAGTTCGGGCTGGACTGTTCCCATGAGGCACAGGGTCAGACTGATTTGCATATAGCCATGTCTGAACTGGGGTGGCAGAGTGGGCTAAAGAACGGTGATGGATTAAACCCAGATCTTTTGACTGGGTGTGAGTGTTTGATTGATTCAGATGCTCCGTCCATCACCACCCCCTTTTGTACCGCTTTTGGCCGCCATAAGTGTGGCAGGGTATGCTCAGACGTGAGTCCCTTGCTCACTTTGCCACTGGATTCAAGCAAGCCGGGCTGAAGACGGCTGGAATGCCAGAAACGGGTCCTCGGAAGCTTGTTTCCGGTCCAGGGAAGACATGGCTTGGCAGTTCGGGCTGGACTGTTCCCATGAGGCACAGGGTCAGACTGATTTGCATATAGCCATGTCTGAACTGGGGTGGCAGAGTGGGCTAAAGAACGGTGATGGATTAAACTCAGATCTTTTGACTGAGTGTGAGTGTTTGATTGATTCAGATGCTCCGTCCATCACCACCCCCTTTTGTACCGCTTTTGGCCACCATAAGTGTGGCAGGGTATGCTCAGACGTGAGTCCCTTGCTCACTTTGCCACTGGATTCAAGCAAGCCGGGCTGAAGACGGCTGGAATGCCAGAAACCGGTCCTCGGAAGCTTGTTTCCGGTCCAGGGAAGACATGGCTTGGCAGTTCCGGCTGGACTGTTCCCATGAGGCACAGGTTCAGACTGATTTGCATATAGCCATGTCTGAACTGGGGTGGCAGAGTGGGCTAAAGAACGGTGATGGATTAAACCCAGATCTTTTGACTGGGTGTGAGTGTTTGATTGATTCAGATGCTCCGTCCATCACCACCCCCTTTTGTACCGCTTTTGGCCGCCATAAGTGTGGCAGGGTATGCTCAGACGTGAGTCCCTTGCTCACTTTGCCACTGAATTCAAGCAAGCCGGGCTGAAGACGGCTGGAATGCCAGAAACCGGTCCTCGGAAGCTTGTTTCCGGTCCAGGGAAGACATGGCTTGGCAGTTCGGGCTGGACTGTTCCCATGAGGCACAGGGTCAGACTGATTTGCATATAGCCATGTCTGAACTGGGGTGGCAGAGTGGGCTAAAGAACGGTGAGGGATTAAACCCAGATCTTTTGACTGGGTGTGAGTGTTGCATTGATTCAGATGCTCCGTCCATCACCACCCCCTTTTGTACCGCTTTTGGCCGCCATAAGTGTGGCAGGGTATGCTCAGACGTGAGTCCCTTGCTCACTTTGCCACTGGATTCAAGCAAGCCGGGCTGAAGACGGCTGGAATGCCAGAAACCGGTCCTCGGAAGCTTGTTTCCGGTCCAGGGAAGACATGGCTTGGCAGTTCGGGCTGGACTGTTCCCATGAGGGACAGGGTCAGACTGATTTGCATATAGCCATGTCTGAACTGGGGTGGCAGAGTGGGCTAAAGAACGGTGATGGATTAAACCCAGATCTTTTGACTGGGTGTGAGTGTTTGATTGATTCAGATGCTCCGTCCATCAACACCCCCTTTTGTACCGCTTTTGGCTGCCATAAGTGTGGCAGGGTATGCTCAGACGTGAGTCCCTTGCTCACTTTGCCACTGGATTCAAGCAAGCCGGGCTGAAGACGGCTGGAATGCCAGAAACCGGTCCTCGGAAGCTTGTTTCCGGTCCAGGGAAGACATGGCTTGGCAGTTCGGGCTGGACTGTTCCCATGAGGCACAGGGTCAGACTGATTTGCATATAGCCATGTCTGAACTGGGGTGGCAGAGTGGGCTAAAGAACGGTGATGGATTAAACCCAGATATTTTGACTGGGTGTGAGTGTTTGATTGATTCAGATGCTCCGTCCATCAACACCCCCTTTTGTACCGCTTTTGGCCGCCATAAGTGTGGCAGGGTATGCTCAGACGTGAGTCCCTTGCTCACTTTGCCACTGGATTCAAGCAAGCTGGGCTGAAGACGGCTGGAATGCCAGAAACCGGTCCTCGGAAGCTTGTTTCAGGTCCAGGGAAGACATGGCTTGGCAGTTCGGGCTGAACTGTTCCCATGAGGCGCAGGGTCAGACTGATTTGCATATAGCCATATCTGAACTGGGGTGGCAGAGTGGGCTAAAGAACGGTGATGGATTAAACCCAGATCTTTTGACTGGGTGTGAGTGTTTGATTGATTCAGATGCTCCGTCCATCACCACCCCCTTTTGTACCGCTTTTGGCCGCCATAAGTGTGGCATGGTATGCTCAGACGTGAGTCCCTTGCTCACTTTGCCACTGGATTCAAGCAAGCCGGGCTGAAGACGGCTGGAATGCCAGAAACCGGTCCTCGGAAGCTTGTTTCCGGTCCAGGGAAGACATGGCTTGTCAGTTCGGGCTGGACTGTTCCCATGAGGCACAGGGTCAGACTGATTTGCATATAGCCATGTCTGAACTGGGGTGGCAGAGTGGGCTAAAGAACGGTGATGGATTAAACCCAGATCTTTCGACTGGGTGTGAGTGTTTGATTGATTCAGATGCTCCGTCCATCACCACCCTCTTTTGTACCGCTTTTGGCCGACATAAGTGTGGCAGGGTATGCTCAGACGTGAGTCCCTTGCTCACTTTGCCACTGGATTCAAGCAAGCCGGGCTGAAGACGGCTGTAATGCCAGAAACCGGTCCTCGGGAGCTTGTTTCCGGTCCAGAGAAGGCATGGCTTGGCAGTTCGGGCTGGACTGTTCCCATGAGGCACAGGGTCAGACTGATTTGGATATGGCCATGTCTGAACTGGGGTGGCAGAGTGGGCTAAAGAACGGTGATGGATTAAACCCAGATCTTTTGACTGGGTGTGAGTGTTTGATTGGTTCAGATGCTCCGTCCATCACCACCCCCTTTTGTATCGCTTTTGGCCGCCATAAGTGTGGCAGGGTATGCTCAGACGTGAGTCCCTTGCTCACTTTGCCACTGGATTCAAGAAAGCTGGGCTGAAGACGGCTGAAATGCCAGAAACCGGTCCTCGGGAGCTTGTTTCCGGTCCAGAGAAGGCATGGCTTGGCAGTTCGGGCTGGACTGTTCCCATGAGGCACAGGGTCAGACTGATTTGCATATGGCCATGTCTGAACTAGGGTGGCAGAGTGGGCTAAAGAACGGTGATGGATTAAACCCAGATCTTTTTACTGGGTGTGAGTGTTTGATTGGTTCAGATGCTCCGTCCATCACCACCCCCTTTTGTACTGCTTTTGGCCGCCCTAAGTGTGGCAGGGTATGCTCAGACGTGAGTCCCTTGCTCACTTACCACTGGATTCAAGCAAGCCGGGCTGAAGATGGCTGTAATGCCAGAAACCGGTCCTCGGGAGCTTGTTTCCGGTCCAGAGAAGGCATGGCTTGGCAGTTCGGGCTGGACTGTTCCCATGAGGCACAGGGTCAGACTGATTTGAATATGGCCATGTCTGAACTAGGGTGGCAGAGTGGGCTAAAGAACGGTGATGGATTAAACCCCGATCTTTTGACTGGGTGTGAGTGTTTGATTGGTTGAGATGCTCCGTCCATCCCCACCCCCTTTTGTACCGCTTTTGGCCGCCATAAGTGTGGCAGGGTATGCTCAGACGTGAGTCCCTTGCTCACTTTGCCACTGGATTCAAGCAAGCCGGGCTGAAGACGGCTGGAATGCCAGAAACCGGTCCTCGGAAGCTTGTTTCCGGTCCAGGGAAGACATGGCTTGGCAGTTCGGGCTGGACTGTTCCCATGAGGCACAGGGTCAGACTGATTTGCATATAGCCATGTCTGAACTGGGGTGGCAGAGTGGGCTAAAGAACGGTGATGGATTAAACCCAGATCTTTTGACTGGGTGTGAGTGTTTGATTGATTCAGATGCTCCGTCCATCACCACCCCCTTTTGTACCTCTTTTGGCCGCCATAAGTGTGGCAGGGTATGCTCAGACGTGAGTCCCTTGCTCACTTTGCCACTGAATTCAAGCAAGCCGGGCTGAAGACGGCTGGAATGCCAGAAACCGGTCCTCGGAAGCTTGTTTCCGGTCCAGGGAAGACATGGCTTGGCAGTTCGGGCTGGACTGTTCCCATGAGGCAGAGGGTCAGACTGATTTGCATATGGCCATGTCTGCACTGGGGTGGCAGAGTGGGCTAAAGAACGGTGATGGATAAAACCCAGATCTTTTGACTGGATGTGAGTGTTTGATAGGTTCAGATGCTCCGTCCATCACCACCCCCTTTTGTACCGCTTTTGGCCGACATAAGGGTGGCAGGGTATGCTCAGACGTGAGTCCCTTGCTCACTTTGCCACTGGATTCAAGCAAGCCGGGCTGAAGACGGCTGTAATGCCAGAAACCGGTCCTCGGGAGCTTGTTTCCGGTCCAGAGAAGGCATGGCTTGGCAGTTCGGGCTGGACTGTTCCCATGAGGCACAGGGTCAGACTGATTTGCATATGGCCATGTCAGAACTGGGGTGGCAGAGTGGGCTAAAGAACGGTGATGGATTAAACCCAGATCTTTTTACTGGGTGTGAGTGTTTGATTGGTTCAGATGCTCCGTCCATCACCACCCCCTTTTGTACCGCTTTTGGCAGCCAAGTCAAGTCAAATGATCTTTATTCGGAATAAAAAACATCCATAAAAGTACATTTACAAAGACAATTATCAAAACAATACAGTGCAAAAAATTTGACGACTGGAAAGAAAAAGGCATGAACCAATCAATTTTATAAACACACACGATGTCCCACCTATTTAAAAACAGCAACATTTTATACAATTAAAAACTAGTTTCGGCCAAACAGAGATAAAAAGATGAATTTAGAAAAAACAGCGATATTTGGTTAAACTTCATGTACAAAAACGCAAGATAAAACCCAGTATACAAAAAGCTCATTTATAAAGTGCCTGAAATGTAGTGTGCAGATATTATACATCAAAATGTAAAGTGGCTCGTGAACGAACGGCAGTTTTAAGAAAACTGCTCACTCTGAATATTACCTCATCGGATTCCAATGATAAAAAGATTCTCAGTGCTTTTTTAAAGCAAGTCAACTTTTGTTTTCTACAGTAAGACATCAAATAATGAGCAGAGAATTTTTTATAAAAACCGCAGAAAAACAAAAAGTGCAAAAGGCTCTGTTTCATATTTTGGTTACATGGGCAATACAATGTTTCTAGATTTTTAATGTAACCCAAAGGAAAATTTAACAGGTTTACTATGCTCCCATCACGGCAGCGAAACAACAAACTTCTGTTCCATCTGCCAAGGTGTAAGCGTAGATATTTCAATGGAGGGCCTGGCTGTTTAATTTGTGCATCAAAATAGCCCAAATATTTTATAACAGTACACTTTGACAGGTTTTTCCTTTGCCGCTCTTCTCTATATGCGTCATACAGTGCCCTTTGGATAATAATCTTATGGGTACGATTTATCAAGGTAGGTGAGGTAAACAAAGGACCATATCCTACGCTGTCAAGACAATCCTTAACGGCTTTTAACCACGGTATGAGGTGTGCCCTGTCACATTTAAGGCAATCAGAGATTATATCACGGGTCAAGGTGGCAGCTGGGTTATTCCATAATTTTAGCCAGAAAAGCGCTGGTCTAGATTTTACAAAATCTTCTATATATGAGATGTTCAGCTCATTATGACATATATATTGAGGGGAACAAATGACCCCTCCCAACACCTTTCGACAAAACCTGTTTTCTTCGGTTTGGAGGTGGGTGCAATTTGTGTAACCCCAAACCTCGGCGCCGTAGGTACCAGTAGGGATGCATTGGGCCTGATAAATTTTTACTAAAGGTGTGATCACGTCAGCGCTAAAGGGTTGACGCAAAGAGGTGACACAGTTTATAGCTTTGCCCAATTTGTTCCTGGCATAAGCAACATGTGGTTGCCAAGAACCAGAGCTTGAAAATAGCAACCCTAGGTATGGAAAAGTACAAGTGCTTTTCAGAACATTTGACCCTGATTTAATCTCGGCGATTTTGTGTTTTTTAGGTCCACAACTCATGATAAGCGATTTTTTAAAATTAGTGGTCAAACCTAGATCTGCCATAAAGTGGACAAAACCTGAGATCAAGATACGGAGTGCCTTTGGTGTGCGGCCCATGAGGACCGCATCATCAGCGTAAAGGAGAGTAGGTACCGGGACTCCGTTTACATATGGTACATCTTTTGTTAGGATACTCAGAGATGAGCTCAGGTTATTAATATAAAGAATAAAAAGCAGGGGAGCCAGCACACAGCCCTGTCTAACCCCCCTGCCAATGCTAATATCGTTCGAGACTTCTCCAGATTGGTTAATACGCACACGAGCTCTTAAATCACTGTGTAAAAAAGCTAAAAAGTTCACTAGGCAATCATCCAAACCATAATTTAAAAGGGTGGACCATAAGCGGGAACGGTTAACGAAATCAAAAGCAGAACTTAAGTCCATAAAGGCAAAATATAAGGGAGTTTTTTTTGCAATATTATATTTTGCCATAATCAGATTCAAGTTTAAGCATTGTTCCACTGTGCCAACATTACTGCGGAAACCAAGCTGGCTGGGGTGTAGAATCTTACTCTCCTCCGCCCAGGTATTAATTCTTTCAAAGATAACCCTTCCCAGGACTTTTAGGGTATTATCGATTAACGATATGGGGCGGTAACACCCCGGGTCCAGCCTGTCACCTTTTTTAAAGATGGGCACAATGGTGCTGCAGGACCATGTTTCTGGTATTTGTTCATTCGTTAAATTATTAAAAACATTGCATAGCAATGGTGCCCAAAAACTTAGGTTCACATTTTAACTGATCGATTGAGAGCCCATCGGGGCCGGGCGCTTTATTTCCTGCACTTTCAACTATGGCATCCTCGACCTCAGACACAGAGATGTTAAGGGGGCTTATCGGGGAGGGGGTTGAAACATTGTTTTCCGGTGTGGCATAGATTTTGGCAAAATGTTCAACCCATGTGGGTCCCGTGATGTTACAATTAATTGCCGTTAAGTTCGACCCTATTGATCTCAAATTCTTTACCTCCCTCCAAAACCCAGTGGTGTCCTACAAATCGCTCGAGCGTGCCAAGGAAACCCAGTGAGTCTTAACCAGTTCATTAGTTCTGTTTCGAAGAATGGATTTGTAGTCTGTTCTGAGTAACCTTATTTGAGGGATGTTTCTGGGTTCAGATTTGAGAGCGGCCCTCAGCTCTCTATTTGCCTTAGAACAAGAGGCATCAAACCATCTGGGTGTTACCTCGGATGTCCTCAAAGTAGGTCTGGAGATCTCCCCTTTTATTGCAGAGCACAGTTTACTAAATGAACTGATAATGTTACCCCCTTGGTTATTGCTGGTGAGGCAAGTATCAATCAGGGTGTGGTAAATAAATAATTAAATACCGGATCTATTTTTTCAGGATATACAATAACAGATAGCTCAATAAATAAGAGTCAAGATTCGAGGTAGCTAGAGTTTGCAGGTTTTAATACAGCATAAAGGACAGCAACAGGACAACCTGCACGGGAATAGGATGGCAGCTGCCGGGGGGCAGGATCTGGGAGCATAAGGGTAACTTTTAATAACAGTGCACAAGTATATATAGTTAAACAATTGTATTGCAGTACATACAGTAGGCGTAGCAGTGGGCGGGGTTTGTAGCAGTCGCGAAAGATAAGGCATAAAGTAGGTGTAACAAGAGGCGTGTACATAGACATGTGATGTAAACGTAACAGAATATGTCATAAAGGGGGCGCAAACATGGAGGGGGCTACCTAAGGAGCCGGGACCTCTGACCTAGTGGTGCGCGCAAACTGGCAATGACGTGTTACTAGGAGGAACTGGGGGCTATGACTTCTGCGCTAGAAGAGGAGACTAAAGTCTGGAGTGTCAGAGCGACATGTACCTAAACACTATCTAGTATCTGATGTTTAGAGAACATGTTGATAGAATCCAAAAGTTATCAGGGCAAAGGCTAACAGACTCTAAGACTGGTGCATGCATTATTCTACATGTAGTGCGTGTTGAGGAATATTAAATGACCATTAATACAGTATTTCTCTTACATGGAGACGTAAAGGCTAGACGATGACTGAAACTATTGATGCGATTCAGTAGCTTAGGAATGCAGAGAAGGAGAGCTGGACTGATAACTAGAATCATAACATACTCTTGGCGGACTGGCAGGCAGAGCCAGGCCGAGCCGGGCACTGTGAGGCAGGAAGTAAGTGAAGGGTCAGGGATACAGGTGGGGGCTGTATCGCTCCTCAGCGAGGGTTCAGGAGACAGGAGCTGAATCTGGTGTCCGGGCCCTTTTGAGGCCTAGAAACGGGGACTTTATTCTGAATTAACGTGCACACTGTGAAACGTGGCAACATAACTTTACATAGGCCTAATACTCGTAGCTTTCACGAGAACTGGAAACTGGCATACTAGAGTTGGACACAACTAGAATTGCGTCTTTAATCGATCATAAGGGAATACATATGCATATTAATCATGCACATATAACATACGATGGGGAACACGTAGGGACACAGAACATGGCAAAATTTACTTTTCCACATTCCCTCCTTGTCACTACGTTTCCATCAGGAAACATCAATATTCATGATACCATCTATCATTTCATACAGTATCATTTGCTCGTCTCGAATTGTCTTGGAACGGGACTTAGGACGGGGACTTGGAATACAGGATGTAGCACAAATGCCGCAAATCGCAGGGCCACATTGTAAACAGAGGCAGCAACTAAAAATGATCATTACTGCTATACCTAGGAATGACAATACTTTCCATCCCCAGGCAGAAATTATACTCCAGAGCCAACCGGACCATGTCCAGGTGCCTGGATTCTGGTGTAACTGATGGGCAATTTTATGAAGTCTGGTTATAGCTGAATAAACAGATGGCGCGTTATTAGGAATGAAAATGCAGCAACTAGATCCGATGACTCTACATGCTCCTCCTCTATCGGCCAGTATGACGTCAAGAACGAGACGATTTTGGAGCACAACAAATCTCATAGCAGATTGTTCTTCGTTTAAGTTACCTAGAGCAGAAGTAGTCTCATTCACTACTGCTTCAAGGGTTCTGGTTAACCTACGGATTAGCTTACTATTCTGGACAGGGCCTATAAAGAAGAAGAATCCTTTATTGAAATCTTGATACTGTTCTAGAGCAGTTTCAGTTTGATCGACAATCGGGGACTCGATCTCCCTTCTATGTCTAATGTGTACTAGATGTGTGTTTCTATGATAATCAGATGGGGCCAGGAAAACTGGTGGCAGTAGGAAGGCAATGTAACATGTTCCATCCCAATCGAGGGGCAGACGAACATATGCGGTCTGACCACAAACAAAATATGAATGACGTGAGGCTTTGAAAATAGATTTCCCACTGTCACTATACTCGACAATAGTAGTACAATCACTATGTCCTACATGTGCGGAACCATTCTTTCTGACACATAATTCGCCTTTGACTGGTAGTACTGAAATTGCAGGTAAATCTGGAGTGGTATCAGACTGAACATTCAGGACCATAAAATTCGAAGAATAATTACCTAAATTATAAACTTCATTTTCTAGATCTAACCCGGTTCTATGGGAAAGACCTTGCTTGTCTGGAAAACATGTACTGTTCAGAAGGGACATATCAGTTGAGGATGACGTTAACGTGGACCATGCTCCACACGAACCATTATGTGAAAATGGATAAGGAAAGAGTGGCAGAACTCCCTTCGGTGTCTGAAAAGGGGGGAGTCGACCACACACCCAACAATTAGTGGCATTGCTGGTCTGGTGTGAATAGTGTAACATACGGATGAATGTATTGTTTCGCATAGCAAGACGATAGGATAGCTCGTGAGGAGGCAGATCACTGAATGTGTGCTCTACTGTAGCATTAGAAAACTTATTTACATGAGAAATTGAAAAACATAAATGCAATGCATAACTTGTGCAGGTAACCATCAAACTCAAAAATAGAAGAAAACATAAAATAACGATACATCTGATGGAGTTTTGACTAACTCTCTCACTATGGGGGTCTATCTCATACATGTCAGAAACCTGTCTAACCGCTTCACCCGAGGGGGACTTAGACAATTAAACTGGCTGACTTATTTTACTAGACCGTAGCTTCTGTTTATACTCCTGCTGCGGAGTTTCCTCTAACAGGGGAGGTTTGGAATCAAAGTTTGTAGCGGGACAGTCCTTGAGAATAGGGCAGTTTTTAAAGTTCTGGCAGTCCTTAGAAAAGGAAATGTCTGTAGAAATGTCATTAAAAGTCTTGTTTCGGAGTCCGTGAAATTTCTTGACATGAGACAGATGGACCCAACCCTTACGGCCCTCCAACTTCACGGCCGTACGGGTAGAAGGACTAGTTTTGGCTCTTTCCAGCGAGGCTCCAGCGGACTTGAACGATCAAAATTCCGGACAAGGACCAAACTTCCTGGAACGATTTCATGCGATTTCACCTCGGTATTGTCTGGAAATGCGGCGGCAACCTGTGAACGACAAGAGTGTAGGGCAGACATCAAGGAAGCTGGGTAATCTGTCAGCATATTACTGGAAACATCTGTAATACTTCGGGGTCTAGGTGTACCCCACATATTCGGGGGGCGGCCGAATACGACCTCATAAGGGGACAGACCTGATCTGGAATGTGCGACCATGCGCATATAGAATAGGGCGACTGGCAGAGCTACTAGCCAGTCTACACCTTTCTCTTTACAGACTTTGGCGATGCGAATTTTCAGGGTCTGATTATGTCTCTCTACGAGACCTGCTGCTTCAAGATGGCGTACACAATGAAACTTCCACTGGTACCCTAACAGAAGGGAAACATGCTTCATGAGTTCAGATGAGAATGGCTGGCCGTTGTCTGAATACACGACCCTTGGGAGTCCATAACGAGGGAAAAATTCACGAACCAGCTGCTTGGCAGTGGTCGCGGCTGTGTAATCAGGGACTGGATATGCCTCTGTCCACCTGGACAAAGCGCATACAACTACAAGGACATACTTGAAACCTCGACATCGCTCCATCTGAATGTAATCCATCTGGAGGACTTCAAAAGGGTGGTCAGGAGGTTGGAAACCACCTTGTTCCACCGGGACACTTTTACCTGGATTAAACTGACAACATATCATACAGGTACGGACTTTCTGCTTGGCTGCAGCTCGTAAATGCTTGTTGAACCAAATGTTCTGGATACTGTCTAACATAGCTTTTTCTCCTAAGTGTGCAGGACTATGTGCGGTATTGATAATGACTTGAACCATTGAGTCGGGGAGAAACCATGTGGCTTTTCCCTTCGTCAACCATCCCTGATCTGTCTGGACCCCTCCTTGTTCGGACCATTTCTTGATTTCATCGGGAGTAGCACGTGACTGGATATCTATGACATCTTGAGTGGGGTCCTTAACTGTCATACATGTAATCGGATCTGGAGTGTGTGTCAGTGTCATGTTAACTGGAATGTCTGGAGTCTGGGTTGTAAGCTTGGCTGTTCGATCTGCTAGATCGTTACCTTGAGAAATAATGTCAGTGACTTTCGTATGTGCCTTGCACTTCATGATAGCGATAGCTGTCGGTAAATGTATTGCATCTAACAGAGCTTGAATGAGGAGACCATGCTGAATCTTGGTTCCATGGGAAGTCATAAAACCTCTTTCTTGCCAGAGCACTCCAAAGTCGTGTACGACTCCGAATGCATAACGTGAATCTGTGTAAATGTTAACTTTCAGGTTCTTGGCACGTATGCAGGCTCGGGTCAGAGCGACTAGCTCTGCTGCTTGAGCGGACAGAGTGTCAATACGGTGTGTCTCTATAACTTCAGTGTCAGTAGTCACTGCATACGCGGCTACTAGTTCTCCTGTACTTGTTCTCATACATGAACCATCCACATAAAGTGTCAGGTCGGGATCAGGTAATGGAATATCTGTCAAGTCTTGTCTTGGCTTTGTCATGGTGTTAACAACTTCCACACAATCATGTGTGGCAGGATTTGAAGTAACTGACGGTAACAGTGTAGCGGGATTTAGAACGTTGCAGCGTCTGATTTCTATGTGTGGCTGGAACAGTGTCAATTCATAACCCGTTAAACGTGCAATTGTCAAGTGCTGAGTCTGTGTTCGGTTTAAAAGAACTTCCACGGAGTGTGGAACTTGTACTGTCAGGGAATGTCCTAATACTATGGAGTCACTTTGTCTGATAGCTAGAGCTGTGGCTGCAACTGACTTGAGGCACGCAGGCAGGGCCTGGGCTACTGGATCTAGTGTGCTTGAAAAATAAGCACAAGGCTTGTATTGTCCTGCTTGATCTTGTGTGAGAACAGATAATGCTGTACCTTCGCGTTCTGTGACAAAAAGTGTAAAAGGCTTACTGTAGTTCGGTGTTGCTAGAACAGGTGCTTGGCATAAGGCTTTCTTTAATTCATTAAAAGCAAGTGTATGTTCAGATGTCCAAGGGAGGACAGTCGATACGGCTGCCTCCTGTGTCGTTAACTGTATCAGTGGCTTGGCTAGAAATGCATACTGAGGAATCCATTGTCTGCAGTAAGAAGTGAGGCCGATAAAAGCATGTACCTCCTTCTGGGTCTTGGGCTGAGGAAGACTCGCTATTAACTGGATACGGTCAGGTGTCAACTGCCTACCCCTCTTGGACAGTAAGTGGCCTAAATAGATCACTTGCTGGACACAGAATTGAAGCTTTGAAGGGGACACCTTGTGCCCCATCTCGGCTAGGAAATACAGAACTGTAAGTGACGCTCGCTCGCAGTCACGTTCAGAACGGGCTGTGATCAGTAGATCATCGACATACTGGAGCAGGGCAGTGTCAGTTGGCATGTGAATATTGTCTAGTTGTCTTTTAAGTGCTTGACTGTAAATGCTAGGACTTTCTGTGAAACCTTGAGGAGCTCGTGTGAATTTATAGCTCCTTCCATTTAAACAGAATCCGAAAAGGAACTGGCTGTCTGGATGAATGGGGACACTGAAAAATGCATTCTTGAGGTCTATGACTGTGAAAAACGTGGCTTCAGAATCAATGGCTGTCAATAGGGAAGAAATATCTGGAACAACTGGGTACTGGGGAATGATACATTTGTTGAGTTCTCGAAGGTCAATCACTAATCGATATGCTGGAGGTGCATTTGGATCAGTACGTTTCATGACTGGAATGATAGGAGAATTACATACATTGGAGTCAGTTTCTACAACCACTCCTTGGGCAATGAGCTCGTCAATAGTTTTGGATAAGGCTGCTACAGCCTCAGGTGGCAATCTGTACTGTCTGATTCGTGGTAACACTACACCTGGTTTCAGAGTCACACGATGGGGTGTGATTTGCATAAAACCAACATCAGTTGGACCTTGTGCCCATAGATGCTGCGGGACATTCAGTAATCTTGGATCAAAATCACGTAATACATAGTGACCCTTAAAGTCACGTAAAAACAAACGTATTCCTTCTGGGGAGCAACAAATAACTGCACCTAATTCTTTCAATGTCTTAATGCCTAACAAATTTTCTGGACATGACTTCGTAAGTAACAGGTCAGTAGTTCGGGACAATGGACCTACTTCTAGAGTAACTGGTTTGGAGATCTCGTTAACTATTGGCTTTCCTGAAAATCCAAGGGAAACATTTCTAGAGCCTGAGAGCGGAGCCCCTGGAACCTCGTCATGACTGATAGTAGTCCTACTTGCCCCTGTATCAATCAGAAACTTTCTGTCTTTCCCTAATACTTGACTGTGAACATAGGGACCCTCTTGATCTACAGGTATCTCGATGAGAGGCAAGCCTACCTCCCTCTCTAGGCTGTTTCATGAATACTGCTGGTACTCTGGATACTCGGACTGTGCATACTGGTACATTTGCTGTGTAACATGCTGTGTTGCAGCAATAGGCTGCGGTGCTGTAACTGTCTGTGGTGCATTCTGTGGTGACTGAGAAGTCTGTGAAACTTGTTCTTGTCTAGGCGGACGTGGTCTTTCTTTAGTCTTACCAGTAGCTATGTTGTGTTTCAGAACTGCACACTCGTTTATAAAATGACCTGGTTGTTTACAATAATTGCAGGTCCCTTTAACAGGAACTGCAGGATGACTGGCTTGATTCGTACCCCTCTTCTGACTGTCTTGAGGAACAGATTGTGCAACTAATACTTTCATTTTCGTGTCTTTCATACGTTTCCTTTCGTGATCTTGCTCTTCTCTGATTCTATTCTGGTGATACTGAAGCATCTGAAGCATTTGGGACGGAGTATTAGCTTAGGACACCTTTTATCGTACCTTGCTGCCTGACGGAGGAGCGTGTTGCACCAGCTGCCCAGCGGACCTGCTTTCACCCCTACGACTCGCCGGACCCGCTTCGCGGGTCCCGCAGCGCGTCGTCACTTGCCTAAGGACTGCCCAGAGGAGCTAAGGAGGAACGCGGGGGTAGGTAAGAGAACCAGCGGGGCTGCGAGCTAAGCAGGGGACTCCAGCGACCAGGAGCCCCTGCGCGCCCAACTAGCAACACCTGGGCTGCTCTCCCCGCTGGCCACGCCCCCCCGCCAACGGAGCCAAAAGCTGTTGCTGCCCCTGTGCTTGTGGGACACCTTTTATCGTACCTTGCTGCCTGACGGAGGAGCGTGTTGCACCAGCTGCCCAGCGGACCTGCTTTCACCCCTACGACTCGCCGGACCCGCTTCGCGGGTCCCGCAGCGCGTCGTCACTTGCCTAAGGACTGCCCAGAGGAGCTAAGGAGGAACGCGGGGGTAGGTAAGAGAACCAGCGGGGCTGCGAGCTAAGCAGGGGACTCCAGCGACCAGGAGCCCCTGCGCGCCCAACTAGCAACACCTGGGCTGCTCTCCCCGCTGGCCACGCCCCCCCGCCAACGGAGCCAAAAGCTGTTGCTGCCCCTGTGCTTGTGGGACACCTTTTATCGTACCTTGCTGCCTGACGGAGGAGCGTGTTGCACCAGCTGCCCAGCGGACCTGCTTTCACCCCTACGACTCGCCGGACCCGCTTCGCGGGTCCCGCAGCGCGTCGTCACTTGCCTAAGGACTGCCCAGAGGAGCTAAGGAGGAACGCGGGGGTAGGTAAGAGAACCAGCGGGGCTGCGAGCTAAGCAGGGGACTCCAGCGACCAGGAGCCCCTGCGCGCCCAACTAGCAACACCTGGGCTGCTCTCCCCGCTGGCCACGCCCCCCCGCCAACGGAGCCAAAAGCTGTTGCTGCCCCTGTGCTTGTGGGACACCTTTTATCGTACCTTGCTGCCTGACGGAGGAGCGTGTTGCACCAGCTGCCCAGCGGACCTGCTTTCACCCCTACGACTCGCCGGACCCGCTTCGCGGGTCCCGCAGCGCGTCGTCACTTGCCTAAGGACTGCCCAGAGGAGCTAAGGAGGAACGCGGGGGTAGGTAAGAGAACCAGCGGGGCTGCGAGCTAAGCAGGGGACTCCAGCGACCAGGAGCCCCTGCGCGCCCAACTAGCAACACCTGGGCTGCTCTCCCCGCTGGCCACGCCCCCCCGCCAACAGAGCCAAAAGCTGTTGCTGCCCCTGTGCTTGTGGGACACCTTTTATCGTACCTTGCTGCCTGACGGAGGAGCGTGTTGCACCAGCTGCCCAGCGGACCTGCTTTCACCCCTACGACTCGCCGGACCCGCTTCGCGGGTCCCGCAGCGCGTCGTCACTTGCCTAAGGACTGCCCAGAGGAGCTAAGGAGGAACGCGGGGGTAGGTAAGAGAACCAGCGGGGCTGCGAGCTAAGCAGGGGACTCCAGCGACCAGGAGCCCCTGCGCGCCCAACTAGCAACACCTGGGCTGCTCTCCCCGCTGGCCACGCCCCCCCGCCAACGGAGCCAAAAGCTGTTGCTGCCCCTGTGCTTGTGGGACACCTTTTATCGTACCTTGCTGCCTGACGGAGGAGCGTGTTGCACCAGCTGCCCAGCGGACCTGCTTTCACCCCTACGACTCGCCGGACCCGCTTCGCGGGTCCCGCAGCGCGTCGTCACTTGCCTAAGGACTGCCCAGAGGAGCTAAGGAGGAACGCGGGGGTAGGTAAGAGAACCAGCGGGGCTGCGAGCTAAGCAGGGGACTCCAGCGACCAGGAGCCCCTGCGCGCCCAACTAGCAACACCTGGGCTGCTCTCCCCGCTGGCCACGCCCCCCCGCCAACGGAGCCAAAAGCTGTTGCTGCCCCTGTGCTTGTGGGACACCTTTTATCGTACCTTGCTGCCTGACGGAGGAGCGTGTTGCACCAGCTGCCCAGCGGACCTGCTTTCACCCCTACGACTCGCCGGACCCGCTTCGCGGGTCCCGCAGCGCGTCGTCACTTGCCTAAGGACTGCCCAGAGGAGCTAAGGAGGAACGCGGGGGTAGGTAAGAGAACCAGCGGGGCTGCGAGCTAAGCAGGGGACTCCAGCGACCAGGAGCCCCTGCGCGCCCAACTAGCAACACCTGGGCTGCTCTCCCCGCTGGCCACGCCCCCCCGCCAACGGAGCCAAAAGCTGCTGCTGCCCCTGTGCTTGTGGGACACCTTTTATCGTACCTTGCTGCCTGACGGAGGAGCGTGTTGCACCAGCTGCCCAGCGGACCTGCTTTCACCCCTACGACTCGCCAGACCCGCTTCGCGGGTCCCGCAGCGCGTCGTCACTTGCCTAAGGACTGCCCAGAGGAGCTAAGGAGGAACGCGGGGGTAGGTAAGAGAACCAGCGGGGCTGCGAGCTAAGCAGGGGACTCCAGCGACCAGGAGCCCCTGCGCGCCCAACTAGCAACACCTGGGCTGCTCTCCCCGCTGGCCACGCCCCCCCCGCCTATCACATAGCTGCAGCCTCTTAAGGAGTGCAGGATTACCGCTTCGCGGGAGCGACCGGGAGAAGCCCGGGACAAGGGCGGGACCGTTTTAGGCCGTTCGAGGCCTGAGAGGCCTGGGCTGGGCCACGTTATTTGGCCCCATGATTAGCCATTGCACGTGAGTCTGTCACCTTTATTCTACGACAAGCCCCACATTGCCCATCATGTGCTCACGAACCACACGAAGCAAAACCGCAAGGGGCCTTGGCGGATCTAGTGGGACTTTGGATGACTTTTTATTTAAGACTAACAAGGCGATTGATCACGAAATTAACAAAATGCAACACAGAGTCTCTCTGGAACTTGATGCTGCCCGTAAATTATCTCTTAATATTGCTTCCTCGAAAAAATCGTCACTTGGGAACCTTGCCCTAGCACTTACCCCTGAGAGGCCAACAGGCCCTCGCCCCTTGCTAATTACAGCTGACATACATCATTGCCCCTCTCAGCCTTTAAGTGACCTGGTTGGGGAACTTCCATCTAACCCGGCGGAGGAGGCAGTGCCAGTTAAACCTGTAGCCAGCACAAGCTCAAAGGCGAAGAGCAAATCACCTAGGGTTGCAACAAGGGCCAACACCATTGCGAACAAAAGGGCGCTACGGCAAAAAAAGAGCTTGGCTAGAATCGCCTTTGCTCGTAAGAAGGCAAAAATTGCGAGAGCCAAGTTCTTTAATTGCCGACGCCCTTTGTTTCCCTCAGCACATGGTGAATTAAACGATAACACCCACACTGATAGCCTTGCTTGTGCCACCAACCATGCTCCGGATGGAGCTTCGAATGTCACTAAGGTGGCAGCATCCCCTGGCTTGTGCGTAGAGGGGTCAAGGGAGGGAAGTTTGGGTGGGGCGCAGAGGGACAATGGGGATGACGAGGTATTTATACGCACTGTTTGGGCCACTCTTAAGAAATTACTCACCCCCCTGGAACTCAAACTTACCAGAATAGAAAACCATCTGCTTGAGATGGACAAGACATTAGTAACACTGGCGAGCCTCAGCCTCAAGCAAATGGAGGCTAGACTCTCACAGGGGGGGGGCTCACCATCACAATGTCTAGAAGTAGATACATCTGCTGTTCTTATTGAACGACCCAAACCTGTACCCAAACCACGAACTTTAATAGGGAATGGCATCCCCATCATCCCAATTGTAATAGCAGGCCCCACCAATGAGCCCCCTGTACCGCCCAAATCCAAGCCCAGTGCGCCTCGAGCAGGGGCTAATTTACATACTGCAGGACCAAAACCCAAACTTCCAGCAGATCGGCAAAGTATTCAGTCAGCCCCCAATGCTCAGCCACCCCTTGAACCTAGTAGACCAAACTTCCGTGGGGGCTACATAGATTTACCTCCGGAAGCTAGTCCATATGTTGCTGTCTTAGCCGGTGTACCGACCCTTGACCCATTAACAAAAGAGGATCATTGGTCCCTCAAAAACAAGGTCATACACTGGCTAAATACAAATACAAATGGACAACTCCCTAGCCATCTAAGAAGCCGGGTTCTAATGGTCCGTAGAGTACCGTGGATTGGACCGAGCCATAAATCCATCTTGGGCGATTGTATAGTGGTGACATTTGCTGATCCCAATACTGCACACCATCTCTGTTCATGGTCCCCTTGTATAAATAACCAGTCAGTTGTTATTAGACCCCTCACCTTCTTTTATCCCCCTAGAATCTTGGATAGGACAGGGGGGACTTGGTCAACAATCCAAAAGTCCAGAAATAGGGGTTATAGGTATGCGGGACAAAATCAGAACAGTTGGTGGCAGGAAGTTCCCACGTCTAACATGTTTGGCTGCCTGGAGGAGGTTGACTGACTCGGGGGGGCAAATATTAAAGGGGAGCTGACAATCTCTAGCATGAACTCCACAAGAGCCGATAGTACAGGCTGCCAAACGTCGCCTCTACCCAAACTAACATGTGTTCCCACTGACCACTACTCTTACCAAGCAGATATAGAAACCCCGGCCCACCTTGTTTCCCCTAGTACTGATAGCCCAGATAGTCAACTTAAAATTATATCCTGGAACATTGCGGGTCTTAGGGGTCGCTTGGACAATGATGACTGGGTCGACTATATTTCCTCCCACGATGTCATCTTGTTCCAAGAAACTTGGTCAGTAGCCCCACTCTATAGACTAGGCTATCTTAACTTCTATAAACCGGCTACCCAGGGCATGAAGGGCAGGGCGTCGGGTGGCCTTTGCATTTGGATAAAAATTAGCTTGGGTTTCAATATTAGAGAAATAGCAGGGACAAATCCTGACATGCTTTGCATCTCCTTAAGGAAGGCAAACTGCAAAGAAATACTCCTCATTAATATTTACGCTAGAGGCTGCCAGGGTGGCAAGAAGCAACTGATACTTAATGTCCTGGAAGCCCTCTTGAATGAACACAAAAGGGACCAACTCACCATAGTGGCAGGGGACTTGAATTGCTCATTTGAGCCTATCATGAACCTTGCCGAAGATGTTGGCTTAGACGAGGACTCTGCATGGAACATCCCCCCGTTAACAATTACTAAGGCTATCAGGGGAACGGAGGCTGCTTTCCATTGGCTTGGGTTGTGTCTGGAATGGGGACTCCGAGCCATAAATGGTCGCAGCCCATCTGATAAGGAGGGGAAGCCAACATTCGATAATGGGTCTTGCGCAAGTCGCATTGATTACATACTTATTAACATCGAATCTTGGGCATCCATGGCTGACATGATTATAGATAGCAGGCCGGAGAGTGATCACAACCCCCTCTCTTTGGCACTTAGGGTCCCAGGGATAGCGCCACCGCAGGAAGAATCAGACTGTATCACATCTGACCTTGTCTTGTGTGCTAACAGAAGACGGGTCAAATGGTCCATGGTGATGGCTGACCCTGAGCTTGTCAACCAGATAGAAGAATTGGCTCTTAACACCAAAGAAAGGATGTTGTTACCTCCACCCAGCGACCTGCCCACGACTAATAATGTTGACCTTCACGAGGCATGTTTTGAGGCAATTAAAGATCTCCTTACCAGACCATGTCGGAAACTGAAGGCTAAGCAAAGCAGGGGCTGGTATAATAAAAACTGCAGGGAAGCCCACAGTACACTTATTGCTGCAGTTAAATCCAGGAACTCCCCTGCCATTAGAACAGCGAGACAGATCTATAAGCGTACCATTTGGGAAGCAAAAAGGGATTGGGAAGACTCATATTGGCATGACCTTCTTCATGCATGTGAGTCTTCCAACCAAATCAGATTCTGGGAGATAGTCAGGCGAGGCAGGGGTTCGGATACATCATCCCCTGAAAATTATGTTTCTGCGGTAGAATGGGTGAAATTCTTTTCTGCTCAATTTGCCATCCAGAACGTTCCCCAGTCGGCTGAGGTGCACTCACCAGGAACCCAACCAATACCACACGAGAATAGACTTGTTTTTAGCTGTTCTGACACCAAACATGCCTTAGGCTCCATCCAGTCCGGGAAAGCCCCAGGGATCGACGCTGTACCAGCGGACCTTTTCAAATTAAACCTAGATTTGTGGGTCCCCTATATCACTATCTTAGCTAATTCGATAGCAGCCGGGGAAAAAATACCGCAGTCTTGGAAAGGGGCTGAAATAATACCGGTTTTTAAAAAGGGGGATCGATCCTTACCAAAAAATTACCGTCCAATCAGCCTGATCGACACAATCCAAAAAGTGATAGCACGAATGGCCCTAGCTAGAATACAGGGGTGGATTGAGCAAAACAACATACTCTCCCCCCTGCAGGCAGGGTTTAGGTCAGGCACCAGTACACTAGACCAGGTGTTTCGGCTAACCATGCTATATTGGAAGGTGGTCTTTTTGGGCGGGGGGGTCATATATGCGGCCTTTGTCGACCTTCGGTCGGCTTTTGATATGGTTCCCAGGGCTAAACTTTGGGATGCCCTAAAAAACATGGATTTTCCCCCAGACCTTTTAGACCTGGTGAAACGCCTTCATGAGGAAAACTTCGCGCGTGTAAGATGGGGCAACCAGGGTCAGGTGACCGCTAGCTTCCCTGTAGAACGAGGAGTCCGGCAGGGCTGCGTGCTAGCCCCTACATTGTTTCTGCTGTTTATCAACCGGGTGGTTGCTTTTTTCAACGGAATTCACACCGATGCACCCACCCTGGGAAACACAAAATATCCTCTGCTAATATTCGCTGACGACACCCTGCTCCTTTCAAGGACCCGTAGTGGCCTGCAGGCGGCCTTAAACCGATTTTCTGAGTTTTGCACACAAAATGACCTCCAAATTAATACAGACAAAACTAAATTTATGATTTTTAACAAAAACAAGCCCATCACCAGCTCATTCTCTCTAGAGGGCGTCCCGATAGAACAAGTCAAAGTGATGTCCTATTTGGGCGTAACCTTAGACCATCAACTCTCTTGGAAACCCCAGCTGGAGGTGATGGCCCTTAGGTTTATTCGCCTTTCTGGATGCCTGATAAAGGAACAGAAAAAATCACTAACTAAACGTATTACACCTGTTTTAAAAATATACGATGCGAAAGTGAATGCAGCTACACTGTATGGCGCGGACATTTGGGGGTACATAGGTCTGTCTGCCCTTACCAATGCTCAGAACAAGTTTCTTAGGATGTTAGTGGGTCTCCCCCAATCTTCCCCCATTACCCCCCTGCTTTTAGATTTAGGATGTAAACCGCTGGGAGAGATGGCCCAGTATCGCCTCGTCGCTCTTTGGCGTCGCCTTTGGACGACCGAAGAACTTAGCTTATTTACTAAAGAACTTGGTGAAGTCAGAGCATTGTGGGGTGCCCAGAAAATCCCTTGGTTTAGAGAGGTAAAGCGTATATTGTATCTGATGGGCCTCCCAGAGCTATGGCTACACCCCGAAAGCTCAAACTTCCCATCAAAAGCTGAATTCAAGGAGCTTTTCTGGGCCGCTAAAAAATCCGCTCTGGTCTCCCTCTCAGCTGCCAACAACTTAACTGGTCAGTTTCTCATGCATAAATTATCCCCTTTTCTGGAACCATACTGGGACCTGATCTGTAAGACGCTTGATCGTAAGCTATATCATCAGTTCCGAGTGGGAACCTTACCGATCAAGTCATTTACTGCTAAGTGGGCATTGAATTCTAGCGATAAATGCCCCTTTTGTCCTGATCACACAGAAAGTCTGGGCCATGTGTTTTTTGCATGTCCTGTATATCGACAGCCCAGACTTAAATGGTTGAGACCAATTTGTAAATCTTTAAATTGTGGGGGTAGCCATACAGCCCTTCTCAAATTAAGAGACCTACGCACTACTAAATCTGTGATTTGTGTAGCAAAATTTTTGGGTTGGATGTGGCTCATCCGAGGAAAGAATCTGTAAACCGTTTCTTTAATCCTAATGTTACACACCAATTTTAATGTAATGGGGTTTTTTTTTGTACAATGTTGTTTACTGGAAATGTTTTTATCTGTGTCTTTTATGAATTTTTTTATTTCGAAATAAAGACTTATTGATGATGATTGATGATGAGCTTGCCATGTACTTTCGACTTTCAAAACTCGATTTTTAACTTGTGGACTTGAATTCTCGACTAGTTTAGTAACAAAAAGATGAGGGTATGACTCACTACTCGTCTTGAGACCACTGTTAATGCTAAAGCATTTCTCGAATCTAGAATAAAAATCACTAGTATCTTCGTCTGGTTTCTGTTTACAGGCTGAGATTGCATCCCAGTCTTCCTTTTTCGTGGCTAGTAATCTTGGCAAAACCTGTATTAACAGCTCAGGTAATTCTTTACATTTATCTCCTAGACCGGTACCTGGTACACGTGTATTTTCTTCAGCTTCTAGAGCTGCCCAATCAATCTTTTTCTCTCCCACCTCCCATTCTTTTTCCTTGAGTTTTTCATATGTGCCCGCAGGCAACAGAACCTTTAACATTTTAATGATATCTGGATACGTGTATTCTCCCATACGGAGCATGTCTTTTAATTCACGGTGGAACCCTGCTGGATCTTTATCGTGACAGGGAATTAATTTCTTCATCTCTAAGAGTTCCATCTTTGTAATCGGGGTGTAAACAAATACTCGTTGCATTTCACCAGCTGGTGTCCTAACTGGGTGTACTTCTCGTAACGGATGCTGTCTGTCCATGTAAAACGGTTTACTTTCTGGGGGTGAGACGTGAACAAAATGCGGATTCAGGAACGTTCTATATTTGTGGCGCTGTTCTAGAATGATACTAATTAAATCGGTACCTAGACCTTTCCATCTATACTGGAGTAACTCGTTCAGGACATCATGTAACGGACCTGGATCGGAATGCTGACCCTCATACAGAGTGATGAGGTGCTGGATCATATACATACCCACCAGTCGCTGCTCGGCTGGGGGCAGTTTCAGAAACATTTGTGCCACTATTTCGTCTGGAAAAGTGGTAGAATCAGTAGCCCATCGGACTGCTGATCGGGCTAGTTCTTGTTCATGCATGGTACTAAGTTCACTATAACCGATTCGTGATTTCAGAATGTGATCGGTAGCTTGAAATACTTGTTCTAGAGAACCTTGTTCTGGTGCTGGAGGAGGAACAGTTTTCTTGTAGTCTAGACGTGAATGTCGGTCGGAAAGTCTAGTTCTACCTACATACGCTATTCTGGAAGGATTCTCGTTGTCTACCTCTTCGGTAGGAGAGTCGTCTTCTTTCTCGCTTACTTGTGCTGCTTTGCGTTGTTCGTGTAACCTTATTATTTCCTTACGAATCTTCTTGTACATACTTTCTAT
Source organism: Lissotriton helveticus (assembly GCF_964261635.1). Lineage (NCBI taxonomy): Eukaryota > Metazoa > Chordata > Amphibia > Caudata > Salamandridae > Lissotriton > Lissotriton helveticus. Next base: position 1,598,686,560 of record NC_136069.1, on the reverse strand, counting down.
ACTACTGATGGTCTTGTGTCTTTTCTCGGTTATATGATCACTCCATTTTGTCAGAACTCTCATTTCGGTCGGATCTTTAGTCGGATAATCTTGTTCCCTTATTAGACAATTAATTAGAAACTTTAATAACATGAGCTGGGTCTCAGCTTTCCTTAGAGAAATAACTTCGCCAACACTTTCTGGGTCTGTTCCTGTACGAATGAAACGATATATTCTGTCTAGATCTTCTTTCATATTCGGTAGGGTGTCCAAATACTCGGTCACCCGTCTTACACGCAATGAATATATAACCATACTATCATCACCTGGGACTGGATCATAACGGCATTCGGTAAGAGCTCGCCTGATATCTGCAACGGACTGATGTTTGGGCGTACGCTGTAACGCACGTTCATGTAACTCGGCTAATATTACACGCTTGTGTGGCGGCGGGGTTCCCGGGGGACCTCCTCCCGCGGCCCCTAAACTGGAATCGTCGACTGATACTCTTCGTGTTGGCAGAGTGACCAGTGTAGCGGGTACTTGTAATGTAGGCTGGACCGGGGGTACCGTAACGGGTGCTGTAACAGGTGCCCCGGTGGCTGGAGGAGCAAGAATTACATTATTTACAGGAGCTGGCGGAGCAGGATTTGCATATTCGGGGACTGTGTCGTCCAAGTAGGACGAGAGAAAAATATCAGCTGCGGTCGGTTTGTGACGTAGCTTGGTCGGAACTAATGGTGGCGGAAAATTACTGGATGCCTCCGGGGTTGCTTTTGGCAAGCCCTCGGCAAGAAGAGGGTACATACCCTTAATAAGGGCATTCCTCTGTCTGTCTGACTGTTCTGTTTTAACTCGTTCACCTATTTTGATTAATTCCTTTTCTTGGGCTCTTTCTGAGGATTCTCTACTTAATTCTGACTTCCTGATTTCTTTTTCGGTTCTTTTATGAGATTCTTTGCGCCATAACTCGATGGCATCTTTCTGTGACTGTCTGGCTTTCTTTTTCCATAATACTTCTTCTACTCGCATGATGCACTCGGCATCCCATGTGCCTGATACAGGCCATCTATACTTTTCTTCTAATTCCTTGGTGTACTCCACCCATAAATCTAGATATAATATGGCACTTATGCCATGCTTCTGATACATAAAATGACCTGGACTGTCCCTAGGCGGGACAGGAACTGCTTCTTCTAACAGACCTTTTCTAGTTTTTAACTGACGTAACTTGGAGAACAGAGGCATGGCTGAACTAGAGTCTAGACACAATACAATACACAATGAACACGATGATTACTGAAAAACAACACATTCATACCACGACATTGAAAACACATTGAAATAACATTTAAGATAACAGTTCGGACAAGATACTACCTGAAATACTGAGAGCAGAACACATGAATTTACTCGAGAACAGAACTGACTAGGACAGAAACTAGAATGACTGGATGCACTGCTAAAACAGTATGAAACTTACCGGTCTCATAAAGAGACACGTCAGGACCCGCATCCACCTAGGTGGACACTTCGTGTTGGATCTGTGTACCCAAACCCACGGACCAGAGACAAATTAATTTGACCCTGTCTAGATACTACCCCAGCAACGGTACTCACCGGGCAGCAAGAACGGAAGGCCTCGGACTGGACTGGACTGCTACGACGACGGACTGACGAACTTCGGACTTCAGTTATGGGTGGGCCTCCGGATACCTCGGACCTTGGACTCTCGGCTTGGGCTCTGGTCGGGACTCGCCGCGTTCCTCCACCGCCTCGTCTGGATGCTGGACCGCAACCTCCGTCTCCTCCGTGGGCCTGAGGGATACTTGAAGCAGAAATATCTGCACGTGCACGGTATGGTTCCGTCACGGCTGCAGAGGGTCAGGGGGCTGGCGTGGCTTCTCCGGCGCGTGGGGAAAGGGCAAGTCCCTATTCGCGCGCCATTATGTGGTAAATAAATAATTAAATACCGGATCTATTTTTTCAGGATATACAATAACAGATAGCTCAATAAATAAGAGTCAAGATTCGAGGTAGCTAGAGTTTGCAGGTTTTAATACAGCATAAAGGACAGCAACAGGACAACCTGCACGGGAATAGGATGGCAGCTGCCGGGGGGCAGGATCTGGGAGCATAAGGGTAACTTTTAATAACAGTGCACAAGTATATATAGTTAAACAATTGTATTGCAGTACATACAGTAGGCGTAGCAGTGGGCGGGGTTTGTAGCAGTCGCGAAAGATAAGGCATAAAGTAGGTGTAACAAGAGGCGTGTACATAGACATGTGATGTAAACGTAACAGAATATGTCATAAAGGGGGCGCAAACATGGAGGGGGCTACCTAAGGAGCCGGGACCTCTGACCTAGTGGTGCGCGCAAACTGGCAATGACGTGTTACTAGGAGGAACTGGGGGCTATGACTTCTGCGCTAGAAGAGGAGACTAAAGTCTGGAGTGTCAGAGCGACATGTACCTAAACACTATCTAGTATCTGATGTTTAGAGAACATGTTGATAGAATCCAAAAGTTATCAGGGCAAAGGCTAACAGACTCTAAGACTGGTGCATGCATTATTCTACATGTAGTGCGTGTTGAGGAATATTAAATGACCATTAATACAGTATTTCTCTTACATGGAGACGTAAAGGCTAGACGATGACTGAAACTATTGATGCGATTCAGTAGCTTAGGAATGCAGAGAAGGAGAGCTGGACTGATAACTAGAATCATAACATACTCTTGGCGGACTGGCAGGCAGAGCCAGGCCGAGCCGGGCACTGTGAGGCAGGAAGTAAGTGAAGGGTCAGGGATACAGGTGGGGGCTGTATCGCTCCTCAGCGAGGGTTCAGGAGACAGGAGCTGAATCTGGTGTCCGGGCCCTTTTGAGGCCTAGAAACGGGGACTTTATTCTGAATTAACGTGCACACTGTGAAACGTGGCAACATAACTTTACATAGGCCTAATACTCGTAGCTTTCACGAGAACTGGAAACTGGCATACTAGAGTTGGACACAACTAGAATTGCGTCTTTAATCGATCATAAGGGAATACATATGCATATTAATCATGCACATATAACATACGATGGGGAACACGTAGGGACACAGAACATGGCAAAATTTACTTTTCCACAAGGGCTGGGTGTTTTTTAATGACTTTTGCAAAATTTCCCTGTTGTTCACGCCCCTCCAGACTACCCTCAATTTGTCAGTTGAAACTTCCAAGTTCCTTGCGCCTATTTCAGTTTGGAGGCGTTTACCCCTTGGAAGTAATATGTGAATTACAATAGGGAGATGGTCACTATATACTTTACTCACAACCTCAGCATTCATCAATACATTTGCGATGGTTGGTGAGACAAATACATAGTCAATCGTGGTGCCACTCCCGTGACCAATAAAGGTCGGGAACGGGGCATTGCTGGTTTCCATACCAGCATGCTCCATGCAATTTACAAGTTCTCTCCCTGCCAGGAAGTTTGATAATTCTATACCTCTTTTACAGGGAGGAGTTCTAGTATGTAAATGTGCATTGAAATCCCCTCCTATGCAAATGCCATCAAATTTCCCATATTTCTGTCCATCCATGATTGCATCAATAAACTCAAATAAAAGAATAAAATTACGATTTGGTTGGGACAAAAAATCATTGTTATAAAAATTGATCAAACATAGCCTTATCCTATTAGTATAAGTCAATGCCATAAAACTTGGGTTATTGGTTTGAATTAAATCAGTTTTTACCTCTGCGGATATTTTAACCCAGATGGAAAGGCCCCCACTGGGGCGACCTAGGGGGGGGACCGGGACAGACTTATTATAACAACAGTACCCATCAAATAGTAACTCATCAGTGCACCAGGTTTCTTGGAACAATAGTACATCGTGGAAAGAGACCCAATCCGTCCAAGATGTGATTTCCATCTTGCCCTTCAGGCCAGCAATATTCCAACTAAGTATTGACAGATTGTTATCGGGCTTCAAGCAAGTGACCTGGTCAGTTACTGGAGAAGGGACTGTTGAAATTTGGCCCTGTGGTTCACACGGTGTTCCAAGTGGGAAAGTTTCGACTGGTGACAAAATTGCCTCAGGAAATTTTTCCGCTATACATTCAGAATCTGGAGACAATAGATCAGGGACTTCAAAGGTAGGTGACAGTTAATCCAATGAACCCAAATCGTAAAGTGGTGAAAACCTGTTATGTAATGGAAACACAGGTGGAGGTTGCATCATTCTGTGTGGGGGACGGTAAAAATAGTTTAGCGGTAAGGGGGTCACCAAGGTCAATGGGCCATGATGGACAGAGTTCTTATTTAGCAGAAACTTCGCTGTGCCAGGATTTTTAAAATTAATTATAATACAGTCCCCATTAATATTTTTAAAAAGGGGACCAACCCATGTTACGCGGCGCGTAGATATAATTTCATTTGAAACATCATAGCCAACCCCCTTATGCTTAGTTAACCAGTCGATGGTTTTATTATGCAATTGCACCCACGACTCTCCTTGCCCTTCCCTAAGAGGTGGAATCCCAGCCAGAACTAGAACATAGGGACACGCCTCAGGTGGTAAATGTAGGGCAGGGCCTTGATGTTTAATAGGCCTAGTGTCTTCATGTTGGGACTTATTATAGCGCTGGTTTGGGTTTGGGGGGGCATTCTGTGTTGTTGTGCCTCTAGCTGGATTACATTTCTGGTTGTTCTTTGGTACGCTACTGACAATAATAGGCGCTAGGGGTTTACTTAAAGGATCAGAAGGGATACTTTTTCTAGTGCTAGTGGTCGCCACAGGTGGCATAGTTGTTTGCGGACCACTTGCAGCTTCTGATACCTTAACCACATTTTCTATTGATGGATTGCCATTTATTATGTGATTATTGCTAGTAAGTGCACGGGTAGTAAATTCCAGATCTTTTAACAGGCGTTCACCTCTTAATTTATCCAGTGACACTGTCCCTTTTCTTTTAGCATCATCATTTTTAATTAAATTTTCCAGTCTGTCAAGTCTCTTAAAAATGTTATTAAATTGTTTGATCATTTGACCCTCGAGTTGCTTAAAAATTGTGTTCGCAATGGTCTCTATGAGATTTCCCTCAGATTTGGAATATGTACTATTTACTGTAGAGAAATCCGTCTGGGTGGAAATAGTCATTGAATTTAGACCATCATTATTGATGACAACAACATCATCCAAGTGGGGATCAACCTGCTCAGGGATAATATGCTGTTTTTGTTTCTTCCCCTTATTCCACATGCTTTGCGGTGTAGGTTGGTTAACAGTCCTAGGGGGCTGCTTCCTTTTATTATAAGATAGTTTTACAGTCCCTCTTTAGCGCTTGGCTCCTATATTCTCAACGAGTTTGATGGTTGTTGGTAAAGAGGTACAGTCAGAAACTACATTTGAGGATGTATAGGTAATGGTATTTTCGTCCCCAGCAACAATAGGCACGTTTACAGCATCAGATCGCTGTTTATCAACGGTTACTTCAGGGAAAATATGCGTAATATTGTTTGGGATTTCGGCTGGTACATTGATGGTAGGCGAACCTATTGAATACCTCCTTTCCGTTTCAACAATCTCATTAAAGGCAGTATCTATTAATGCCTCAAAGGACGTGATTAAGGATGCCGGATTCTCAGTGTCCTGGGTGGCAGTATTTATACATTTGGCGGCAGCATTTCGTTTTGCCATAATTACAACAACTAACCACGGTGGATCTCACCTTAAGAGTGGGGTGTAAGAGATGTGGCCCGCCCGACCACTGGTGACCTCTGAGGGCCTCAGAGGGCCCGCCCTTTGCCCGGGCTTCGCTCGGCGTCCCGCTCGCTTCCCGCTGAGCGTCGCCCTGGGCGTTAAATAGTCACGTTGCAGGCAGGGGGCGTGTCTGTTGGTGGGCGCGTCCGAATGCGCACCTGGGGAAGCAGGGACTCCTGGTCTTCCGAGTCCCTGCTAAGCGCCGACGTGTTGTTTCTCCAAAGCGCCTCCCAGTTCACAGCGCCTCAGGGTCAGCTCTCCCACCTTCCAAGCCGCGAAGCGGCACCCGCGGAGCGGGTGCGGCGAGAGGCAGCGGCAGCGGCAGCACAACCCGGCAGTCGGTCCCAAGGTCGTAGGGACAGGCAGCAACCCTCACTCTCTCAGCTCTCTCTCAGCTCCCAGGTGCTCCGTCCATCCCCACCCCCTTTTGTACCGCTTTTGGCAGCCATAAGTGTGGCAGGGTATGCTCAGACGTGAGTCCCTTGCTCACTTTGCCACTGGATTCAAGCAAGCCGGGCTGAAGACGGCTGGAATGCCAGAAACCGGTCCTCGGAAGCTTGTTTCCGGTCCAGGGAAGACATGGCTTTGCAGTTCGGGCTGGACTGTTCCCATGAGGCACAGGGTCAGACTGATTTGCATATAGCCATGCCTGAACTGGGGTGGCAGAGTGGGCTAAAGAACGGTGATGGATTAAACCCAGATCTTTTGGCTGGGTGTGAGTGTTTGATTGATTCAGATGCTCCGTCCATCACCACCCCCTTTGTACCGCTTTTGGCCGCCATAAGTGTGGCAGGGTATGCTCAGACGTGAGTCCCTTGCTCACTTTGCCACTGGATTCAAGCAAGCCGGGCTGAAGACGGCTGGAATGCCAGAAACCGGTCCTCGGAAGCTTGTTTCCGGTCCAGGGAAGACATGGCTTGGCAGTTCGGGCTGGACTGTTCCCATGAGGCACAGGGCCAGACTGATTTGCATATAGCCATGTCTGAACTGGGGTGGCAGAGTGGGCTAAAGAACGGTGATGGATTAAACTCAGATCTTTTGACTGGGTGTGATTGTTTGATTGATTCAGATGCTCCGTCCATCACCACCCCCTTTTGTACCGCTTTTGGCCACCATAAGTGTGGCAGGGTATGCTCAGATGTGAGTCCCTTGCTCACTTTGCCACTGGATTCAAGAAAGCCGGGCTGAAGACGGCTAAAATGCCAGAAACCGGTCCTCGGGAGCTTGTTTCCGGTCCAGAGAAGGCATGGCTTGGCAGTTCGGGCTGGACTGTTCCCATGAGGCACAGGGTCAGACTGATTTGCATATGGCCATGTCTGAACTGGGGTGGCAGAGTGGGCTAAAGAACGGTGATGGATTAAACCCAGATCTTTTGACTGGGTGTGAGTGTTTGATTGGTTCAGATGCTCCATCCATCACCACCCCCTTTTGTACCGCTTTTGGCCTCCATAAGTGTGGCAGGGTATGCTCAGACGTGAGTCCCTTGCTCACTTTGCCACTGGATTCAAGCAAGCCGGGCTGAAGACGGCTGTAATGCCAGAAACCGGTCCTCTGAAGCTTGTTTCCGGTCCAGGGAAGACATGGCTTGGCAGTTCGGGCTGGACTGTTCCCATGAGGCACAGGGTCAGACTGATTTGCATATAGTCATGTCTGAACTGGGGTGGCAGAGTGGGCTAAAGAACGGTGATGGATTAAACCCAGATCTTTTGACTGGGTGTGAGTGTTTGATTAATTCAGATGCTCCGTCCATCACCACCCCCTTTTGTACCGCTTTTGGCCGCCATAAGTGTGGCAGGGTATGCTCAGACGTGAGTCCCTTGCTCACTTTGCCACTGGATTGAAGCAAGCCGGGCTGAAGACGGCTGGAATGCCAGAAACCGGTCTTTGGAAGCTTGTTTCCGGTCCAGGGAAGACATGGCTTGGCAGTTCGTGCTGGACTGTTCCCATGAGGCACAGGGTCAGACTGATTTGCATATAGCCATGTCTGAACTGGGGTTGCAGAGTGGGCTAAAGAATGGTGATGGATTAAACCCAGATCTTTTGACTGGGTGTGAGTGTTTGATTGATTCAGATGCTCCGTCCATCACCACCCCCTTTTGTACCGCTTTTGGCCGCCATAAGTGTGGCAGGGTATGCTCAGACGTGAGTCCCTTGCTCACTTTGCCACTGGATTCAAGCAAGCCGGGCTGAAGACGGCTGGAATGCCAGAAACCGGTCCTCGGAAGCTTGTTTCCGGTCCAGGGAAGACATGGCTTGGCAGTTCAGGCTGGACTGTTCCCATGAGGCATAGGGTCAGACTGATTTGCATATAGCCATGTCTGAACTGGGGTGGCAGAGTGGGCTAAAGAACGGTAAGCGATAAAACCCAGATTTTTTGACTGGGTGTGAGTGTTTGATTGGTTCAGATGCTCCGTCCATCACCACCCCCTTTTGTACCGCTTTTGGCCGACATAAGTGTGGCAGGGTATGCTCAGATGTGAGTCCCTTGCTCACTTTGCCACTGGATTCAAGCAAGCCGGGCTGAAGACGGCTGTAATGCCAGAAACCGGTCCTCGGGAGCTTGTTTCCGGTCCAGAGAAGGCATAGCTTGGCAGTTCAGGCTGGACTGTTCCCATGAGGCACAGGGTCAGACTGATTTGCATATGGCCATGTCTGAACTGGGGTGGCAGAGTGGGCTAAAGAACAGTGATGGATTAAACCCAGATCTTTTGACTGGGTGTGAGTGTTTGATTGGTTCAGATGCTCCGTCCATCACCACCCCCTTTTGTATCACTTTTGGCCGCCATAAGTGTGGCAGGGTATGCTCAGACGTGAGTCCCTTGCTCACTTTGCCACTGGATTCAAGAAAGCCGGGCTGAAGACGGCTGAAATGACAGAAACCGGTCCTCGGGAGCTATTTTCCGGTCCAGAGAAGGCATGGCTTGGCAGTTCGGGCTGGACTGTTCCCATGAGGCACAGGGTCAGACTGATTTGCATATGGCCATGTCTGAACTGGGGTTGCAGAGTGGGCTAAAGAACGGTGATGGATTAAACCCAGATCTTTTGACTGGGTGTGAGTGTTTGATTGGTTCAGATGCTCCGTCCATCACCACCCCCTTTTGTAACGCTTTTGGCTTCCATAAGTGTGTGGCAGGGTATGCTCAGACGTGAGTCCCTTGCTCACTTTGCCACTGGATTCAAGCAAGCCGGGCTGAAGACGGCTGTAATGCCAGAAACCGGTCCTCGGGAGCTTGTTTCGGGTCCAGACAAGGCATGGCTTGGCAGTTCGGGCTGGACTGTTCCCATGAGGCACAGGGTCAGACTGATTTGCATATGGCCATGTCTGAACTGGGTGGCAGAGTGGGCTAAAGAACGGTGATGGATTAAACCCAGATCTTTTTACTGGGTGTGAGTGTTTGATTGGTTCAGATGCTCCGTCCATCACCACCCCCTTTTGTACCGCTTTTGGCCGCCATAAGTGTGGCAGGGTATGCTCAGACGTGAGTCCCTTGCTCACTTTGCCACTGGATTCAAGCAAGCCGGGCTGAAGACGGCTGTAATGCCAGAAACCGGTCCTCTGAAGCTTGTTTCCAGTCCAGAGAAGGCATGGCTTGGCAGTTCGGGTTGGACTGTTCCTATGAGGCACAGAGTCAGACTGATTTGAATATGGCCATGTCTGAACTGGGGTGGCAGAGTGGGCTAAAGAACGGTGATGGATTAAACCCAGATCTTTTGACTGGGTGTGAGTGTTTGATTGGTTCAGATGCTCCGTCCATCACCACCCCCTTTTGTACCGCTTTTGGCCGCCATAAGTGTGGCAGGGTATGCTCAGACGTGAGTCCCTTGCTCACTTTGCCACTGGATTCAAGCAAGCCGGGCTGAAGACGGCTGTAATGCCAGAAACCGGTCCTCTGAAGCTTGTTTCCGGTCCAGGGAAGACATGGCTTGGCAGTTCGGGCTGGACTGTTCCCATGAGGCACAGGGTCAGACTGATTTGCATATAGTCATGTCTGAACTGGGGTGGCTGAGTGGGCTAAAGAACGGTGATGGATTAAACCCAGATCTTTTGACTGGCTGTGAGTTTTTGATTGATTCAGATGCTCCGTCCATCACCACCCCCTTTTGTACCGCTTTTGGCCGCCATAAGTGTGGCAGGGTATGCTCAGACGTGAGTCCCTTGCTCACTTTGCCACTGGATTCAAGCAAGCCGGGCTGAAGACGGCTGGAATGCCAGAAACCGGTCCTCGGAAGCTTGTTTCCGGTCCAGGGAAGACATGGCTTGGCAGTTCGGGCTGGACTGTTCCCATGAGGCATAGGGTCAGACTGATTTGCATATAGCCATGTCTGAACTGGGGTGGCAGAGTGGGCTAAAGAACGGTGATGGATAAAACCCAGATTTTTTGACTGGGTGTGAGTGTTTGATTGGTTCAGATGCTCCGTCCATCACCACCCCCTTTTGTACCGCTTTTGGCCGACATAAGTGTGGCAAGGTATGCTCAGATGTGAGTCCCTTGCTCACTTTGCCACTGGATTCAAGCAAGCCGGGCTGAAGACGGCTGTAATGCCAGAAACCGGTCCTCGGGAGCTTGTTTCCGGTCCAGGGAAGGCATAGCTTGGCAGTTCAGGCTGGACTGTTCCCATGAGGCACAGGGTCAGACTGATTTGCATATGGCCATGTCTTAACTGGGGTGGCAGAGTGGGCTAAAGAACAGTGATGGATTAAACCCAGATCTTTTGACTGGGTGTGAGTGTTTGATTGGTTCAGATGCTCCGTCCATCACCACCCCCTTTTGTATCACTTTTGGCCGCCATAAGTGTGGCAGGGTATGCTCAGACGTGAGTCCCTTGCTCACTTTGCCACTGGATTCAAGAAAGCCGGGCTGAAGACGGCTGAAATGACAGAAACCGGTCCTCGGGAGCTTTTTTCCGGTCCAGAGAAGGCATGGCTTGGCAGTTCGGGCTGGACTGTTCCCATGAGGCACAGGGTCAGACTGATTTGCATATGGCCATGTCTGAACTGGGGATGCAGAGTGGGCTAAAGAACGGTGATGGATTAAACCCAGATCTTTTGACTGGGTGTGAGTGTTTGATTGGTTCAGATGCTCCGTCCATCACCACCCCCTTTTGTAACGCTTTTGGCTTCCATAAGTGTGTGGCAGGGTATGCTCAGACGTGAGTCCCTTGCTCACTTTGCCACTGGATTCAAGCAAGCCGGGCTGAAGACGGCTGTAATGCCAGAAACCGGTCCTCGGGAGCTTGTTTCCGGTCCAGAGAAGGCATGGCTTGGCAGTTCGGGCTGGACTGTTCCCATGAGGCACAGGGTCAGACTGATTTGCATATGGCCATTTCTGAACTGGGTGGCAGAGTGGGCTAAAGAACGGTGATGGATTAAACCCAGATCTTTTTACTGGGTGTGAGTGTTTGATTGGTTCAGATGCTCCGTCCATCACCACCCCCTTTTGTACCGCTTTTGGCCGCCATAAGTGTGGCAGGGTATGCTCAGACGTGAGTCCCTTGCTCACTTTGCCACTGGATTCAAGCAAGCCGGGCTGAAGACGGCTGTAATGCCAGAAACCGGTCCTCTGAAGCTTGTTTCCAGTCCAGAGAAGGCATGGCTTGGCAGTTCGGGTTGGACTGTTCCCATGAGGCACAGAGTCAGACTGATTTGCATATGGCCATGTCTGAACTGGGATGGCAGAGTGGGCTAAAGAACGGTGATGGATTAAACCCAGATCTTTTGACTGGGTGTGAGTGTTTGATTGGTTCAGATGCTCCGTCCATCACCACCCCCTTTTGTACCGCTTTTGGCCGCCATAAGTGTGGCAGGGTATGCTCAGACGTGAGTCCCTTGCTCACTTTGCCACTGGATTGAAGCAAGCCTGGCTGAAGACGGCTGTAATGCCAGAAACCGGTCCTCTGAAGCTTGTTTCCGGTCCAGGGAAGACATGGCTTGGCAGTTCGGGCTGGACTGTTCCCATGAGGCACAGGGTCAGACTGATTTGCATATAGTCATGTCTGAACTGGGGTGGCAGAGTGGGCTAAAGAACGGTGATGGATTAAACCCAGATCTTTTGACTGGGTGTGAGTGTTTGATTGATTCAGATGCTCCGTCCATCACCACCCCCTTTTGTACCGCTTTTGGCCGCCATAAGTGTGGCAGGGTATGCTCAGACGTGAGTCCCTTGCTCACTTTGCCACTGGATTCAAGCAAGCCGGGCTGAAGACGGCTGGAATGCCAGAAACCGGTCCTCGGAAGCTTGTTTCTGGTCCAGGGAAGACATGGCTTGGCAGTTCGGGCTGGACTGTTCCCATGAGGCATAGGGTCAGACTGATTTGCATATAGCCATGTCTGAACTGGGATGGCAGAGTGGGCTAAAGAACGGTGATGGATTAAACTCAGATCTTTTGACTGGGTGTGAGTGTTTGATTGGTTCAGATGCTCCGTCCATCACCACCCCCTTTCGTACCGCTTTTGGCCGACATAAGTGTGGCAGGGTATGCTCAGATGTGAGTCCCTTGCTCACTTTGCCACTGGATTCAAGCAAGCCGGGCTGAAGACGGCTGTAATGCCAGAAACCGGTCCTCGGGAGCTTGTTTCCGGTCCAGAGAAGGCATAGCTTGGCAGTTCAGGCTGGACTGTTCCCATGAGGCACAGGGTCAGACTGATTTGCATATGGCCATGTCTGAACTGGGGTGGCAGAGTGGGCTAAAGAACAGTGATGGATTAAACCCAGATCTTTTGACTGGGTGTGAGTGTTTGATTGGTTCAGATGCTCCGTCCATCACCACCCCCTTTTGTATCACTTTTGGCCGCCATAAGTGTGGCAGGGTATGCTCAGACGTGAGTCCCTTGCTCACTTTGCCACTGGATTCAAGCAAGCCGGGCTGAAGACGGGTGAAATGACAGAAACCGGTCCTCGGGAGCTTTTTTCCGGTCCAGAGAAGGCATGGCTTGGCAGTTCGGGCTGGACTGTTCCCATGAGGCACAGGGTCAGACTGATTTGCATATGGCCATGTCTGAACTGGGGTTGCAGAGTGGGCTAAAGAACGGTGATGGATTAAACCCAGATCTTTTGACTGGGTGTGAGTGTTTGATTGGTTCAGATGCTCCGTCCATCACCACCCCCTTTTGTAACGCTTTTGGCTTCCATAAGTGTGTGGCAGGGTATGCTCAGACGTGAGTCCCTTGCTCACTTTGCCACTGGATTCAAGCAAGCCGGGCTGAAGACGGCTGTAATGCCAGAAACCGGTCCTCGGGAGCTTGTTTCCGGACCAGAGAAGGCATGGCTTGGCAGTTCGGGCTGGACTGTTCCCATGAGGCACAGGGTCAGACTGATTTGCATATGGCCATGTCTGAACTGGGTGGCAGAGTGGGCTAAAGAACGGTGATGGATTAAACCCAGATCTTTTTACTGGGTGTGAGTGTTTGATTGGTTCAGATGCTCCGTCCATCACCACCCCCTTTTGTACCGCTTTTGGCCGCCATAAGTGTGGCAGGGTATGCTCAGACGTGAGTCCCTTGCTCACTTTGCCACTGGATTCAAGCAAGCCGGGCTGAAGACGGCTGGAATGCCAGAAACCGGTCCTCTGAAGCTTGTTTCCGGTCCAGGGAAGACATGGCTTGGCAGTTCGGGCTGGACTGTTCCCATGAGGCACAGAGTCAGACTGATTTGCATATGGCCATGTCTGAACTGGGTGGCAGAGTGGGCTAAAGAACGGTGATGGATTAAACCCAGATCTTTTTACTGGGTGTGAGTGTTTGATTGGTTCAGATGCTCCGTCCATCACCACCCCCTTTTGTACCGCTTATGGCAGACATAAGTGTGGCAGGGTATGCTCAGACGTGAGTCCCTTGCTCACTTTGCCACTGGATTCAAGCAAGCCGGGCTGAAGACGGCTGTAATGCCAGAAACCGGTCCTCTGAAGCTTGTTTCCGGTCCAGGGAAGATATGGCTTGCAGTTCGGGCTGGACTGTTCCCATGAGGCACAGGGTCAGACTGATTTGCATATAGTCATGTCTGAACTGGGGTGGCAGAGTGGGCTAAAGAACGGTGATGGATTAAACCCAGATCTTTTGACTGGGTGTGAGTGTTTGATTGATTCAGATGCTCCGTCCATCACCACCCCCTTTTGTACCGCTTTTGGCCGCCATAAGTGTGGCAGGGTATGCTCAGACGTGAGTCCCTTGCTCACTTTGCCACTGGATTCAAGCAAGCCGGGCTGAAGACGGCTGGAATGCCAGAAACCGGTCCTCTGAAGCTTGTTTCCAGTCCAGAGAAGGCATGGCTTGGCAGTTCGGGCTGGACTGTTCCCATGAGGCACAGGGTCAGACTGATTTGCATATGGCCATGTCTGAACTGGGGTGGCAGAGTGGGCTAAAGAACGGTGATGGATTAAACCCAGATCTTTCGACTGGGTGTGAGTGTTTGATTGATTCAGATGCTCCGTCCATCACCACCCCCTTTTGTACCACTATTACAGTGATAATATTCAACACACCTTTGTATGCTCTGTTCGATTGATTGTAACAATGTTGGTGATTTATATATCAAAATCTCTTCTGAAGTAACCAACCATCTGCACTGTTAATGTGTCACATGAGCAATAGGCCTGTACAATGCATGCATGACTTATGGAAAAGTGATAACAGACCTGTGAGAGTAAGGGGCCTGTCTTAGTTAATGTCACACATTGACACTGTGGGTCAATGGAAAGAAGTATCAGGTCGGGGGGTTACCTCAGTCACCATTCCAAATGTAGACCATGTAAAAGCAACCAGTGCTAATATTGGTTCAGAAAGCTAATTTTGGGAACATCCAATGATCAGCAGATCTACAGGGAGATTACTCTGTGTATCAGTTGTATTGCCACAGTAACTTTGCTCCAGCTTGGACTACAGCCCACACTGGGCACAACTCACTGTTAGACCTTGTTCTGTGCAGGCTGAGCATACGTATTTCAAATGAATATCACATTTCCACTACATAACAGTACATCTTGTGGCCATGTGGTACTCTGAAAGGGTATGTGAGGTATAGCTAGCTCCCAGACAACAGTTTGGTGGGTCCTGATCTGGACTGAATGATATGTGGGACTGTACACATAACTAACATTGTCCTCAACTGCTTCTTACAGTATACTTACACAGCTCATACTGTAAAGCCTATACACATTTTTGCACATTTACCATGATCTGATTAGCATGAAAAATACACACACATAGATACATGCATGAAACACAAGCAGGATTTAGGGCTTATCACACAACACACATCATAATGGTGATGTTAAGTACACAAAGTACACTAGATACACAATCCATTATGTGATTGTCCTACGTAGGGACCACAAAATGTTACAACCGTAATCTCTATTCACTCTGGGACTCAGAGATACATTGTAGCCTTTGGGAATGTAAAGTATGGAATTAAACAGAGTAAAACATCTATGTGAGATATTTATCTGCTTCTCTGGTGAGCCATAGAGCTAGCCATACAAGTGAAAGACCTCTTCAATAAGTTTATCCAGCTCCTCTGGATAGAAGGCAGGGGCCTTCACACCTGGTTGGCGTGGCATGATTGCTCCCAAAGGTGACAAACAGCAGCTAAAATGGAGGAGGTTTGATAGCAGCAGTGCCAGGAGACAAGTGCACTATTTTTAAAAACGCTGCATATATGTACTCCATGTACACGGTCATCAGCGAGATGGACCCAGCCATGGCCCGTGACCATCGCAATCACCAATGTTAGCCTATAGCTGTGTCTGCCATGGATAAAACCACTAACTGCGTGGTTGACTTCCACCAGCAGTGCCAGGTTCAGAATGTCCTCTATGCGAGGTCAGGCATCCGCCAATTTTAGCAGTTGGAACTACATTGTGGTGACTGTTAAGCACGTTAGCACCACTAAAAAGTGTTTAACATGTTTTCATGATGTTTTACTCCATTGCTATGTAATTTCCTTCACACAAACATCAGTGTACTGCATTCTTGTGCATAAACTCTATATTACCACGGTGCACTGTACACCGACGCTGACAGTATTTAAGTACAATTCAAACGTTACAATATTAGGGTGTTCATGATAGATTTTTGGCAGTTTAATGTGCACATTTCTGTTGTAGGTGGATGTTGGACAGTAGACAATGTGAATTATGTGTAATTCTTTCTGAAGCAGTTAGGTTTGCTCACATGGCTTTTGACTTACTCTACATATTGGTTACACTGGACACTGTGACCCGTGTTTAAAATTGTTTCCACACATAAGTACCCTGTGAGAGGGAGGAGATGACAGCCTCCTGTGTACCACTTATTTCTAGACCTTCATACCATGGAATAATGGCATGGCATCAAAAAGTTTCATTTAAATAGGCAAATAATACAGGATTAATGTCATCAGTTGGAGCCTGATCTCTTTCCTTAAAACACTAATCCCACACGTATCCCACCTATTGTGAGACTTATGGCAGTATTATAATATCAGGCCACATGTTCCTTCTAATACACTGTGGCTATATCTGGTGGTATGCCACAACCAATGTTCAGTGATGTACTACAAGAAGTGCTTTCAGGAATGATGAATCACACTGACAGCTACATCCAGTCCCCTAGATGTGAAGATTTAGCCAATGTGAAGGGGGATTTCTATGTATTTGTTTGCGTTGCCCATGCAGTTGAAGCCATTGATGGCACCCATACTGCATTAGTACCACCCCCAATAGAGAGGCAATTGATGAATGGAATGCAGAAAAAAATCAAAACATACACCCCTAGTTAAGAGATCTCGGTTTAATCCATCATTCTTTTGCTCACCATGCCACCCCAGTTTAGACCTGGCCATATGCAAATCAGTTTTGACCCTGTGCCTCATGGGAACAGTCCAGCCCGAACTGCCAAACCAGGTCCTCCCTGACCCGGAAACAGCATCCTAGGACCAGTTTCGGGCTGGACAGTTCCCATTGGGCGCAGGGTCAAGACTGATTTGTATATGCCTGGATCCAAACTGGAATGGCATAGCGAGCAAAAAACGATGGATTAGGGCCCAGATCTCTGTACTGGAGTGAATGTATGACATTGTTCTGCATTCTGACCATCAATTGTAGTTTTTGCATTTATCACCCCGAGTGGGACGGGTTTGCCCAGACGTGGGTCCCGTGCTCCCCATGCCACTGGCGTCAAGCTATCCTGGCTGATGAGGTCAGAAAGCCCGAAACCAGTCCTATGATGCTTGTTTCTAGGCCAGGGAGGACCTGGCCTGGCAGTTCGGACTGGACTGTTCCCATTGGGCACAGGGTCAAGACTGATTTGCATATGGTTGGGTCCAAACAGAAATAGCAGGGGGAGCAAAAAAACGATGGAGTAAGGACCAGATCTCTGTATTGGGGTGAATGTACGACATTGTTCTGCGTTCTGTCTATCAATTGTTGTTTTTACATTTGTCACCCCAAGTGGGACAGGTATGCCCAGATGTGGGTCCCCTGCTTCCCATGCCACTGATGTCAAGCTATCCTGGCTGATGAGGGCTTAAAGCCAGATACCGGTCCTAGGATGCTTGTTTCGAGTCCAGGGAGGACCTGTATGTATGTATGTATGTATGTATGTATAAACCGTTTTGTAACGCGCTCTGTTACTTGGGAGTATCCTGGCGCGATTGGGAAGAAGCAGAGGACAACAGACGAAAAAAAAATAAACTTATGTCACACTCCTGAACAGGTGGGTTTTCAAATTTTTCTTAAACTGGGCAATACCTTGCATGGAACGCAAGTGAAGAGGAAGAGCATTCCAGGCACGGGCAGCAACTACAGCTATAGACTGGCCCCCAAGTCTAGGTCGCTTAAAGCGAGGATGAGCCATTTTAAACAAAGTGGATGATCTGAGGGCTCGTGTGGGGGTATAAAAGGTGAATCTCTTCTTCAAATAGGCATGTCCTTGATCGTGGGTTGCTCTGAACGAGAGCACTAAAGATTTGAACAGGATGCGTTGAGATACTGGCAGCCAGTGAAGATTACACATATGTGAGCGAACACTCTTCCATCTCGGGACGTTGAATATGAGACGGACCGCGGCATTCTGAATGACCTGCACGGCGTTTAACCAAGTAAGCTGGGATACCGCTAAACAGGGTGTTCGCATAATCCAGCCTTGCCAGGATGAGTGCGCGGGCAACCGTCTCCCTTGCTTCTCTAGGAGGCAGAGGAAAGAATCTGCGTAACATTCTCAGCGTGGCAAAGCATGTCCCTGTGATCCTCGAATCGTAGGTCCTCACCGAACCAGATGCCAAGATTTTTCGCGGGGCCACCCATCACCTTGGGGCTGGGAATGTTCGGGGGCCACAACGAATTCCTGAAATTGGGGGGGAAAGAACCAAAGAAGAGCACCTCGGATTTGTCCTAATTGCATTTCAGCTGGACCAAAGTTAACCAGTGAAAGACTGAGGACAAACACAGCTGAACTGTTGTAGTATCCAGATGATCATCTGGCCAGGTAAACAGCAGCTGTGTATCGTCGGCATACCCTATAACCTTATCCCCGTACTGTTCCGCTAGATAAACCAGGGGAGTGATGTAGACATTGAACAGTAGGGGACTAAGGGTAGATCCTTGTGGGACCCCGGTGAGGAATGGTTTGGGTTCGGAGGCGTGGGACGGCATCCAGACCTGTTGTGTCCTGTCGGATAGAAATGAGGACAACCAGGCCAGGGCACCTCCACCAATGCCAATAGCAGACAGTCTGGCGAGAAGGAGCTCGTATGGAACGGTATCGAACGCGGCAGAGAGGTCCAGTAAAATCAGGACCGCTCTGCCGCCTCCGTCCAAACATTCCCTGGCCTGGCAGTTCGGGCTGGACTGTTCCCGTTGGGTGCAGGGTCAAAACTGATTTGCATATGGCTGGGTCCAAACCTGAATGGCACAGTGAGCAAAAAAACAATAGATTAAGGCCCAGATCCCTGTACTGGGGTGAATGTATGACATTGTTCTGTATTCTGTCCATAAATTGTTGTATTTGCATTTGTCACCCCGAGTGGGACAGGTATGCCCAGACTTTAGTCCCGTGCTCCCCATGCCACTGGGGTCAAGCTATCCTGGCTGATGAGGGCTGAAAGCCCGAAACTGGTCCTACAATGCTTGGCCTGGCAGTTCGGGCTGGATTGTTCCCATTGGGCGCAGGGTCAAGACTAATTTGCATATGGCTGGGTCCAAACTGGAATGGCATGGTGAGCAAAAAAACAATGGATTTGTCCCGCCGAGAGGGATGGGTATGCCCGGACGTGGGCCCCGTGCTCCCCATGCCACTGGAGTCAAGCTATCCTGGCTGATAAGGGCTGAAAGCCGGATACCGGTCCTAGGATGCTTGTTTCCAGTCTAGGGAGGACCTGGTCTGGCAAGTCAGACTGGACTGGTCCCATTGGGCGCTGGGGCAAGACTGATTTGCATATGACTGGGTCCAAACTGGAATGGCATGGTGAGCAAAAAACTATTGATTAAGGCCCAGATCTCTGTACTGGGGTGAATGTACAACATTGTTCTGCATTCTGTCCATCAATTGTTGTTTTTGCATCAGTACCACCCTCATCCAGGGTACAAGTTTACCAGTACAGGGAGCACTTCCATTATATTAATGTGCAAGTTATCTGCTTACTGGATCTGTACGTCTCAAATGTCTGTGTCTGGTTCCCTGGATCAGCCCATGATTCCTGAATACTGCAGAACAGCACCACGCCCCAGCTGGTATCACAACTGCTACAGGAAAGGGCCTGGCTTGTTGGTAAGTATGATCTGTCCTAACTTTGTGTGGGTGAAATAAGGTTGTATAATCACCAGTGTGTAACTTATAGCTACACCTCTGACTGTCTTCCATCTAGGGGCCTCAGCATATCAAAACCATCCATGGTTGCTGGCACCGCTGAAGAATCCAGATACCTCAAGGGGAGTCTGCTTCATTGCTTCATTGAGGCCCATGGAGTAGGATTTTGGGCTCCTGAAGGCCTGATTCAGATGTCTGGACAAAACTGGGGCAGCCCTCCTCTACTCACCCGGGAAGGTATGTTAAATCACTGTGGCCTGCTGCATGCTCCACACCATCACCATGTGATGGAACATCTCTTATATTGCAGAGGATGGAGACCATGAAGTGCCACTGGGTGTGGAACCTAAAATTCCAAATGATGATGATAGTGGTAAATAGGAACCAGCTGACTTGCTTCAAGATCTCATCGAAAACATCTCATGAGTGTATGTTGTGAGATGTCATGACTTTGACTATTAGAGCAACTTTTGTTGTGATGATGTGAGGAGTATGTTTAGGGAAAATATTAGGAAGCTAAGGCTCCTGACAAAATCTGGTGAAAGATGTTTGTGAAGGAAGGCTTTGACACATGCTCACTTTGTTAGTGTTGCTTTGTTTAGCATTGATTTTTTCATGGACTGTGTTCCCCAGAAGTTGACTGTGAATTGTGTGATATGTATGGTTTCATAGCTAATCTCTTTATTTTGGTCTGTTTCAGGTTCCTTTACCATTGCATCTTCATTTGGACTACAGAGAGGTGACATTAGCAAGTATATGATGCTGTTTAGATTATGAAGTGGACATGGCTTGTTCCTGGGAATGACTGTCACAGACTTTGGGTGTACAAGTCCGGTACCAAGACAGCTTGTACAGCAGTGGGATGGAAGTTAAGAGTAATCTATTGGACTAGTTCCTCATTGTGTGGTGTCCTAATGCAGTATGTGTGGCATCATGGCTTCAACAAAATGTTGTTGTGGGTCCAAATAATGCTAGTCTCCCTTTACATTGGTTAAATCCTCTTTATGTATAAACTGTATGTAGCTGTTGATGTGTCTTCTCGTTGACGGCCAAAGAGCTTGTGGCACATCATTGACATTTGTTTATGACATTCCACTAGATGGTGCAACACTGGATTGGAATGAGCCTGTGATCAGAAACTGTTGTACTGCCTTGTGTCTGTTTATTGTCTTAAATGATGTGGGATTCCTTTTGTGAGGTAGGATATATGGTACCAGCTGATGATATAGACCAATGTTATTTTGCCTATTCAATAGGATATTGTCTGATGCACCTGAAAATGTGATCACTGACACCACATTTTTGAGTCATGTATGATTTGTTATGTTTCTGACATCATGTCAGCCTATGATTGAAGCAATGGAAGAAAGATGTTATAAGACAAGACACTTGTATGTATGTGTTGGTGTGACATGGTTGTGAACCTGAGTTAAACAATGTGCACATGCAACATATCCATGCCTACAGAAGCAGCTTGTTTTGGCATTGTTAAGTTCACATGGGAGTACATATATACATTGCTAGATGTGAGCTATACTGCAGCAGGCAATGATTGTGTGAGTTGTGTATTTATTGCAGTACACAAGGAGAAAATAAACATTGTGAAAAACCAAACAGGGAAAACGAAAAGTGAAGAAGTAATTAATGGTGAATTAAACCATAGTAGTAGATGCCAAATTGTTTGAAGTCCAAAGTCCAAAATACTACTTCCATCAGAAAAGGAAACATGTCCAGAAATAGTCCACAAAGTAAATGTGTTGCATACACTGGAGGAAATTAAGGTCAAGGTTTTTTAATGGTGGTAGTGAGTGTCTTGCCATTCTCACGTCTTGGATTTGTGCGTGGACGTCCCTGCATTTTAGTGGGAGAGGGATCCACTGCTGCTGAGACCGGGTTGTCTGCAGACGTATCTTCCTCTGGCAGGACCTCCCTTCCTGTGGCTGTCACAGATGTAGATTGGCCAGATGTAATTAAACCACAGGAAGAGGTAGATGGTGGTGGAAGAGCCCTGCAGAGGGTTGTATGGATATCCTGCAGCACCCCAATGAGCTGGCCAATGTTGGTGTTGTGTGTGGCCAGCTCTGGTGTATGTATCTCTGCAGCTGCTTCATCTCATGGATTTCCATTAGTACCTGTCCCATCAGGCCTGGGACTCCTGATGGATCCCAAGACTTGGTCGATGGTGGCCTGGGTGTGAGTGGCACCAATGGCCTCACTCAGCGGGCCCACAGTTCCCCTCCTACAGACCCGAACCCCATGAGCCTGTGCCCTCGGCCCAGGGTACAGCCTCCCACTGGTTCCTGATTCCTCAGTAACATGGTTGGTGATTGTCACTTCAGGATCCAGGACTGGTGGCACAATATGTTAGGACTGTGCTAAGTACACTTGTTGGGGGACTGAGATCGGCTGAGAGGTTGCAGCTGTTGATGCTGGGGTGGGAGGCATTGTTGTGACCTAGGAAAAACAAAATAGGTAGAGATTACCATTGTGATATAGTTATTTGGTAAAAAACCTGTTAAGAAGCCATTTGGAGTATTGGAATTGAGCAACTCATTAGATGTGCTGACATGTTGCGTTTTGAATTAAGGAATGAACATGACAATTCCCAAACAGTGAAGGCAACACAGTGGAAGAGTAACATGTGTATTTGACCATGCCAAGGCCCAGTTTTGTACAATATAGGCCTTCACACAACTTGGTTGAATATTTGGAATTAGTCATCATGTGAGCAGTGCAGAGTTAATGGGCCACCTGCGACTTGTAATCAGCTGAGTTACACTAATGCTTTGCAAATATTTGACCTACACACTTGGTATGGTGTCACTCATGCCATCAATGGTTTCAGTTGAGGGGACCAGGATAACATCAAGCTAAGTAGGCAGAAATGTCTCTGAGTAGATCATTTTGTGTAGATTGCTCAGCCCATGAGAAGTGGAAATCAGTTGTAACATGTGAGACAAATAAAACTGGCAAACTCACTATTGCATCTTGTTATGGAATAGAGAAACATGGCCTCATGTTAATTGTAGTCATTTCAATCTCTACTTGCCAACACTTGGCACATGGTTAAGTCCATGAGAAATTAACAGCAGTTGTAACATGTGAGCAATGACGGCTCCTTCGCTAAGGCGGAGTAGTGCCGCCCCACTGCTCTTCAAGCACTGGAAAAAGGAAAAATAAAATTATAATAACAGTGTTATTATAATTTTATTTTTCCGTTGTCAGGCAGGTTTACATGGCGGGGCGAGCTTGGCCGCCGTCACAGGCGGCAGGAAAAATTGGTTGGGGCACCTAAGTGCACATGCCGATTTGGCCGGCCGTCTTGGGCAGGCCAAACAGTCATACACCCTTTGCATGTTCCCCACCAGGCTGTAATGCACAGCCTAATGAGGAACATGCACAGGATCATAGTCCCCGCCTGAGCGCCAAACCACGGCACTCAGATTAATCACCAGGCTGCTGTCATGGTGACAGCAGCGGCATGATTAGCTTAGGGGAGCCTGTGTGTGCTTCCTGCTTCAAGCAGGAACAGAAGATGGTGAAGGCAAGGCAGCGGCAGGCACGAATGTAAGTAACTTCGAGGTCGTGCCAAGGAGAGGGTGGCAGAGAGGCTGGGCGAGACCCTGGCTACTGGAGGTGGAGATCCTACAGTCCCTCCCAACACCCCCTTGGAGGACCGTGTGGAGGACACACTTGAGCCAGAGGCGTGTATAGGGGTCATCACACTGGACTCATCCCGACCCACCCAAGACAGCCAAGGTAAGTGGCATGCGACTGCGACCCTGTCCCCTGACAATGGCCATGACCCTATAGCCTCCCATAATCAACCCAAGTCATGCAATCCATGCACATTAGGTCATGCCCAAAAGCATTGTGGGACATGTAGTCTGCCCACAATGTACAAAAACCCCAATGCAGCCAGACATGTCCCAAAGTACGCAATGCCACAGCCAGTCAGGGAATGTCAGCCAGCATGCATGTAGCAACTGCACGTGTGACAGATACATGCAATTAATCTAGGTCCACTTCCCCTCACAGGTGGCGCTGACAACAACAGCAGCGACAGCGACAGGCTGCTCATAGACGAGGCACCAGAGGATGCAGAGGAGGTGCCAACAGCCACACATCCTGCACCATCAGGTTCTGCACCAATCCCTGCTGCCAGACCAGCACCATCTGCGCCAGCACCATCAGGCGCTGCACCAATCCCTGCTGCCAGACCAGCACCATCTGCGCCAGCACCATCAGGCGCTGCACCATTGTCAACCGCAACACCACCACCAGCGGGACCCTCAACAGCTGGTGCTGCTAGTGCGGAGACTGTGCGCACAACCACTGTGGCCAGGCAGCACAGCAGGCATGGCAGGGTTCGCCAGCAGAGCACAGCACACAGCGGCAGGAGGGGGATGGCTGTGCACGTGCCAGGGCAGAGCATAGAGCGCCGGATGCTGTGCCTTCATCAACTGCAGGCACGACGCCAAGGGGCAATGCAACTCCAGCTCCACAACATTGGCCGCAATGTCGCAAATGTGTCGGACAGGATAGAGCGGATGACAACTGCTATGGAGGCGAACACTGCGGCCATCATCTCGCAGCACAACACCGCCCGCCGCCGCCACCGCCAGCTACTTACGCGGCTATCTGCCTACACGCGCTCGAACTATGTCATTGGTAATGCCACCTCCCAGCTCTCATGTCGGTGCCTAGCTATGCAGCTGCAGCTGGTGCAATGCTGCGAGGATGTGGCGCGAGTCTTGGAGCAGGTCACCAGTGCCGTACTGGCACTTCATCCAACCGGCCCAGCCAATGGTGGTGGGGACGACACTAGTGAGGGGACCTCCAGTGTCAGCAGCCTGTCAGCCTCACAGGTTGGTGGGCTACGCCGCAGCAGCAGGCGCACTGCGGGTTCACGTGCCGTCCCAGAGGATGAGCCTGAAAGGCGATTGGGTGCCGCGCGCCGGAGGCGCACTTGACTGTACTGTCCATTGGCAGGGACATGCTGATGATAGAAGCATGTCCTGTGTATGATTTAGAGGAGTATGGCGCAATACTGCTCACATGTTAAGAATTGCAAAAAGTCATTATTATTGTGCCTTCAACAATAATATTTATTCTAGCATTGTACATCGGCCTCCTGTCATTATTTCCATTGGCATGCATTTGTGAATTGTGGGGTGAGGGGAGTGGGTGCACTAGAAACTGTTCATTGTGAAGTGGTTGCTGCGTCTGTGTCCTTCAGCTGGATTCTCCCCGCGTGCTTGACACACATGTGCAGGTGGCCGGTCGTCCCCTTCCGACTCACTGCCAGAGATCTCTACAGGTATCCGGCGCTTGGTAGCAATGTTGTGTAGTATTGCACACACAGCCACAATGCGGCAGCACACATCAGGACTGTAGTACATGGCCCCACCACTCTTGTGCAGTATGCGGAATCTGCTCTTTAGTAGCCCAAATGTCCTCTCAATGCAATTCCTTGTGCATATGTGTGCTACATTGTAACGCCGTTGCTGCGGTGTAGCAGGGTTGAGGTATGGGGTGAGGAGGTATTCACGGAGGGCGTAGCCACTGTCACCTGCATGAGAGGAGCAGAGGGTGAGTGCCTGTGCAGCGCAGCTACTTCATCACAGTGTAACATTGTGGGCCAAGTGTACTTACCAAGTAGGTGTCCTTCACCAAAGTCTCCCCTGGCCAGTCGTGTGTGGAGGCTGCTGTGCCGGAATATGAAGGAGTCATGTGTGCTCCCCAGGTACTGTGCCACTATGTCCGTGATGTATGTCTTAGCATTGCACACCATCTGGATGTTGAGGGAGTGGTAGGACTTGCGGTTGCGGTACATGTACTCCATTTCAGCTGGTGGGCAGATGGCGATGTGGGTACAGTCAATGCATCCTATCACATGTGGGAAATGTGCAACATTGTAGAATTGATGCTTGGTCTCATCCAACTCCTGTTGGCTGGTGGGAAATTTGATGTGGTGGTGTAGCTGGGTCAGCATTGCATTTAGGAAACTCCTCAGGCAGCGGGACATGGTGGGCTGGGATATCCCCTCTGCAACAGCAACTATCCCCTGGAAGCTCCCGGAGGCCAGAAGGTGCAGGCTGCACAATACCTGGACATGTGTGGGCACGGCATTGGTCCGCCTTGTTGGGTGCTGCATCAGGGGGTCAAGGTCCTGAATTAGCTGGATGATCATTGCCCCATTCAGGCGGTACTTTGCGTATATTTGCTCTCTGGTTTGGCCCAGCAGGGTGACCCGCTGGCGGAATATCCTCTCCTGGATCCTACGTCTCCTCCGTGCTGCTCGCTGTAGCCTTCGCCGCCTGACCACCATGTAGAGTCCTGGCATTGTGAGACTCCTAATGCTGCTGCTGCATCTCCTTAAGTGTGTTTGGTCAGGCCAGCACCTGTTCCTGATTGGGTAACGGTTTTTCAAAAAAAAAATTCATAGGCTTTGATGGTTACCACCTGCTTTGGGTTGTCCTTAAAATGCACCTCGCAATTTGCGATTTATGGGTTTTTCGCAATTAGCGGTTTTTCATGAATAGCGATTGCGATTATATTGCGGTTTCGCAATATTTTTCGCAGTATCCATGGTTCCTCACAATTTCCGATTCGCTAATGGGCTACTGCCGGGATTCTGCGAATAATTTTGCGTATTCGTTATTCTGTGTTTGCGAATTCGCTAATTCCTTCATGAATACCGATTTTGACTATTGCGCTCGCAATAGCTTTTTCGCAGCTATTGCGATCGCAATTTCGGTTCATGAATCAGGCGGATAGGCTTCATTTTGAAAGTAGCTATTTGAGAGTCGCAAAACTGCGCAATTTGTGACTCACAATTTTGGAAGGTGGTACATCTGGCCCTAAGTTCCTTATGTTAATTTTTTTAATTATCTAGAACAATATGCTGATGAACAGGGATAAACATAATTATTGATACTGTTGAGGACTCTGTGACAGAAGTTAGACAATTAATGTTAAAGTGATCACAAAAACCTAAGCTGTATACTATGTTTCCCTTATGAAGGAGCCCTTTCATTGCTTCCCCTTCTGGATTTATGAATAAAGTGTAGCCAAGAAGTAATAATAGGGCCTGATAAATCGTCATAAAACCGTCAATCAAGCAAACATAAATGCAAATTTAAATCCACCATAAGTATAGTGGAAAAATATAAATTAACAGAATTCCTAAATGCTACTAACATAATAGCCAATTAATGAATAATGCCAGGGTTATATTGGTTAAAATTATCAATATAGGTATTCACAATAGCCATCCCTGCACAGCAAGAGCAGAGAATGCAGTATCTAGCGCTGAGGGTTGGCTCCTCATCCCTCTTGCACCAAATGTAACACAGGTTGTGTAGTCCTATCCCACCCACGCAAGCAGCAAAGTGACTGGCCAGCCCACGCAGTGGGAACAGAGAACATGGTAGATTGCGCTGTGGGTTGATTCCACCTTTTCCTCCTTCCTCTTCCACCAAATAGAGCCTGGAAGGTGTAGTCCACCCAGTCCCAGGCAAGCACCAAAGTCACTGGTCAGCCCCCCAGTGACATTAATATATACCCCTCCTAAGATCTTTGTGACAAAATAGAGCCCTTTCCTCAATATAAAAGATTGTAAAATGTAGGCATATTTTGCTACATTTAACTCTACAAATCACGTATAGGATTTGATTCTTTGAAGTCAAGACTATCAGAATTTAATCACAGATCCACTGACGAGATGAAAAGCCTCCCTACATTGGCCATATCCAGTTCTCCTTTGACCATTATTCACCTTATGTCACAACCTCAATTTCTGACTTTATCTCTAGCCCCATAACTTAGCGATGCAACCCATTGCTGGCCATGGCCACCATGCCTTTTTGCTGGCGACATGCCTCAATTACTGCTCTTCTCTAAGAAACCTCCAGTAGACTAGGAAATATTAGCCAACTATGCTATGGCAGTATTTTATTTGAGCCAGTGGTCGCCTGAGGGGGCCACCGGCAGTCATTTATGGGGCTGGTGTTAGAACTCGGGGTCTCCAGTTGGCAATGGTATGCACCTTTGTCCAAATAGGGACCCTTGCGTCTAAGTCAGGGAAGGGGGATTAGACTACTGGATAACCCCTGCTCACCCCCTTGGTAACTTGGCTCGAGCAGGCAGGCTAATCTGAGAGGCAGTGTGTTAAGCATCCGTGAACACCTACAGTACTATAGTGAAAACACTACAAACGGACACCACACCGGGATGTATAAAAATAAATATTCTTTATATAGTCTTATCACAAGACCACAAACAACAAAAATCCACGATACTGTAATACTGTAATTACGAGTACTACTTTACGATGGTAGAAGTAATAAAAAAATAGGTTCTTCAATTCAAATAGTCTCTAGCAACAGATAACCCCAACGGGAGTCAATGAAGCAAAAGTGTTCTCAAGGTACAGCATCGACAGCGAGGTGCGCAGCGTTGGGCCCGTAGTCAAAAATAGACCCCCACAGAACAGTACCTGAAGAAAGTAAACAAAGACCGTTCACAACGTCGGGGAGATGCGATGTCATTGGCGTGTTGCAGCGTCGGTTCCTTGCTTCGAGGGAAAGCAATGCGTCATTGTCCTGGATGCTTGTACAGGCAGGGGAGGCGTTGGTCCTCACCGGAGAGGAGTTGATGTTGCATTGGAGCCGGTACCACAGTTCCTTATGCTGTTGCTAGGTTGATTCTTGGTCACCTTCGTCGATGATCGGCTCCGTACAGGTGTTGGTCTCGGAGTCGTTACGGCACAGCAGCAGGCATCGCTCTACGGTTCAAGTCGGAGCAACGAAGCAGATGGCGACGATGTTCGCTGGCTCTTGGAGTTGCTGAGTTCTTCTGTAGCGACTGAAACAGCAAGTTCCAGCAGCACACAAACAGAAGGGGTGAAGTCTTTTGTAGCCCTGATACCTCAGACCGGAGGCAAGCTCGATTCAAGCCCTTGGAGTAATATTCTGCATAATGATGAAATTCCTTTTAAGTGGTTCCTTCTCCTCTCCTTGGGAATGAAGACACCACTGCAGGCAAACCCTTACAGCACACTGGCAGAGGGGCAGTACAACTCCTGTAGCTTCCTTCTGTGCTTCTCTTCGACAGAGGTTTGTCTTTTGTTCCCAGAAGTGATCTAACTTCTTGGGGTCTGGGTCCCATATTTATACTAGCAATTTCTTTCTCCTCTGAAGGCAGAGGGCCCTGTACCTAGTCCGAACCAGTTCTGGGTGCACTCTGCAAGTGCTCCCTTCTTCCTTTATGAGAGTAGGCCAGGGTCTTCAGATGCACCACAGGAGGTGGAGCCAGCATTGTGGAAGGCAGTCACAGCACTATTCAGGCCCAGGTGCTACTCCTACCACCACTCCTCAGGTAGATCGGCCTATTCAGCCTGGTGCTGACTCTCCTGTCTCCTGGAGTCCCTCAGACCCTGTCACTCACAAAACCAGACATACAATACACACGCTGGCAGAGGCAGGCTGGATGGTTAGGTAAGAAAATACTGACTTTCTAAAAGTGGTATTTTCAAACGCAGAATGTTGAAACCAGCTTCACTAAAAGATGCATTTTATCATTCTGAGTTCAGGCATACTAAACTCGAATCTCTACCTAGTTCCCTGAGTCAGTTATAATATGTTATAAGTAAACTGCCCATTCTGGCCATTGGGAACAGGTAGCCTTGCAATAGTGAAAAACGAAATAGGTTGTAATTCACTATCAGGTCACGTCACACAAATCAGGGCATGTCCTACCTTTTACATGCAACGCACCCTGCCCATAGGCCTACCGTAGGAGGGATTGATATGCAGAAAAGGGAAGGTTCAAGGACCGGCGAGTGGGTGTACATAGACTGCGTCCAGGCTCTGCAATGGCAGGCCCGAGTTACACTTTACGGGCTACTTCTGTGGGTGGCACAATCGGTGCTGCAAGCCCACCAGCAGCATTTGATTTACAATCCCGGGGACATGCGGTGCACAATACTAGGGTCTCACTGTAAATCAAATAGGTCAATCATGGAGTCACTAATCAAAACATCAATTTAACACAGGGAGCATTTGTACTGTGGCACTGAATAGCAGTGGCAGTGGCACAGTGCCCAAAGCATCTAAACCAGCAAAGCATATCCAAAACAGAGAAGGCCATCAGTAAAATAAAATGGAAGGGAGACTCACGACAATGGTACCAGGTCTAACAGCCGGTGACCTTGAAAAATAATGTATGATGAACTTTTATGAAAAATTGTAAATTTGTTACGCTGAAAGTTTTTGCAACAAGTGTTATATTGTGAAACTACACAAAAAATGTATTTCATCATTGTATATGAATTCTTGGGAAAAACACACCCAATGGTTTTTCAAATTACTCGGCTATTCAAAGGGCTGTAGTTGGCCATAACCTTAAGGGTGAACAATTTCCCACGGGACACTCTAAGAAGGGTATTAACAAGCAGTTCAGGGAATAGTGGGTCGAGATACTGTTCTGAATGCAAGACATTTTTGCAGGGTCCCCATAAACAACGTGAGAAGGTTTTCAAAAGGACAAGCACCTGATATTAAGTTTAAAAAGAAATGTCCTGCAAGAAAAAGGGAAGGCACTTCAAATACAGCATCTGGAGCCATCTATTAATATTAGTCATGTTAGCTTGATCGTAATTAGTAAACACTATAGCCAAATTGGCACACCGTAGACATTTTTTTTAAAGACGTCTTATAATCAGTACAAATGAAGAAATGGAAGTCTTTGAAAAAAAGGAGCAAAGAAAGAAGGACATCTATTTCCCTTCTCTACTGAAACCCTAGAATGAAGAAGTAAGAAGAGACGGGAGAAGAAAACATAAAGTAGGAATGAATAGGTCAGTGGCACTGGGTGAAGAAATGGGAAATGGGAATTAACAAGGACATATAAAACAAAGGTAAAACAACAAAAAATATAGCAGACTTGAAGTTATGTGGAGAAACAGTGTGGAGGTCAGTGTGTTTCCCGCTAAAAATTGAGAAAGATGGGAAGCATAGCGAGAAAAAAGTAAAGACAGTCGAGAGAGATGGAATGAGAAAGGTGATGCAAGAGAGAGCGATGGAGGCCTAAGGGATCACCCCCTCAGACCACTGAAGGAAGCAAATAAATGTCATTTGATGCACTAGAAAGTCATCACAGTTACATTGTGGGGACCCTTTTGCCTGTTGTTTGCTGGCCATTCCTGTTGCCATCTTATACTGACTTCTTGCCTCCGTGATTTCCCTTGTGGGTGAGAGAGACCTCGCCGGACCCAGCGCCGCATTTCAAGTGTGTGCCTACCTGGGAGAGGAGCTGTTACCTCGGGGCGCGTGGAGCTGCCGGCAGGGCTGCGAGCTTGGAAGCAGGGACTCAACTTACCAGGAGTCCCTGCGAGCCCTATTCGCAACACCTGGGCTGATCTCCCTGCTGGCCCCGCCCCCCGCCCACGGAGTGAAAAGCGGGTGAGGAGCTTGTTTTCACGGGACCCTTTTGCCTGTTGTTTGCTGGCCATTCCTGTTGCCATCTTATACTGACTTCTTGCCTCCGTGATTTCCCTTGTGGGTGAGAGAGACCTCGCCGGACCCGCTTCGCGGGTCCCGCAGCGCCGCATTTCAAGTGTGTGCCTACCTGGGAGAGGAGCTGTTACCTCGGGGCGCGTGGAGCTGCCGGCAGGGCTGCGAGCTTGGAAGCAGGGACTCAACTTACCAGGAGTCCCTGCGAGCCCTATTCGCAACACCTGGGCTGCTCTCCCTGCTGGCCCCGCCCACGGAGTGAAAAGCGGGTGAGGAGCTTGTTTTCACGGGACCCTTTTGCCTGTTGTTTGCTGGCCATTCCTGTTGACATCTTATACTGACTTCTTGCCTCCGTGATTTCCCTTGTGGGTGAGAGAGACCTCGCCGGACCCGCTTCGCGGGTCCCGCAGCGCCGCATTTCAAGTGTGTGCCTACCTGGGAGAGGAGCTGTTACCTCGGGGCGCGTGGAGCTGCCGGCAGGGCTGCGAGCTTTGAAGCAGGGACTCAACTTACCAGGAGTCCCTGCGAGCCTTATTCGCAACACCTGGGCTGCTCTCCCTGCGGGCCCCGCCCCCGCCCACGGAGTGAAAAGCGGGTGAGGAGCTTGTTTTCACGGGACCCTTTTGCCTGTTGTTTGCTGGCCATTCCTGTTGCCATCTTATACTGACTTCTTGCCTCCGTGATTTCCCTTGTGGGTGAGAGAGACCTCGCCGGAACCCGCTTCGCGGGTCCCGCAGCGCCGCATTTCAAGTGTGTGCCTACCTGGGAGAGGAGCTGTTACCTCAACTTACCAGGAGTCCCTGCGAGCCCTATTCGCAACACCTGGGCTGCTCTCCCTGCTGGCCCCGCCCACCCGCCCATAATCTCTCCCCCCTCATCTTAAAAGGAGCTATACGTGCCGCTGCGCGGGAGCGCGTGGGAGCGCGCCCGGGAGAAGCCCAGGACAAGGGCGGGACCGTCTGTGGCCGTCCGGGGCCGGAGGAGGCCGGGCTGGGCCAGCCCTCTGACATTGACTCTAACGGACTTTATATTTTCAAGTATATTGCTGTGTCAGATAAGTGCTCACCAGTAAGTTCTGTAAAAGGGCTGGTTACCACAAGGTATGCCTGAATCCCCAAGTAGTATC
This sequence comes from Lissotriton helveticus, assembly GCF_964261635.1. Taxonomy (NCBI): domain Eukaryota; kingdom Metazoa; phylum Chordata; class Amphibia; order Caudata; family Salamandridae; genus Lissotriton; species Lissotriton helveticus. Next base: position 1,598,654,403 of record NC_136069.1, on the reverse strand, counting down.
GTTTCGATGACTCCACCAGTCGAGGCTGGGCGAGCAGTTATTGGACCTATAGATACATTTTTTAACCGCCCGGCCCAGATCATTGATAAAGAAATAACGCTTGCAGAGAGGCGTGCTGAGCGTCGATTATCTATTGAACTTCTAAAAAATCCTATTGATAAGCGCTCTGTACAAACCTATCCTGCATTGGTAACACCTTTGTCATCACTAAACTTGCCTGTTGTAGTCGAAATATGTCATGTTGCTATCACTAACGAGGAGAACCAGGGTACTGTAGCTGACCTGATTTCATCTTGTGTGAGCCATACAGACTCTATAACATGTACAGCAGATGTATGTGCTCAGGTTTCCTTGGCCCAACCTAAATCTGGATCAAAAAGGAAAAGGACTACTGTACCTAGAAAATGTTATCCAGAAAAACCCCCACACAAACTTAGAAAAGTAAACAAAAGTACGTGCCCCAGTAAGGCTGTCACTGAAGTAAGCCGTAGTAGGGAAATTATACAAGAGGGGGATGTTGTGCTATTAGACAGCCCAGATCCTAGTACTACTAATTCTCCAGACACTGGTTTGGCAATGGCAGATAAACCGCCACTCCCCTGCAACCTGTTTCCTGACTTAGAAAGGTTGCTACGGTCAATTCTGCTCCCATTAGAGGAACGAATTAGTAAGCTTTCCGACCGGCTAGACCATTTTGAGCAGGTAACATTAGATAACTTTTTCTCAACAAAGGCATTAATAAAAGCCCAGGCAAGGCTGGACGAAAGTAGTAAGTCCCAGAATACCACTCAATGTGTATCACAAGATAAGGGACGAAGGCAACAAACTAACTCTCCATTACCACCCAAGACAGGTAGTGTGGTTGTGAAGAGACCACTTAAGCCTCTTGACTTAGCACCACCGGGACCCGCAAAAAATTCCCCTAATATTGTAATTCCAGCTCAGACTGCGGCGCAACAACCGCCGCTTAGTTTAAACTCTTTGGTTACCATGGGAGCAGGGGGTAATGCATGTACTAAAACGGGCACTGCTCTACCATCTGCCCCACTAACTAGTAACCAGCCTACAGCAAACAAACCTATACCCCGCCCTGCTCCTATAGTTCCCAGACCGTCCTTACCACCCCCGATAAAGCCACCTCATAAGAAACCCCCCATGAACCTTACCCCAGATTCCTTCCCCTTTGTAATAGTCCTTATAAATGTCCCACCACTTTCAACGGGTCAGAGAGAAACCTTCCAGATGCTTAAAAACAAGGTTATGCACTGGCTAAGGGTGAATCGGCCTCTACCAGGGGAAGTTGATGGACTAATATTGGGGGTAAGGAGAATAGATTGGATAGGCTCTACCACCAAAAGCCTGGGGGGGGACTGTATTGTGGTCAACTTTCAAGATCCAAGGGTGGCAGGATGGATAACAAGACAGGGATGGGGCACAAATAATGGATTGTTGACCTTACTTTTTTTTACCCACGTCCTACCAGTGTTTCGACTAGTCTGCTTAATGAGCAAAACTGCCCCTCTAGTCTTCCATGGCCAGGGATTATTACACCAGTTCCACTGCTACAGTGCCATAACCATATCACTGGCCCGACTTATAATCCCCCGGGTGGATGGCAGGATCTAGGGTGGGGATGTTGACAGACCCTTGATCACATGAATACTAGAAGGGGAGGAAATAGCAGGAATCAACAAGGGGATTGTGTTGAACTTGATTCAAATGTTGGTTTAACGCTAAATGTTTTGAATATTGGCAATGAGATCTCGAATATGGTGGAAAGCTGTGGGGAAGTAGGTGTCAATGATGGAGCGGGGGAGTTACCCACACTATCTGCAAATGTTGATAATGATATGGATGGGGGTAGTATGAGGAAAATCGTGAGACTGGTTGGGAATGATGAAAGCTCTATGAACCACCAATCATGCTCTAACACAAATGCAGCACGTGGGGATGGGCTTAGCTCTGGGAAGTTTGTATCTTGGAATATTGCTGGGCTGGGCAGCAAGTTAGAATCACAAATCTGGTTAGATTTTATCAATGGGTTCGATGTGTGTTGCTTTCAAGAAACATGGGCTTGCGACCCTGTTTTCCTCCGAGGGTATTTAAATTTTTCAATTCCTGCCTCTAGAGGGGCTAGGGGCCGGCCAATGGGAGGGCTTACAGAATGGATAAAGCAGGACCTGGGTATTTCTATTAAAGTGTTGGATTTGGGCCTTAGTGACATACAAATGTTAAGACTGTCCTCCGAAAGGTGGGATGTGATCAATCTGTATAACATCTATGCAAGAGGTACCAACTCAGGGAGTTCTTCCATTTTAGAGGCATTGTCCGCCTTTTTAGAAACTAAGTCACTAGGCAACAGAGTAGTAGTAGCTGGGGATTTAAATAGGACCTTCGAGCCACTTGAGAGTACAAATGATCCCCTAGGTCATGATGAGGACATGCTCTGGGGAGTACCATCTTTGTGTTTAAGTCCTGTCAAGCGGTGGACGAAGGACATACTGCTACTAAACGCCATGTGTATGGAGCATGGGCTAAGAGCCCTAAATGGGAGGACATCAGGGGACAAAGAGGGTGCTTGTACATTTGATAATGGTCATAGTAGGAGTAGAATAGATTATGTAATATGTAGTCTTTCACTCTGGCGGGGGGGTTCATGATATGGTTATCAAGGGTAGATTGGAAAGCGATCACAATCCCCTTTGTGTGACCCACAAATGGTGGAATGTTGGGCCCCAAAACATGTTCATAAGAAATGACCAAATCCCAGTAATGGCCAACGATATGCGAAGGTTGAAATGGCCAAGGGTACTAGCAAATGAAGAAACAATGACCTTTATTAACGTTGAGGTGGATAAGGCTCTTACTTCTATGGAAGTGGCAAAACCTACAATCCCTGGTTCCAGGGATATTACAGATATTCACAACAACTTTTTCTGTCTCCTAAAACCGCACTTTATGCAACCACAAAGCACCAAAGGGAAAAACCTCCTAAAGTGGCCAGGTGGTTTAATTGTCAGTGTAGGTCAGCAAGATTGGCATTGGGCCGTGCTATCAGAGAAAGAGATAGGGCTGCAATTAGTGTAGCCAGGAAATTGTATAAAACAAGCATTTCCCAAGCAAAGAGAAAATGGGATGAAGAGCACTGGGCAGAGTTGAAGGAGGCTTCCAGTAGTAAGGATTCCAGGCTTTTTTGGAAGATTATAAAGTGGGGTAGAGGCGGTACCCCTGATAGGCCTGATAATAATGTAGCTGAAGAAGCCTGGGTTGAGTATTTTAGACCACAATATGCAGAAGTAAAGAAGGTCGGGATAGGGGAGGTGATATCGCCAGTCTTTGCTATTGATAACCTGTTCTCCCTTAAGGAAGTTGAAATAGCAATTTGCTCAGTCCAAGGTGGGAGGGCACCAGGTTTAGATGGGATACCCTCGGATGTCTTTAAACAAGACATGAAGAGATGGGCGAGGTATGTTTTTTTATTGGGTAACGCCATTGCCAAAGGAGGGGTGGTCCCTGAGCTGTGGCAAGGTGCCGTTATCATACCCATCTACAAAAAAGGAGACCGGTCTCTTCCGGCTAATTATAGGCCAATAAGCTTGATTGCTACCATACAAAAAGTTGTGGGGAAAATGGTTGTAAATCAGCTTATGGACTGGGTGGACAATAACAATGCTCTTTCCCCCTATCAAGCGGGATTTAGGCGGGCCACCAGCACAATCGACCAAGTTTTTCGCTTCACCATTTTGCGGTGGAGGACGGTATTGCTTGGCAAAGGCTGCCTGTATGTTGCATTTGTCGACTTGCGGGCAGCCTTTGATTTGTCCCAAGGTGCAAGCTATGGATGGTTTTACACAAACTAGGCATTCCAGCTGAACTCCTTACCCTAATCATGCGATTGCATGAATGTAATTTTGCTAGAGTCCAGTGGGGTGGGAATGGTGAGTCAACACCAGATTTCCCGGTAGAAAGGGGGGTCCGCCAAGGCTGTGCAATGGCACCCCTACTTTTTTCACTATTTATTAATGGGATCGTGGGGAGGTTGTTAGATGTCGGTGTAGATGCTCCTTCGCTAGCGGGCGTCAGGGTCCCGATCCTGATGTTCGCTGACGATACCCTAATTATGTCAAAGACTCCTGCGGGCTTACAGCGTGCCCTAAACATATTTGATGATTTTTGTAAAGAGCACGGTCTTGAAGTAAATGTGGGTAAGACGAAGTTAATGATCTTTTCCCCGCGCCACAAAGCCCACGCTAGGGTATCCTTGAATAATACTAAGCTAGAGGTGGTTAGGGAGTTTACATACTTAGGGGTCCTAATAGCAGATGGCCTGGGTTGGTCACATCACCTGGACAAAACAGTTTTAAAACATCAGCAAATTTCGGGGGCTTTGCGGGGGGAACATAGAAAATCTAAAACCAAACCCATCAAGCCTGTCCTCATAGTGTATGATGCAAAGGTCCTAGGTGCGGCCCTATATGGTGCAGAGTTGTGGGCCTGGGAAAAGTTATCGTCCCTACAGACATCAGAGAATAGGTTCCTTAGAGGAATTACAGGCGTCCCCCAGAGCACTCCCCTAATTCCACTGTTTCTTGATCTAGGTAGACGATCAATTAGTGATAGAGCGCGATTGCGCCCCATTCTCTACTGGAGACGTCTCTGGACAACTCCAGAGATTAAACATTATGCAGATGGATTCCTGGCAATAATTAAGGAAGATAACTTTCATAAGATCGACTGGCTAAAGAATTTACGAGCCATGTTAATCAAACTGGGCCTTTCTAACCTCTGGACCAATCCCCAGGGGGAAGTTTTTCCAAGTAAAGAAGCCCTCAAGTCTCACTATTGGGACTGGGTAGATAGCAGCCTTCTGAGTGGCACGAGATCTGATTCTATGGCTGGTCGCTTTTTGGAAGTCAAAATCTGTCCTATTTTAGAAAACTATTGGGACAGTATTACTGCCCCATTGGACAGGAAGTTAGTCTTCCAGTTAAGGTCTGGATCCCTTCCACTAAAAATACTAACTGCAGGCTGGCAGAGTTCGACCTCTATATGTTGCCCAACGTGTAAAGCTCCTACAGAAAGTCTAGGCCATTTTCTATTTGTCTGTGATGCTTATTTCTTACCAAGGAGGGTATGGCTAACTCCAGTTTGTAAAAATCTTGGGACACGACACAGTGTGGTGGCTATGAGAATCCTATGCACATCCACTCAAGAGTCGATTGTCCTTGGAGTGGCCAAATATCTGGGGTGGGCTTGGTCAATTAGGCGGAGGTTGATAGGTAGGCTTACTTAATTTTATGTAATTTTTTATGTAGTCCTACTGCAATTTGGACTTATTATTATGTGCAATTCTTATTGTCTAGTATTGTATGAGCTTGCACAACTGTTTTTTAGAACATGTATATATAATGATGAATGAACTAATCGTTTTTATCTGTAATGTATTTGATTATGTGTTGTGCTTTTATGAGAAGTTATCTCGAATAAAGCTTGTACTACTACTGTTAGTTACATTGTTAACTCTGAGGAAGCTATTAGGAAGAAAATGTTCTTATGTGTGAATTCATTAGTTATATTTTGGTAGTGCGGCAATCAGTTCATGTAATTTTCATCAACACCAAACTGATGAGTTTCCCGCATCATGGTTACATTGCACAATCTATCTCAAAATACAATAGTGGAATGGTAGGGACCAAAATGATATCTGTTAGTGAGGCATGTATTATATTGCACAATAACTGCACTGTGCTTTGACCATGAAGTCTTTGGTTTGTCATTGAAGTTTCTTAATATCCCTGTGGGTGCATTTCCTTTTGCCCCGGAGACTCCAGTGCATGATTTGTTGTATCTCATGATCTCTTTGTCTTCTGTAACCTGTACTTTAAAAAACATCAATTTATCATTAATCCTTAGGTCCTTCAGCATTTGAGAAATGTTCATTTTGCTACAACTTTTGGAGATGAGATTTTCTTTGATGAAAATGGGGATCCTCCTGCTGTCTTTGATATTCTGAATTGGCAAATGTTTTCCAATGGGTCCTACAAATATGTGAAAGTGGGCACATTTGATAATCGAGCACCACAGGGACATGAATTTACAATCAACACTAAAGCCATCCTTTGGAACACCAATGATTCAGAGGTATGAATTGTGCAGATTCCTCTGTGCTAGCAAGATGATATTATACTCCAGACCTTGGTAATGAGTTTAAACATTGAGTGTCTGGTTTTATTTCAATGATGGTGACTAAATAGAGGCATTGGATCCATTTTTCAGAGTAAGGTACAGGTAAGTGGTGTTCAATGATAAAAACATACAGGTTTTAAGAAAGCCATGTGCTATTAAATAAGCAAGCATAGCAAATGAGCAACCACATTTAGATTGTTGTTTTTAACATTATTTTCTGCAAACATTGTTTCCAATAATGCATGATGAAGTTTACAATATAGTACATATAGTCCTAATTTTAAGACTTTCGGTATTCACAGAAGGCATTTAGAAGTCCTAAAGTTAGGAGTCCTAACTTTACTACTACTAAATTGAGAAAAATCCTAATTTTAAGACTTTCGGTATTCACAGAAGGCATTTAGGAGTCCTAAAGTTAGGACTCCTAACTTCTGTAAATACCGAAATGAGTAAGTGTCTTCTGTGAATACCAAAATGAGTAAGTGCCTTCTGTGAATACCAAAATGGTAGTAAGTTTAGGATTTTGTCTTAAGTTAGTTCTGTGAATCGAGCCCTTACTTTTTAGGGGATAACAAAATGCAATTTCTACTGCAAATGAGCAACCACATTTAGATTGTTGTTTTTAACATTATTTTCTGCAAACATTGTTTTCAATAATGCATGATGAAGTTTACAATATAGTACATATAGTCCTAATTTTAAGACTTTCGGTATTCACAGAAGGCATTTAGAAGTCCTAAAGTTAGGAGTCCTAACTTTAATACTACTAAATTGAGAAAAATCCTAATTTTAAGACTTTCGGTATTCACAGAAGGCATTTAGGAGTCCTAAAGTTAGGACTCCTAACTTCTGTAAATACCGAAATGAGTAAGTGTCTTCTGTGAATACCAAAATGAGTAAGTGCCTTCTGTGAATACCAAAATGGTAGTAAGTTTAGGATTTTGTCTTAAGTTAGTTCTGTGAATCGAGCCCTTACTTTTTAGGGGATAACAAAATGCAATTTCTACTGCAAATGAGCAACCACATTTAGATTGTTGTTTTTAACATTATTTTCTGCAAACATTGTTTCCAATAATGCATGATGAAGTTTACAATATAGTACATATAGTCCTAATTTTAAGACTTTCGGTATTCACAGAAGGCATTTAGAAGTCCTAAAGTTAGGAGTCCTAACTTTACTACTACTAAATTGAGAAAAATCCTAATTTTAAGACTTTCGGTATTCACAGAAGGCATTTAAGAGTCCTAAAGTTAGGACTCCTAACTTCTGTAAATACCGAAATGAGTAAGTGTCTTCTGTGAATACCAAAATGAGTAAGTGCCTTCTGTGAATACCAAAATGGTAGTAAGTTTAGGATTTTGTCTTAAGTTAGTTCTGTGAATCGAGCCCTTACTTTTTAGGGGATAACAAAATGCAATTTCTACTGCATATAAATCGCATTTTGCAATCGTGTTTTGACCTTTGTACATAGTGAAAGACTATTAAGGATATTTTATTGGACCAATATTGCGATTCGGTCCTTAAAGAAATGCTAAATCCATTTCTTACATAATGCCGCAGGCCACTTACAATATGAGTCCTCTAATATAATTATTTCCAGCTCAACCTCTTCTAAGCACTGTTTCGAGTACATTTTTCTGGGAAAGACAATCACAAAATCAAGTAGCTTATAAAATTGAGAAAATATTTAATTTATATTCTTGCAATCCACAGACCCATTTTCGTCTTTTACAGATATGATTTCTCGTTATGGTTCTTCTCTTTATGACGAAAAGCCCCTAAGGTTCGAAAGCATTTTATGTAGGACCTCAGTTCATCTAAGATAGTGGAGGCTGTCATCTTCTCAATCTTAGACATTGGAAGTCATCATCTTTTCAGATATCTGCAGAATCATTGTCATGTCTGCTATTTGACACAGATTTCATCTGACCGTATCTTCTAAGAACTGAGAAAGTATCCAGCAATTCAACTATAGGCATAAATATAACACCTGATGCAACATTAGGCTCTGGCAAGCACCTACTTTTCCCCATGTCAAGATTAAATACAGTGGCAGCTGGTGACATTTGAAAGAGGTGAGGCGTAAAAGTTGGGTATGACTTTTATGTAGCAAGCAAAGCAAGCAAGCTCAATGAACAAATGTGGAATCCAGGGTGGGTTCTCCTGCCGAGAATTTTTTTAAAACATATTGACAAATGCTGCATTTGAAAGCTAATGAATTTTGTGAGAAAGCAAGGTTTATAAAGCTGTGGGAACGCATAGGCATGATATATTAAATACATTAAAAACTGTCCCACATCTTTCTGCATTAATATGTTCAACAGATACTTTAATGTAGAGATTGTACAGCACAACAACTTCTGGCCCTTTAAAGTGTATGCTTGCCCAGTGTCTTGTGCTGCATGTGGCATCAACTTTGGAAAATGCTCTAACCAGGCTTCAGGGAGCACCCACCGCTCCTGGCTGCAACCAGTCATGTAGGAATATGTGAAGAAAATGGGGGGTTCTCTAAAAAGGAACACTTAAAATAAATGTCTGTGATTCCCATACTGTATCACCTGACCAGTATTTTGGTTTCTCTCTGAGATCCTGATGTATAACACAACAACTGACATACACCTAAGATCTGTCAGTATGATTGGCTTTGTCTATGGTTATTAGCTATTTAATATAAATGAGTAACAATAATGATTTGTTATAAATAATTAACATTGGAAATGTTTCAATTCTGAAACTGTGAGACTGTGAATTAAGTATTATTAAGACCTTAAAAGAATTATTGGCCTTTAGTTATGTGTGCTATATTTTAGAAATGTATGCCCTTTTTCACTGCACTTCTGATTGCTCACCTTTTCAACCTCCTCACTTTCCTCTTCACAACCTCTTTTCACTCTCCCCAAAATGCACTTCTTCACATCTCCCTCATTTCTACACCCCCCAAACCCACACTGCACCCACTCACATTTAACCACTTTATTTCCATTTGTTTTTGCCTTGTAAATATTTTGACAACTGTGTACCCCTTCACACACATTTCCACTGAATTTCTATAGCAACTGGAATGCATGAACATTGTTCTGCGTGACCTGCAGATATGCCATCCCACTGACAGGCACTTTGCTTTGCCTTCAGCCTCAGAGCCAACACTCTCAATCAAAGCTCCTCCTAAACACCTGGCACAACTCAAGGAATGCACTATGCAAGAATAATAAAATGTACAAAACAAACACAGAAACACAACATGATGAAATAACTAACTCTCTTGGGAAATGCAAGATTCACTAAAATGTGAAATAAGAGAGGAACTAAATCACTGACATGAATTACCTTAATGTTTTAACATTGATTGTTTGTACATCAATCAATGTATTTGCCATTAATGTTAAGGACATGAAGACAGAGCAAGTTTTAATGCCACAGAGTAACAGTCTTTACTGTGAGCACATAATTCTTGCTTTGCACTTGACCAGTATCTTTGGATCAACTTTGCAAGTGAACGAGAACCATGCTCATCTTTTGGATTAATTTTGCGGGTGAACAAATACAGCAGCTCCAATTCTAAAGGGCAAGCGACCTGCAGCCAGGGCCTGGAGTGTCACAGTCGGGGTGGTTAACTTAACAATGGGTCTCAGCGCAATATACGTAACACAAGGTTAGCATTATAAAACTTTCCATTACAAGAACAAGGCACGAAATCACACATGCTTGCATCCACTCCTACGTGTGTCAAACGAGAAAGGGTAGTATCTATGCCTGTGAATTAAAGATGCAGATTCGACACTCTAAACCGTAGATACCTGCATAGACTATGATGGCAATGAAGGGCTTTAGAAAGGTAATACCTGTGTTGAGCGTCAGTGCAGAAAGTTGATTTACTGTCTGGCTTCCGTCTCCTGCTTCAGAGCGAGGTAGGGCAGGCAGCCTGAGACAGGCAGCCTAAGACTTAAATACATTGCTTTATTTAGACATATAAAAATAAATCGATCTATTTCATATTTTTTATGTAAATGTGTGGGAATTTCAGAGGGGCACAGGCCCAGAGCCCTAATAGAGGAAGTGCCTCTGGTTAAATGTGAATAAATACAGACATGTAACAATTGGTGCAGTCTGAATTGACGTCCTTTTACCATGTTGATAAGGACACATCAGGGACGCACAACTTTGTGCATATAATCTATGTCAGATGTTCCTAAACTTATGTCAGAAATTCCAACACCTGATAAGATTTAGTATATAGGGACAACCACTACACTGCTTATCAGTAGAGTTCCTTCAGCCAGATTATCACACGAGATTCTACCAGAGATGCTACATCATGCCTGAAGCTGATAAAGCTGAGTCCCAGAGGAAGACTGCTACTGCCGCATGTGTGTGCCCTTAGCAGGGAACACTGCCTTCACACATCCGCTGATAAAGACAGCCTTTGCTGTCAACAAAATATGCAGTGCACCTCTTCTCGCTAACAAACTCTTGACTGCAAGTTGCTCTGACTTCCATGGTCTCTTAGTGTAGCACATTGAAGTAGATGTGAGAGTTTTAGGTTCTAGATGACATTTAAACCATGTTAGAAATGTTCATTTTATTCTCGGTATTTATAATTACCTTATTGCTGTTTTTATAATGTTCCATGTAGTTCTTTTAGATGTACTGAGAAACTCTTGGAGAAATAAATAATTGTACTTAAAAATGTTCATTCCTCTTAGTGCAGCGTGTGTCTGATATCCTGAACAAATACCTTTGTCACCATGGTGCCACTGATCTCTTTCTAGACCCAAAAGCATTAACTCCATGTCAATAATACATTGGTTAGTGTTCTGCAAAGCTACAATAACTTGTCTTTTACATTAATTGTGAGTGCATTCAACCAAGTTCATCCATGTCACCTGTGAGGGTGCGGGGGGGAGCTAAGCTTGTAGTCCTATCTTAGAATACGCCTGAAGTAGTTTTTTTATTATTCCCTCACACACGAACCATTATTCCATCATCAGGGAGACACCTGTAGTGATCATGGCTACTTCCTCCTGGGTATAAGGGAGCTCCTGTTTCCATAGCTTTGACAAGCTTAACCCATAAACGTTTATTTCCCTTCTGTGGGTTGTCAAATTCTTCGATTCAATTGAATCCATTCACTCTGGCAGCACCGTAAGGAAAAGGAGAGGGAACTCCTTTTAGCGTCAAAGACGCGAGGTGCCATCTGCTGCAAGACCTATCCCGGCGCGTGCTACACCTTTATTGCTCCTGATTCCTCTTCTTTACAGAGCCAAATTTATTTAGCCACATTTAAAACCTAAAAATCACATTTAGATTAGGGGTGGGCAGATAACTCTGCTCTGCCAGCGGACTTTGCTGAGTTTTGCCCACTTTGTGTTCTGCTTGGATTGTGGAGTTCTGGCAAATGATAAGTTAGCAAGCAAGAATTTGTGTACCTTACCACAATTTACGAGTGCTAAAATGCCTCTTGGCGAGATTTCTCAACACGGACGGTTGTGACTGTTCGTATTGAGAAAGGTGCCGCTCAAGCAGAATATCTACTCGAGAGGCAAAATGAAGCAGCGCTCTCTGGTGTAACATGTGGTGCAGTTTGGCTGATTTTACTGCACAGAACAAGCTCCTGGTGCTAAAAATCAGCACAAGCAGCGTGGCATGCCGGATTCTGCCTGCTTGCTGAACTCCACAGAACCATGTCGAGTTTTTATGTAATTCCGTTGAATACCGCACAGTGAAGCTCTATGAGTTCTGCCCACCCCTAATTGAGAGTCTTGTTAAAGAGAAATCTACAATGGAAGGGAAGAAGAAATGGACAGACAAAGAAAAAAGTTAGACTGGATCACCTGCTTCTCAGAAATCTCGAGGTTATAACTTGAGGGATTAAGTATTCTGATATCCAATCTTTAGGTTCTTTTCAGGACACTGATGGTAAAAGAACAGAGAGGCATACCTAATAAAGGAGTAGTACAGAAGGAAAAGTGAATCAGGATGGCAGGCAGGGTTCACTGACATAATATCGAAAACACAAATATAGGGGGTCATTATGATGGCGGACGGACCTGAGTCCGTCTGCCACCATAGAGTAGGAGGGACCGTCCGCAGGGGCTGCGGCAGTCCCTCCGTGCAGATTAGGATGTGACCGCCACCCTGGCGGTCACATCCTCAATCTTTAACATTGCGGCGGGTGCAGCTTCAAGTTGCACCCGCCGCAATGTTAAAAATGCATGCACGGCATTTGCGTGCACAAAGCAGAAGGCACCGCGCGGTGCCTGCCGCTTTGTCCACGCAAATGCAGGGGGGTACCATAAGTACCCCCCATGTGCACCCCCCCCTTCACCAAGGGGGCCCGCAAAGGGCCCCCGCAGTCAATGTCCGTAGGCTTTTTCACCGCCGTGGAAAAGCATATGATTTCCGCTATCCTAATATCGCTGGCGGTGTCTGATAGACACCGCCAGCCATGTTAGAGCTTTTCCGCCGCGGTCGGAAGGCGACCGCGGCGGAGAAGCTGCGGACGGATTTTGAGACCCACCGCCATCCTAATTTGGCGGTGGGTCTTTTGTGCCTCCACAGTGGTTTTCCCGCATCCTCCGGGCCGGCGGTGGCTTCCGCCGGCCCGGAGGATGCGGGAAAACCGCAATCCTAATCGAGCCCATAGTGTCAAAAATATCAATCACAAAATTATTTTTTTCTTATACAAATAAAGGTATGTATAATTATATAGGGAAAATATAATTTTACACTAATATGAAAAATACAAAAAGATCTGTTTTTAATATATATATTTAGACATGTGTATATATACATAAATACACACACACACACACACATATATATATTTTTATATATATATATATATATATATTAATCAGACATAAGTATTGGTCTCATCATATCGGGAATGTTTATTAATTTTGTAACCGAATCTGAAAGAGTGTTTTTATTCAACAAAATTCTTTTTAAACATGCCGCTAAAGCCATTGTATTTTGCATGTATTTGCACTTTATAAAAATGGGATTGCTGTGGCAATAGTCTACCCAGAATAATACACGATCAAGAAGTTGCATAATAATTAACAGGCTACAGACTCACACACGTCAAACAATGGAAATGATATACATTTATAATTTTGGCAAATCATTGTTAGATTAATGTTGAACGGGATGCATTAATCAGGCATAAGTATTGGTCTTATCATATCGGGAATGGTTATTAATTTTGTAACCAACATGAAAGAGTGTTTTTATTCAGCAAAATTATTTTTAAACATTCCGCTAAAGCCATTGTATTTTACATGAATCTGCAGGTTTTTTAAATATTTGAAATATTTATTATGATGAAACTTTACAATTATGTGTGATCATCAATCTGTATATTTATATATTTATATTGCCGTTTTGCACATACCTAAGATGATTTCAGTAAGTCTATCTTCCCATTCTATGCTATAGTAAGAATCACGTGTTATACGCACTGGCACTTTAAAATGAAAATGTCACTCCCAAAGCATGTCATGTGATCAAGGCCGTTGTACGGCTGAAAAGCGTCATGGCGATTGTGGTGGAATGAAGGCAACCAAATAAACATAAGCATTGCACAAATATTGATTTCACGCTTAATTCTTTCCCGCGGGAGGGAAGTTTGTGAATGCGGCGTTAAGACGATATATATGTATATAAACATATACATATTTAAAAATAGTAAACACTAAGGGCCTTATTGTGATGTCAGTTGGAGTTGCCTCCAACCGACATTACTGTAGATGCGAAAATGATTGACCGCCGATTGGCGGTCCCGACTGCGCAATTAGGATGCAACCGCACATGTTGCATTTGCAAACTTCCAATGTAGAATGGGACCTTGGGCTGTGACCCAAAACCACCAGCAGCATAAGCTACCATAATACATTGAAAGTTTTTGCACATCCCTGCACCATGTGGCAGGCACCTCACGGTGTAGAGATGTGAAGGGGGGCACAGGACCACAACCAGATGGGCAGGGGAGAAGGGGGCCCCCAAAGTTGCTTTCTGACAGCCTTTCCATGTTGGAACGGCCTACGTGGACAGGCTGTTGGAAACCAACACCATAATTCCGATGGTGGAAATGCCTTCATTAAGGGATTAGGAGCAGTTTCCGACTGGCTGATGGGCTACTTAAGCATGTCAGAACTAAGTCATTTTCCCCAGCCGGTTTACACTCTGACCGTGGACATTGTAAATCGGCGGTGGTAGTGTAAACTTTCCATGTCGGTCGGAAAGCCTCTAACCAGCAGTCGGAGGCTTTCCATGCAACATCAAAATGAGCCCCTTAGTATTTTGCTATGAAGCATTAATATAATATAAATAAAATATGTTTAAGTAATATTTAAAAATATACATAATATATATATATATATATATTTTTTTTATTAATTTTTTTTTTTCAACCACTCCCGACTTCCTTCTCTTACAGTAATCGGACTCCGACACAGGAATAAGCTTTGCCATTAAGCTTGGTTTATTTTCGCCAGCTTATATATATATATATATATATATATATATATCTATGTAAGTATGTTTCGATACACATATATAATGTAAAACTATTAAAAATATTAATCTTAACTTCTATAATGTTTTTTTTAAATTCATTTTCTCACATAAGTATATATATATATATATATATATATATTCACGAACAAATGTCCCAAGTGGAGGGAGCTGCTGAAAGCCGGTGCTGGCGGCGAGGGTTGAGACACACTCGCAGTATTTTGCAGAAGCAAGATTTCTTTGTAAGAAAAAGGCCGCACACCACTCTTTAGATTACGCTGTTCGTTTTATTTCTTATAGGTCTCCCACCTACGCGTTTCGGACTGCAGAGAGTCCCTGTTCACGGTGTCAAACATTAGTCCTTTGTTTGTTTTACACATTTATACTGTTGCAACCATTTAGCACATTATGATGCATTATGGGGACAGTAGGCAAAACTTTATTTTTTATATTTTATGTGAATTTTTGAATTTTTGAATTTTGAATAGGTTAAATGATAACCAAGTATTTTGGCAAAGCAATTGTAAGTCAAGGGAGATTTGCCGATCCACGGCGGTATCAGTTTGACTCGTCACTGGTTGTGTAATAGTACATTGGGTTTTTTAATCATGAGACAGAATAATGTGTCACAGGAAGGTCTGCAATTCGAAGGTGGCGGCTAAATTGTCATTTAGAGAAGGTTTTTGACGGTTTAGTTCCTAATGCCTGGGATAGAAATGAATTGCTAAATAATTATTAGCTATTGTGTAGACCATAATATGTGCCGCTATAATTTAGCCGATACACGGCGCAATAATGTGTCAATCATATTGTATGCGCAAATAGAAAACCTTAAATTTTTGCGCATTATAAGTAAAAATTATTTTGTCGCAATCATGCCTGAGATGAATTGGAGCTTGTAGATGGGCTGTACTATGAAGTAACGCCATCTCGATATGTACTATAACAACATGTGATGGACACTATGAACAACATCCAATATGGTGTATTAATTTCAGTCCCTTGTTTGTTTTTGCCATCTAATCACGTGCACGCTGTTAAAAACATGGCGCCCACCATCAATGTTTGTAACATTGAGGAAGGCGGAGCGCCGAAACGCGTCTGTTGCGAACTTTAAAATAAACATCTAAAAGCTACCCCCGGAGTGCGTGGTTTCTTTGGTTGAAGCTTGGTGGAAACCTTCATTGAATTTCCGGCGTGCTCGACCGGAGTACACGCCACCTCCCGAGGGGCCCCAGGCAATCTTCAGAGCAACTCGTGATTTCGAATATATATATATATATACATATATATGTATATATATATATATATATATATATATATATATATATATATATATATATATATATATATTGATGATTGCCTAACATTGCACACAGGCCGAAACACCGTCGACTTTTACAGCGAAATTTAAATATATGGCATTATATACAAAAGTTTCTCTTTGCTCCCTTCCAAGGAATTTAATGCACACTGCCGCCTGGCAAAAGCCTCACTGGTGGAGGTTGTAGGGGAGTGAAGTCCTCCCCCCTAGCACAGCACTCTGGCAGCAGGCAACGTGTGAGACGTGGATCCTGCGCTGCGGGACGCCTCTAAGGAATTTATGGCACTCCGGTGCCTGGCAAAAGCGTTAATATCATCAATATATATATATATATATATATATATATATATATATATATATATATATATATATATATATATATATATATATATATATATATATATATATATATATATATATATATATATATATATATATATATATATATTTTGATGATTGCCTAACATTGCACACAGGCCGAAACACCGTCGACTTTTACAGCAAAATTTAAATATATGGCATTATATACAAAAGTTTCTCTTTGCTCCCTTCCAAGGACTTTAATGCACACTGCCGCCTGGCAAAAGCCTCACTGGTGGAGGTTGTAGGGGAGTGAAGTCCTCCCCCCTAGCACAGCACTCTGGCAGCAGGCAACGTGTGAGACGTGGATCCTGCGCTGCGGGACGCCTCTAAGGAATTTATGGCACTCCGGTGCCTGGCAAAAGCGTTACTGGTCAAGATTGCTGGGGAGTGCAGTCCCCTTCCCAGCACAGCACTACCGGGCTACAGGCGGGCAAGGCAACGGGTGAGAGGATGAAATGAGCAGCAGCAGTTCCAGTGACAGAGCCACGTTCCCTGGATCTATGTAAATGTTTTAAATCATTAATAACAAATCTAAAAAAAAAAATCTTGATTATTTAAATATTTGCCTTTCCACACTATACTCCCACACACCTAGCAGCCCACATTTAAATATAATTAAAACAAAAAATGATAACACAATTAACATATTAAGTAATAAAATATCTTAAAAAAATGAAAAATGAATTGTTAATTATGACTTAAATAACTTTCCACCCTATCACCCTAAAAAATACAACACACACCTTATAACATAAAATATATATTTATTAATGTGAATAATTGATATTTTATTTCACTTCCCACCATATACCCCTACATAACCAACAACCCACAACTAAAATATAACTTTAAGGATATAATAATTGCACGATTTACATAATTAATTATCAATTAAATATTTAATAATGAATTATTAATGAATTATTAATCAATTGTACTCAATTAACTTCCCACCAAATACCTCTACAAACCCAACAACCCGCACCTAAATTATAACTTAACAAATGTTAATAATTACAGAATTTACATAATTAATTGTCAATCAAATAATAAAATAATAATGAATTATTAATCAATTACCCAATTACCTTCCCACCCTATACCCTGACATACTCAATAACCCACACCTAAAATATAACTTGAAACAAATTATAATTACACAATTTACATAAATATCAATTGAATACCTAATAATACATCAATTAATAATTATTAATAAAGTATTACTTAATTAACTTCAAATGCTATACCCCTACAAACCCATCAACCCACATCTGAAAAATAACTTAAAAAAATAATTACACAATTTACATAACTCATTATCAATTCAATTAATATTAATTAAAAATGTATTATTGATTAATTAAACTTAATTAACTTCCCACCCTGTACCGCTGCAAACCTCACAACCTGCTACAACACTATAAATTACTATTAACCATCAAATAAAATGATAAATAACTTTAAATTACAAACTTTACAAAAATTATTTAAAACACAAAGATAATTACTTTTTTATTTTTTACAAATATATTATTGCAAAGTATATTCACAATGATATTCTAGAAAACTATATTACTTACCATAAAAAATCAATATTTTTGTCAACCATATTTCTGCATCACAATATTTATACGACACTACATTTATTAAAACCGAATATTTGTGTTACTCAATATTTATGACTCAATAGTATGTCCAAATACCATGAAACTGACCTGATTATAAAAAGGGAGCAAAAAGAAGTAGACTCTAAAACCCCAGTAAAGAAGAATAAAGTAGCAGGACTTTCAATACAGCTCAGGGTCCTCCTACGAAACAGCACTGTGGTAAGAGCGCTTCTAGACAGCGGAGCAAAGGTCACAATTGTGCATCAGACACTTCAGAGGTTCTGGATGTGAATCCAACTGATTTACAATTTAAACATACAAATATAAGGGGACATACCACATATTATTAAAGCAGTATTTTGGTCAAAATTGTCTGGTGATTATCATATCGTCATAGGGGAAGAAAACAGGCATCCAGTCTTTATTAGAGAAGCACCCTGGGAAAGGAAGTCATAAGGTAGCTTTTTTACCCATAGTACCTGAGAATAAGAGGGCAATCTTCGCCAGTGATTGGGTTGTGAGATAGGCTCCAGCCTTATACATAAATCAGTGCTACACAAAGAAATGATAGATGGAATGCTGAATAAATCTACATTCACCCCAATCAAGAGATCTGGGTTAAATCCGTCATTCTTTTGCTTACCATGCCACCCCAGTTTAGACCCTGCCATATGCAAATATGGGATGACCCAGCTTGGCAGTATGGGCTGGACTGTTCCCATGGGGAGCAGGGTCAAGACGGATTTGCATATGGCTGGATCCAAACTGGAGTGGCGTAGTGAGCAAAATAACAATGGATTTTACCCAGATCTCTTGTCTGGAGGTGAATGTTTGATTCATATTTATTTTATTTTAGAGGTTTTATATAGCGCTGGCTGGACCCAGGGGTATCAGAGCGCTTTACAATGTTAGAGACAAGAAAGGTCAATAAAACAGGGGACATACATAGCATCAATGTAAATAAACAACATAAAAGTCTCCGTCTGACAGATTTCAAAAAGATAAATATGGGAAATAAGCACAACAAAATGTGTAAGATGTGATAAATCAAACATATCAAAAGGCACAAATTGAAAAAAAGCGGAAAATTGCAGGGTCAGGATAGGAAGGTTAGTGGTCCGTTAGGTTGGTAAGGAAGAGAAGCGGGAGGGGCAGAAATGGGAGGGGGTTGAAGGGGATGCGGGCTGAGGGTGGACAAGGGAAGGGGGGGGCAAGGAGGAGTGAAGGCGGTAAACAGGGAGGGGGAAGTGACGAGGAGAAAGGGCGAGTAAGGCTAAAAACAAGAGAGGGCGAATGCATCTAGGGTCGGACAGATGTAGCCAGTGGAAGAGAACAGATATGGATTAGGGTCCCCAGTATTTATTGAGGAGATGTAGTTTGAGTTCTTTTTTGAAACTAGAGTAGGAAGGGTTGCAGCGAAGGTCAGTTGGAAGGGCATTCCAAATGCAAGGAGCGTTGCCAGAAAAGGATCGAGACTGGGTGGTTTTCTTTTTTAGAAGGGGGGGGATAAGAAGGAGGGTGTTAGTACTTCTCAAGGAGCGGGAGCAACCGGCTTTCGTGAGTTTGCTAGCGAGGTAGGTTGGTGTATTCTGATGGAGAATTTTGTGTGTAATGCAGGCCGTTTTGTAAATGGATCTACCTTCAATGGGGAGCCATTTAAGGGTTTTAAGGGCAGGGGATATGTGGTCAAATCGCTTGCAGTCTGAGGTAAGCCTAGCTGCAAGGTTAAGCACAGATTTAAGAGGTGCTAGGTGGATCTTGGGAATTCCGGTGAGAATGGCATTGCCATAGTCGATGCGAGAAAGAACAAGGGATTGGACTGCTAGTTTGAAATCATCGATCGGGATGAGGGCTTGATTTTCTTAAGGTGGCGGAGGGTGAAGAGGGCTCCTTTGGCAGAATTATTGATGTGTACCTTGAGGGTTAGGAGGTTGTCCAGGGAGATCCCTAGTGATTTGACTGAGGAGGACAAAGATAAGGAGCAGTTGAGGGCGTTAAGGTCAGAGATCCACTTCTGAATGGGGAGCTGGTTATTTTTAGGGGAAAAAAGAATGATTTCAGTTTTTTTAGGGTTTAGTTTGAGGTGGTTACTGTGGAACCAGGATTGGATCTTGATGAGAGTGTTGTTGAGTTGAAGGATGTCAGCATGTGTTTTAATCTTATAATAGAGTTGGGTGTCGTCAGCATAGAGATGGTAGTTGATCCCGGCTTGTTTAAGAATGAGTGTGAGGGGTTCCATGAAAAGGTTAAAGAGAGTGGGAGAGAGGATGGATCCTTGCGGAACTCCTAAGGAGATGGAGGTAGGGTTACATAGGCAATTTTGGATTTTGATTTGTTGAGAACGGTGTTGTAGGTATGAGACAAACCATTTGTGTGTCGTACCATTAAGGCCGAATCGATCTCTAAGAACATTTAGTAGAGCAGAGTGGTTAACAGTATCAAACGCTGCAGAGAGATCCAGGAGGATCAGCAGGCTAGATTCACCATTGTCAAGTGAGTGGTGGATGTCGTCAATAATGTTTAGCATGGCGGTTTCAGTGCTGCATCCTTTCCTAAAGCCAGATTGGAAGGGGTCTAGTAAGTTGAAGTGTTCAATGTGTCTATCTAGTTGGAGAAGGACACATTTTTCCAGGGCTTTAGAAAGAAGGGGAAGTTTGGAGATGGGACGAAGGTTATTGAGGTCGTTTGGGTCTGCCAAAGGGTTTTTGATAATGGGGGTGATTTGGCCTAGTTGCAATGAAGTGGGGACACAGCCGGTGGCAAGGGAGCTGTTGATAATAGAGGTCCAGTAAGGGGTGATGATGTGTTTGAGGTTTTGGACAAGTTTGGAGGGGAGAGGGTTTTTGGTGTGGGAGGAAGGCTTGAGTTTGGAAATGATATTAAAGACGTCTCTTTCAGTGACTGGCTGGAAGTTAAGCCACGTGGCATTATTTTTAGTAAGGGAGTTAGGATGATTGGAGTCAAGGAAATTGGAGGGCAAGGGGGGGTGAGGGAGATCAGAGTTTTTATGGGCAGTAGTGGGTGTAGGGGGAGTTATGGTGGAGGGTGGAATATTAAGAGAGATGTTTGGATTGGTGGGAGGGATCACAGTAGAGAGGAAGGATTGCTCCATAAGTTTAATTTTGTCTAAAAAAAAGAGAGCTATTTCTTCACATCTAGTCGTCGAGGCCAGTGGGACAGGGGGGGCGGAAGTAGTTTGATTGCGCACAATGTTGAATAGTTCTCTTGGCCTATTCTGAGCTCGATCTAGTTGTGATCTGAAGAAGGAAGTTTTTTGTCTAAAGATGTGTTTTTTATAGGACGATCTAGCAAGTCTGAGGCGGGTCAGGTTAGAAGGAGAGGGGTGCTGTCTCCATAATCTTTCAGTCAGTCTGAGTCTACGTCTTTCATTATTAAGGTCTGTGTTAAACCATGATTTGGAGGGGATATTTCTTTGCTTTTTGAGTTTGAGAGGGGCAAGAAGGTCAAGGGTAGCAGTGACAGCTTTGTTATATTGTTCAGTTAGTTCATTCGTGTTAAGGGAGGGTGGGATAGCGAGAAGCTGGGCATGAAGTTTGGATTCAAGTAATTTGGGAGGGATGAGACTGAGATTTCTGATCAGTTTCATGGGTTTAATAGTTTTGGAAGGAGGGGGGGGAGGCAGAGGTGGTTATGGTGAACAGGATAAGGTGATGGTCGGACCAGTCAATGGGAATGATGTTAGATAGGAGGGCTAGATCTTTGCTGGTTATGATAGCGTCAAGGTTGGCTCCTTTGGAATGGGTTGGCGACTGACAGATTTGATTGAGGTATTGGATTGAGGCATTCACATCAAAGGGAACTGTGTGGCCTACCTAGTGGCAAAGGCTGCAATTTAGACAGTTAAAGTAGCAGTCCTAGTCAGATCCAAAAAGAAATCAACATATATATCTCAACAGTCATTAAATGCAACCAAACAAGGTGGAAACCTGCTGCAGGATATCCTCCCAAATACTCCTACACCCTTAATTCATGAAGTCACTATTTGCGGAGTGGGAGACAGAATAATACTTAGTAGTCTGTCTAGACTCGATTTAAATAAAGAAACCCATGAGGAGTTAGCATCTGCTCATGCAGGAATGACCGCAGGCATAGCAAAGTTACAGCAATTAAAACTAAAGTAATGCGTCTGTGCTCAGAGGCCCAAAATCCATACAGCAGCAATTCATTAATTTCATTCAGTTAACCATTCTGCGTTCGCTTCCAAGGATTCAAAGCTAAATTGAATGGCATTGAATGGCATTGTAGTACACGCTAACTGCATCATTAAACAAAATTTGACTGCTAGGGTGCTCAGTTCAGTTCTTAGTTGTTACCATAACCTGTACGGAGCTTGGAGAGCAATAATTAACTTGCCTAGATGAGTATTGGGAGGATGCACTCCATTCAAGGTTCTCTGCAGAGTTCCTATTTATGTGCCTCAATTAGATAATTCTGGAAGGTAGTGGATTAAGATACATTTGACTGGGAGAAACATTTAAATATTTTGTAGACTATTAAAGAAGTCAGAGACAAGCTGTCTAATGTGAACCACTCTGATGCAGCCACCTGTGAAGAGAGGGTTATCACTGCTGCTGGTAGGTGGATTTTCAAAGTTGGAAAAAATCTATGACAAACAAGCCTTTGTACCATTCTACAGACCTCCGGTTTCGGTTCCTGGAGAAAAAGGGCAAACAAACTTTTATTCTGCCTGGCTCAAGGAAAAACAGGCAGGTGTTTATCGGCCACGCTAAAATGCATTATGTTACCAGTTCTCTGAAGCTGACCACTACAGACACCAAGAAGGATTCAGAGCAGTGACTCCCAGCCTCTTCCTACTCTGAATACCCTACCTCCTGAACAGAGCAGTAACATTTCTGCCTTTAGTTCCCAGTCGGGATATTTGAGCAGAACACTCTATGCAGAACCTTGAATTCAACTAACACAAGTGATGCTGCCAAAATAAAAGTGCCTACTGTTCAAAATAATTCTGTGGTTTACTATGAAATTCCATCTGACGCTACATCATTTGAACTGGTGCCCTTTCAAGAGCCTCGAGAGAACAAACAACATTGAAAATTACTCAAGATATTTCACAGGAGATTTTTAAATTCCATCTATAGTCACCCTTCGCCAGAGACTTCTTCATCCCTGCCAATGGTTTCATGACAGGTATTTGAATCTTCTGTGGTCCTATGCCTGGACCACTTTGGGAACTTTTCTTCTCATCCAACGGCTGTCAACGATACTCGTCATTCTACTGCTACTCGATGGACATTTCTTCCCTACAAAGATTTGTGAACTGCAACCACACTCCTCATCCTACAGAGTCCGAAGAGGTCTCTATGCTGCAATCATTACAGCTTAGCCTGTCCCCGAGGGCATAGCATAGGAAAAGGTTCTATATCAGATTATAAGACCCACTGAGACATTGAAATTGACATATGTGAGAAAAGTTCCAATGAATGAAATTTAAATACCCGGTTCTATTTCAGATGATTAGTACATTGAGACGGTTAAAACAGTGATATCTGATTTACAGGCAAATGCTACTTTGACTAATGAAGATCCTTATTTAAATTTTTAAAATTTACAAAGAAATGTATTGCTATCATCACTACACACATTATTACATACATAGGACTAGCTATAGATGAGAAATTCAAATTTTCATACAACGGGAACATTGTGAGGCTCTGCCTCCCAATAATCATCCTAACTTTTTAAAGAAATTCCCTCACTTTCAGAATGCTGACATGTCACTCGCTTCAGCCTTCTTTTTCGTACAGAATCTACTGAAGCTTCTGAAAAAACAAACCAAATTTCTCTATTGACGTTAGTCAAAACCTGGCTATTCAATGATATGAGTACTGGAAGGCAAATGTTGATGAAAAAAGTAATTGCGGAACCAATTCTTGTCAGATCCAAGGCAAAGAAGAGTTATTCTAGGCCTGTATAATATATAAAAAAATGATCTTTCAACAAAACTATCCAATAGACTACCTGTCTCAGATTTGGAACAAATAAGGACTTAAAGAGACCTTCTATACCACAAAACAACTCAACCATGCTCAATAATTGACAATTCCAAATTGATATGTCTGAATCAGACATAAATGATAGGATACAAATTGGAACCTATAATTCAACTCAAACCCCAAGTGAAGGTTTGGCCTTATTATTCTCACATTGGTATGCTCTGTTTTCATTCCAACACTCCTGGGCCTAAAATGAATTGTCCTTGTCCTGACACACGTTATAATACACAAATAGTAGTGACCACATGTAGTGTAGGTAAGATATGCCAACGTTGGCTTTAACATTCTAGTCTTTCAGCGGTGAAGGACCACTTTTCCTTCAGTAATGTAAGCATTGATTTTGCTGATTTCATTTTGGGACCACGTCCTATAAGAAAATAAAAGACTTCTTGTCACAGGAATATACACCATCTCTAATGAGTTAAACAAATATGCAGAGAAAAGAGCTGCAGAAAGACTTTAGTAGATCAAGAAAACTTTGTAACAGTTTTTAAAGTTATTAATAATGGAATGCACACATTCTCCAAGAGAGTGTACTCAATAAATCAGATTCTGTCCTCAGTCTTAGACTTCATAAAAGGATACCTAGATTCATTAAAACAGAGGCGGGCTCATTTAAGACCAATTTTACGATTAAATTAGGCACTACAAACACTCAGATCAGATTTCGGGCCTTGGCAACTTCTCAAAGAAACAGCCATGTTTGAACCATATAAATTGACACTCACTCAAAAGCAATAAGCAAGAAAGAATGCACATAGACACTATTGAATACGGAACAAGTTGAAGACACACCATTTACGGTTAGTGACACTCTACCTATTACCTGACTTATACACAGTATTATTTCCATGCCCAATTTAACATTTTATTTTAATGACTGTCAAAATATAAATCCATTAGCTGGTATGAATCTATGCAAATTCACAATTTTTCCATTCATGGAAATTTCCTTTTTCCCACATCTGTTTAAATGAAAATTAAGATTACTTTGTATATATTAGTACATCAAAATGCAGAAATCTCCTCGGACACTCCCTTCTGTATGCCACCATTTCATTACATGGAATGTGTATCACTTTGATGCCAGGGATAAGTTGTGTTTTATCCATTTTCCCAATTGCATCCATTCCCACACATCATGAAGTCTTAAATAATGGATCTCGTTTGTTTCTAACAAATGTTACTAGCTGTGGGTCAGAACCCAGCCAGCCAAACCTGATAACAGTTTCAGAAACAATACAGTGTTGTGGAAGGACCTTGTACCCGCCACCTCAAAATATAATTTGGAACATTGCTTGGCCTAGTATAAACCCGAAATCTATGTGCTTTGATGATCTAAACAAGCTATTGCATTTTATTGCAAGAATAAGTCCAGTTGATTTGAGCGGTTGAAACTTACAATCTGCAGACAGACAGAACTGCTTCAGAGATTCAGAGGCTGCTACACACACAATTCCCAACACACTCTGCCAATATCATACAAGCAATATTTAACTCTTCTTTGACAACTGGTGTTGTGCATCTTTTTAATAACATTGGATCGGCTCTTGTGACTGGGTTTAAAGTAGTATTTGGACAGCCATCATTTTTTCATTCTCTGTTCTCCAGTCATTTTTGGAAGTTTTCCAATCATCATACTGCTAGTCAGCTTTGGTATCATCATCTTTCTTCTGTTCCGACAAGGAAATCAGCAACATGAAGTACACATATTGGGCTGAACAAAGCTGCAGAGAATCTCTAGCATGCTACAGCTGCCATTCTTGGCAATCTGAACTCAGCTAGCACTGGATGCTCACATTTCATAAAATGGATGCTACACAAGTAAAACCTGGATTCTGGTGCATAAACTGTCTGACTTAAAAAATCTTGCACTTACCGCTGGAGCAGTCCCCAGTGGCTTTTCTCAATATGGAAACAGTCATTCAACCTCTACATGAGCTCTAGAGACAATGCCAAGCAATGAACCTGTCCCTTCTACAGGATTCGAACTATGACAGAACAATGTCACCAATGGAAATTTTTGATGCAGCTCTTGATGAGTGGCTCAACTCACTGTTATAATTCGAGCCCCCTGGAGAGGAGCTGCAATTATCGTTAAGTGTGTTCGACAAGCAAGCAATTGCTGGGCCATCAAATACACAGATTGTTAACTATAAACATACTCTACACAGTTTTCGTAACGTTCACATGTATGCTACATGTGCAACCAATGATCAACGACACGTTTTTACCACAGATAGCAGAAAAGACTGTATGAGGTATGAATTGAAGAAAAAGTTTTTTTGTATAGACTCTTTTAATTTAAAATTTATTTTTTTACTCTTCTTACTGTATATTTATAATCTAGTATATTTCATATCATCATTGCTATGTTTAACCCCTCCGGTGCTCATGACGGAACGGTTCCGTCATGAGCTACGGTTGAGCTGTGCTCATGACGGAACCGTTCCGTCATGACCACGCCCGTTTTCATTAGGGCTCAGCACCGGAGGGGGGAAAGCGGCCGCACGCAAGGGGTTAATCACCAAAATGCAATAAACCCTTCAGATAGCTTTGGATAATTATTCATCATCTGAAAAAATGCAGGACTTAAAAGTATTCATGCTTATCTATATGTTCTACATATGCTATATTTATTTATTTTCATATATATTGTATTGATAACGTTTCGTTTTATGCTATAAGTATGTTACATATTATGTTTAACTGCAGGACCACGTCCGTGCACTGTGCGGTAAAAGCTTTGCAACATTAAAACTCCTAAAACGACTCTTCCTATGGATCCCCCAGGAGTACCGGAAAACCATCTTTCAGGCCCTGCTTATAAGTAGATTGCATTATGGGAATGCACTCTATGTGGGCATGGCAACTACCTCTTCGCCCATCTGCAGGTAATCCAGAATGCGGCTGCCAAGTTGGTGTGCAACAAGAGTAAGTACAGCTCGGCTTCAGAATGCATGAGGGAGCTCCACTGGCTGCCTGTGCTCCACAGGGCTAGATTTAAGCTGCTGGGCCATGCACACAAAATTCTACACCATCTTGGCCCCAGAATTCTACAAGACAAAAGTTAATTCTACACCCCGAGATGGAATCTGAGGTCGCGCAAGCAGGCATGGGCAAAAAGCAAACGCATCAAGAAAGCCAGGGCAGGGGGTCGCTCTTTCTCTCATCTGGCAGCAAGTCATTGGAACAAATCACAACTAGAATTTCAGCTTACTGATGATTACCTGACATTTAAAAAGAAGCTGAAAACCCATATGTTCCCCAGGGTTTGACTGGTGACATAGAGACCTCCTACATCACCTCACTCCCCCTTAGGTCTTCGTTCTCTTAGTGCCGTGATTTCCATATGGATGAATGTTACGCTTATAAATAAATATATTTTATTTTAGGTACCTTAGCTCTTGGAAATTCGAGAGCATAGATTTCTGCACACATTAGCTGAATCCCTATTGGTTTGATATGCCCCTATGACATCACATGTCATCGAAGAAAGCTGGGGATGGCGTAAAGCCCCTAAAGTCCGACTCCATTTGAGGCAGGCCCTGACTCCAAACCTAGATAATGGAGGTCACCATCTTCTCATTCTTATCTTAGACAATACAAGTGGCCATCTTTCCTAATGTATGAAGAATCATAGTCATGGCTGCTATTTGACAAGGTTAAATAGGAATAAATACAGACATATAGCAGAATTCGTGTGGTCTGAATTTAAGCCCTTTTACCTTATATGTTCACAAGGGAATGTCTGGGACACGCACCTTGATGCACATAATCGATGTTAGACATTCCTAAACCTATGTCAGAAATTCCAACTTCTGATAAGAATTTGTATAGAAGGACTACCACCTGTCAGGAGAGGTCCTTCGCTCACATTATGTCATGATCTATGATCCTCGATGACAACTATAGAGAGCATGCTAGAGCAAAGAAAGAGCATGCTAGAGCAAGTGGTGGGGACACAAAGCATTGGGCATTTATATCCATTCTGTAACACACCCAAATCTGAAAGTGAAAACAGTCATGTTGCTATGAAAAATTAATAGCAACTTCTGCGCATAGCAAACCTCCACACAAGGTTGCAGTGAGGGAAAGGACACTTGTTGTTATGATGCTCCTATAACAACAAAGAACCATCCATAATGGAGCATGGAATCTTGGTGCTCTCAATTGGATGTTTATTGCATTATGACAGTGTATGTTTAAACTGTTAGTAACTTCGAATTAAAGTGCATTGTACTTCATGATTTGCGCTTCCTTTTGTAACTAAGCCTGTCCTTATGTAGTTTCAGCATATTACGCTGCAAAAGACGTCAGCTGGCGCAAACTAATAAAACTGGCCACGCCCTTTTTCCGAACGCAGATTATTCCTGGTCTCGGAGTGGCTGGAGGTCCTGACCCTTCGTTGGAGTTCCAGATCTTTGTTCCAATTGGTATGCCAGCATTTCGCCGCATTCCTACGAAACAGGTAGGAGATTTCAGTTCCTGATCCTAGCAGCATCCAGTAAAGATCAGCAGATATGTTGACATTTTCAAAGCGGAAGCCCTGATTTTGAACTCTGGGTGTAGATCAAATAACTAATTCCTTCTCCAGCATAAATTATACATAACTTGGTGTCAAATCAGAACATTTGCTATTGATTAGAGAAGTTACAGTTGAAAACTGGTTTGAGTTAGAACAATTCCTGTGGAACTTTCGGACATTTGGGAACTAGAAGAATACTTACATCCTGGTTGACAATATATATATGAGAATATCTACAGTTCATAGATGTGGAATCACATTCCTTTTATTTCCAGGTATTTTTTGGTCAAATCAGTAAACTTAAGGTTGTTATAATTTTACTCTAAGTTGGCTATGTGTTAGAAGCCTGAACATTGTGAATTCTCTATTCCAGGCCTCCCTACCCACAGTGTCCTCCCTAATTTCCCTTCCTCTCATCTGGCTATTCTGATACTCTGTATTTATATAATCAGAGTCAGAGCTGCCAGAAGATGGGCCTCTTAAAGAATACCGCTCCTGTCGAACAATGTGGATTGTGCTACATTATCGAATGCCATTCTACCAGAGATGGTCTCATCTACTATCAATGCTCCTCAAATATGCTACATCTCACCTGAAGACGATAAAGCCAAGTCCCGGAGGAAGACTGTTACCGCATCATGTGTGTGTCCTTTGAAGGGAACACTGTCTTCACACATCTGCTGATACAGACAGCCTTTGCTGTCAACAAGGTGTGCAGCATACCTCTTCTCCCTAAGAAACTCTAGACTGCAAGGTGCTCTGCTTTCCATGCTCTCTTGGTGTAGCGCAAAGAAGTAGATTTTAGGGTGTTAGGTACTAGATGACATTTTAACCATGTTAGACATGTTCATTTTATTCTCATTATTTATAATGTGCCTTTGAGCTGTTTTCATAATATCCTGTTTTTTTTACACACTGAGAAACTGATTTTTGCTGTAGTAATAAATACTTTTACTCAAAAGTGTTCAGTCTTTTTAGTGCAGTGTGTGTTATATTGTGAACAACGAAACAGGTTTATTTACTGTTACCACTGTGTCCCTGATCCCTTTAGTTTCTTTAACACCATCAATGCTACAGGGATTAATCCTCCATGCTGATGATCGATGAATCCCATTGTTCATGACGAGCTCAGCTCGTCATGAGCACACAAGCAGTGTACTGCATGACGAGCTGAGCTCGTCATGAGCATGGAAGGGGTTAAGACAGCGGGTGGCGTGTTGTCGTGGCTTTTGAATCCAACGACCGGCTTCCACTGGTATGAAACCTGGATCGTGGTAAAAGCATGTCTGTCTTAAAGAAACTGAATATTAGGTGCATTATGACATGCACACGGTTGTTTTTATTTTAAGAGACTTTTCAAGAAGCTTTACCGCAGTAGATGGGAAGATTTTAAACACTGTCCAGTTTTGTAACAAGAGAAGACTACATAGAGGGTCGTCCCAAGAATAGACTCAATTCCAAGAAAGGGACTACATGCTCCTCAATAAACTGGGAGTATTTCTCAGAGAAGTGCGGTTGCACGGGTGAGACAAAAACTGTGTTAAGGAGAAAACAATTATTCTTGTCCTGATGAAGGTGGTTTCATTGAGAACATACCACTGAAACATGTCGACGCCCAACTTTTCTGTTAAATCTGGACAATTCAGCAGTGTAATGGTGACAGGGAATCAAGACCTATGCCCTCTGTTGTCTAAATAGGATCCAAATTAACATTTATAAGACAACGTTTGTTGTCTATGTTTATTCTCCTTGAGGATTGTTGTAATTATTTGACATTGTTTTGCTCAATGAATGTGTTTTTATGAAATAGTTTTAAGTAATTGTACTGAAATGTTGTGAAACGACACATGTTTTTATTAAGTAAAAAATACAACTTTTTGTATAATTATATCTTTATAAGTGCTTAAATACGTTCTGAATGGTGTTTGAGGTGTGCTGAGTGTGTGTTAGCCTTTGAGGCTTGTATGGCATGAATACAAATTCTGACAAAAGGAAAAATGTTCTTTAACTTTATGTATATATGATCCTATTCACATGTACTTTCCTCTAAATGTTCTAATATTCTGGACCAGCTAGCAACAGGGGTATATCACCAACTATTGAATAGATAAGGGGGGAAACAAGATCCTAACTGGGATGGGGGGGAAGAAGGGAAGATGTGTCGAAAATTCCTTCATTTTGGGGGGAGCGGGGGCTTCGTAAGGGAGGAAGAGACAAAGCCTCTTCTACTAGGTCAACGGCACTGGGGTTTCCAGCTCGGTGTACATTTTAATGGGGTTACATATTACCAGGCATTTGCACTTTGCTGGGAATACCTCATTATAATAGCTGCTGTTAGAAAGGCCTGCTAAGGAAAAGTTTCCAGTTTAGAGGATTAGTTTGGCAGATCTGTTAACAAGGTATTCCACTAGCAAACATGGCAGTGCAATGTATGCAGTCAAATGAAGGCCATAGTTTAGGAACAATGATCGTAGCTGTTTGTTGGCTCAGTCCTGACAAACTATGATTTGTTATTAGGTGCACAGTCCCATCATACAGCTCTACACATTAAAAACGGTATCATGGAGAGTATCCTGCAAAAGATAAAGGCCCTATCCAATACGAAACCCCGTAAAACTGATAATAAAAAGAGATGTCAATACCTGTGCAACAATGTGTGTGAAGAGTATAGGAAGGCAAAGAATGCATGCTAAAGGAGCAAGTCGTGGGTATTCCTTAGTGCTCAACGTTTCTAATGTTGCATTGAATGCGTTAGATATTATGGGCTCTGCTTGTTTGGAAGGACTAAATGGAATTGATACCACCATGAAATATACAGAAATTAAGACTCAAATAAGATTTTTCCCCTTCTCCATTTGTTAAAATAACTTTAGGCCCATCTGAAATTTTAACTACGTGGGCGTAATCCCATGACGTTTGGGCGAATTTTGTGCTAAGCAAATTTCCTGAAACTACTCAATTACTCCATGTGGAGTAATTGGGTACCATTTGCTACAAACGTTTAGTGCAAGCATATGGAACTATGTGAAGATTCAGAACACTGTTGGCTGCTGTATGCAGCAATTGTTCTGCTTTTTAGAACAAAATGTGTCCTTTTATCTACAATGGACGCAAGGACGCATTTGTGCCAAAATATATTGCCAAATGCCAGTCTAGAATTTTGTGTAAATATGCAGTTTCATGTACTCTTTCAGAAATTGTACATAACACACATTTCACACAAACCTAAATAACTTTAAATTCTTAAAATTATATTATTTGTTATATTATTTGTTGAACTTTTCAAGATGTAAAAGTTGTTCTACAAATCTGCTACTCTTAGTGCAATTCTGATAAACATGTATGCTGTGATAAGATATAACTAGTTTCCCAGCTTAAATGAACCCAATTCTTGTACTGACAAAAATTGGGGTCATTTAGACTAAACATAAAGTCCTAATTCCAGGCTTTCGCTGGAGGAAAATGCGTCCGAAATAGGACAAGAAAACTGTAGCTAACAGGGATCAAAATTAGCTTTGGGATAAAAACTGACAACATTGGTAACCAATGAAGGATCTCCAAACATTTGGAGGTAAACATTGGTAAGGAGATGTAATTATCTCCGATAATTGTGAAGAAATTGGCATATTAAAGACATTTCATAAAGAAACAAAATAGCATGCAAATACCGATTCTGAACGAAACGTTTCAGTATCCAAAATGGATTATACTCCAAATTAACACACACATCAAAATCAGCACCTTGAGCCCCTAGTTAGGAATCCCTTATGAAAAAGCATCCAACTGTATGCCTTTTATTGAGGGATGAA
Organism: Lissotriton helveticus; assembly: GCF_964261635.1. Lineage (NCBI taxonomy): Eukaryota > Metazoa > Chordata > Amphibia > Caudata > Salamandridae > Lissotriton > Lissotriton helveticus. Next base: position 1,598,622,033 of record NC_136069.1, on the reverse strand, counting down.
ACACTGAGCAAACTGTGTTGTATAAAGTCTGCTGTGGTACTAGCTGGTTCACTGACTCTACTGCCACGACTAGGAAAGAATATTCAGCTGAGGAGTAGTATATCAGGTCAGGACGGGTTTGCAAGGTACCAAAATGTCTTCCTGGGGTGTGAAAATAAACTAGCCAGATGTTTGGTGTGTTTATGGAGTAACTGGACAGATAATTGGTACAAGTGATCAACATAAACAGCTTTCATGAAGATCAGGGATAGCTAAAGCTGAGATAGATTGATTGCTGCTGTAGATTAATGAAACACCTTGCTCTACTCCATAGAATGCAATCCCACTGATGCCGTCAATAGCATCAGCACACCAGCATGTGCTAGGGAACAGTAGTGCCTGCACCGGTGTATATTACAATGCTTGTACCTGGCAAGTACTACCCAGCTGGATGTGGTGGCGGAAGGCTTGGAGAAGAGGCAGGTTTGGTGGACTGGCTGTGGAAGGCAGCAGTAACATTGTAGAAGGATCCGGTACCAGTCAAACAAGTAACTATTATGGAATAATGAGGAAGCCTGCTTTTCCTTTCTTACTCTTCTTCCTTTTCACATACTGGTTTCATGATTTGTGCTCTCAGAAATCTAACTGCTTTTGTACATATGAGCCCTTAGGAGACGACAGCGTAACATCTCATGAAAAGTACACTTGTAGCATATCATGGGCTCTATCGTCATTCCTTACACTACTGCTCATTCCTACTTCATTGAACGAAGTCATCTGGTGGCTTTCAGCCAAGGGATCTGAATGACTCCATGCGTTTCTCAATTCGTTTAACTGTGATATTTGTTTGGGAACTTCCCTCTCACTCCAAAGTTTCTTTTTCAAGAAGATTGTATTACAAGTATACTCTGTCTTGTCAAATGAGGCAAAAAACAGGGTAAAAACTATCTTCCCTTGGGCCTAACAATTTTTTGTCCCCTATCCAGTGTTGTTACCAGAGCCTTTAGAATGACTTGCTTATCCACCGGCTCCATAAATCTGATGTTGCAACCCTCCTCGGCATTCTAATTGTCCTGCTCCTTGGTTGTCACAATTTACAAGGATAGCTTGAAAAGGGTCAGAAGACAAGTCAAATGCTTGGACCCTGTGCTATATGCTCACCACTTCAAATACTCTCCAGGACACTGGCATGCACTACCATTTGTCTAAGACATGGCACACCACAGTGTTACTCCTAATTTGGTGGCAAGTCCTTGGTCAGTGTTGGCAATGGCTCCTTTTGAAATGGTTACCCCAAACATGTTGCCTTCTTTCTTTTTTTTACTATCCTTGGTTCTTTTTGTTATAGGACTCTAATCACTTTACCACTGGGAGCTAAAGTGCATGTGCTTTCTCCCTAAACATAGTATCATTGGTGTATACCTGATACCATATACCTGGGCCTGTTTTCAAATGCTTCTAGTGGGCCTGCAGCACTGATTGTGCTTCCCACGTAGGTAGCCTGTCAAACCTGTCTCAGGCTTGCCTTCGCAGGGTCTGTGTGTGCAGTTTATTGCCACTTCAACTTGGCAGCTAAATCAAATTAGCAAGTCCTAAACTCCCTTTTCACTGCATATAAGTTACTCCTAAGGTAGGCACTTGGCTCCCAAAGGGCAGGGTGCTATGTAAGTAAAAGGTAGGACATGTACTCTTATGTTTAGCATGTCATGGCAGTGTCAAACAGCCTTTTTCCTTTTTCACTACTGTGAGGCCTACCCCCTCATTGGTTAGAATTCCTTAATATACATTTAAGATGAGATGTAATAAATGATCAGAGAGGAGTAGCTGCTCTATTTTTTATTTGCTTGTAATGGTAACGGAAAATCCTCATTAATGGTAAAGTTGGGTTTAACATTACTATTTCAGAAATGTCACTTTTAGAAAGTGGACAGTTCTCTGTGCTTAACACTCTGTGTCTATGTGCATTCCCTATAGACAGCCACAACCACAGGGCACAGTCAGCTGCATCTGCATACTGATGGGTCTTACTGGGCAGGAGGGAAGAGAGGAGCTGACACTTACACTTCAATAGGCAGTGTCCTGTCCTCACACAGGACTGGGCTGAAAGGTGACCTGTGCACTTCAAAGATTTTGCTCTGAAGTCACTGCCACTTCAAATGTACTTTTGAGTGTAAGTATTGGGTTTCTGACTCCTTCAAATCAGACACTTTGTTCGACTTGTAGCCAGATGCTTCCGGATCTACATCTGCACACTGCCAGAAATACTGCTGTGTTGCCAGAAGGGACTGCCACTCTGCTAACTGCTTTGCTATTTCGGGCTGCTCCTTGCTGTGCTGCATGAGGGACTGTTATTTTGCTACCTGCCTTGTTGTGCTGGCCTGCTGCCATTTGGAGTGCTTCATTCAAAGTGCTTCACAGGGGCTTTTTGGCTTGCTCCCTGTTAAGTCTCAGGATCATGAAAGACTTCACCCGACTTCTGCCATGGGACTCGGCAAATTGTGAGCCCGGCAGCCCGACTTGACAAAGATCAGCCGTGTTTGATCGCTAACTCTACAAAGGTATAGCACTTTGCTGTTGGACCTGCTACAATCTTCTACAACAATCAGCAGTCTGTACCGATCCAGATCCCTGTGTCTGATACTACAAACATGCCACAGTACCAAGGAAAGCCCTGACAGCAACCATGGGAGCAGAACCAACGCTGCACGCCGATGGTCAGCTGCTCAACTGTGCCCTGAGGGAAATCTCAGCGGCTGTACACCTTTCGCAGCTAGCACGTCATCACACCACCTTCACACCTGAGAGCCCCCAGTGATGTGGGCCGCAAACTGTGAGACCGTAAACCCCGTGACTCCAGAAACAAGGTACTGTGTGTGTGTGTGTGGTCTTGTGAGCCGAGCCGCGTGCATGCAGGCAGCCGAGACTCATCAAACCCACCAGTCTCGAGTGACCGTAGACCGCTTTTATTCAAGTGTCTCTTTGGAAATACTGTTTGTGGCCACAATATTAAACTGAAGGGGTTCATAGCCATCCCTACCTTAAACTGGGGCTATTGCTCCTCAGTCAAAAGTAATTTATTATATTGTTGCCAAAGCACGGTATATACCTGCATACTTTATATCATCATATCTTGAAAAGTACTTATTAGATTTTTATAATTTTGGTCTTGTTATCTCAAGTAAAAAGTGGAATATTTTTTATAAACCGGTGTGGAATCTTTTTGTGGTGTACTCATTGTGTTACTGTGTGTGTGTGTTGCACAAATACTTTACACATTTGCCTATTTTGATAAGCCTGCCTTCTCTGTGCCAAGCTACCAGAGGGTGAGCTCAAGTTATCTTAGCTATGTATCTAGCTTACCCTGACCAGAGTGGTGGGTTCTGCCTGACGTGGGTATATACCTCAGCCAACCAGAGGCCCCATTACTTACAGACAGTAAGACAGATACATGTTATCATATGGATATTTGTCCCACTTTGATGTTTTTACCATGATGTTTTATTCTATAACAGGTAAGCATGTACAAAGCATAAGAGTATGCTTGACTAAAAACTTGTATCCAACCATATTCCATTGCTGGTCATCCTCTGCATATGCCTAGGCTCCAGTCAACTGTACCACACTGACATATCGATTTTCAAGTTCCTACTACTTTTATGGGGCACTGTTTTTATTTTTTTTTAAGACTGTTTTTATTGTTTTCTTTCAACAAATAGGCAATAATGACAGTACACAGAGAAGCATATAGTGTAATTAGGTTATATACATCGCCGTTATGGAGTCAATAGCAATCCGTATATTCTGCAGCGTCCCCTTCGGTAGTACTGTCCCCATCATTCCCGCCATCCCCCCCTTACTCTTCGTCTGTGCTATCGCCCTTAGATTCTGGTATCGGGTCACAGATGTCCCCCCGATAAGTATTCCAGGCTGCCCAGATTTTAGTCCATTTTCGGGGGCTCTTTCGATTAGCATACACTGTCCGTTCTGTGACCATGATCAGATCCATGTCTCTGCACCAGGTCACCAATGACGGTATTTCCACAGCCCCCCATTTCTGCTCAATATTTCGTTTTGCTACCATGAGTCCCAACGTGACCCAAGTTTGTCCGTGGCGTGTGAGGTCATTGGGCTCCCATACGTTGAGCAGGCATCTACGCGGTTCAGGTAAAAGTGACACCCCTATCGCTTGTGATATTGTACGCAGCACCTTTCGCCAGTAGTCTGTTATTGCTGCACATTCCCACATTGTGTGTATAAACGATCCCTCCTCCCCGCACCCTCTAAGGCAGTATGGATGTTGTGCCCTATGTATTTTATGTAGTGTGGTCCTGGTGTAGTATACTCGGTGTAGGATCTTAAGTTGTACTAACCGAAGCCTTGCAGAGATTCCCACCTCCTTGGGCAATGCCAGGGCTTCTTGCCATTCTGAGTCATCCATCTCCCCCACCTCTGTCACCCATTTTCCCTGTAGTGTGACCGTCCGGTCTGTCTGGCAGGTTGTTGATTAGCTTTCTATATGTGAAGGACGTGGCTCGTTTTTGCATGTGGTCAGTGAGCAGTCGGTCCTCCAATGGGGCTGTTTCTGAGACTTCAGTATCTTGCGGTATCACCGCTAGCAACGCATGTCTTATTTGCGTATATCTATAAGTCTCGGTTAGGCCTAAGTCATATTGTAGCTGCAGTTGTGTAAATGGTATTACAGTCCCCCCGTCCCATAAGTCGCCTACCGTGGAGATGCCTATGTTGTCCCACTGGTCAAATCCCTTGCTGTTTCTCAGCTGTCCCAGTTTTTTGGTATCCTAGAGTGGTGTAAGCTTAGTGATAACCCCTCTCCATCCCAGCCGAGTCTGCGCTGTGTGCCATAATGTGACCGTATGTTTAGTAGGGCCCTCTAGTTTCATTGCCCGCCCTTTGTTGTATAGGACCGCAAGCATATTATTTGCGCCCAATTGGGCTCTATCTGCCCTATATGCTGGAGCATCCTGAGGTGCGTGGATCCACTGATTGATGACCTTAAGGTGTGCTGCCCAATAATACAGCTGTATATCAGGGAGTGCTATCCCGCCTTCATACCAACTTTTATGCAGTTTTGCCTGTGCTATACGTTCAGGGCGGTGGCCCCAGAGAAGTGCGGACACCTGTGCAGCCACTTGTTTAAAGTAACGGGGTTGGACAGGGAATGGCGTGTTATCTAGGGCATAAAGGAACTGGGGTAGGGCCATCATCTTGCACAACGCCGCTTTCCCCAGTAACGTGAGGGGTAGGGATCCCCAATGTATCACGTCACTTCGCAATCTCTCCAGAGGGGGCGCCAGATTTCTGGAGAAAAATTCTGTTGGATCCTTTGTAATGTATATACCCAAGTACTTAAAGGAGTCACTTGTCACTACAAGCGGGCAGTCGGGAGGGAGGCGTGGTGTCGGCCCCTGTAATATATATAGGACCGACTTAGACCAATTTATCATATACCCTGACATCTTTCCGAAATTATTGCACATGTTGAGGAGTTCTGGTATAGAGCATTCCGGGTCTGTTAGATATACTAACATGTCGTCTGCATAGAGTGAGAGACGATCCTCCCAACCTTCCCTCCACTGAATTCCCTTCAGCAATGGGGTCCCTCTAACCAGTATTGCCAGGGGCTCTAGGACCAGTGCGAACAGGAGCGGCAACAAGGGGCAACCCTGACGCGTCCCTCTCGCCAACTGTATCTCGCCTGATGTGTGTCCGTTAGCTATTACACAAGCCATGGGTTTTGTATAAGGGAGCCGTATCCACGCACAGAATATAGGGTCAAACCCGAGACGTGGAAGGATCACAAAGAGATATCTCCAATCTACCATATCGAAGGCCATCTTCCCATCTAATGACAGTATCACTGCCGGCTCCGACAGTGATGGAGTCTTTGCCAATGCTCCATGTAGGCGTCGGAGGTTGAGTACTGTGTTCCTATTAGGCATGAAGCCCGATTGGTCTGGGTGTTTTAAGTGAGGTAAGTGAGTCATCAATCTGTTGGCCAACAGTTTAGCTCAAATCTTTGCCTCCGCGTTTAGCAGAGATATAGGGCGGTAGGAGGTGCATTCAGACGGGGGCTTACCAGGTTTTGGGATCGCTTCTATCGTTGCCATTCGTTGGTCTAGCGGCAGTTCGCCCTTCTCTAAGCTTTCGGTGTACATTGCCATTAGAGGCGGGCTCACGGCTTCTGCCATTTGTTTATACCATTCGATCGGGATCCCGTTGGGTCCCAGCGCTTTGCCTGACTGTATCGATCTAATTGCTACTTGCAACTCTTTGGTCGTAAATTGTGCTTCCAATTCTTGGGATGCCTCCTGTGTAAGTGTTGGTATCTCTATATTCCCCAAGAACTCCCTTACTTCTCCCTCCGTTATCTTTGATGTCGGTGTGTAAACTTCCCGGAAGTGGTCTGTCAGTGTATTTACTATGTCCTCTGGGTCTGTCATGAGATGCCCCTCCGTGTTCCGGATATGTCGTATTCCCCTAGTGGCAGTCTCTCTCCTATCTAGCCATGCCAGCAGTTTACCCGCTTTGTCTCCTACGTCATATATTTTGTGCCTAGACGCTGCTAAGCTGGCTTATGTCTTTTCCTGCAGGTGCGCTTTGTGCTGTTGTTGTCTGAGCTGCAGGGTATGTGCTGTATCTGGTGTGGGGTCTGTTGAGTGTTCTGTGTCTGCTGCCTGTGGCGCTATTTCTAGCTCTGAGAGCTCCTTTTGTTTCTCTCGCTTATGTCCTGTGATAGAAGCTATCGCTTGTCCTCTAAGGACGGTCTTATATGCTTCCCACACTATTGAGGGCGAACTAACCGATGCTACATTTTCTTCAAAGAAATGCTTTGTGGCCGCACGTATGTCCTTTTTTATTTGGGGAGCATGGAGGTACCCGGGATATATAGGTTATATTCTCCGGCATGATTTCCGTTGGTAGGAGAAAGTCAGCACCACCGGAGAGTGATCAGAGATGCCCCTGGGTTTGATATCCACCTCTGGCACATTTTGTAGGTTCGCGTTTAACATCAAAAAGTAGTCTATCCTGGACAGACTATTGTGTACCGCTGAGTGATACGTGTATTGATGTGCCGTGGGGTGTGCGTGTCTCCAAACATCTATTAGGCCCATTGCCTCTGTGAAACCCTGGAAGCGAGAGGTGCCAAGCTGTGTGGATCGGGATGGGAATTTGTCCATTGTGGCGTCCATTGTAGCATTGATGTCCCCTCCAGTTATAAGGTCACCCTCCGATAGGGCAAGGAGGAAATCACTTAGTACCGGGAGTGCCACCGCGTGCAACGCCGGGGGAACGTATACTGATACCACATTAAGGAGTCTGCCTTCCCATTGACCCTGTAATGCGGCAAATCGCCCCTGGTCATCTGTCTTAGTCCGGAGTACTATGAAGGGAGAGTTTTTCTTCACTAGGATTCCCGTCCCTATGGATCCCGAGGAGAACTTGGAATGTACGGTCATTTTATATCCCCATCTGTCCAGTGCCTTGCATGCCGTCCCTATAAGGTGTGTCTCCGGCAGTAATGCTAATGTGGGGCCGTGGCGTTTCAGTGTTTGCAGTACTAGTCCCCTCTTTATCTTATCGCCCAGTCCACGGACGTTCCATGTGACTAACTTCAGAGATGTTACTTGGGCTTCTTGGGCTGTAATTTGGGCACTGTCAGGGTGTGACCCCCTTATCATGGTTGTGGTGTGTGAATATCTGGGATTGCTGCCTAATCAACACAATTAAGGATCTGTTCACTTTTCGATTCTCTGCCTTACTGTCAGTGCCATTATAAACTGGAACAAAACGAAACCAATTCTCAACGTTCCCCGCCCCCCCTTGTCCTTCCCCCCCACCCTGCCTCCCTGCTCAACAGACCTAGAACTGCCCGCCACCCCAACTCAGCAGAGTGCTTATTCCCAAACCCAACCATAGTACTTGCTTGACAGGGGTAAAGAGTCCAAGGGAAGCATCAGTCCTCCTTCCTCTCCATGGCCTGCATCAGTCCAGTGTCCAAAAAGCGACACTGGGAGCATTTTCCCGGGTCCGATCTGGTTAGCAGAGTTATTCTTGAACGACCTCTTCTGCATCCGACCTTGGCGAGACATTCGGATCTGGACGTCGCGTTTCTTGGCTGCTTGTGTCTTTCTCTTCATCACAGCGTTGATGGTTTTTATGCCCACAAAGTTGCTTTTCCTCTCTCCACCATCCTTCAAGCCAGTCATAGGCCGCCTCTGGCGTCTCAAAGAGCCACGTCTTGTCCTCCGCCACCACCCTGAGTCTTGCGGGGAATATCATGGAGTAGGGCAATTTCTGCGCTCGCAGAGCTTTTTTTACCTCCATAAAACTTTGCAGACGCCGTGAGACCGCCACTGTGTAATCTGGGAAGAAGGCGACTGTCGAATTGTGGATTCGAATTGGTGGGGAGATTCTCGCTGTCTGTCGGATGGCGTCTCTATCCCAAAAAGTAAATAGTCTGGCGAGCACCGGCCTGGGGGGAGCTCCTGGTTTGGGCCTTCCGCCTGGGACCCTATGGGGTCTTTTCACTGAGAAAAAACTGGATAGGCCCTTTGGTTGCAGTCTTGTTTTCACCAGTTCCTCCACATATAGGTCCATGGCTTGAGTCCCTTCACTCTCTGGAATGCCAAGTATGCGGACATTGTTCTGGCGCGAGCGTCCTTCCTGGTCATCCAGCTTCTCCGCTAGTTGCTTGTTTTCGCCTCCAGTCGGGATAGGGCTGTCTGTAGCTCCATTGTATCCGTCACTAAGGATTTTGTGACGATCTCCACTTCCTTGACTCTGTCCGCCATTTTCTGGACGTAAGCTTGGAGCAAATTGACATCCGTAGAGATAGACCCTACTGTGGTCTGGACACTCGAAAGGGCTTCCATAATGTCCTCCAGCGTTACTTTTTTGCCCATCTCAATCCGATCCTTTGCCCGATGAAGCGCGCCCCTCAGGGAGTGTCGGAAATCCTTTGTCATAGGCAAATTTATCCAGCTTGGCCTGCGTGTTTTTATTCCGTGGGCCCCTACCTGACATGATGTCTTCTTTAGGGGGCTATGTGTTGTACTACGTAGCGGTCTTTGCCTCACTGGTATATGTGTTCTTCCAGGCTTGGAGTCTTGAAGTCTTGCACAGGCCTCAATCTGCCGAGTGATGTTTGAGTGGGTGGGCACACCACTGTAACCTGGCCCCTGGATCTTAAGAGTCTGCGTCTGTGTTCGGCCAGGCTTTCGATCTCTTGCCTGCGCCTTTCGCCCTCTAGCCCGTGTTGCTTTCTCCCGTCGCGCTATAATGATGAACAGGGGCTGTTAGGGGCAGGTATGGGCCCCAGGTTTGCTGCGGTGTGTTAAGGCCTTCCCCCGGCGGGGTTTGGGGGGGTGAGGGAAAGGGGAGCTGGTAGCAAATGAGTTTTATTTGGGGTCGCTGCCGCTACAAAGTTCCGTGCCCCCAAAGTTCTGTGTCTCCAAAGTTCTGCGCCCCCCCGTCCCTCGGGCTGATTTCATTCACCGCCTACCACCACTCAAGCTCCCGGATGTTTGCGCATTCCGTAGGCCACACTGTGCACTCGCTGCCTCCTTCGCTGTGTCTCGTGCGCCACCGTTAACTTCTGGGCCCCCCGGGGTGTCTCAGCCACAGCGCGTCGCGTTGTTTTAGTATGTGGCTCCAGCCGTCGGTTCTCCTCCTGCCTCACTCTGCCGTCTTGCTCTCCGGCCATCAAATTAATCGAGGCCCCGGTCTCAGCTCTGGTGTTAGGCCGCCACCGGTCCCATACAATTTCCGTCGTTTCCCGAATTTCGGATTTTCCACGGCTGTAAGCCGATCGTTGCCGCTTGGTCCTAGACCTCAGCTCAGGCCCCTGGAGCACTTTACTGTAGCGGATTACTGGTCGGATTGTTGTAAAGGACTACGCCGTCCTCGGAGCTCTTCGACTAAGCAGCCATCTTGCTCGGCTGTTAGCCACGCCCCCCGGCACTGTTTGTTTTTGAATAAGTTCTGATCCCTACATCCAATTTTCTTCATTTTTATGTCATTTTATCATTACATTTTGTTCTGTTTTGTTAGAATAACTGCCTGTCTTTTCTCTATTTAATTGCTTCTCTTACTGTTAAAACCTACTTAGTTAGATTGTGACCATCTATCTGTCACCCATCCATGTAATATTGCATTTTGGAAGTGATCAAATCAATCAACTAATCAATCATTTCATGTAAGATGTCATCAGTGATGTCATCAATGATGCCATGTAACTTTTAATGAGTGACGTCATATGTGAGTTCATAGGCAGTGCATAGCAGGGGCTAAAGATAGCCAATACATTAAGTGGTGAATATCAGAGTTTTTGTTGTTGTTTAAATGTTAGTTTTTACCTTATTTCAACACCGACCTATGCTGTTACTTTAACCTCAGCTTTTTCAGTGAACTTCCAGTTTTTTGTGTTGCTAATAATTTTGGCCACGTGTGACTAATCTCCATGAGACTTTCCAAAAAGGTGCTACTTTTAGACTGGTTTGTGCATGAAAAGTATGAGGCTGGTCCGTCAAGTAGGGGCTGAGAAAAAAGGGTGGGTCTAAAAAAACAATCTCTATGGATATTTCAATATACTTCTTTAGACAAGATACAGCATATAACGGACATACACCAAATTGGCAGGAAGCCTTTCAGAAGTTTTTTGAAAAAGTACGGTTAAAAAAATATAGATATGTTGAGAATTGGTGTCCAGATTTTCTGTGACTGGCTAATTTAAAGGGGACTAGTCAATCCTGATTGGTTGGCTTCAACCAGAACAATATGTTTTGGCAGCCATTGCAAGAGTCAGGGACTTGTCCGTGTCCTGTAAATAAATTAAAAAATATATATTTAAGGGGCAGAGTGAACACACCCTGACCTAAGAGCATGTGGGACGGGGATCCAATGGGACCCCCTCTTTATGTCTGGCCACAACATGGGCAGAATGCTATGGCAGACATTACAGGACTTTGGGGCATGGACCCCATCGAAAGTTATAGTAGTTAATAGCAGGAACATGGCAGCCGACAGTTAGCACCAGTCGCAAGCTCTCCTAAGGGGTCGGCAGCTGCAACTTTTTTGTTTCATACCTGTGCCTTCCATCACAGGGAAAGTAGGGTGAGGGATCACTGTGGTGTTCTGGGTGCAGTGGATGGTCGTGGGGAGTCCAAGAGAGTTGTTTTTTTATTCAGCAACGCTCCTCTGCATCGATCGAAGACGCAGCCGAAGACGCTGGGAGGAGTTTGGGCAGAGGCTGCGGCGCGGCTCAGCTGGGGCAGTCACGCTGCTGAGAGAGTTGGCTTCCTGGGAAGTGGGATCAGATTGTGCTCACCCTTGGGGAAGGCCAGTCTGGGGAAAGCCAGAAGCTGAGCAATTTGCCAGGACTTGACATATAAGGACCCCTGATGGCCCTGGTAAGGAGAATGGGGCGGGCCTCATTGGAAGGAAATAGCATTATTAGTACCAGAATTTGTGCTTCCAAACAGAATTAGCCGCCTCTGATATCAGGGGGAGGTCTGATATCTCTGGGAACAGTGCTAAGAAGTAGAGGTGTTTGAGAGAAAGGGAACACTGCCCTAAGCACTGTGGTCTCCAAAAGTAACCCCTCTCACACCTTCTCTTTTTTATCGGCCTTGCCAAAAGAAGCACCTGACGAAAAACAACCTTTACAACGTGATACTTTTACATCGCAGTCATTACAACGCAAGTCGTTAGAACGACTTGTGCTGGATGGCGCTATACACTAAGGAATAGTATGATTTACTATTCCAACACCTCCCCTACTGTTACATAGACTGGAGTTGGAATAGTAAATCCTACTATTTCTAAGTCTAGCCCCTTCCAGCCGTCGTTGTAATAACTGGGATGCAACGTATTGTGATGTAAATCTCTATCAAATTCTGCAAACCTTTGTCAAGCCTACAGCATGCGAATCTGTAGAAGTAGCATCCCAACAGCTGTGTGACGAGATATCTCATTTCTTCACCACTAAAATTGACAAAATTTATGAAAAAATAGTCAGTACTGTTAATAATAATGATTCCTCAACAACAGCACTTTCCCAGGCTGATACAGAGCTGAAACAGGATATACATTCTTTGGAATCTTTTCCCCCTATTTCTTTGGAGGAAATTTCTACACTGACTACCAACATTAAAAGTGGGAGTCCGGATGACATTATCCCAGCTAGGATAATACCTGCTCTGACAGAGCAGCTTTCTCCTATTTTTGAGCAACTTGTGAATCTTTCACTTAGTTCCGGCCACGTCCCTAAAGAATGGAAAAGAGCCCTCGTCAGGCCCATTAGGAAAAACACCGCCATTCCTTGGACTGAATTGGCTAATCTAAGGCCAATCTCATTGCTACCCTTTCTTGGGAAAATAACTGAAAAGCATGTAAATATCCATCTATCCAAGTATATTGAATTGGCTGATGTCCTTGACTATTCTCAGTCCGGGTTTAGGCCGAGGCATAGCACGGAGTCCACTTTGATATCTGTGACTGACGATTTGCACATGTACCAAGACAAGGGCTTTTCAGTGATCCTGGTTTTGTTAGATCTATCAGCGGCGTTCGACACCGTGTCACACTCCATCTTGACAGAACGGTTGTCGAACGCCGGGATCAAAAATAAAGCCCTTGCCTGGCTAAAGAGCTTTCTATCCGGCCGCACCCAGAGTGTCACCATGGGTGCGTATCGGTCAGCGGAGGTAGAGATTTCCAAAGGGGTGCCACAGGGCTCTTGTTTGAGCCCCACTCTTTTCAACATCTATGTGGCACCCCTGGCAAGAGTGATGCGTAAGTATGGTTTCATCCCCGTGTCATATGCTGATGACACGCAGCTCCTCTTCCCGTTCAAAACAATCTCCGCTGAAGTGAAGAGCTCCTTTTCAGCTGGTATGAAGGCAGTGGCACAATGGATGTCGGCCAACTGCCTTCAATGCAACATCAGTAAAACTGAGGTTATGTTGTTTGGAGAAGCTAAACTGCTTTGGTCCCCGGATTGGTGGCCCAGCGACTTGGGAGTTGTTCCTGAACCCAAGTCGATTGTAAAGAACCTAGGGGTCCGTCTGGATCAAGACCTGACACTCAAGCAACATGTTAACTATATCTCAGGTATATGCTTTCATACCATCAGCCTACTGCGCAAGGTCTTTCCTCTTCTGCCTGATTCGGTGAGGAGAACCTTAGTTCAGGCACTTGTTCTAAGCAGGATTGATTATTGCAATGGTCTACTGCTTTCTGCCAATGAAGGGGTGTTGGCCAAACTTCGAGTCATCCAGAATACTGCGGCTCGTTTGGTCCTTAATGCCCCTCCCAGAACTGCTTCCAAACCCCTTCTTGACCAACTTCATTGGCTTTCAGTCCGGCAGAGAACGAAATGCCTGATTCATAAGTGCTTAAATGGACAAGGGCCTGTCTATTTGGAAAATAAATTTGTTCCATACACCCCCACTCGATCTCTTAGGTCCAGTAATAATCTTCTTTTGCTGGTGCCACGGGCCAAGAAAGCCAGACATGGGAGCAAGGCACTTTCCATAGCAGGACCTCCTCTATGGAACAAACTCCCTCTGTCACTTAAACAATGCACAGACCATTTAAAATTTCGGAAACAATTAAAAACCTTACTGTTTAAAAATGAAATTTAGCTCCCACCCCCATCTATCTCCTGGTGTTCTTCAGGTGTCAAACTCACTGTGAGTTGATTCCAGCGCTATACAAACCTATAAATAAAATAAATAAATAAATCGCGTTGTAACATCACATATTCCACCTAGCACGCTCTCTCTCAGACCCGGACCCCTAAAGTCAAGAGACTACCCGCGGATAAAGTAGTCCAGAAAATAAGCACAAGACACATGAAAAAGAAGGCAGAGAGTGTGAGAGTAACTCCCTCACTCTGCTCCTATTTTAAAGGGGAAAGAGGATATGGAGGCTCTAGGTCTCAATAAAATGGGGGCGGACCCTATACGACTAGAGAATAGGTTTGATCCCCTAGCAGAAGAAAATTTAGCAGTTGAGCCCTCTAGCCCTAGTCCTAGCTCTATGTCATCAGAAGGACATTCTCAGGCTAAGGTTGGATCATCGCTGGTAGTTGCTGACCAAACTAATACCCCCGAATTAGGGAAGCTCCTATCTACCGTGCTAACAGAAGTCAGGGAGAAGTTTGCAATCTCAGAGCTTAATCAGCATAAAATATCCAGGGCACTTGTGAGGCCCTGGAGGACAAAATTAACAACTGGTAGAAAGAGTTGGAGCTTTGGAAGTCTCACTGGACGATCTTTCAAAGAAGGTGGATGTCAATAAGGAGGAGATGCAGAAGCGAAAGAATAGTGTAAATTACCTTAGAGATAAGTTGGAATTACTCGAAAACAGTACAAGAAGGAACAATATCCAAATTGTAAATGTTCCTAAAGGCCTTGAGGGGGAGGATATAAAGGGTTTTGTGATACACCTATTGAAAGAATTTAACATGGAAATTGACCAACATAGATTAGAAGAGGACATTCAAAGAGTTCAATGCGATCCATTTGTGTGATGCCAAGGGAAAAAACACCCAAGAATGATTCTAGTAAATTTTAAATCATATACTTTAAAGGAAAGAATTCTTGCAGGGGCCCTCAAAGCAGGAACCTACAAAAAAGATGAATTGTCTTTTTGCATAAGGTCAGACAGTTCATGTGCCACCCAAGATAGACAAGGGGATCCGGGTAAATTTATTGAGGAGTTGAGAGAGATGGGTGCTACTGTGAATATTAGATTTCCCGCTTCTCTGAGGGTCATGAGAAACAAGAAAATTCACAAATTTAGAGATCCAAGTGACGTGAGAGCCTTTATAGACCAAATCAAGGCACAACTAGTATAAGTTATTCTCTATTTGGCGCTTGCTGCAGCGCAGTAGGAGAGCTCATATGAGGTACTTAACAGTATACCTTTAGTTTATAGAGAGGTGGTCACTTGTAAAAGAGTAAAGTCACAAAAAAAAGTTTAAATACAATCACATTGGGTCAGGGAGCATGTGGGAGAAAATAGAAAATAAAAAAGTCCTCTTTTGTTAATTTTAGAACAGAATCTCTTTCTCAAATATTAATGTGCTCAAGGTTGATTAGATTAACCAAGTTCTTCGGTATCTCTTCCCTTTCTTTAAGTATTTTAACATTCTATGGCAGGCTCGGATAAGCCCAGCCTTCGAAGGATATTATCCTGGAATGTTAATGGCCATGGGTTCCCCCAAAGAAGGAGGATGAATTTAGAATATCTTAGACTAATCAACATAAATGTCATTTTTATTCAGGAATCACACCTTTTTAAGGAAAAATGGAGGGCGATTGTAAAGGGCTAACAATGGATTGAGCATTGTGCATGCACTTATCAGTCCTGTACAGTTTAAGGGGTTTCCCTGCTTTTCAAAAAATCCACTGAAGCTATACTGGGGGGAGGTGGGATGTTTGGAGGACCCTTTAGGTAGATGGGTAATTGCCAAGGCCAAAATGTATGGTGTGTGGTTGGCACTGGTTGGATACTATGGCCCCAACTTGGATGACCCCATGCCTTCACCTACCCTATTTCTGCACTTAGTGGATATAAATGAGCCAATTATATTGGGAGGCGACTTTAATGTCTTTCTGGACCCAGTACAAGGCACAACCTCCAAAAGGGCAGTTGCCGCAACTCCTAACATGAGACGGGTCTTGACACAACTAATAACTGATACAGGTCTTATTGACATCTGGAAATTCATGAGTTCTAGAGATGGGACAGAGTGGGGAAATTTTACCTTTCACAATAAAAAGTATAGTCATCGTCCCAGGATTGACTTCTTTCTTGTGGATTTAGTCAGTGGTAAAAACACCAGGAAAGTTGCACACATCCCGGAACATTTATCGGATCACTCAGCAGTTTCTCTTGAGATTATTTTCCTAGATCCTTTGGTAGTGGACAACCTGAAAGCAGCTACAAATAAGCTTTTCATCTTTAATCTCGATTCAGCCCCTCTGAATACCGTATAGGATGCATATAAAGCTTATCTTTGAGGCATTGTATCTAGTCTAAGTGCAGCACAAAATAAAAGGGTCAGGGAGGAAATCAAAGTTCTGGAAAATTCCATTAATATTCTTCAATGTTCCTTGGCACAGGCCCTGAGCCCCGCCGCAAAAATCCAAACAGAAGTGAATTGATATTGGCAACATCTAAACTGGTAGACTACTTTGAGGCCAGGGTAAGACCAAAGTGGGAAGCCAGTCAATTATCTCACTATGAGTTTGGGGAGGGGTGAAGGAAACTTTTAGCTTGGAAGATCAAAGCCAAACAGTCCAGGAGTCATATTAAAGAGCTAAAATGCCAAATTTCAGGTAAAATAATCTCCAAGGACTGCGAGTTTAAAATGCTTTTGTACAATTTTTTCAAGATCTATACACAGTAGGTACCGTCATAAATAAGGAGCAATTAGGGGTATTCTTTCAGGATCTTGAGCTCCCATCTCTTAAGGGGGCCTTAAAAGAAAAACAGAACATCCCTATGAGCATGAAGGAGTCTACAAAGCTATAAGCAGTTTAAAAAAAGGGGAAGTCTCAGGCCCGGATGCCCTTCCCAACAAAATGTATATGCTATTGAAGGAAGAATTAGCCCAGATCCTGCTTAAACATTTTAACTTAACCTATATTTTTAATCAAGAGTTACCTTCTTCTTGGGATTTTGTCACTATAACTATCCTCCTTACACCCAATAAAAATCCTAGGGTTTGTGAGTTGTATAGACCTATTTCACTTCTAAATAGTGACTATAAGATCTATTCGCAGATACTCACTATCGCAAGATGGGATAGTAGGATCTTTGATACATACCGACTAAAAAGGCTTTATAAAGGGAGGGCAATTACATGACTTGACACATGAGTTAGTTGGCGTTATCCATCTGGCTATGGAGTATGGCAATCCTCTG
This sequence comes from Lissotriton helveticus, assembly GCF_964261635.1. Taxonomy (NCBI): domain Eukaryota; kingdom Metazoa; phylum Chordata; class Amphibia; order Caudata; family Salamandridae; genus Lissotriton; species Lissotriton helveticus. Next base: position 1,598,605,098 of record NC_136069.1, on the reverse strand, counting down.
ACGGTTATGACATTCGATGCTGCAAAGGCTTTCGATAGGGTCTGTTGGCCGTTTCTTTTTGAGTTGATGCAACATTTTAATGTGGGAGAAACTTTTCTATCTACCGTCAAAGCCCTCTACAAAAATTCTCTAGCCAGAGTGTTGGTCAATGGGACTTTGTGTAACCCTCTAAATATTGGTAGGGGAACTAGACAGGGATGCCGGTAATCACCTGCTCCTTTTCAACCTCTACATTGAGCCATTGACCTTAAGATTGAGAGCATGTAGGAATATTTTACCCTTTGTGTGCAATGTCTGGGAGAAAAAGATCAGACGATATGCTGATGATTCTTACAGGTCACCTACCCTCATCCCTACCAGCAATTTGGGAACTATTTGAGAGTTTTGGCAAGATATCCAGTTAAGCCGTGAATTAACAAAAAAACGAGATTAGGCAATGGAACACCCATTACCCTTGTAATTTAATTAGACAACGCATACAATACTTAGGAATCCAAGTTGTGCAAAATCTGTAGAATATAGCAGAAGTAAACTTTGACAGTGTAACATCTAAAGTGCGAAAGCAACTTTAGGCCTGGGAATCCCTTCCTTTATCATTTTTAGGTAGATCTAATCTTTTAAAAATGTCCATTCTTCCTAAATTTACTTTCTTGTTTAATTCAATTCCTTTAGCATTTAGGAAAGAGTGGATTAAGAAGGTGCAAGATGTCTTTACAAGTTTTATATGGGGAAACAAAAGACCCAGAATTGCCTGAAAAAAACTTGGAGAGAAAAAGGAAAGTGTTGGCATAACTAGCCTGGAACTCCTCCAGTACTATCGGGCTTTTCATTTGAAGAGTTTTAGATAGGCAATATGGCAGTCGCGACAGCGGCTGTGTGAGTGGCATGTGCAACGCTCCCCTGAGAAACCTTCCCGTGAATCGCCCCTCCCCGCTTCTCACCTGCTGAGATGACTGCTCCAAATGTGTGATGCTGTGGTGGTATCTGCTCAGGTCTTCGTCGAGTGCGAGTAGTGCATATCCCTGCGGCAGCAGCCGATTGTTGTTCTCCGCCCTAAACTTTCAATGGCATTTGGCTCAGTGGAGGCTCATGCGACAGAGGGCGAACGAACCTACAAGGAGGCATTTCAAGAGTATAATGGCCCCGGCAACCTTGACATCCCCCTCCCCAACGGAGAAAGGAAATAAGCCGGCTGGCCAAAGCGAAGAGGCCGGGGCTGGACTTGATGCTCGCAGCCGCGGCCGGTAGTGGAAGTACCAGCCGGGCGGTGATGTGGGGAGGGGGAGGGGCAGGGTGGGGGGTGGTAATGTATGGATTACGGACTTTAACAGGTAAGTAAACATATCCATACTAATATAATAAAGAGAGAGCCCAAACCTTTGAGGCGGGTAATCTCAGGAACCACAGCACCAATCACAACACCCAATACAGCGTTGGAAAGGGCAGCTGCAGCAGAAGGACATAGGCTATGCAGACGACCACCATATACATTTAAAAGGTAAAAGAACCGTGCCAGCAAAGTAGTCCCTTGTGGGCGTGTCTGCATTGTGCTGTGGGCGTGTGCTGGGGGCGTGACAAATGCTCGGGGGTGTGGTACATTCCGCCCTCCATGCCATGTCTCATATCGTGTGCTAATCCCACCCTGCTCCCTTTAAATACCCCTGCACCCCATAATCATAACCCACACTTACTCCTTAAAATACCCAAACACCCTTAAACACTAACCCATCTTAACCCTATAAATATACCCTGTACCCCAAAACCCAAACCTATCCCTAAACCCTAAAAATACCACTGTACCCCAAAACCCAAACCTAGCCCTGAACCCTATAAATACCCCTGTACCTCAAAACCCAAACCTACCCCATAACCCTAAAAATAACCCTGTACCCCAAAACCCAAACCTACCCCTGAACCCTAAAATACCCCTGTACCCCAAAACCCAAACCTAGCCCTGAACCCTAAAAATACCCCTGTACCCCAAAACCCATACCTATCCCTAAACCCTAAAACTACCCCTATACCCCATATTCCAAAGCTATATCTGAACCCTTAAAATACCCGAACACCCCAAAACATATACCTCAGTACCCCAAAACATATACCCCTATACCCATACTTACCTTATCCAAACATTAAAAAAAACATGTTTTTACCATTCATGCATTTACAACGAATGTTGTTGTAAATGTATGCGTGGTAAAAGCATATAAAATGTAATGCCATGCGTTATAATGGCATTGCGGAGTCATGGCACTTTCGTAATGAAAGTATGCGGAGAGATGGTATGCGGAAAGAAAGTTGCGGAATAATGGGTGTTTACCCGGATGTATGACATTACAACGCATGCTTTTACATCGCATGCCTTTACAACGCGGTTTTTACATCACAAACCTTTACAACGCATAGCGCTTTGGGGTGCTGGATAGTGAATAGTTTAATTTACTATTCAAACTCCAGTCCCCATGGACACTAGGGAAGGTGTTGGACAGTAAATTAAACTTATTCCCTATCCTAGAGCGCCCCCAGCGCAATGCGTTGTAATGGTTTGCGTTGTAAAAGTTGCGTCGTAAAGGCACTGCGTGGTAAAAGTTGTGTTGTAAAGGATGTTTCCCGTTTACCCTCCCACGGTAAGTACATTGGTGGCACGGCGGCCCACATCTCCAGCAACATACTCATATTTTTTCACCACCCATTTGAACAATGCAAAGGTCTCTCTCATTGATGGCCAGCACCGACATACACTTTTAGACACACCTTCCGCCACAAGTTCTAGATTTGCGAACTTTAGAGCTGGGGAGCTACGTTCGAATCTCGGCATCAGCTCAACATCCTGTGATTCCAGGCAAATCGCTTTGTCTCCCCGTGCCTACTCCAAATGAATGTGTTCTTCTGCAATGTAAATTGTGCTCATGCCATGTTGTCGAGTTCGCGCTATATCATATTGCAAGGAAAAATAAAGTAGGGAAACTCGAGTTCACACACTACTGAACGCGCACTCTTAAGTGCATCAGCAGTGCACTGTGAATCGGATCGTTTCACAGGCCTGTCACAGATAAGAAATGCTATCTAAACGAAATCCTACAAAACAATATACTACTGGCCGGCAGCAATTCATACCCGGACAACGTCGAGACGGGCTGCGAGTAAATAAATAAAACGAATTTCGTTGCGTGCACTGCATCACCAAATGCGATGCCGTGCGCGCAACAACATTTGTTTTATTTATTTATATGTTTACTTACCTGTTAAAGTCTGTAATCCATACATTACTACCCCCACCCTGCCCCTCCCTCTCCCCATGTCACCGCCTGGCCGGTACTCCCACTACCGGCCGCGGCTGGATGCTCGTAAAGAAGGTTGCGTCACTTCCTCTTCGACCGGCTCTGTGCAAAAGGGTAGTATGGTGCAGAAATCACGTGCAGTACCGGCCATCTTTGAAAACAAGTCGGTACAGGTAAGGCTTCAGTGGATACTGAAGCAAGCAAATCTCCTAGGGCGGAGACCTGGGCAATTAGTTGCAACAAAGTTTTGGCAGAAGTATCAGGGGAGAACGACTTTGAATTGGCGCTGCCTGGGATTGAGGATGTTGCCTGTTGTCTCTTCAGAAATATTCAGAGATAGATTCCTGAAGATGCATGTCTCCAAGAGTAAAATTTTGATTTTAAAAGTAAAAATTGGCCTAGAGAAACTTGAGATTGTAGATTCTTATCTCTACCTGGGGAAATTAATAGCTAGCAATACAATTGACAAATCACACATAGAACACTGTACCTCCAAAGCTGCCTCACATTCAAATGGGCTACGTGCATTTTAAAAAAACATTTTTATTTTTTATTTTTTTTATTTATTTATTTATTTTTGTGCATTTTAAATGTGATGGGCTGAAGGCATTTTTTGCATATGATATCTGTTTTTAAAGGGAAAGTCCCTCCTACACTATTATATGCTATTGAATCTATCCAAACAGGAAAATTACGTTTTCTTGACAAAATAGAAGGCATATTGCGCAAATTATGTCATTTTAATACATTGGTCCCAACTCCAACTATTAGGTTAGAACTTGACCTGATCAGCTCATTTCTTCGAGGATTAGCTAGAGTGATTCAGGAGGGCGAACAGCTGCAGAATAGTGAACCAAATACAATCAAGGGTTTCTTGAATCAGGAATTTTTTTGTGCAAAGACAGATAAATACATTTTCTCCTGTGATTTTATTGTTGCGTTGAATCATTTTGACACACAGGTGGAGTTTGTGATTTCTCTCCCACTTTTAGAATTTAGAAGTTTCATTAAAAGGTCTTAGTTGTATTATTAGCTTCCAGAGGGATCTCGAGTACTGTAGGATGAAGAAAAGGCTGGAGGTAAAATCTGTATCATGTAATCCAAATGTTACCCAGAAGTACTTAGTCTGGAATTTGTATCATGGTTTTCTCCATTTGTTGATTTTATTTCTTATGAATTTACTTCCGCTAAATGATCTAACGGCAAATTGGTGTAGCCCCCCCAGAATAGGAAATATTGCATTAAGAACCTTAATTATGTTTGTTTGCTTGCCCAGCCTTGTTATCTCATCGTCTTCGGCTCCTACGACCAATGTTTTTCCAGAACAATTTTAAAACCGTAGCAGCAGTACGCAAGTTTTTTTTATCCAAATAATGAAATAATATGCACAAAAATATTTACATTTTTAAGGAATTTTTGTAACCTTTTTTAACCTCTTTGTATATTATATATATGGGAGGAATGAACTTACAGGTCTGCTCTGTAGAAGTTTAAATCACTTATATTGATCATAGTTTAGAAAGGAGGCACTCGTTGCAGGAGCTATGGGAAATTTTTAACTGAAATCCTTTACTCTTTTTTGGCCTGAGGTAACTTACACTTTCAAGACTTTAAACATAGGGTTAATATGTAGACTTTTACCATTGCCGCCAGTGCTTTTATCTTCTCTAGAAACATTTTGCACATCATTTTTGTCCATAACATTTGCTGCAAGCGGAGTGGATATTTTTTATATAAAATGTTGTCCTTTTTAGAATAAGTGTCATTTAAAATGAAAATTTGTATGGGTGCCTATCTACTATCTAGCCCAGAGTAAAGGTTTTAGCAAGAATGTACATTTTAGGGCTGTTTGAAACCTTACGATGACTGCTATTGGTTTTGAAATATTTGCACAAATTGTTTTCTTAATGAATTGCCCAGTTTAAGAAATGTAGTTAATAATAAATTACATGTATATTTATTTCTATTTATCTGATGGTGGTAAAGGATTTAAATATGTAATTGTAATATTTTTCACATTAATATTTGTGCCTAAAATTTGTAATTCTTGTTTTATTTTACTCTGGACCTCATTTGAGATCCAAATCTTAATAAAATAAATGAGTTGGGAAAACTTGAGCATGCATAAAGTTTGCAATGCAATCAAAGCATTGATGAGAAACATGGACTGATTGATGGTTGGGGATCTCCCACATGTCCATAATCCGTATTTTAGAACTAACTTTATTTTGGCACAGATTTTGCTCCTTTTGACATTGATATTGAAATATGCCCTAAGATGCTATTGGATCATAATCCTCTTATGTTGTTTATAAAGCACTGTCATTCTGGCTCAAAGATGTTTTGTTGGTCTTTGAACCACGACTTCTTGTAGATGACGAATATAAAATAATGATGCTTATAATATTAAAATACTTTTTAAGGATCAATACGACTCTGCCTTTATGTATGGTGCTCTCTCAAGGCTTATATCAGAGGTGTCATATTTAAATATGTTGTTGATCAGAACTGAAAACTCTGCAATACTGAAATCCAGCTTTTACCAGATTTATCTAAATTACTTTAACACTTCCCATTGCGATTGTACATCCTATTATCAAGATAGGCCTTATCTTTTCACAGAAACCACTGTGTCTGACAATAATGTTAAGTTGGGGAGCGAGAGAAATTGTGTGCTAGCCCACCTCCCGGCAAGATTTCTGAATGTCTGCGGTCAAGGGAGGACGTTACCGCTCGAGTTGAGAAAGCTCCTCTATCCTTGAGGAAGCTGCTGCTCGAGGAGAAAATCTATGCGAACAGCAGAATGAAGCAACGCCCCCTGTCGCTCCACATGATGCCGTTTGCACTGATTTTACAGCGTGGGAGAAACTCCGTGAGCTAAAAATCTGCGTGAACAGCATGACAGACCAGACTCCTTCACTCGCTGAACTCTGTGTAGTGTGGCGGTGTATTTCATCATCGCGAAGTTCCGCATATTGTAACTCTGCGAACTCCGCCCAGGCCTTCCCTGACATCTTGCATGAATTTGCCAAACTCTAAATAAAGATCAACTTAGTTCTGCTGTGCTGTGCGTATGGAGTCAAAAACGTACCACTTTTAAACAAGCTCATTTTTCCTTTGCAAATGTACATCAGTGATTGGGCTATATTGTAAACTTCCATAGCATCTGAAAATGTTTTCAGCATATCTGTTGTTCCCCAGGTAAAGTGGTAATTATGTGTCCTTGTGCTCACCAGTTCTCTTAGCAGTGTTAGTCTTCCATTACCATGTCTCTGTAAATCGTCATATTAAATATCCCTTATACTGCAAGCACAGAAGTGAGGCACTAACTTCCCTGATTTCCCACATTTGGTTTTCTCCACCTGCCTGCAAACAGATGGTTTTAGGTATAAGGTACTCAGTCTATTATCGTTATGTTAATGAATTAAGAAATAATGCATGCCAGTATATTAAATGCACAAGAAAATGACAAATGACACATTCTGTGCCTTTTGTAACAAGTTCATCTTTTTCACTCACCTCATAGGTTCCCCAGTCAGTGTGCAGTGCCAGCTGCACTCCTGGATTCCATAAGGTTCTGCGTCAAGGACAACCAGCCTGCTGCTATGACTGTGTGCCCTGTGCTGCTGGTGAAATCACAAATGGAACAGGTTAGGAATATGTTTACATGGTTACTATATTCCTTCACAATGGGACAACCATTTTGTGACACTGTGCTTGTTACTTACAAAATTAAAAACTTCAAAGGACACACATGTGTTCACCAAGTCAGAGTGCGGTATGTAGAAACTCTGATTAAATGTACAAAATAATTGCTGTAGTGCAAACAGAAACCGTAAATCTGTATTTTTGAGTCACAAAAATCTGTAGATCTGTTGAAAGGTAAGTGCACTAACATATCAAGAAATATACAAACAAAAATGTGCATCTTTATGCAAATATGTGCATTTGTTCCGAAGGGAGACAGAATAGTGTCACCTTCTGTTGTCCCCCACATTGCATAGAGTCAACGACCTTGGTGCACCAACCCTTTGTTGGCCTGCTCCTAATTTCTTGTCAGTCTCAAGTCTCAAATCACCTTAAAGGAATGGCTCTTGGTTGGGCTTCATCCTAATAGAACCTCCTGATAACATGGGTGTTAGACCTGGAATACTTGGTGTGGTTTTTCAAACTTTTTGCCTTCTGTTTTTGACTGTTTTGCTGAACTTTTTCACTGCTTACCAGTGGTAAAGTGCATGTGCTCTGTGTCTAAAATACATGATTAACATATTTCATGTACTTATAAGTCCCTAGTACAGTGTGCTAGATGTGCCAAAGGCCTATAAATCAAAAACCACTAGTGGGCCTGCAGCACTGATTGTGCCACCCACATAAGTAGCCCTTTAAACATGTCTCAAGCCTGCCATAGCAGAGCCTATGTGTGCAGTTTTAAACTTCTGTTTCGACGTAACAAGTTAACATACTTGTCCACACCTAAACCTTCCTTTTTATTACACAAATGTCAATCCTAGAGTAGGCCCTGGACAGCCCATCAGCAGGCTGCTGTATTTAATAGGTAGGACATTTACTTTTTAAGTTTTACATGTCCTGGTAGTGAAAAACTCGTAATTCTTTTTTCACTACCACAAGGTCTATCTTTCCATTAGGTTAACATTGGAGCTGCCTTGAAACATTTTATGATTGTAGCTTCCAATTGGGGAAAATATAGAAAAATGAAATTTGGTGTATCTGTACTCACAATTTAAAAACATATCGTTTAGTGAAGTTGGTTTTTAAATTGCAGGTAGGAAAATGCCACATTTAGAAAGTTTAATAGCAAAAAGGGGTTGGGCCCAAGGCGGCTGGACAGTACCCAATAATTAACAAAGAGAAGTGTTGTCCTAGCCATCACATTCAAACGCTGTTAAAACAATTTAACAGACTAAAAACCCTTAATTCAATCGATATGGGCTTCAAGCATTTATTTGCTACTTCCTTATCCCTATCATGGGTCAGGTAAGTACGGATACGTTTCAGTTAGAACAAACTGTACCTGTTATAACAACAATGATGATCGGAATCAATACAGTTGTTCAGCATGGGTGCCGTTGCAACTTTGTTTTTAATCCTGGATCGGTGCTGCACTATGCGTTGGTGGATCGCTTGTGTAGTTTTGCCAATATACATTCATGGGCAGGAACAAACAATTGCATATATATCATTATTTGTCTTGCCGTTAGAGAAGTTTTTCCTTATCCACTTGATGCAGTCATGTACAAAGTCAGTCCCCACTATCGTGTTATTATCCCCAGTGCTCGTGCACTGGGGATCCCTAATCGGAATATCCCCTTTAGTGCTAGCCACGAATGAGGTGGAACTGAACTACAACCTGGCTTGACAGGATTATTACCGAAGGAAGCGTAACAGGATCATTATAAAAGGAATATGAAGTTCTGATAGCGGAAAACGAAACTCACCGTGATCGCCAGGAGAGTGCAAATCCCCTCGGACAGAACTGACCTCCACGCCCGGCAGTCGAGTTGCAACAGTGAAGGTGGTTGATCTTCTGGGGACATACGCACAGTCACCTGATGTTGGGAGCGCGGCATCCGTTCCCAAACTCAAGAGGGAGAGTGGATCGGTGAAGGCTGCGAGCTCGCCCCATCGGATGGTCCTTGGAGGGAGCGAGTATTGCAGATCCCGTCGGCCCGCTTTTCCTTGGCAGCCGCACGACTGATTGCAGCCGTACGCCGAAAAGCACCTGAGACCGGCAGCGGTGAAGAACCTAGAAGCTGCCGGCGCTTGAGGAGACCGCATTGCTCGCATCTGCCCCCTCTTTCGCCAGTCCTCGCAGGTGCAATGTATGTTGAACGGCGCCGAGGCACAGCGTAGGACCGTGAACACAGAGGCAGCGTGGAGCAAAGTAGCATTTGTAACAGGATCGGGCAAATGTGGAAAAGGCGACCATCTAGCCCCGCCCCCCTCCCCCCCCGTCCGCGGATCAGCGGCGAGAGCGCTAGCATTGGATTACAGTACAGCCTTTTTCCGGTCCAGAATAACTGAAACTGCATCACCATTATTTTTAAACCTGGCCCCAAAAGCTCATTGAAAGGATCCATCAAAATGGCGGCAATGGTATGGGAGATGAAACAACAAGGGTGAGAGGCGCATCCCCCCTCTTGGGATAAACACAGACCATATCCCTCCATGGCCATACACCAACCATTGAAACTAAAAGAGGACTTGTACAAAGAGCTAAAAAGAAGACTTCAACTTGCAGTCTTTGATCAATGGAAATAGAAAAAGGACCACACTGGTGAATAGGAGGCTTGGAGCAAATAAGGCGGCCATATTGGAGAAGCATCAACACAAGTATATCTTATACTCCCTACGCCAGCCGATCACAATATCCAGTGAAAACAGGTCAGATTCCTCATGCTACGCCACTAACCTCACACCAATAACCCATTTCAGTGATTATTGTATCCTAATACTCATCGCAATAAACACACAATAGGCACATCACAATAGTCGTTCATCATATAACACGGACTGCTTACAGAAACTCACCCACGCAGCACCTTACTAAACACCTATGATGGAGCTCACAGGCACACACACTTATACCATCATCTACCCCCCCCAACCTCTCTAAAAGCGCAGCCAAACGCTTCAAACACAATCTTATAAAACAACATCCTGAAACACCCATAGCGGATCCCTATTTCTCATTACACAACGGACACACAACTAATGATATCATCTTCCACACGAAGCGCAGAGCGCAATGGAGAAATGCCTTTCTCACCCTATTTACACTCTCCGCCAACAGGAACATTCCACATGGTCTAGTTATATATATCGCCCCCTCTCAACTTTTCCAAGTGACAGCAACCATTACCATTTACAATAATGGAACCATACTCATGCAATCTACAGATCGCAATCTAAGCCTACTAGATAACATAGTCCCAATTATCAAGGAGCAAGTGTCTGAACCCCATAAGGCTACTCAAACCACCCCTTCCGTTAATGTTCAACATACCTCACGACCTATCCTCACTGACAACAAAGCCATTGCTTCACGTCCGCTACCCGCCAACACATTTCAAGTTACCACATCGACATTCAACATAGCGGAAGCTACCTACGTACCCCCAGCGAACACCGTTCACCCACCGTCACCCATAACTCTACCCATACCTTCAGACCAATCATCCTCCCCTACATACCACCTCACACACACACACACACACACACACCTACAACACCTCTACCTTACCCGCAAACAACCTCACCTTCCCCGCACACTTTAGCCCCACACCATACACCAAGCCAGTCCCCAACGCCTACTCCCTCAACACAGACACACTCACCACCCATAGCCACCCCCACAGTCCACCCATCACACTCACTCTTATCAGCAGCATCCCTACCATCCACACCCACACACACAGACTATCCAACACACACACTCACACCGACAACACCTCCACCTTACCCGCAAACACCCATACCTTCCCTGCATACTTCAGCCCCTTACAACACATCAAGCCAGTCCCCAGCACCTGCATGAATACCCTCAACACAGAAGCACTCACCACTCATAGCCTCACCCACAGCCCATCCATCACACACACTCTTACCAGCAGCATCCCTCCCACCCACACACACACACACACACAACTATTCACATACCAGACCTGACCCCATCTGTTGCCACCAATACAGCCACCCTTACAACTTCCACAATCTCTACACCAGGCCAGTCTCCACGGCAGGCACCCAAACCCGTTTACAAACCCACACCCATAACACATCTTCACACCACTTGCCCACATGCACATAACCCCAGACTCGATGAGATCATTTTTTCACTGAACCAAATCAAAGATGAACTCCAAGCTCTCAATAATCGTTTAGCGAAACAACCGTGGGATGACAGAACAACTAGACATCCCAAAATCTGCCAACCCAGTAGCCAAATTACCACTGACACGAACTCCTACTGTCCCAGTTGGTCCTCAGTCCCCTCCTCCAACAACTCATCTCGACCAATCAGAAGCACCAACCTGCTCTCAGAAAGTGACTTACTCTCCCTGGTGAGTTCATACGATCCCATGAAGCCCAACACACCTCCAGCATCACCAACTCCCGCCCCAGTGAAACCTAACACACCCGCTGCATCATTAATTCCTACTATTCCCCTAAATCCCCATAGGACCACTAAATCAAATACCAGGGGCATCACAAACAACAACCGTAGAAGAATCCTTATCACGCAGGTACCTTCTTCTAGCACCAGCACGCCCACGCTCAAATGTATTCTCCTAAATTGCAGATCTGCCGTTCGACACGCAGCGGACATAGCTGATCTCATCCTCATGAGCCAGACTTGATAGTGCTTACTGAAACTTGGCTAAAGGAATCCTCCACACCAATCATTGACATTCTAGTTCCTCCCCACTACAACATCATCAGACTAGACAGAGCTCGAACCGACAAGTCCGGGGGCGTCATAGCCTGCATACACCGCAGCAACATCTCCCCTTTATTCCATTCATGTGAATACATGTGCCTTAGCATCACCAGTAAGGGTACACCGGTCTGCTCTCTGCATATCATTTATCCCCCACCAGGTGAGAACCTCACCTTCACCGAACACTTCATGGACATGGTGTCATCATACATGGGTCGACAAAATACCCAAATATTCCTCGGAGACTTCAATCTCCATTGGAATGATCCTAATGATACAGCAGTTAACAGTGTTAAGAATTTCCTGGCGGATCTAGACCTAACGCAATTCTGCAACATCCCAACACACGACAAAGGATCGATCCTGGACTTATTAATCTCTAAAACAGGCTCCATTCAGCTAGAGTCGATCCTACCCTGCGATTGGTCAGACCATCACATCATCACTTTCACCATTAAGGAAAAGGTGAAAATGAGCTCTACCCAACCCACAAGACCAAAAGTGTGGAAAAGAGACCTAAAAAAAACTTAAGCCCAATACCCTACCATCCTCCTACGCCAACCTATTGCTCCCTCCCGTAGGATCCTCCACAGTACACGAGCTCACCAACCACTACCTCTCGACCATGACATCAATAATTGACGAGGTAGCACCTCTGCAACTAAAAAGAGTCTCTTTGAAAGACTCTAAACCTTGGTATAACGGTATACTCAACGAGGATAGGCGCTCTCTCAGAACTGCAGAAAGGGCCTGAAGGTCAACACCATTTACCAACCACCTTCTGATTCTCAGATCAAAGAGAAACGCATACTTCCGCAAGATCAAGCGCACCAAAGCCGATTATTTCTGCCTCTAACTTGACCAGGCAAGAAACCGTCCCAAAAAACTCTTTGAGTTGATCAAAACCCAATCTAAGGAAGCACCTCATCGATCACAAGATGTTGAAGGCTCGCAGCCAAACTGTGAAGAATTCTCCACCTTCTTCTCCCTGAAGACCGACACTATCAAAAAAGACCTCCTAAAGGACCTAACCCTATACGCGAGACCGGATACACTTACCCCTCCTGCTCCCAGTACCACGCCAGGCCAACCCCCATCAAAGCCTATTCCTAAAAATAGCGCAAGATGGTCATCATTTTCCTCCTACTCTGAAGTCGCCCTAGGCAAAATTCTTAGCACATTGAACCCATCCAACCACTCCGCTGACCCGCTTCCGGCAAACGCAGTCAAAGACCTTACTCCTCTGCTTCTACCTCTCTGGTCTAAGATCATAAATAGTTCCCTCCAACAAGGATGCATCCCAGACATCCTCAAAGTAGGCCAGGTCTCACCTATTCTAAAAAAGCCCACAGCTGACCCCTCAGACCTAAACAACTATCGCCCAATCTCCAATATCCCTACCCTAGCCTAGCTGCTGGAAAAATGTGTACATCTACAGCTAACGAAACATATTGATCATTTTGACCTACTCAACAAACACCAATCAGGGTTCGGGCTGGTCACAGCACAGAATCAGCCATGACACACATCATTGACGATGCGCTGCAAATACTTGACCAAAATGGATGCTGTCTGCTCATCCTACTTGACCTATCTTCAGCCTTTGATACGGTTAAACACGAGAACCTCTTAGATCTCCCGAAACACAGAATGGGCCTATCTGGGGCAGTGTTAAGCTGGTTCACGTCATTTCTCCAAAATCGGACGCAACAATTCAAAATTAAGAACGCCCTGTCCAAACCCGTCCCAGTGACCCTGGGGGTACCGCAAGGATCAGCACTATCTCCAACACTGTTCAATCTCTTCTTGGAACCTCTAACTAAAATTCTACAAACCTCTAACGTGCAATACCACATGTATGCAGATGATACACAGCTATACCTCAAGATACATTCCCTAGAGGACATCAAACTACTTAACACAGCTCTGAGGAACACCCAAACTTGGCTGGCAGAAAATCATCTTAAACTGAAAGCCCTAAAGACTGAATTTCTCCTAATAGCCCCGCCGGCTCAAATCCCGAAAATGCAAGATTGGATCAAACATATCACGGTGTTCAACGTACAACCGACAATTGTGGACTCAGCGAAGTCACTTGGAATAACTTTAGACAGTAACCTCAACATGCAAAAACATATTAGCAATGCTACAAAGGGAGTCAACCTTCAGATAAACACATTGAGGAAACTAAAACCCTTTCTACCACACAATGACTTTAAGCAGGCAGTACAAGCTCTGGTTATACCCAGAGTGGAATATGGTTGTGTTACCCTTTGTGGTCTGCCAAAAGCATCAACTACACCCCTTAGAGCGTCAATCAACGCGGCAGCAAGACTCATAACTGGATCTAAAGTAGCTCCCACATTACTCAGGATCTTCAATTCCTGAACTGGCTACCCCTAGATGCGAGAATTCAGCTGAAAATTGAGTGCATGACGCACGGAGCCTTACATCAAAAGACCCCCAGCTACATGGCTGAGAAACTGACAATTTCTGGTGGGACCAGATCCTCAAGAAATGCTGAAAAATTACTACTGAAAAACAAAAATTCCATAAGAAAAAAACCTATAACAGATCCTTCTCTGGGATGGCACCCAGAATTTGGAATGCCTTACCCCCAGAAATCAGACTTAACCCTTCCACTACTGCTTTTAAAAATGAAGTTAAATCCATCCTCATGGCTAAATACAGATGAGTATGGTCTGTTGAATCAAGGTGGTGAAAGGCAGCTATGCTCTTAACCACAAGACACTCAGTAATGCTAAATATAACTATATTGTCCTTCTTTATTATATTCTTTGTACTTCTGTGTGGATCTACTATTACCGCTTGTATATGTAACATTTAATGTTTGTATAGCGCTCTGATATCTGCTAGGATCTTGTTCGCGCTTTATAAAACTTTCAAAATCAAAATATAAATAAATAAATTTATGGTGCCACGTCAACGACTTCATGTTGAGCAGTGATCTGATGTCTTTTTTTCGGTCTTTGTCCAATGCTCATATTCTTCTTCATGGCAAAGAGAGGGACATTCAATCCAAGGTCACAATTCTGGACGAGGTGCCAATTCTTCTGTATGATTGACCAAAACTCATTAGTGTGTGGGCCATATTTCGAAACACATACCAACTTCTCCATCTTGGGTTTGGCTTTTTTAATGAGTAAAGACTCTCTTGGTGTACCCCATGCCCATTTAAATGCACGTTTTAACAGTTTCTTGGCATACCCTCGTTCCCCCAATTTGTTAACAGAACTCCTCCCTATGTATTTGGAAATCATCATTGCGGGAACAGTTCCTTCGAATCCGAAGTAGTTGCCCATAAAGAAGATTATCTTTAAGGTTTCTGGGGTGCAAACTGCGATGATGCAAGATGGCATTCTTGTCTGTCAACTTTTTGTGAAGCATAGTCCGCCAAGATCTAAATCAGGCCCAAATTTACAAAAGGATATAGGGAAGAAAGATCTGGTGCTAGAGTAGATTAAGGGCCTGCTTTAGATCTTGGCAGATGGGCTACTTCGTCACAACAGTGATGGATATCCTGTTTGCTGAAATATGAATCCCATAATATCCTATTGGACTTATATTTTGGCAGACGGGATATCCGTCTCCTTTGTGACATAGTAACCCGTCTGTGAAGATCTAAATCAAGCCCTATGTAATCTTTAGAGAGAACACGGAGAATAGATCAGGCCCAGCCCGATAATCTCCACAATAACTGAGATGCGGGTTGCCACCAGGCATAGTGTTATCACCGATGCTGTTAAAAGTTATAATTCCTACAATTGAGCTTTTCCATTTTTTGGGCATCAGACTATATACCTAAAGGGCTGGCACCCAGCTGGTGTTAAAATTATATTAATATTAACCATGTACCTAGGTCAATATTACTAAATATATTGAAGTAAAGGAAGGCTGGAAGTAGAAAATCCTTCTGTTATTAAATTTAGTAAATTCAGTCATTTTTGGGTCCTAGAATTCATGCCTGCAAATGATTGCTGACGGAAGGAGATATAGCAGACATCCTTCGAGGCATGCCGCACCCAGTACCCTTGATGAGATGTCTGGAGTTTTAGGTAGCGAAGGATTTGTCTTTGAAAACCAGGGTATTAATGGGAATGGAGTCAGCCCTTTCTTCTTGAGAGTTATTGCCCAAATAGTTTGATTCACGTTCTTTTCACATAGGATCCTAGCCATTTTGTCATTGGTACAATCTAGAATGAATTATCAAAATCAAGCTATTTAGGGCCCCTAGAATATCTTTTAAACAAATAACAAGGGTTACAAAGCATAATAGCTTGTGTCCTGCTGGGACATAAGAAGTGGAATCACATGGCCTCAAACTTCAAATGTCTAAAATGGTTTCCAATTAGGAAGCAAATTCTGTTTAAAATATCTTGAATAGTCCATTGTGTTAAGGAAGGATTAAGGGTTTGGCAGTGACACGCTTTATAAGCCTTTGAAAGTAATCCAATTGGAGAGCAGCATCTGGCAGTGAGGCCTAAATTCCGAATGACTAAACTTGTACATCAGTCCTTTTCTGTCAAGGCAATAAATATACAGAACAAACTCCAATTAAAAATCACAAGTAAGAAGACAGAGAAGGGTAATGGGTGTTCTGAAAAAGCTGAAAACACCGGTCTTCTCACACCAATGGATATGCCTCATTTAGCAGTTAACAGAAAGGGTGATATGTTGGTGCCTATGTTTCTCGAAGTGTACCTGTGCAATTAGCTTCTAAAAGTTATTGGCCCTGATGGCCATGATCCGAGCTAATAGGCCTTGATGTTGCTGCTCATATAGTATGGCTACCACATCATAATATTGACTAGCATAGCATAGCATAACAATGTGATCATTTAGATATTAATATCTGCATTGAAAGAGTTAATAATGTTTGTGTAGAGAGCCACATGGCATTAGTTTATGTTGCGGACCTAAAGGGGCATGCATTTCTGTACAATTCGTTTAACCTTTTATTGCTGCAGTTACTCAATTGCAAACCTGAAGTTGTAAAAATGAAATGCTTAATCATAATGTCTTTTATCTTGATATAAACACTTATGATGGTACTCTTGAATGATTAAATATATAGTCACAGACTTGTTTTCTCTTTTTGTTCTTCTTAGACCTCTCGGTTTGTTTGAAGTGTGGAGAAGATGAGTGGTCCAATGAAAAAAAAGACACATGTATACCGAGGACCACTGAGTTTCTGTCCTATGAGGAGCCCATGGGTGCAACACTTGCTTCCATCTCAGCACTCTTATCCTCCTTAACTCTAATAACCTTATGTATTTTTTCCTATTACCGGGACACCCCAATTGTGAGGGCCAATAACCGAGACCTGAGCTACCTCCTCCTGGTGTCGCTCAAGTTGTGTTTCCTCTGTCCCTTCATATTTATTGGACGCCCTAGCAGATGGACCTGCCTGTTTCGCCAAGTGACATTTGGGCTTGTATTTTCACTCAGTGTCTCATGTATTTTGGCCAAAACTCTTACAGTCATTGTTGCATTCCGAGCCACCAAACCCAACAGCAATTTGAAGAAATGGCTTGGCACGAGGACATCCATTTTCCTAATAATTTTGTGTTCAATGTTTCAGGTTATTATCTGCACAATATGGTTGTCTACAAAACCTCCTTATTCAGGTGTCAACACATCCTCTTCCATGAAACTCATCATACAGTGTTATGAAGGGTCAGTGCTGCTATTCTACCTCATGCTGGGATACATGGGCTTCTTGGCTGGATTTAGCTTTATATTAGCCTTCCTGTCCAGGAACTTACCTGATAGTTTTAATGAAGCTAAGCATATTACTTTCAGCCTGCTTGTGTTTGCAAGTGTGTGGATCTCCTTCATTCCAGCTTACCTGAGCACTCAAGGGAAATATATGGTGGCTGTGGAGGTGTTTGCTATCCTAGCCTCTAGTTCAGGGCTTCTGGCCTGCATATTCCTCCCCAAGGTTTATATTATTCTACTCAGACCTGATATGAATTCTAAAAGCTACTTGCTAGGTAAATGACTGTGCAATATAAAAACTATGGGCTTGCTGTAGAGTTAGGCAGATGGGAGCTTTCATCACCAAGCCCTGTATGTTTGATGGCCACCAATATTATTCATGTGTGAAGTAATAAGCAATATTAACTTAAAAAATTAGACTAAACCCTGCAGCGAATCCCATATGTACTTCAAATGCAATTAAATTAACAGAAAGAAAAAGGTAACCAGCGATATAAATGTTGCTACGTCAATATGATGCTCCTCAAAATGTTATGTTGTATTTTTTTTTATGTAATACCATATCTCTGCTTTTCATTATATGTCGGTAAATGACTGCTACTTCTTGATTGAACAGCACACTTAATGGCCATTAAATGCCTGCTCAATAAATCAGATTTGCCTTGAGGTTTAATTTTGTATTGTATCATATTGACCATGGTTAGAAATTGACTAGTAATGCGTCTGTTTTCACATCACAAGTTCTGCAAAAACTTTTGCACTCCTTATATTTTTCCCACAGCAATTTCAACAGGTAATTCCTGGATGAATCAGCATATGGAAAAGAGGTCACACCAGTAAAATCTGTGGTAATTGAGTGGGAGCAGGAATGGAGCACTTGGGAAACCCATGGACGTCATTTGGAGATAGTCAGGGGTCGCAGCTAAAACCTCTAGTTTGCCTTCTGCTACTCCTGGCACTTCCTTTGCATCCTCGGGCCTCAGAGGAGGCACAATTTTTGCCTCCTCTGGGGTCACAAAGGAAGTGGCAGGAGTAGCAGGGAGCAAGCTAGAGGTCGCAGCTGCGACCCATGACTACCTCCAAATGACCTCCATGGGAAACCCTCGAAGGAGCAGCGTTGAATTTAGCCTAGCGAGAAATTCATTAATTCGGCCAGGCACATGGAACTTGATGTCCAGAGGGAAAATCTCCTTAGGTAAGCAAGTCCAGGGTGTTCAAATGCAAAAAGATGGTTTTGATTCGATGTTCAGGTTGCTCTAAAAATCTCAAAGAGCGACCTTTGAGGCAACAATAAAGCAAAGGTCATTGAAGGCAAAGGTGAACAAATCATTGTTGTAAATTTGCAACCAAACTCCATGTAGCTTAGTTCTCATGCAGTATGTGAACCCCAGCACCAATATCACCAAGGGCACCATGTACGACCATTTTGCACATGCAAAAACCTACATGGCCGATGTACTAACACTATTTTGCGACTTGCAAAATAGTGTTTTGCGACTCGCTATTAGGAAGGGGCCTTCCCTTCCTAATAGCGACTCACAAGCCATGTAAGAATGTTTTGCAACCACATTAGCGATCTCAAAATACATTTACAGCCCTCTTCAAGAGGGTGGTAATGGAGTTGCAAGTGAGAAGGTGTCCCGGGGGACGCCTTCCCCTTTGTGACGTGCTCTAAAAATAATTTTTGAGGTTAGGCAGTGGTCCCAGGACCCACTACCTGCCCTTAAAAAATAAAAAGAAGTTTCATTTTTTTTCTTTAAATGCATTCCATTTTCCTTTAAGGAAAACAGGCTGCATTTTTTAAAAACAACTGCTTTATTGAAAAGCAGGGCCAGACATGGAGGTCTGCTGAGCCCAGAAGGCCGCCATCCCAGGGAGGGCCTGCCATTCCCAATGGGGTCACAAATTGCGAGTGGCTCATTAATATTCATGAGCCTTGCATTTTGCAACCCCATTGGGAATTGCTAAATGTCTCTGACACTGCTGTACATTGGCTTTTGTGACTCGCAAATTGCAACTCACAATTTTTCGCAATTTGTGAGGCGCAAAAGCCAATGGTTGTTCTTTGTAGTAACTGACTCCACGCAGGTAGGTGATGTTCAAGTAGATTTATTGAAGATAGATGGAGATCAGTAGTACATCAGTAGATAGCCCCACCAGGAGCACCTTGTTAGGCACTCAGCCCTACTCCAACTGACAGCTTCATAGAACAACATTTCAAATGACATCACACCTGTGTTCTACAGATGGAGTAATGGGAAATATGCATACACATAATATACAGGATATTACATATCCTCTTTTCTAATAAAAGTGAAAAGAATATAATTAGGTGTAAAACCATGTAAACAGAATTAAAGAGAAGAGAAGTATAGAAACAAAGTCGTAGACAGAAATAAAGAGAGAAGACGTGTAGAAACAAAGCTAAAACCTAGAGGAAAATAACACACCACAGAAAAGCATAAGAGTGAGCAGAACCAGAATAAAAGGCGTACAAAAGAGAAACAAAGAGAGCTGAAGAACCAGCAGTAAAAGTAAAGACAAAAGAAGAGAGATGAGGAAGCATACAAAATACAAATAGAGATACCATATTAGATCCCATAATAGACATATTACTCATCCTCCTCTCTAAACACGAAAAAGAATGGAAAGTTAAAGAAAAAGTAGGAAAACTATCAATGGCAGTTCAAATCACACCTACTGGCCAGGTAAGCTAGAAAAGGACAGCACAAATCAGGGGAAAATGAATAGACAGTGAAGGAAATGAGAAAATAAACTCAACCCTCACTATCACAAATAAGAAGAAAATTAAACACAAGAAAAATTCAAACTGGGCAAAAGTGAAAAACACCAAACAAGTATTAGGAATAACTTGCCCAGAGTAAACTGACCCATGGATAAAGGAAAGAGAAACCATGCACCCACAGGGGTAAAAGAACTAACATGGGCAACCTCCGGAGAGATACTAACATGCGTAAAGTTAGTAACAACACAAACTCACACCAAAAACCAAAAGAAAACGGAGGTGAGAGTAACATAACAATACCACATGGAAAATTATAGTGCAAAAAACTAATGGGACAACACCCATCAAACACTACCCATAAACATGAGAAAAAGTGCACAGAACAAAAATTAGTACCTGAAAACAAATCAATCTCTCAAGAGAGAAAAAGATAGTGTACTAGATGAGACAGGACTAAGTCCACGCAAACACCTCATGTGGAGGTCAGACAGAATGTGCACAAAATTGGGAATATAATTCTAACACACCTCATAAAGAGGGAAAACGCACCTTACATAGAGGCGAAATGTCAAACAAAAAATTCACATGCAAAAATGTGGGAAAAGTTCCACTCAACTAAACATAAATAATGGGGAATACCCGAAACACACCTCACGGAGAGGTAGCAAATTTGTGTACATATGAGTTGGACAAAAGTTCACAAAATACTTAGTGAATTCAAGAGCAAGAAAACATAAAATACACCCTAGTAAAGTTAGAACTATAGTGCATTTGTGAGGTAAGTATAGAGTAAATATGACTACAGAAATTGAGAACTCCACCATAAAACAAATCCTCACTACCAAATTTCAGATAATAAAACACAATAGTATACTTGTGGTGTGAATTGAAATAGATCAACACTGATGTACAATAATAATGACTAAAAGTGTAGGAAAAGATTAGCACTATGAATGTGTGAAAATGGACATTGCAAAATGTATCAAATAAGTACTAAAATTATACACTAGATGGCAGTGTAACTCCGGAGCTCTGATAATCGTTTCAAATTCGTTCTTCTGTCAAAAGTCACTGGAGCTCCGATATTCCTCTCACTCTTGCTCTGCCAACATCCCTTATTTTGTATATGTCCCTGAACACTACAAGCATAACACTACTCACCATCGATGTCCCAAAATATTATTAAATCTTCAGAAATGTGGTGCTGTGTGTATCAGCGAAGACACACGTTATAAACTACTGCAGTTAATATACACAGTACGCGGTAAATATAGGTGAAAGAGACTGTGCGCATCAGCGAAGACACGCGTTGCTGGCACCGTGGTAAACCTGCGAGTGAATATTGCTTCAACCAAGAAAAGATGGAGGCACGTACTTTACGCTGTGCCGGGTGGTTGCAGGCACGCTCCTCCTGTGAGACGTACATCAGCAGCAATGATTGCAAAGTCAAGAATGCGTCATAACATTTCCACAGAGTCTCGAGGATTATGAGGTGAGATGCGTGTGAAGAAAACGGTTGGTTTGCTTGTTGATGGAGACATGCACTGTCAAAACCAAACATCTTGTGGAACTGCCCCTTGTGTATTTAAAAAAATGCTGGCATATAATTGTAGACTTTTGAAGCACCGCTCTTCTTCTAATAAAAACCGGAATTGATTATGACAGTTAAAACATGCCAAAACTTTCTCTAACGCTTTGAAATAGACTAGTAAGTCACTGTGCATCATTTCCAAAACTGGCCATCAAAGTTCGACATCTCGAATTGCAGCCAGTAAAATGTTATTTAAAGTAGAGTATTGTTTCTTTTTAATAAAGCTGCCATAGTAACAGATGATTGCCAATTGTGCCAACTAGTAGTGACTAAATTATATGCAAAATCTAACAGCGCTGCTTACAAAACAGATTGACTCTGTGCAACAATCCAAAGGATAAGGAAAAGTCTTACTTTGAAGTTTGTTTTTACCTGTACCACACAACACGATAGATTGGTACATTCAATCCAGGTTAGTCTGGTCAGATGGACATTGGTGAAAGTTTGAGGTGTTGCCAGCGTTGTTTAAAAAGTCTTTTATACATACTGTAGAAGAAGCAGGCAAAGTGTGTAGGCATGTAACAGGCAAACAGATTACGCAGGACGCATATTGGCAGGCTTACCCTAACTGAAGAAACTGGAAATAAATGTGGCACTTGAGCGTTGAGGGCGACCGGTGGCAGGTCATTGGTGGGGCTGACGTATGCCAGATGAAGAGTTGGAGCAAATTGTAGGTTGCTTGAAGTTACTTGAGGTTGAGAGTAGGAACACAGGATGTTCTCAGTGGTTCTCAGAGGTAGCAGATGTAGGTTCTTAGTTCAAATCGTCGCCAAATAAATGTAGTAACTGACTCCACGCAGGTAGGTGATGTTCAAGTAGATTTATTGAAGATAGATGGAGATCAGTAGTACATCAGTAGATAGCCCCACCAGGAGCACCTTGTTAGGCACTCAGCCCTACTTCAACTGACAGCATCATAGAACAACATTTCAAAGGACATCACACCTGTGTTCTACAGATGGAGTAATGGGAAATATGCATACACATAATATACAGGATATTACATTCTTCTGGCCCCAAGTGTACAATCTCACAACAATCAGCTCTTGACAAAAGTTGTGCTGATAGACACTTCCAAGTGCAGAGGTGAGTAAAGGTGCTCACAGTTGTCAGTGATGGAGGTCAGAGGCGTGTAAAGGTGCTCAAAGTTGTCAGTGATGGAGGTCAGAGGTGTGAAAATACATGCAGCATTAATGCTTTCTCGCTGATGCTTCGGAGTTCCCTATTACGGGGAACAATTAGCAGAAATTAGATGCTGACAAAATATCTCTATAAAGACCTCCACTGTGTCAGAACTGGTAAAAGACTAGGGCATGGAGGCAGATCGATTCTTTTCATGCAGTAAGCCATCATGACAGACCTGAAAATCAATCCTCAAGGGGAGACTTGATCATTAACTAAAGGCCACCCCTGAATTAAACTCTGCAAACAGCACAGCTACCTATGTCTAATTTCCATCACATGCAATGAGTTAGTGGTCAGAAGAAATTAGACCAGCAATTAATTTAAAGCATGCTGTTCCACAGCAAAATTCTGTGCTGCCAAATCACAGAATATAGATGTCCACATGTGCAAAAGTAACAAAGACTCTGAATCACTGACTCCCACTGATCACTTTAAGAAACAGAATGCAGATGAGATGCATAGTACCAAACTAAAAAAAGCCTCCTGGAACTGTTCATAGACCTTCTATTAGACTTTGAACCTTTCCTCCAGAAATTAAAGACAACCAATCCGAAGAACTCTGTAATAAACAGTCTAAGTCATTTATAAAGAAAAATACAAAAATTCAAGACAGCGTTAGGCTGAACCTTTAATACAACACCAGACGTCTCCAAAGAGTTAGAGCACTGCCATACATTCCAACAATCCTAACATTTCACCTCATAAACAACCTGAACAATACCCTCAAATTCCACTGCAAAGCAGCCATTACTGCAACACACCCAGCAAAAATATACCCATCAAATTCCACAAGCAATGGACAAACACATTAGCCACATCTACCATGCACCTCATAAGTGAGTTCTACACAGTTGAAACTGTGTTGGCATCCCACAGAACACTATTGAAAAAGACACAATCAACAAACGTGTTGGACCTGGCATCCTTAGGGTGATCTTCCCCCAGACTTCTTGGCTTTTAACTCCTGTTTTGCTGATTCTATTTGTTGGCTGTAGGACTCTTTGCACGTTATCACTGCTATCAGTACTAAAGTGCATGTTCTTCTCCCCTAAACATGATGACATTGGTGTATACCTGAAAGGCCTATTTGATGCACTGGTAAGTCCCTTGTAAAGTGGTACACCATATACCCAGGACCTGTACTTCAAAGGCTACTATGGGCCTGCAGCACTGATTGTGTCACCCACATTAGTAGCCATTTTCATGCCTGCCATTGCAGTGCTTGTGTGTGCAGTTCACTGCCACTTCAACTTGGCATTTAACACGACTTGCCAAGCCTTAATTGAGGGTTTTATGACATATAAATCACCCCTAAGGTAGGTTCTAAGTAACCATAAGTGGGTAAAAGGAAGGACATGTGTGTTCAATCTTCACATATCCTGGTAGTGACAAATAGCATTTTTCCGTTTTCCACTACTGTGAGGAATACTCCTATCATATGGCTAGCATTAGGAATTCTTTATACACTTTTAAACTGCAATTCCTGATCAGACAGGATTAGTGTAAAGATCACTCAACAGCATTCATTGAGTATCCAGATGTTTATCTGATACACGTAGTCACCTCTAGCATCAACCCTCTATGGCTCTCTCCAACTCTCAACTCCCTCCATAGGAAAACATTCTTTTTAGCTTCCCTCACCATGACCGGTTTGGAAAAATTACTTTCCCCCTTTCTAACAAAGCCACTCTTCTTTACCACTATTCAGTCTCAGTCTTTAATGTCCATTTCCTTCACACCTTTCTTAGTATCAAAGTAACCCTTGGATTTGATTTGTTTCTCAGCCATACTTCTCATTACTGCATCTCTATCCACCCACACACATTCCTTGCTCTTTAACCATCCTGGAACCTCTTTCATTCCTGGTTCCCTGTCCTCATGTTAATAAAAGGTGAAACACCAATCACTGAATGAGGAGTGATCCTGTACGCTCAAGTAAAATTATTCAGATTCTTCCTACAAGGTAAACTATTCACTAGGGTCAACTGACTATTTGCCATGATCAAGTGATTGATCAGTTCAACCATTCCATTGGCGTGAGGTCTGAACAAGGCCAACATTTAGTGTTTAACCCCCATTCTGCTCAAAAACTCTCTCAAACAATTGGATGTGAATTGTACTCCACTATCAGACACTAAATTTGTAGGTATCCCCTCATCCACGAACACTCTCTCAAGAAATTCTATCACACTATCAGTGTTTATGGAGCCGGTAGTTTCCATCATAAACCATTTGCTATCTCAGCGTTCCGCTGTCTATTGGGTAGTTCCCCACTGCTCAAAGGAGCCTGTCTGACAATTCTGGACTTGTCACTATTGGCACAGGCCTAACACTCTTTAATCACATCCTCAACAGCACTATCCATCCCAGGCCCCAAAAAAGACTGGCAGACTTACCTCTTTGTCATGTTACCAGGGTTCCCCTCATGTGCAATCTGAATTAATTTTCTCCTTTTTTTGAGTGGAATGGTCTGGTTCCTCCGCATAAGTTTTCCTCCAATCACACTCAATTAATTCCTCACATGGTAATACATCTTGAACAGACCGCTAAACACACCCTCAAAGTTTCAACATTCAGTCACATATTTTTTCAATTCCTGTATAGTAGAATCTTCATTCATTGCCATTTCCTATTCTTCCCTATCGATGCTTGACTCTTCATCTCCTTCCATTATTACACCCTCATCATCAACTTTATCCTCAGTATCAAAACTACACATAGGCAATCTAGATAGGCAGTCTGCATCACATTGTTTAGACCCTTGACATATTCTACCGTAAAATTGTAATCGAAGACAGATAGCATCCACCTTAATATTCTCTAGATAATGTTCCCTTCATGCCCTTTACCCCCATTAAAAAGTTGAATCAAAGGCTTGTGATCAGTCTTCACTTTTAATGGTAGGCACCACACAAAGTATCTAAAATGCTTAATTCCTCAACAACATGCTGGGGCCTCTCTTTCAATTACAGAATAAGTGGATTCGGCCTTCTGGATGTGTCTATAGGCGAACCCAATTATTCTATCTTGGCCATCTCTCACTTGCATCAGGACAGCACCTTTTCCTACATTACTAGCATCAGTCATTATGTATGTCTTCGGAGTGGTATCGAAATGACCCGAAGTTAGTGACCATGATATACTTTCTTTTACACTATTAAATGTATTAAACTTATTGTCACATTCTCTGCTCCATTCAAAGGTAACACCTTTTTTCATTAACACCCTCAAAGGTTGAACATTCTCAGCAAAATTTGGCACAAATTTGGAGCAATATTCCGCCAGTCTTAAGAAATACTTTAGCTGTTCTTTATTCTTTGGTTTGGCGGCTTCTTTTACTGCCCTGACAATGCTCTTTTTTGCTTTAATACCATTGCCAGATATTTCGTACCTCAGGTATGTAACATTAGTTCTTTTCAATTGGCATTTTTTTTCTTTCGATAGTCAACCCACATTCCTACAGTCGCAATAACACCTCTTTCATCAATTGAATATGCTCCTCCTCATTTATACCTACGATCAAAATGTCATCCTGGAAACATAGGATTTGTTTAAGGTCCCCTAAAATCTGGTGCATGATCCTTTGGAACACCACTCAGGCCAATGCAAGTCCAAAAGGCATCCTACAATAGCGGAATGCTACCAGTGGTGTCACAAAGGATGTTAGATGTCTAGAGTGTTTATGGAGGTCAATTTGGTGGTAAGCAGCCGAAAAATCTATTACACTAAAAATATTACGCCCACCCATCGCCGTCAACATCTCTGAAATTTTATGGAGGGGCTGTCTGTCCACCCATATGTTTTTATTTAGGTCTCGTGGATCTATGCACAGCTGAATTCCCCCCCCCCCTTCTTAGGCGCTACTACTATTGGTGCTAGCCATTCGGAGGCTTCTATCGACTCAATTATCCCCGGTTCGAACAACTTGTCCAGTTCTCTCTGCAGTGATTCTCTCATTAGATGAGGAACGATTCTCACTTTGTGCACCACCCGGACATCATTTTTCTTCAGCTCAATCTTATGTGAAAACCCCTTGAGTTTTCCTAGCTCGTCTGTAAAAACTTCCGGGTATCTTTCCATTTGTTTTTTTTTCCATAAGCCTCTTTCCATTTCTTGCTTTTAACCACACAGTGCACACCATGTCAGAACTGGCTTCTCTGCATTAGGATTAAGGATTATGTTAAAGTTTGTTTAATAATGCCACCCTAACAAGTCTGATCCATACTTGGTTACATACACTCCCAAATGCACCTGTTCTCCTCCAAAGTTTATCATCATCCATTTCACCCTATGTTCCCAATGGTCTTTTCTCCAAAGGCCACTGCCTTTATGTTGGACTCATTCAATGTATCATTTCCCACCCAAAGCGTGTGAAAGGTACCTTGGGATAACAGCGAATACATGCTCCCCGAATTAGCTAACATCCTTACTTCAAGTTTGTCAATGTACAAATTCCAGTGAGGCTTCTCCAATATGTCCATACTTTCTCTATTTACTTCCCCAACCTGTGAGGTTTCTTGCTCACTCTTACATACGTCTTCCACAACAAGCACCAGTTTTTATACATTTTCACAAACGTCATTGACTTCTTTAACTTTGTTTACCCGATTCCTTGATCTACAAATTTTGGTGAAGTGGCCTCTTCTTCCACAGTTGTGACACAAGGCATTTCTTGCTATACACGTTGTACTTCACCCTATATGCCCTGGTGCACCACAACGAGAACACCTGATGGTTCTGGAATTGGTAAGCTTTGTTCCTTATCTTTGGATCCACCTTGAAAACGATTCTTCTCTACTGTTATCTTGATTTAATGTATTGATCCATAGACGTCCGATACGCTAGAAGTTTTTTCCTTTGTTATATCTCCGCTCCCTTTGTCCATCTCATTTATCCATTGGTGAGTATTCTCCAATACCTTAGCAATATCTACTGCCTCTTCCAACGTTGGATTCTTCATTAACAATTTCTCTTTAACCCTTTTATCACTAGTACATCTTACTATTTGGTCTAGTATAGGAGAACCAGCACGATTTTCAAATTGACATGTTAAAGATAACCCCCTCAGCACTGCCACATATGATGCACTGTCTTCATATGGCTTATGTACCCTAGAGAAACATTTGTGCCGTTCTAAGACTATATTCAACTTTGCCACAAAATGCACCTTCACCATTTACATTTGTAAGGACATATCATAGATATTATTAGGTTGTCCATCATCCACACCATGGGAGAACTATGGAAGATACTTATATGACCTTCGCCCCGCAACACCAAGATGGTAAAGTAAGATTGCTTGTCTCTTTACCGAGCCATACTTATCAGCATCAATAGCAAATATGTAGGTGACAAACACTTTTTTCCATTGCTTCCATGGTATCAGAGGTTCCCCAGGAGTGGCTAAATCCTTGGGTGGTGGAACTAAACCTTGGTCAGCCATGATAATTAGCAAATATTTATGTTTTCACCTCAAACACAAAATTGTTAGTTAACATAAAAAGGTAACACAAATAATTCAAATAAATAACCACCATAGCAAACTACTCTAAAAACTAAAAGGAAGAAGGTAAAATCTGCTGCTGCATGAAGAAGAGAGATTGAAAGTTCACGTTTCCCTATTCCTGCTTGCAGTTCTGATGTGGTTCCTTTTAAGAATATGGATGTTGCAGCTGCAACGGTCTGCCCTCTAGTAGAGACACTCTCACCACTCTCTACGATTCCACAGAGATCATATAGGCTGCATTGTGCACAACAAAGCTGTTCTCAAAGCCAAGGTAAGGAAGATTCGGAGTTGTTTTATGACTTGAAGTAAGCAGAATGCTTTTTTTTCCAAAATCAGAGTAGTGCAGAGATATTGAAAGGTCAAAGAAAAACCAAAGGTGATGATGGACGGAGCGTTGACAATACAAACAACCCAAGTCAACTGATCTGGGTTTAATCCATCACCGTTCTTTAGCTCACTCCCCCACCCCAGTTCAGACATGGCCATATGCAAATCACTCTGACCCTGTGCCTCATGGGAACAGTCCAGCCCGAACTGCCAAGCCATGTCTTCCCTGGAACGGAATCAAGCTTCCCAGGACCGGTTTCTGGCATTACAGCCGTCTTGTTGAAAAGGTCAAAACAAACAATTCACTGTAATGTTTGCGTAAAGTCAAAACTTCATAAGCATGTACACTTGGTGCGCCCTTACCCTTTGCACGTTGTTACCCTTCGTGTGCAGTCAATGCCAATTCACAGCACTAGTAGTGTTAACAGGTTCATTCTTAGCTGACACTTTTCGTACCTCTCAAGTATGCGTGAACACTTAATGTTAGAAGGCAGCACAAAGTCTTCAAACGCAGGCAGCAGAATAACAATTAGCCGCGTTCATGACTGTTACCGTTCACCAAAGTCATTTCGCTTATGTGTGGTGTCAGTTATAATAGGAGTTTCGCGTTGCTTTAACATAAATTCTATTCTGATAGAAGTTGGAAATCCCCGCTATGGTAGCAGAAACACTGTTTCTCATGCAGCACCATTTTAATATGAAACAAAGGCCTTCTTTACTCACATGAAAGATACTGATGGTAGGTTACTACTGTTATTAAGCAAAAGAGTACTGAGTTCCCCGGGGATAGATAAGGCAGGAGGTGTAGGGATATGGAGACAGAACAACGGCAGGGAACAACGTGTTCCCTTGTTGGAACTACGAGACCTCACACACCCAGAGACCTAGGTGTCATGCTTCATCATTGGTCTCCTGCTCCTCGTCAGACTGGCGCTGCAATGTCTGATGGGCGCCGTAGGCGCTCTTTGTTGGAGATCTTTTGTTCCAGCCAATGGTTTGAGTGTGTGTGAGGGGTCTGGTGAAGGTGTAGTCATGAGGGAATAGTGAGGTTTAAAAGAAGGTGAGTCAGTCCACAGGGGACTTTTATTCGAGTGGCTGACTCCCTTATTAAAATGGTGGGAGGGGAGAAAGGAACTGCTTAATTTACAGTGGACTAACTCAACCCTCTACAAAGGTTACTACTGTTATCCAGGGTTGGAGGTGGTGCAATATCTGCCCCCTGTGCAGAAACGACTTGTCGCTAGTGTAAAGATCACTCGACAACATTAATGGAGTATCCAGAAGTTTATCTTATACACTTAGCCATCTCCAGCATTAACCCTCTCTGGCTCTCTCCAACTTCCAACTCCCTTCATAGGAAAATATTCGGATCCCACATTCTAAGTTCTGCATTACATAATAGTGAACTCTACAAGCCTGTCTGCAATACACGTCTGGGTGGGTGGAATCTACACTTTGTACATTTCCTCCAGACAGCCGCAACACAGGAAGGCTAGAGGCGCATAAGCAGGCATATACATACATCTGCAATCTGATGGGTCTCCCTTGGCAGGATGTAAGGGAATGGCTATCACTTCACCTAGCCAAAGGGCTGATTACCCCCCACAGACAGGACTGGGCTGAAATGGATCTTTGTTCACTTCAGAGGATTGCTTTGAAGTCAGTCCCACATCAAAGGCCCTTTTGGGTATAAGTACTGGGTCTCTGACCCCTAAAATGAGAAACTTCAAAACACTACTAACCGACTCTCTGCCAGAAGAACTGCTGTGCTGCTTAAAGGTCTGAACTGGACTGCTGATCTAAAATGCCTGTTTTTCTGTTTGTTGCCTTGCTGCCTGCTGATCTCTGATTCTGCTTAATGAAAGCTGTACTCTACTCCAGATGATCTCCAAGGGCTTGTTGGCTTGCTTCCTGTTGGTTGAGACTTAAGGATATCAAAGGCTCTACCAGTGCTCCTTGCCTGGCTCACTGGAAGTGGTCCAGATACTTGCAACATGGATTTCAATGCATCTCCTGTCTTCAGGTAGCAGAACCTGTGCATCGACCCGGTTACGGGAGTAGAATTGGGGCACTGCATCAGAATCACCGGTTTTCCTCCAGAGATCGATGCATCATACAGCGTGTCACCACTACTCCAGTTTGGTGAGATCGACGCATCCCCTCCACTGAGTGGCAGAATCCGGCGCATCGCTGAATGACTCTCGAGTCTAGTTCAAGTTCAAGTTCATGCATTTATAAAGCGCACTACTCACCCAGAGGGTCTCAAGGCGCTGGAGGGAGGGGTTTACTGTTTATCGAATAGCCATGTTTTCAGTTCTTTTCTGAAGGAGATGTGATTCTGAGTACGGCGGAGGTGGGTGGGGAGTGAGTTCCAGGTCTTGGCAGCCAGGAAGGAGAAGGATCTGCCACCCATGGTGGTTTTTCGGATGCGCGGGATTACGGCGAGGGCTTGATTGGATGATCTTAGTTGGCGGGTGGGATAGTAGAAGGACAGTCGGGTGTTGAGGCATTCGGGTCCTAGATTATAAAGGGCCTTGTGTGCATGGGTAAGAAGGCGGAAAGTAATTCTTTTGTTGACGGGGAGCCAGTGGAGGTTTTTCAAGTGACCGGAGATGTGCTCTTGGCGCGGGATGTCTAATATGAGTCTCGATGATGCGTTTTGGATGCGCTGGAGCTTTTTCTGCAATTTTGTTGTAATTCCGGCGTAGAGTGTGTTGCCATAGTCCAGTCGACTCGTGACCAGTGCATGGGTGACAGTCTTTCTTGTTTCGAGGGGGATCCAGCGGAAGATCTTTTTGAGAATGCGAAGGACGTTGAAGCAGGAGGACAATACGGCGTTGACTTGTCTGGACATTGAGAGGGAGGAGTCTAGAATGAAGCCAAGGTTACGTGCATGGTCTGTGGGTGTGGGTGCAGATCCCAAAGCGGAGGGCCACCTCCCAAGCTGAGGGGGAGGAACCTAGGATGAGCACCTCCGTTTTGTCTGAGTTGAGTTTTAAGAGGCTCTGTTTCATCCATTCGGCTACTTCTTTCATACCTTCGTGAAGGTTGTTTTTGGCGGTGTTAGGGTCTTTGGTGAGGGAAAGGATTAGCTGGGTGTCGTCGGCGTAGGAGATGATGTTGAGGTTGTGTTGACGTGCGATGGAGGCGAGGGGACTCATGTAGACGTTGAAGAGGGTGGGACTGAGTGAGGAGCCTTGAGGTACGCCGCAGATGACTTCGGTGGGCTCTGAGTAGAAAGGGGGGAGTCGGACTCTCTGGGTTCTCCCGGCTAGAAACGAGATGATCCAGTCCAAGGCTTTTCCTTGTATGCCGATGTTGTTGAGGCGTTGTATGAGGGTGTTGTGACAGACAGTGTCGAAGGCGGCGGAGAGGTCGAGTAGAATGAGGGCCACTGTTTCACCGTTGTCCAGGAGTGCTCGGATGTCCTCGGTCGACGCAATGAGGGCGGTTTCGGTGCTGTGTTTGGCTCGAAAGCCGTTCTGTGAGGGATCCAATGAGTTGTTGGATTCAAGGAAGGCTGCGAGTTGGCTACTGACGGCTTTCTCGATGACTTTGGCCGGGAAAGGGAGGAGGGAAATGGGTCGGTAGTTTTTCAGATCTGAGGGGTCAGATGTTGGTTTTTTCAGAAGGGCGCTGAGTTCGGCGTGTTTCCATATTTCTGGGAAGGTGGCGGAGTTGAAGGAGCAGTTGATGACATCGCGGAGTTGGGGAGCGGTGATGGAGTCAGCTTTGTTGAAGATGTAGTGGGGACAGGGGTCAGAAGGTGAGCCAGAGTGGATTGAGTTCATGAGGCGAATGGTGTCTTCAGTGGTGATTGGCTTCCAGGAGTTGAGGTAGTTAGTTGGAGGGGTGGGATCAGAAGGGGGTGGGGTGAGTTGGTCATTGGGAGTATTCTTGAAGCTGTTGTGGATGTCGGCAATTTTGTTGTAGAAGAAGGAGGATAGCGCATCGCAGAGGTCTTGGGAATTAGTGATGTCGTTGGATGCTGCGGGAGGGTTGGTGAATTCTTTGACGATATTGAAGAGTTCCTTGCTGTTATGAGAATTGTTGTCGAGACGGTCCTTAAATGCAGATTTCTTGGCAGATCGAATCAGTTGGTGGTGTTTGCGGGTGGCTGTCTTGAGGGAGGCCATGTTGTCTGAGGTAGGTTCTTTTCTCCAATTCTTCTCCAGGGCGCGGCATGTCTTCTTGGATTTTTTAAGGTCATCATTGAACCAGGGAGCTTTTTTGCTGGATGATTTCGACTGGTGTTTTTTCAGGGGTGCTAGTTCGTCTGCACTGTGGGTAATCCATTGCCTGAGGTTGGTGGCCGCTAGGTCTGGGTCCGTTGCTAGGGTGGGAGTGTTTTGGCTGAGTGATGTGAGGAGTTGGTCGGTGGTGATTTTGTTCCATTTTCTTCGGGGAATGGGTTGTGGACGGTTGTGGGTCAGGGTTGTTTTGTAGCTGAAGTGAACACAGCTGTGATCCGTCCAGTGGAGAGCTGTAGTGTGATCGAAGGAGATGTGCTTGCTGGAGGTGAAGATAGGGTCGAGCGTGTGTCCGGCTATGTGAGTGGGGGTGTCAACAAGTTGTTTGAGTCCGAGATTGGACAGGTTGTCCAGAAGGGAGGTGGTGTTGTTGTCGAGAATGTTGTCAAGGTGGTAGTTGAGGTCTCCTAGAAGAATGTAGTTCTCGGAGGCGAGGGCGTGCGGGCTGACGAAGTCAGTGATGTCGTCGCTGAATTGAGATCGGGTGCCTGGGGGCCTGTAAATGAGGGTTCCTCTAAGTGTGGTCCTGGGTCGGTGTGGATCTGAAAGTGGAGGTGTTCGGCGGTTGCAAGATTGACGTCAGAGCTAGTTGTAATTTTGATGGTGTTTCTATGGACGATGGCGATGCCTCCTCCAGTTTGATCGGTGCGGTCTTTTCGAATGATCTTGTAAGTGTCCGGTATGGCTATGGCGATGTCGGGGGCAGAAGATGCATTCATCCATGTTTCGGTAAGGAAGGCGATGTCAGGTGACGCAGTGTCGATTAGGTCCCAGAGTTCGGTTGCATGTCTGTGGACCGAGCGGGTGTTCAGTAGGATGCATTTCAAGTTGTTGGGTTCGGAGCTGTGTGTGGAGGAAGTGTGTTTGGTGAGGGTCCTGATGCAGTTGAACTTACAGGAGAGGCAGGAGAATGGGCCGTGGGTACGTCCTGGGGTAGCTTCACAGCAAAGTGGGGTGCGTCCGGCGTTGAGGGCGAGGAGAGTAGCGGCATCATAGGTTACTCTGGGGGGTTGGGAGCGGCATGGAGCAGGGGAACGGGCGCTGGGCCCGGTCCAGGCGCGGACGGGCTTACCTTTGGCGCACCTTCGGCGCGAATTGGGCGCGACCGCTGCGCGTGAACGCTGCGCGCAAGAGTAGCTGTCATATGTGGATGGTGGAAGGGGAGGGGCGAGGGAGGGTCAGCTGGGAAGGCGGGAGCGGGGTGGAGACTCGGGCAGGGCGATACAAACAACAATATCAACAACAACAAAATGGCCGGCAGCGCCAAACGGAGCAGGCAGCCAAAGTAATGCTAAATGTGCAGAAAATAAACTCAATGAAAAGGCAGTCAAGGCAACACAGCGACGGCACAGTGGTACAAGCGGCTAATTAGCAGGCAAGGTGGTTCAGCGCTATATGATTACAATAAATAAATAATAGCAATGTAGTCAATTAAAGCGGTCCTGCTATGTGCAGAGTGGAGCAACGATACCAGGCTGTGAGGGCAGGCAGGTCGGGGAGCAGCGTGGAGGAGCGACCGCGTCTGTGGAGCACAGGACGGTCACAGCGCGATTTTCACAACGCGGGTCTGATAGTCTTAGCGGGAGGGAGGGTCAGCTGGGAAGGCGGGAGCGGGGTGGAGACTCGGGCAGGGCGATACAAACAACAATATCAACAACAACAAAATGGCCGGCAGCGCCAAACGGAGCAGGCAGCCAAAGTAATGCTAAATGTGCAGAAAATAAACTCAATGAAAAGGCAGTCAAGGCAACACAGAGTCTGACACCAGTCTTCGGAACAAACACATTGCGTCCAGTGTGTGGAGAAGATCGACGCACCGTTCTCACTGCATGGGGAAGATCAATGCATCGCCTTGAGCGCATGGAGAAGATTGATGTATCCTCCATATGCCGGCCTTGACATCGACGCATCTTGTCCCGCATCCTGCTGTTGTGACCAGGAAATGTACTCTGTTTACCGGGCCCTGCGTGGGTCCTGTAGCCAGCCTGCACTTCTGTGAGGTGGGCCTGAACTTTGACTTTGCCCCAGTCCAGTGCAAACTAAGGTAACCTTTTTAATGCTGACTGCTTTAAGTGCTTTGCTGCATTGATTATTTTAAAATTCAAAACCTCTACGTCTGCCTATTGGATTTTTGCTGTTTTGGTCTTGTTTTTTTAAATAATATAATAATTATGTTTTTATAAACCTTTGTGGAGTCTTTTTGTGCTGTATTCATTGTGCTACTGTGTGGTTGTGTTGCTCAAATACTTTACACATTACCTCTTTAGGTGAGCCTGACTACTCTGTCAGGCTACCAGAGTGTAAGCACAGCCTATCTTTTAGTCTGTACTTAGCTTACCTTGATTAGAGTGGTGCTTCCTGTTTGGCCTGGGTGCATACCTCAGCCAAGCAGGAATTCCATTTCTAACATTGGTGATCAGCAGTGAGGATAGATCTTGTGCAACACCATATAGTAACTCATTGTTCACTACAACTCTGTGCTTAGACCAATTGAAGTCTTTTTCAGTTCTCCCTGATCTGACATCTTTTGATTTTTTTCCAAATTCTTGTGGCAACTCCCATTTTTTCTGCAATGTCTGTGGTCTTACCTGGCAAGATGGAATTTGAGCTGACCAACCTGGATACATATACAATGACCAACCTGAAGGAGTTCTGCCAGGAGAGAGGGGTGATACATTAGTGAAGTGCCAAGTAGGAAGAGCTTCAGAAAGACTTAAGGACATGGGTGGATGAGGAGGAGAGATCTGAGGAAGGATCAGAGTCAGATGTGGAAGAGGGTCTGTTCATGCAACTTACAGGGTGAAGCAATTTCCTCCCAGGACTGGAAGCCCACTCTAGTCCCGTCAGCATTGTGTCCTCAAATAGTCTGTCACCAGAGGAGCTGGTGCACAGGAGGGAGGAAAGAAAACTACAGCTAGAGCTTGCCAAGATGGGCGAGGAAAAGAAGCAGACCCTTACCCGTGCTAAGCTTGAGAAGGAGAAAGTTCTAGAGGAGAAGAGGCTGTCTGTGGAAGAAAGGAAGATGGCCCATGTCTAAGCCTCCGAGAGCTGTATATTAGAACCCTCCAGGTGGGGTTCAGCAACAACAATATTGGTGGCAGCATACCTGCATTGTCTTCACATGAGCTCTGATTCCATATCCCAAAATAAATGGTGCCCAGTTATAATATGGGCGATGACATAGATAAATGGTTGTCATCCTATGAGGTAGCTTTAAAGGTGTACAGAGTGGAAATCTGGGGGGTAAGAGACGGCGGTACATGCTCACAGTGGGGAGGGACACACTCCTTACATTAAAGCTGGGGGACCAGATCAACTACATTGCCATAAAGACCATTCTATTTAGTATATTTGGGTTGACACCTGAGACGTGTAGGCAATGGTTCAGGGCTAGTCACAAACTCTTTACACAGACATGGATGGATTTCTTGGACTATACTGGTAAGGCACTGTATACTGGGTAAGGGGCAGTGCAGTTAATGATTATGAAGGGTTGTACAACTTATTTTTAAAGGAGCACATTCTTGATACTTGTTTTCCAAAGCTGAGCAAGCTGACTGACGATAGGAAGCTTGCTCAGGAGGCAGACATCTGACTCCTCCTCTCCAAAACTAATTTTTACTCATCCAAAAGCTTCTTCCTACTGCTAAGACCTAAAAAATTTTTTTTTTTTTAAAAACCTTCACTCTTTTATCCCTCCACTATCCTTTTCAATCAAAATTAACAGACTAAAGTGCTCACTTGTCAAATTCCATATTCAACTATACTAATATACTGCCCAAATAACTGAATAACATATCTACTACTCAAATCACTTCATATTTATACTATACAAATTTTCAACACTAATCCTTCATGGGTTCCGGAGTGGCGTGCTACTCGCCAGAAAAGCGCTTCAACACCCATCAGGGGTAACAAGTGCTATATGAATGCAAATCTTTCTTCCCCTTTTATCCCTCCGCTATCCTTCTCACTTCAAGTAACAGACTAATATCCACCACTGAAATTAACTCATATTTCACCATATTAATTCACCACTAATCCTTTATAGGCTTCCTGAATGCATCAACAAGTGATACATAAAAACAAACTTTTTTCCTCCTCTATCCTTCTGCTATCATTCCAAATCCAAATAACTGACTAACCTATCCACCACTTAAAAATCACTTGCATGTTTCACTATACTAATTCAACACTAATCCTCTATGGGCCCCGGAGTAGTGCGCTACCCGCCGAAAAAGCGCTTCGACGCCTCGTCCGGGGTAGTAAGCACTATATAAATGCAATTACAATACAATTACAATACAATGAATGCTTCAGGTATGGACACTACTAGGGGGTTCCCAAGTGTCGAAAAAGAGCACAACCTCCCACTGGAGGAAAGGTTCCAGCAGTAGTGAGTGTAGTGCTAGGGAAGGGGTTTGTCCCAGTAAATGGGGATACGTTTAGTGAGGTTACCCTAGTGTCCCTGGGTGACAGTGAGATGGTTCCTAAGATCCATGGGCCCTCAAACATGGCAAAGTGTAGGAAATGGGTCACCATCAATGGGCAAGGTGTAGAGGCTCTGAGGGATACAGGAGTCAGTATGAATATAAGAAGGAGTCAGCTGGTTTCCCCAGATTAAGTCATTCCTAATTCATTCCACTAGGTTGTGGTGGCTGACGACAGAAAATGACACTTTCCAGTGGCCCTTGCTCCAATTGAGTGGGCGCCAGGGGTCTCAGGTGTTCTGAAAGTTACAGTGAGCCCAGCCATGCCTGTGGACTGTTTGCTTAGTAATGATCTTGAGCACACTACCTGGAAGGATGTGGAGCATAAGACTCATGTGGGGATGTTAGGGTTACCTGGGTGGGTCTGTGCAATGACAAGGTCTGTGTCCGCCCTGGAAGGGTGTCAAATAGGGCTGGAGCCTGGAATAATGGCTCAGCCAGCTGCTAAGAAGGGGAAAGGCAGAGGGCGTTGTAAACCGGCCCTGAATGTACCTCTGTGAGATGGATTTGGCACCTGCGGTGGCCGCCCCTGAGTCTACTGAGGAGGACATTGCTCCAATGTGGCCTGCCTGAGCTTGCTGGATGGCAGTTGGAAGGAGGATCCACCAAGGAAGAGTTCTGTAGGGCACAAATGGAGTGACCAACCTTTGTGGGCATGAGGCAAGAGGCTGAAGCCCAAGCAGCATATGAATCCTCTGGGAGCTATCACATTGACTGGGAGGGCAGCCTCTTGTGCATGGGATAGCAAGGGCCCTGGTTGTCCCACAATGCTACAGGGCCTTCCTACTGGAGCTGGCTCATGGATTCCTCTGGCAGAACAGCTAGGCCAAGACAAGACCTTTGCACGGCTTGTCCTCAACTTCTAGTGGCCTAGGTTTAAGAATTCCTCAGATGCATTCTGTATGACATGTGTATATATGGTAATTAGTCTTATCGATGGCATTGAATCCCATGTTACTATTGGCTAGTTCTCGAACTAAGAATGATTGGACAATGTGAAATATAAAATGGCAGATGTACTGTAAAAACAAATGGAAATCTGTAACTTAATTATGGACACGTAATTTTTCACAGCGCTGGAAATACAGGCCAGACTGAGAAGTCTTGTGAACCCAATAGGAGCTTTGAGAGTGACGCCGCCTAAACAGAAACCCATTGTGGTTTGGAAGTATCACCACAGATTGAGTAGGTATCGGTTGGGAATACCTTTGAAGATATGAATGTTGAGTTATAGGGAAGGCTAATTTAATTTAATTGAACCTGAATGTCTCCCCTTCTTCTTTTGACTTACAGAGGACTTACACAGAAGAATTAGGTATTTATATCAAGTGTATACACGGCAATTGAGGTTTTCACTGGCGCATCATCGTTACATCTTGCACATTGGACACATCAGATAGACTGGTGTACACACTATGGGATGTGTTCTAATAATGACCATTGGCCTAGATTCACAGTCCCTCACGCCTTGTTTTGCACGAGTTGTGTGACAATCAATTGAAGGCTGAATATGTTGTACATTGGTTCTTTTCACAGTAATACCCTTCCTCCTCTCCATCCTCTTTGGGTTATAACCCTGATTTTAAAAAACTCTGTTTTTGTTTTTGGTTTTCACCTTGATATTTGTGATGATTTGAGGCACTTTTGTATTTAGGTAAAGAATGTCCACCCTGTGCATGGATCTACAGCGTACTGGTAACTGTGCATACAAACGTTTTGAGTAATGAATGAGACTAGTCGTAGTTTGATTGAATACAATAGCCTTTTTGTATGTTTATACTTATACAGCCTTCAGAAAGTCGCGGGACAACCTCCCTATGCGCGACGAAACACGTGTTGGCTGTTGGAAGCTGTTTTGAAGGCCTACCTTAATAAAAACTAAAGAAGAAAGAGGCGATCTTATTCGTGCTTTGATTTGTTATACATTGTCAACTGTGTATTTTACCTAAACTGGGAAACCTTATCTATAATAGACGTGTGCTGGGGAGTACATTCTATTTTGTGTTAGCTGAGGCTATTTCTGTGGAAGTTGGTGGTTCTCCACACCTTTCAGCGCCGTCACAGAAACTAGAGATATACTGAGATTTGCTGTGTGATTCTTCTTAGTGGCGCCATATCACCTATACATAATACCACTGTTCGGGGTCTGAACAGACTTAGCACTTAGGTGTTTACTTATTTACTCCGGTAGTGTAACTCCTCTCTTGTTTACAACGTCAACACTATGGACCCAATTTCGATTGGCTCAGAAAAGGGTGAGATATATATCCCAACCAATACTTAGGACACAGCTGGGTTAGGAATATATTGAGTGCACTACTTAGCACCCAATTATGATTACTGTCCTGGAATGGGGTGGAATATGTAGATGGTGTGTCTCACGCAACAAGATCTACAGGTCACAATGTTTATCTGGTATTTTTCCCTCTGTACATTTCGACAGGATTTACCTGCCAAAATTATTGCGGGGAGTGCAAGGCTTATGGCACAGCTTATGTTGTGTGTTAACAAAGGTTACCCATCATATCACAATTAATATAGTCGACTGTAATCAAGGTACTAATCTATTTCCACATTCATGGTTCTACAGTGGGAATAGACCACAAACACATGTCTTTATTCCATCTTGTCACCACACTTACTGGGATAGTGACCAAGAGGACTTACCAAAATCTTCCAATCATGACTAGACATGTTTTGCAGGCAACAAAAGGCAGTGAGCTTTATTTACATTCAGCTTTTAAGAGGGATTGGTTAAAATTACATTTAAGGGATCGCCAAGGTTACGTTTCTGCCAGGCATGCTCACCATCATACGACATGGGCCGGGCAGGGAAATGGGATAAAGGGGTAACGTCTCTTTTGGCATATTTTGCAGCTTTGAGAACGTGTCAACTTTTTGGAAAATCAGTAAAGTTAGTGAGATGAATAGAAACACCCAAAGTGAACTAACATTCACCTGAATCTACTTTTCCCTAAAACCTCATCCTTTTGAATATGTTGTGGGCATGTCCTCTTCATTGTATTTTATATAGCTTCAATGATAATGTTCATTATGCAATAAAACATGTGCGGACATAATCGAGACTTCATTAACCCTAAAACAAATGTTCTAGAGATTCACATATAACTTCAAATGCAATAGCTCTCTGCATTATTTCCAGCATATACACATTTTAGAAGCAGCTAATTAATAGAGATAATAATTAGAACTCCAGCACGAATCCACAAAAATCCACTGAAGAGAAGCGGGAGAAGGAACTTGTTCTCATCTACTGGAGCTGTGAACAGACAAAATTATGAATTATTTATGGTTAATATTTATGATACAGAAATAAGTTTCATGAAAGTGCTTCAACGATAGGCTCTCAATGTATAAGTCCATAATGTGAGATAACAGAGTCTCCTCATTTTTTAACATGTAAGAGCATCATAACACCGTTCCAGCTACCAACTGGAGGCTCCGTCTAAGATCAGTCGTCCGCTGCTTGGAAAACTGTACATGATGGTTTCTTAAGTAGCATCTTCAACCATCCATTCTGTACGAATGCAGAAATTGTGGTCCTCAGAGACTCCGCCCACTAACCTCTTTACAAAGGTCCTTATGTTAATCAAGGCATGTTTATTTCTAATGTTTTGGTATATTGGAGTTTTTTTTCCAAAGCATTGTTACAGAGAAGAGACAATAGCAACCCCCCCACCCCCACCCCTTGTGCAACAATATGAATCAAGCATATAAAAGTAGATAACAAAACAAATTTTATAACTGATAGACAAAAGAAAAAAGAAGGGAAAGAAAAGTAGGGAACAAAAAAAAAAGGACAAGAATGTTACATACAACCAAGGAAGAAAGCAAGATAATATGACACACTAAGCTAGCAACCACCAAGATTGTAGTGTACGTCAATTAGGGAGAGGGACCCTTAAGTGAGCAAATATACAAATTAGCCCTGTGGCCCAGTCTGATCCAGCCTGATAGTTAGGGGCTCCCAGATTTCTAATCCCTTCCTTTGCCCTTTACGGCCTTTTTTGGCGTAGATAGCCTTCTCAAGGTGGTAGATCGCGACTAATCTAGCCAGCCATTGGGACAAAGAAGGAGGGTCTGTATCTACCCAAACTGAGGCTATACAAATCCTCCACACCGTCATCGCTACAAATATGAGTGCCCCGCCGTTCTTTCTACTGACCTCCTCTTAGGTCCCTGATAGGATAGTCGTAGGAGTCAGTTCTTTGGCCTGGGAAATAACCCTCCCAAGGAAGTTCTGTATTTTGACAAGGAGCGGAGTAAGTTTCGGGAAGGTGGCAAACATGTGTACTGCATCTACACCAAACTCCGAGCACCTAGGGCATAGCGTCCCCTTGCCTGTTCCCCATGTGGCGACTCTACTAGGAGTAATGTATAAGAAGAAGATGGTTTTAAAATATTGTGCCTGTAATTTGTCCGAAAGCAGGTCGATCTGAGCACATTTCAGCGCATTATAAAATGTGCTGTGTGGGACCTCCAACTTTGCTTGCCATTTGTCTGCTATTTTTGGTAGATCATCAAGAGTTTGACTGTTTAATGCAGAATATATAGAGCCAAATCTGGGCGTTACCGGGGCCCTTAAGTTTTCAATAAGTTCTATTTTCACAAACCCAGTGGGTCCTCCAGCTTTTTGAGTCAGAAAATCGCGTATGGCGATATACTTGAAAGCGTCTTGGTCTTTTAGTCCATGTTTTTTTTTAAGCTCTGCGAAGAACTTAATCCCTTCAATAGACATTAGGTCTCCCAATATTAAGATAGCGACTTTATACCAGTCTTGCAAATAAGACCCACTAAAAATAGCAGGCAAATTACAGTTCTTACAGATAGGGGAAAAGTAGTTTAAACTCCCTAGCCCGTAAATCCTACGGACGTTGCGAAAGACCTCAAAGGGGTACAGCAGTGTCTTGAATCTGACTCGTTTTTAATATCCAAAGGACCTTTGTCTGATGAGACAAACACGCGCCTCCTCTCCTAATAGTAGTTGAAATGGCGAAGAAGCCCAATAGGAGGAGAGAAGGACTGTTCCTTCACTAATTCCACGCTGTATTGCAAAACTGAAGCCAAGTAGTAGAGCACTATGTTAAGGAAAGCCCACCCACCTCTCTCCCTAGGAAGAGACAATTGCTTTAGCACCCGCCTGGCTTGTGAGTAAACCCACATAAATTGAGTGAAGAGTTACTGAAATTTTTGCAACATGCTTTTATTAACCCCTTCAGTGCTGATGACGGAACCGCTCCGCCGCAGTGAAGGTGTTAAATTGTAATGGGATGGATCAAAAAACATAAAGTAATTTTGGGAAGTAGGTCATTTTATTACATTAGATCCACCCACTAAGGTCAGGTGTAGGTTGTTAATTCAATTAAGCGCTCTCTTTGTTTCAGTTGACAAAGGGATTACATTTTCTGCCACAATTTCATCAACTTTTGCCGTTACAGTCACCCCCATGTATTTGGCCTTTGTGACAACCCGGCTATCTATCCAGTTAATTTCTTTATTAACTATTATTTGGGTTTTATTGTTATTCAGTGCATACTCCGAGATTTTCCCAAAGTTTTGGGCCTTCAGGTCCAATGCTAAAATAGCGCTTTCGGGCTCTGGGGTAGTTATGGCCAGATCGTCGGCGTAAGCCATGATTTTAGTGTCCCATCCAAATCTTCTTACTGCCTGGATAGCTGGGTTATTCTCCATATTCTTGATCAGGGAGTCTATTTAAAGGGCAAAAAGCTAGGGGGAACACGGACACCCTTGCCTGGTGCCCCGAGAGATTTTAAATTGCTTAGTCAGTCTCCCATGTTTTGATACACTGGCTGTCGGGTTCAGATATAGAGCTTGTACAGCCTGAGTTAGCTTTGGGCTTTGGGCCATAGCCCATCTTCCGCATAACGCCCCAGAGGAAATGCCAGGAGACCCGGTCGAATGCTTTTCCAGCATCTAATAAAATTAATGACATCGGGTCTCCTGTTACTTGTGCCGCGTCAAACAAAGTAATTGCCCGCCTAATGTGTTCGGTGGAACCTTTCTTGGGGATGAATCAATGCTGCCATTCTGAGACCAAGGGTTCAATTACTGAAGATATTTTCATTGCAAGAATTTTAGAATTTGTTTTTGAATCGCAGTTTGTCAGCGTGATTGGCCTATACGATCCCATCTCTAACGGTGATTTATCTTTTTTAGGAAATATGGAGATTTTAGCATTGGACCAGGAAGCAGGCGGGCCCCCCGTTAAAGATAGAGGTTACTAAAGTGAAGAAAATGGACTTTATTTGGGGAGCAAAGATTTTATAAAATTCCACAGGGATACAGTCAACCCCTGCGGCTTTGCCATCCGGCAAACTAGCTAGAGTTTCGGCGTTATCTTCCCAAGTCGGAGTAGCATCAAGCTGATCGCAATTATCCTGACTAAGGGGCCTATTACGATTGCGGTTTTTCCGCATCCTCCGTGCCCGCGTATGCCACCGCCGGCCCGGAGGATGCGGAAAAACCGCAGCGGACCCCCCAAAGACCCACCGCCACATTAGGATGGCTGGTGGGTCCTGGTTTCCGTCCGCAGATTTTCCGCCGCAGTTGGCTTACAACCGCGGCAGAAAAGCTCTAATATGGTGCAGCCATATTATGATGGGCTTTAAAAAATGCTTTTCCACGGCGGAAAAAGCATGTGGAACTTCACTGCGGGGGCCCGTTGTGGGCCCCCTGGGTGAAGGGGGGTGGAGGGTGCACATGGGGGGTACCTATTGTACCCCCCTGCAGTTGTATGCAGAAATCTGCAGGCACTGCACGGTGCCTGCCGCTTTCTGCATACAAATGCAATGTATGCATTTTTACCATTGCGGCGGGTGCAGTTTGAAGCCGCACCCGCCGCAATGGTAAAAATAGAGGATGTGACCGCCAGGGTGGCGGTCACATCCTAATTGGACAGGAGGGAACTCCGCAGGCCATGCGGAGGTTCCCTCCTCCTCCATGGTCGCTGACGGACTCAAGTCCGTTCGCGATCATAATGGGCCCCTAGGTTGGGTTAGGGTCACTTCTTCTGTATATTTAGCGATCTCATCCTCTCTTATATCTGCTGAGCTACTGTTCTTTTCTGCATATAAATTGGAATAGAATTCTCGGAAGCCTTCTTGTATTTTACTGGGGTCATTATTCTCTTCTCCCATCGCAAGTTTAATCAATTGTATTTCACTGCCTGTGACCTGCTGCCTGGTTTTAATAGCCAAATGATGACCAATAAGTTTGCTACATTTATAGTTTTTTTCCCGCGTTGTTGCCCACTTAGCTTAATTCAATAATTTCAACAATTTTTGGTAGAGCAACCACAGTCCATCTGCTCTATCGTACTAGAAAAAACTTTTTTTGTACCACACAAAAAACCTAAACCACCAATCAGAGATTAC
The DNA here is from genome assembly GCF_964261635.1 of Lissotriton helveticus. NCBI lineage: Eukaryota > Metazoa > Chordata > Amphibia > Caudata > Salamandridae > Lissotriton > Lissotriton helveticus. The sequence goes on along the minus strand of NC_136069.1, from coordinate 1,598,560,107 downwards.
TTTTAATTTATTAACTCATTCATCATATTTCTGAATATTTTTTGAGTTTTTTCAGTTCATATTATACACAATTACTTCATTTCATTTCAAAAATTGATAAAAACACATAGAGGTTGCCCGAGAAAAAGGTTAGTGCGAAAGAGGTGCTCAAGAGTGTGGACGCAAGTGAACGGAAAAGAAAACAAAATTAAAGAGTGTAGAAACAACTATTCACATTATTTACAAAGCAATTACAAACTTTCTGCTCAGTCATATTTGAACCCTGGCCAACTGGTTTGAAGTTTTTTTAGAGGGTTTTTTTTAAATTAGACGTATGTCTGAAAATTATTTAGCACTATATACAATTCTTAAGTTGGTCCAAGGGTAATGAGGGGTAATGTTGTCCTTTTTCCATGTAAAAGCCCCCCACTTCAATATAGCCTGTGATTGCAAACCGTGGTCGAGTGAACGAGTCACTTGAACACTCCAGGAAGATAATGATAGTGTGTCCAAAGATACGACTTGTGTGTAAATTCTCCATTGTCTGGTGAGTAAATTTCTGCAAAGCTATTGGCCCTTTACTCTGGGAAAGACTTTCAATGGTTTAAGTGGTAAAAGGTTCTAGTTATCCTATTGTGTCTCAGGGCTGACGTTTCCTATTCCTATAGGCGTGCCGGTCAAAACTCGCCTGCTGGCACGGCGTCCACGGAGCAGGCGAGTTTTGACCGGCTGCAATCACTGGCAGACAGAATCTCGAACCGAGGAATAGGCACGCCTATGCGCTGATAAGCTACCTGACTTAACGACTGGAGCTTTCTAGAAAGTGCGAATTACCCCAATTTTCTAAGGTAATTTTTACCATGGTGCCTGCATGAAACTTTGAAACCTCATCGAGATGTGGTAACAATGGAATCCACATAACAAGAAGTATTGATAGGAAAGTTGGAATTCAGGACCACGTCCTTTGTCTTTCATCCTATTGAAGGGGTCACTATTATCCCTTGGTTGCCCACGTACATTCTCCAGTCCTGATGAAGACTCGCAATCCCAAGGTTCAAATCACCAGTTGGGCATAAGACGAGTCGAAACGTCGACATTACCCCTCATTACCCTTGGACCAACTTAAGAATTGTATATAGTGCTAAATAATTTTCAGACATACGTCTAATTTAAAAAAAAACCTCTAAAAAAACTTCAAACCAGTTGGCCAGGGTTCAAATATGACTGAGCAGAAAGTTTGTAATTGCTTTGTAAATAATGTGAATAGTTGTTTCTACACTCTTTAATTTTGTTTTCTTTTCCGTTCACTTGCGTCCACACTCTTGAGCACCTCTTTCGCACTAACCTTTTTCTCGGGCAACCTCTATGTGTTTTTATCAATTTTTGAAATGAAATGAAGTAATTGTGTATAATATGAACTGAAAAAACTCAAAAAATATTCAGAAATATGATGAATGAGTTAATAAATTAAAAGTAATCTCTGATTGGTGGTTTAGGTTTTTTGTGTGGTACAAAAAAAGTTTTTTCTAGTACGATAGAGCAGATGGACTGTGGTTGCTCTACCAAAAATTGTTGAAATTATTGAATTAAGTTAACCTGTATAATTAATAGGTCTAGGACCACTGTTGTTTTGATACCGGTAAATGCCCAGGTCCATACCTTATGGGTTACCCCATTTTCTTAATGGTTGCCCACTTAGCGGCGGCCTTTTCTGCAAATACTGACCCAATTTCAGCTTTAATAAGTGTCACTTTATTTTGGATAGTTTCAGTATCCCCCCACTTGAACAATTTGGATCAGTTTCACCTCTGCCTTTTTTAGCTTTTCTTGAAGTTCGCAGATCAGTAATTTTTCTTTCTTGTTTTTCCTGATTGAGAACCTAAGTGTCTCCCCCTGAATACCAGCCTTTAATGTGTCCCACACAATCATAATTGGGGATGATCCCATGTTTATCTCAAGAAATTCTTGGACCCATGCATGAATGTGTGACCGATATCCAGCATCTTGTAGAAGTGCTTTCTCAAAGCTCCATTTTGGAGTTTCCCTCCAGTTCCCCAGTCCCCCAATGTTTAAAATAAGCGGATTGTGATCTGACATAAAACGCGGAGCAATATCTATGGAGCATTTGGGTAGTAAAGAGGATGAGATTAAAAAATAATCTTATCTAGAAAATGACCGATGTTGGGCGGAAAAGTCAGTATAGCCTGGCCGGGAAGAGTTTAGGTTAGCCCAGGCATCACTAAGCCCATGAGTTTGAGCTAAGTTAATTATTGTTTGATATATTCTGGGCTTCCTTCCTGTAGAAGTCCATTTATCATCCACTTTCCAATTACAGGGCAGGTTGATCTTAAGGTCACCACAGACAATTATTAGAGAAGGCCCCTTTCGCTGCGCGATTATCCGCCCGAGCTTCCTCTTGGAATTCTTTGATAGAGGCCAGGATCTTCTGATGTGCTCTTTGTATTTTCCCACAGCGTCGTGTGAGAGTCATCTTCTTCAAGAGGGTAGGACATCTGTGATTCTGAATAGTCCCACTTGAGCTGGCTGGTCTTTTAGCCTTGCTTCTTGTCTTCCTGGGATGCTGTACTGTTCCTGTGTCCTTGGGTGACTCCTCACTATTGTCTTCGCTAGTGTTAAACCCACCCTGGTCTGGGGAGGTCCCAGTGCCATCCGATACTGAGTAAAAATTTTCAGCACCCGTCTCCGGTGTATATGGGACTTGAGGGCCAGGAGCAGCTTCTAGACCCTGGATATAGTTATCAGTACCGGCCACAGGAGTTTTAGAAGTACTCTCCAGGCTACTAGTCATGGGATCGGAATCAGCTCCTATTTTTTGGCTTCAGGGGCTGAAGATAGCAAACTCCCCTGGGCAGTCAGTCCCCCATCTTCCCCTTCTATATCAAGACAGGGAGGGGCGGTCGAGCTGTCAGCCGAATCTTGCAGACCACTAGTTGTTCCTATGTCAGGGTTTCCCTTAGCTGAGGTCATTTTTTGCTGAGGGATTACCATAGTTGGCTCATTATCTGACGAGTCCAAGGGGGCACTCTCGGGGGGAGATGTGTGAGGACGAGGGTTAGTCTTAGAATCTGTGACAGGAAGTGGCTCCTTAGCCTCGAGAAATAGCTTAGCGATTGAAGGCTGGGTACCCACTAAATTCTTGTGTACACCATCTCCCCCGTGCCTCCCTACCAGTTTTTTGTTAGCACTGACCTCACTCTTGGATTTGGTCATGTTCTCTCCTAGACCAGCGTCTCCGGTATCAGCACTGACAGTGGCTGCTTTTGTTTTGCCGGTTCTCCCCATCTTGGTCCGCTGGTAGTCATGATTGTATCCCAGCGCTGATGCAGCCGATGCCACTGACCTCTCTCTTGACCTCTCTCCTGCACACGGATTTCAAAGTTAGGGCGGGCTGGGGCGAGTATCAGTAGAGCAGCGCACCGCACAATCCAGAGAAAAAGCAGTGTTCGAACCCTCCAACACACTTGTGCAGGCGTTGACACCACCCCGGAATCTTCGTAATCTTTAAGCTTAGCCACATGCACATCTGCGATAATTACTCTGATAACGGCTGGCTGAGGGCATGAACCGATCGTCTGCGGTCTCCTTGCAGTCAGCCTCTGCATCGCATCGCAGGGCGCCTAGCCGATAATCGATGTGGCTGGCGTGTGCGGCCGAGCAGCGTGAGTTTTCACTCTGACTCCATCTTGCTCCTCTCAGCTTCTTTAGCTTAGACAGGAAGGTATATTGGAGTTCTATTGGGTTACAATGCAATTTCTACCTTATTCTTTCTACCCTGGTCTCAGGAGTACTAGAGACGTTTATAAGTGCAATGTGTCTCTGGAGAATGGTGATTTTACAAGAACATTTAAAGAATGCAGATGTTAAGCTTACTTTCCCAGAGATGTGCCCATCTGGGGGCACTCTGAAATACACTTACTGATGGAAAGTTTTTCTTCACTTTAGGAACAGGGACAAAGTGAGAAAGTCACGGACACCAGGGATTGAAATCCCTTGCAAAGTATATATTCTGTGTGCCTCAGAACCTCCGCTGCTCGCTTGGCTAATAGAGATTCCAACAAATATAAAAAGTAAACTAAGACCAGAGAATAGACTAACGAAATATTGGTGCTCACACATTGACTTAACACATCAAAGACTTAAAACATTTGAAAGAGACACAGTCCAAAAAACGTGAATTGGTTTATGGCTCTAATGGTCACAGAGAGGTGATTGTTTTGGCACCTTTCCTTCTACATCCAAAGTCATACATTTCACTGCTGAGCTACTTTTACTGGTATGCAACTTCCCAGCCATCTGTTGCACATATATATCTACAAATGAAGAATGTATACACACACACAACCGTCCTTCTGGAGAATAGTTTCACTATTAATAAATCCTTATTGGTTCCAAGTGCGGCTAGTAGGCGCAACGCTCCCGATGCCAATGTAAATGAGCAATGCAAATCCACTAATATAGTTGATTTATCTATACTAACTAAATTTGATGGGAATTTTCAGGCCAGATCAGGTGATTTGGTAAATAATGCTACCAGTCCTGAGTGCGGTATATGGGATTGCCAAATACGTACTATGTACTCAATCACCAATGCCCTCAACTTCCATTCGGATAAGTTAGACATCCAGGTGGACTTCTTAAACACACTAGCAACACATGTAGTAGGAATCGAAGCAAAACTTCTGCAATTAACCAAATTGATCTCTAAGGTAGAAGCAGACAAAAAGAGTCAGCTAATAACTTGCACCTGTGTTCAGCTGATAGACAACATTTTTAATTGACAGCTCTATGGTACATGAAGTAAAATTGCTGTCAGGCAGAAAAGTCCAAGGTTGCGAGGATCTAAGCAATCCATTGCCAGGCAGAAGTGATCAAGGCTGTGAAGATCCTTGTAATTTATTGGGTAAAAAAATCAGTCCTGGTATAGCTGGGTTGGTGAATAAAGATAGCTCTACTGTCTGTGGAAATGCAGTGGATAATAGAAATAGCATAGGTTTGGATAGGATAAATCACCAGGTAAATGAAGTTAATAATTCTCAATTTCTGAAACTTCCCATGCGTCGATTAAATGTGTAAAAAACAAGGCCCAATTGATAGTTGATGAAAACCTCAGTGTTTATTCTGTGCCTTTCCAGACCCCAAGCGTTATAAAAAAAATCTGAGATGACCAAGATGTGCCCCAAAGCAAGTACGGTATCACAAGGCATCCCAGATCCCGAGATTTTATCAAAACGGGCAAGAAAAAGGTTAAGGAAAACCCATAATAAGACATCATTGGGAAAAAAAAACGTAGTGAGATAGTAAGTAATAATCTCAATCCATCCACTAATCATGAATCTAAGGCCCTCTTTCCTATTTTTAGATCAACGGAAGATTCTGAAGCTGACTCAAAGGATAAACACACTAGTCAAGATGTTATTAGTGCGATGAAGGAGGAGCCTACCCTAAAAGTGGGGCTTAAAGTCCAGTCTCAAATAAACCTGGGGACAGCAGGGCAAGTCCTGTCTAGTAATGATTCGGTCCTCCATTATGGAAATCAAAATATCTCTAATCAGAAAAGCGTGAACTCGTTTCAATTAATGGTAAGGTCTAAAGCCCAGTCTGAAATAAACCTAGGGGCAGCAGAGCCATCACAGTCTAGAGATGAATTGATAATCCAACATGGAAACCAAAATCCATTTAATGAAAAAATTGTGAATCCCATTCACCCCCCATGTAATAGGAACGAACAGGCTGATCGACCCTGTACTCAGGACCAAAAGCCGCCTGAGCGGATAGAACTAAATAAATTGACGGTTTCTGTCTTGTCCCCAAATATTGGGAAGAGGGTATCCGTTGATACAAGAGGAAGGGACAATATAGAAGCCTCCGATGTGTCGTTCGAAAAGAGAAAAGTAGTTTTGTGTCCCCAATATTCTACCAGAGGCACCTATGATATTTTGAATCGTAGAATTATTTTGAAATTATTAAATGCAATTGCAGATCTTAAAGATGTAGTATCGGAAGATCTGGATTTTGTAGAATTCAAGAAAGATAGTGGTAACATCTATAGGGAGATAACGATTACGACTTCGTTAAGTGATGATATTGTAAGGAAAATAATGGCCAATGCTAACAAATTTGAAAATTGGGGTATTAAGGTACGGAGATTTCAAGGTCCGCAATATCCAACTCCGTTAATCCCGATCAAGTCATCGAGCAGTCCGGTTGTAAAAAAGGACGATCTAAAAATAATTAAGGCAGCTCATGGTAGAGTGTTGAAAGGTGCCTCAGGCCCATCATCAGAGCTAAATGTATCATGTGGCATTACAATCAGGAGTTGTCAGCCAGGTTCACGAATTTGTGAGGAGTTAAAGATAGTCCCCGATCCCATTGAGGATTGGAGTTGACTCCCGTCAACATTGACAAGTGTAAATCCAGTTAAGATGGATTGATGCCGCCCTGCTGTAGACAAAGTATCAAATTCCTTTAAACTGTAATCTTGGAATACGAATGGTCTTAAATCACTTATTGAAGATGTAAATGTTGTAGGTTTTTAAAAAACTTTTGATATGTTAATTTTGCAAGAAACTTGGAATATGTGTAGCGAGCCACTGATCTGCTATTTCGGGAGGCCGCCTTTGGTCGGCCAAGTGGTGGTCTCTCTATATATGTTTCTTTGAGTCTCGACGTTGAACATTTTGAGATTGACTTCCAGGTCAATCGGATACAGTGCGTTAAATTAATTGCTAGACAATCGCTAATTTTTTTAAACGTTTATTTAAGTTCGAAAAAAAAGGTTAGATCAATGCAACTTATTCAGTTATGGGAAATGGTGAAAGTGTTATATTTTGATCATATGGATTCAATGATTATCATTTCCGGGGATTTTAATACACATCTAGTTTCATATAAAAAGCAGGCAATTTATTCAGATCTTTTAACTCAATGGTCTAATGGAGAGTTTATAAAATATAACCTAAAGATTATGCATGATGGAGATCACATACCAACATTTAACAAAACCGGTAGCACCTCTATAATTGACTACACAATACTTTCAGAGAAACTTTTTGAGTTAGGCCAAAGTTATGAGGTAGTTCCAAGGATTGAAAGCGATCATAATCCCCAAGTTATCTCCTTTAATTTTCCTTTTGATCATTTGCCTGAATCGAGAATACTCGAACTGTTTCCACCGCTTTTAATCTTAAAAGACTGATATGGAACGATAAAACTGAGAAAGACATCTTGGAATTCCTTTCTCATTTAATTCTTGATGTTCAAGTAGCTAATACTAAAGGGCATTAGATGGTTGCTCTCTGGCCCTGCCTATGTGATGCTCTTTTGGATAAATGTTCTAATCAGAAACCCTCTGGGGGTATTACCTTAAATCCTAAGAACCCAGGGTGGTTTTCCCTCCGCTTAGTGTACCTGAAAAGAACTCTTAATAAAACAATAAGATCATTGTATAGGAAAGCAAAAGGGACAACTTATTTTTCAATGTCCCTTAAAATTAAAGACCTAAGAAAGGGCTATAGGAACGAAATCTGGAGGGCCAAACAAACGTACTATGAAGAGACTTGGTCTAAACTACACTATGCATGCAAGTTAAGGACTCGCGTCTATTCTGGGGTATTATTAATAACCTTGAAAATGGCAATTTTAGAAGTAATAGTGCCAACATTGATGAATTAAGTTGGGTAAACTTTTTTAATAATTTGAAAACAGTTCCTCAATGCCCACAATGCGATGATCGTAAATGCTGTTTACATCATTGCCATCCGGAGTCAGTTGGTGGGGGTCCTCACCTTAGTGCCTGTGATTCAATACGTTCCCCTGACATTGAGTCATGGTCGGTTGCTAAAGTTAAAAAAGTTCTAATCAAGATCAGATCTAACGGAGCGCCTGGCCCTAATGGAATCCCAAATGCCATTTTTAAAGCTAAGATAACGAATTGGCCAGAGTTACTAACTCTCCTTTTTAATGATGTTCTTAAATCCGGCCGTATCCCGGAATCATGACAGGGAAGCATTATTCAGCCAATTTATAAAAGAGGCCCCTAGGACAACCCTGCAAATTATCGCTTAATCACACTTACAGATGTAGATGCGAAAATATTTGCAAGTTGTTTGTTAGACGAACTGGAGTCGTGGGCGTCAAGAGAAGAACTGATTCCAAATTTACAAACAGGTTTTAGAAAGGGAGAATCAACTCTCACTAATTTGATTTTATTGACATTATTAGGAAAGAGCAAAATGTAGGAAACAAAAATTGTACATCGGTTTTATAGATCTAAAAGCCGCTTTTGATTCTGGCTCAGAAAAATTGGCGATGGTAGATATACGACTCACCGCCTTGAAACTAATGTTGGCTTGAAACAAGGATGTGTTTTGGCTCCTTGCCTTTTTAATCTATTTATGTCTGATCTCCCAGCCCATTTTAATGATGTCAATTCACACTCCCCTTCTGTGTTGGGTAAAGAGATTAAATATTTACAGTACGCAGATGACACCATTTTAGTAAGCCAAACTGTTATAGGGTTAAAAAGATTAATACATTCCTTTAATATATATGTTATACAAAATGGTTTAACGATTAACACAAAAAAAATAATGACAATTGGAAAAGGGAAACCGGGTGTAAAGGAATGGAATATTAATGGTTTGGCTATAGAATGTGTAAAATCATATACATATTTGGGAATCACATTTGACGATGGTTTGTCATTTAGGCAGCATTTTAATAATTTAGAGGCTAAAGGTACTACACTTGCCTTCGCCTTTAGAAAACTGAGGGATAAGTTATCATGCCCCAATTACGATCACTTGCTGAAGGTCATGAGAGCAAAGCTAATTCCATCCTTGGACTATGGTTCAATAATCTTTCGAGGCAAGGATGCGAAATTGCTTGATGACATAGAAGTTAGGACGTATAAATCAGTCTTCAGGATCCCCAGACAGGCTTCTTGTGCCAATTTAAGACTGGAATTTGGTCTAAGAAAACAATTATTGGTCCGACAATCAACATATTTAAAAACTCTATTGGCACTATCTCGAGCTGAAGAGGGCACGTTAGCAAAGGTGTGCTGGCTTGAGATTTTGAAGGGCGAATATTCAAGTAGTTGGCAGGATTATTTAACTGAGTGTTTATGCCATTTTGAATGCCCAAACTTAGTAGATGAAGTGAGGAGTAAAACGGTTTATAAAAAATCAATTAACCAAACTGTTGCTCTGCTGTCGGAAATAACGGATAAAGATGATCTGAGGAAAAAAAATCACTTCTATTCCATAGCTAACTCCTTTGATAAATTGTTAGTCCAACCTTATTTGCTATTTTATTTAAAACCTTTGATCAAAACTAAATTCATGCTACTAAGGCCTAGCATATATCCAACTAAAGATGGATCCCCAAAATGAGAGAATAAATGGTCGTCGAATATTTGTAGGCTTTGCGGGCTGTTTGATGAAACCTTACAGCACGTTGTAGCGCTATGTCCAAAAATGTTACAGGAGCGGAAGATTGTTTTAAAGCCTATTTTTAAAGAATTGGGAGTTAGATCTTGTAGGACGGCAATTATATCTTGTTTAAGAAGTGACAATATTCGCATTATACACCAATTTGGTCAGTTCATCTTTATAGTAGAAAATAAATTACGTAGAGTAGACATTTTAAGCAAATGATATATCCGTTATGGTAATGATATAATGATTTTTATGATTTTTAGGGAGTCGGTGGGCTATTTTACTGTATTTTTAATTCATTCTGAATCTGTGTTATATTTGCAGTTTGCACTATTTTAACCTATGTTGTAGTTTACCTTTTGTAATGATGTAATTTAAAGGTAATGGATGGCACTTTTTGTATAATTAACTTCTATGATCTTAGAGGTCAGCACATGTGCACTTTACTTCCGGTAGGAGCATTGTATATTATACATTATTTTTTTTAATAATACAATTATTCGTAACTTTTTGCTGCTAGCATAAGGCACGTTAGCTTTGTTGCCGAAAATCGAATGCACTTTATATTTTGCTGCTGATTGGTACAGATAATTTGTAAAAATTGTCATTTAATTGCACTTTCCTTTTGCTGCTAATTGTCATTGGACAATTGTTAATATTTGCTGCTAGCACAATGCACATTAATTTTGGTGCTCTGAGCATATCGCACTTTATTTTTGTTGTTAAGTGTTATTGACAAAACAGAAAAAACTGTTAATATTTGATGCTAGCATAATGCACTTTAGTCTGTTACTGGAAAATGATTATACTAATGTTGATCAACGTTAATGCACTGTATCTGTATATGTTAATCAGATTTTGCTTTAGATATGGGGTTTTTTGTAATGATTTTAATTATTCAACAAATAAATGTACTTACTTACTTGCTGCTCAGTCTGAGTGCCTCAAAAGAAATGTTGCAACTGCTCAGAATCCGGGCCTGTCGATGCATTGTAACGTACCGGGCACAGTGCAGGTTTCTAGGGAAACCAGTCGCTTCTTCTCTGGGCCCTTCACTCACTGCATAGGGCACTGGGGAAACATTAAAACCATTCAGCCAGGTTGAAATTAAAGCACCTCAAGCAATATTAGGAGGAGCAAAAAATTTGTGATTAAGTATATTAATGTGAAAATGAAGGGCCCCCCTCTAAAATGCGTGATATTAACCTGAGATGGCTAGAACTTGGCAAGGCTGGTTGCACAGCGGCATGGGCTGCAGTACAACATGGCTTAAAGCAAAGAAAATAATGGTGCTATAACCAGCACTGACTGTGTCATAGTGCTATTAGTTTACTTTACTTTCCGCCATGTTGCACAGCAGCACTGCCCCGGCTGTGCAACATGTCTAAAAATATTGAAAAAGCCAAAAAGATCTTGCATAGGCGAAACATATTGGCTTTGCTAATATTTGTTACATTTGTGTTACCAGTATGCACAGCGGTTGTTCAGCAGATGGGTTTGTTACAATCTTACTGAGGCCTCATTTACCAGTCTGAAACCATCTGCAGATTGGAAATCGAGTTACTGTGTATTATCCTTGGGACATAATAGAGAGTATACCATTTAAGTTGGCCACCAGGCTGGTATTTTACCAACAAGACCAGTAAGGTTTATTTATTTTACAGTTTTTTATTGGAGCCGTATACACAGCACCAGTTTCATTACATGAAGACACACATTCATTTTTGTTGTTGTTAGGCACAGGGAGATTAAGTGATTTGCCCAGAATCGCAGGATGTTGGGCGTCCTTGCTGAGACACGAACCCAGGGGCATATTACCAAAAACTAGCGATAATTATCGCTATGTTGGCTTAGCGGCAATATTTTCATCGCCGAGCTGTGGCGATTTTTATCGCTTAGGAACCTTGCTATTATCAAGGTTTATCTCCTAAGCGATAAAAATCGGCCGAAATGCATGAATATCGCTGAAAAGTCAGCGATATTCATGCATTACCGAGCTAATGCTCTTAGCCATGTTATCCACCTACCATTGGATAACATGGCTAAGAACTGCTCAGGGGCAGGTGTTAGCTTTTGGAGATATTAGTGCTTAGCGCGAATATCTCCAAAAGTTGGTAATAGGAGATAGCGATGTTAGCGACTGTTTCCAGTCGCTAACATCTTGGCATGCCCACTTTGCATGTCATTAGTGATAAATTTCACTGACATGCAAAGCGGGGTCCAAGATGGTCGCTATCTCCTACTAGCTGTCGCTAACTGGTGTTAGCGACAGCTAGGTAATAGGGAGATAATCTTATCTCTGCTTTCTTGGCTTTTAAAGCCAAAAAAGCGGAGATAAACCCCCTTGATAATATGCCCCCCAGTTCCCCAGATTTGAGGTCGACCTCTAGCCGTTAGGCCAACTCCTCTCCCCAGGTTATGTGAAAGACACTAAAGAAATTGAGAAAAATAGAGTTAGTATATTTTCTCCGAATAAATACTGTTGGGTAGTATTACTAACATTTTACACTGGTGCAAAATGTTTATTTGGAAGTTACTTTGCAAAAGATGTTTGGCACTGAAAAGTTGTTTGAAAGAAAACCACAAAACAGCTATTTGCACTGATTTACCTTGCTTAGCATCAAGGGGTCATTCCATGAGTGGTACATTGGCATTCTCATGCACCCATCCTTGTTTTTTAACACAAATCCTATCTACTTAGAATAGACAGGTCTTTGTACCAAAATAGTGTGCTTCTTTAAGGCATACATTTATTATCCAAAACGTTTCTGACTTTGCATGTGTGGTGCATTGCACAGCACACATACAAAATGTGAAAACGTTCACAGTCTAGACATAGTATTTTGTACTGGAAGAGTACCATTCCAGTAAAACAAAACCAATGCTAAACAGGAATCAGACACTTTTCCTCTGTGGTGCAAAGGTGTGTAGGTTGAGCTAGGCAGCCTGATTTGGCACCAGAGTTAGGGAGAGAGCTGGACAGCGGTCCTGCTCTATCAGGTAACACAGCTCAGCAACTCTGATTGCCTCGCTGACTTACAGGACAGCTTTGTAAATCTCAGCCTTAATTCTGGAACTTCAAGGAGGGCACACCTAAGAGTAATTTAGAGATGTTTAAACTACTAACACATCATCTAGAAACATGAATAGAGGCATATATATTTTGACAAATTCTTATTAGCAACCTCCATGGAATGCTGAGATTGGCTCCGCCTATCAGACTGCACTTGTTGTTCTCATCATGCCTGAATTGCAGCCACCTTTTCTCACACTGCAAGGCATAGCGAATAATGACAATTTTATTTTAGGCAGCCTTTTTAGAACATTTTATACTCTACCATAATCATGGCAGGTCAATCGATGTCCATAAGGTAGAACATTATTGCCTGTTTCTAAGTAAATTGCAGCTGCTTCCTTTAATTTAATCAGAACACTAAAAAAGGACAAAGTAAATTGTGATGGCTTTAATGTATTAACATACACAAACAGGGATTATACATTCAGGGCCCATATCAAGTAATGGGTGCACTGCGCCTGTTTGTGACACAACCCACCTTTAAGCAGGTGCGCCAGGCAGAAACAGGTACAGTGCACCCGATTACAATAAATGCTTTGTCCCCAGGACAGCTGCAGACTCAGCTGCCCGGGGAGCCACGCATGCAGTGCAACACAGAGCAGCTGCTAACAAACAGCGGGTGGTTGCAGTTAGTGACAGCACCTACCTCAAAGTGGATGTCTAGTGGATCCATGGGACCTCTTTTACTCTCTCAAGAGGCCGGCACTCAAGGGGCGCACTGACAGTGCACCACCTTTATGTAGCTATCATTGCACCTCTTAAGGGCTTGTTCGTGTGTACGCCCATGCCCGTAATATGGCGTTGGAGCAGAGGCAAAGCGATTCCCTCATTTGCACGGGGCCACACCACAAAGAAAATGAGGGAGCACCCTCTCAAGTGAGCGCTGATGCTACATGTTGCCCAGCACTATCAGTATCGCCGCACAAGTTTCTGCAGTCCCTTCTGTAATACCATAGTGTCCCAGGGGTTCACAACGTGGGTGCACAAGCTTTTTGATTTTTCCAATGCATGTTTATATTTGAAAACGTTAGCTATATTGTGACACTGCACGTAGACATATATATATCCAATAAAGACTATTCATAAAATAAACATTGACAAACTCAAAAGGTAACAAATAGGAATATGTATGTCATAATGTAACAGTGATTGGGTTTATGCTGAGTGTCTGCTTTTGTGGATGGACTGGTAAGTGAATGTGAGAATGAGTCAATGGCTGGATGAATGAATGAGTGTATAAATGGAAGGTTCTGACTGACAGATAATTTAGATATGTAAATATGTAATATTTGTATAGTGCAAACCTAGCTGAAAGACAGAAGGACCCTTTACAAAATGAAAAAAGGTGCAGTCAACATGTAATTGGAAGGGTAGGTGGTTACTAAGAGGGAATGTAGACGGTTTCTGCATCTTCTAGCATTATTTAAAGACTTGCGTCTTTAGCTCTTTTCTAAATTGGAGCAGGGTTGGGGCAGTCCTGATGGTTAGTGGGATGCTGCTTCGGAACCAATGGTAATAGATGGAGATGGCCTGTTGCTTTTTTCTTTTTTTTTTACACTTTTTCATCTAAAGTCTGATTGTGTCCTGGATGCATATGTGTCAAGAGCCACCAGAAATTGTATGCATTCCAGCCTCAGGTGCCAGCCTTGATGGCTTTGTAGAGGATGTGGCTGGTTTTGAAGTTGAGCAAGAGAAGCCAGTTGTGGTGACATGGTCATATTTCATGCGGCCCTGGATGAGATATGGTGCAGTGTTTAGGAAGCTCTAACAGGGTGCCACTATGGAGTCTATTTACAACAAGGGGTGGTGATGGACAGAGTCTCTGAATTAAGCAGAGTACTCTCACCCAGTCAAGAGATCAGGGCTAGATCCAACACCGTTTTTTAGCTCCTTGCACCATCCCAGTTTCAGAACCCGGCTGTATGCAAATTAGTCTGTCCCTGGCCCAGTGCATCATGGGAACAGGGCAGACCAGACTACAAAAGCCAATTCTTACACTGGGAAGGAAACAAGCTTCCGGGGACCGGTTTCTGGCATTTCAGCCGTCTTCGGCCCGGCTTGCTTGAATCCTGATGGTGCAATGAGCAAGGGACTCACATCTGAGTATACCCTTCCACGCTTAGGGTGGACAAAATTATTTACAACAAGGGGTGGTGATGGACAGAGTCTCTGAATTAAGCAGAGTACTCTCACCCAGTCAAGAGATCAGGGCTAGATCCAACACCGTTTTTTAGCTCATTGCACCATCCCAGTTTCAGAACCCGGCTGTATGCAAATTAGTCTGTCCCTGGCCCAGTGCATCATGGGAACAGGGCAGACCAGACTACAAAAGTTAATTCTTACACTGGGAAGGAAACAAGCTTCCGGGGACCGGTTTCTGGCATTTCAGCCGTCTTCGGCCCGGCTTGCTTGAATCCTGATGGTGCAATGAGCAAGGGACTCACATCTGAGTATACCCTTCCACGCTTAGGGTGGACAAAATTATTTACAACAAGGGGTGGTGATGGACAGAGTCTCTGAATTAAGCAGAGTACTCTCACCCAGTCAAGAGATCAGGGTTAGATCCAACACCGTTTTTTAGCTCATTGCACCATCCCAGTTTCAGAACCCGGCTGTATGAAAATTAGTCTGTCCCTGGCCCAGTGCATCATGGGAACAGGGCAGACCAGACTACAAAAGCCAATTCTTACACTGGGAAGGAAACAAGCTTCCGGGGACCGGTTTCTGGCATTTCAGCCGTCTTCGGCCCGGCTTGCTTGAATCCTGATGGTGCAATGAGCAAGGGACTCACATCTGAGTATACCCTTCCACGCTTAGGGTGGACAAAATTATTTACAACAAGGGGTGGTGATGGACAGAGTCTCTGAATTAAGCAGAGTACTCTCACCCAGTCAAGAGATCAGGGCTAGATCCAACACCGTTTTTTAGCTCATTGCACCATCCCAGTTTCAGAACCCGGCTGTATGCAAATTAGTCTGTCCCTGGCCCAGTGCATCATGGGAACAGGGCAGACCAGACTACAAAAGCCAATTCTTACACTGGGAAGGAAACAAGCTTCCGGGGACCGGTTTCTGGCATTTCAGCCGTCTTCGGCCCGGCTTGCTTGAATCCTGATGGTGCAATGAGCAAGGGACTCACATCTGAGTATACCCTTCCACGCTTAGGGTGGACAAAATTATTTACAACAAGGGGTGGTGATGGACAGAGTCTCTGAATTAAGCAGAGTACTCTCACCCAGTCAAGAGATCAGGGCTAGACCCAACACCGTTTTTTAGCTCATAGCACCATCCCAGTTTCAGAACCCGGCTGTATGCAAATTAGTCTGTCCCTGGCCCAGTGCATCATGGGAACAGGGCAGACCAGACTACAAAAGCCAATTCTTACACTGGGAAGGAAACAAGCTTCCGGGGACCGGTTTCTGGCATTTCAGCCGTCTTCGGCCCGGCTTGCTTGAATCCTGATGGTGCAATGAGCAAGGGACTCACATCTGAGTATACCCTTCCACGCTTAGGGTGGACAAAATTATTTACAACAAGGGGTGGTGATGGACAGAGTCTCTGAATTAAGCAGAGTACTCTCACCCAGTCAAGAGATCAGGGCTAGATCCAACACCGTTTTTTAGCTCATTGCACCATCCCAGTTTCAGAACCCGGCTGTATGCAAATTAGTCTGTCCCTGGCCCAGTGCATCATGGGAACAGGGCAGACCAGACTACAAAAGCCAATTCTTACACTGGGAAGGAAACAAGCTTCCAGGGACTGGTTTCTGGCATTTCAGCCGTCTTCGGCCCGGCTTGCTTGAATCCTGATGGTGCAATGAGCAAGGGACTCACATCTGAGTATACCCTTCCAAGCAAGCCGGGCCGAAGATGGCTGTAATGCCAGAAACCGGTCCCCGGAAGCTTGTTTCCTTTCCAGTGAAGAATTGGCTTGGTAGTTTGGTCTGCCCTGTTCCCATGATGCACTGGGCCAGGGACAGACCAATTTGCATATAGCCAGGTTCTGAACTGGGATGGTGCAGTGAGCTAAAAAACGGTGATGGATCAAGCCCTGATCTGTTGACTGGGTAAGAGTGTTCTGATTAACTCAGATACTCTGTCCATCACCACCCCCTTTTTGAAATACTATGGAGTCTGGCAGGCCATAGAGCAGGGTGTTACCACGATCCAGTTACTAGAGTACGAGGCTAGAACAGCACTTCTATATTCACTCTCTGCAACGGAGGGTTTCGCGTTCTTTAGGATCGAAAGTTGGTACCAGTACATCGTGACTTTCTCCATGTTGTGTTCCTTCAGAATGAGAATGGTGTTCGGGTGACTCCTGAGTGAGGTGTTATTGGGAGAGAGTAGGGTTTTGACTTCATCCAAGGTCCAAGTCATTGGGCCAAATTTGATCCAATTATTGCTTGTTGTTCTTTGTGATTAGCAGAAAGAAGTCTGTGTGTGGGGTGGGGGTTAAGCTTCAGGCAGGTGCTGGACTTCCGGGACTGCACGAGATGCAAGCAGCATACAGGTGTTGGATGTTTGGTATAGAGGAGACTTTCAAATATAGTTGTGTGTCTTCAGCATTCTGGTGAATTTGAATGCTATCAGTGAATAGAGTCTGAACAGGCTCAATCTAACAGCTAACTATCACAGAGAACAGAATGGAGTTCTGGAGATCTCTGCAGGAGATCAGGGTCTTCTGGAGGCAGCAGGGGCCCATGGGGTGAACTTCTGTCGGTTGGATAGGTGAAGGGAGAACCATTGAATTATGGTGCCAGTGAATCCTTATTGATGCTTCAAGAAACGATGAGGGTATAGTCGTCAACATGCAAATATGATTAAATTAGTGAGTAAGGGTTAGGAAGATAAATGGATGAGTGAGTGGTACAAGACTTGTTGCATAGTTGAATTAATGCATAGGTTGAAGAGTGAATGCATGGATCGACAGATGATCAGGTCATTATCCATCCACTCATACAAGTACATTCATCTCCCAGTATAACCATCAGCTAACTCACACATACTCCCTCCAATAACCCACACACTCATATTTCTATTATGACCCCACTATGTCCCTTTAAGGATGCATTTATCTATTCACACTTTTATACTTTGGCATTCATGTATTTTATTCATGTACCCTTTCATTCTCACAGATCCATTGATCATCCATCCAGACAGTCATGCATTACTCATCCACCTGTCTGCATGCAGCCTGTCACTGTGTCTTGTCTGTTTTATAAGTGTCCTTGTAATAAAGGGTGTATGCATGTGTGATAGTCTGTGTGAGCCTAAGCACAAGTAGGTGCAATTTAGGTGCTTAAGGGTGTTTGTGTGCACATATGTGTCTTTATGCCTGTTGGTCTGTGTGCATTATTGCCTTTAGGTATGCCATTCTGTGTGTTGCATGCATGCCTGTAGGTGCTTTGCTCTACTTCTAAGTACGGAAGATATGTACTCAATATGTATGTGAGTGCATACATTTGTTTCTTTGAGTTTTTCTTAGAGAACAGATGCTTGTGTGTGTGTGGGTGTATGCACGTCTATTGATTTGTGTACATCTGTGCAGTATATAATGATCTGCGTGTATTTATTGACACCTGTTGTTGACCCATGATCATTGTAGTTTTCTAAGTTACCACTCCATTCTACTTTCTCTGAGAAGAACTGACAATGGGGATTTTCATAAAGTGAAAGGAGAGAGGCCTGCAGTGGGCATGACTCTCCTGAATCTGGTTTCATTAGTAAGATATGTATACTCAGAATAATGTAATTTGTTTTTTTATTGAAAACATGTAAAAAGATTGAAGTGCACTAAGTTAATGTTATTGTTAATGATATTTATACAGCGCAGCCTTTACCCAGAGGTGTCCAGGCGCTAGATACATCTCCTGTGGCAAAAAAAAAATGGAAGAAGTTTTTTGGGCAAAGAGCCAGGTCTTGAGGATTTTCCTGAAAGCTAAAAGGTTAGTGATGCTTCTTAATTGGAACAGCAGGTTGTTATAGGCTTCGGCCACATTGTAAGTAAAACTTCTGCCTCCCCATCGAACTTTTTTTATGCGTGGCAATGAGACCAGCCTAGCCCCTAATGAACAAAGTGGTCTTTTTGGTGTGTACCAGTGGAAATGCTGTTTTAAATAGTCAGATCCTGATCCCTGCAGCGCCTTAAAAACGAGACAAAGGGCTTTGAAGCAAACTCGGTTCCTTAACGGTAGCCAGTGCAATTTGTTTATTTCTTTGGCAATTGACGCAAACCAAGGAGTGCCCGAGAGCAGTCTGGCTGCTGCATTCTGAAGTGTTTAAAGTTTATTCGGGAGCCTTTGTTGGGCATTGAGGTACAGACGATTAGAGAAGTCCAATCTCGACATTGCGAGAGTCGTGACCACTGTTTGCCGGCTGCTCGGGGGCAGGAACGGCAATATTTTCCTGATCGTTTTGATCACATAAAAAGGTTTTAGATGCCACTGAATTAACCTGTTGACTAAAGGTGAGACCCTCATCCATTATCAAACCCAGGTTCTTCACCTAAGAGGTTTAAATATTCTCTGCCTAAGTCGGACGCAACTGTGAGAGGGTAGTTTTAGGATATGTTCTCTGTTTTCAATACAAAGGAAATAGAAATATTTGCATTACAGATTCAGTTGCATCTCTGTTGGGTCACCCTTACTATGTACGAAATACCTGGCTTTTCATACTATGCCATTCTCTATTCTGGAACTCATAATATTGCCTTAGTGTTACAAGTATGTGTTTAAAATCCTCTGTGTGCAGTGCGCTGTCGGCTAAAAAACGAAGTTGCCTGAAAGTGCCACATAGCACACAATACATGCTTGGCAGATGTGCATGTATCTGCCTATCAAATGCCCTTCCAAGGGTCAAATGTTGGTACACTTCTTGCTCTCTGTTATAAAGCAGTGTTATCCAACATAGGTTCTAGAGGATCAAATACATAACACACTTTTAGGATAACCTCTGATCATAAAAGAAATAATTTCAGTTTGCTGCACAGCATGTAAATGTATCTTGTCTATAGATTCTAAAAATATAACATGAATACTTCTCTTCTGGACTGGTGTTACACATGCCCTGCCCTTCAAACCAAATAATGTCAATAAAATACTGTATTTGTCTTTAGTTGTCGAACCTCAACCATGAGTAGCCCATCAAGTCTGGGTGTTCCCTTTGCATTCTTGTACTAGTTGTCTTGCATTTATAATGTGAAAACATACCTAGAAGTACCAGACTGCAAAATAAAAACGAGGACTACATGAGTGTTGGGATACTAGTGTTGTTTAATTGGTATGCAGGCGTGCACCCCCGCCCTTAGTGTCTGACTAAACGTGGCACTGGTATCCTGACTTTTCTCTTTGGCCCTGCAACCGCGCTAATCTAACCGTAGACTTTTGTGTGTGAATTCATAGTGGTACAAAGCATTGCACTGATATATCCATTAGCCAGTGGGGGTCATCCAGAATGAACCACACCTGTGCCTAATCAATGCCTATGTCCATTCTTTTTTTTTAACATCTTTTTTATTGAACATAAGCCTACGTCCGTTTTAATACAAAGGATCATAAACAGTGGAACACCTGGCGTGGGAAGAGGGCATCGGAAGGGGTGTAGCTCTTCACTGAGATTTGTAGTTGAGATTACAACCCTGTAACTATATTCCAGTCTATACTGTGCAGTACCTCATCTCTCTGCGAGTTGAAAACTTTCTCTTTACTAAGACAAGCACTGGGATGGACAATACTTCATTGCGCCTGCTGGTTGATTGTTGATTTCCGAGCTCTGAACACACTACCTCCATGAGAAGCCATTGACTGTTCACCCTTGCAACCCTGGGAGTCAAGTGCAGAAAGGGGTGTATTTGGTCGAGTTTGCAGAGCCATACTAAGATGCACTACAGGACACCAGTGGCAAACAATGGTAACCACCACTGCTGTTACCAAGTAGCCCATGTCTGTCCTGTGGCCTCCCTGAACGGGGTCTGGCGTTGAGTTACTAATGCCTGATATGTGGCAACTTGAAAGCTCTATGGTAATAAACACAATTAAATGATGTACATAACCACTAAAACATCTGCAACTGTTGTATCTAGCTTATCTTCCATGTCTGGGCAAAGTACCATTGTCCTACGCTGCTAGGGGCTGCTATTGTACTTCCTGTGTGTCCACAGAAGCTGCCACTGTTTGCTACTATCTCTATGTGTGTGACCAGCTGCACCATTGTTTGGTTTTGAAAATCTAATAATC
Organism: Lissotriton helveticus; assembly: GCF_964261635.1. Classification (NCBI taxonomy): domain Eukaryota; kingdom Metazoa; phylum Chordata; class Amphibia; order Caudata; family Salamandridae; genus Lissotriton; species Lissotriton helveticus. Next base: position 1,598,539,356 of record NC_136069.1, on the reverse strand, counting down.
CTCCACCTCTTTCTCCCATAGATGGATAGTGCCTTGGAGAGAGGCCAATACACACCTTGCTGAAGAAGTGCTGTAGCTTGCTGTGGTCTACATCTGCAGAGGTCTCAAGGTGTCATGCATTTGTGCGGCATTGCCAGCTATGGCTAATTAGCTTTGGGATGGGGAGGCAATCTGTTGCTACACTGCCACCTCCTAGTCCTACCAGCTCGAGCAGGCAGTACCATATAGGACCACAGCACTTATGTAGCACCAGAGATTTCAAAGCTGCCATTTCACAGAACCATTTTTTCAATGAATTCATTGTTTGCCAGTGAAGATGAAAAACTCTTCTCATGATTGACAAGTACAATTAACCAATGGCTCACTGTAAGGCTGCAGAATGAGTATCCTGCACTTCAGGGATACCAGTGAAGTTTCTACTATTAAAACCAGGTCACCACACTTGGGGGCTAGATAGCAGGAGTGTTAGAAATGAGGGTCTCTAATTGGCAGAGGTAGGTACCATTGTCCAAATAGAGACCCTTGCTTCTAATGTTACTGGAACTTCTATGTTCATTTTTGGCCCTCTTGAGGTATTGCTAGACAAAGTAGGTGCGGACTTGGAGATCCGCAGCAGATTTGCTTCTTTTCTCCAGAAGCACAGCTGCTGACATAGGCAGAGGTTAGTTTATTCGTTTTTAGATGTTCGGTGGGTCAGAATAGTTTTATCAAATGAGGATTGTTTCTTTGATGAAGAGTGTTAGAAATGGGGGTCTATAGTTGGCAATGGTTTGCACCTTTGTCCAAATAGGGACCCTTGCTTCTAGTCAGGGTAAGGGGCTACACTTCTAAAGTAACCCCTGCTCACCACCTTGGTAGCTTGGCAAGAGCAGACAGGTTTATCTGAGAGGCAGGGTGTTAAGCATTTGTGAACACATATAGTAATAGTGAAAACACTACAAATGGACACCACACCAGTTTAGAAAAAGAAGTAATCTTTACTAGGCTGAACACAAGACCAAACAGCAAAAATCCACAATACCGTAATCAAAAATAAGTCTTTAAAATGGTAGAAAATAGCTTAGCTCAATGTAGATGGTAAATGCGACACTTTACTCTAAAAGTACCTGGGATGCGTATCGCAATGCAAATAAAAGGGTCGCAGGGAAGTGAAGAGCAATGCAAATCTCAAAAATATAAGTAAAAAATCATATTACTTAATTGCCCAGAGTAAGATTAGATGTCAGCGGTGTGGGCTTTAGTGCCATTAAACGATGCGCCAGATGTGTTGCTCCTTGGTTACCTTTTCTCCACGAGGCTAGATTTGTGATATTTTATAGAAATACAAACAGCAATTAACTTCCACCCAAGATGATGGTTGTTACTATCTGGGCTGTTCTTTTACTACATATTCATTAGATAAATCATCACCATCTCTTGTTATAATTTCAGGTTTCCAAGCACGAGAGCATGTGCTGTTCATTTAATCACAGGGTACAGTATTATGGCGTTTCCCCGCAGGGACTCTCGCCACACCTCTGCGGAGCCAGAGCGGTTATTCCTTTCCCCTACCAAGGAATCACTGGACCCAAATCCTTGTGACTGCAAAGAATATTCCTATAAAATGTGGCAAGAGGCAGAGTTGTTGCATTATCAGAGTGGAGCCTCAAACTGTTGTCTGAAGTGAAAAATGCAACATGGCGTTGGTGTTCTGCCGTTCCATGCAAGGGTGGTCCCCTTGGTCCTAGGTCTTTTGGTGATGCTCACAGAGTTGGCCCAGCCTTTGAAGGATAGCTGCAGACTTCCAAGAAAGGTAGTGAATGCCTACGTCCAGGAGGGGGATGTTGTGCTGGGAGCTGTGATACTTGTACACTGGACGCATTCATTCCCTGTCAATAACTTCAAAGAGGAGCCTGAAGCAATCTCATGTGAAGGGTGAGTTCACTGTGTCAGTCCAGTGTGTTTGTACATACAAGCTAACCTGTGCAAGCACAGATGTAAGCACACATGCGAGCCACACACTGGACACACTACTGTTATGTGGGAACTGGTCCAGAATTATTGTTTGCTCCCATATAGAAATCAATGAACTGAGAGTGGCCATAGTTCCATCTGAGACTCTGTGAATTATAAATAAATACACATTCTGTGAGCAGCTCCAATAGGACTTATGGAGATACTTTCAGAAACGAATTATCTTTCCTTTTTGAAGGGTGCGTGGACAAATAAGCATTTGTCCAAATGCACACATTGTTCCTGTAGGATGTTTTGCTTCTAATTCTCACTGAAATTTGGAATGATATGAGATTTTGGTTCGGTAGCTAGGAAAAACTATCGCTGATTTAGTGTTTACTTTACAAAAAGGTGTGGCAGCATAATTTACCTTAGCAGTAAGGAAAGAGCTTAGAGGGTCTTGTAGACCCTGGTGGATGGTTGCAAGCCTACCAGAATGGCAGGGGCTCTGGCCTCAACTCAGGTAACGGTGGAAAACCCATGACATTTAGAGATCTCTTTTTACCGGGCTAGGTTCGACCTCATTGGCAAATTCACTTCCATCACAGCTAATTGCTGAGTGAGCTGCATATTCTTTGGCCTGCTCACAGGTTGGTTTCGTAAAATCGGATTAATAATGGCCCTGACGTGAAGGTATTTTTCTCCCTGCAGGTCAGGTCATTGTTTGTCCACCAGAACCAGACAGGGAAAACTAATGTTGGTGGTAGGCAGGGCTTCAATGCGAACCAGCGGCCATCTGGATCATGGACTACAAACTCAAGGATTTACATTAAAGGAGAGCTGCCATCAGAAACATGGCGGTTCTCCACCTGAGAATGAGGCGGGTAAACTACCAACTTAATTGGGCGAGAGTTCATGATCCTCCTAACTTTAAAGGTTCCCACTTATCTTTTTTGCAGCATTTAGAATAACATTTTCACTACTGCTAAAGACATGGTGAAAGCTAAAAATTACCTTTAAACCCAATAGTTGATAACTTAAATTTCTCGGTTGACCTGATTAAATGTTGTCTTCGATGTCCATTACTACCAAGTTGCATTCCAGATTACAGATCTATTGTGTGTCCAGAGGTTAAGAGCAAGTATTCAGATGCAAAATGTTTTCCTTTACTGAAGAAAGGAACTTATCACATGATTACACTTTGGAGGCTTATCTTAATAAAGTTATATTTACCTAACAATGCACCGAACATTTCCTATTGTTATTCAGCTGTAGCTGGTTCTATCAAAAATGGTAATCCTACTCTAAAGTGTTGAATGGCAAATTTACTTTTCTTCGAAACAAATATCTTCACCTGTACTATGGAATGCAACACTGATAAAAAATACTATAATGCCCTTTATACCTTCCACCATGCAACCCCTTTTGTCTCATAGCACTTAAAGTAACGCACTATGCCGTTTATTAATTAAAATCATTAAGCATTACTTTCACCTAGAGGTCTCTTGGCACAAGAGCCTAAAACAAGAAGAGAAGAAAGAGGATTAAGACAAGAAAGGTTACATTTTAGATTTTTCTTGTAATGTGAATTGAGAGGAAACCATTTTAAGCTCATCAGCAAATTCATTCAGTTGCTGGAAGCTGAAACTGTGAAATATGTTCTACCAGAAAAGGTTTTTAGAGAAGATTTGCTTGTGAGGATTGAAGACTGCGATTGTGTATTTATTAAGTCTGGTTCTGAGAAAATTGGGAGAAGAATCAAACAGTCATTAATGTATTAAACAGGGAGTTTTTAAACAAATCATTTTTTGAACAGGCAGCAGAGGAAGCTTGGGCAAAATATGTTTTCCAGACGTGTAGCGCTAGTTTATGGCAGTTATTCCAGCAGCCTGATTTTGAATCATTTGAAGTCTGAGAAAGTGCTGTTTGGAGATGCCAATATATGAGAATTACAGCACTTAAGCTGAGAAGCTATAGTTGCTGCATCTACTGATTTTCCTGCATCAAGGGATATCCGCCATCGAAGAAATAGGGACAGCCAGGGAGATCTGAATGTCCATTCTTCATTTACAATCTCAATCCAAGACTCTTTACACAAGTTTAAGGCACTGGCCGGTGGTCTTGAGTGGGAGGATAGGGGATGGAGAACCAGAAAAATTGATCTTTGCCTACCAGTAAGTTCTTGGCTTTGTCGGTATTTATTTTGGACCCATTTGTGTCCATCCAGTGTTTCATGTAGTTCAGACAATCTGAAAGATTTACAAGGACAAAATTAAACTGGGGGTCATCAGCATAAGAGTATAAAGAACATCCATAATTCCTCATTATTCAGAAACGAGGTCCGACGTTGATGTTGAATGGGTAATGTGAAAGCGCCCTTGGGTACCCCAACATGCAGTGAGGAAGAACGTGACAGAAAGTTATTTAGCATTACTCTTTTGGCCGATTTGAACAAAAGGATTCCGACCATGCGAAGGCATGGACATTATGTAGTCATTCAGAGTAAGATTAGAGGTGTGTTGTTTAATGGTACCAAATGTCACCCTGCTGACATCTCATCTTACTCTGGGTGAATAAGCAAGGTAAATGCCTTAGCATGATAAAGGGTTTATTGTGATCCCACATTCAGACAGTCCAGCACGGAGGAGGTTATGATGATGTGTGTTGAAGTCTGTTGACATCTAAAAGAATCAGGATACTGGTGGAATAGTGTTTCAGCAACCATTAAAAGGTCATCCGGAACAGCAATTAATGTTGGCTGTACTTCTATGTTGAGTCACCCAGAAGTGAATTAATTTCTTGGTGCGTGCACAGCTGTTTGGCCATAAAACTTTCTAGAATTTTAGCAGCAGCAGAAAGTAAAATCATAGGACGATATATAACTCAGGGTCAAGATTAGAGTTTTTTAAGCAAAGGCTCAAGAATACCTTGCTTCAGTCAGAGGGAACAACTGTAGATGTAATGAAAGGTCAATGACATTGTGGACCACTCCAGTGAGCTCAGGGATGTCTGTGTGGATTATGGTAATATGGATCAGACACAGCCGTATGTACTCGACAAGAGCGTCCAAAGAGGGACAATCAAGTTGCACAGGGTAAGAAGGAGAGGTGATAGAAGGATCAAAGACGGTTGGCTCAGTGGAGCAGAAGGATGAGGATCCTAAACCCTATGCCAAGTAGAAGGAGCTGGGGACCCTTTGAGTAGATTACAACTATGATTTCAATGTATTTTTAGTCCAAAGAACCAAGATAATTGATTACAGAAGGACAGGAAGATGATCTTCTGGGCAATAGGATTGAGTATGTCAGAAAACTCTTTACTTATTTAAAAGATTTCTTTCTCATTGTTTACTTCATTTAGGAGTTTATAAATTGAAATGTTGGATTTATAAAGAGGTTTAAGCAGAGAGTTGTGAATATGCCACTGACATTTCACCTGTCATTATAGTTTTAGAGAACATAGGGGCACATGCAACATTGTTTTTTGCGGTCGCAAAGGGGCAGATTCTGCGACCACAATTTTTGCATTTGGAATGCAGCATCACAAAATTTACGATTACTTAAATTGTGATTGCATTTAGGGAATAGCAAATTGCGATTCCCTAAATGGAATGCAACAACAAAAAATTGTGAATTCGCTTTTCAGAAACGCAAATTACCTTCAACTTAAAGTTGATGGTAATTTGCGAAAACGTTGAAAAGTGCACAAAAGTGCATTTTTCAAAGTTCTTTGTTGCATACAAACATGCCCTTGGAGCAGGTGTGTGTGCAACATGTTTGTGCTTGTACTTTCATGGGTGCATCAGGGTGTCTTTTGGCACCCTTGAAATTGCATGCAAAATTTGCGAGTGCCTCGCAAATTGCACAATTTGCACGGCCCATAGGAATAAATGGGAAGCCATTCCTTAATTGCGATACGCAATTTGCAAGTCGCAAATATGGAATGTGTAGGAGTCGCAAATATTTTTGCGATTCCTACATGCATAGCATTTTGCAATTCCCAAATAGCGAATCGTTAAAATTCGCTATTTGGGAATCGCGAAATGCGGGCTTGATGCACGTGCCCCATAGACTTCCAGTAAACCAAGAAGCACACCTTACTTGCTAATACTAGAAAGTCATAGAGGTGCAATGGTTTCTGCAATACCATGACCACTTTATGATAATTGACGTAACTAAAGATGTAGATTATTATTTTCGGAGGTGACAAAGATTTTTTTTTAGCAATTCTGAGTTCATTTTGGTCCATGATCTGATTATCCTAGGAGGGTTATACGTAGGGTTCTATCTCAAAATGTTATATAAATCAAATGTTGCCACAAAATGATCAGTTCAAACTTGAGGAGAAATTTAAAGTGAATGAGTAATATCAGGCGATGCCTTGACAGCACCTAAAAGTCGCCAGCCTTCGCGAGTATGGCGTTAATCAATTGGGTGAGAATCCAATCTGCAATCTTTAATGTTTTCAGAGTGGAAGTTAAAAACGGCAAGTGTAAAACATATTTTCGAGAAGTAGTGAAGGCTGTAACTACCAGTTCTAAAAATTCTTGACGAAACTAGGAGAGGAAGAAGGAGGATGATAAACTAGCATTACAGCAGTGGATTATTTACAATCTGTTGCTGTAACAGATGCAGAGAGAATTTCAGAATCAGCAGTAGTGAGATTATAAATGTGATGTCACTTAAAGAGCCTCTATATATCAGGGCAACTCTTCCACCTTTTTTCGTGCCAATGCAGTCATGTCTAATAAAGGTGCACTCAGAGGGCAGGATGGTGTCTCGCCTTAGCCCGCCCAAATCAAACACAGCACACAGAGCTCGGCTGAGGGTAACCTTCTTTATTCCCTGCCAGGAAGCTACTGGCTTACAGACTACTCGCTCCTCCTTTTCCTGTGTGTCCATTTCCTGTTCCTCATTGCCTGACCTGTCTCTCTGGGAGGTCAGGCATAACGACATGACATCTGGCAATTAATATAAATTTTGAGAAAATCTGTAAACCAGGGATCGGGGACACCAAGAATGTCGAATTTGTAATTAAGTAGTTATTTTCAGAATAAACTTTAACTCGTGAATGGAAGCCTATGAAACCTTTTTTAAGTCATGTGTGCCTAAGGAGCCCATGGTGGCGGGTGGTGGCATTGTGTGGTTGCTGCAGTCTATACATTAGGTCACTGCAACCTCTCTTGCTCAAGGGACAAGGATAAACAGTCTAAAATCTGTGCATGTTCAATAAGAAGGAATCATTTAAAAAAATGTAATCTATATTGCAGCCACATCACCAAACAGGTTAGACTGAGGGGTTAATGAATGAACTTCCCCCTTGTATGTGGATGAGCGCTTTCCTTTTTTATGGAGCTTTTAATCCTCATTTACAATTTCTGAAATGTCTTTATTTGAAATAAGCCACACGAAACTACATTTTACAAAATAATTACATCGTGGTATTGGCTTATTTTAAAAACGTGGAGCACTGATTCGCGTTTCCCCATAGGTAGCTGGCAGCCCTGACACCAGAGAGGTACTGGTTCCAACATTTTCAAGTCTAGAAGCTAGAAATTAAGGATGAAGAAAGTCAGAATGAAAAATCTACATTTCATTTTCCATTTGCACATTGAAGTCAGTAAGTTGCTTTGTATATCCGTCTAATTATCCTTCCGAATTTGAAAACAACCTTTTGTTTCTGGAAAGCATTAAATAGTATGTCTGAAGTGCTCGAAAAGCCTCAATTCCACACTGCCTGGGGCTCTGGCTGCTTCAGCTTATAATCAGTATTACTGTTTCACTTTCTCACACGCACCACAGATGTACATAGATGCACATCAAGACAAAGCACATTACATTTCTTAAAAGTCTCCACGTCTCCATTCTTCTAATGGCTCTGGGAGAGCATGTGGAAGTGAGGGCTGCAGAGGCGAGGACAGTTATCAAGGTTTATTTGATAACTTTTTGGCCGGTATCGGAGACAAAGATGCCCAAGTTAGGTATTGTTAAATTTTTTTTATTATTATTTATTTAATGCGATTTTATATAGCGCGAACATTACCCGAAGGTGTCAGAGCGCTTTACAAAAGAACCAGTTGTGATACATAAGGACTCAGGGGATTACGTGCGTTGCATGAAAGATACAAACAGAAAAAAATTGCAAATGTACAAGTTATAGTCACGCAAGGAGGAGCATTCAAGGAAGAGATACGAATGGATATACTCTAAGAGTCACATAGGAATGGTAGAGAGTACAAAGGTCTACTGCATATACTAGTGATTAGAGTTATCTCTATATACACAGGGAAGGGATACGAATGGATATACTCTAAGAGTCAGATAGGAATGGTAGATAGTACAAAGGTCTACTGCATATACTAGTGATTAGAGTTATCTCTATATACATAGGGAAGAGATACAAATGGATATACTCTAAGAGTCACATAGGAATGGTAGAGAGTACAAAGGTCTACTGCATATACTAGTGATTAGAGTTATCTCTATATACATAGGGAAGAGATACAAATGGATATACTCTAAGAGTCACATAGGAATGGTAGAGAGTACAAAGGTCTACTGCATATACTAGTGATTAGAGTTATCCCAATATACATAGGGAAGGGATACGAATGGATATACTCTAAGAGTCACATAGGAATGGTAGAGAGTACAAAGGTCTACTGCATATACTAGTGATTAGAGTTATCTCTATATACACAGGGAAGGGATACGAATGGATATACTCTAAGAGTCAGATAGGAATTGTAGATAGTACAAAGGTCTACTGCATATACTAGTGATTAGAGTTATCTCTATATACATAGGGAAGAGATACAAATGGATATACTCTAAGAGTCACATAGGAATGGTAGAGAGTACAAAGGTCTACTGCATATACTAGTGATTAGAGTTATCCCAATATACATAGGGAAGGGATACGAACGGATATACTCTAAGAGTCACATAGGAATGGTAGAGAGTACAAATGTCTACTGCATATACTAGTGATTAGAGTTATCTCTATATACATAGGGAAGGGATACGAAATACTCTAAGAGTCACATAGGAATGGTAGAGAGTACAAAGGTATACTGCATATACTAGTGATTAGAGTTATCTCTATATACACAGGGAAGGGATACGAATGGATATACTCTAAGAGTCAGATAGGAATTGTAGATAGTACAAAGGTCTACTGCATATACTAGTTATTAGAGTTATCTCAATATACATAGGGAAGGGATACGAATGGATATACTCTAAGAGTCACATAGGAATGGCAGAGAGTACAAAGGTCTACTGCATATACTAGTGATTAGAGTTATCCCAATATACATAGGGAAGGGATACGAATGGATATACTCTAAGAGTCACATAGGAATGGCAGAGAGTACAAAAGTCTACTGCATATACTAGTGATTAGAGTTATCCCAATATACATACGGAAGGGATACGAATGGATATACTCTAAGAGTCACATAGGAATGGTAGAGAGTACAAAGGTCTACTGCATATGCTAGTGATTAGAGTTATCTCTATATACATAGGGAAGGGATACGAATGGATATACTCTAAGAGTCACATAGGAATGGTAGAGAGTACAAAGGTCTACTGCATATGCTAGTGATTAGAGTTATCTCTATATACATAGGGAAGGGATACAAATGGATATACTCTAAGAGTCACATAGGAATGGTAGAGAGTACAAAGGTCTACTGCATATACTAGTGATTAGAGTTATCTCTATATACACAGGGAAGGGATACGAATGGATATACTCTAAGAGTCACATAGGAATGGTAGAGAGTACAAAGGTCTACTGCATATACTAGTGATTAGAGTTATCTCTATATACACAGGGAAGGGATACGAATGGATATACTCTAAGAGTCAGATAGGAATGGTAGATAGTACAAAGGTCTACTGCATATACTAGTGATTAGAGTTATCTCTATATACACAGGGAAGGGATACGAATGGATATACTCTAAGAGTCAGATAGGAATGGTAGATAGTACAAAGGTCTCCTGCATATACTAGTGATTAGAGTTATCTCAATATACACAGGGAAGGGATACGAATGGATATACTCTAAGAGTCAGATAGAAATGGTAGAGAGTACAAAGGTCTACTGCATATGCTAGTGATTAGAGTTATCTCTATATACATAGGGAAGGGATACGAATGGATATACTCTAAGAGTCACATAGGAATGGTAGAGAGTACAAAGGTCTACTGCATATGCTAGTGATTAGAGTTATCTCTATATACATAGGGAAGGGATACGAATGGATATACTCTAAGAGTCACATAGGAATGGTAGAGAGTACAAAGGTCTACTGCATATACTAGTGATTAGAGTTATCTCTATATACACAGGAAAGGGATACGAATGGATATACTCTAAGAGTCACATAGGAATGGTAGAGAGTACAAAGGTCTACTGCATATACTAGTGATTAGAGTTATCTCTATATACACAGGGACGGGATACGAATGGATATACTCTAAGAGTCAGATAGGAATGGTAGATAGTACAAAGGTCTACTGCATATACTAGTGATTAGAGTTATCTCTATATACACAGGGAAGGGATACGAATGGATATACTCTAAGAGTCAGATAGGAATGGTAGATAGTACAAAGGTCTACTGCATATACTAGTGATTAGAGTTATCTCTATATACACAGGGAAGGGATACAAATGGATATACTCTAAGAGTCAGATAGAAATGGTAGAGAGTACAAAGGTCTACTGCATATACTAGTGATTAGAGTTATCTCTATATACATAGGGAAGGGATACGAATGGATATACTCTAAGAGTCACATAGGAATGACAGAGAGTACAAAGGTCTACTGCATATACTAGTGATTAGAGTTATCTCTATATACATAGTTAAGGGATACGAATGGATATACTCTAAGAGTCACATAGGAATGGCAGAGAGTACAAAGGTCTACTGCATATACTAGTGATTAGAGTTATCTCTATATACATAGGGAAGGGATACAAATGGATATACTCTAAGAGTCACATAGGAATGGTAGAGAGTACAAAGGTCTACTGCATATGCTAGTGATTAGAGTTATCTCTATATACATAGGGAAGGGATACGAATGGATATACTCTAAGAGTCACATAGGAATGGTAGAGAGTACAAAGGTCTACTGCATATACTAGTGATTAGAGTTATCTCTATATACACAGGAAAGGGATACGAATGGATATACTCTAAGAGTCACATAGGAATGGTAGAGAGTACAAAGGTCTACTGCATATACTAGTGATTAGAGTTATCTCTATATACACAGGGAAGGGATACGAATGGATATACTCTAAGAGTCAGATAGGAATGGTAGATAGTACAAAGGTCTACTGCATATACTAGTGATTAGAGTTATCTCTATATACACAGGGAAGGGATACGAATGGATATACTCTAAGAGTCAGATAGGAATGGTAGATAGTACAAAGGTCTACTGCATATACTAGTGATTAGAGTTATCTCTATATACACAGGGAAGGGATACGAATGGATATACTCTAAGAGTCAGATAGAAATGGTAGAGAGTACAAAGGTCTACTGCATATACTAGTGATTAGAGTTATCTCTATATACATAGGGAAGGGATACGAATGGATATACTCTAAGAGTCACATAGGAATGACAGAGAGTACAAAGGTCTACTGCATATACTAGTGATTAGAGTTATCTCTATATACACAGGGAAGGGATACGAATGGATATACTCTAAGAGTCACATAGGAATGGCAGAGAGTACAAAGGTCTACTGCATATACTAGTGATTAGAGTTATCTCTATATACATAGGGAAGGGATACAAATGGATATACTCTAAGAGTCACATAGGAATGGCAGATAGTGCAAAGGTCTACTGCATATACTAGTGATTAGAGTTATTGTTAATGTGGAGGATGAAGAAAATTCGTCATCGAGATCTTTGCTGTGGCTGGGGGGGTGGGGGTTGGAGGTGCTATAGAGCAGGTATGAAAGATAAGAGAGAATGGAGAGGCACATTTATGGACGATGACTAAGTTGCTGTCAGATTTGTGAACCTTTTTTATCACTCTTCAGCCTTCTTGTGAGAGTTCTTCGAATACGAACAATGAACTGCTGTTGGCGCTGTTTAAATTGATGAAATAGGCCCCCAGATTATCCATTGAATGCTGTCTGTGCTGAATGTAATCCATGCTCAGAAGCACAACAGTTGTTGATGATTGTGAAAGTCCAAATGCTTTTACTTTGAAACATACAACTATCCTCCAAACTTGTAAGTAAGTATCCTCCAAACTTGAATAAAAATGAAGAAAATGCTTGAAGGCAATACATGAAAATGATTATGGGTGGACATTTAAAAAACCCTATTTTAAAGAATCAGTTATATAAAAATGTATTCAAAAGTTTTTGTTGCCAATCTCTACTAGTTGTATATCATTAACAGAATTCATGTTTTTCTCCTAAAACAATTCCATTATTCATCTTTGTATCAATAGTGGATGAAAAGTGGCCAATTTTTACATTTCACCCAAATTATAATATCTGAAAATGAATCTTACAACAGACATTTCTCAATAAATTAACATAAACTTGGACACCCCACTCATCTTCCAAAAAATAAGTAATTTTAAAGGGACAATGATCAGTGTCTGTTTCTGGAATTGCTGTTGCGGAAACACTTATATTGAAAAATAGATCAGTGTTCGACACTGTGTTATCTCAATTTCAAATTAAAGGTTGGTATGATACAATACATTTCTAAAGGGTACACTGTTCCTTTCCAATTATTTTATCATGTTTGTGGGAATAAACTTACAGGAGCATCTTGGCATACGTGGTAAGAATTAATTGAACTTATTTACCCGCTTATATGAGTCAACATTAATTTGAATCTATTTGCTGTTAGCGATGTCTTTTGAAACACTGAATAAGAGATATTATTAATGAAGGTAACATCAGACAAGGTGGATGGGCAGCCTCCCTTCTTTCTCAAGGAGATGGAACAAAAGGCACCTTGTTGAGCAAGTGGAGACATTAGATAATTGAACAACTGATGTAAAAGTAAACACTGACCAGTCAGTCCCTTAAAATGTTCACCGATTAGATGAAGGCACAAATCATTAAGTGTGCTCTTGTAATATTTTATGTGGTTTTCCGTTTTGACATTTTTTCTGTGTGGAGGGGTTCATTAAACTGTAAATAAATGTCATCAGGTATGATTTCCTTGGCAAAGTACTGATGCTAATTGTGTCCTCTTGTCTGTGTGCTTTAGATTTCAGGTGAGGTCGTACAGGGAGGTGCTGGTGGCGGTGTTTGCTGTGGAGGAAATCAACCACAACCCCACTTTATTACCTAACATTACCCTGGGTTTTCAGATACACGACTCTTGCCAATCAGATGCCATTGCAGTTGCCAGCACGTTGTCTCTCTTATCTGGAGTAAAAGAGCTGCTTCCAAACTTCCATTGCCACTCCACGCCGATATTAACAGGGGCGGTGGGTGAAGTCTATGAACTAACCATACGACTCATTGCCGACATTCTGGGAGTGTACAGGGTCCCACAGGTAAAACCAGTGCTGTGGTTTATGACATCAGTGAAAGTGATGGGTGAGCAGAGCCGCAAATGGGAAAAAGTCACTCATAGGTCCCTAAATTGTGGGTAATATGGTGGCAGCAGTAAGGGGGTGGAGACACATGTAGAAACCTCAGGATGAGGCTCGAAGTCTGACAGCCCATTTATACATTTTTAGGTCTCGCCTAGTGTTGGAACGCGCAGGCACTCATCGCTCTGCAAGGCTTCTTGTAATCAAGCCTATTTCAGAAGTGGTCTAGGCTCCGCCCCTTCTTTCCATTGGCTAGCGTCATCATGCATGCTAAAACCTGGCTTCCATTGTTAGTGAGGCTTTTTTGTCCCACCTTGTTACTGCCCTGTCTCCTTTTGGCCCCGCCCACCCGGTCTGTTTCTTTCACTTGCAGCGTTACATGTAAGCACAATTACTGACCTCTCCCTGACGGACGGGGCGTCAGACTCTCTGCCGAGATAAACCATTTACAACCCTAGTGGTTATCTGTTCCCATAATTCAGGAGTGTTGGTAGATTCTAATCTTCTTGCCCAGCATTACATCTGCGGGTGAAAATTGGTCTTCTAGGCCGTTCCCTGATTGCACCGAACCCCTATGAAGTTCAAATGGCGCCTGGGTTTCAGGTTCCATTTACAGTGCATAATTTGGTGTGGTGCGTTCAGTGCAGTCCAGGAAGCGGTGTCATGACGCAAAATCCACGTGCTGATGGAGAGGTGCTCGGTGCACCACAGGCATGTAGTGAAACTTAACTGCACACCCTCGCCTGCGCCATGGAATGTTCGATCCTTCGTCAGCCTGTACATGTGAAAGTTGCCTATAAATCATCCTGTACCGCTGAAGTAGCAAACAGGCTGGAGGTAAAAACATTTCTGAGGTTCGGAGGCGCCAGCGAGTGAAAGGGAAGGGATCTCTTCTTGTGTCAAGTCCATTACATGAAGAAAATAATAGCGGCTCTTCGTGCAGCTAAGTGGAGGCACCTCATAGACACTTAAAAGGCTACCGATTCACTCTTCTTGCAATCAGCAGGAAGCGACATCCTAAAACAAAATCCTCGGTGATCACGTACCAAACACAGTATTGGTAAAGTGCACTATAGCGCTCTCCTGAAGTCCCAGGTTTTATGTTGCACACTTTAGACATAGACTCCCATTCTGGTTTCCTTTCACTGTGGATTACTTATGAGGTCCGACACAACAGCATTTTGTGTACAATAGAGGTACAATAACTATGGTGGTTAACGCACTTGCTGAGGAGGTCGGTGGGTGGTCTAGTCATAGGGTTGACTCAGGAAGGTTTAATGAACCTACTGCCCAGCAAAGTGTGTATGTAACCCGCAGGTCACAGGTGTGCATCTTATGGAGATAGTTCCAGATAGTTATGTGGGTTTCTACGTGTACCGCAGAGATATTTCTGTTTTACATTGGTCACAATTTATAATTCTTTGTAGTATGGCAATAAAATGTTAAAAAATAAATACATATCGTATATATCTAATATAGATATATAGCTTAAAAATATAAATATGGCTATCAATAGAAACGAAAAACATAAACCTATCCCACCGGGAGCTATACCTGATGCCTACAGGATGAACAAAGCTCAGGTGCTTGTGAAAAGCGCTCTAATAGTTCGCGCTCTATAAAACCTGAAGGATTCAAAATTATTCTAACGGGCTATATTTACCAATAGCCCATATGCTTCTATTTGTAATCATAATTCAGTCGGCAATGGAGAAGGTTCAATCGTTTATTCATCAAATACCAACCCTGGCAGGGGAGCCTCAGTCTACACGACCCTCGGAGGTGCGCAGAGGAGACTGATTACATGTTCGAAAAAAAAGGCATATATACGTTTCATGCGTTCAAGATGACACCTTACAAAGAAAGATACAACTTGTCAGTAAGCCAAGAGGAATACCCATATAAGGCACAATTGATTGCTAGTAGCCTAGGCCTAAGCTATTCCGGGGGCAGGTCAGTAAGGTGCCTCCCTGTCTATCTGTAGCCCGGGGAGTACAGGAACGGGCTTTGCTAGAATGTGCGCATCCCACCAGAAGGGCAGATGTGACCTTGGGTTTCCTTGAGCTACCAGCTAACAACTACAGTAGGCAGCTTGGCTGCCGTCGTGGTTTCAAGCAGAAAGCGTAATCACGTGATTTCAGGGAAACAGTATTTGCACATAGAGAAACGAAACAAAATGGCTCCGGCTATACCAATAGGAGCGAACGAGTCAAAAGTGAATCATGGGTTAATAGGTGAACGTAGTGAACTATAACTACATGATTATATAATTACGAGGTTATATTGAATATATTAGGCCAATAATGCGTGTTATCAAATTTAAATCCCAACAAACCGCAACAAAAAAAGTCATTTAATCTTCTTCCCGCGCCGACATAAAACTAGCAACGGCCACCAGGAAGAAACCACATGGGAAGCAGCGACGTCTTCCCTGATAGGATAGAGGCCGGGTGGCGCAATTCAGTTTAAAGCGCCAAACGCTGTAAAATTGCATAGGGGCTCAGGGTCGAGTCTGAGCGTGGCCACAATATCTTATGATTCGGGGAAAATCACCTAATCGTACCTTGTACCTCAACAAAAAAAAATGAATGAATGTACTGTTTAATGTGTTTCCTTGCCTAAACAATAAAACAAAAAAAAACATGACTGTAACTGGACCTCATGTTAAGCTCTGAAATACCCTTGGGTCGAGTTCCCGCTAGATAGGAAAGAAGAACGAGGGGAGCGTGAGGGGGAAGACATGGTACATTAATCATAGCTTGAGCAAACAAGGGCAACTAATGAAGTTTAATTAATTGTACTTCACTGAAGTAAGGGAACTAACGCAATGGGCTGTGATGCCCAATTAAAAGGCTGCATTGAAGAGTGAAGGTGGAGCAAACCAATGGTAAGAAAGGGCGGGTTTCAAGCCCTTTACTGTAAACAATACCCCTTGCAACAAACTGCCAATGCTCTGTTAGTGGAGACCCAAAAACTGATGACAGTCAATGCTGGGTTGAGAGGGGAGGTTCTCTGAAAATAAGTGAATATATTTTCTGAATTACTGATTCCTTCTCTGTATTCAGAAAGAATAGTAAACTGCTAATCGTCACAGATACATTTTTACCTTAGATGACTCTGTTGATTTAGAATCTGGTTAGGTTTGTGGCCAAAAGGAAACACAGAGTCCACTGTCTTGCATCCAAGAATCCAGGATGGGGGGAAAATGGTTGATCAACTACTTAGCTGAACAAAAGACGACATGCTTAGTTGCTGATCTGTATGTCAGAGCTGTATGTGGTGAATGCTGCTATAGTGAAAATAACTCCTACTTTAAGAGGCTAGAGATATCGGGGTCTATTTACCAAGGTCATTTTAAAAAGTGTGGATTTACGCACTTGTAAGTCTACGACTGCACTGTTGCTCAAATACGAATTTACCTTGAAAAGACCAGAGGCATTCGGCAAAACAGGAACAATTGGTTTAATTAAACATTGCGGTCAGGAGTACAGTTACAGAAACAGGTCTGAGGACTGACTCAAACTACAGTCAATTTGAGTGAGTGTATATATGTTTTGGTTATCATAAAATACTTCAGTTGATGCTTGTTTGGTAAAAGAATGTGGGCCTTGTCTGTGGAGTCATAAATAAGGACCCTGATAACAAATGCAAGTGGGCCTCGACCTTGTGTGGACACAATGTGGGCCAGTGGGTAATGTCCAGACGTCTGGCATGAGGTACGCATGCTCACAGTGTGTGCTGTGTCCTGATTGGCTGTGTGTTCCTAACTTCATGTGGCTTCTGACTGTATGGTGTTTTGGGAATGCATGCATCCCTCCATCCATGTGTGCTTTATTGTGGCCTTTTCCCCTGGACCATTGTGGTGTCACTGCACTCATCTGGGGGATGGATCTGAGTTACTTGTTCGTGAGTTTGTCAGGCGGCTATGTGCCACCCGACCTGTGCCCTGTCAAGGAATTACCTCGGGCCTAGGCTGCAGAGCCTGCCTGACTGCATATTTCTGCATCAGGATTAATGGAGAGTTCATGACGGACAAATTTGACAGTAGTGATACGATTACATTTTTAAATGCAAGTGTTTCATTATAAGTGTTAGACCTGGCATCTTTTTGCTTTCTGATCTCCATTTTTTATGGTATGCTGGACTTCGTTTTTGCTGATTAAGTGTCTCTGCACACTTTCTCACTGCAATTCAGTGCTAAAGTACAGATGCTCCTACTGTAATTTGTGTTATGATTGGTTTTTCATGACAGGCATATTTGATTTACTAGTAAGTCCCTAGGTGGGTGAACTGCAGGACTTGTAAATTCTAATAGTAGGCATGTAGCACTGGTTGTGCCACCCACACAAGTAGCCTTTCAAAGGTGTCTCTGATCTGCCAGTTCAGTGTCCACACCCAGGTTTAAGTGTCATATCGACATGGCAAGTGCACCCACTTGTCAGGCTCTAGCCTGCCCTTTTCTGACATGCAAGTCACCTCTAAGTTAGGCCTAAGGTATCCCCATGGGCAGGGTGCAGTGTATGAGAAAGGTAGGACATGTAGTGCTGTGTTTTACATGCTCTGATAGTGAAATACTGTGTGTTAGAAGTGGGATTTCTGATTGGCTAAGGCTTGCGCCAAAGCCAGGCAGAAACCACCACTCTAGTCAGGGCAAGAGAGTTACACACCAAAGATAACCCCTGCTCACCCTCTTGGTAGCTTGGCACGAGCAGTAAGGATTATCCCGGAGGCCATGTGTAAAGCATTTGCGCACGCGCACAGCAACAACATCCCAGGCACACTACAAAAGGAACTCCACACAAGGTTATATAAACAAAATAGCCTTTGAATTGTCATAAACACATTAGAAACATAATCACATAATATACACTGTGCCAACTGGCACGGGCAATATTCACAGGGCAGTATATACAGGACCGGACCAATCGGGCCACGGTCAGAACTATCAGAACGGGTAAGTAAATGTAAAACACAACCATTAACTACTGGTACAATAATGACCTAAGCATTATCACAGTCACATTAGACACTGTCCTAAAATATCATAGCCTACCATTGGGCACAACCACATTAGCATAAGACACCCTCCTAAGCATAAACACCTTACGCACTAGGACATCAGCAGCCCAAACACGTTAGCATAGGCACCCTCCTAAGCATAAACACATTACGCATTAGGCCTCACCAGCATAAGCACATTACGCCATAACCTCATGGGCATCAATGTCATTAGCGGCATAAAAACAGGGTGCATACGTCATAGCACATAAATCACTTTATGCAATCACAATCAAAAGGGGCATAACACGCATTGTGTCGTTTTGTAGAGCCTTGCGCTCTACCACTCCCACTCACAATGACCCTAGGCCAATTCGCCTCCTCTGGGGGTCAAATGCCCCCTGTGAAGAACGTCAGGGCGCTAAGCTGCCCCTTGCAGCTGAAGAAAGTACCCACAGGCCTAAACATTGCAGCTACCCACTAATTGCTGGGCAGCTGGAGTCCTCACTGGCACTTACTGTGCTTCCTGAGTAAATGGGCAAAATGCTGCAGCTGCCCGTGCTGGTACGGCGCAGCTGAGGACAAGGAACAAGGGACATGGGCCCTGGCACAACAGTGTCCTCTGGGCCCCACTGGGCTCTCTAAGTCACTCTGCCCCCATCGTTGCAGCTGCCTGCGCTCTGGGATCAGTCAACACTGGAAGGGCAAGGGCACTACTGGCCCTCGGGGCTTTTATGGGCCCATAAAACAAACATGCCCCATGTTGGAGTGGCCCGCAACGGCGGGACCGCTCAGGCACCGACAATGTGCCTTGGTGGAGCCCACTCTGGGACTCTCAACATACTTTGCCCCCACAGGAAATGGCACTGGCACCACATGGCAGTGAGTCCCCCACTGGGACTCTTGAAAAACAAATGCACCCCCAAGTTGCAGCAGCCCGCTCTCCTGCGGGGCCGCTGAAGGACACAGGCACTGCCACCACTGTGCCTTGTGGGCAATGAAAATGCACCCATTCTGCCCCCCACTCACCGGGATTTCGCGGGACTCCTCTTGCTGCTCTCCGGGCGGGTCTTCTCTCTTTTTGGGAACCTGCAGGGCTCCCACCACACATGGGAGCCCTGCCCAGGCAGGCACCGCCTTCCTCTCTCTCCCAGGCTCCGCACTTCACCCGGGCCCCCTCCTGGGACCCAGGGCTTTGGTGCGGAGCTTGTGGGAGTCCAAACCGCTGGCTACAGTGTTCCTAGCCGCGGGGCTCCCTCATACTCACGGGAGCCCGCTCAAGAAAGACACCGACCTCCAGACTTCCTCCTCACTCGGTCTCCCTCCTAGGGCTGGGACTTCTCTTCTGGGCTCGTGGAGACGGGGCAGGCTCCTGTCCTCCTCTCTGCATGCAGCCAAGCTTCCCCTGGCTTACGTCTGCACTTCCTTTGTCAGTTCCCGCCCACAGTAAAACCAAACACAAACGCGGGGTGGGCACCCATGAACATCACCATAATGCAGGGTGGGCACGCGCCAATTTGAAGACTCGGAAAGCGGGGTAGGCTCCCGCTCGGGAACCATAAAGGCGGGGTGAGCTTCCGCCTCACTAACTAACGAATGTGACAGAAATGCGGGGTGGGCTCCCGCTCCATCCCAAGGCATGGGGGAACCCCGCACGCCAGGGTTCCCCTCCAGGAAACTTCCCGCAGCACATCGCTGCAGGAAAACAGGCTCCTCTCTCATCAGCTGGTACTTTAAATATAGCGCTCACAAGGCGCTAGAAGGCAGGGAAAAGTCCTCAGGCATCCAGGGGCATAGTGGGGCCCAGGGAGGCCAACACACAGGGCCCTCCAGCAGGGAGGCAAGCCCCCATGGCAGTTCCTCCTGGGCCCCCAGCAGCAGCACGCTCCAATAGCACAGGAATAGCACCAGAACTGAACAGCCCCTACTTTTTTACACCCTTCTCCTTTGTCTGCACCAGCACAGGGCTTGTGGAACCAGTAGAAACTGGTTCAGGGGGGAATTGGAGCACTCTGTTGACAGGGCTCCTCTTCCCCATTGTTAGGTGGGGACTCGCCATCAGACACACCACAGGGGGGCGGAGCCAGCCTTCACTATGGAAGACACCCTCCTATTCAGAGTCAGGGGATTACCCCTCCCACCACTCTTCCTCCAGGTGTACCACCATCTCACCATGCCCCTCCTGGAGCCACCCACACCTCTCAACTCCTGTCACTCATAAACCAGACATGCAATTCACATCAGGCAGGCGCATAGCACACAGAAATGCCTACTTCTAAAAGTGCCATTTCTCCACCAGTCACCATACATCTGCGCACACCATTGCACAGCATTTATCCTCCCGAGTTCATACATACTAAACTCGCACCTGCTGCTCCTCTCATACCAGGAATTACCATAGACACACATATCCCCATGCATTCTAATGGGAGGGCAGGTCAATTTCACCACACATAAACAGAGATTGCCCACACTTTACACTGGACCACAGTGCTAAAGTGCTCAGAGGCCTAAAATCACCAACACCAGGTTGCAGAAAGGCTAGGAGAAAGCAAAAAGTTTCGAGGTGAACTTGCCAAAAGGGTGAAGTCCAGCACAACCCCATTCCAGCCAAAACGATGGGCTTCCCTCCTTTGGGCGATAGAACACGGACGAGGGCCCGCAACTGCAGGGACAACCTCCGGTTCAACGCCACTCTGAACCCACATGGTTCTCAATGAAAAACAACTCTCTGGCCCAACTAGGCTACCCCACTGGTACTCCCTAGTTGTCCACTGCCAAGACCAGGCCCTAGGCCATCCAGATGTCACGGGTCCTTGCCAATGCACAGAGTGGGGGCAGTAACCCCTGGCACACAATAGCCATTCTCCACTCTCCCTCTCAGTGTAGTTCCAAACTACCACTGATCCTTCTACCTAGGGTCCGCACCCTCAGGCTGACCAGAGATCATGGGCAAGAGTTGCCTCACCCTACCTCTACTTCTGGGGTTCCGCACTCTGCCGGGGAAGCACCCACCAGCACACAACTCTCTCCCCAGTTCAGGACCTCTCTCCATCAACTGGTCTACCATCTGGGATCAGAGACTATTTCACTTCGGAGGTACAAAGCACACAGCACAGTCCCTCTTCAAGCAGGTGGGGGACACAGCACACAGCAAAGTCCACTTTTCTCTTCCTTAGTGGAAACAACAAACTGCAGGTGAGTCCAAGAACACACAGCAAGGACAGCCTCCTCAGTCTCTTCAGCTGATCTACTTTGGCGGAGATTCCATTTTGACCTGGAAGTTTCCTAATCTCACAACCTAGGGTCTAAACCCTCAGGATGCACCAAGGTCAGAGGCGAGGACACCCTCTCTCTGCACCCCCTTCCAGAGTTCTGCACCCTCCCACCTTGGAAAGGTACCCCTGGAAGCCAAACCGGTCAGGACATGGATTACAGATGCCCTTCCCTCCAGGTCAGGCTGAACCTGAACCTGGCCTCCCCAACCTCGGGGATTAACCCTTTGGTCAGACAATTTCACAGCGAACCAGGACTTCCGGGGGAGCATGCATGCCCCCCCCTTGAAGGTGACACATAACTAATGTGTCGTGTGACAATATGTCTGGCTCTAATCTTGCCACCTCTTGTCCACCTGACAGGGCGCAGAGATCCCCCAGGACAGAAGTGGCATCACCACGGTCACTCATTGCTGGCTCGGTCCTTCTGGTCGGCCCCTGACCCAATGGTTCCGCCACTGGGAACTCTTTCCCCTTCTCACCCCTCAACCAGGACTTCTGCACCCTCCAGTTAGGAGCGGTACTGCCCAACACCAGGACCACTGGAGCTCTGGTTACAGACACTCCATGTCCTTTAGTCACTGGAAGACCCTCCTCAAATGGCCTACAAGTACAGCCTAGGCCCCCGACCTGGCGCTCCCTTAGGGAACCCTCCAGGCCCTGAGACGGGGTGTTGTGCCACCGCGGGACACACCGTCCCACACTCACTCCGTCTCCACTGAGACAGGATGTGAGCCCCTACATCCCTCCCATTCGACTGGGACCTATCTGGGCTACAGTGAACCTCTTCCACCACACAGGACCTGAAGATACACAAGCCACTACTTTTGGGATCACTCCCCAATGCCTCTGCAGGACCTCTAGCACACAGCCAGAGGTCTACCTCCCGTGCAAGCTCCTTATCATCAAAAGAACTCACACCCACTCATTCAGTAAAACACACCACTCATCTACACACGCCCCCCCCAGCCTGGTGACACATTTCCTCACTGCCCCTGAATCTCAACCTCTAACCCTCTTACTGAGCACCAGGTACCATACTCTGGGAACGAAACTGGGACTTCATGCACTGGACACACCTCTGCTGCCACCACTGGATCCCACCCTACTGGTGAATCCAGACACTCACACTCAATGTTCCCTCTAATTTTTTTCCTCTGTGTGCGGCAGTGGAGGGTCTCTGTGCGATACAACCATGGCTATGTGCGCCAGGAACCAAACCGCGCGTGTCTGCGGCGCCAAAAGGCACTCAAAACGTTTACTTTACAAAGTGAAAAGATGGTGCATTTTCCCACATACAGCGCCACAATAAGGGTCTTAAGGGCAGTTTGCAAATTGGATAAGCACGCCATGACATGAATTGGTTAAACTGGCCTGTTCTGCCCTCTGTTCCACTCGTTTTTCCCTCGTTTTTGTTCCCCTCTGCCCTCTGTTCCACTCTTTTTTTGTGCCTTTCTGCCCTCTGTTCCACTCGTTTTCCCCTCGTTTTTTGTGCCCTTCTGCCCTCTGTTCCATTCGTTTTTTGTGCCTTTCTGCCCTTTGTTCCACTCGTTTTCCCCTCGTTTTTTGTGCCCTTCTGCCCTCTGATCCACTCGCTTTTTGTGCCCTTCTGCCCTCTGTTCTACTTGTTTTTGTCCCTTTTTGCCCTCTGTTCCACTTGTTTTTTGTGCCCTTCTGCCCTCTGTTCCACTCAATTTTTGTGCCTTTCTGCCCTTTGTTCTACTAGTTTTTCCCGCCCTACTGCCCTCTGTTCCAATAGTTTTTTGTGCCTTTCTGCACTCTGTTCCACACGTTTTTCCCTTGTTTTTTGTGCTATTCTGCCCTCTGTTCCACTTGTTTTTTGTGCCCTTCTGCCCTCTGTTGTACTTGTTTTTGTGCCTTTCTGCCCTCTGTTCCACTCATTTTTCCCTTGTTTTTTGTGCTCTTCTGCCCTCTGTTCCACTCATTTTTCGTGCCCTTCTGCCTTCTGTTCTACTTGTTTTTGTACCTTTTTGCCCTCTGTTCCACTCGTTTTTGTGCCCTTCTGCCCTCTGTTCCACTCGTTTTTTGTGCCTTTCTGCCCTTTGTTCCACTCGTTTTTCCCTCGTTTTTTTGTGCCCTTCTGCCCTCTGTTCCAATAGTTTTTTGTGCCTTTCTGCACTCTGTTCCACTTGTTTCCCCTTGTTTTTTGTGGTCTTCTGCCCTCTGTTCCACTTGTTTTTTGTGCCCTTCTGCCCTCTGTTGTACTTGTTTTTGTGCCTTTCTGCACTCTGTTCCACTCGTTTTCCCTTGTTTTTTGTGCTCTTCTGCCCTCTGTTCCACTCGTTTTTTGTGCCCTTCTGCCCTCTGTTCCACTCGTTTTGTGTGCCCTTCTGCCCTCTGTTCAACTCGTTTTTTGTGCCCTTCTGCCCTCTTTTCTACTTGTTTTTGTGCCTTTCTGCCCTCTGTTTCACTTGTTTTCCCCTTCTTTTTGTGCCCTTCTGCCCTCTGTTTCACTTGTTTTCCCCTTCTTTTTGTGCCCTTCTGCCCTCTGTTTTACTCGTTTTCCCCTTTTTTTGTGCCCTTCTGACCTCTGTTTCACTCGTTTTCCCTTTTTTTGTGCCCTTCTGCCCTCTGTTTGACTCGTTATCCCCCTTTTTTTGGTGCCCTTCTGCCCTCTGTTTCACTCGTTTTCCCCTTCTTTTTTGTGTCCTTCCGCCTTCTGTGACACAGTTCTTGTGTGCTGTGGGAGGCGGGGCAGACTCTGGCCTTTTGTTTAAGTATTGCTGTTAATCAGAGCCCCTGGGCTCTGATTAACAGCAATACTTAAACAAAAGGCCAGAGTCTGCCCCACGCTTTACTAACAAAAACATAGACAGTTTCCAAACACAGCGCCTACTTTAGCACACGCTGTGTTTGGAAACTGTCTATGCTTTTATTAGTAAAGCGCGGGCAGACTCTGGCCTTTTGTTTAAGTATTGCTGTTAATGGGAGCCCGTGAAGGGGCTCTGATTAATAGCAATACTTAAACAAAAGGCCAGAGTCTGCCCCGCATCCTCACAGCACACAAGCTCCACAAGGCCCCCCGCCTCCTTACCTGCACTCCTCACGACTGCTACGCCGCATTCGCGCCGCTCGCTTCTTTCATAGCAGCCGGCGGCGCGACGTCCTGACTGTGTGCGCGCTCCACGCGAGGTGGTGCGCGCTGAGCTCAGGAGCAGTGCGCGCACGCCCTAGAGGGAACGGTGGTTTGAAATTCCTGCAGTTTCTTTCAATCACTTGTAGAAATGTATTTCTCTCTTACGCTCCTAAGGTTTGCCTCACAAGTTGCTAGCCTCATAACAAATAAAGAAACGAAATTTCAATATTGTAATCAAGTGTTGGCTCACTTGTTTTTGATGGGAGTTGCAGATTTTCATGAATTTTACGACCATGCGTTATTTCATGTTTAACAGCGTGAACACAGTGTCCCAGTTTAATGCCAGTGCTTGAAATGGAAAAATAGAGTACCTGCATGTTTCTGAGGAGTGCCGGTACTCTCGAATTAAAAGTTTTATATTGCTCGTGAGAAGTGCCGGTACTGTGCCTTTCAAAATAAAAATAAAAGTGCCAGTACTCAGTACCGGCCCATTTAAAGCATTGTTTAATACTGTGAATGCCAGACAGTCGAGTGCCCGAGATACTCCAAGGTCACAGTCGTTTTTCTAAAGTGTTGTATTTGAGTTGACTGGTATGACCTCCCCACTCGAATAGTGAGATGGGAAAAGGCCTCTTCTTAATGACCATTTGAGATGCTTCATAGTGTCCATTGATACCTCTGTAGCATTTTGCTCCTCATTAAGTTATGCATTGTGTTTCCTTTACTTTCATTAAAGTCATTTATAATTCCCTTTGTTCCCCTCCTCCTCCCTTCCCATTCCCCCCTCTCCTGTCATCCCTCCTTATAAATCAATGGTACAGCTTCAGAATGTTTGTGCTGTTATGCGATGCTGATTTCTGAGGAATACAAATTTCTCCCTCCTTCTGACTGCATAATTATTTTCATGATAATCATTTTATGGGCGGTGAATCTCTGGAATATAGTTGTCCCCATCACCTGTTTTTGTGAAACCAGGAGGTGACAAGGACTTTATTTGCATCTTTCAACTACCCGGCTCAAGTCTTCTGCGCACCATGTCTGTCCTGCGCGAGATCGTCACCGACTCCTGACTGACTGGAGCCGAACCCTGCATAAACTCTCTTCCCTCAGGACAAGACCGCCCATTGCTGTACTGCGTTTCTGCCGAAGTTACTTGGGGACTGGAGCCGCAACCAAGGTACTCCTCAGTACTTCAATAGGCCCGCCTCTCCAAGTCCCCAAACGTGATGTGCGCTGTTTCGGCTTATTCTACCACGTTCTGAAATAAGAACAGTTCAATCCTGACAGTGGGGTTCTATTGTTACTCATTAGTGTTACCCAATTGAAAAAAAATATTTTATATGTATTATGGATAAAATAAGTCGACCTGACTTGTTCTCTATACCTACTTCTACCTAACAATTTTATCCTGTGATTTTACATTTGATTTCTCACATTTTGTGGACCACTACAGACTGTTCGTCTTGCACAGTATTTCATACCTTTGCCTAGACATACACTTTTATTTATGCAAGCAGTATTAATATGCAATTTGAACCTCCAACTAAGTTCCTTTAGAAGAAAGGAGAACCTGCACTGGAATGGAATAAATGTAAAGAAGCATTCCTCACATTTCTAACAGCAATAGATTCAGATAGGATGCCTGTTGAAAGGAGGAAATATATACCATTACATTTGCGAGGATATGAATGACAAGAGGCATAAAGATATGTACCCACAACTGAAATAACTCATGATCAAGATGATTTTATTTAGTTTGAGGAAGCCTTCGCAAGACTGGAAGCACACTTTAAGGCCTCAATAAGCAAAACTCTAAAAATATATCATTTTTACACTCCCCTTCAAAGGAAAAATGAAAGTTTTTGATGAGTTTCTGACATCATTAAGAAGTCTGTCATGTTCATTGAATTTTGGACCCACCACAGATGAAATGATCACATATCAACTCATAATCAACTCGCCAACACTAATTACAAAAGAATCTTAAAACACCTTTGGGTCATGGGAGATTCTGCATTAGCAGTGATAAAGAGCTAAAGCTATGGAACGGTCGATGGTATGGATCAAAGAGGTAAATGAAGACAGACTTAATAAGAAACATTGAGGTTTATTTCACTTACGGAAGATATCACACAGAAAAGTTGAGTAATCAACAGAAGATGAATTAAAATATGCATATTATAGATATGGAAGTAAGTTACACATACATGTCCAACTGTCATGGCTGCCCTACCATGAAAAGAGAATGCTCCATATGCACACATCAAGGACATTTTGCAAAAAATGTGTAGAAATAAAAATAAGAAATGGAAACGGCAAGTGGCCCAAGTTACACAAAAAGAAGAGAACCTTTCATCTACAACAGAGAAAGGTGACCAAGAAGATAAAATGATTGTATCAATGGTACAAGAAGAAGATAATCACATTCAGTCTAATATTGTCAAACCACCAAGGTATTTGTGTCCACATGGTGGCAGCAGACACCCCATCATAGACGAAGATATTTATTTGTAATGCCTTTCTTGTCCCACCACTGCTCTTACAGGATTAGTTTTAATAAGTGCCTCGATTGCTTCATCTGAACGCTTTAGAAATTGATTAACTGCCAAAATGTAGTCCCCCCCATAAAAAAGCACCGATTTGCACAGGGTCCTGCTGCAACTCCGAAGTCCTTGGACTCACTCCCATTTTGCGCTAGTGTTGGGGAAAAAAATTAGGAAAGCGAGTCCAACATTTTTTTTAACAATCTTTTGTTCACACATATTTCAAAGTCCATTGCTTCAAAACAAAACTGGAATCTCCCTGATCTGTCAAAGTTCTCAAAATTGTTTGTGTGTATTTGTTCAAAACATTTCCAAACATTTATTTTGGACAATTTACGATTGGAATGTTTTAATTCAAACTTTTGCGCTTGGTGGTTTCCAATAATTCGGGCGTTAGGCAGCCTCAAAGTCTGGTGTCTTCACAAAAGATGTTTCCAAGTTCTGTAGCGAGGCCAGGATGCGGGCAAGTCAAGTGCCTTGGGGAGGGAAGGAAATTCACTTTATCTTCTCTCCATACGTGTAACCCACCCTTGGCCGCCGCATCCATTTTCTCGAGTGCGACTGTGAGGCTCATTAATTGCTTTTGTTTAAAGCATTCATGTTAATCGCAGCTCCTGAAGGGCTCTGCCATTAACACGAATACTTAAACAAAAGCAAATAATGAGCCTCACAGTCGCACTCGAGAAAACAAAAGAAATTAAACAAGTGCTCCCTCCGAGCACTTGCTAAATACCTCTTCAAGTTTGAAATGCCCGATTTTCGCGCTGCAGTGGCGGCGCCAATGCTCTCGCAGATGTGTGTGCGCGCCACACGCGCAGCACTGCGCGCTCGGGGGCACTGATGTGCGCGCGCACTCAGGCGCGCGCGTTCGGGGGAACACTGCTCACACTACACTCAGGGGATAACCACCCTCCCGAGCTAGCTGTTTCTCCTCTGCACTCCCTCTCTTCCCTCCTATCCACCCACACCTCTGGGGACAGGAAAAGGTATGGGGCACTGGACCCAGCGAGGGACTCCCTTTCCATGGGAACCCTCCCATCTACTGGCGTCCCCGCCCTGTCATTTTCTCTCTTTTGCCACCAAACATAAAAGCACATAAAACACCATTTAAAAATGACACTCTTGAGGAGAAACAAAAATCTGAAACAATAATCCCCAACATGTGACTATCTAAAATGCAGAGTTTTGTAGTGCAGCCAGATGTCACTGTGGTACTGCGCAAAGGCAAGTCCTATCCCACCGCTGCCAACAATGTTAGAAATGGGATTTCTGGTTGGCTAAGGCTTGCGCAGAAACCACAACTCTAGTCACGGCAAGGGAGTTACACGCCAAAGATAACCCCTGCTCACCCCCTTGGTAGCTTGGCACAAGCAGTCAGGCTTATCCTGGAGGCCATGTGTAAAGCATTTGCGCACCTGCACAGCAACATCATCCCAGGCACACTACAAAAGGAACTCCGCACAAACGGAAAGCCGCGGGGGACTGGAGGGTGCAGCTAGACAGGTAAGAGTGTTTTTTTTAAATAATCACAGGCTAAGACAGTAAAGCTAAGCAAAGGGTAAAATAAATCAGGAGATAAGCAGTGATTTGTTAAAATCAGGGCAACAATTTAAAAAGCATTAAAGTGTCAGCAGTATTCACCAATTCAAGCGTCCACAAGAATATCTTTGCAATCGTCTAGTCCCCACTGCGGGCCTCTCCAGGTCTCTGTAGCGTGCCGGGATATTTGCTGCTCTCCCGGTCTGCATGAGGCCCAAGCCACCAGGGGACATGGCACTCGACTCCACACTGCTGCGGCCTCACCCGTCATCTCTCCTGGGTGCCTCGTACTCGCTCCCCACAGCGCGCCGCAGCACTTCGCAGATCTTCCGCTCTCCCAGTGGTAGTGAGCCCCGCTTCCTGCTCCGCTGGTGTGCGCTGTGTCTTTCCCCGCAGTGGGCGCCCATAAACAATGCAGCCGCTGTTCTCCGGTCCGCCGCCGGCCCACTATGTCAGTCCGGGGATCACGGCCCAGGACAGAGCTCTGCAGCCAGAGCTGGCTGATTCCGTCACCAGTGGCAATCGAAGGCTCAAATCGGCACACAACGCTCTAGGCACCCTCCAGAGCAGACGGCGGCCCAGTTCAGGTCAAATGGTCCGCACTTTTGTTGGATCTTTGCAGGATTGTGGGATGGCGTTACGGAGCTTACAGATTAAGCTGAAGTTAGGAGCCTCTTAAGTGGACAATTTTATAATAACCCAATGTTAGAAATTGGGTTTTTGGTTGAGGGGGAGTGAGCACTACTCAAGAAACAGCCCCATACCTAGTTCACCTTTTGATTATCTGGGGGGCCTGAAAAATATGAAAGCCATCTAATAAGGATAGGTATGAAAATAGAGGAATCTACTAGATAGAGTCTAACTTCTACAATTCCCAAGCTAAAGCAATACCAACTAAAAGTAAAGTTAATTGTGAGTATTTAAAAGATATTTCAGACAATGGTTTCTAAAGGAGGCATCCAAGGAACTAAAAAACAATGCCAGGCTATCAGAAGGAGCCAGGGAGGAGATAATCACTGAAGTATACCAAAAAGGGATAAATGGAATGCTTGAATTTATCCCAATCATTAATTTTGGCCGCATCCCAGTCCATTGTTATTTTGCACACCAAGCCACTACAGTTTGGACCCAGCCATATGCAAATCAGTCTTGACCCTGCTTCAATAGGAACAGTCCAGCCCCAACTGCCATGCCAGCTCCTCCCTGTACTGGAACACAAGTATACACAAGTATACCAAGACCGGTTCTGCCCTTATTAGAGCTTATTAGTCAAGTACAGCTTGGTTACAGTGGTACTGTGTGCACAGGACTCATGTCTAGGCATATCCGACTCACTTAGGGCATCACTCTATACTAAAAAGTGATTGATGGAATGCTTGAAATAATCTCAGCTACAGAAATGACTTGGCCTACATCCCAGTCACTCAGTATTTCCCACACCATCCCACATCATTTTGGATCCCGCCATATGCAAATCAGTCTTTACCCTTTCCTAGTAGGGACTGTCCATTCCAAGCTGCCAGGACTGTAGCTCCCTGAATCAGAGCACAAGAAACCCATGACTGGTTTCGCCCCTATTCAAGGTCCCTTGCTCACTGAGCCAGATTATGCCTGGTTGATGAGCCCAGATGGCTGTGCTTGGAACTGCCAGTGATTTTCCAGCATACAGACCATCAATAGGGGCCATAGCCTGGCTGAGGGGGAATGATGCCCAAAACCAGTCCCAGGATTCTTGTTTGGTTCCAGGGAGGACCTGGCTTTGCAGTTTGGGCCGGACTGTTCCCATGAGGAACAGGGTCAAGGCTGATTTGCACATGGCTGGGCCCAAACAGTGGTGGCGTGGTGAGCAAAAGAACGATGGATTAAACCCATTTCTTTGTGAGTGGGGGTGAATGTTTGTATTGTTCAGCATTGCGTTCATCATTTGTTCCGTTTGCATTGGTCAATGGATGGCAAACATCCCCATTGCAAAATCAATGAAATGGTCTTTTTGAGAGTCTCCATCTTCTAATAAATTGTCTTCATATTTTGAGTGAGCTAATTTCAATTGATAATCAATCAGTAGTCTCCAGAGGACTTCTGTGGCAGATGTTGTACTGAATAGCACTGCTGCTCTCATTTGTGTAAGGACCCCACTGAATTACTCTGCACAATGTTCAAAGTCCCTATGAAATTGATTTTATGATTCTGGCAACCGCACCTGACTGTGAAGCAAATGATCTGTTGTCTCTGATGTGCCCTTCTCTGGTGAAATCAAGTTCCCAGATTTCTGATATAGAAGCTCTTAGTTCTTGGATCCAAAGGAAGAGGGTGAAATTAGTACTGACGGCTGTTTACGTTTTGTAAATGAAGCTGAAGAGCGAGTCCCTTCTTTAGATCATTAATGGGCATAATATCTTCAAATTGTATTGATTAGTGGTGGAGTGACTGTGAGAGGACACTTTGAATGTATACAGTGGCTTTGCTTTCTCTTTCAGCACTTGGGCATGTTTTGATTCATAAATGCTTCAAATGAGCTCTAAAAGGTTAAAGTGCTTGAAAGGCAACTTTAGGAATCCAGTCTTCTGTATGTCATTTGTCTTTCAATCATGAAGATGAAATAGGAATGGGGCCGCCACTTTGGCAATA
The DNA here is from genome assembly GCF_964261635.1 of Lissotriton helveticus. Lineage (NCBI taxonomy): Eukaryota > Metazoa > Chordata > Amphibia > Caudata > Salamandridae > Lissotriton > Lissotriton helveticus. Next base: position 1,598,507,738 of record NC_136069.1, on the reverse strand, counting down.
CCAGCACATTTGTGGCCTTGGGAATATCACAAGTAGCATAAAAAAACTATTTATCGTGCACCTCCAGCCCATTCAACAGTTCAGACAGTCTTCTCTGGATGTAGAATGGATCCAAAATCATTGATAACAAATTGGGAGAAGTATAAACCCAACATAATAAAACAGGTTGCTGGATTTTAAACCTGCTCATATCTGTTTTTGCAGAAGAGTCTCCATCTTCAACTTCCATCTTTAAAGTTCATCTGTAATTAAAGATGACAATCCTGCTGAGCTGACATGCAGAGGATCTAATATCAACCAAGAATTAGTGAAGCTTCAGCTGCTCTTTATCGAGTTGGCATTACCTATACTGGAATATAAACAATGATGTTCTGTCTTCAGCCTTCTTTTTCTATAATAGAATTACCTTCTTTTCTTGAATCACTGGTAGTCTGCTTGACCGTCCCACCACTGACTCAGAATTACTCCGCTTTCACCGGAAGCTGCAGATTTTCCGCTAAGTGCTGGGAAACAGCAGCCACCTCTGATATGATGCCATTAAAGGGAGAATATAATTTAACTCTTCTCAACCTTGCTCTTTACCCATGTGTGAGGAGGAAAGTGCTCAACTATTTGTGCCTTTGTACCTCCCTGTGCAGAACTACAATAGCCAGGCCAGAACTGTTCAGCTGTGAATCCCCAAATTCATTAAAAGTAATGCGGGTCATCTCACTAAATCATACAAACATGGGATTTAAGAAGAAAAGGATACTGTTGTTTCTTCTGTGGTGGCTAGTGCCTCTAAACACAGTAAATTGAGTAGCTTTGTGGATTAGGCCCAGGGAGGTCTTGCCTGTATTATAGAAACTATTGTAAACAGTGTGCAGAATACAAAACAAGTCCCGGGGAAAGGAGAGCAGGGAATTTGTGTCCAGAAACCAAGCTGCCATTAAGCAGATTCACTTAGATCCAGAGGCTCTGGTAGGGATTATTAATTACATAAAGGAGGAGAAAGCTACTGAACTCTAGTGTTTGTAATTAGTAATAGATAAGCTACATTGAATGATTTTCTCACTACTGGCCTGGATACACCAAAGACAATGATACAGAGGACCAGCAAATTTTGTGTCAGCCAGTAGTAAAATTCAAAAAGCTTAAGAAACCAAATAAGGCAACTAAAGTGCAAACGTTTGCGGCATCCCAGGAAAAGTAACAGGGCACCTCCTGATAAACCTTACCATACTTAGATTCCAATAATATTTTATCTATTGGATTTAAACCATCATTTAACAGAGATCTGAAAAGTCACAATTGACTCTTGAACATCACCAGATTTTGCAGATACCATTTAAGACAAAAATGCGGATTTTCCTAACTGGGGGATACGCATAATCATATTATTGGAATCTAAGTAATTATACCCATGGCAGTGAGGGTCAAGAGGCCCCCATTGTCCTGGAAGAGCAACCAGAAGACTGGTATAACAATCTAGACACATGGTGGCATTGATTGGCATTCAATTCATTGAGGGCATACCTGATGGCATTTACTGGAATATTTGGCATACCACAGCATACAATGCCATTAAGTGGCTGTTGGACCTGGCTCTTTTTATAGGGTTATCCCAAACAATTTGCCTTCCTCTACCTATTTTTATTACCTTCTTTTTGTTGGCTTTAGGACTATGGGCCCTTTACCACTGCTAACCAGTGCTAAAGTGCATATGCTCTCTCCCTAAAATGTAATGACCTTTGGTTTTTCCATGATTGGCATACTTGATTTACTAGTTATTCCCTGGTTCAGTGCACCAGGTATGCCTAGGGCCTGAAAGTCAAATGATTGTGGGCCTGCAGCACTGATTGTGCCAGCCACATGAGTAGCCCTGCAAACATGCCTCAGACGTGCCACTGCAGAGCCTATATGTGCATTTTAAACTGCCATTTCGACCTGGCAATTGCCTCCACATGCCAGGCCAAAACCTTCCCTTTCAATACATATAAGTCACTCCTAAGGTAGGCCTTATTCAGCCCCAAGGGCAGGGTGCAGTGTATGTAAAAGGTTGGACATGTGCTTTTGTGTTTTACATGTCCCGGTAGTGAAAAACTGCTACATTTATTTTTCACTACTGCAAGGCCTATCTCTCTCATAGAGCAACATGAGGATACGCTTGAAACATCTTCTAAGTGTATTTTCCCAATAGGAGCAGATAGAAAAGTGGAGTTTGGTGTCTCTGGACTCACAATTCTAAATACATCTTTTAGTGAAGTTGTTTTTCAAATTGCAGGTCCAAAAATGGCACTTTAAGAAAATTGGCATTTTCTTACTTTAACCATTCTGTGCCTCTACCTGACCCTGAATACACGTCTGGGTCAGGGTGACAGCTAGGCTTCTGTGCATTCACTCTAAACCATCACACAAAGGAAACTGAGGTGTGCCCTGCATATACTGATGACCCATACACAAAGCAGTCTACAGCTACTTGACATATATTGCGTTTCTCCAGAATATGGTACATTGCAACGCGATGTATTACATCACGTGCTTTTACAATGCGGTTGTTACAATGACCGCATTGTTAGTATGCGATGCATTTACATCGCAAGTCATTACAACGACTTGCACTAGGGGGCGCACTGGACTTAGGAATAGTATTAATTACTATTCCTACTCCAGTTTGCTCAACAGTAGGGAAGGTGTTGGAATGCAGTTCTAATACCTCAGCACCCCCTAGTGCAAGTCGTTGTAATGACTTGCGATGGAAATGCATCACGTACTAACAACGCGGTCGTTGTAACAACCGCGTCGTAATGGTACAGCGATGTAATGACAGCGTTGTAAACGTTGTGTCCCATTTTGCCATTCAGTTAGTACCGACATCAGTAGTCATCTTTAAGGGCATTATTTCGTATATACATCAGGAAGGTGGAATCTACAAAAAGAAGAAAGGGGTGCCCCCAAAGCAGGTCTGTGGCACTCGGGTCTTTTTTTTTTTTTTACATGGTACAAGTACATGCAATAGAGGTGGTTACAGGGATTGTGTACTGGCAGTGGTTTCGAGGGTGATGAGATAAGATCACAAAGGTTGACCGATGTCACGGGCCTAGAGGTGGGTGGCTTCAGAGTTGCAGAGAGCTCCTTATTTGTGTCACAGTATATTAGGCTGTTGAGCCATGCATCACTAGAAGACGATTTTTTGCTGCCCCACTGTATAGCAATTTCTCATTTGTCGACAAGTACAGCAATAACAACAAATCGGTACAATGTTGTAGGGATGTCCTAAATGTATCCTAAGAGTGCTAGTAATGGGGAGTGTTCAATGTTGAGTTGAGTCGTGAGTGCTAACTGAAAAAATATCCCGCCAGTATGATGCAATCTTGTTACAGGTCCCCGTCATGTGGGCAAAGTCCACTAAAGGGGTGTGCCATTTGGGACATTCAGGTGAGCGAGTTGGATCTATACGATATATTTTAGTGGGTGTAGCATATGAGGCCAGAAAAATTTGAAATGTAATAATTTATGAGGATGATTAAGGGACACTAATCCCCTTTGTGCACAGCATTTGTCGTAGATCCTGTTCCCAAGCAGCTCGGGTAGGGAGTAAGGGCAGGCTGGTATGATAACGTTTTGAGATTAAATGATCACCGTCAGTGTCTTTGATAATCAATTTCAGGGATGGAAAATTGACTGGTTCTAAGGTATAGCTTGGAATCTGGGCTCTAAGTGCCCCCTGCAGATGCAGCAGTACAAAGTGGTCCATCAAAGGTGCAGTTTAAAAGCGTGTATCTTCTGTACGAGAGAATATATGTCAGTTGGGGGAAAGGTCCCCAACTGTGCTCAATGAGTATCTGGAAAGGGTGTGTTGGACAAGTGTTTCTTATGTTATAGGCAACCAATGGTTAGCAGCTAAGGGGAATGCTGGGAAATACAATAAATGGCCACCCATCAAACGTATCAGTCACTTCCAGGCCCAACCAGTTGTGGATACAGTTTGGTCATCAAGCAGATTGTGTGGACATCTAGCCGGTAGTATTGCTGCTAATGGTGTGGGGCAGCCAAGTTGACCTCTGGTCTGGTGTAGGGTATCCGGGCATCAGAGTGATACCAATGCCAAGCACAACTACATTGTGTCACTGGATAGTAAAGGTGGAAGTTAGGGACTCCAAAGCCTCCGAGCTCATGCGGGAGAACCATTGTGTCCCATCCGATCCTCGACTGTCTGCTCCCCAGATGAGACGTGTGAGGGTGGTATGAAGTGTCGCAAAGAACGCTTTAATCAGGAAGATAGGAATATTGTGAAAGGGGTACAAAAACAGGAGCAAGCCTACCAATTTGATGATGGCAATACGGCCCACCATCGAGAGGGAGAGTTGTAAGCATCGTTCGACTCAATTGCATATTTATCCACAGCAGGAAAGTAATTAAAACATAAGACATGTTCCTTGTCTCTTTGGGTGTGTATCCCCCAAATACTTGTTAGAGGCGTCACACAAAAGAAACGGGAATTCACTGTCAGTCCAATTCGTCGCAGCTGTTAAGGGGAGTAGATCAGATTTTCCCCCATCTTTATGTAATCCTGCTAGGGCTCCATACCGGATTTTCTCCAGCAGGAGAGGTGCCATATTTTTGCACAGGTGAAGCACATAGAGAATCAAATCATCAGTTTAGAGTGTAATTAGGAGCAGACCGGTTTTAAATTGAAAGCTCCTGTGAAGGTGGTGTGCCTGTATATGACAAATCAGGGGGTCTAGAGCTATAATGAATAATTGAGGTGACAGAGGGCATCCCTGCCTTGTTCCAGGTTATAGGGGGAAAGGAGCAGTTAGTGTCCTGGTCAGCTGAATGTGCACTGTGGGCTGAGTATATAGTAGTGTCATAAGGGATGTGAAATCCAGGGAAAGACCCATTTTGCTCATTGTGTGATGCAGGAAAGCCCATTCCAGTGAGTCAAATGCCTTTTCAGCTTCCAATAGCGCTGTCACAGCTGGCACAGAGTGGGATAGTCCGTTTAGCTCCCCGAAGAGTGTGCATTGATTTAAGGTCATTGATCTGTGCTATTCCGACTTAGAGGGAGATATTATTTTTCCATTTGGATAGAGAGGTGGTCACTATCAATTTTGCTAGTATTTTGTTATTGAAGTTTACCAATGAAAGCCGCAGATAGGAACCACATTTCTGTGGGTCCATTCTGGGTTCAATGAGCAGTATGAACACCACTTCTCGGAGAGTGGGCGGGAGTATGCCGTGTTCCGGTGCTTCCCTGTAAAGTTCTAAGAGATGTGGGGTTAGCAGGTGTTCATAATTTTTATGGAAAATCCTAGAGAACCCATCGAGGCCTGGCACTTTCAGGCCATCCATTGAGTCTATTGCCTGAGTTATTTCTTCTACTAGGAATAGCTCCCCAAAGAATTGCTGGTGTGTGGTGCTAAACCACACCATAGCTTTTTCCTCCAAATATTTAGTTCTATCAGAATGCAGGAAGTATACAAATCAGTATAGTAGGTAAGTATTTCATTCTGGATACCCATTGCATCTGTAACATATGTGCCATCTCATCATTGGAGGGTGGATATATAGGATTGACACCTGGGGGGATGCAGCAGCCTAGCCAGTGTGGGACCCGGCCTCTCTCCCTTTCCATACCTCCGGGTCGTCACATAATTCCCAAGGTAATGAGCTTCTCTCTCAGCCAAAATTGTCCAACAAGGAAGCTCGGTGGTGTAAGTGTGTTGGCGACTGTTGTAACGCCTGGGACAGGGCCAGGTCAGCTTTCTTCTTCTCAATTTGAGACAGGGTGTTGCGTTAGTCTCTCAGGATCCCTGTGTGTTCGGAAATACAAATCCCTCTCATACATGCCTTAAAGGCTTCCCACAGGGTGGCCCAGGATTCAACGGTTCCTTTATTTATTTCAAGATATTCTATAATAGCAGTGCAGTGCTGCAACCACAAGAGTTAATCTTGGAGCGCCATTCCCGGGAATCTCCACTGTCTTTTGACCACAGCCACTATATACACCTTCAGTACTACTGGGGAGTGATCCGACAGTGTGAGGGGAAGATGTGATATGGAATTGATCCAGGTTTTATGTTGTACAGAGTGATATGTGTATGTGGGTTGGAGAGGGTTCTGCTGACACCAGGCAACAACTAGTGTATGCGCATTGAAAAGATCCTGTAAAGCGCGCTGAGAGATAGGCTTGGTGTTCGCTGTGCTGTCCAGTCCAGGGTTAAACAATATGTTGAAGTCCCCCCACACAAATATGATCCACATCTACTAGGTCAATCCGTGCCTGTAGTTGTTGATAAAATTCTGGGCTATCGGTGTTCGGCGCATATATGTTTACTAACAGGATGTGGTATCCTAAAATCTGGCCCACCAGTAATAGATACTGTCCCTCCATGTCTACGCAAACCAAAAATAATTGAAATGGCACTCACCTATTTATCAGTATGGAGACCGATCTTGCGTATTTACTATGTACGAAAATAACTCTTCCTTCGCTGGGAGCCAAGTTGGTCACAGTGTCATCCACAAAAAAAGTAGTGTGGGGTGGCAGGAGTTTTGCTTTCAGTGTGGCAAAAGCCTGGAATGACCTTTTGTTTCACCTGAGAAATGCCACTGATCTTTTGGCATTCAGGAAGGGGCTAAAAACATGGCTTTTTGATAAATAAAACTCCTGTCTTCTGTTGTAGCTTAATGGAGAAGTGACTAGCGCCAGGACACCCTTGGGTAACCGCTGCACTCTTAAAATATCTATAACATATAGCTGGAGAAAAAACAGCTGCGACCCCATGCGGATGCGAAGGCATGTGATGGAGTAGGGGTTAAATGTGTCTCCTGTAAATATTGTAGTCCCTGTTTCCCCTTGCGCTGATTGTTCAACCCTTGTATGTTCGATGTCACTAGAGTGATGTTTGCGTAGGGGTGGACCTTGTTGTGTGTACTCATCGCGTTTCCCCTGCACCTTGAGCCCCCAAGCTCATTTTGCTGGGGAGAGCCCAATCCTAACAGAATTACTAAGGACATAATCCCTCTCACCATAGAGTGATAAAAAATTAAGGGCTAGATGTAGGTAATTTTAATTTACCGATTCAAAAATACCGAATTTTACCGATTCTGTATTTTTGAATCGGTAAATGCAATGTAGGTAATTTTTCGGTAAAAAATACTGAATCGTTAGGATTCGTTATTTACCGAATCGGTAAAAAAGCCTCCTACATCTCAAAAGTCTATTACCGGTCGGTAACGGCCGATTTTGGCCGTTACCGACCGGTAATAGCCTACCTACATCTAGCCCTAACTTGTGTGTGAACGACACTCAGGGGTGGCAATGCCATGTCGGGTCCCCACATACAGTAGGAAGAAAAAAACATTATGAATTGCCATATTCTAAAAAAATAAACATTGTCCGAGGCACTTTAAAGACTGCCAGCAACAAAAAAACAATGTGCACGAGTCCTCTGCTACTGCCAATGCATAGTTATTTTCACTTTAGAGCCGGGAGTTTCAGCCAGTAGAAAAGAGATCTCTGCTGGTGCTGGAATGAACATCTGGTGGTGATCTTCCAGGGGAGTCATGCTGCAGCGCAGCACACTCCTTGGAGTATTGACAACAGACGTCCTGCACATCTGTTGGAGTGTCAAACAGGCACAGTTTGCTATTCACTTCCACTCAAAGTCGGGCTGGATAAACCATCCCATAGCGAAGCCCTAAATTGCATAGCGTGGCCTTAACACCAGTGTATTTTTGGTGTGTGTCCTGGACCATTGCGGTAAAGTCCAGGAACATGGAGACAGAGGACCCATCCCAGCTGAGCGGACCTCTTTCCCTCGCCAGACGTAGGGCTGTGTGACGGTCCTTGAAGTTCAACAGGCGAGCAATGAGCGGTCTCGGTGAGCATCCCGGATTTGGGTGTGAACCAAGAGAGTCGTGGGCCATCTCAACCAAAAATGTTGACATGAAATATTCTTCACAAAATCTGTCATATGGGAGTTGTTCTAAGAACTGGTCAAGGCGTCGAGTGTTTGTGGATTCAGGTATCCCTAAAATACGGATGTTGTTTTGCCTGCTTCTGCCCTCTAAATCCTCATTTTCCATTGGATCGCGCAGACCATATCCTGTAATGAGAGTAAAGCTCGATGAAAAATGGGTCCAGGCTAGTTACACTGCTGCAACCAACACTACACACCAAAGTGGAGGTGGGTTTACAACAATGCCGGGAGGGTGTCACTGCTGAAGAAGTCAGGGAAGCCACCTGCTTGTCCTCTAAGAGAGTGTGTGCAGTTCCAGGTCGCTGCTGGAGACATGGATGCAACCCTGGTGGTGGTATTGGTATTTAGATCAGCTAGAATAAGTCCTCAGCAGTGCGGCGAGGCAGGGATCCTCTCCTCTGTAGGGTTCAGGAGGCCTATTTGTCCATGTGGGGTATGATCTAACAGGTGGGAAATTATTCAAAGTTCGGGCACGCCGTTGGTCTTCTTGCAACTGTACCAGTGAAGGCTGACGGCGTGTCATGGGGGAGGTACTTTTCAATCTGGGGGTAAGGGACAGGAGGCGTGACCCCAGCCCTCATGTCACGGAGTCAATAGGTCTGCAGGGGTTCGAGGCTAGATGCAGGAAGGCTATTGCTGCAGGAAGCAAGGGTCAGCCGCTCCGCTACAGCAATCCCCTCTTCAGACTCCTAACATCTGGTCCAGTCACTCCAGGCCACATCAGCATTCACACAAGGGCTAGAAGTGTGCAGGCAGAGAAAGTGGCATATGCGGGGGAAGGGAGGGCAAGAGGTAGATCTACAGCGGGCAAGCTCCCACTCGGCCAGATGGCCGCCCACCCAGGCTCACCAGCAGTCCCTTTCACTACGGCGCCTCCGGGGGGAACACGGCCCGGCCTTATCTGGTTCTGTACATGCTGCCCTCCAGTATGGCTTCCTGCTGTGCCCCCTTGCCACTTCTCTCACAAGCGTGGCATCTGTTTGTGGGCCTGCCTCTTCTCCACAGCAGCCGAGGCTCCCTCAAATGCATCTCCTCCAGCTGCGCCAGTCCTGGCCCAGGCATCAGAAGGATCCCTTGGTGTTATGGTGAAAATTTCCCCCCGGCCAGCGCACCTCAGAAGCGACTGCACCTCCAGGGCCCTCCCGTTTGGCTGAAGAGGAGTCAGGTGAGGCCGCGATGGCAAGTCCGGATAATATCAGGTGTTTACACCGCTATCCCCCACCTGTGAGGCAGTCCACAGTGAGGCAGCAGCTAGGTCTGGCAGCTATCTAGCAGGGATGGTAGATCGGCGGTCAGTTTATGTCCAGGATTGTGGGGAAGCCGGAGAAGCTTCAGTGCTCAGCGGCCATTGTGGTTGGCAGCTTGACCACACCGCATGAGTTCCTTAATCTTCATTTATCTTAGTTCCTTTTCTGGAAATTGGGTGTGGATCTAAAAGGCATAAATACATAATACACCTGGATGGTGTGAAAATTGTGCAAGTGTTTTTCGAACAAGAAAGATGACATGTTTTTAGTCGGAGGTGAATTTAGTATTTTCTTTGAGGATAGGATTGTGAGTGTGTGGACTAACATTTTGTATTCCTCAAAATAATATAGTAAATGGTATAGGTGTATTTTATTACACTTTTCTGTCTTCCATGTGTGTTTATATGCTGTATAAGACATGATTATCAATTAGTTCTGAGTATTATATTTTGTGTTTTGAAGCAGTGTCTATATCTGTCTTCGAACGTTTCCTACAAAGGGGGCTTATTAAAAGATGAATGTGAATTGGTTTGGGATTCCCCGTCCCACTGATCCCGGGTGGCCCTCAGTAATCCTGGGGTGGAGGAAAAACAGCATTACAAGTTGATCCCTGAGGATACCCTAGGAAATGAGGAACTACTGGAGGAATCAGGAATGGTTGCAGTAATTCCCCATTTTCCCCTGAACGTTTATCCTGACATCTCATATGCTTTCAGCAGATGAAGTGTCAAAATTAAATCCAACAGCTCCCTGGTGTTCCCACAGAGCTCATAATTCCAATGGGGCTGGTAACTCCGGTTACTGCCCACAATAGAATTATGGGGCACTTGGAAGGTGTCCTAAGAGATTGAGTAGCAAAGACAATGTAAAGTCACATATTGTAAATATATACAGCCTAAGGGATATATGTACGTTGTATGGCATACAGTAAGCTTTCGCATTGGAGATTTGGGTTTGTGTGCATCGTCAGACACATAAAGCAACAAAAGATCCAACCTAAATATCACAAATTATTTTAAAGTTACTCTATTCTTTCCAGATCAGTTATGGACCAATATATACTTCTGAGAGCAAAAGTCATCTAATTTCGTCTTTGTTCCAGATGGTACCAAGTACTCTAATGGGAATTTATTCAGTGACTAGACTTCTACATTTCTTTAAATGGACTTGGGTTGGTGTTTTAGGAATGGATAATGATGGTTTTACCCAAGGCAGCATGATTTTGAAAAAGGAGATACAGAAGACTGGTGGATGCATTGACTTCTTTGAAAAAGTGTCTGTTCAGCAGTCTAAAGAAAGCATTGAGAGCCTTGCTGATTTAATAGGAAAATCAAAGGCCAATGTTGTCGTGATCCACAGTCATGTGAGTGCAATGGCACGTTTACTAGAGACACTTGCGATAAGGAAAGTTCAAGGGAAAGTGTGGTTGGGGTTGCCTGGCTTCTTTATCACGCCAGATCTTTTCAGTGTGGACACCTGGCTTTGGCTGAATGGCACCATAGCTTCTACCTTTTATGTTGTTGACATGCCTGAGTTCAAGGACTTTGTGTACAATTTACACCCAGACAAGTTTCAAAGTGACATCTTCATTAAACCATTCTGGCAGAAGGTGTTTGGCTGTCTGTGGCAAGACAACACCACCACCTTGGCTCAAGGGATTGTAAAAGATGATGACGTAAAAGTCTGCACAGGAAAAGAACAGGTGGTTAATTTGGACCCAATCCTGTTTGATCTGGATAATCTTAGGTATACTTATAATGTATACCTGGCTGTCTATGCATTTGCACATGCCTTGCAAGATTTGCTTAACTATTGGAACAAGACAATTCCTGATGGGGATCATTACCGACGTGTCAAAGATATTCAGCCACATCAGGTATGCAGCTGACAGTTTGTTCTCTTTAACTATATGTCTGTAAAGTTATTGAACATTTAATATTTCAGTGCTGACCTTCAAGAAGTGTATAACACTTGGACATTAGAGCTTTTGATAATGTATGGAGAAGTCTATTTCCAGTCCCACTCTACTGTCTCTCTCTATTTTCTGAGACAATCTCTACTTCCATACCGCTATTTTGCTTATTTTAATCGCTATCTCTCTGCTTCTCGTGCATCAGAAAAACATTTTGTTTTTATAGTGTGGTGTCAGGGTCCTCTCCTTTTTTAACATATTGTTACCACATTTTTTTGTTATTTTCTCTTCAGATTATTCAATGCAAAGTGTGTAATGTGTCATTCTCCCATTAACAACCTTGTAAGAGACTCATCTGGAGCACCACTGCAAGTGATGAAAAAGGCTGCAGAGCAATCAGTTGGTGTACAGATAATGATCATGTTATATTTGGCTTGTGGCACTTCCCTGCTGCTCAGCGGATGTGGGTCTTGGAATGCCTGATGACATCATAGAATCTTGGGTGCCTGGCTTGTGTGTGGAGTGGCAGTTGATGGCAGGCAGGCTGAGCGGCAGGGAGGCTGCTCGTGGTGGGGTTTTTGTTATCCTTTTACTTATCTACTTGACACTAAACTTGCAACTAAGCTTCATTAAATCCAGCGTGTTTTATATACCTGGCTCAAGGACTTTTAATTATTACAGATCAATAAATAATGACATACACTAGGGAAAAGCTGACACAAAAAGGATACACAAGAGGAGCAGGACAGAGAATGCAAGACAGCCCCAATATGTCCCAATATGTACAAAAAGGGAAAGCAACCAATAACTGGATGAAATCATGGTTTATCATTAACCCGTTAACCGTGGCGGTAATTCCGCCGCGGTGTGGGCATTTCCGTGCGCGGGTGGGGCCGCGTCGGCCGTTGGACGTGCGCAGCACTACGAAGGTAGTGCTCGCGACGGCCAACAGCCGACGGCAGCATGCAACGGGTTAACGTTGTACACAAGTGTTAACACTTGGGGTGTGCTATATTCTTTCTGCAAAAAAAACAAGTAAAAAAAATGTTACACACAAGTGTTAGAACTTCTGAGAGTAATAGGGAAATTCAATGTAACTGTGCAGATTATTCTTACAGATAGTCACTCTGCATACCCAGTCGAAAGGGAGCTCCAGACGTAATTCTGTTTATGGACCCTAAGGCACAAACAATGATTGTACTTAGGTACACTGTCATAATTAAGGCATTTAAGACTACATGCAACACAAGACAAACGATGAGGCAGTGATTACCTCCTGGAATCTAGAAGCCTACCACTTACTAAGGGAGTACACTAATACATGGTGGAGGACAAAATAGTACACTTACCAAACAATAAGGTGCCGATTTTGTTCAAATAGAAAAGTGCAATTAATTATCTCCATTTCTCTTTACACAGTTTAGCATCCAAAGTGTAATGTTATTTATGAACCTATTTTAAAGGTTCAAATTAAGTCCTCGGTGGGGAGTTGGTGTTCTGTCTATATTTTAGAGGGGCTTGCCTAGCAACCATTAGAAATAGTCAGAAATGTGTCAGAGTCGGATTTGTGGAGTTAATAGCAAAGTGTGTCATGTGTGTTTACATTGTTGTATGCTGACAGATAATATGGCCTGTAAATGTTGCTGCCAATAGATCATTCTTAATATAGCTGCTGCTGGAAAAGCCCATTTCAGAATTTCAGAGGATTGTTTTGTGGATCAGTTGTCAGAATAAAGGCTACTCAGCTGAAGGTAATCTATTTGCAAACATGGCCAATGCATTCTATGTAGAAAATGGAAGGCTACATTTAAAATGGTACCTGGGACAGTAGCCTGCAAAAGGTAAATGCCATCTCCACTACCAAATGCCTTGTAACTGATATTAAAAAGAGGTGGTATGATCTGCGCAAGAATGTGTGTGAAGATTATAGCAAGGCTAAGCAGCACGTTAAAGGGACAGGTGATGGGTGTCCCTTAGAGCTTGACATTAGTAATGTTGAATTAAAAGATTATGGATCCTACTAGTTTGGAAGGACCAGATGGAATTGATACCACCTTGGAATGTACAGAAAACAGCCAGGCAAGCTTTTTCTCTTCTCCTTTTGTTAAAATAACTTTAGCCCCTAATGAAATGCGCATAATGTGAGTGTAACCTTGCATAGTTCAGGTAATTTTCACATTTTGCTTTTTAGGCGATATGTCTGAAATTAATGTATTATCCCATGTCCCAAAATTAAGCATCATAAGCAGCAAATATGTTGCAGAGAACAATGTGAATGACCAGAGCTGTAGCGGCTGCTATTTGCAGTGCTTCTGTTTTTTGCACTATGTATTGCAAGCAAGCAATGCGTCCTCTCATCACAAATCGAGGGCCTCTGGAATTTTGCAATTGTGTGGTCAGAGATTTTCGCATAGTTGTAGGTGTGCCACATTTGCCACATTATCAATCATCTGCCGCATAATCTGCAAATTTGAACAAAAATGATATATTCTAGCTCAAACGGTTCAAAAGTTACTGAAAATGTGACAACTCATTTTGCTATCCAATGAAAGGCCCTTTGCAAAGCTGGACTGGTCACCTTTCTGTTGCCTATGGGTGTTAAACTGGTATTAATGTGATGCAAGCAATGCCCAGAGAGTGTTATCAAGTTTAAAAATGACCAAATAATGAAGCAATACTATTACAAAATTTGCAGCATTATGCGCTTATAATTGGCCTTATCTGGCCACATAATTTACTTAAGCTGCCTCATAATTTGGCCCTCACCTGATACATAATTCCAGTGGCTCTGGCTATAATAAAGCACCAAATGTCGGTCTTGCATTTCATGTAACTATGCATAATTTTGTATAATTTTCAGACATTTTTCATAATTATACAAAAACATATTACACAGATTTCACGCACACCTACATACATTTAAACACTTTTCAAAAGCTTTCACTTTAATACATTTCTTGTTAACTGACTTCAACATATTTTTTGCAGCCTGTGCACCATCAAGAGACCAGATAGGCATCTGACAGGAAGTCATAACCAGCACAAGCATTTTTGGAAGCTGGTCCTCAACAGAGCAGTGAATCTGAAATTATGTTAAATGAAAATGAAGTCATGATGTTGAAAGTCAGAGACAGAGAGGAAAATCTTTTGTCAAGTACCACAGTTCTGGGGGAGGGGGCATGGCCAGCCGCAGAAGATGGCGGACACCTAATTCAGGAGCTCCCTGGCCGGTGCCGATTACTCTCCTCTATCCCCCACAAAAACATCCATACATGCTAGTCCTACAAGCGACGGCTGCAGGAAGGAGTCAGCTGCACGGGGCGACATCTTTTCCGGTCAGGAGATGAGAATGCTGCACCGGCGGACGGAGACCCGACTCGTGACTGGGCTGTAAACTGCGCAAGGCTGCAGATCAGGGCTTAGCTCCGCCGGCGGGAGCAACAGGCCGCTGGAAGCGGCAAAACCACCCGAATTCCTGGTCGGATAATAGGTATGACATGAGCAGCGGTCCAGCCGATCGCAGCCCACTGAGGTGACAGAACTGAATGGAACCCACGGCGGACAAAAGAGCGCTCCCGGGTGTACTACGGTGGTGAAGGTATGCGGAGCAACAGAGTCATGCTGAAGATGGGGAGGCCTAGCAGTGTAGTGCAACCAGGGCTGCGGGATTTAGGCCTTGCAGAACTGGATGGCGTGGGACCTAGCACAAAGGATCACCGGGGCCAGTACAGACTCTGGAAGATCAAGGTGAGCAAAAAACTAAGAGGGCCCACACAGCAGGGAGGTGGCAGTGATAGGCTGCGCCAGTGTAAGACGGCCCTGAATAATGAAATAAAAAGGGACATAGGGTGGATTCCCCTCCTCATCTTACAATGCACGGGCTGCATAGCTGCGCACCACATGTCTCGCCACAATATATAAGCCCCTGGTGTAGAGACACGTATCTTGCAGCGAGGAGAGTGTGCATTGAGCCCCCAAACGATATGAGAGAATAGTGTCCCAGCCGCCATTTTGGGAACCGAGAGAGACTGCAATGGGAAGACCGAAAGAGAAACAGGTGGAACAGGGCCCAGCAGGGGACCCAGCGCCAATGCCGTGAGAGACTCGCCATTATCGCAGGAAGAGATCCCAGATACCCTTGTACAAGAAGTACCCCCCCCAGACAAATTGGACATAATATTGAGAGAAATAAGACAATCTAGGGCAGCACTGGAGCAGAAACTGGGCACACTCACAACTGATGTGAGTCTACTGCAGGCTGACCATAAAAACATGGCTGAGAAAGTACAGAAACACTTGATGACCCTGTCAGAAATCACTCCATGGTGCAAAGCACAAACAGAAATGGTCACACAGCTGCAGCAAGAAGTTAAAGAACTGCAAGACAGGGTGGATGATGCAGAGGGTCGAGCACGTAGAAACAACATAGGTATAATAGGTATGCCTTAAAAAAGTGAGGGACGTGATCCAATGCAATTTATAGAGCAATGGTTGCGTACTGCGGTGGCGCCTGAAGGACTGTCTGATATGTTCCCGTGTGGAGAGGGCCCATAAGGTGCCCACCGGAATCGTTCACCCGGTCTGCACAGAGGCCAATGGTGGTGAAAATCCTGAATTATAAAGACAGGACCATACACCTCTGCAAAGCAAGAGAACAAGCACCCCTCCTTTATGAAAATGCAAAGATCTCACTGTTTCCGGACTTTACTGTGCAGGCACAGAGACCAAGGGAAGTCTTATTTGGGGTTACACCTGCAGCAGCTGAATCTGCAATACGGTTGATATTCCCTGGCAAACTCAAGATTATGCACGATAACGCCAGTCACTTCTTCGAGGATATAAATGCAGCTTGGTTGTGGATAGAAACTAATTTCCAGGACCAGGTGTTATTGGAAGAAAACAGACAGACCCAAAAACTGAGCCAGCTCTGTAGGCTTACAGGGCAGAGGAACACTGCAAGGCAGCGATTAGAGGAAGAGAGAGCGCCTACCCTAGAGCAAAAAATTGAGAGCAGGAGAGCAGCTACGAAAACTGCCGCGGCACTAAAGACAGCAAGAGAAGCCAACAGACGGGGTTCATCCGCGGGCGGGATACCAGTAACAGACTCGGAGAACAGCCAACCTTTCTTTCCATCTATGACTCCTCACCCGAAACAGAAACGAACAAACACAAGAGGAATGGCCCGTAGGCAGTGTCTGGTCTCTGTTGGAATATGTATAGGTGCAGATGACAATTATACGTTCACTTCACAGACTTTATGGGATGGGGGGTAAGTCCACTTCTTCCCTCTTCTCTCTCTTTTTTCTTCCCTCCTTGTTTCTTTTTTTTCTCTCTCTCTCTCTTTCTCCTAAATTACAGAATATTCAACACAATGCTGCCTCTAAACGCAGCACAAGAGGACTGTCCCGAGGTGACATTGTCCACAGCTGGCATACTTTCTCCCCTGGTGATAGCAAGTATTGTGTCTAAGTTGCCATCACTTTTGGCTACTGTTTGGTTGAACACATGTTTGAGGTTGGACTGAAGTATTGGGGTAGTTCAGACGCACATATTTAGGAGTTACAAAGGGTGCACAAGTGGGCACAAACTAAACCTGCCACGGAACAGAGCGAAAATGCAAGGGCACATATTATAATGCATACACAACACTAATGACGACACTATCATCATATAAATTCCTCACATGGAATGTGCGGGGTATGTGCTCCGTTCATAAGCGGTACCATGTCCATGCACAACTATTCAGACAGAAGGCGCAAATAGTATTCATACAGGAAACACATTTAAATGCAGCCGAAGCCGGTAATTAAACAACACAACATATTCTGTATTTGCAAGGAGTGCAGAGGTATGGATTAGGGAAGGGGCACTTTCAACCTACTAGAGCAGTGTATAGATGGGGAAGGCAGATATGTGTTGTTAAAAGGAGAACTTGACAAGCAGTTGGTAGTGATGGGTGGTATTTATGCCCCAAATCCTGAAGAGAGTCAGTGTGATGCTCTGGCGGTGTTACCACCTTCTTGAGTTCAATAGGATAGGTGGCCTTCTATTCCCTTCCTTGTCGTTATCTTTCTTGGGCTCCTTTTGTTTTATTTTTTTTCTCTTGATTTTCTATGGAAACAAGGTGCTAATTGTGGTGATGGGGCCCTAGGCCCACATGGTGAAGGAAATGACAACACAGGACACCAGTTGGGGAGTGGAACTCTGGCCCTGAGCACGTGCGCTCGGGTTCTTTTATTAACAGAGTCACCTGACCCAGTGACGTCTGTGGTGGGTGGGTGTTCAGTGTAGGGTTACACTTACAGACAACTAGACTGTGTCTTTGCAGGACACTACATCCCTCCCAAAGTTCAGGGAAAAGAAAACGAAATGTCCAACCTGCAAGAAAACAGAATAATAACAATTTACAGCCCCAACAGATTTTCTGCAGACGATCGGCTGGGAGAACGTTGAAAACAGTTCCTGGATTACAAAGTCAGTCAGATGAGCTTCACCTCAGCGGTGTACTTCAGATCATCCTTGTCTTGCTGCGCTTATGTATATTGTTCAACACTTGGGGTACCTGGAGCAGAATGAGATTGACCCTTGAGGGGTCTCGCAGGTGTTCCTAGTCCAGTGGATGACAACGCTTGTTGGTTGTTGGAGACGACTATGGCACGAGAGGTCTTTCTTGGGATTTGCTGATCTTGATGCCTTCACACCTCCGTCCGGCCAAGTAACTTCCGACTTGCCTTTCTTGCCGGACTCCTCTCTCACTGGAGCCTCGAAGACTGGCCTCTCCTGCTTGGACTCTTCTCTCACTAGAGACGCTGGGAGGACCCACTTGCTGGACACGATGGGACCGGGTGGACCGTGCGGGGCTTCGCATGAGCCGCGCAAAAGCATCGCTGAGGAACTGCTAACGGACTCACCGCCAAGTCTCTCATGATGTCCTCAGGGTATTGATGTCATCCGCCAGGATGGTCTTGCCATTAGGACATGGGTTCAGTGTCTTCACCAGACCGTTTCTCAGTGCCAGGTGTTCACCTGGGGCCTTCGTGCTTCCTGTTGCCCGTCGTGGAGCTGCCGCTGCTGCACCTCTCCCATCCGGATTCCTCTCTCACAGGACATGCGGCCGAGGCCCTTGTCCCCTGGACTGCCACATCATCACGTGGGCTGTGCGGGTCGCTGCGGAACTTCGGACATGGCCACAGTCGAGTCTTGTGTAGTCCACAAGGGTGGATTGTCTTGTGCTCGGGTATGCTCTGCTTTGGCAGGCTTCAGGTTCACGGGGCACCCATATAGTTCTTCAGTGGTTGGTCTCCTCGAATGCAGGTTGTAGGGATTACTGGGATCCACACGGATGTTGCGATGTTCCTTGGACAGCACCGATGTTCCTGTGTGCTGACTGTTGCGATGCTACTTGGACGGCACCAATGTTCCTGTGTGCTGTGGTTCTCTCTCTTCCTCTGTGGAGTGATGTTGTGATACTCCATTCTTCCTTTATGTTTTCTTCCTTGACGCGGTCCGGTCATCTTTCTTGCTTACTCATGCTAACCAGGCTTCTCCATGTAGCGGGCCCTCTACATGTCGTCGCCTTGGTCTTGTCCATGTGGTAGGACACTATCTTCCCCTGGCTTGTTGACTAGACCTGTCGTCGTACCGTCCTGTTACTTGATCACTTCTGTTGCCTTCAATCAGGATACCCTTCTTTGGTCAATTCCATCGTGACCCTCCTGTCTCATCGGGTTCCTTTGGCTCTACTGTTCCTCCTTCCTTTTCTGTATGGCGTCGCGCCCTTCCTTTCCATGTTCCTTCTTGCGACGTGGTCTGGTCCTCTTGTTGTCGTTGGCCTTCCCGACCAGTCTTCCCCAGGCGGCGTGCACTCCACCTGTTTCTTTCTGGTCTGGGCATAGCTCTCCGGCATGGTGTTCTTCTCTTCTCTGACTGGACCGTTTGTCGCGATCTTCTCTGTTGTTGCTTTTCTTTCCTTGGTGACCAGACTGGGTGGTCGGCTTTCATCTTGGGCATGAGTTATCATGCTGTGCTATTTACTTTGTGGTCGCTATTCACCGTCACGGTGTTTTGGCATTGGCGTGCTTTGTCTGCGCGGAGGAGGGTTGCGTCACCGCTCCTGGTGCAACTCTGGTGCATGCCGCCATGCGTGCTGACGATGGCGCTCTGGTTGCTGCCAGACGTCGCTGTCTCTCTTGGGGACCTTTGTGCGCGGTCCCGTGGCGGTGGCGTGTCGCTGTGCAGCGTCACTCTGGCGCTCTTGATACCTGGCGCTCCTGGCACGTTCTGGCGCAGTGCTGCGCGGTCCTGTCGCGCGGGTGTGGAGTTCTGGCACTCCTGTCGCGTTCTTGCGCTTTGTGGTACGGTGCCTGCGTTTTCTGGCGCGTTCCTGCGCTGTCTCCTTTTGTCCTCAGGAGGTTGCATATTGACGTGGCGTCATTCGGGCATGGCTGTGTCCTTGTGCTTGGACAGATTCTCCTTGTGCTGTTGCGCAGTTACTTTGTGCTTCGCTTTTCCTTGTGCACTACTGTGCTTCAGTGGAGGTGCCTTGATTCTCTTGCTGTAGGTCGCAGCAGCCTGAGATTGCTTCTGTGGCAGAACGCTGGTGGCTCTTGACACTGTGCGTAGCTACAGTCCTAGGGTGACTGCTGGTAATCAGGCTTGGTTATGGCGCTTCCCTTGTGACCCTGTCTATTGTTAGAGGCAGAGTCTGTGTTGGGGACATGACAGGGTGTAGACACTGTGTGCAGTATATTTTGTGCAGCAGGTGCAGTGCTGCGATTTCGCCACTAGGTGGCAGTCTGCGTCTTTGTGTGCTGCTCTGGAGCTTCGTTCAGCTTTTGCCAGATGGATCTGAGCTGCCGGTGCTGGGCTACGTGGACTACAGGTAGGTCCTTTTTATTTCATTGGTCTCTGAGAGGGAGAGTGAGCATATGCCAGTACCAGCCTCCCTACGTTCGTGGCAATGTGCTTGGGGCTCCCCTGGCCTCTGGAAGGCTTCCTCTTCTTTTTCCCCACTCCCTGCCCCTCGCCACAGGCAGAGTGTTCACAGGCTTTTGGGGGAGGGGGTAACTCTGTCGCTGTGGGGTGGGCAGTCTCTTGTTGCTCTCCCCTCGCTGCAGGCCCCTTCAGGTCCCGGGCTGAGGAAGAGGGGAAAAGGGGGGGCCGCTCTGATGGCCGCGGGCAGTCTCTTGTGGCTCTCCCCACCGCCGCAGCCTTACTTTCCTCACGCGGTGCGGCGGGGGAGGGGGGGTCTATGTCCGCTGGTTAGGCTGCGCAGAGGGGGTTTTGCGCTGCTCGTACCTGCTGCGGGTCGGGCGCTATACTTCCTCACTTCTCCCACCCGCAACCGCTTCAATTGCTGCGCGGGTGGAGGGGGCGGCTGCAACCGGAGACACTGGGCCCCTTATGGGGCTGCACACACTTCGCGGTGGCCAGCGGTGCTGTAGTCCGGCCCCGCTTTCTCCCTGCTGAAGGCTCCGTGTGTTGGGCTGGGCTCCACTTTGTTTACTTAGTGCCCGTCAGCTCTCTGCACGCTGCGGGCGCTTCCTTTGGACATTCACCCCGCCGCCTACACTCACACACGCGGCGGGGCAGGGGACGCCTCAGGCAGGCCGCGGGTGGGCTCCGCTGGTCCTGCTTTGTTTCAAGTTTATTTACGGCTGCATTGCGCCCGTCAAGGCGCTCTGCTCATGCGGGTGGGCGCCGCTTCATTTACTTTTTACCCTCGCAGCGGCGGCCGCTCGCCACAGATGCTGCGCTGCGGGGGACAGGAGGTGCTACAGGCAGGCCGCCGGTGGGCTCCGCGAGTCTTGCCTCAAATGTTCATTCACCCTCGCCGTACTTCATACACACGGCGGGGGACATAGCAGGCAGGCCGCGGGTGGGCTCCGCTGGCCTTGCCTTATTCTGAGTTTATTTTTGGCCGCATTGCACGCAGGCCATGCGGGTGGGCACCACAGTTATGCAGTAATAAGAGGGCAGTCGCTCCTGGCATGCGCGGCCCCCTCCGCTCACCTTCGGCTGGCTGCCTTTTCGACCACGCGGGTGGACACCGCGATGGTCTTCCTCGTCACGGGTTCGGTGGCGGCCGATGCAGGTGGGCTCTGCACAGCTCTTTCTCTTTACCCCAGGCAGGGGCGCAGTCGCGGCCGACGCGGGTGGGCTCCGGTCGGTCCTCTCTTCTTCACCCCACGCAGGGGGCTGTGCAGGCTTGGCTCATAAGGTGTGGGGTAGGCTCCCAGTCACCTTCTTGTCCGCAGGCAGGCCCGGGGCTCGGCTTACGCCCTGCAGGCCTCTCGGCGGCCGGCGCCGCTTCCCCAGAGGGGTGCCCTGCACATGGGCACTTCCCTTCTCCTTTCCGGGGATTTTCAGCTGCGGCACGCGTGGCATTGCGTTACCGCCTCGTCGCCAATGTGGTGATGGGGCCCTAGGCCCTCATGGTGAAGGAAATGACAACACAGGACACCAGTTGGGGAGTGGAACTCTGGCCCTGAGCACGTGCGCTCGGGTTCTTTTATTAACAGAGTCACCTGACCCAGTGACGTCTGCGGTGGGTGGGTGTTCAGTGTAGGGTTACACTTACAGATAACTAGACTGTGTCTTTGCAGGACACTACATCAATGAGAGGAAGCTCTACATATGCACCTCCCCTACCAGGAACGGGCGCTTGTCATACTGGCCTTCTATTGGACCCCTAGCCCTGGACAGAATGCAGGAGCGTTCTCTGCGATCTTCCCTACATTTCAAGAGGGAATCCCTAATTGCCCCATTTCCCTTCTGCCGAGTACTCAACTCATTCGGCAATTCCCGCTCAGTGTATCCAGCTGAGCCCCTTTCAGGACAATCTCCGCCTAAGAGATACGCGGAAGCCGCCGCCATTACGATCCTACCACTGCCACTGAGGAAAGCGGCAGCGCTGCCGCTTCAGAGGAGCGGCAACCGCCGCCGGTGAAAAGCGGCAGCAGCCACCAGTGCGAGGTGGCAACTGCCGCAGGAGTAACGTGGTAGCAGCCTCCATTACAAAAGCGGCAACCGCTGCCGGTGAAAAACGGCAGCAGGCGCAGTGCAACGAGGCAAAAATGGCAAGCGCCGCAGGTGAAACGCGGAATCAGCCGTCAGTGGAACGAGGCAAACGCCGCAGGTGAAGCTAAGGCACTAGAACACCCAAAGCAATGAAAAAGGCAATAATGAAAACGCAAAACGTTTAATCGCCACAAGATAAATATTACACCAAGGGTGGTGTTTCTTCTTGTTTATTTCTTTCCTGAGGATCGGAGCTACTCCCTGATTTATCCTATTTCTACAAATGAAGAAGCAGGATGCTCCTATATTGTTTCATTGAATTTTGAGGCGCACGGCAGGAGCCGGCAGCACCGCCTCCTCCACATCCCTTTTGAGTATTCTTCTTTGACGCTTTATAGGCACACGCCAGGAGCCGGCGGCTCTGCCTGAATTCAGTGTCTAGAAGCGTGAGACTTGGTATGAGGTCGCGTTGGTGGTTATTAACTAACGGACACCTTGACTCCCTGTGGACCTTCTATTTAGGACCAGAAAATCTCCTGGATGGGGTAAGAAGACCATGTGTGATTATTTTTTGAACTGTAAAGCAGAAGTATTTTCTCTCTTTCTTTTTCTTTGGAGTCAACGTACCTACGCTATATTTGTCTCTTATTTCTTTTGTCTTTTCCAGAACATTCTGAAGGTTATTTCCCAATGCCCCTTGAGGTTCCTTCCCCTTGATTGACCCCCGTGAACCTTCTCCCATTATCTTGCCTTCTTACCTTATTTAGTAAGGTGTCTTCTCCCCCTTCCCCTGAGAATCAATCGCCCACACTGAATATTCGGTGTGGAGGCTTGGTTCGTAGAGGAGAGGGGAGGCTCTCTTCGTTCCTGCAGTACCTGGTCTTCAGGTGAGTGGAATCTGGTTACAGGCAGACTGGGTGCAGCACCCGTGGATTCTGGGTGGGGACTGCAAGGCAGTCTTAAGTATACAACAAGATTGATTGCACCCCCCACTTAAAGGAGCAATAACAATACGACAGGCCAAATCACTAGAAACATGGGCGCAAGGATGGGCTCTGACAGATGTATGGCCCAGCAAAATTGCAGAAACATGCAAATACTCACTTTATTCCACAAAGCATGCTTGGCACACGCGGATAGATCGCATGTTATGCTCCCCCGCCCTGCTACCGCAGGTGCTGGACACAGCATACATAGGGAAAACATTTTCGGATCACAGTTCTCTAGAGCTCACTCTCAAATGGGGTAGGGTTCCCACCCCAGTACCAACGTGGAGGTTCAACTCCCAATTACTCAAGGACGGTGCCTTTAAAGCACAAATATTGGGAGCGATTAACAATTTCTTCTCTCAAAATGCCGGCTCTGGTAAAGTGCGAGACGTTCAAAGTGGTGATGAGGGGCACAACACTTGCATGCAGTCTAACTGAAGTAGAATCTCAGCTTGGAACACTAGAAAAGGAAGCAGACAAATTACATAAGGCATGTATACACTACGCAGAACTGCTTGAAAGGCTGCGTGTGGTGGACTATAGATCATATGTTGATAGAGCCCACACAGAGGCGGACAATCCAGGGATGCTGTTAGCAAGAATAATACTGGATCCCCTTCTGTCAGGTCCAATAACAAAGATCTGTTCTCCCCTGTGTGCAATAGCAGATACTCAAGTAAAAATAAATGAGGCATTACAGGAATACTATGAGCACCTATATAAAGCCCCTGCACAGGCACATACACAGGAGATGCGCAATTTCTTCCAGGGAGTACAGTTGCCTTCCTTGGAAGAAACAGATAAAGAAGCGCTGAAATTATCGGTCACGGCAGCGGAGATCCAAGAGGCAATCAGGGACCTTCCGTGAAATAAAACCCCGGGGTTGGACAGTCTTCCCACAGAGTTCTATGCAACATATGCAATGGAGTTAACACCCTAGTTGGAAAATTATACACGGCGTTGCTGGACACAGGCGCATTACCCCCGACCGTAAGCCAGGCGCTTGTGGTCTCTCTGCCTAAACCTGGCAGGGATAGTACTGATATCTCGGCATATAGACCCCTGTCGCTATTAAATACGGAGTCCAAAATACTAAGCAAAATGTTAACCTATCTCAGCAAGCTTGTGCACATAGACCAGTGTGGATTTGTCCCACATAGGAGTACAGCCCATAATGTACGAAGATTATACCAAAAGATGTGGGCCCCCTTGGAACACCTCCCGTGCAAAGGTTGTCTATCTCTGGACATCAGGCAGGCGTTTGATACACTGAGTTTGGGAATATATGCTGGCGGTGCTGGGTGGCTACGGTAGCCCCTCGGAATACCTGAACTGGGTCAAACTACAATATGTGCAAGAACAGGTGCATATGTCTCCAAGGAATACATGATTCACAAGGGCACTAGGCATGGATGCCCGCTCTCCCCATGCTCTTTATATTAGCGCCAGAACCATTGGCTCAAAAACTACGCATGTCAGCTGGGGAGTGCGGCATAACTGTTGGACTGATGATCCATGTGTTATCGCTATACGCAGATGACATTATTTTGTATGCCAGAGATTTGAGCAATGGGTTCCATATGGTAGCGCCGCTCTTTACGTAATTTGGCGAGGTGCCGGGTCTATGTATACATTTTGATAAATCTGTAACTTTTCCTTTCAGAGAAGTTAATCTACCCAACACGATTTGCTTCCGGAGTGATAGTATAAAGGTATCATCAATTACTTTCAAATATCTGGGGGTAAGGATATATAGAACGCAACAAGATACGTTGGATGGCAATGTCCAGAACACAATAGCCTGGCTATAGTCTCAAACAGCGTTTTGGATTACGCTCCCATTTTCTGTTGCAGGCCGCTTAGCTATAGCAAAAATGGTTATGCTACCAAGAGTGCTGTACTATTTCACTACACTCCCAAAAATAATCCCCCCAAAAGTATTCTGATAATTAGACTCGATATTCACGGAATTGATATGGGGCAGTGGAAGATGTAGAGTCAGCCTGACAAAAACTGCAACTTTCAACCAGCGCCGGGGGAATGGGAGCCCCAGATTTTAGAGCTCACTGTATGGCAATACAACTGCAGTGCCTTTCGTACTTACTATAGGTAGTAGTGTTCACAAAAGGAAACGTCTGCACTATTCAATTAGACACAGTATTATTCTACAGATAGTTTAAGGCGTGACATCTTATGAAAGTTAGTATTAGTTTGGGTGCCAAAGAGCCTCAAAGCACCTACTACCTTAAGGTGCTATAGGTACACAAAAATGTGAAACCAACCTGCAACTATTGGGGATGAGGTTCTGATTACAGCACACCTTGCAGTCAAAATATTTTAGCCTTGGCTAAAATTCTATACCATCAGTAGACAAGTCTAACTACTATACACCACACAAATACAGAATAGCATAGAAAATACGTCAACAGGGATCCAGATAATCCACAATAATTTCAGAGAAAGTCCTGTGTAATTACCCCCAATATTTTTGGAGATAAGACAGGACAGAGCTGGAGACTAAGGGCCTGATTACGAATTTGGGGTAATGTGTATGAAATCAAGCAAAGTGTTTTATTTGTCAAAAAATAAACAATGAATTAAAGCAAAATGGGTGGTCATCACACTGCTGTGCACACTTCTGTGTCACCAAACGTGCCCTTCATGACACTGGCCAGGGAACCACCTTACAAAGGGGCATCCATCGGGCATTGCATGCACCTTGGAGACCTTACTTGGGAGGGATGGGGTCGGTCTTGGGAGGGTTGGGTTTGGTTTTGGGAGGAGTGGTTCTGACTTTGGGAGGAGTGTCTTTGGTTTTGGGATGGGGTTTGGTTTTTTAGGGGTACGGCTGGGGGATGAGGTTACTCTGGGGTAGATTGGGATGTGGAAGGAATGGGTTGGGGTAAAGATGAGGTCCTTTTGGCTTTGGGAGGGGGCTGGATTTTATAGGGGTAAGGGCAAGGGCAAATAAGTCACTTTCACTGGGAATACAGGCAAGATGTTCACGAGGGAGTAGGGGTTGGGAGGTAGAGTGAGTGGAGGTTTCAGTTGTGGTTAGGGGTGATGTTGGTGCATGTGTCTGTGTGTTTGATGTTTCTTGATCATGATTTGTAGGTGTCTGTTGTGTGGGTGAGTGTGCATTTGCTTCTCTTGGTGGTGTGTGATGTGCACATGCTGGGTATGCTGGGTGTTGTGGATGTGTCTGTGGGTTCGGGTGTGGTGCCTGTTGCAATGATGAGGGTGGTGGATGGGTCTATGGGTGTGGGTGTGGTGCCTGTAGTAATGCTGGGTGTTGCGAGTTTGGTCTCTGTAATGCTGGGTGTTGCGAATACGTCTGTGGGTGCGGGGTTGGGGTTATGCTAGGTGTTTTGGATGAGTCTGTGGGTGTGGTATCTGGGGTAAATTTAATGGGGTGGGGAAGGGGGTGAGTGTCATGTAAGTGGATGCCTGCTTCTGTGTTGGGGATGTTGAAGTGGGTGCATGCGTATGGGTAAGTATGCCTGGGACAGGGATGGGAATAGGGAATTTGGATGGGGAAGAGGCAGGAGGCGGGGTGGAAGTTTGGGATGGGTGGAAGGCTGCTGTGAGGGAGAAGACCAGAGCCTTAAAAGATCTTTGTAGGGCAGACATGGCACTGTGGATGCCTTCCAGGTAGGCCACCATCTGTTGCAGTTGGCTGCTTTGCACCTCTATGGAATTCAGTAGTTTCTTAGGAGGTCAATGGCCTCCTCACTCAGGGTAGCAGGGGGTACAGGGGCAGGAGCTGAGGTGCCTAGAGCAAAAGAGATAGATCCCATCCCAGGGGAGTGAGCCCGACCAACTAGGTGGGGAGCAACAGGGAGGGTGGAGATGGAACTGGGGGTGGCGGACAAGAATGTTGTGGATACAAGTCCTGTGGGGTCCACCACCACTCTGGAGTGTCCACTGGAAGATGACTCTGATGATGAAGAAGTTGAGCTTCTGTCCTCTGTGGCACTTCCCACCCTCTGCGCCACTGGCTCACTCCGTGCGGCCAGCTGCTTCCCAAGATATGTTAATTGCATGTGCCAGAACACACTTGACCAACAGCTTTGATCACAGACCATTATTAAAGTGTACAGAAGACTACAGCTATAAGGTTCACTACATTGGCTTCAACACTAGCATGGGCACATGCATGCATGCTGCTTGACCTGTTAACAGTTGCCCACAGTGAAGTCATAACCACAGACACCTCCAATTTTATGAGTGAAGTTGACTCAACTCCATCCTCATGTATCTAGTAGGATACTTGATCAACTTGAATGGGTTGGCTCTTGTTATATACCTTAGTAACCTGATGTCACCAAATAGGATGACAATGACACATTATTTCCTACAGATTCTCCTTAAGGCCATGCAATCAGCAACAGGTCATATACCTAATACCACATCATCATGAAATGATGGTTAACAAATACAACTATGTTGCAGTAATATGTGCAGTAGCAGGAAAAAGGTGAAATGGAAATGCTCATTTCACACTATTGATACTTCCTAATAGAAACCTCCTCATATGTCCACTGTCAGGATAGTCTCATGACAGCTGTACTTAAGTAGCTTTGCTATGTATTACTTGTAGCACATCAAAGTAGACTGGAGACAATTTTGCCCAAATATCTGGGAGATGTTGTCTACAAATATCCACAGCGTAATTAATCAGTTAGGACTAGGGACATCCCCAGTCGAGATTGGTACTAGTGAGATCACCATTCATACATTGCTTACCTAAAAGCAAATAGAGCTTTGGAGGTTGTTGAGGCTCCGGGAGTCTCCATTGCATGAAGAAGTGGTTTAACCTGTCTCCTAATGGAAGGACACATCACAGTACCATTTTATCTCACAAACACAAATTCCATTGTATTACTGAGTGTAGACACTCCTATATGATACCTACATTTCTGCACATCACTCCCTGATACTATAATCAGTCAGTGAATGAACCTTGACAAAACAACATGTGCAATACACATAACTGAATATTCCCAAATCAATGGAATGGAAATTCACATTGTGAGAGATCACTATAAGTCTACCTGTAATGTCTTTCATTGCTTCATTAATTGGACCTGACTAATGACAATGAGTAATGGCTTGGGGTATGTGTGACCCACCCACCAGTGACTACACTAACACATGAACTGTGTACCCATCACAAATAATTGTTGTCAAAAACAAAGTGGCCTACACACACATTTGTGATGGAATCTGACATCAATATGAAGACACGTAGATCAGGTATGAAACAGTAGTGCAGATGATATTACAACAAAGAAAGGTACACATGCCAACATGTAGGCACTACTACTGATGGCACCAATCAATGTTTTCTATCTCATGTTACTGTACATTCCCCACTTACCAAGGGGAAGTATTGCTCA
Source organism: Lissotriton helveticus (assembly GCF_964261635.1). NCBI lineage: Eukaryota > Metazoa > Chordata > Amphibia > Caudata > Salamandridae > Lissotriton > Lissotriton helveticus. Next base: position 1,598,479,205 of record NC_136069.1, on the reverse strand, counting down.
GTCACTGTATCCAAAGTGCACTGTATGCTATGTCACATGTAAGAGGGCCACCATCACATGAGACACAGTATGAGGGAGCATACTCCTGACATGCTGAAGACAAGTGTCCTGTTTATACAATTGTCACCCACAACATCAAACAACATGAGATGTTTAATCGCTCTACTCAGCCATGTGTCTGCTCAAGACAGAAAGATTATAGTGGACTGGACTCTGCTGTGTTCCTGGTCATAAAAACAATTGGCATTGCACATCAGCATGCATCTACTACCAGACCTACATAAACAATAACGCTTCTTGTGCGTTGCACATGGCCCACACCCAATAACGAATGGTAAATGCCTATGTGTAACACACAAAGTTGGCAAAGTAACTTGTATGACTCAGGCCAGGACTCACCCCCTTGTCGCTGATGTTGGGCCCTAAACTGCCCATCAAGCCCTGGGTAGGCCTCCACCAGTATGCGGGCCATTAGGGGGGTCATAAGATGGCATGTGCCCCGTCTGCGTTGGGAGGACAGCCACAGCTGGACCTCCAGGATTTTCGGGCTCCAGCATCTCAAGTCCTCCCATCTCTTACAGCAATGGACGCTGTGCCGGAGATAGATCCCCAGAGCCTTCTGGGCGATGGCTTTCCAAATTGATTGCTTCTGATGGGCCTTGACCTGTATGGATACAAGCGATGAAGAAACAGATTATAACTGCAAGTTTTAGGATATCTGTTTAGTTGACACATATTTTTTATACTCCTAGCACAAACATGATTCAATAGATAAGACACTACATATGTCATTCTCACATGCTAAGCACTATAAAGAGATGAATACATACTTTTGTAGTCCTCTGCGACTATCCGCAACCCTTTTCATGACCTGCACTGACTAAGCCAGGCCAATAACATCATGTAGCCCCGAGCCATCCTACCTGTACTGTGATGTGAGCTACTATGAAACACAACACACGATTGTGACCTTCTGAAGGGTAAAGTACTTGTGCATGACTGTTGTTGGACATGGCCCTTTTTGCAGGGTTTTCCCCAAGAATTTAGCTTCTTCCTCCTATTTTTCCTGGCCTGCTGTTGTTGGTTTTAGGACTCTGTGCACTTTACCACTGCTATTCAGTGCTAAAGTGCATATGCTCTCTGTGAAATTTGTATTATGCATTGGTGTTTCCATGGCTGGCATATTTGATATACTGGTAAGCCCCTAGTGAAATGCACTGAGTGTGCCAGGGCCTGTAAATCAAATGCTACTAGTGGGCCTACAGCACTGATTGTGCCAACCACATGTGTAGCCCTGAAAAGGTAACTCAGATCTGCCTTTGCAGAGCATGTGTGCAGTATGTCGACTTGGCAAGTGTACCCACTTGCCTGGCCCTAACCTTCCCTTTTCTTACATGTTAGTCACCCCTAAGGTAGCCCTAAGGTACCCCTGTGGGCAGAGTGCAGTGTACGTGAATAGTAGGACTTGCCCTGGTGTGTGTGGCATGTCCTAATAGTGAATTACTGCTAATTTTGTTTTTTTCACTATTGCAAGGCTACCTGTTCCCATAGAACAGAATGGGGAGTTTGTTTATAGCATCTTATAGACATAACTGGCCCTGTGAACAAGGTGGAGAAATAACGTTTAGTATGTCTGGACTCAGAATCTACAGATGCATCTTTTAGTGAAGGTGATTTTTACATTCTGTGTTTGCAAATACCACTTTTAGAAAGTAGGCATTTTCTTGCTCGGCCATCCAGTATGCCACTGCTAGGTTTATGGATTGACTGTCTGGCGTTTGGATGGCTGGGGAGTGGCAATGGCTCCAGAAAGCCTAGATGGGTCATGGATGGGCTGAATAGACCTGGGCTGTATTTAGAGTAGGTGGAGGATATTTCCTTTCACCTGAAATGGGCTGGTCTGCCTTTGACAATGCCTTCTCCACCTCCTGACACGAAGCTGCACCAGAGAGGACAGAGCTGGTTCTGGCTGGGCACAGACACACTCTGCCTGAGAGGATAAAGGATTTTGGGCTATAAAAAATTGGGCTCAAACACCTAAACTTTAGATCTCTTTTGGACGAAGAAGACTGGCCAGAAGAAGAGCTGGAGAAGCTGTGAGGAGCAACTGCCACTTTTCTGAGTGCTTTGCTGTATGGCCTGCAGTGGCTGCATCTGTCTTGGGCAGTGAAAGGACTGGACTGAACTTTCTGCAGTCTCTTTTTGTGAGTTTCTCCAAGGGCTTGAGGTAGAGCTTGCCTCCTGTTCAAGAAGTCTCAGGAACAGCAAAGACTTCAAGTTCTTCTGCCATCAGCACTGGGGACTGTGGGTCTTGTGATGCAATAGAAGAAAAGCAACCAGACGAGGTCTATGACACCGCTGACGACTTCGTGTCCTGAAGGCACCGCAGAGGGCACTGCCACGATGCGGCACTGCAACCCTGGTCTCACCGACAGCACCACCGAGACGCTGCTTGCACCGCGACCTGTGTGCATCGCACTCCACACCGCTTCACGCCGTCGCCCTGGTATTGCCGACACCGCCACTCCACACTAAGATCGGCGCTGCTGCTTGCACTGTGGTTCAAGGGCACCGCTCGTAAGTTAGACAACACACTGTCCTCTTACCGCACCGTAGACTTGGCCTACCGATGCTGGCACCATAAACTCCAGTTCGTCAGCCGACTACAGTGCTTCTACAACGACGATGCTCTGCTTGTACCGTGACGAGCCCTGCATCACTATACACCGCAGCCCTGGTCCCACCGCTGCCGCTGAAAAACCGTCACTGAGCCTCTGCCTGCACCACGACCTGAGGGCAATGCATGGCACTGTACATCGCACCGCAGCACCCTACGCTTGCCGACGCTCCTGACTTCAACCACGAGGAGTTCGATCTGCAACGCGTATGACTTCAGGGGTCCGAGGACTCCTGCACCAACTTCCAGGACCAAAGCCTGTGGATGCCGTGCTTTCGGAGCTCAACGAGAGGTAGTCAACAACCTGCATTTCTAAAGGTACTGTTATTCGGGTCTTCCCTACACCGTCAGCAAGAACTGTTTGGATTTGTTGTTCACGATGCTGTGATGGCACCAGACTGAGCAATCGACTGCAAGGAACTTTATTTCAAGTTTATTTCGATAATTGAAGATTTCTAAACCACTGTATTGTGGATTTTTATCGTGTTTGGTCTTGTCTAAATTATATAAAAATATTGGATATTTTTCTAAACTGGTGTGGTGTCCTTTTGTAGTGCTTACACAGTGTTACAGTTGGTTATGTGTGAATGCTTTACATACTGCCCCTAAGATAAGCCTGACTGCTCATGCCAAGCTACCAAGAGGGTAAGCAGGGGTTATTTTAGGAGTGTAACTCCCTTATCCTGACTAGAAGGAAGGGTCCCTACTTGGACAAAGGGGCAAAGCCTTGCCAACTAGTGACCCCTATTTCTAACAACTATACAGACACCTGTACAGCCAGGCCTATTGACTTGATGCATATGGTCCATATAGGCTGGCCCCGTAGTATAGACTACATCCTAAGACTTAGGTCACAATGACAGGGCTAGCATGTGTGTCACAGAGAGCTTCCCATCTGGGGATGTGTGGACATGTGGACTACTTACTGGGATATCATGCTATATCTGAATGGGTTTGTGCGATATGTTTTCCCTTCAAGGACACACCTTTTTCCGTATGAAGCACTGTTAGATGAATAACATTCAACACACCATTGTATGTCTTGTTTGATGGTTGTACCAACACTGGTGATTCATATATTAAGATCTCTTCTGAAGCAACCAACTATCTGTAGTGTTAATGTTTCACATGTGCAATGGGCTTATACGAGGCAACCATGACTTATGGAAAAGTGACAACAGAACAGTGAGAGTAAGGGGCCTGTCATTAGTAAATGTCACACATTGACAATGTGGGTCAATGGAAAGAAGTATCAGATCAGGGGGTTACCCCAGTCACCACTCCAAATGTAGTCCATGTAAAAGCAATCAGGGCTAATATTGGTTCAGAAAACAAATTTTGGGAATATCCAACGATCTGCAGAGAGATTACTCAGTGCATCAGTTGCATTGCCATAGTAACTCTGCCCCAGCTTGGACCACTGCTCAGAATGGACACAACTCACTGTCAGGCCTTGCTCTCTGCGGGCAGAGCATACTTATCCCACATTAACATCACATTTCGACCACTACAATACATAACAGTACATCTTGTGGCCATCGGATAAGTGACCTCAAGGTTGTGTGGCACTCTGAAGCGATATGTGAGGTATAGCTAGCTCCCAGACAACAGTTTGGTGAGCCCTGATCTGGGCTGGGCGATATCTGGGACTGTACACATAACTAACACCATCCTCAACTGCTTCTTACATTATACATACACAACTCATGCTGTAAAGCCGAGACATTTTTTTGTACATTTACCATGATCTAGGGCTTATCACACAACACACATCACAATGGTGATGTTAAGTATACAAAGTACACTACATACACAATCCTTTACATGATTGTCCTATATAAGGACCACAAAATGGTACAACCGTAATCTGAATTCACTCTGAGACTCAGCGGTACATTGTGTTCTTTGGGAATGGAAAGGATGGAATTAAAAAGATAAAAAAATCTATGAGAGGTATTTACCTGCTCTTCTGGAGAGCCATAGAGCTAGCCGTACATGAGAAAAACATCTTAAATAAGTTTCTCCAGCTCCTCTGGATAGAAGGCAGAGGGTTGAATAGATGTCCTGCAGCACCCCAATGAGCTGGCCCATGTTGGTGTTGTGGGTGGCCAGCTCCTAGTGTACGTCCCTCTGCAGCTGTTTCATCTCACGGATTTCCATTAGTACCTGGCCCATCATGCCATGGGACTCCTGATAGGCTCCCAAGACTTGGTTGATGGTGGCCTGGGTGTGAGTAGCCCCAGTGGCCTCACTCTGCGGGCCCACATTTTCCCTCCCATGAATCCTACCCCCATGGGCCTGTGCCCTTGATCCAGGGTGCACCCTCCCACTGGTTCCTGATTCCTCAGTGGCTGTGCTAGGTACACAGGATGGGGGACTGATGTTGGCTGAGGGGTTGCAGCCGACGTGGGAGGAGTTGTTGTGAGCACAGTGAGACTCACTGTTGCCGTCTGTTCTGACTGACCTGATGTTCCAGTACAATCATTCACTTCCACATCTCCAGGCGTGTTGTAATCACTGAGGGCTTCATCCAGGTTTGGAGTGGGGGTCTGTTCAGTGGCCAAGCTCTGTGCAGGTGCTGTGTCAGTTCGACCTGTTGAGAAATAGAGAACATTGTTATTGGTGAAAGTGTGGTATCTACATCCAAATGTTTTGTGTCACAGTAAGTAAAGACCTAGGAAAAACAAAATAGGCAGAGATTACTATTGTGATATATTTCTCTGGTATAGAACTTGTTAAGAAGACATTTGGAGACATTTAATACATGTACTAGAATTGAGCAGCTCAACAGATGTGGTTGACATGTTGCATTTTGAATTAAGGAATGAGCATGGCAGTTCCCAAACAGTGAAGGCAACACAGTGGAGAAGTAACATGTGTATTTGACCATTCCAAGGTCTAATTGTGTACAATATAGGCCTTCACACAACTTGGTTGTATAATTAGAATTAGTCATCATGTGAGCAGTGCAGAGTCAATGTGTCACCTGCCACTTGTAATCAGCTGATTTACCCTAATGCTTTACAAATATTTGACCTAAACACTTGGTATGGTGTCTCTCATGCCATCAGTGGTTACAGTTGAGGAGACCAGGACAACATCAAGCTAAGTAGACAGAAATGTCTCTGAGTAGATCATTGTGTGTAGATTGCTCAACCCATGAGAAGTGGAAATCAGTTGTAACGTGAGACAAATGCTAATGGGCAAACTTACTAGTGCATCTTGTTTTGAGTTAGAGAAACAGGGCCTCATGGTAGTTGTAGTTATTTACATCTCTACTTACCAACATTTGACAACTGGCTAAGTCCATGAGAAATGAACAGCAGTTGTAACATGTGATTCAAGTGAAAACTGAGCAAAATCACTATTTCATCTTGTTTTGAGTTAATGAAACAGGGCCTCATGGCAATTGTGGCCATGTCAACCTCTGCTTGCCAACACTTGACTAATGGTGATGTCCATGAGTAAGGACCAGCAGTTGTAGCATGTGAGCAGCGACGGCTCATCCACTAAGGTGGAGGAGTGCTGCCTCACTGCTCTCTGAGCAGCGAAAAAGGGAAAAATAAAATGATAATAGCACCAATATTATCGTTTTATTTTTCCGTTGTGAGACAGGTTTATGGGACGGGGTGGGTTTTGGCTGTCGTCACAGCCACCGAGGACGAGCGGTTGGGGCACCAAAGTGCGCATGATGGTTTGGCGGGCCATCTTGGGCCGGGCAAACAGTCATGCACACTTTGCCTGGTCAGGAACATTCACAGGCTCATAGTGCCCATCTGACCGCCGAACCACGGCACTCAAACCAATCACCAGGCTGACGTCATGGTGACAGCAGCTTTGTGTTTGGCTTAGGGGAGCCTGCGAGTGCTTCCTGCATCAAGCAGGAACCGAAGAGGATGGAGGCGAGGTGGCAGCCAGCACGAAAGTAAGTAACTTTAAAATGTATTATTCTATCCCCGCCTCACCCGTACTATTTGGTGGCAGCCGCCACTGCATGGGAGATAATTGAAAAACAGGCAGAATCACCATTTTATCTTGTTCAGAGTTAGAGAAGCAGGTCTTCATGGTGGTTGTAGTTATTTCAATCTCTACTTGCCAACACTTGACAAATAGCTAAGTCCATGAGAAATTAACAGTTGTAACAAGACAAGTGAAAACTGGGCAAAATCACTAGTTCATCTACCCCAAGGCAGTTGTAGTCATTTCAGTCTCTTCTTTCTAACACTTGACAAATGGTAAGTGTTACATACCTGTTGTCGAAATATAGTTGGGCTGGAACATACATTTACATGTTGAAACATATAATGGGTCCTAGGGTGATAATTTCATAGTAATACACTTACAGACAGTATTCCAACATGTGGCATGTAATGGAGATTGATACATGTGATCTTATATGCAACAATACACATTGAAACTGATCAAACATCTCTGATACTTTGAGTACTGCATGTTAGGAAAGTAGATAGAGAACACAGTAGCAAAAGGTGAGATGAGAGCAAACAGGATATTGAAGTGTTGTGACAGTTAGTGAGATGAAACTTACCAGACCCCACTCCCCCAGGTATTCCTGTCATGCCCTCTGAATGCAGGATGGCCAAGACCTTCTCCTTCCAGGGAAAGAGTTGTAATGAGGTGCTGGAAGGACCACCGCTAGTCTTCTGGGCCTCCAGGTGTTACTTCGAGAGCAGGGAACACATCTTCGCCCTCAGGTCGCGCCACCTCATCATTATTACAATTTCATTGTTTGTGTGCACGGTGATACCCAACCCATAAACATTGTCGACTATGCAGGACCACATTTCTATTTTCCTACTGAAAGGCGTATGTTGGACTTGGGTTCCAAATAACTGTGACTCTAATTGTATGATTTCATCCACAGTGACCGACATCTCAAACTCTGAAAAAAGCATTTTATTTACGTAACATGTGACAATTAAAGTGGGTGACAATGATTAACAAAAAACACCAAGGGAAATTAGTCAAAAATGCCCAAAAGTCTATGGAGGGTGTTAAATGGAATAGGGAAAAAAGGGATACCTTATCTGAACAAAAAATGGTGGCTTCTGTCTTACTGTGCTGCAGTGGAGAGGCAAAGGATCATGGTTTGGGATGGGGTTTGTTTTATAGTGTGATTTTCAGGCGTGTCAACTTGGCCAATGGATATCAGCTGTGTTATTTTTGTATCCATCCAATGGGCACTGTTATGATGCTTTGCTGAGAGCATACTGTGGTGGCCTATTGCCATGGGGAACCGCCGCTAGAGGACTGCCAGTACAACTCCGTTTTTGGTAATCGGCTTGGCTGGAAACCGCGCCCCTATGGCATCAGAGTACGCAGGGTCAACAATGCAGTCCGCATCGGTCCAAGTGGTAACCAGGCTGCATGCATCGTAATACGGCAGATAGAAGACCACTGGCTCAGCGGTCTTCTTGGGACCTCCAACACAGTGGTATAGCACATTTAGGGCCCTTATCGGGCCCTAAATGTGTACGGATAATTAAACTAGAGGCTATAACAAGCAAAAGACAGGCAATGCAAGGCCTTCAACTGCTCTCTCCACTCCTGGATTAATTACTTCATCACACTGGCAACATTTATGTAAATTTTAGGTATACGTTCACACTGTTTTTTAAACTTATTTTCTTTGCATAACCTGAGACAAAATGCTTGTCCTCAGATGTCAGTTGCAGCTTTGCTCTAGCTTCTTTGCACCTCACTCTTTCTCCTCTGTATGGCTTTTAATGTTTTACTGCATACCAACTAGAAATGCCTTATTAATGTCCTTGTATGTGGGGAGGTGCTTGGATCCCGTACTTATCAGCTTTGCTCTCCACTCCTGGACAGGGGCGTAACTCGGTCGGTAGCATTGTGAGTGTGACCGTCAGAATATCCAACAATCACACTGGCATATAATGTTTCAATACGTAATAGGACAAGGAGGGTGCATAAGAGAGGCCTAAGGGGCAAGGGCAGGGCTGGCTTTAGGGCAGTGCGACCGGTGCCACCGCAACGGGTGCCGACTCTTCCAGGGGGGGGGGCGCATTTGGAAGCATTTTATGGCTTTAAAAGCATCTGCTGCCATGTTCCGGCCTCCGCAATTTTCATGCAAGAATAAAACGTCAAGATAACACAGTGATTAATGTTTTTCCTGGAGAGAGAAGGAGTTTTGTCAAGTGGAAGTTTTAACTCACTTTATGGTAGCACAGAGAGTTGCCTGCTGCAAAGATTGTGTACCATGCAGATCACAAAGTGCATATAGTTTCAATAGATCAGTGCTTTTGTCAGAGAGATCCTTTTTTACTAGCAGTGCAGATGTTAAAATCCTAACATGGAACAGTGTGCTAATATTTGACATCAAAGAGCTGCATGCAAACTGTAAGGTATAGATTGGAGAATATGATGTTTTCCTCCGTCTTTCATTATTCTAATGTTTCAAAAAAGGTTCATTTCGGTAAAAAAAAAATCCTTGGTATTAAATGTAACCTCCAACCATGCGGTTATGTTTTAAATTCTGAGTCTTTGCTTCTCAAGACCAAGCACTCTTAAACTATACTGTCTACCTGTATGGATGACATGTGACTCATTTTGTAGTCTTCTGGCTTATGTAACATTTGCTGAACACTAATTTACACACATATGATTGATTATCTCAGTGTAATGTGTGTGTGAAATAAAGTGCTTTGACACCCTACACTGGTATAGGTGGCGCTATATAAATAATTAAATACATCTGAGAGAGAGTGGTTATGGAGACTTGAGGGGGCACTGTTAAAGGAGGGCAGTGAAGGAGACTGTGCAGGGCGCCCATGGGAGCGCCAACAAACATTGTCGCACAGGGCGCCACCAGCGCCAAAGCCGGCCCTGGGCAAGGGAAAGAGAGAGGAATGCGGACTGGTAGGAGTCCTAAGAGAGTAAATATAATATTTTGTAAAATAACCAATATTTTGAGGACTTTCAAGACAGAGAGGGAGAAAGTGTGTGTGCGTTTTGTTCCGTATCCATTTCTGTTGAAATCCGACTAACATTTCACAATACCCAACTGAAGGCACCCGTACCAAACTATTTATCAAAAAATACATTTCTTAGGGAAGTGCAACTCCCCAAACACCTCCCTTCCAAAGCTCTGCCCCTACTCCTGGATTACTTGAGTGCCCTATCAATATTCTTGTTTATTTTCCATTTTAGTTTCACACTGTTGTGTTAACTAAACTTCATTTCCCAGAAGGCACTGAGTCAAGGGGGCTTGCTATTGGATGCCAGGAGCACCTGGGTTCCAGGTTGTTTCTTTCTTTTGCTCCTCTTATTTGTTTAGTACACCAGAGGTGAGCACTCTAGCATTGCAGTATGATTGCCTTGTTCTGTCCTAGCCACTCTCATGGCAAATTATATCTGTAGTGCGTTTGTGCGTCTGCACAGTGGGTGCACCGCAGAATGTTGAATGCACACCAAAGGCAAGCCAGTTCAGAAGCAGAATTCTTCAACCTTTGATTAGGTAGGTGAAATTTGTGAATTCGCAGTACGTGAATTTGTGCGAAAGCGTATTCGCGGTCCGCAAAATCCGCGAATTTGTGCAAACTTGCGAATTGTTTTATTTTGGCGTGTTCGCTGGTTTTTTTTTTCAGTGCGGCTACCGCAAACGTAACCATACGGTCGTTTTTGGGCGCGACCATCTTGTTCGCGGGAGGAAAACAACTCGGCAAACTCAGAATCAAGGTAGGTCAACGCTGCGCGCACGAGATTGTATTTTTGAAGGGCGAACAAGCAAAAAAATTCGCATACTTGCGAATTGCGGATTGTTTGGCAAAATATCGCGCGGAACGTGAAATTGCCAGAAATTCACAAATTTTGCGAGCGGGACGAATTTTCAGCCCATGCTTAAAAATTCCGCCTCTCACCAGATATCTCACATGAACCAGTGATAATGGAGGGAGCTCTCAGGCACTAAATACCAACAAAAGAAACTGCAACAATTCTGGAGATCTTGCTGTCTAATTGCCAAAGAAACTGATAGTAAGGCAAACAAGCAATACCAAGAGATAGTTTGCTAAACTCGAGCTTCATATTTTGCGATGAGAAAGGATCAGCAATAAAAACCACACCAGATATCTTTCTACCATTGTCAAAAACCTCATCACTCTTCATGCCTGCAACAATATCTATCAATAATCTTTATTTGTTCTTTCTTCTTAAAATCATATAGATAAACAATGATACACAGTAGAACAAATAAGAGAGAAGTCAAATTTGTCCAAACCCATGCAAATGAATATTGTTGTGACGAATAATAGCACATGCTTTACCAAATAATTGGAACATGACAAAACACAAAAACATACAGCTTAATATCAGGCATAGGTATGACGATTCTTTACTTGCCTAAAATCCCTGAGAACCATGCCTAGCACTTCAGGTGCATAATACTCACAAGCACACATTTAAAATCATCATACAAATAAAACGCCATATATGAAACTAAATAAGAAGTTCTATAGGATAAAAAGGAAGACCTATACAAAAAGATTAAATATTTACAAATGATCTAACCTAGACAGCACTGGTTATAATATTAATAATAACCTTGAATTTGTAAAGCGCACTTACCTCCGAAGTGGTTCCCCGGCACTGGGGGCCGTCGGGAAGATTGAGCGAGCTATAGTCCGGAGTCACATGGCACTGAGCTAACCTGCCGCCGGAGCCGGGGATCGAACCGTGAACCCTGTGGTCCGGAGTCAGGCACACTGGCTGCTGCGCCACACCTCTTCATTAGAAAACTAGCAACAGCCCAACAAGTGTCTGGCTCTAGTAACATTTGTGGATAAATACTGATAGGTCTCACTTGACTAAAATTAATTCTTTTCAAGACAGGAATAAGATGCAACTAACGTAACTTTCGAAAATTCTATACAAAATAATAAAATATATTGTATTTTTAGGTGAAAAATCACATAACAGGGAAAGTGAGGCAATTCCCTCACTCAACTAGCTTTCGCAGTACCTCAAGAGAAGATGAACCATGTCTAAATTGGGTCAATAAAAAACGATGTCTACGATTAACCGCTAAAGACAAATATGGTTCAGGAGCAGGCAGCGTTTTCAGCAGAGCAAAATATCATCTGATAGTAGACTTTAACAGTTCTTTCTCATTTCTAATTGCACCCATAAATTTGAAAAAGGCTGCTTTGACCCACTGTATATCTGATCTTACCAATGAATGGGGCTTAGCAATCATTTCTGGCTAACCTAGATCTAAAAGTGAAGTTTTTACATAGTTTAACCAATTGATTGTTATCGCGCCATCAAAGCTCAAACAATCCTTGATAATAGAGTGATTGAGCCCAGGGTCCGATTTAACCCAAACAGAAAGCCGCAATTTATTAGTATTCTCAATATATCACTGACCCAGCACTTCATGACAAATAAACAAATGACAACTGTGGGGAATTGACACTAGGCATCTAAAAAAGCTCTTTTCCTCTACTTGCATGTTATGAGCATTAACGTAACCACAAATTCCTTCATCATAACAGCAATCGGGACACATTTATAATGACATAACTTTAGCATACCTAGGACTGGTTTGTTGCCCATCCTCAACCAAAATCAAACTTTGATCATATAGATCTACAAAATAATTTCCTTTTAACTGTCTGTACATGGAGCTATGTGTTTAATGAATTAAGTGGCACCCCCAGCTCGAAATAAATCTACCTTGCTAATAATCTTATCCTTAAGCTTGAACACCCTGGACATGATTGATTTTGGACCAACTCTACGAATATGCATATTAGGGAAGTTGGTGGTAAGTTCTAAGCTATCCATAAAAACAAGAAAAGAGTCTAAAAGTAAAGCTGCACAATTTGCATCGAGGAGGGAAGGGATAGGAAGGGATTCTACTAACAGTTTCATGCCCACGTGTGACCAAGATATTCCATAACTGATTAAAATAAAATATGAAGAGGAATGGGGCAAGTACACAACTTTGCTACACTCCCCTGGTGAGGTTAAAAGATCCAGTGCATTCCCCTTCACCCTATATCTAACATTGGTGGTTATATTGACATGCAATTCATAAAGAAAGTTAACAATGTTGTAATCTACAGCTAATAACATAATAGACCTCGAAGGAATCAAAGGCCAATCTAAGATCCATAAATCCATTCAAGCATTGATCAATTGTACCCAAACCCAGTCTAAAATAAAACCATTCTGAAAATCTGAGAGGACATTATTGTCCCAGGTAGTAAGTCTGTCCATAAGAATGCGGCCATGATAGTAACAGTTTAGCCAATCAAAGAGACCAGTCTGTAGCAGTTGGAATCGTTTTTGGTGCCAGGAGGATGGTAACTGAATTTAAAGGAACAGTAATTAAGGGTGCCCGGGGGTGAGGTTATGCTTACTTACACCCATAAGAACATCACCTGGGCTGGATGCCTTCCTGTTAGGGCTCTTAGCAATTGCCTAATCATTTCCTCATAGGTGAAAGAAATCACAGAGGATAAAGCAATCTGAAAAGCTAAGTATGAGTGTGCATCTGAAAAACTGGCATCATATATTTTAGAGAAGTGCAAAGCTCAATTATCCACTTAAATAAACAACCCAAAGGATGGGATGTTGCTGTTCTTCTTTAAAAAGAAAGTCTTAACTACTCACCAAATGCCCCACAATCTCTTGAGGGACATGCCAAATCCAGTTGATCCCAAGTCTCCTCCCTAATGGCCATTTTCCAAACCTTAATTGTTTTTTCATAGCCTAGCTATTATACCTGCTGCTCAGCCAGTGTGACTGTGGTGGTGGAATGTTGGTTTGTGAGGTGGCTGTAAATTGTTGGTGTGGGAGAAAGTCAGTTGGAGTATGGGCTGACCAGCATGAAGGCTGATCCTGGTGGGGCTCTTCATAACATCTTACTCAATAAACCTACTTATCTAATCTACCTTTGAACTGGACCTGCTTTCTTCCACAACACTAGTCTACATTATGTCACTTCAAAATTAGAACAAAGTTACAACAAAGAATTAACCACTTAGGAGTTGTCACTGATTTATTCTTTAGTGTCATAGTCCGGAGAGTTTAGTATTTAAATAAAAATAGGTTAAAGAAGCTAGAACATCAGTTGGTTTGATGTTCTGTTTGAGACAGCGAAAAAATCCTTCTGACACCAGGACATCAAACTCTTAATAAATGCTCTGGATTGATATTATAAAAACAGAGCCGACAGCTCTGATCCTGAATAGATTCTGTCTCAGGTCAGGTTTTGGACACAGTTTCCTTACAATTGACCTAATTTAAAAATACAGGAAGTGGGTTGTGGTCTCTAAGTTGCTTATCTTAATTTTAAAATTAGCGAGAACATTATGCAGATGAACAGGGATAAACATATAACTAATGATACTGTTGAGGAGTGTGCCACAGACGTTGGGGTGAGTAATGTTGAAGTGATCACAAAAACCTAAGGTGTATATTAGGTTTACCTTATGAAGGAGCTCTTTCATCACCTCCCCTTCTGGATTTATGAATAAAGTATAGCCAAGAAGTAAATATAGGTCCTGATTAATCGTTATAAAACAGGCAATCAAGCAAACATAAATGCAAATTAAAATCCACCATAAGTATAATAGAAAATTATAAATTATAAGAATTCCTATATGAAACTAACATAATGCACAATGTATTAATAATGCCAGGGTTATATTGGTTGGAGTTATCAATATAGGAATTCACAATAGGTAGCTACTGGTGGTTCCTGAGATGTAATAGAGTGGCAGGGACATAGGAGACTTGGTATCAACGCAAGCAGCATTACAATTTAAAGAAAGAGCTATCAATATCACAAGCCCTCCCTTGACCCTGCTGGAGGTTTAAGGAGTAACTGGAAGAAAAGTCCATACAAAAAGAAGCTCTTTTGAGGCATAATTTCTTCAAGAAAAATGATGTTAAATGACTTGGCAAGAGATAATGAGTCTATATTATCTATTTTAAACTGAATGTGATTGATTTTCCAGGATAGAATCATGATACTGTCCATGCTTGGAGCGCCAATGCCAATGGATAGACTCAGTACATTCACTGCTCACGTTTGTGATAAAGCTCAGATGAAGTCAGTCATTGCTATCCGGGTTCGATGGAGGTTTACATTTCATTGTGAGTCAGGAAACCACTTTGTTAAGATGTAATTTAATCACAAATCAACTCACTGGACCAATCATAGTCTGAAAGATGGTACTTTGTCTATAAACTTACCCAGATGAAAGACCTTGATTCTGTTTAACTGAAATTAGAGACAGGACACATTAATCAGGATATTGCCAAGACTGTTTGATGTTCACCACAATATAGACCACTGATAGAGATTTGGTTTCTGAGCCAATGCAGAAAACATACCGCTATATAGACTCCCCTCCTTACTCTCTGGACTAAGGCTAGCCCCTGCTCTGCTGATCTTAGAGTACGTACTGGCTTGTACCACTGAAAAAGAGGGAACATGCATTGGGGGCCCAAGTCGTGCAACGCCTTGAATATCATGCAGAGTGATTTAAACATGATTCTCTTATGGACTGGCAACCAATGAAGTTTTACTAGGTCCTGAGAAACTGAGGCAAACTTGGGGGTGCCCGTAATCAAGCGTTCGGCGGCATTCTGCAGGATTTGAAGTTTATCTGATAGTCCCTGCTGGGCATTCAGTAGTAGCGCATTGCAGTAATCTAACCGTGTCAGAACAAGTCCGGTCACTACTGTCTTCTTGAGATCTACTGGCAGAAATGGCAGAACTTTCCGGATAGTTTTGAGAACATAATGAGTAGAAGAGGACAGAGCATTGATTTGTGGCCTAAATGACAAGGAGTCATCCATCAAAACTCCCAGATTTTTTAACTTTGCCACAGGAGCGGGAGGAGGCCCCATTTCCTCCGGCCACCAGCGCGGGGACCAGAAATTGTCTCTTGCTCCAAACAGCAGCACTTCTGTTTTAGTAGAGTTGAGCTTGAGGCAGTTCTTTGAATTGGTCTGATAATTTTGCTTTTCCCTTATCAATAAAGGTCAGCACTGTCCTGCAGTTAGTGTAAAAAAGTGTGCTTTACCCAGTTTTACTGAGTTATCTTTTTAATTTTAAGGAATTTCCTATTTCATGACCTATTTTAAGAGTTTTAAATAATGATGTTTTAAGAATTTTGTAATATGCATTGAAATGGTTTTAATTACCTATGCAAATAAAATAAACTTAAAACTTCCAGCTATTAGGTGACCTAGAGAGCCTGCAACTTATTCAACATGTATGTGATCCCACATGCAGGTCTTGAAACACTCTTGATCCAGAATTTTCTAAACTAGATAATCTTGAGATTAAAGATCCATTTACTTTGAATTCATCTGATAATTTTGCTTTTCCCTTATCAATAAAGGTCAGAGGGTTGCTGGCTGGCTCTGATCCTACAGCAGTTTGGTCATGTCAGTGGGCTAAACTTATCCCAGTGAGCTTTTGTCTAGCTCTTGAAAATAACATACCCATCCTTGATAGGAATGTGGATAAGGCCAATAAAGAAAATGGCGAATGGATTGGAGGGGCCATAGACCGGACTGCCTCTCTTACAAAGCAGGTTTCTCATAAGCAAAGGCTCTCAACCTGCAGGTTTAATAAAGATCTACTTGCGATGAAGCAGAAAGATAAATGCTTTGAACTTCTTTGGTGTAAATCCTATGAGCACTTTGCAAAGTAGACTATCTAGCAGCTTTAAAAGACTATCATCATTCTATTAGGCAATCTAGCAGATAAGTTTACCAACCAAAATTCAGTCAACCACCAATATCTCTGGTGAGATCTTCTCTATAGTTAAATCACTAACCTCACTCTCATCAATTTCTTCCAGAAGCTCTCCCTCGGTTGAAAGATGCAATGATTTAGCTCTCTTTTTCTCTCCGAAAGTACACAGCATTTATGCCTGCTTTCCTGCCGCACCCAGAGACTCTTCACCTTTGAGTGTTTGGTTCAATACTTCCGACGATACTTCTAAGCTCATGAAATTTAATGCCATTGAATTGGCTGATATGGCTTTGCTATGTTCCAATATGAAACCGGGCTCCCCTTTATGGCCAGTATCTCCTTTCATTTTGGAGCTGGACTCTGCGGCAGTCTATCCTGTTCTGTGTGATCTTTTGACTCACTCTTTAGCTACTGGCACTATTTCCCAGAGTTGGAAACATGTAAGGGTAGTCCCGTTAATAAAGAAGCCTCTGCTTAATCCTTTGAAATCGGAAAATTATCAACCAATCTCTCTTTTACCTTTCTTCTCCAAGATCACTGAGAAACATGTGAACAAACAACTTTTCAACTTTTTAGAAAGCAATTATTTCCTTCACAGGATCCATTTGGGGGTATGTCCATCCTATAGTGCTGAATCTGCTTTGTTGCCAGCCACTGAATCGGTGCGTTGCATCATGGACTAAGATTGGTCTGTTAAAAAGACAATGGGGAAAGCACTATTGGCAATAAGCTTTGCTCTGGTTTGCCTCGTTTCTGAAAGGTCAACCTTTCAGGTTCCTTAAAAAGTATTTCACTCAAAAATGCTTGCAGTGTGTCAAAGAGTGTCTCAGGGATTTTCCCTGAGCACAACACTCTTTAATATCTAAGTCTGCTCTTTGGCTGAGGTTATTGAATGTTTGGCTTTACCATCATTTCCTATGCGGATGATACGGAATCAGTAACAATTCTGCTTCCCAGTTGTATTTGTGCCTTTTGGAAGCAGCCGTCTGGATGGACAACAACTGCCTACAGTTAGATGGTGAGAAGACTGAGATGCTGCTCCTGGTTAACCGCATATCTGCCTGCCAGTCTGGGTCCTGTATCATTACCAAAGCAACAAGGAAAATATCTTGGCATCTGGCTCGATCACAAGCTATCATTTGACAACCAAGTCAACTCTTCAGCTGGAAAATGCTTTGGGGCATTGAAAACCCTCAAGAAGGTCCTGGGTTTTTACCTGTGTCAGCCCTGAAATGTGATTTTCTAGGAGCTGCTGCTTCTGCTTTTCTACTACCAATTGCAAAGTGTGTCTATAAAAGGGCCAAAAGAGACAGGGCCTAGCCTCATTGGGGGGTGGAGGGGAGTAGATGGACGTGGACGGGTCTGGACATGGCCCAGGCACAGCCAAGGTGTATCCCACACAGAAGGAGCAAAAACACATTATATATCTCCTACTCCCTCTTGCACCAAATGTAAACATGGGAGGCGTAGTCCTCTCCCACCCAGGCATGCAGCAAAGTGACCAGCCAGGGTACGCGGTGGCAACAGAAAACATGGTAGTTGGTCCTGAGGGTTGATTGCCCCTCTTCCTGCTCCCTCTTGCACCAAATGGAGCCTGAGAAATTCAGTCCTCTCCCTCTCAGGCCAGCACCAAAATGTTATTTATTTTTATTTTTTTTTGTGGTTTTTGTATAGCGCATAGTCACCCTTGAGTATCCCAGCGCTGAAAACTCGAACTCCTAATGGAAAAAAGAATTCAGAGAGACTCAGGGAAAAAGGAGGGTTTTGAGGGACTTCCTGAATCGAAGGAGGTTTGGCTCAGCTCTGAGATTTGGGGGGAGAGCGTTCCATTTTCTGGCTGTGTTCACCGAAAATCTACGGCCGCCTATGCGGGTCTTCTTTACCCTGGGGACGACAATAAGGTTTCCTTGTTCGGACCGAAGCGCTCTCGAGGGTCTGTATGGGGTGATCCAGGCGCTCAGAATGGGGGGACCTGTATTGTTCATGACCTTGTGTGCCAGACAGAGGGCCTGTCTGTCTACCAGCCATCCCAGAACAGCAAGAGCAGAGAACGCAGTATCTAGTGCTGAGGGTTCGCTCCTACTAGCTCTTGCATCAAATTTAACATGGGAGGTGTAGTCCTCTCCCACCCATTCAAGCAGCAAAGTGGGGGAAGGATGTGGTCTGACAGCTAGACTGCCGACTTTAGAGTTGGGAAACAAATGTTCGAGCCTCTGGGTCGTCTCCACATCTTGTTATTCTGGGCAAATCACGTAATCTCCCCGTGCCTAACATAAACATTTCTTTGTCCTTGTGCAACATAACTAGTGCTTATGTAAAGCACTCCAATACCTTTGTATTGATTTTGCGCTACATAAATCTGCAAAAAAGGGTTGATTGCAGCCCCTCCTTCTTCCTCTTCCACCAGATAGAGCCTGAAAGGTGTAGTCCACTCTGTCCCAGGCAAGCAGCAAAGTCACAAGTCAGACCCCTGTGACATTAATATATACCCCTCTTAAGATCTTTGTGACGGTACAGAGACATAATTTTGAATCAAAAATATCGACTTGCACAAATATCGACTTGCAAATATTGTTGAGCAGAAATATCGACATACAGATTCTCATGGTCAAGAATATCGATTTTAGGTAAGTAATATTGATGTTAAAAATATCGAAGTGTTTAATATCATTTGCAAAAATATAGTTGTTAAAAATATCGTTTGTTTATTAAGGTTATGTATTTTAGTATTTATTTTATTTGTATGTGTTGTTTTTTTGTATAAGATTTGTTTGTATTCTTAATATATTTGTTACATTTTTAGTAGTTATTAATTTTTGGGGTATTTGAATTTTGCGTTTTTCGTTCCGTAGCTGGTTGTGGGTATATAGGGGAATAGGGTGGGAAGTAATTTAATTATATTAAATGTATTGACTATTTTTTATTCATTATTATTTGTTTAATTGAGATGTTATAGTGTTAAATGTGTAAAGTAAGTTATTATTTATGAATTAATAATTCGTTGTTAATTAATTTTAATTAATTAATTGGTAATTAATTATGGTAATCGTGTAATTAATTTTAGGTGTGTGTTGTGTTTATAGGTGTTAAGGGTGGGAAGTAATTTATTTGTAATTGATGAATCAATAATTGGCTGTTAATTAGTTTTAATTAATTCATTGGTAATTAATTATGGTAATTGTGTAATTCATTGTAGGTGTTCATTTTTGTGTTTATAGGTGCTAAGGGTGGGAGGTAATTTATTTTTAATTGATGAATTAAATTAATAATTGGCTGTTAAATAATTTGAATTCATTAATTGGTAATTAATTATGTAATTGTGTAATTAATTTTTGTTGTTCGTTTTGGTGTTTAGGAGTAAAGGGTGGGAAGTAATTTGTAGTTGTTAATTAATGTTAATTATTTCATATGTATTTTGGGTAATTGTTAAATTTTGTATCTGTTTTTACTTTTAAAGGGGTAAAGGGTGGGTATTAAATACATTTTAATTACTTTATTATTAGTTGCTAATTGTAATAGTTTTTAATTTATAAATATTATTTAATTGTGTTTTATTATTTTAGAGTTTAATTTAGGTGTGTGTTGTTGATATCATAGACTTAAGGTGTGTGTAGTAAATTAATGTTTATTAGTTTTTTTTATTAATAATATTATTTAAAATGGTTATTAATTATGGTAATTTGGGGGGAAATGAATTAGAAATGTTGAAGTGTTTTGTTATTGTTGTGGTGCTATAGGGTAGGAAATACAATAAATACATTTATGTATTAAATAATTTATTTGTTTATAAATATTTTCTAGTTTAAAAGAATTGTATTTTATAAATATATTTATTATTTTATATTATACATTATTTGTAGTTTTTTATATGTAATTAACAATATAATATTTTTAAATGTTTATACATTTAATATATTTGTTTTTTCATTTCTAAATATTGTTTATTTTTGTAATGATTTATTATAATTGTTAATGTTTTTTATTTTTGTTTTGAGTGTTAATAGTAATTTTTTGTCGCTTCGCTATCCAACACTATCCCTACTGTTGCACTCACTGGAGTCGGAATAATAATTTTGACCCCCCCCTGCTAACCTACACTTTCCCTATTGTTCCATTCACTGGTATCCAACAGTTTGCCTATTGTTGCTCTCACAGGAGTGGGAAAAGTAATTTTTCCTCCTCCGCTATCCAATATTTTCCCTACTGTTGCATTTTTTGGAGTGGGAATAGTAATTATTTCCCCTCCCCTCAGCTATTCAACACTTTCCCTACTGTTGCTTTCACTTAAGTTGGAATAGTAATTTTTACCCCTTCAGTTGGTCTTCTTGAATGCGGAGCTGCTGTCGTGCTCCCAGTAACCAATCAAGCACCTGGAGGTGCTTGAAAAGCAAGAACTAACTTATCAAGACTCAAATACAACACCAAATGGGGACCCTAAGGTTGCAGAGGCACATGAACATAGTTCTAACCAAATTTTTAACAATCATGACAATAAGTCCCCTTTTTTTAGGACCATTCTAACTGATCCCCCTCCTCGGATTTACCACAAGCTGCCACCCCGTCCGCAATTATTTTTACGAATGTACCCAGGCTGAGGGCACGAGACAGCAAATCCTGGGACTCCCTAAGAAATAAGTCCCTGCATTGATTAGGTACAAGGGTAGGGTCCATGGAACAACTTTTCATGGAATTTAAGATGGCCCACAGAGTTACATGGGTAGGCAAAGAGCGGAAAATTTTACCCGGTGACTATGTGGTGCTAACATTCAAATCCCCCCTGTTAGTCGAGAATATCCAGTGGAGAGCAGGGAATAATAGTATAAATAGGGAGGGTATAATAAACTTTCCCTCTGCTTTTTCTACCAATGACCCCCAATGATGGAAAGGGGTAGTCTTAGAAGAGGCACAGAGTTAAGAGATCAATTTACCTACTATGTACCAGTGGGGAATGGATTTATAATACTCCCATCCTTAGATGAGATTGATTGACTGGATCGATCACCTATAGCTATCCCAAGCAAACCATCGGATTAACAATGGCTGTGGCCGATACATCTGCCCTTAGCCTTAGGAGCGACTCACTAGGAACAGGGGGTGTGCTAAAGAAACAGAGTGAAACCCTAGAAGAAAATCTCCTTCCTATAGTAGACATCTCTAACTGTACTCAAGAGATAGGATCAGGGACAGACATGGAGCAGAGCTTGGAGACTTTCCCACGTGTTCCTGTAGTACATGGTACGTTAAACGGGTACACTAATAATGGGAAAAGTATTGCGATCCTATTTTGGAACATAGCGGGACTGCGATCTAAACTGACCAATCATCTCTGGTACTAATTTGTGGGGAAATTCAATATAGTTTTCTTGCAAGAAATGTGGACTGTAAATGAAATGCACATAGCTGGCTATAAGACCTACCATACGCCTGCTATACCATCCATCTGTGGGAGACCTAAGGGAGGCCTTTGTATTTATGTTTCAAAAATGTTTTTAACACACAAAATATCCTCTGTAATTTCAGAATCTAACGATCAAACTGTGACTTTGAGTATGGAAACACGTAAAAGTGTTGTTTTGATTAATTTTCATAATAATGCTCAGAAGGATCAAGTGATGGACAGGGGATGTTTTATTTGTGTGAGGAGGGGATTGTCCTGTGTACATCTAATCAAGATCTAACCTGTGGCTTATTGGACAACGATACCTGTAATTTACCCCATTTTCCCCACTTTCCACTTGGGGACTGTCTAAATGAGGTTTTATTTGCTTTCCATTTGTGTTTTTCAAACACAATATGTTCTCCACCAATTCCTATCACTCAGACTTTCAACAGCAGAGGTCTGAGTTTGATTATAGATTTTATTATTATACCGAATAGGTTTTCCTCCTGTCTATTAATTTTGAAACACATAAGAATGCCATAAGTGATCACTTCCTCTTGAGTGTGTCCATATCCCTCCCTTCTAATACATGCAGGGCCTATAGTCAAAGGATCTATGCGGTTCAAGATATGGTAATCAATAACGTGAATGGCTATTCCTTAAAATGGGATAAAGTTGACCCATATAAGATCACCAAGAGAGTGGTTGAGAATAGCTATAATCCATTCATGAACTGCTTGAATGAGTCTACACCATATGAAGATACATTAGCGTCTTATGCACAAATTACTGAGTCAATTAGGAACACCTTAAAACAGGAATTAAAAAACAGGCATGGGAAGAATAAGGGGTGGTTTGATCATAAATGTACAAAAGCTTACTTTAAAAGAAAACATGCTTTACATAAACCAGAGAGAGACAGAGAAGAAATTAAACAGTGTAGGAGGGTTTATAATCAGGCTGTGAAATCACGAAAAATCGAGATCGGAAAATGAATATGGGCTGACCTCCGTGAGGCAAGCAGGAAAAGATTCTATTATAGTATCTATTTTTTAAAAAGGGAGACAGACAGAACCAGGCATGCTACCGACCTATACCGTTGTTGGACTCAATGGGCAAGGTGGCAGGACGCATACTGCTCAATCGGCTCCAACAATGGGCAGTAGATAATGTTCTGTCAGATCTTCAGTTTGGTTTTAGGGAGGGGCTGGGTACAATTGAACAGGGTCTTAAGTTATGGATTTTTTGGGGAAAATACACAATGGCAAGAAAGACCTTTGTTGACCTTACGGCTGCATTTGATTGTGTAATCCATAATAAATTGTGGGACATATTAGCCACAATGGGGACACAGTGGAGGCACCAATAATCAATTTTTTAAGGGAGCTTTATAGAAATGCTAAAGCCTGGGTAAGGTTCGGGCCAAATGGAGAGTGCACAGCGTCGTTCAAAGTGAAGAGGGGGGTTAGGCAGGGTTGTGTCCTGGCACCTTTCCTATTTACCTTATATACCAATGGTCTGGAGCAATCCATGGCAGAGAGGTGCCTACCTCAGTTGTCCACTCGACATGTCCCCGCCCTTCTCTACGCGGACGACGCAGTAATATTGGCTTGTACAGCAATAGGACTACAAAGGGCTCTTGATATTTACAATGATATTATGAAAAATCTAGGCTTAAGAGTAAACCCCTCCAAAACTTACATAATGAGATACGGAACAGGGAGCAAGAGGCAGAGAGATATGTATTTAGACTGCCGAAAGGTTGAAAAAACATTAACATACCCCTACCTAGGAATCTTAATTGATGATAAGGGCACTTGGCGACAGGCAATTAAGGCTACGAAGTTGATCTTTTTGAGAACAACTACTGCATTGGTGAATTTCTCAAGGAAATTAGGAAAGAGACCCCCAGTTGAGTTGCTTCAGATCTATCAAGCTAAGTGTGTTAGTACGGCCACTTATGGTGCAGGGATTTTGGAATACAGTGATGTTGAAGAAATTCAGAAGGTCGAGGACACATTTTTAAGATACCTGTTGGCGGTCCCACCTACTACACCAACCTACATTTGTCACACTGAGCTGGGGTTGCCATACCTTACAGACACAATGAAAACGCTCTGTAATGGAACTGGATCGCGTCCTCTCCCAAAACCACATTTAACCGTGAGGTAATACGCAATAGTCCTAAATTAGATCATGCACTAGTGATCAGGTGGTTAAAGCACATAAAGGAGTTCATGTATGATTTGGGCCAGCCAGGGTACTTTCATGATCCTCTTTTGATGGGCTTCATCTCTAGGAAGGCTTTTAAAAAACAATGTATGTCCCATTTGGAGGCAAATAGATTTGCTAGTGAAGCATCATGGCCTATGGTCCATACCAATCAAATGATGCAAATTACTAATAGCATACAACCATATCTAGCCAATACACCGAGTGGGTATGATAGATTTGTTCTAACACGCTTTAGATTTGACATATTTTATCGCCTGGTAAGCTTTCCGACTACAAACAATTGGTCTAAAATCCTACCAAATTGTCCCTGTGATGGAGTTTCCATGCAAACCTCAATGCATGTAGTCCTTTTTTGTACATTTTATTGGCACCAGAGAAGGAGATGGATTAAACCAATATTTAAATTATGGGGTATGAGGCAATGTCGCCCTGCCTTCCTCGCCCTGCAATTTTTAGAAAATTAATGCTTTGCGAGATACATTGCCCTATTTTTGAAAAGTGTAATTAAGTGCAGGACAACCTTATGAATTTTATCTTAATTGAAGTATACCATCAGGTTTTTAGCTTTTTAATGTTCTTTAGATTTTGTGAACATTGCATTTGTTTTTAAGAATAGTGTTTAAGAAAATGCACAGTAAAAGCAACATATTATTGTAATACTGTGCTTTTATGGTTTTTATGTTGATTTAAAAACTGAATAAAGCAACATGTTGATTTGATTTGATTGTTTGAACAAGAATTTATTATTCAATTCATTATAAACAATAAGGCTAACGACACCTTTTTTCGAATACATCGCATTGCAATTAGGGAGCCGATTCCGATCTCGCTGGGAGTTATACAGTGAAAGTGAAATGAGTGAATTAAGTGTGCAAGTGCTATACAGAAAGCATATGTATAAAACTCGTGGCTCATGTGGATAGAGTTGTTGTTAAACACCACTCCATATCTGACTACCATGTTCCAAATCAAATGAAAAACAGTCAAGCAATCACCTACATGTATGACAGGATTCATCTAAGGTGCATCACTTGCAGTAGGGTGGGCACTAGATGGAACTTCATAATATACGTAATATTTGTGGCATTACCTTTCTTTCTGCTATCACAGCCTAAAATAAGCCCCAGGCTTGCAAGCCACATATGGAGTGAAACGTGTTGGCTGATTCTCAAATAAAAGGAAAACGGTAAAAATATCTCAGAAATTATGATATTGGAATTAATATGAGACTACAGAGGAATCTATGTAAAATACTTGTGAAATAAATATATTAGACATCGTTTGGTATACACCATATGAAAAATGTCAACACCAAAAACTGAAAAAGTTCTAAATGATGCAATTCATCAATGCCCTTGAAATATATTATGAAAACTTGTAAATTTGTTACTCTGAAAGTTTTTGCAACAAGTGTTATATTATACAAAATTGAAAAAAATATATATTTCATTGTTGAACAAGAATTATTGGAAAAAACACACCCAATGTTTTTTCAAATTACTCGGCTATTCAAAGAGGTGTAGTTGGTCCTACCCTTAAGGGTGAACAATTTTCCACCGAACACATTAAGAAGGGCATTAACAAGCAGGTCAGGGAGTGTCGGGTCAAAATACTGTTCTGAATGAAAGACCTTTTTGCAGGTTCCCTGTAAACAACTTGAGAAGGTTTTCAAAAGGACAAGCACCTGATATTAAGTTTAAAAAGAAATGTACTGCAAAAAAAGGGACAGCACTTCAAATATAGCATCTGGAGCCATTTATTAATATTATTCACGTTAGCTTCATCGTCATTAGTAAACACTATAGCAAAATTGGCACCCCGTAGATAACATGTAAAGACGTCTTATAATCAGTACAAATGAAGAAATGGAAGTCTTTGCAAAAAAGGGGCAAAGAAAGAAAGAACATATGTTTCCTTTTTCGACTGCAAACCTAGATGGAAGAAGTAATGTAGGACAAGGCTGAAGTAAGAAGAGGCGGGAAAAGAAAACATACATGAGGAATGAATAGGTCAGTGGCACTGGGTGAAACAATGGGGAATGGGAATCAACAAGGGCATTTAAAACAAAGGAGAAACAACAAAAAATATAGCAGGATTGAAGGCGGGTGGAGAAACCGTGTGGTGGTTGGTGTTTTTTCTGCTAAAAATTGAAAAAAGATGGGAAGGAAAGGGAGGAAAAAGTAAAGACATTCAAGAGAGATGGAGCAAGAAAGGTGATGGAAGAGAGAGCAATGGAGACCTAAGGGATTGTCACAGTTACATTGTTAACTCTGAGGAAGCTATTGAGAAGAACATTTTGAGTATGAATTCCTCAGTTATATTTTGGTAGGGCGACAATCCGTTTTTGTGTTTTTCATCAGCACCAAACTGATGAGTTTCCTGCATCTGGTTACATTGCACATTCAATCTCATAATACAATAGTAGAATGGTTGTGACTGAAATATTATCTGTTTGCAAGGCATGCATTATTCTGCACATTAACTGCACTGTGCTTTGAGCATAAACTTCTTGTTTTGTCATTAAAGTTTCTTAATATCCCTTTAGGCACATTTCCTTTTACCCTAGAGATCCTAGTGCATGATTTTGTGTATCTCATGAACTCTTTGGCTTCTGTGTCCTGTACTTTAAAAAACATCAATTTATTATTAATCCTTAGGTCCTTCAGCATTTAAGAAATGTTAATTTTGCTACTACTTTTGGAGATGAGATTTCCTTTGATGAAAATGGGGATCCTCCTGCTGTCTTAGATATTCTGAATTGGCAAATGTTTCCCAATGGGTCCTACAAATATGTGAAAGTGGGTACATTTGATAATCGAGCGCCACAGGGACAAGAATTTACAATCAACACAAAGGCCATCATTTGGAACACCAATGACTCAGAGGTATGAATAGTGCATCTTTGTCTGTTCTATCAATATGATAATATTATGCTGCAGACCTTGCCAATGAGTTTCAAAGTTGAGTGTCAATTGGATATTAATCAGTTGTATGTATATGTGCTTTTATGGTGATTTTTAATAATCATATAAAGAACTCTTGACTTGACTTGACTTGAGTGTCAGGTGTTATTTCAATGGTGGTGACTAAGTAGAGGTGTTGGAACCATTTTTCAGAGTAAGGTACGGTAAGTGGTGTTAGCTTATTAAAATGTAAAAAAAAATTTAAAAGCGATGTGCCATTAAATAAGCAGCCATAGCAAATGAGTAACTACATTTAAATTGCAGTTTGTAACATTATTTTTGCAAACATTGCATCCAATAACGCATGATGAAACTTACTATATATTACATACAATATACTAAAATAGTCAATTATAACTAGCTATTAGGTGGTGTAATAGTGTATCATTATCTACGATGAGCAAATTATGTTCGGGCTGGTAATAAAGAACCATTACAGGACAGCTGACCCTGTCTCACTTGAAGACCTGCTGGGTCCTAATTATATCGCAATTTATTATGGTATATTTAAAAGACAGATCTGATGAACTCCTTTAACATTCATAAGTATAAAGAGCAATCTGAATTCACGATTGCTAGATTGATTTGTACGTTTTTCATATTCTTATTGGAAACATTTGATTTACTGGTGGGATAAAAAAAAAGACTCCCACAAAAAGTTTCTTCTGAAAACCTTTTCCATATGACACATTGAAGGACAACAGAAGTAACAGCTGTCACACATAGGATTCCAGGAGAAATATTGACTTTTCGGAAAACTTTGTAATGATTTAAAAAGGGTTAATGAATATAATGGCTAATATGCCATAAATAATGAGTGCTCTCAATCAAAGTTCCTCATCAATACCTTGCACAACTCAAAGTTTGCACTATACAAGGGTAATAAGATATATGAAAAATATACAAAAACTCAACATAATGAAATACCTAACTTTCTCAGGAAATGCAAGATTAACTAAGACGTGAAATAAGAGGAACTAAATCACTGACATGCATTACCTTAATGGAAATGGAGGTTAGATAGCGATGTTCAGACTAAAACAGACCACAGATTAGCTATTCAAACATAAAAAAACTAATTTTGAAGGCAAAGTCAGCTTACTTTAAAGAAAAAATAGAAGCAGCTAATGGCTGCTCAAAAACACTATTTTCACCGTCCAACATAAGGTCAAACATGTCTTTGATGCCTTTCTGCCCCAAGCGAATCAATCTTCAGAGCCCTACAAGAATTCTGGCTATAGTTCTGCATCTCATTCTAACCGGATAGTTCTTCTATACCCACTTTTTCTTCTTTTTCATGCTTCACTCTTGACCAGATTATTAAACTAATTCATTTAGTAAAATCTGGATCTCCCCTGGAGCCTTGTCCACCAAAAGTTCTTCACTTAGTCCCTGAGATTGTGGCCTCATCGCTCTGGCCTATCTTTAATCTCATGATATCCTCATGGCGTTTTCCCACCGAATGGAAGAAAGCTTCCATTCTACCACCTCCGAATAATTCCAAACTGGATCATAATGACCCTTCTCCAGGTTAAGTGCTCCATCAAAATAATAGAAAGGTCTCTAAATGAAGAATTATCTACCTTCATTTTGGAAGGCGACATCATGGACCCTTCACAATATGGACTTCGGGTCCTTCATAGTACTGAATTGGCTCTATTAACGGCCATGGAAGAGCTTAGGCAGACTCTCGATGGGGGGGGGGGGAGCGCTGCACTTATTCATTTAGATCTCTCAGCGGCATTTGACACAGTCAACCACGATGTGTTGGTTGACAGTCTCACATCGCTGGGGATTACGGATAAAGGGCTCCTCCTGCTTAGTTTGTTTCTGCCAAATACATCTGAAACAGTGGTTCATGATGAATATTTCTCCCTGGCTTTCTCACTTCCATGTGGAGTCCCTCAGGGCTCATCGTTGAGCCTCACTCTTTTTAACTTGTATGCCACCCCCTTATCTAAGTTAATAAGAAACTATGGTTTCACTCTGGTGTCCTATGCGGATGACACAGATCATCGTATCAATCAACAGCTCGTCCACGGTCACTGCGTCTCGTTTCCAAGAATTCATGGGCCACATAGGAAATTGGATGCAAGATAATTGCTTAATACTTAATTCATCAAAAACGGAAGTTATGATCTTTGGAAATCCATTGCTAACTTGGTCAGAAAGCTGGTAGCCCAATCATATGGGCCCTCTCCCGACATCCTCTAATAAAGTGAAAAACCTTGGCGTTTTCTTTGACACTAAGCTGTCATTTGAAACCCAGATCAATCACACCACATCGAAATGCTTATTTATCCTTAAAATAATGAAAAAAGTACTTCTTTTTTTTCCTTTTGATTTAAGGAAAACAGTGGCCACAGCTTAATTGCATCTAGGCTGGACAACTATAATACCTAATTTACCAGTGCGAGTAAGCGCAGCATCCACAAACTTCAGATGATTCAGAATGCTGCAGCGAGAGTCCTGTTTGGGCTTTCTTGCTATGATTCGGTCTCCAGGGCTCTCACGCAGCTACACTGGCTGCCCATCTGCAAACACATTCAATATAAAGCATTATGTATAGCTTTTAAATCTAGATGTGGCCTTGGTCCGTAGCAACTGTCACAATTTTTCAAATCTTACATTCGAGCCAGACCACTTAGATCGTCAGACAGTGGTAATTTGATCATTCCCAAAGCCAATGAAAGTAAAATGGGGAGGAAAAAGCTTTGCTTCTACTACCACTAAAATCTAGAATTCCCTTCCTGTATCTTTAAAAAAATGACCCAATTTGCTTAAATTCAGGAAGGGATTGAAAACCTGGCTATTTTAGGGTGCCACCACTGTATTATGTATCATCTGTAGGCTGATTAAGCGCCTGGACACCTCCGGGTATATGTAGCGCTATATGTTTTTAACATTCATTGTTTGTAAATCAATCTATATTTTTGGCATTAATGTTAGGGGCATGACGACAGAGACAGTTTTAACGTCATACAGTAGACAACTGTCTTTACTGTAAGCACATATTACCTGCTTTTTGCTCGACCAGTATATTTGGATCAACTTTGCAAGGGAATGAGAGCCCTGCTTGTCTTTTGGATACATTTTGCAGGGGAACAAATACGGCAGCTCCACTTCTACAGGGCCGAGGGTGTCACAATGGGGGTGGGTATCATGACAAAGGGAATCAGCACAATATGCATACCATACGATTAGCAATCTAACACTTGGCAGTACTCGGGCACCAAATCGCATGTGCTTGCATCCACTCCTACGAGTGACGAGTGGAAAAGGGTGGGGTCTACGCCTGTAAATTACAGACGACTGGCATCACGCAGGGATGCAGATTCCAATGACCAAAACCGTGGATACCAGCATAAACCACAATGGCAATGGAAGGCTCTAGAAAGGTAAGACCGGCATTGTGCGTCTGTGCAGAAAGTTGATTTACTGCTTGGCTTCCGTCTCCTGCTTCATAGCGAGGCAGGGCAGGCAGCCTGGGACAGACAGCCCAGACTTAAATACATCGATTTGTTTAAAGATACAATTGTGTCTCTAAATAAATTGATCCATTTAAGATTTTTTATTGCAAAAGTGTAGGAATTTCAGAGAAACCACCTCTGGTTAAATCGGGACAAATATGGACATATAGCAGAAATAGTGTAGTCTGAATTGACATTGTTTTACCATATATGTTGATAAGGGAACATCTCGGACGCACAGCTTGATGCATATAATCTATGTCAGCTATTCCTACACTTATGTCAGAAATTCCAACTTCTGATAGGATTTAGTATACAAGGACTACCACTTGACCACTTATCAGGAGAGTTCCTTCCCCCAGATTATCGCACAAGATTCTGCCAGAGATGCTACATCTCAACTGAAAATAAAGCTAAGTCCTGTAGGAAGACCGCAACCGCACCATGTGTGTGCCCTTCGCAGGAAACACTGCCTTCACACATCCGCTGATAAAAACAGCCTTTTCTGTCAGCAAGGTATGCAGTGCACCTCTTGTCCCTAACAAACGGGAAACATCCTTTACAACGCAACTTTTACCACGCAGTGCTTTTACATCGCAACTATTACAACGCAAACCATTACAACGCATTGCGCTGGGGGGCGCTCTAGGATAGGGAATAGATTTAATTTACTATCCAACACCTTCCCTACTATCCACGGGGACTGGAGTTGGAATAGTAAATTAAACTATTCACTATCCAGCACCCCTCAACACTATGCGTTGTAAAGGCATGCGTTGTAAAAGTTGCGATGTAAAAGCATGCGTGGTAAAAGCATGCGTTGTAATGTCATACATCCCTAACGAACTCTAGATTGTAAGTTGCTCTGCCTTCCATGCTCTCTTAGTGTATCGCATAGAAGTAGATGTTAGGGTGTTAGGGTCTAGATGACATTTTATCCTTGTTGGAAATTTACATTTAATTCTCGTAATTGATAACATACATTATTGCTGCTTTATAATATTTTGTGTAGTTCTTTTAGAAGTACTGATATATAGATTGTTCCGGTAGAATTAAATACTTTAACTTAAAAGTGTTCATTCCTCTTAGTGCAGTGTGTGTGTGATATCGTGAACAACAAAATAGGCTTGTTACTGTCACCATGGTGCCCCTGATCTCTTTATAGAAATTGTTAGTAACCTAAAAGTATTAATTCTATTTAAATAATACATTGATTAGTGTTCTGCGAGGCTGCAATAACCTGTCTTTCGCATTCACTGTGAGTTCATTGACCTAAGTTCACCCGTGTGTAAGAAAGAAAAGGTTGTAGAACTACGCCAACGTCATACTCTATGCAACAGTTGGGGGTCAACACTGGGCTTGCATCTTACAGTTACTCCTTGAGTAGTTTTTCATTATTCACTCATGCTTGAACTATTATTCAAACATTACGGAGATGCTTGTAGTAATCATGGATACCTGCTACTGGGGATTAGAGAGGACCTATTTCCGCAGCTTTGTCATGCTTAACTCATTAAAGGGTATTCCCCTTTCTGTGGGTTTTTGAATCCTTTGATTCAATTGAATCCATTCACTATTGCACCACCTATAGTGATAGGGGCCAATTACAGGGACGCAGTTACTCAGCATCTCAAAGCTCGAGGTGACCCCGATGGGGGGGGGGGTCTGTTACTTTTGTAACAACTGTACCTACTGCATACGCCATTGAAACGTTTGGAATGCAATCCTATTGATGCTGCCTCAGGGCAGTTCCGCACCTAAACAGTGGTAGCCCCGCCAGCACACTATAGGGCTTACCAAGATTTGGAAATCTCTTTATCCTACCAGGAACACTAGTGTTGGTTTGCTGATCAGTTGTCACACATGCACAGAAATGAAATGTCCGTTTGGGTATAGCTGGATGTATGACGTTACAACGCATGCTTTTACCACGCATGCTTTTACAAAGCAGTTTTTACAACCCAAACCTTTACAACGCATAGCGCTTTGGGGTGCTGGATAGTGAATAGTTTAATTTACTATTCCAACTCCAGTCCCCGTGGACACTAGGGAAGGTGTTGGATATTAAATTAAATCTATTCCCTATCCTAGAGCGCCCCCCAGCGCAATATGTTGTAATGGTTTTCGTTGTAAAACCTGCGTTGTAAAAGCACTGCGTTGTAAAAATTTTGTTGTAAAGGATGTTTCCCGGTATAGCTACATGACCAGTTTTGACTAGCTAAACTATTGTTCCTAGCCTGACAACTTAACAACAACTGAGGTGGTAGGGGTGTTAAATTACACAGTTGCCTTACACAGGATACTCATACAGTTCGGTCAATGTACTTTGAGCTCCAGACCTGCTGTATCAGTGGGACCTACTACTCCTACACATGTACAAACTATTAGTTCACAGACTATTAATGCTGTCATGGGAAAAGCACCCATGAAGCGTGATGTAATGGCTTTCTCTATTGCTCCTGAAAGCAATCAGTTTGAAACAGTGTATCCAGACACTAATCCCCAAGACAAACATAGAATATTGACTATGGGCATTATTAAGACCACTGTAGACGTGATGGCGGTCCGCAGACCACCAGACTGGCGGTCCACCTGCCATATTCCAACTATGGAGGTCGGAATGTCACAGAACCACTGCTGCCACCAGGATTTGCAAACCCTGGTGTGAGGCTAGTAATATTCTGGCAGTGTCACTGAAGCACCTCCAAGCATATTACTACTTTCCTTACTGCCACGCTTTTCATGGAAGTGAGCCAGCCATGAAAAGTGTGGTAGTGAGGAAATAAATGGGGCCATACAAGGCCACAGGATTTATGCAGGGTGGCAAATGATGTGCTCCCCTGTATGCATACACCCCAGTTCCTGCAGGGCATGGACTGTCAAGGAACTGCCTTTGACACTGCCATTGCGGTTCCATTTCCATGGACACTGCAGTGGGTCCCCAAAGAACCGCCCACCAGATACAAAATAAATTGTAATCTGGTGGGCGGTCTATTTTGGCTTTGGCGGGTTGTGTGATTGGGCGGCATGGTGGCCCAGCTTCCACACCACCAAAGTCAAAATAAGGCCCTTAGTGTCTTCTTCTTGGAATGGTGGCACCCGCAGAGGAGTGCAATTCATGGCGCACTTGGCACGCCTTCATTGGCAGTTTTCCCTGATGTACTTAGACAGGTACAGAATGAGGATGGAGCTGCACCAGCTCTGGACTTAGGAATGAAGTTAATGGGGAATGTCTCTACAGGGTCCTTTATCATCCTAAGCAATTTTAAGATAGCGGCTTCAGTTCTGGCAATATGTCAGATACTGGAAGCTGTTCCAGTTCAAGATTGTGAAAGGAAACTACCAAAAATAATAGCAGAACGTTAAACTCTGTGGGTAGAGATGCCTTGGGTACTTGACTCATTAAGTTACATTTATTAAGCCACATTTAAAACCTAAAAATTACATTGAGAGTAGGGGTGGGTGATTAATTCCGCTCCGCCGGCAGAGTTTGCTGAGTTCCGGCAAAACTCTTCACACCTCTCTCGCATGGCTCACCTACCTTAAGTTGGCAAGCTGGAAATTGCATCGCCTATTATCCCATTCAGAGTAAGTCATGAGTAACTACCCTTTTGATCAGGCTGCTACTTACACCTTTTGGATTTGAAACCTGCTTTAATACCTTGCTATTCATTTCCGTTTGATATAGATTTGACCACCACGATCGAACTCTCCAGAATTTCATGCCTTGCTGATTAAGCATATAGGTCCTTGCAGACCCAGGTATTACTATAACTAAATAGTGTTCACCTTATATCTATCACATCTAATCATTGTTACTCTGGGTTCATCACACTATTTCCTGTTATATCACCGCACTTCGTGTTTATCTATATTCTCTTACATCTATTTCAACTGTTCATCACTTATGATAATCATTCCCATGTGGGGAACATCCTTTACAGCGCAACTTTTACCACGCAGTGCCTTTACGACGCAACTATTACAACGCATGTCATTACAACGCATTGCGCTGGGGGGCCCTCAAGGATAGGGAATAGATTTAATTTACTATCCAACACCTTCCCTACTATCCACGGGGACTGGAGTTGGAATAGTTAATTAAACTATTCACTATCCAGCACCCCTTAGCGCTATGCGTTGTAACAGCATGCGTTGTAAAAACTGCGACGTAAAGGTAGGTGTTGTAAAAGTATGCGTTGTAACGTCATACATCCTCCCCACGTTCACCACCTCTTTAGCCCTGAAATATATAAGGTCTACACGATATCATTCTCAATTAACATGCCATTCCTTTTGATTATCTAAATCCTCAATTCTATCTAACTCTATCTATCCTTATACCCTCCCTTTTCTAAGTTCTGTGATCTACTTTTCTATACAAGCTTTCCATACTTTATTCTCCTATGACTGATAATTCTGTGAAGGTAATACATTTGTCTATCAATCTTTGTTAGAATGTTATGTTATTAAAGATAATAAACATGACAATGATTATGTTAACTGTATGTTAACTGTATACTCTGACTAAACATGTACTGGAATTCTGAAATAGATTATGTTTTTCATAAATTTTAGGAATATTGTGGCCTACATAAAAATTTCCTGACCAAGGCGTTCTCACACGCCGAAACGCGCGTCGAAGAATGAGACACTAGCTCAGCCACAACTTTTTATTGGATTGATTGTATCTACGTGTTTTTTTTTTTTATAAATCTTTTTATTATTTTAAAACAAGGAAAAATGGCATAGACATATCCGGTGCCATA
Organism: Lissotriton helveticus; assembly: GCF_964261635.1. Classification (NCBI taxonomy): domain Eukaryota; kingdom Metazoa; phylum Chordata; class Amphibia; order Caudata; family Salamandridae; genus Lissotriton; species Lissotriton helveticus. The sequence goes on along the minus strand of NC_136069.1, from coordinate 1,598,443,955 downwards.
CATACATACATTGATGATAGGGTGAAACTGGTACTATATCAGGATAGACGTAGAGCAACAGAAGAATCCCTGAGCGGCCCGCACTATTGAGTACAAAATAAGATTTGCAGCAAGACAATCGATAAACAGTTTAAGTGCGGACTCTCAAGACCCTCCCACCCACAAAATAGAAACAGCAGGAGAATCATGGCAACCAGACACTAGAATTTGAAGAACAAAGTCAGGATATTTCGCCAATATTGCTAGTAAAGGAAAAGCTAAAAGGGAATTGAAAAAAAAGAAAAACCATATGAGCGATAACAGAAAGAAAACAATAAACTCATCCCCCCACCCTGCACCCCTGCAAACGGCTATCGCCTAACCCCCAGTAGCAGTGTGCCTGTCGCCCCAACTAACCAGGTTCTAAAAGTAGAAAAGAGAAATAGTAGGGGAGGGCATTTCCATACGAGCTCCCGGTACCCTTCCCCCCTGCCAGAGACTAGCACCCCCTAAGATGAAAAATCAATAATATCTAAAATCATAAAGAATAAATTAGGGGGACCCAAGATGCACCGCCCAACCTCCGGTGGGACCAACAGCCATTAATTTTACATCCATTAAGGCCATAATACCAACTACAGTCAATCACTCTCAGCCCTGGCCTTTCCGAACCATTACGTGAACCCCTACCGGTGGGACCATTACTTTGAAAGGAGAATCAAAGTGAAAAAAGAGTCTGAGTAGATACAATACAAAATAGTTCAAAGTCAGTACGTTCTCAAGGACTTCAGCAACACAGGAACACTCATTCATGGACCGATAGTCCAAACGTAGTTTCCTCCAAGATCGTACAGTCACTGAAGATGGAAAGGATGGGACAGAAGTCCAAGAATAATCAGCCACAGGATTCTCCGGGAGGGGTACGCAAATCAAGTCTCCCAAAGTCAACGATAATGATAGATGTGTCAGTCTGTTCAAAACGCTGGGTTCAGGATGTTCCAGGAGACCATCTGAGGGCTGCAGCTCCTCTTGTCGCACTGGGTCCTTGCTCAAAGTCAGGATGGTTGTCATTGAAATCGTAGCTTGCGGTAATACCTGAGATGTAACAGGGTCCGGTTCCACGCCCTCCATCTCCAATAAACCCGTTATTATTTTATTAATCAGGGCATCCACATGTGAATGGAATGCCCCGATGGCTGCCAATACCGTCTTCAGCGACGGCTCACGCTCCGTCCGGTCCATATCTCCACACTCAATACCGATCACGTTTAATTCCCACGGGGAGCCTGGTTTCTCCGGGGGAACAGGCAGGAGCGGAGCGGACGGTGTCGGAGGGCGACTGATCCGTTTCTGCGGCAACAATACTTATCTCGCTTCCGTGAGCGAAGACCCCGACCCACCTAACCCCGGCCGGATCCCACCGGGTCCGCGGGTCAGGGACCTCCACCCCCGGTCACTGTCGTGCCACGTCACTCCTCACTCGGTGTTGATCAGGCAAGATGAGCGCCGTCGAGATCGGGCAAAGAAAAAAACCTCTACTGCGGTAGACCGGACCCTGATCGGACCTCACGGCTGATGTTGTTTAACTACGACACGGCCAAGTCTAAACTAGAGGCCCCGGCTATCCTGGTGGAGTAGGCCGCAAACTTCAACTCGACACAGCTCCGTTACCGAAGCAAATTAAGTTTTCGGAATTGCACCATTGGAGTGAGCATCGGTTCACCACACGGAGGTCGGGCGTTAAATCAGGATTATAGACAGGATCATCTGGCAGGATACGGAGGTCGGCGGAGCCAGAAGTCTACGCGGCCATCTTGGTTGCTAGCGTGGCTCCTCCCCCATCTACATGTTTTTTAACCTATGATTATTTTTATGTATTGTATGATTTGTACACTACTGTGATTAATAATCGGTTTTTATATGTATTTTTTTATAAAGTATCTATCTCAATAATTATAATAAAAATATTTGCCTGTACATGTTTTTGTTAGTTTGAAATGTTCTATTATCCACACACTCTTTTATTGTTTATCGCACTGTAAACTGTCTAGGAAGATACCCGCATACTGCCTTTGACACTGCCATTGCGGTTCCATTTCCATGGACACTGCAGTGGGTCCCCAAAGAACCGCCCACCAGATGCAAAAAAAAATGTAATCTGGTGAGCGGTCTATTTTGGCTTTGGCGGGTTGTGTGATTGGGCGGCATGGTGGCCCAGCTTCCACACCGCCAAAGTCAAAATAAGGCCCTCAGTGTCTTCTTCTTGGAATGGTGGCACCTGCAGAGGAGTGCAATACATGGCGCACTTGGCACGCCTTCATTGGCAGTTTTCCCTGATGTACTTAGACAGGTACAGAATGAGGATGGAGTTACACCAGCTCTGGACTTAGGAATGAAGTTCATGGGGAACGTCTCTACAGGGTCCTTTATCATCCTAAGCAATTTTAAGATACCGGCTTCAGTTCTGGCAATATGTCAGATACTGGAAGCTGTTCCAGTTCAAGATTGTGAAAGGAAACTACCAAAAATAGTAGTAGAACGTTATAACTCTGTTGGTAGAGATGCCTTGGGTACTTGACTCATTAAGTTACATTTATTAAGCCACATTTAAAACCTAAAAATACAATGAGAGTAGGGGTGGATGATTAATTCCGCTCCACTGGCAGAGTTTGCTGAGTTCCGGAAAAACTCTTCACACCTCTCTCGCATGGCTCACCTACCTTAAGTTGGCAAGCTGGAAATTGCATCGCCTAGCATGATTTACGAGTGCTAGAATGCCTCCCGGCGAGATTTCTCAACACAGGAGGTTGCCGTAGGTCGTGACAGTTCGCCTGGAGAAAGCTGCCTCGCAAGTAGAAAGTCTACTTGAGCAACAGAAAGAAGCAGCACCCTCTGATGCACCACGTGCTGCAGTTTGTGCTGACTTTCAGTGGAGAAGTGTGGCTCAATGGTTAGAGCGGCAGACCCTGATGCAGAGGTCTTGCCTGGGACCAGGGTTCAATTCCCCGCCTCGGCGGGTCTTGAGCTCAAAAATTCCACGGCCCTGATAATTCTCGCCTCGGTGCCTATTCCAATCATGGAGTCCCACTCTGCAACTCTGGGCAATAGCTTGCTTAATCTCCACAACGGCCCCCACAACGCTAAGGATGCCAGGCTTCCACCTTGGGGGTGCCCAGGAGTGGACACCTCACAGGGAAAGCCAGGATGGGTTCCACAGCGGTATTCGTACAAGCGCCTTGAGACCCTTGCGGGTGAGTAGTGCGCTATGCAAGTATCCATTTACATTTACATTTTAGTTTAAAGCTCAGAACAAGCTACTGGTGCTAAAAATCAGCAAGAGCAGCGCAACATGGCAAATTACGTCTGCTCACCAAACTCCACGGAATCTTGCTGAGTTTTTATGCGTGGGTGAAACTCCATGAGTTCTGCCCACAATAATTGAGAGTCCTGTTAAAGAGAAATCTACAAAGGAAGGGAAGAAGAAACAGAGAGACAAAGGAAAAAGGTGGACTGGATGACCTGCTTCTCAGAAATCAGGCATTAGAAAACCTGAACGGTATCAGTATTATGATAGCCACTCTCTAAGTTGGTTTCAGGACACTGATGGTAACAGAACTGAGAGGAGGAGTCAATCCGAGAAGCGAATAAAAGAGGATCATAGTTGGAAAAGTTAAGCAGGATGCGGGTCTGGGTTCACTGACATAATATCGAAAACACAAGTATCGTGATACATAATTATCGTGTCCAAAAAATCCATCACAAAAATATTGTTTTCCCATACATATATGGTTAGTACAACAACATTGAAAAAAAAATAGCGTTTTACACTAATATTGAAAAAATATATACAAAAATAAAGTGTTTTAATATATATATATATATATATATATATATATATATATATATATATATATATATATATATATCAATTCTGTTTTCCCTTAGTCAGAGAGTTATTTCTTCGTGCACTCCCGTGTTCTTTCAAATTTACACCACACGTTCAAATTGTCAATAATAGAATTTATTCAGTTTTCCAACAGCGAGCCAGCAGCACCTTACGCGTTTCGGTCTCTACGAAGACCTTGCTCACAGGTAACCAGAATTGAAATTTTTTTGATTTTTAAACAAAGTGCTCAGATCTTACATAACTTCCTGTTAATTACTACAGGGTTTCTGGGACATGTAGTTTCATGAATATGCCTTATAATTATGTAATCATTATCGAACAATCCTTGTCAGTTGATACCTTTCATAAAACATATTGTTGCGCCACAATATTTTGGAAAAGACCAATTATTAATGTTATCAATGTGTTATCATCAAGCCCTCAAGTGGGCGTATCCACATATATTGTTAACAAAATAAAATAGTTTGGCATTGCATATTTTTCACCCTGTTTCGCATGCTTGCCCTCTGGTGGGCTTAAATCATATAATTTTTGTATGAACTTCAGTATCGATAGGGAGGTCGCCCTTCATCAGATTTTGACCGTCTACATTAGTTCCGGACTTTCAACATTCTATGTCCTTCAAATGTGATCAAATTAATTATAAAGTGAAAAGTAATGAAAACAGTGCAGGTTAAAAAGTTTCTTTGGAGAGGTAACAGTCTTACTCTGATGTTCAGTGAATCTTAATTAAAGGTGGCAATGTAGTTCTTCATCCTGGTTATGCCCATACGGACTCAAAGTTCGAAAGCTCATGATGTGTTTCGATTCTTTTTGTCGCATTATTTTTTCACGATCACCACCTCTCTGATTTGGACCCACACTTTCGATTCCAAAGAATTTTAGTTCTTTCCAGTTGCCATTGTGTTCTTTTTCCATATGTTTTGCCATTGCGTTACTACGATCTGAATTGATAGTTGCTCGGACATGTTCCAAAATGCGCAGTTTAAGTTCATTTTTAGTGCTTCCAATATATAGAGCACGGGCAATCAAAAACATAGATCACAAATTGGGTTTTGCAATTAATTAATTGGTCAATTTTCCATGTTTTTTTATTTGCCATGTCCAATTTTTTTGTGTTTTTAGCAATGCAGCAAACTTTGCATCCCGAGCATTTGTAGAATCCCTTGGTTTATACCAATCCGCAGGTTTTTTCTTTTCTTGGAAATGGCTGTAAATTAGTTTGTCTTTTAGATTTTTGGCTCTGCGGTAAGTAACATTAGGATGATCACCTACAATTTCTGCAATTTTTGTGTCCATATGTAAAATATGCCAATTCTTTTTGAGAATTTTCATTATCGATTGATTGGCCGTTGAGTGAGTGGTGATGAATCGAATTTTTTGATCATCTGAATCGGGTGGTTGTTTTTCTTTGAGTAAATCCAGTCTTTGGACATTAGAGGCGCGGGTAGCAGTCATTTGGATCGATTTAGGGTTATATTTCCGTTTTTCAAATCTTTTGCTGGCTAGTCTTTTGTTCAAGTTCCAGTCTTCCTCTTTTGAGCAGATTCTCTTTATTCGTAGATATTCTCCATATGGAATATTTTCACTTAGGCTGGGTTGATGAAAGCTCTGAGCATGCAATACCGCGTTTGTTGCGGTGCTCTTCCGATGTAGCGTGGTTTGTATTGCATTGTTTTCAATAAAAATTTCCATATCTAGGAAGATCACTCTTGACTCACTGATTGTATATGTGAATTTTAGACCAAATTCCGAATCATTTAGAATTATTGAAGTAAGTCTCAAATTCTTGGTTTGTTCCATCCCAAATCAACAGCAGGTCGTCTATATACCTTAGCCATACCACAGTTTTAGATACTGCCTCATCATTTTCAATTCTCCATGCCCAAGTGTTCTCCCATTGTCCCATTGTCAGGCACGCATACGAAGGACTAAAAGAAAAGCCCATCGCTGTGCCTTTTGATTGGCGGTAGATTTCTTGCCCAAACATAAAAATGTTCTGCTCTAAACACATTGAGATCATTTCTAGGAGCATATCATTATGATCCGCAAATTGAATACTTCTTTGCATGAGGAAGGATTTACATGCTTCCAAACCAATTTTGTTTTGAATGTTCGAATATAATGATATGACATCCATTGTGATGAGCTTGTAGGAGGGTTGCCATGGAATGTCTTGCAATCTTCTCAACATGTCCCCCGTATCTTTGATATACGATGTGAGCTCCTTCACATATGGTAGCAGGAAAACATCCAAATAATTTGCAATGGGTTCCAGTAGTGCACCTTTGGCCGAGATTATTGGTCTCCCTGGTGGTTTCGTGGGGTGCTTGTGAACTTTGGGCAGAAAGTATATGGTGGCCATTTTAGTATATGATGTTTTTAGATATTTGTTTTCATCACTGTCGATTAGATTTCGCTTGAACCAAACATCTAATTTTTGATCTAATTCTTCTTTTAGCTTCGGCAAGGGGTTTTCGTTTCAGTTTTTCATAATATTCCTTGTTGTGGAGTTGAAAATATGCTTCTCGCATGTAAGCCTCCTTGTCCAGAATGATTACATTTTCACCTTTGTCTGCCAATTTGATTTCGATGGTATCGTCTTTTTTTAGATTATTTAGCGCCTGACGTTCTTCCTTTGTTAGGTTGTCTTTTTTGTGTGGGACTTTGAGTTGATAAAGATCTTTTATTACACACTCATGAAAAAAGTCTATTTTATTGCCTGGTGGGAGCTGAGGATAGAATTTTGATTGTGGTTTCATTTTGGAAATTCCAGCTCCTAATTGTATACAGTATGCTTGTACTTCTCCACTGGTTTGTTGTGGGTTTTGACTCAGTTCCATTAAGTTTACAAAATGTTGAGCATCCTGTAATGGTATATCCATGGTTGGTTGAGGTATATTCCTTTTGTAGTTGGCCATATTGGGTTTGTCAATTAATAGTTTAGCTAGTTTTATTTTTCTGATAAACTTGTAAAGGTCTACACGTGTTTCTGCTAGATTCATCCCATTAGTTGGACAAAAGTTCATACCACGTTTCAGTAAACTGAGTTCCAAGTTGCTTAGATTTTTCAAAGATAAGTTGATTACTTGTAATTCCTGGTCATCAGATGTTTCCTTTTCACTCTCATTTAGTAATTCCATTTCTTTCTCATATTGCGTGTCATGGTTCCTACGCGGTTTTCGCCAGAAGGTTGTACCGTACTTTCGCTTGCCTCTCCTGATTTGTTTTGAGGCGTGCTTCCCCGGCCTTTTCCTCTCCCTCTTCCCCTCTGGGGTTGATTTCTTGGAGGGCCCATTGTTTTTTCCCAAGTCTTTTGGTTGAATGCCAGTTTCATTTTGTCTAAAAAAGAATTCCTTGCTCTAGCTTCTCTTTGTTCCTCTTCCCCTCCACTGACACTTGGTTCTGTTGATGCGACAGAAGATAAGGAGGACATACTTCCTAGATTACCGGGCTCGTTTTGTCAGAATTTTTCATATTTTCTAGCGTATGTGAAAACACGACCCTCTTCGTAATCTTCTTTATCCCGTTGGAACTTTGTTTGTTTTCTCAGGCGTACGCTTTCTTCGTGTTTTTCAATGTATTGTTCCAAGTCTTCTTTGAATTTTTTCATTTCAGGGTTTAAGTCCAAGGTTGCCAATTCTTTTTCCATTTCTCTAAGTTGTTTTGTTGTTTTTTCCAGTGCACTCTCTATGTGTTTTATCAAGATTTTCATGAGCCCTAGAGATGAGTTGAGGATGAATTCTCCCCATTCCGTTAATAAATCATTACTGGTGTCTTGGTGGATTGGCATTAAACTAATGCGTAACCCTCGAGGTACACGTTTGACTTCCAGATATTTTTTTATGGAACAAACCAAGAATTTGAGACTTACTTCAAAATTCTAAATGATTCGGAATTTGGTCTAAAATTCACATATACAATCAGTGAGTCAAGAGTGATCTTCCTAGATACGGAAATTTTTATTGAAAACAATGCAATACAAACCACGCTACATCGGAAGAGCACCGCAACAAACGCGGTATTGCATGCTCAGAGCTTTCATCAACCCAGCCTAATTGAAAATATTCCATGTGGAGAATATCTACGAATAAAGAGAATCTGCTCAAAAGAGGAAGACTGGAACTTGAACAAAAGACTAGCCAGCAAAAGATTTGAAAAACGGAAATATAACCCTAAATCGATCCAAATGGCTGCTACCCGCGCCTCTAATGTCCAAAGACTGGATTTACTCAAAGAAAAACAACCACCCGATTCAGATGATCAAAAAATTCGATTCATCACCACTCACTCAACGGCCAATCAATCGATAATGAAAATTCTCAAAAAGAATTGGCACGGCGGGTCCTGCCGTGCTTCGCGTGCACCGCCCGAGGAGCACCCGGAAGCCTCAAACTTGGACGAAACGGGAGGTGAATATATATATATATATATATATATATATATATCACCAACTCCGAGGCCACGCAGGGAGCCTGAACCTTGGCAGGGCGGTCAGTGCTTCTGGTGCGAGGCTTCCAGATTTAAATACCAACAATCTTCCTTTACCTTCAAAAGAAGCGCACTGACACTGGTAATGTTGCTTCTAAATTCCTTTTATTCATGGAACGACACGGAGGCAAAGAGGTTCACTGTTCCCAACGTGTCTGCTCACCAGAGCCTTGATCACGGGAGGCAGTCTCTCTGACATTTGAATTGCCCACGTGATTCACCTTTTAAACACGCAGGCCGTATTCTTTTGCAGAGTGCGCAAAGGAAAACTTTCACAACTTCAATTTCACGCAGAGTGCTGCTTTTAGACAAAGTCCTTATTGGAGTAATCTGCATGCTTGTTCCATATTCGTCTTTTCCTTTGCACAAAATTAAATAAAGTGTCCCATTAAGCACAGTCCGTTTTTCACATTTCCACTTTCTCATTTAAAAGCAACAAAAACCTGCAGTCCTGGAAATAATTCCTTCTGCTCCCTTACTTTCCACACTCCGAGAATCTCAGGGGGCAAGCAGGTCAGGCTTCAAACATCAAATCACCAACTCCGAGGCCACGCAGGGAGCCTGAACCTTGGCAGGGCGGTCAGTGCTTCTGGTGCGAGGCTTCCAGATTTAAATACCAACAATCTTCCTTTACCTTCAAAAGAAGCGCACTGACACTGGTAATGTTGCCTCTAAATTCCTTTTATTCATGGAACGACACGGAGGCAAAGAGGTTCACTGTTCCCAACGTGTCTGCTCACCAGAGCCTTGATCACGGGAGGCAGTCTCTCTGACATTTGAATTGCCCACGTGATTCACCTGGGCAATTCAAATGTCAGAGAGACTGCCTCCCGTGATCAAGGCTCTGGTGAGCAGACACGTTGGGAACAGTGAACCTCTTTGCCTCCGTGTCGTTCCATGAATAAAAGGAATTTAGAAGCAACATTACCAGTGTCAGTGCGCTTCTTTTGAAGGTAAAGGAAGATTGTTGGTATATATATACATATATATATATATATATAATGCAAGAGACTTCCCCAAACAGAAGAAGCCGGAGCCAAGAGGAGACCGGTTGGAAAGAACTTTATTCACCATTCAACAGCTCAGGCAGCGGCGAATGCATTTCGGATTTACTCCTTCCTCAGCGCCCAACACCTGAAGTGGAAAACAACGTGTGCTAATGTCTGCTGCCTTTTGAATAAATGGCCCGAGTCCGCTTCAACTGATGACTTTATACAGAGCAAGACTCCTTTTAAACCCTCCTGATAGGGTTTATTATTTAAACATACACATTTAAGGGGACATACCACGTATCATCCAAGCAGTATTTTGGTCACAATTGCCTGGTGATTATGATATCATCCTAGTAGAAGAAGACTGGCCTCCAGTCTTTATTAGGGAAACACCCCGGGGAAGGAAGTCATAGGGTAGCTTTCCCCCCATAGTACCTGAGGATAAGAGGGAGATCTACATAGATGAATGGGCTGTGCAAAATGCTTCATCCTTATACAGAAATGAAGCAGGGTAGGACAAAAACTGCAGTCCACATATCATTCCCTTACGCAGCATACTTCAACCACAAGCACAATACCATCTAAAGCCAGAAGCCAAAGACATTATAAAAGCAGTATAAGATCAGTTGCAGTACCAGAGAATACAAAAGCCTTATTTATTGCCAATGAACACACCCCGTGTTCCCGTCTCAAAACCAGATTGCTCCTATAAATCAGTTTTTTGGACTATAGGATTTTAAATTCACATACACAAACCTATACAGTACAAAACGCACATAGCAAAGGTTTAATGACCAACTGGTGCGGAGAAAATACCAAACACTCCTAGATATTGCCACTGGGTGTTTTAGCCATAACAAAGCGCCTGAAAGTGAGTATCGAACCACTTTTAGGTTTGACGGCGAGCAGTTTTCATTCTGACGCTTCCCCATGAACTTTAAGAACAGTCCTGGCTTAATTTCAGCAGATGTCATGGAGATCTTACAACCAGATCCCGAAGTATTGTCATACATTAATGATATCTATCTTGCAGGTGATGATTTAAGTCTACAACTAACCAGTGTAGACAGAGTACTGACTATATTAACATCACATGGTTACAAATTAATTTGAGGAAGTAGAAGATTGTCTACCTGATGGTGACCTTCCCAGGAGGTATCTACCTAGGACAAGGGTCCAGCTCTGGACTTCTTTCACAAGTGCTCTAGCTTGCAGTCTTCATATGCACTGAAAAGGTTGCCATCCCTGAACGGATTTCTTAACTTTGGACATACTTATTTACCGCACTAGGCTGACAGAGTAAAGCTCTTATATTACCTGATTTCTCCCATATTTTCATCGAAACAGTAGCTGAGCATGCACACTGATGTCTTGTTTGCTCTACAAGCAGACATTCTTGAGACTAAATATTGACCATCTAGGGAAAATAAAGCCAACCAAATTATCAGTCATACACAGTCACTATGGTTATACCAATGTGACCTACAATGAAGGGCAGACTATCCCTTTTGCTTACCAGTCTCACTTGTATTCCTTAAGTGAAGCACACTTTGCTTCCATTGAAAAGATCCTGATAGCTGTGCAAACAGCTATTTTAACTCCTTTAATGCGGGCGGAATTCCGCCCGTACGCTGGGATTTACTCATTCCCATGTTTCATGACGAGCTGGGCTCGTCATGAGCGTGCGAGGAGGCTACCTCATGACGAGCCCAGCTCGTCATGAGCGTCGAAGGGGTTAAAGGAGTACCCTTTGGCACTGTGAAATGAGATCATTGTCGTTTTTCCCGTACCAGTACTAAAAGCCACCAAGGCAAGCATTCCTGATGCATGCTTCCTACTCCGAGATGGGTACAGTGGGCCTCTTCTTTAAGTGCAGTGAATGTAAGGTTTCAGTATAATCCTACTCTTTGTACCCAGTCTTTTCACCAATATGAACAACATATTGCTCCAAATCCTACCACTTTACCCATTGAGTCTTACCAGCGCATATTCTACGTGGATGCCTCTGCCCAAACTGCGTAAGAAACAAAACACAAATACTCCGCAGCCTGTGTGTCAGTATAAGGTATAGTAAAGGATGGTGAATTAATCCCACAGCACACCTATACGAAACTCTTAGGTGATAGTAATGAGCAGCAGGCAGAATTACATGGCATTTTGCTTGCCGTGCAAAAGACTGATTCATCAGTTCCCACACATATTCTGTCTGACTCATCTTTTTGTGTGCAAGGTTACAATGTCGTCTTGCCACATTGGCGGCTAAATGGATTCAAGGATTCAGATGGATAACCTATTAAGAATAAACAGCTTTGGGAAAGGTAGCTGTCTTACAAGATAAGCTTCCATTGGTCCATGTGAAATACACTTGAGTCAGCAGTGTGATGGTATTCACATCAAAAGGAGCTGTGCAGCTGACCTAGCGGCAAAGGCTGCTTTAGACTGTTAAGAGTAGCGGTCCTAACCAGATCTCAAACAAAGATAAACACAGATATCTTAACAGCCATTAACCCCTCCCATGCTGGTGACGAACCCCAGCCGTCACGCCCCACGGTGGGCGTGTGCGGATGACGGCTGGGGTTCGTCACGGCCCGCCCTGTTCTTTTGTTTACCGCACAGCGGAAAAATCGCTGCCGCAGCGAAGGGGTTAAATACAATCAAGCAAATACTCCTACACCCTTAATTCCGATAGCATTCCTGAAGTCATAATTCCAAGATTGAGAGACAGAATAATACCTGATAATCTGTCTAGACTAGATTTAATCAAAGAAACCCATGAGGAGTTGGCATCTGCTCATGCAGGAATTACCACCACCATGGCAATACTAAAGCAACGCTACTAGTAGCCTAGTTTAAATAGACAAACCAGGGATTCTGTTAAGCTGTATGACATTTGTGAGGAGATTAAATCTTTCACTGTGAAAAAAATACCTCTTACACTCACCCAACGATTTCAAATATCCCCTTCCAAGTGATTTATTTGGATCACATTGGTTCCTTTCACTCAGCCAACTGATATAAATACATATTGGTGACAATGGATTCATGTTCTCAATTTCTATGGAGAAATGCAAATGCTTTAGCAGAAGTAAATGATTTGCAAGGCCTGGTAGTGATTGGGGCAGTGTTGTGCAGTTCTTACCTTTTGTAAGACTGTGCTTGTTGGAAAACATAAACTTCAAAACTATGGGTGACTAAGTCCTTCCATACCATCAGAGTATATTGTCCTTCCTGGCTAGCTCACAGTGCACCACCAGGACCTTACTCTGCCAGCGCACCGAATGGCATCTGCAACCTCTAGAGCACTGCAAACCCTAATTCCCCGAGGAAATCATGGAAACAAATCGAACCTTTGAGTTAGTAACTCAGACATTGCCTAAAGAGATACATAAGAAATATACCAATAAGCATTTCAATATAATTAATGAGACAATTGTATTCTTGTCTAAAATATGTGTGCAGCAATAATAGATAAAATGAAACAGAGGAGAGTGACCAGCATTACTAAAATGGTAAATAGAATGAACAGTTCTACTATTGTACATTAGTATTGATTTATATGCATACATGTAAAAGTAATCCTACATAGAGCATCTTATCCTAACCTAGATATAAGTGTTTGCATCTGCAAAGATACCCTGAATCGTCTAACTCCCATTACCTCAGTGAGCAAATCATCTGGTAGTTTGTCCTGGTTATTTAAGTCTGCATCTCTCTCTGCATACGTCTGGAATTCAGCTGGGCTAGTGTTCAGCCATGGTACGATGTTGACAATCTGTCAAAGTGCCCATCTGCCATATCCAGGATCTGGCCTGTTTATATATTAAAAAGTCCACATTGGTTCTAATGCCTGAGCCCTGGATAAGCATGTATTTTTATCCAAACCCAATATAGATGTCTCTGTCCAGACAAATACTGATAACACAAATTTGTACAGTGGATCTGGTCCTTGAACAGAATGTTCTAGGAGACGATGATAGAGCCTACCAAGAATTGGAAATGTAAGTAAATGCATTCTCAGTGAATTATTGTGTAGTCATGCACTAGCAACTGTGTGCAAAAGGTTATTTTGTGAAAGATCTCAGTATAAAAGATTTCAACTTAAAACATGAGTATTTTACAAAATGGATGTGACTCTGCTCAGAGGCCTAAGACCATACAGCAGCAGTTCATTAATTTCATTCAGCTAACAGTTCTGCGTTCACCTCCAAGGCTTACAGGGGTTTAAAGCTAAATCGAATGACATTGTAGAACATGCTAATGGCATAATTAAACAAGATTTGACTGCAGGGCTCTTAAGTTCAGGTCTTAGTTGTTACCATAACCTGTATGGAGTTCAGAGGGCCTTTAGGGCCATATGTATCAACATCCTGATTTGCGATTCTCAAATAGCGATTTTTTCAAATAGCGATTTTTTTTAGAAATCGCTGTTTGAGAATTGCAAATAGGGATGGATGTAAAAAATCGCATTTCTTTTGCGATTTCTTAATATTCCTTAATTGCGATTAGCAAATTGCGAATCGCAATAAAGGAATACTTTCCCATTCATTTCTATGGGCCAGGAGGCCCATAGGAATGGATGGGAAGTTTTCTCAAATTGCGATTCGCAATTTGAGAATCGTAAATTGAGAATAATTTCAAGGTGCAAGGGTGTCATAAGGACACCCTGATGCACCCCTGAAATTTACACGTGTGTGCATATGGCGCACATACATGCCCTAGGGGCATGTATGTGCGCCACATGGCACCTTTACAAATGCCAAAATGTGCATTTGTGAAAGAAATTGCAAATTACCACCAACTTGAAGTTGGTGGTAATTTGCGATTCCTTAAGGCCAAATTGCACTTTTTTGGTGCTTCTTACATTGCATTTAAGGAATCACAACATTTGCGATTCCTTAAATGCAATCGCAAAATAAGGAATCGCAAATTTTGCGATTCCTTAATTTGCCTTAATACATACCATTTAGCAAAATTGCGAATTTCGGCGTTTGCAAATGCAATTAAGCTTGTTACATATGGCCCTAAATAACTTGCCTAGACCAATATTGAGAGGATACACTCCATACAAGATTCTCTTTGAAGTGCCTATTTATGTGCCTGGCTTAGATAATTCTTGAAGGTGGTGGATGAAGATGAATTTTACTGGGAGAAATGTTTGAATGTTTTGCAGTATATCCAAGAAGTCAGAGACAAGCTGTCTAATGTGAACCACTCTGATGCAACTACCTTTGAAGAAAATGTTATCACTGCTGCTGGTAAGTGAGTTTAAAAAGTTGGGGGCCTAGTTAGGGAAAAGATCCATGACAAACAAGCAGCCCACCCACTACTTTTCTTGGGGTAAAAAGGCAATAGAACTGTCATCCTGTCTCCTCTGCTTGGCTCAAGGAAAAAAAGACAGGTGTCTATCAACCACGTTAAAATGCATTATGTGGCCAAATCTCTGCAGCTGAGCACTGCATCCACCAAGCAGGATTAAGAGTAGTACCTCTGAGTCTCTCCCTACTCTGAATACGCTACCCCCTGAACGAAGCAGTAACATTTCTGGCTTGAGTTCCGAGTTGGGGATATCTGAGCAGAACACTCTATGCAGAACCTTGAGTACAACAAACACAGGTGATGCTGACAAAATGAAAGTGGCTACTGTCCAACACAATTCCATGGTTTACTATGAAATTCCACCTGATGCTACATCATTTGAACTGGTGCCCTTTCAAGAGCCTTGAGAGACCAACAACATTGAAAATTACTCTTAATATTTCACAGGAGATTTTTCAATCCCTTCTAGAGTCACTCATCGCCAGAGATTGCTTCATGCCTACCAATGGTTTCATGACAAGCATTTGATAACTCCATGGTCCTATGCCTGAACCACTTTGGGAACTTTTCTTTTAATCCTGTGGCTGTCAACAATACTCATTGTTCTACTGCTACTTAATGGACATTTCATCCCTACAAGAACAATTGCATCAGCTGTGGTTTGTGAACTACAACCACACTCCGCATCCCACAGAGCACAAACATTACAGCTTAGACTGTGCCCAAGGGCATATCATGGTAAAAGGTTCCATATCAGATTATGGGACCCATTAAGACATTGAAATTGCCTTATGTGATATAAGTTTGAATGAAAGATATTGAAATACCCAATTCTATTTCAGATGATTGGGACATCAAGACTGTTAAAAGAAGGTTGTCTGATATACAGGAATATGCTGTTTGAATAGTGAAGTTCCTTATTTAAATCCAGAAAAGTTACAAAGAAAAGAATTGCTCTAATCACTATGTACGTTATTACATATATAGGACTAGCTATCGTAGAGAAATTCAAAATTACAAACAAAGGGAACATTGTGAGGGTTTTGTCTCCCAAAAGTAATTCTAACTTTGTAAAGAAAGTCCCTCACTTTTAGAGCGCTGACAGATCACACTCTTCAGCCTTCTGTTTCATACAGAAGCCAGAGCAGCTTCTAAAAAAATCAAATCACTACCAACAAATTGATTTACTCTATTGACGTTAGTCAAAACCTGGCTATTCAAGGATATTAATATTGGAAAGAAAATTTTGAACAAAAAAGTATTTGTGGAACCAAATCTTGTCAGATCCAAGGCAAAGAAGCCTTATTCCAGGCCTATATAATACCTAAAGAGATGATCTTTCTAAACAAAACAATCCAACAGGCTACATGTCAGGGATTTGAAACAATTAAGTACTTAAGGACACCTTCTATATCAAAAGCCAATTTGACCATGTTTTATAGTTAGAAATTCCATATAGATATGTCTGAATCAGACATAGATGCTATGATATAAATTGAGACCTATAATTCCACTTAATTCTCTCGAAGGTTTGGCCTTATAATTGACACTTGTATGCAGTGTTTTCATTCCAATTCTCATGGGTCTCCAATTAATCGTCCTGACCCACGTTATAATACACACACATCTGTAGTAGTTACCAGATATAGTGTAGGGAAGCAATGCCAACGAGGGCTAGAACATACTAGTCTTTCAACGGTGAAGGAACACTTTCCGTAATTAATGAAAACATGGATTTTCCTGACTTTCTTCTGAGACTACTTCCTAAAAGAAATACAAGATTCCTTTCCACAGGAATATACACTTTCTCTAATGAGTTAAACAAATAATCAGAGAAAGAAGCTGCAGAGAGCATTAAGCAAATAGATCAAGAAAACTTGCAAAAAGTTTTTAAAGTTATTGACAGTGGAATGCACACGCTCTCTAAGTGCACTCGTTAAATTACATTCTGTCTTCAGCGTTAGACCGCATAAAAGGAGACCTAGATTTATTACAACATGGGCAGGCTCACTTAAGAGCAATTTGACAATTAAATTAGGCTCTACCAACACTGAGATCAGGTTTCTAGCCTTGGCAATTTCTCAATGAAACAGCCATGTTTGAACTATATAATCTGACACTTATTCGAAAAACAATAGGCAAGAACTAATCCAATTACACACTATTAAATTTGGAACAAGTTGTAGATGTGCCATTTACAGTTTGTGACACTCCACCTATTACCTGGAATATACACCAAATTATTTTCATGCCCATTACAACATTTCATTTTTCTAACTCTCAAAATTGAAATCCACTGGCTGGTATTAAACTATGCAAATTCACAATTGTTCCATTCACAGAAATTTCCCATTTCCCACATCTGTTAAAATTTAAATGAAGATTACCCTGTGTATATTAATACAATAAATAGCAGAAATCCCCTTGGACACTCCCTTCTGTGTGACAAACTCCCTTCTGTGTGACACCATATCATTATATGGAAGGTGTAGTGCTTTAATGCCTGGGTTAAGTTGTGTATTATCCATATTCCCCATTGCATCCATTCCCACACATGATAAAATCTTAAATAATGTTTCTCATGTATTTCTAACAAACGCTATTTGCTACGGGTTGGAATCCGGAAAGCCATACCTAAAAACAGTTTCAGAAACAATAGTGTTCCGGAAGGACCTTATACCCACCACCTCAAAATGTCATTAGTAACATCCCTTGTCCTAGTATAAACTCTTTGTGTTTGATGATGTAAACAAGCTATTGTCTTTTTTAGTGTAAAAAGAAGTCCCATTGACTTCAGCAGTTGAAACTTACAATCTGCAGACAGACATAACTGCTTCAGAGGTTCAGGTGGACTAAAAAAGTAAATTGAGTAATATACACAGTAACAGTATAACAGTACACAAGGGTAGTCTCAATGGTAAGAATAACGCGGGAGGTCATTGAGTAGTCATAGTCATGATACTTTATTCGGTTATATGAATAGCAAACCATAAAAGCAGTCTTTCAACGTTAAAAAGAAACAGAATTATATAGTTAAAAATATGTACATTTACACTTGTGTAGATAAAAGAAATCGCTCAATTACTAATTAATACAAAGCAGTTTAAAAAAGACATTCATCCCAAATATGAAAGCTTAAAGCTAAAATGAACTTAATAGCATAACTTTTATACAAAGATCTGTTAATACGGGAGGCTTTTTCGCAGTCTGAGTGAATTTTTTAGAAATCCAACCACAAATAAAGTGCTTTCTGGGCTCAACATCTGCAGGAAACAAAGGGCAGGTCGAGCCTGGGTAAAATTCATGTTTTTTAACAGCGGTTTTAAAAAGAGTCTGCGGGGAACATCATAATAATGACAAAAGAACATAAAATGCATTAAGTCCTGTGGGGATGAAGCATTGCAGCCACAGAGCGGCAGGACCTGTCCTTTGTGACTTCCCTTTGGAACTGCGAGCAGAAGATGAAAATAGTTAAACCTAAATCTAGTTAACAAAAACCGCTCATGGGAAGAGATAGACCATGTTAAATAGGGTTCCAACACTGGGACGGTCTTGAGTAACATAAAGCTACGAACGCTAGGTTTAACTAAGTCTGCCCCTTCTCTATTGAGTTTTTGCCATAGGGAGGATGTTTTCTTGACATAAGCCAAGTCCTCAATGGTAATCATTTCGGGCCGCAAAAAGATATCCAATCGACCAAGATCGTTTAAGCAGGATTTTAGATATTTCAGCCAGGGGATTTTAAGCATGTTATCCAGGGCCTCTTTGAGTAGCTGGTGATTGAGATTGAGATCGTTGTTTAGCCAGCAATTCATCCAAAAGAGCAGAGGGCGTAAGGCTAACGTATCGCCAATAAAGGGGATCCCTGTTTCCTCATGAGTAATTAAATTAGAGGTACCCTTTGGTACTCCCAGTAGTTGTTTTAAGAAATTGTTCTCTGCCACTAGGATGGCCTTCACTGCTGTATGTCCCCATAGCTCGCTGCCATAGCTGCCAATCGCAACGCTTTTTGCCTGCTACAGCTTCAGCATTGCAGCAATAGGACGCTTACCCATTTTGCTCGCAAAGCTGAAAATGGCTGTGTTAGCCCGTATGATCTCTCCTCTTTTTTCTCAACTAATGGGGCCCAACTTAAGTTGTCATCAAACAGAACTCCCAAGTATGAGTAGGATGTAGTAATGGGCACTTTCACGTTGTTTATCATAAAGGGATGGATACGTTTCGGGCAAGCCCTACCTGGAGAATAAAAGATTTGGAGTTATTTATGGCTAAATCCTGTTCAGCCATAAAGCTGCAGAAGGCGTTCAATAGCGATTGCAGTCCTCTAGCAGTTCTGGCCAAGAGGACTGCATCGTCCGCATGAAGGAGGATGGGAAGGCCCCTACGCCCTACATAGGGAAAATCCACCCCAGTATCAATTAGAAACTTCTCTAGCTCGTTGATGTATAGTTTAAAAAGGAATGGCGCCAAGATGCACCCTTGCCTTACTCCCCGAGTAACAGTAAAATCCCTCGATACTCCAAGATCGTGTGCAAATCTGATATTTGCTTGCGTGTCCCTGTGTAAATCCCTTAGGAAGTTAACAAGGGTGACATCCACTCCCATGGCGTCCATGGACTGCCAATTTAATCAATAGGAGTGTAGGGGGAAAGAGGTAAGGCCGCCCCCTGCTCAAACCACTGTAAACAAAATACGCCTTACCTACTACTAGTACATCAAAGCTTCATTGACAAACAGAGGTAATCTGATGAACCATCTAGATCCTCTGAGTGTGTAAAATAACACTAGTCTCATGGGTCAAGGATGTAAGTTTGAAGAAAGATAGACACAGGTCCCCAAAACCACAAAAGATGTGTGAAAACAGAGAGAGTGCCTCACGGTCGATACTCTCGAGGGGGTTCCTGGTTAACAATGCCCAGTATACCCACTTCTCATCATTGGTCACTCTCTCTGTGTGCATTGTGAAAAAATGACCAAAAGCAACCAAGTATATAAATAATAATGGTGGTATGTAAAGAAAATAACCATTACCAAAGTGCACTTTTGTAAATAGTGTACCAGTGCACCTATGACCCCAAGAAATAAACCAATGTGTTAAGTGCAACCAAAATGTAAAACATTTTTGGTAAGGGTTGCTATCTCTCTATCTTTATTCTGGTGCTGCAAGCCTTCCAAATTAAAAATGGGTTTTCATATACCATCCAATTTCAAAAAGTGCCGACATGTTTCACAGCAATGAAACATGTCGGCACTTTTTGAACTTGGATGGTATATGAAAACCCACTTGAGTCGGCGCCTGCCATCTGTAGCTTTCAATGCACCGGGTGCTACTTTCTTCCCGTGTTGAATCATTAAGTCGCCACCAAGGCGTACACACACAGGATTATGATCACTGAATATATTGCATTTTTAATTTTAAACTCCTTAACAAAAAATTGTAGGCCTGTAGATATAAGGAGGTGGTCAATGAAGGAGCCCCCGTTGTGACCTTTAAAGGAGGGAACAGGCTGTTTACAAAGGTCATCTACCAGGGACATGGCTGAAATCAAATCTAATTCGTTGAGTAGATTATTGAGCACCTCTCCCTGCATCGAGTGCTCAAAATGAAGCCCCATCTTAGCACAACCCAGTTCTCCCATGCAGGTCAATGCCGGATCTCCACACGGTCTCAGGTTAAAGTCACCTAGGGCCCGATGTAGGAGCCCTAATACCGGTCGGAAACGGCCGAAATCGGCCGTTTCCGACCGGTATTAGGGTTTTCTAATGTAGGAGCATGCTTTACAGAATCGGTATTTTACCGAATCTGTATTTACAGATTCGGTAAAATTACCGAATCGGTAAATACAGACTCAGTAAAAATATCGATTCTGTAAAAGCACATGTAGGTAGCACATCTTTGAGTGCCGCAGGCCTTTCAGGTTCGGTATTTTACCACCCAATCCAATTGGGTGTTAAAATACCGAATTCAGGTGTGCATGCACATGTGTGCATGCACACCTAGCCATGTGACAGACAGACATGCCCTTAGGGCATGTCTGTGTGCCACATGGCGCACATGCCTATTTTTGGGGTGCCAGAGGGTGTCAAAGTGACACCCCCTGCACTCTTGCAAAATTCGGTATTTACCGATTCTGTAATTACAGAATCGGTATTGCCCATTGATTCCTATGGGCTTCAAGGCCCATAGGAATCAATGGGCAATACCGATTTGGTATTTACAGATTCGGTAAATACCGAATCTTAACGATTCGGTATTTACAGAATCTGTAATACCTACATCTCCCCCCTTCATATTTACCGACTCTTAAATACCGAATCGGTAAAATTCGGTATTTAAGAGTCGGTAAATATGAATTACCTACATCTGGCCCCTAGTACCATAAGGCGATACATGGAAGGACCGCAATATTGTTTAACAAATTCTCCCAGTAAGGTAATCTTGCAAGAACCCTCAGGATGCACTGCATTATAAAAATTAATCAGACAAAGATTTGTGGTCCCTTGCTTTAAGACGATAGCTTGGAGTTCTGGATGAGGAGAGCGTATTTCCTTTTTTTTTGCATTTCAGGGCCAAGGATGTATAGATGACCAAACCACCCTTGGCTCTGCCCCTCGACGAGGGTAATGCGGGAACGAAGAAAGCTTTATAGCCCTCTAGGAATAAATTGCATTCCCCCATCCATGTCTCCTGTAGATAAATCAGTGGGTATTGCTTGATAAACCGAACCCACTTTGGGTTGAGGAACTTCCCCGCCAAGCCTGCGATATTCCAAGAGATAATGTTGCGTACCGCAATCTCGGGGGAATCCTCCGGGCTGGCAGGCGGGTAAACCTCTGGTTGAGCAATAGGGCATAAGCTTAGGGATGGCTGGCCAGGATGTAGAAGGGAAATAGTAGGCTGTTTATCCCGCCATACAGCAACCAAATCATTCCCAGGGCTCAGTCAGTCGCACTCTTCTAGGCCTGAAAGAGCAGCAAATCTATTTGGCCCCTGGTGAGTTGGTGGTATGGAGTACCCCTCTAAGAAAGAATTGCTTGGGATGTGTGGGGTTGTGTCTTTCTGTATGGAACGATGGTTAGGGCGATGGCAGTTGGTATTGCGAGGTAACTCAGGGTTGTAAAAATAGTATGGGGAGGATCTGGATGGTTGATCCCATATGCGGCTGAGTGGACCGGGATTCTCTCAGTATTCTTTCCGCTATCATACAGTTATTAAAATTTATGATAATTCAGTCACCCTCCCCTTTTTTCCTGGTGTTACCCACCCATTCCACGCGGCGGACCATTATGATGTTTCAGTCTACCCCCATGCCCACAGAAGTGTTTCTCGAGAGCCAGTGTGTAACCTTATTCTTAAGCTGACTAAAATCTTTCCCGGTGCCTTGATGTAAAGATGGAACATTCCCCAAGATCACCACCAGCGGGGTAGATTCTGGGGGTAAATTGATGAAAGTCATTTTTTTAGGGGCGGCAAAATGATTACCTACGGGATTACCAGGATTATCTACTGGGCGGCTGGAAGCATGTGTTTGTTCTGGACCTAGGGGAGTGCTAGCCCCAGTCCGGCGTACCCCAGATCCTCCCACTGCTTGCCCCGTAGGATTTAGGGCCGTGGTTCTATGATGGTTAATGAGAGTTGGAATCCCCTGTTCGTCGGCTCGATGTTTGGGGCCTGCAATGGAATCTAGTCTAGTTGGATTGATGTTAGTTTGTTTAGCAATTTCGGGTGGTGATGCAGATTTCAAATACCCTAGTAGATTCCGTTCTATGTCATTTAATTTAGTCATAATAGGTGCCAGTTTTTCCTCTAGTAAATTAATTAGAAGAGATTGCATGGTTTCTAGTAGGGGATGTAGATCCGACAGCGCCTTTACCACCTGGGAGCGTCTTGTAGGGGGGATGGCGTTGATGGGATATTGGGTTTAGTTTTTTTCCGCTTGGTTGGCAATAGCTTTACCTTTTCTTTTTCTTGTCACAATTAAGCTACTGTCATCCTTTTGTTCCTGCTCGATTACCTGCCCGTTATTGGTGGCATTATGCGCGGCTACATTCTTTTGGACAGGGCCACCCTCTCCTACAGTATCACTGGAGGGAGGGATCTGCTTATTAATTATTACCACTTCAGGGGATATGGGCCTAAGCTGTAACACCCCCACACACTCTAGGGCATGGTGCAACTGGTCCTCCACAGGGATTCTCCTTCTACGTCTGCAGGGGGTAGGGTACCACCCAGAGCGGATGTCTGTAATGCCTTGCCGCCCTCCTTGGCGCCATTAGATAGAGGGGTCACGGTGCCTCTAGGAGACCTGGACAAGCGTCTATTTACCATCTCGATTTCTTTGTCGATCATCGACACTGCCCTCGATAGATATGCATCCATTGTAAAAACTGTGGATTTAACAGACTCTGAGGGTCCTGAACCAGGGGCCTGATACTTTCTCCTCCCCATGTTGACCCCAGAGAAGATAAACACCAGGTTGAACAGTGGACAAGAATTTAAGTCACTGCGACCAGTTGGCAGGGCGGGATCAGTATACGGCTAGCGAGAGGTGCAATAAATCAATGACAATGGATTAAATGTCAAATGTCAAAATTTATAATATGGAGAGGAAAAAATTAAAAAGAGAAAAAGCCAAATGACCTGTCCCAGCCCAGTCTCCTCCGGCCCTCCCGCCCTTTGCCCGGGCTTCGCACGGCGCGCCCCCGCGCGCGTCCCGCGGGGCGGGAGAGACTAGATGTTTAAATCCTCCCAGTAACGGCAGAGGGAGGGGCAGCAACTCGGGACTCAGCCCTGATGTCTTCTGGGTCAGGCAGTGTCCTTCCTCACAGCAGCAGCCCTGTTACAGAGCAAAGCGTCTCCCGCGAAGCGGGAGGCACGAGCAGGAATTTAATCTCCCGGTGAGGCAGAGGGAGGGGCAGCAACTCGGGACTCAGCCCTGATGTCTCCTGGGGCAGGCAGTCCTTCCTCACAGCAGCAGCCCCGTTACAGGACGAAACGTCTCCCGCGAAGCGGGAGGCACGAGCAGGAATTTAATCTCCCGGTGAGGCAGAGGGAGGGACAGCAACTCAGGACTCAGCCCTGATGTCTTCTGGGGCAGGCAGTCCTTCCTCACAGCAGCAGCCCCGTTACAGAGCAAAGCGTCTCCCGCAAATCGGGGAGCGCCAGCAGGAATTTAATCTCCCGGTGAGGCAGAGGGAGGGGCAGCATCTCGGGAATCAGCCCTGATGTCTCCAGGGGCAGGCAGTACTTCCTCACAGCAGCAGCCCTGTTACAGAGCAAAGCGTCTCCCGCGAAGCGTCTCCCGCGAAGCGTCTCCCGCGAAGCGGGAGGCGCGAGCAGGAATTTAATCTCCCGGTGAGGCAGAGGGAGGGGCAGCAACTCGGGACTCAGCCCTGATGTTTCCTGAAGCAGGCAGTCCTTCCTCGCAGCCCCGTTACAGAGCGAAGCGTCTCCCGCGAAGCGGGAGGCGCGAGCAGGAATTTATTCTCCCGGTGAGGTAGAGGGAAGGGCAGCAACTCGGGACTCAGCCCTGATGTCTCCTGGGGCAGGCAGTCCTTCCTCACAGCAGCAGCCCCGTTACAGAGCGAAGCGTCTCCCGCGAAGCGTCTCCCACGAAGCGGGAGGCGCGAGCAGGAATTTAATCTCCCGGTGAGGCAGAGGGAGGAGCAGCAACTCGGGAATCAGCCCTGATGTCTCCTGGGGCAGGCAGTCCTTCCTCACAGCTGCAGCCCCGTTACAGAGCGAAGCGTCTCCCGCGAAGCGGGAGGCGCGAGCAGCAATTGAATCTCCCGGTGAGGCAGAGGGAGGGGCAGCAACTCGGGACTCAGGCCTGATGTCTCCTGGGGTAGGCAGTCCTTCCTCACAGCAGCAGCCCCGTTACAGAGCAAAGCGTCTCCCGCGAAGCTGGAGGCGCGAGCAGGAATTTAATCTCCCGGTGAGGCAGAGGGAGGGGCAGCAACTCGGGACTTAGCCCTGATGTCTCCTGGGCCAGGCAGTCCTTCCTCACAGCAGCAGCCCCGTTACAGAGCGAAGCGTCTCCCGTGAAGCGGGAGGCGCGAGCAGTAATTTTATCTCCCGGTGAGGCAGAGGGAGGGGCAGCAACTCGAACTCAGCCCTGATGTCTCCTGGGGCAGGCAGTCCTTCCTCACAGCAGCAGCCCGTTACAGAGCAAAACGTCTCCCGCGAAGCGGGAGCCGCGAGCAGGAATTTAATCTCCGAGTGAGGCAGAGGGAGGGGCAGCAAGTCGGGACTCAGCCCTGATGTCTCCTGGGGCAGGCAGTCCTTCCTCACAGCAGCAGCCCCGTTACAGAGCGAAGCGTCTCTTGCGAATCGGGAGGCGCGAGCAGTAATTCAATCTCCCGGTGAGGCAGAGGGAGGGGCAGCAACTCGGGACTCAGCTTGATGTCTCCTGGGGCAGGCAGTCCTTCCTCAAAGCAGCAGCCCCGTTATAGAGCGAAGTGGGAGGTGCGAGCAGGAATGTAATCTCCCGGTGAGGCAGAGGGAGGGGCAGCAACTCAGGACTCAGCCCTGATGTCTCCTGGGGCAGGCAGTCCTTCCTCACAGCAGCAGCCCCGTTAAAGAGCGAAGCGTCTCCCGTGAAGCGGGAGGCGCGAGCAGGAATTTAATCTCCTGGTGAGGCAGAGGGAGGGGCAGCAAATCGGGACTCAGCCCTGATGTCTCCTGGGGCAGGCAGTCCTTCCTCACAGCAGCAGCCCCGTTACAGAGCGAAGCGTCTCCCGCGAAGCGGGAGGCGCGAGCAGGAATTTAATCTCCCGGTGAGGCAGATGGAGGGGCAGCAACTCGGACTCAGCCCTGATGTCTCCTGGGGCAGGCAGTCCTTCCTCACAGCAGCAGCCCTGTTACAGAGCGAAGCTTCTCCCGATTGAGTATGAGAGGAAGGGTGGAAGGGTGGAAGGGGAAATGTTAGGATGGGAAAGGAGGGAAGCAGGGTGGAGAGGGGTCTGGAAGGAGGAGGGTAGGAGAGAGAGAGGGGAGAAAGGTAGTGCTTTAAGGAGATGGGGAGTATAGCAAGTACGATAAGCGAGGGATTAAGTACCCCAATATTTGTTGAGCAGGTGTTTTTAAAGGTCTTTTTGAAGTATCATACAAAATATATTTAACTCATCTTTGACAACAGGTGTTATGCATCCTTTTAAGATCATTGGATCTGGTGTGGTGACTTTAAAGCAGTATTTGGACTGATTCCATCTTTTTCTCATTCTCTGTTCTCCAGCCTTCTTGATGGATTTTTAATCATCATGATGCTACTCAGCTATCGTATCATCATCTTTCTTCTGTTCTGATAAGGAAATCAACAACATGGAGTACACATATCCAGCTGAACAAATTGCAGAGAAACTCTACCATGCTACAGGTGCCATTCTTGCCTATCTGAATTCAGTTAGCACTGAATGCTCAAATTTCATAAAATGGACGCAATATAAGTAAAACTTGGGTTCTGGTGCATAAACTATCCAACTTAAAACATCTTGGACTTACAGCTGGAACAGTCCCCAGTGGCTTATCTCAATATGGAAACAGTCATTTAACCTCTACATGAGCACTAGAGACAATGCAGAGCGATGCATCTGTCCCTTCTCCAAGTTGCTACTAATGACAGGGCTATATCGCATGTGGCACTTTTGGACGAAGTTCTTGATGAGTGGTTTGACTCACTGTTATCTGTACAGTCCCCTGGAGAGGAGTTGCATTTACCATGGAGTGCCTCAGAGCTACAAGTTGCTGGTCCATCAAATACACAGATTGTTAACATCAAACATGCTCTACATGATTTTTGTAAAGATCACATGTATGCTCCGTGTGCACCCAATGATGGCAACATGTTCTCTGATGAGGAATGAAAACAAAAAATTGAGTCGGCAAACGACGCTTATTTACCACAGACCACTAAAGCCTACATGAACTATGAACTGAAGAAAACTTTTTCTTTTGTCCAGACTCTGTTTCCATTTTTGCTTAATATTGTGCTTTTTATATTGTATATTTTTAATCTGGCATATTTCATATCATCATTGGTATGTTTTTTTTTTTTTTTATTTGTTTTTATTGTTGCATCATAGAACCTGGGTACATAGTGGATTATCTGCTGGCGTGGCGTCAACATTCAGCCACGGTCAGCCGTGCGCGCAACATTTCTGTATACAAACTTGTGGAAATTGATATTTCCTCCATTAAACGGTACAAATCAATCAGACATGTCTTCAGGCTGGGATACTGTAATCGTGCTCCGTAAGGGAGAGAGGAGAGTAATAGTGGGCACGTGCGTTCCCGCCTTGGTGGCGTAGGATCGGGGTCTGTACAGTTCGTATAACAGTATTACCAGGTAACTGGGGGGACATAACCGTGGGGGGGAGCATGTAGGCGCTATCAAGAGCATGGTAAAGGAAAACAGGCGTCGGGTGTCGGGAGGCAAGGGGTTCCCTCAATATGCGCTCAAAGTAAAATAGAACGATCAGAGGATGGGGGTATTCCATGTTTGTGAGTAGTGGGCTGGTTGACGTGGGAGTAGGGCATTGATTAGGGACTATGGGCTCACTCGAGTGGGGAGGGGGGTGTAGGTGGGTCTTCTGTGTGCAAGGACTGCCGGAAGCTATGAAGAAGCATGGCCCATTCCATAGAGATGGGATGTTTGCGCGCACCCCTGGCTTCCTCCTCCCTAAGGGCATCTTCCTCCGCCGCCGCCCACTTACAGACCGCTCCCGTCCATGCCGCTATTGGGGGACCTTCCGGGGAACACCAATGCATGGCTATGCATCTGTTTGCCAGCAGCAGCGCCAAGGACACAAAGCGTCCGCATACCGGTACTCGTTTAGGGACGTGAAAAATGCCTAGTGCGCTGGATTCCCAGGAGGCTAGTGATGTGAGGCCTGTGAGATCTGCTAGTGTATCGTGCACCTTCTTCCATAGGGAGTGGAGGTCGGGGCAGCTCCAGAACATGTGGGAAAATCTGCATCCGGGGATCGACATCTGGGGCATAGGAATTGCGTTGATGGATAAAACCTTTGTAGTCGTGCCGGGGTGAGGTATGCTCTGTGTAGTATATAGTATTGAATGTTTTTGAAGCGAGCATTCCTAGAGACGCGCTTCGTGGCCCTGAGCGCCTTGGTCCATTCTGAGTCTTGTAATGCGCGACCGATGTCTTCCTCCCACGTGGCCCGTAGGGCCGTCAGGGGAGCGTGCGAGAGTTCCCGGATCGATTTATACAACCAGGTGACCAAGTGGCGACCCAATCCCATGTGTAGGATAGTGTGTATTACTGGATGCGTGTCTGGTTCACCTGCCCTGAGGTTACAGTAGGGACGGAATCCCTCGAGTAGCTGTCGATGTCTGAGGAATTGACCTGGGGGAAGTTCCTATTCTGCGACCAGCCGATCGATTGGCTTCAGCTGTCCTTCCTCGAAAAGCGACTCCATGTCCGTGATGGCACAGTGTGTCCATTCAGCAAGCATTGGCGCCGAGAAATAGGAGTCCCGCCTGGGGCAGCCTATCAACGGTAGTAACGGGGAGTATGGGGTTTTACCGGGAGCCATCCGGTGGATCCGCATCATACATTGACGCGCTATCGCGACTTGGAGGGGGTATGTGCGTCGGGGTTTGGTTCCCGGGATTAGAAGACGGGTGAGTTCCGGGGTCGTGACTCTGCCGATTGGGGTACTCCCGGGTGTAACAGTCCGCCGTCCAATACGACAGCCATTGGAGCTGCGACGCCAGGAAATAGGACTCAAAGGAGGGAGCTCCGAGACCGCCCTGTGTTGTAGGAAGTTGGAGGGTTTTCAAGGCCACTCTGTGTCGGCCCGCGCCCCAAATAAGGGTACCCAGGAGAGAGTTAAGGTCCCGGAAGAAGGACCTGGGTGTCACCACCGGCAGGTTCGTGAAGTGGTAGAGAAGTCGGGGAAGCATCACCATTTTGGCCAGGGTTATCCGCCCTATCGGGGCCAGTGGGAGCTTGTTCCAAAAGGCTACAGTCGGGCGTAGGTTAGCGAGCACGTTACGGTGATTACCGTCGAAGATGTCTGCCGGAGAGTGGTACAGGTGGACACCGAGGTACCGGGGGGGCTTCCATGGACCATGAGAGTCTATGGGTTCCCAACCCAACGTCACGGGGAGGTAAGCGCGGGTGGAAAGGGTAGATCGTGGACTTGTCCCAGTTCACCTGGAGTCCCGAGGCGTCTGCGAACTCAGTCAGCGCCACCCCTATGGGGGTTAGATCCGCCTCGATGTCCTGGACATATATGAGGAGGTCATCTGCGTACATAGATACGCAATGTGTACCGTCCGCGAGCGGGATGCCCCAATGAGTTCCCTCCTGGCGCAGTCTGACAGCCAGCGGTTCGACGGCCAGGGCAAATAGAAGAGGTGACAGGGGGCACCCCTGTCTCGTGCCTCGGCGAACCTCAAATGCAGATGAGATGTGTTTCCCGATCCGTACTCGCGTTGTTAGATCGGTGTACAGGAGGCGAGTGTATGCCATGAGCGTCGGACCAACGTTAAGGCGGCGTAGGACCGAAAAGAGGTACGGCCAGGTGAGGGTGTCAAACGCCTTTTCCAAATCCATAATCAGGCAAGCGGCGCGGGGGAATCTGCCCCGGACCTGATCCTGAACATGGAAGACGCGGCGGATGTTCTGTGAGGTGTTCCTACCCGGTACGAACCCACATTGGTCAGGGTGGACCAAAGGGCATATGACCTGGGTGTACGTGTCTGCCAGGATCTTCCCGAGGATCTTACAGTCTGCCGACAGGAGCGTGATAGGACGGTACGTCCCATGTGGAGTGGGTCCCTGTGGGGTTTGGGGAAGGTCACAATCACGGATTCCCGCAGTGACCGGGGAAGCACTCCTAGATGGAGGGCCGCCGCGAACATCCGAGCCAATCGGGGAACCACCGGGGGAGAAAACGTCGAGTAGTATTCTAGTGGGAAGCCGTCAAGCCCCGGGGCTTTATTCCGGGACAGGGCACGTAGTGCTTGGGTGATATCTGAGGGTGTTATTTTAGTGTCAAGCGCACGCTTGTCCGCATCTGATATCGTGGACAATGTCAGTGGATCGAGGAAGCGGTCCACGAATGATGAAGAGTACCGGGTCGGGGCCTCGTATACCTTTGCGTAATAGTGTTGTAACGCCAGGAGGATCTCAGCCTGAGATCGCACTAGCACGCCGTCCGGATTGATAATATCCGTAATTGGTTTGATCTCGGTGTCCTGCCTCGCCATCCAGGCGAGCATCGCTCCCGTTTTGTCCCGATCTTTATGGACTCTGGAAGCATAGGCCCGGAAATTATATTTCCGAAGATCAGCGCAGGCAGCTTGGTATATCGACTTTGCCTCGGCCGTGAGCGCGACGTGTTCCTCCGAATCATTGGTTTGTTTAGTGAGTGCAGCTAGGCGCTGTTCCGAGGTTAGGAGTGTCCGTTCTAATGTGTGGCGAACCCCTGCAATTTGTTTGATGCATTCCCCCCGTGCCACCACTTTAAATGCATCCCATTCCACTAACGCCGATGATGCTGAGACCGCATTGTGTAAGAAGTAGTCTTGTATGCTGGTTTTGTGTGTGTCTCTGAAGACCTGGTCTGATAAGCAGTCTCTAGGGAGGCGCCAAGTGGGGACCGGTGGGTGTGGGGGGCGCCAGACCAAGCGCAAAATGTGGGCGTCATGATCCGAGAGGATCCGACCTAGGTAGTCCGAAGATGTTACTTCGGGAGGATCGGTGCAGAGCAGCATAAAAATCTGTCCAGACGGACCCGAAGGTTGTGAAGGGATCGAGTGGAATGAGTAAATGCGAGCCAGTGGATGTAAGTGCCACCACGCATCAGTGAGCGCCCAGTGTGTTGCCCAAGCTCTAA
Organism: Lissotriton helveticus; assembly: GCF_964261635.1. Classification (NCBI taxonomy): domain Eukaryota; kingdom Metazoa; phylum Chordata; class Amphibia; order Caudata; family Salamandridae; genus Lissotriton; species Lissotriton helveticus. Next base: position 1,598,413,409 of record NC_136069.1, on the reverse strand, counting down.
AGAGTTCCGCTTGCCGGGGGACTGGGGAGTGTGCGGGGGGGGGTGTGATCGGTCTAGAGCGGGGTCCAGCGTGTAATTGTAATCCCCCCCAAGATCCACGGGACTGCAGTGAACTGGGCCAAGACTCCCGTGAGGTGGTTCCAGAATTTATCTTGCTCAGTGTTAGGGGCGTAAATGCTGCCCAGGAGGACCCCTTGTCCGTCTAAGATTCCCTCTAGTAGTGCGTATCTGCCCTCCCTGTCAACCACCAGCCTGAGTGTTCGAAAAGGGGTGCCCGGCCTAACCCAAATTATGGCGCCACGCGCGAATGCTGAGTATGTCGTGGCACAAAAGGTCCCCCGCCATTTGGCTTGTAGGCAGCCTAGTTCGGTAGCGTTGGTATGTGTCTCTTGTAAGAGTGCGATATTAGCTGACATGCGTTTAATGTAGGAGTAAACGGAGTAGCGTTTGCTGGGTGTGTGAAGGCCCCGTACATTCAGTGTAAGGACGTTAACGTCCGACTTTGGAACCGCCATTGTTAAGATATCGTGCTTGTGAATGGGGCTCCCTTGCAGATCCCGAGGACCGTGAGGTCATGCGTGTCGCGTGTGCTCCTGCGCGCCATGCTTCCATATGTGCGGGGGAGGGACTAACGGGGATAACAACAGGGAGAACCGAGGGTGGGCAACAGTCCCAATACAAGCGATATATAACCGGGGGTGGCATATCCAAACTAGTGTCCCACTAGGGGAGAAATATAACAGAATTCTGCGGGCTTGGCAGCATGTGTTACTGCCGGGCTTGTGTGCAGATCGGGCTTTTGTAGGAGTGATGTCTATCGCGCGCATGCGTATACAGTTAACTGCTTGTGCATCCTTGGCATACAAACATCGCATAGCGCACTAATCAACCAAGGAAGAGGATACAGCAAGTGTCTTTCGGTCAATCATGCAGAGGTGCCAGGTTGTTCAGCCGGGATAGCGTCCATTGCGTGTGCTGCAATGAGGGGGGAAGAGATTGGACCAAATCCCGACATCATGCCATCACTGTCTCGGTCCTTCTCAGGGGTGAACAGGTGTGGTTGGCATTCCAGGTCCGATGCCTGGGGAGATATGTGCAGTTCAGTCACCGCTCTTAAGGCGTCACGCCTCTCCTGCATGATTTGCGTGAGGTCGGGTGAGCCCGAGGGGGAGGATGCTTGACTTTTGGGAGGGCATGTCTGGGTACGATTCGTGCCTCGTCTCCTGGATCGTCGCGAGTCATTGTTGTGCTTCCGCTTGGGTCCGGGCTTAGGGATCAGCCGACAGTGGAACTCCGCCCAATCCTGTGCCTCCTCCGCCGTGGTGAAGAATATGGCCTTCCCTTTGTGTAGCACTTTGAGGCGGGCTGGGAACAATAAGGAGTACTGGAGATCATTGGCGTGGAGGCGTCTTTTAACCTCGAGATAGGTAGAGCTCTGCTGCTGGACTTCTCGGGCATAGTCCGGGAATACCATGACTTGTTGGTCCTCTACTTGCAGGGGGCACGCCATCCGGGCCGCACGGAGCACCGCATCGCGGTCACGGAAGTGCAGGAACTTAGCCAGCATGGGGCGTGGAGGGAGACCTGGCTTGGGTTTACGGGCGGGGACCCTGTGGGCTCTTTCGATAGAGAAGAATGCTGAGCGCTCTGATTCAGGGGTGAACGATCTGGTCCAAGATTCCATATAGGTCAGAGGGTCCGAGTTTTCAATCCCCTCCGGCAGCCCCAGGACGCGGATGTTGCATCGTCCCGAGCGCCCCCCCAAATCAACCGCGCGCTCCTCGAGGGCCGCCATGCGGCGCAGGACCTCCTTCATGTCCGCCTCCTGCGTTTTCACCGTGGGTTGTAGCGTGGCCACAATCCGCTCTCCCTCCTTCACTCTGTCCGCCAGCTTACGATGGTCGTCGCGTATCAGGCTAATGTCCGTAGTCAGGGCGCCCAATCGTTCCTCCATTGAGAGTCGAGATAGTTCAATAGCTGCCAGCACCTGATCTAGTTTCGCTGATAATGTGGGGTACGTATGTGGCGCATTTGCCTGCGTCCAGGTCCTCGTGTGCGGCATTTTCTCGATGGCCGTTTCAGGGACAACAGTCCCCTGCGTGCCCTTCGTTTTCCCCATTGGCCCGAGGGAGAGGGCGCGTCGTCGTCGTGGGGTCCTGGAGCAGCGGGTCGTCAGATGCCAGTTCGTTGGGGCAGACTACAACCTAGTAGGGGTCGGGTATTCAGTCCCTGTTGGAGCCGAGGTGATTCTGGGTTCGCCGCGGGGTGCCCCAGGTCCGGAGCGCACCGGGGGTCCGCAGTCGGTGGTTTCGGTGATGTAGCGGGGGAGGGGTTTTGCGCGGGTATCTACAGGCGCGCATCAGCAGGAGGCTTCCCCCACTGTCTAGGCACTCCGGGAGAGGGGGCTTCTCGCCGCCCGTAGCGTAACAGTTTGTGGGTGGCTGGTTTTTGCCTCACCCCTCTCGAGGCAGGGAGTAGTCTATATGCCAGTCTTTGGGGGGGCAGAGGGCCACGTGGTAGGATCCTGAGGGTTCGAGGCAGCGGTAGGTTGTCCCCGCTGTGGTGTGGCACCTCCGCGGCCCCAGAGGAACGCTGCCGCTTCCAGGAGGAGGTTCACGCCGAGCCCGGCACCCGGGTCCTCATGGGCGCCATGTTAGGGACAGGCAACCCGGTCCGCGAAGCCGCTCGGGATGCCAGGTGCGTCTTGGCCCAACCGCCCCTCCGCCAAGGGGACAAGGCGGCGGGTGCCCTCCAGAAGGCCTCAGAGGAAGCAGGAGGCTGGTGGGGTGTTGGCGCCGGGGTCTCTGGGGGGAGCAGTCACTCACCGCCTGTAGGAGTCGCCGCAGTCATCGGGAGGTCTCCGCGTCGCGTAGGTGATGCGTCCGCCGGTGTCCCCCAGACCCCGGCGGTGTGAGCAGCAGTCGGGTCAGATACCCGGCCGGGCAGGAGCGCTGGTGGAGTGAAGCTCCGGGACAGTGGCCGCCATCTTGCGCGCCGATGCGCGGTTGCGGGAGCGAGTCCGGTACTGAATACGCTTCATCAGGCTGGCCGTGCCATCCGGCTAGGATCTCCGCGGCCTCCGGCCGGTTTCACTTCTCCGGGCCCCCGATCCAGGAACGAGGGCTCAGTGGCGCCGGCTTCTGTAGGTCGGAGCCGCGGCTGCCATTTTGCGGCTCGTCGCACCGCTCCGGCAAGAGATATTGTTCCCTCAGGTGCCGCACTTCAGCAACGTCCGCGGCTCACCTGGGAGGTGCCCCTAGGTGTGAGTGCACTTCGGGTAACTTTTCTGAAGGCTGAGGCTCCCGGCGATCTCTGGAATTGGGCAGGATGCTAGCCCGATCGCGGGGCCTCAGCAAAACACAGCCGCCATCGTGGCTTGCTAAGCCACGCCCCCATCATCATTGGTATGTTAAACTGCCGCCAGGCATAAAACCCTTCAGCTAGATTAGGATAATTATTCATCATCTGAAACAATGCAAGGCTTAAAAGTAATCATCCTTAGCTATATGTACTACATATGCCATATTTTATCATATATATATATATATATTATATATATATATATAGATATATATATATATATGTTCGCTCCAAGTTGCCCAAAGGTCAGGGATGCACACAGGCAACAATTAACATCCTGCCCTCCATTACAGTTGGACTGCCTGTCGACGCGTTTCGGAAATGTATTCCTTCTTCATGGACTTGTGGCACAAAAGTACGCTGCTGTGTATCACGATTATATATATATTAAAAACCCTGTGATTGGCTCTCGTGATTAGTCTCTAGTCTGTTGCCTCCTGATAGGCTGGTATGACAGAGTCATAGGCGTATGGCCTTCTGGGAGATGTATTTCTCCGTTGCAGCGATCTTTTGGTCTTTGCTTGCCCACAGATGGGCTCCAAGGTAAGGAGAGTAGCAATCCTCGGTGTTGTAGCCTCACAGTAATGCCGAGCATAGACACGGCTCCGTGCCCGCTGTTAAGGCGATGGTGCAATCCCTACGGCGTAGGCTGCCGTTTAAAATGTTCGCTCCAAGTTGCCCAAAGGTCAGGGATGCACACAGGCAACAATTGACATCCTGCCCTTCATAACAGTTGGACTGCCTGTCGACGCGTTTCGGAAATGTATTCCTTCTTCATGGACTTGTGGCACAAAAGTACGCTACTGTGTATCACAATTATATATATTAAAAACCCTGTGATTGGCTCTCGTGATTAGTCTCTAGTCTCTTGCCTCCTGATAGGCTGGTATGACAGAGTCATAGGCGTATGGCCTTCTGGGAGATGTATTTCTCCGTTGCAGCGATCTTTTGGTCTTTGCTTGCCCACAGATGGGCTCCAAGGTAAGGAGAGTAGCAATCCTCGGTGTTGTAGCCTCACAGTAATGCCGAGCATAGACACGGCTCCGTGCCCGCTGTTAAGGCGATGGTGCAATCCCTACGGCGTAGGCTGCCGTTTAAAATGTTCGCTCCAAGTTGCCCAAAGGTCAGGGATGCACACAGGCAACAATTGACATCCTGCCCTCCATTACAGTTGGACTGCCTGTCGACGCGTTTCGGAAATGTATTCCTTCTTCATGGACTTGTGGCACAAAAGTACGCTGCTGTGTATCACGTTTATATATATTAAAAACCCTGTGATTGGCTCTCGTGATTAGTCTCTAGTCTCTTGCCTCCTGATAGGCTGGTATGACAGAGTCATAGGCGTATGGCCTTCTGGGAGATGTATTTCTCCGTTGCAGCGATCTTTTGGTCTTTGCTTGCCCACAGATGGGCTCCAAGGTAAGGAGAGTAGCAATCCTCGGTGTTGGAGCCTCACAGTAATGCCGAGCATAGACACGGCTCCGTGCCCGCTGTTAAGGCGATGGTGCAATCCCTACGGCGTAGGCTGCCGTTTAAAATGTTCGCTCCAAGTTGCCCAAAGGTCAGGGATGCACACAGGCAACAATTGACATCCTGCCCTCCATTACAGTTGGACTGCCTGTCGACGCGTTTCGGAAATGTATTCCTTCTTCATGGACTTGTGGCACAAAAGTACGCTGCTGTGTATCACGATTATATATATTAAAAACCCTGTGATTGGCTCTCGTGATTAGTCTCTAGTCTCTTGCCTCCTGATAGGCTGGTATGACAGAGTCATAGGCGTATGGCCTTCTGGGAGATGTATTTCTCCGTTGCAGCGATCTTTTGGTCTTTGGTCTTTGCTTGCCCACAGATGGGCTCCAAGGTAAGGAGAGTAGCAATCCTCGGTGTTGTAGCCTCACAGTAATGCCGAGCATAGACACGGCTCCGTGCCCGCTGTTAAGGCGATGGTGCAATCCCTACGGAAGTTGCCGAATCGCATTGTGGGACACCGGCTAGGGATGAGAGCTGGCACTGTTGGATGGGGGCCCATCTGAGGCCGCGAACTGTTTTCTCCAGAAATAGTGCGTGAAATGCCAGGACTCTGTATACCACAATGCCTTGCTGGTTAAGGAACCCGCCCATCTGGGGGCGTGTAAAGTCGCATTGGAGTGAGAGGAACAGAGTCCTAAAGCACACATCAATCCCGTAAAAGCCTCTGATGAAGGAAGTTGTATCTTCCAGAAACGCGTCAGGCATTATGTTCGGGAGAGACTGGATTTGGAAACAGCAGGCAGATGTCAGCTCATACTGGAAATAAAGGCTTGCCACCTTTCGCCTGTGTCAGAGTGCAACTCTATGTGTTGGGCAAACGGAGCATGAATATATATATATATATATGTATATATATATAAGGTATTGATAGCTTTTTGTTTTATGCTATAAGTATATTACATATTATGGTTATGCCAGCTGGAAACACCCCAGAATTCAGGACCACAAAGCGCAACTGCCACCAACTGGAGAAATGATTGCCCTTAGCAATTATCACGGCACATCTAAGAATACAAAATGCAGCCAACCACACAAACTCTTCAAAATATTCAAAGAATTCTCCAACCTGACAGCCATAGAGAAGACCATCCACCCCTCCTAAGAACTTTGCGATACCCTCTCAGACTAATCCCACAGCAGGGCACCAACATCTATAACAATTTCAACATCCAACCCGGTACCCTCGACCCCACGACCTCAACCAACCTGCAAACACCAGCTTAACAATTACCAACTGGTCACAGCTTACCGCCCTAATCACTTCAGCCATCCACTATGGGGAGCTCACCGACCCCTCCCCCTACCACCTCTACAACCTTGCAATGAGCCGAATCTGCACTCAAATCAGTAGCATCCTCAACACCTCCATCTCCACAGCAACATTTCCAGGACAGATGGAAACATGCAGTTGTCAGACCCCTCCTAAAGAAATTCACTGCTGACCTCAAGAATCAAAAAAGTTATTATCTGATCTCCCTGCTCCCCTACCCGGCCAAAGTTCTTGAGAAAGCCATCAACTAGCAGCTCACGGAATTCCTGGAAACAAACCCATTCCTAATCTGGAATCCGTGCCAACCACAGCACTGAGGCTGCGCTGATTGTTAGAACACTCCTCGACTGTGGAGAAATTGAGGCCCTGATCCTCATCTACCTCTCTGCAGTGTTCGATACAGTCTTCCACGACACCCTCATCAACAGACTCTACAACATAGACATACAGCAAGACACCCTCAAGTAGAGTGTCACCTTTCTTACAGGATGCACAAAGAGCATCCAACTGCCTCCATTCACCTTTGCACATAAAGAAATCATATGTGGCATGCCACAAGGATCCTCCCTCAGCTCCACTCGGTTCAACATCTACATGATCCCCCGCACAGACGTCATCAAATCCCACAGACAAAACCAACTTCTGCAAAGCCATGACCAGCATAGCCAAATAGATGAGAGACAACTGCCTCCAACTCAACTTCGACAAAACTGAATTACTGATTTTCGGGAAGGACACCTCCTCATGGGACCAGACTGATTTGATACCCCAAGTAGGGACAGTGATGCACTTTACAAATACCATGTTTGCCTATTGAAGTAGAAGTTGTCTGGTATTTTCTTTTGACTAATGACAAAGATATAACATCTGATGGAACATTAGTCTGGGACAAGTGTGTACTTTTCACCATTACATGGTTAAAAAAGAACAAATACAAATATATAGCCGAAAGGCCGAAATTTTGTAGTCTGAATTGACATCTTTTTACCTTATATGTTCATAAGGAAACATCTGGGACGCGCTCCTTGATGCACATAATCTTTGTCAGTCATTCCTAAACTTATGTCACAAATTCCAACTTCTGACAAGATTTGGTATACGAACTACCACTTGTTAGGAGAGAGGTCATACGCTCAGATTATCACACAAGATTCTGCCAGAGACGGTCTTACCTAATGCCAATGCACTTTGCAGATGCTACTTCTCACCTGAAGCCGATAAAGCCGAGTCCCGGGGGAAGGGAACACTGCATTCATACAACCGCTGATAAAAATTGCCTATGCTTTCAACAAGGTATGCAGTGCTCTTTCTACTGAACAGAGGGATATGCTTGATAGTGAAATATCGGAAGAGGAAGTCAGGAAAGCAATTCGTAATGCCAAAAAAGGGAAGGCGTCGCGGCCTGACGGCCTACCTGCTGAAATCTATAAAGTACTGGAGCAAGAATGATTCTCTTTCCTGGTAGTCTTATTTAACCACATTCTAAAGGATGGTGTGCGTCCTCCAGTTTCATGGGATAGTGCGTCGATATCACTAATTTTAAAACCAGGGAAGCCTTCTACAGCATGCGGGTCGTACAGACCTATATCCATCTTGAACGTAGATTATAAAATATTTGCCAAAATTCTTGCTAATAGGTTGGCTCTAGTGGCCCCCGAAATCTTGCACCCGGATCAAAAGGGGTTTGTGAAGGGTCGGCAGCTATATGAGCTAACCTTTGATTTGATGGGGGCTATCGATCTGGCTGCTCTGGAGTCCCTCCCCTTGGCGGTTCTTACGTTGGATGCCACCAAGGCCTTCGACAGGGTCAACTGGTTGTACCTGTCGGAGGCCTTGGCAAGGTTTAACTTTGGAGGGGGTTTTCGTCGGGCAATTAGCCTTTTACATCAGAGTCCTAGTGCCTGCGTTCTGGTCAATGGAGTTCCATCCGATCCTTTTAATATCTCGAGGGGTACACTGCAGGGCTTCCCACTCTCACCACTGTTATTCGATATATATGTTGAACCGTTTGGCCAATGTCTAAGGGACAATGTTAATACTAAGTCGTTCACGTACAGAGGTTGGGAGAGGAAGGTGGCCCTGTATGCGGACGATATCCTCATCTATACGTCTGTGGCTCATTTGGCCCTTCCTGCAATACTTAAGGTGGCCTCTGACTTTGGGGAGGTATCCGGATATGAGATCAACGCCTCAAAGACCGAGATGATGGCATGGAATATTGACCAGAACTTATTTATCTCTAATATTCGTCCGGGCTGTAAGATGAGGTATCTAGGCCTTACCATTGTAGGTAACATCGACCAGATTGCCACAACAAATTTCACTATGGTTGCTAAGGTCTGTCGTAAGCTACTACAATCATGGGCACACCTCCCTCTATCACAATTGGGAAGGGTCAACCTGGCTAAAATGTCCATTTTGCCCAATATTTCATTTTTATTTAATACTATTCCCTTATACTTTGACCCATCTCTTATTAAAAAGTTACAGGCCGAAATCAGCACTTTTATCTGGAATAAACATCTTCCAAGGATTTCTTGGAAAAAGCTCAGGAGGCGTAGAGAAAAGGGGGGGGCTCGCAGCTCCAGACCTCCAGGCATATGCCTGGGCGTTCCAGTTATCTCATGCCAGGATGTTATTAAAAAAACCTTTTGAATATGGGGTAGGGATCCTGTTCTCCACTTTGCTCAAGGGTGAGGGTGTAAGTCAGTCAGGCTTTCTTTTTAAATTTGGTGACCCCAAGTTCTTTAAAAAAATTAAACTGAAGATCCTGCAGGGAATGGCAAAAATATGGGCCCAGTTAACAAAGTCTGTTGGAATAGGATATTATGGTAGCAAGACACCTTTATGGGATCTTCCTGATAGTCCGCCTTGGCTGGGGGACAGCCTTGCAGTCCCGATTAGGGAAGCTGGGGTGGAGGTTTGGGGCGATCTATTTATTAATGGGGTCCTGCTCTCCTGGGATCGTTTGAGTAACAAAATCGGCCCAAATTTGGCTAGGCTCAAATATCTGCAAATATCCACTTGGTCCCGTTCATACATCGCCCAGCCCTCTCGAGGAAGTAAATTCCCTTTAGGAGGATACAGCTACCTAATAACCCTTCTAGCTGATAAGCTTCCCGCCAAGAAGGAGATTTCGTCCTAGTACAATTTGATCTTGGAGGAAATGGACGGTGCGTTTCTATTACCAGATGAGCTTTGGGCCCCAAATGTGAGCAACTGTAATTTGCAAGATCTTTGGAGCTCATCGTGTAGGATGTTGTGGGATGTGGTTAAACCGGCGTGGCTATGCAGGAACCACCTTTTTACCATTCACAGAGCTTACTATTCTCCCCTTCGACTCTCAAAATTTACATCAGGGAATATGGTGGCCTGTCCGAAGTGTGGGCTGGTGGCCGCCTTGGACGCCCACATGTTCTTCGAGTGCCCCCACTTGTCCCTATTTTGGGAGGGCATAAGTAAGACTCTTTCGTCATCTGTAGGCTCCAACATCGTTTTGGACTTATCTCTGGTGATTTTTGGAATGTTAGAAGGGGTTTCCACTTCGGCGAAGAAGTTAGTCTTTTACTCTATTCTGCTTGCTAGAAGGGAGATATGCAGAAGATGGAAAGACCCCTTACCTCCTTCACTAATTGACTGGTACGCCTCTGCGCTGCAGGTCTCTAGGTTGGACTTGCTTAGATCTGGACACCCAGATAAAAGAGCTTTTTGGCATCTGTTGAAGTGGATTCATTGAGTGACCGGGGTTTCCACCCCGCTCCCCCCCCCCCCCCCCCCCCGGGTCCGATGATTAAGCCATCAAACCCACTCTTGGGCATAGCCGGGCACTGGTGGTTAAACCAGTGGCATCTTGGCTATAAATTGCACCCTCCTCATGGTTTTATTTTGGTGAGCATTATTGGTTGGAGCATTATTGCTGAGGGATGAGGTCTGCACTCCAATTCTGTCCCAGCCAGTTGTAAAAAAAACTGAGGCAGCATGTTGCTTGTTAACCTACTGATCCCACCATAAAAACCTAGGTGGCGAATGAGGACAAAAAAAATCCGAGGTATGCAGTGCACCTCTTCTCCCTCAGAAACTCTAGACTGCAAGTTGTTCTGCTTTTCCTGCTCTCTTAGTGTAGGGCATAGAAGTAAATGTTAGGGTAATAGGGTCTGGATGACATTTTAACCTTTTCGGTGCTGATGACGAGCTCAGCTCGTCATGCAGCACGGTGACGCTGTGCTGATGACCGTGCTGCATGACGAGCTGAGCTCGTCATGTCCTCCGCGGAACGCCCACGCGGGGATAATTACCCCACTGTGCTGGGCGTTCCATTGAGCGGGCAGGGCCATGACGAGCTCAGCTCGTCATCAGCACAGCGCCACCGTTCTGCACGACGAGCCGAGCGCGCGGCCCCCCGCCCCCGCGCCGCGGGGCTAACTGCCCCACGGCAATGGGGTTAAACATGTTAGAAATGTTGTTATTGACATTTATAGAGCACTAACTGCTACCCGAAGGTGTCCTGGCACAATGCGAAGTCCTGCCAGAGCCTAGAGAGGAAGGGGTATCGATGAGATTAATTAATAAACAGCCATGTTTTAATGCTTTCCTAAAGGCCAGTAGATTGGTCAAACATCTGAGTGTAATTCTGCCCCCCCCAATTAGCTTTTCTTACAAAGGGCACTGTCACTAGTTTTGCATCTGATGACCTCAAAGATCTTTTCGGTACATACCATCATACTCCTGTTGTAAGTAGTCTGGCCCAACTCCATGAAGGGCTTTGAAGACCAAACATAAGGCCTTGAACTGAGTCCCCTTCATAACTGGCAGCCAGTGAAGTTTTTTGATCCCAGCTAAGATTGAGGCGTATTTTGGTATGCCAGTCAGAAATCTAGCTGCCCCGTTCTGCAGGGTCTGTAATTTGTTCATCAGTCCTTTATGGATATTGAAATATAGACTGTTGCAGTAAACCAAACTGGACATTGTTAACACTGTGATGACTGTTTTTTGCGTGTCTTGGGGCAACAGTGGCATTATTTTCCTACGTTATCTCAAGATATAGGAAGTCGATGCCGCCACTGTGTTCACCTGATCCCGAAAGCTAAGAATATTATCAATCCACACTCTTGGAGCCAGTACGCAGTTCCTAGAAAATCTTCAGGCTGTACAGACACCACAATTTAGATGCTGTCCAGGTAGGATGTCAGACTAAAGCCGAAGGATTCAATTAGGGGCACCAATGAGGATACATACATGTTAAAGAGTGTTGGACTCAATGAAGACCCCTGCGGCACTCCACAGGGCAGTGAGAATGATTCGGCCTCAAATTCACCCAGGGCAACTGTTAGAGTTCTGTTGGAAAGAAAGGATTTGAGAAGTTTTCAGCCGATGCCCTGGACTCCAATATCATGCAATCGGTCCATCAGCGAGGCATGATGGACCGTATCAAAGGCTGCTGAAACATCCAACATGATCAATGCTGCCTTTCCTCCCATATCCAGTATAGTCCTAATTTCTTTTTTGGACTTGAGGAGAGCAGTCTCCGTACTGTGCCCCTCTCTGAAACCATACTGGGTTGGGTTCAGAGCCTGAGATTCTTGCAGAAACATGTTGAGTTGCGCGTTCATGATTCTCTCTATTATTTTTGCCAGGAGTGGCAATCTAGATATGGGTCCGAAGTTGTTTGGGTGTTTAGCATCCAGGCTGGGTTTTTTGAGCGGAGGCAGAATGGATGCCTGTTTTCAATCTCTAGGAAAATAACACTCTGAATACATTGTATTTATGATGGAGGTCAGGATTCGTAAAGCGGGCTCTGCTGTAAGTTTTACGATGGATATTGGGCATGGATCGTACAGGGAGCCTGACTTCACTTTCGGGGTGAAGTTTGAGAGTGTCCGAGACTGTTAAAGGGGCAAGTCTGTCCAATAGAAAGGCCCTACTTTCATCTCCCTTAGAGCTAATCGTCTGATACGTAGTTGTTTTGGTTGTTGAGTCAGAGAAAGTTAGGAAGATGGCATTAACTTTGTCAAAAGAGAACTTCGCTACTTTGTTACACAGTTCCTGACTAGCCGGGATAGTGGGAGAAATTGGGTGAACCAAGGTGGTGACTGTTTTAAAAAGTTCTTTAGGCGAGTTTTTTGCGGAGTTGATTCTATTAGTAAAGTACTCTAGTTTGGATTTTTGGAGGAGCTGCCTATACTGAGCGAGACTCAATTTATATTCCTTTTTTTCTTGTCATTATATTCCTTCCTCCAGTTTCTTTCCAGGTGCTTACAGACCAGTTTTTGATCTCTAAGCTCCTGCGAGTACCAGGGAGAGAAGGATGCGGCCTGGTAAGGCGAAGAGGTTTTTTGGGAGTTAGCTTGTTCCCTGCTGCTTCCAGCCAATTTGTGTAAGACCTGGTTGCTTCATTCAGATCACTGGGTAACGTGGTAAGGGTCGAGGTTAATAGTTCCTGAACATCCTCAGCTTCTACCTTGTTCCAGGCTTTTATCTCCAAATATCTTTGGGTGGTTTAGGAGAAGCACGGTCAGGCACCATGAGCTCAAATAGTACTGCCCTATGGTCTGACCAGACTAAAGGAAGAAGGCCTGTGAATATCAATTGTGGGTTATTGGCTAAAATGCAGTCTAGTGTGTGACCTGCCTGGTGAGTGACGCCTGTCACCAGTTGCTCTAGATTTCCACCATTCATCAGGTTCAGAAGGTTGATGGTGTCTAGATCTGAGAGTAACTCCAGATGGAAATTAAAATCTCCCAGTACTGTGTGGGAATTGGCACTTATCCCGTTTTCCATTATATTACCTGCTGGTGGTAAAAACCGTCCTCTTGGGCCCGGAGGCCTGTAGATGAGAGTGCCTCTAATGTGTAGTGGTGTGAGAGATAAAAACGGAAATCCAGTGCTTTCCATTCCTCACTGACTAGTGGGATGAACGATGCCATGATTGACTTATGATAGATGACAGCTAAGCCCCCTCCTTTCCTCTGTGACCTGTTCATTGTATAACAGAGATAATAAGGAGGTGTGGCTTTAACTAAGTCCGGACCAGATGCATCATCCATCCATGATTCTGTAATAAATGCAATATTTATTTATGTTCAGTTTATTCTCATTATTTATAATGTGCCTTCTTGCTGTTTTTATAGAATAGACGCACTAAGGAACAGATTCTTCCTGTAGTAATACATACCTTTACTTAAAAGCGTTTTTTTTTTGTGTAGTGTGTGTGTGTGATATCGTGAACAACAAAATTAATTTGTTACTATTACCACTGCATCCCTGATTCCTTTATGGGGACTGTTAGTAACTCAAAGTCTTAACTCTATTTCAATAATACATTAATTTGTGTTCTGCGGGGCTACAATAACCTGTCTCTCACATTCATTGTTGGTGCATTGAACCAAGTCCACCTGTTTCACCTGCGGGATGGAAAGTAAACTTTGTAGAACTACGCCATAGTTGTAGTTTACGCAACATTTTAACCCTGTTGGTCAGGACCCAATGAGCTTGTTTAAGTACAAACTGTGCTCTGTTTTTCCTGCTCCTGTAGATTAAAATCTTTTTGTGGCTGCTCATAAACCTTTTTTTTAATAGTTTATCTCCAAAGTAATCTGTTCTTTCTTAATATTTTTCTATTTGCTGAGGCTTAACAACATATCCCCCATAGGGGCGTTAAGCACATCTCATGCTGTGGCAAAATGCTACTTTGAATCATCATTGATAGCTAAAAGAAGAAAAAGTCTTTGAATTTTGGTTGCAGACTTTTTAATAATTTGTGGAGACCGATAAATGTACAGTGTCCTAACTCTGCATCCTGACGTTGAAGCTCCACTAGAAAAGGAGCACGCATGACATAATAATCTCACTTAGCTGTAGATCCAGACACAAAGACATCATACAGTTAGAGACTAGAGAGAATGATTTTAATCTCTCAGTGAACGGTCGGAATGGACATAAACACCCATTTAACTTGTTGCTGCACACCATTGTTTAAACCCAAATAGTTATTGTCGCTCTTGCACCCTTTTTCCCACCAACTGAAGGTGAAAATGTCTTCATATCATTAAAACTGCTGTTTATTTCGAATAGGAAACTAGCTTTTGAAAGTATTAATTGGTCAAATATATTCATATCTTCAGACCTAATGTTCATTTCATCGTTTTCACTCATCTTTTATTTAATGCACGCATTATTTTTGTGCTCCATGCATTTCAGGAAAGCCTCATTCCCATTCCCAAGCGATGTTGAATAAAACAGATAACACAACTTGTAGCATCGTCCCGCCTGACCCTTGTTTGGTACAGGACAGGCAAGCAGGAAGAGGAAGGGACGTCACAGGAAGTTTGTAGTTTGTAAGCTAGTGTAAGGCTGGCAGGGAATAAAGAAGGAAGCAGATAGCCTACCTCTGTGTCGGTGTGTTATTTCCAAGAGCGCTGCGACAATGGCGACGAGGATGGGATGTCTATAAAGCCCACAAGCAGCACATCGCTCAGCCGCCCAACGTGGCTGACCACCGAACCCTGCAGCGGAAACCAAAAATCCGCCAAAGCCACGAAGCACCAAACTGCTGCCAGAGTGAAGCGCTCACCGCCGCTGCCCAGGAGAGAGAAGCGCGAAGAAACCAGAGCGCGTGTGCCAGAACGGCACCCCAAGCACCCCAACCGCTGCCCAAGGAGAGAGAGGCGTGTGTGTCAGAGCGCGCTCACCGCGTGCTCCCAGAAGTGAGCAGTCGGGCTCGCGCGGCACCGGAGAGCAGTGCCCGATCCCAAGCGCGAGCGAGGAGTGAGGAGCCAGAGCCGGATACAGCGCGTGGAGCGAGGGTGAGTCCAAACCCCGCCACTTCCCTCACGCGCACCGTCTACAGAGACACGAGGCAGAGACACGAGGCATACTGTCCCGCGCGGCGGCCATTTTGGGGTCAGGCACCCGCCTACAAGCAAAACCACGCACCCTCCATGGCGGCCATCTTAAAGTCAGGCGCCACTCGGTTCTGGGGACATTATCAAAAATAAACAGCAGCCAAGACACATAGAAGCTCAAGGAGCTGCAAATAATAAATAAAATACAGCGTGAAGCCAGCAATACGTAAACAAAGCCTGGACAACGCTTCACAAAGCCAGTCAGAGCGAATCATTTGCAGATGTCCAATCAGGGCCCTGATAGCTCCTCAGGCACTGCTAGCACAGCTCCAAATACATCAGGCACGGCAAGTTCAGGAAGCCCAGCTCCCAGTATAGGAGGCCCAGCTTCTCCAACCAACGTGCCCACAATGGCAAATAACCCCATCGGAGCCTCATTCATGCGCCAACCACAGCCACTACCACTGACGCCGGGCAACAGTATGGGTCCATCGTGGAAAACCTGGAGTGAAGATTTTGAAGACTATATGGTCGGCTCCCTAGTGCAAGACAATAAGCAAAAACTTGTGGCTCCGAGAAACCTGATTGGTCCAGACATTGCACAAATCATCAAAGAACTGCCCAACGCAGCAACGGCTACCTATGACGAAACCAAAGCTGCCCTCGACAGACGTTTTCTCCACAAACGCAACATAGACTATGAGCGCCACACGTTCAACCTTGCCACGCAGGAGAAAGATGAATGCATGAGCGACTTCATCATGCGCATAAGAAGACTTGCACGATATTGCGACTTCGACAACTTCAAAACGGAAGATGCTCTGAGACTCCGCATCATTGATGGCTGCTTATCTGAAACCTTGCGCCGGAGACTCCTAAAAAAAACGTATACACTGGAAGAAATTGAAGAACTGACAAGAATTAATGATCAAGCGGAGGACTACGCGAAGCGGATGGGGACACAGAAATCATCTGATCACAAGGACCACGCTCTGCGTATTCAGGCACACAGGTCCTCCAAGATTACCAAGTCCACATCAAAATCTCACAGGTCCCAACCCTCACGTCGAAGCTCGCGACACACGAGGTCCGTGAAAGCCACACCCACCTGCTACAGATGTGGACAGGACTACCCGCACTCAGGACAATGCCCAGCAATCGGGCAACGATGTCACCGTTGCGGAAGAGACAACCATTTTGAGATTGAATGCCAAGCCAAACAACCAAGCCACAGATCATCGACCAAAGGACATGAGCCACGTCATCACGCCCGAGCCATAAAAGAGAGGGGAAGAAGGTCTTCTAGCTCATCAAACTCCAGCACCCAGTCAGCATACTCACACCAATCAAGAGGTCGCTCCGGAAGTGGTCACCGCACCAGGCGTCAATCCTATCGGTCACGCAGAGACACCTCCAGTGAATCGCCATCGCGCACCCCCACATCACAAGACAGTGATGAATACATATTTATGGTAACAGCCCCAGACCGTGATGAATACATATGTATGGTTGCAGATCCGGACCGACTGAAGCGATATCCAAAACTCGACATCCTGATAGGAGACCATCCAGCCAAATTTGTCCTGGACTCTGGAGCCTCTCTGCACTATATCTGTGCTTTAGAACATCAAAATATGAAACACAAACCCAAATTCGAACCGGCAGCCGTCCGCATATTTACGTGGATGTCACGCAAGCCACTACCTTGTCTAGGCCGCTTCCGCACCACTCTCACGTTCAAGGACCGGACAATTGATGCCTACATCCATGTAGTGGAAGGACCAGATCTGGCAGACTGTCTACTCAGTTTACCTACGGCGGAAAGACTCAAACTCGTAGAGCTCCTCTACATGACGGAGGACACTCCTGACATTGTTGCGAAATTTCCCAACCTATTCAAAGGACTCTGGAAGCTTAACCATTTCAAAGTAAAACTCCACATCAATGAAAATGTGACACCCATTGCTCAACATCATAGGAAGGTGCCATTTCATCTACAAAAAGCCGTCGATGACGAACTCCAAGATATCCTTCGAACAGACATCATAGAACGCACGACGGGACCCACCCCATGGGTATCACCAGTCGTGGTGGTCCCTAAAAAGGGGCAAGACAACAAAGTCAGGCTATGTGTTGACATGCGCGCGCCCAACACCGCCATCGAGCGAGAACGCCATCCTGGGCCGCACATCAGTGACATGATTACCAAACTCAATGGCGCCACAGTATTCTCCAAACTCGACCTAAATAAAGGTTACCACCAGCTGGAGCTCCACGACAAGTCGAGATATATCACGACCTTTACCACACATCAAGGCTTATTCCGCTACAAACGCCTGAACTTTGGCATTTCCTCGGCCGCCGAGATCTTCCAGGAGGCCATCAGGCGAGTCATTCAAGGCATCCCAAATGCCTTCAACTACAGTGACGATCTGCTGGTATTTGGGAAAGACCAAACAGAACATGACACGGCCCTGGACAGAGTCTGTCATGCACTGATGACTGCAAACCTAACACTTAATGCCAGCAAGTGTGAATTCCACAAAGACACTTTAAAATTTTATGGACACATCTTCTCGAAGGAGGGCATGAGACCAGACCCCGAAAAAGTAGCGGCCCTGGCTGATACCCAGAAGCCCCGAGATGTCACTGACCTACGCTCCTTCCTTGGCATGGCAAGCTATTGCGCACGCTACATCCGCGACTACGCCACGATCAGCTACCCGCTGCAGGAACTTACTCGTCAAGGTCAGCCATTCGAATGGACGGATGCGTGCCAGCACGCATTCTCTGTGATCAAACAAGCTGTGGGGTCAGCCATCAACTTGGCGTACTTCGACACGGTGGACGCCAGTCCGGTGGGCCTGGGTGCCATTCTAGCCCAATACCGCGAAGACTCAGACCAGCGACACATCATCGCCTACGCAAGCCGTAGTCTCACGGATACCGAAAAAGCGTACTCCCAGCCGGAGAAAGAAAGCCTAGCTGTGGTGTGGGCGTGCGAACACTTCCACCTTTTTGTCTATGGCAAACATTTTACGATCATCACAGACCATCAGGCACTCATTACAATTTTTGGAAACCCCAATGCAAAAATGCCACCACGCATTGAGCGGTGGGGCCTGCGCCTCCAAGACTACGTCTTCTCCATCATCCACAAACCTGGGAAAGCTGAGAACCCAGCTGATTTCATGTCGAGGCATCCGCTGGCGGGTGCCCGTTCTGCACTCTCTGTGGCTGACGAATATCTCCACTTTGAAACAGTCCTCCCCTGACTCAGCTCAACTTCGACAGGATCTGGCCGCATTCCAACGTGTACGTGATGAACTCTCCATCAGTGACAACGGTCTCCTTTTAAGAGGGGAGAGAATCGTGATTCCACTTAAACTACACCAAGGAGTCATCAACCTGGCACATGAAGGACACAGAGGCATCAATGCAACCAAGAAAGCTCTGAGAGAACGAGTCTGGTTCCCCACCCTTGATTACATGGTAGAGACAACCCTGAAAGACTGTATCACATGCCAAGTGGTCAGCCGGGAAGAACCGCCAGCACCGTTACAAATGTCAGAGCTGCCGGAAGGAGTATGGCAACAAATTGCGGTCGACTTCTTTGGACCACTACAATCAGGACAGTACATCATTGTTGCCATGGATGAATACTCCCGATTCCCATTCGCACAACTAATATCATCTACTCGAGCAACGACAGTGATCCCAGTGCTTGATGAGATATTTGCAGCCTGGGGCATCCCACTGCGAGTAAAGACAGACAACGGACCTCCCTTCAACGGCCATGAGTTCACAAACTTTGCAACTCATCTTAACTTCAAACACCAGAAAATCACTCCGCTGTGGCCACAGGCAAATGGCATGGTGGAGCGATTTATGGGGACACTAAAGAGGGCAATCCAGCAAGCAGAACTAACTCACCGAGACATCCAACAGACATTGAATGAAGTACTAAGAGCGTATCGAAACACGCCGCACAACACCACTGACCAGTGCCCAGCCACTGTAATGCTAGGAAGAACACCTCGAACAAGACTGCCCATGCTGAATGAAACTCCTCAACAACGAAATGTCACGGTTGATCACAACACCCTCGTGGAAATAGATCACAACAAAAAGCACAGAATGAAGACATATGCCGACCAACGCAGACACGCCAAAGACTCTGACATACAAGAAGGAGACTGGGTGATAGTGCGAGGTGATCGGCGAGCCAAGGCAGACAGTCGATATCTCGACACTCCCATGCAAGTCACTAAGAGGAAAGGAACCATGGTCACCGCCAAAGCTGACCACAAGCAAATAACGAGAAACATCTCACACTTCAAAAAATGCAACCGGTGCAGCCGACATGAAAACGTGTCAAATCAACCCTCGGGTGACTCCTCCAATCAGAGTGACAACAGTGACCAAAGCCACCACAGTCCCATGCGAATGGTGGAAATCACAAACCACCACAGTCCAGCACCAAGACACAGAGAACGGCCGCAACGTCTAATAAGAAAACCTCGACGTCTGGTCGAAGAGATATAGAGGAAGTGAGACTTTGCAAAACAGGGGAGATGTAGCATCGTCACGCCTGACCCATGTTTGGTACAGGACAGGCAAGCAGGAAGAGGAAGGGACGTCACAGGAAGTTTGTAGTTTGTAAGCTAGTGTAAGGCTGGCAGGGAATAAAGAAGGAAGCAGATAGCCTACCTCTGTGTCGGTGTGTTATTTCCAAGAGCGCTGCGACACAACTTTATCAATATTTTACTAAAACATCTAAAAGGCACATTATACTGAAGCAATCATTATCAGTTCTTCTTAAGTGTACTATCTCGTTTTCCATTTCAAGCAAATCCTGTTAGTGCTCTTGATTACTTCTCACTGTCTCCTTCCTTTTCATGGAGTTCCTTCTCTGTAAGTTACTGGATTCCACAGTAATTTGGTTTATAGGTCTTTGCAGCCCCCTCCTCACTCCTCCTCTCTATGTCTTTGGGGACGCTCCAACTTGTGAGTCTGGCAGCCCAAACTCGACAAACATCAGCTGTGCCTGATCCCTCACTCTGTGTTTAGACCGGCTGCAACTACCCTCCCTGTGTCTGACACTACAAACACGGCGCAGCGCCGAGGGAAGCCCTGTCAGCGCATCCTCGCAGTGTCGGCGTTGCTGTGGTAACAGGAGTTGCCTCAGCATCAATGTATCAGCTCCTCCCACCCACAGGAGCAGAACTAACGCTGCACGCCGACCAGTGCTTATTTTGAGACTGTGGTTTCCGGTGCTCGGCACCAGCACTTAATTGTCAACACAGGTGCTTGTGTCAGTCTGCCACAAGATGGCGCTGCCTCTGATGACCCCAGCAATAGTCAATATATATATATACATTAAAAATGATTATTACTTGCCGCCCAAGCCATTCTTATGCTTTAGGGGCCTGTGATAGTCTGAATTGTCACACTTGTAGGAGTGTGATGGTTAGTAGCTGTGCTGTGCTGTTACTATGACAGGCAACATGGCAGGGGCAATGTGCGGCACAAGGTGCAGTGGTCTCCTGAGGAGAACCCTGGCACTTATTTATTTACAAATTAAGTATAGACTCCGATGCTGGCTGCTCGCCTGTGCTTTCAGGGAAATCTCTGCAGCTGTGCGCCTTTCACAACTGGCCCCTTGTCACACCACCATTCTGCCAGAGAACTCCCCCCAGTGATGTTGGCCACAAACCGTGAGGCTGTCACCCCGTGGCTCCAGAAACAAGGTACTGTGGGCGTGAGTCGGACTCAGGAGGTCCTGTAAACCATGCTGCGCGCCAGCAGGCAGCCCAGACTCATCAAACCCACCTGTCCTCAGGGACCGTGGAGCGCTTTCCTTCAAGCGCTTCTTTTGAAATACTGTTTTTGGCCACAATATTTAGCGGAAGGGATTTGAAGCAATTCCTAACTTAAACGGGGGCCGCCGCTCCTCAATTGAATGTAATTCATGATTGTGAGTGTTGAAGCACTGTATTTACCTGCATACCTTAAATGCGCATGTCTTTAAAAATACCTATTGACTTCTTATCATTTTGGTCTTGCTTTCTTAAGTAAAAAGTGTACTATTTTTGTAAACGGGTGTGCAGACTTTTTGTGATGTATTCATTGTGTTACTGTGTGCATGTGGAAAGCGCAAATACTTTACACCTGCCTCTTTTCATAAGCCTGCCTGCTCTGTGCCAAGCTACCAGAGGGTGAGCACAGGTTATCTTAGATGTGTATCTAG
Source organism: Lissotriton helveticus (assembly GCF_964261635.1). NCBI lineage: Eukaryota > Metazoa > Chordata > Amphibia > Caudata > Salamandridae > Lissotriton > Lissotriton helveticus. The sequence goes on along the minus strand of NC_136069.1, from coordinate 1,598,392,156 downwards.
CTCACTCAGACTAGAGTGGTGGGTTCTGCCTGGCCTGGGTATATACCTCAGCCAACCAGAAACCCCATTTCTAACAGTCAGTAAGGCAGATACTTGTTATCATATGAATATTTGTCCCGCTTTGAAGTTTTTACTAAGATATTTTTATCCTAGAGCCAGAAAGAATATATAAGGCAGAAGAGTATGATAGACCAATACCTTGTATCTAACCATGCTCCATTTCTGGTCATCCTCGGCATGTGCCTTGGCTCAAGTCATCTGCACCACCGTGACTTATATTGGTTTTTGAGTTCCAGTTGTTTTATGATAGGGTGCTGTTTGTTTTTTAATAAGTCCTGATCCCTACATCCGATTTTCCTAATTTTGGTTTCATTTATTTCTTTAAAGTCCTTGCAATCCTAAGATTGGAATAACTGCTTGTCTGCTTTCCATGTCACAGCTTCTGTTACTGTTTCCGAGAAACCTGTTAAAACCAACTTATTTAGATTCCAACCATCCATCTGTGACTCATTCATGTAATAGTGCATTTTGGAAGTGATCAATCAGTCAATTGACTAATGTGAGATATCATCAATGTTGTCATGTAAAATGCCATGAGTGGCTTAATATGTGAGTCATAAGCAGTGCATGGCAGGGGCCAGAGTTATAGTTAGCCAATAAACTATAAGTGGTGAATTTCAGAGTTTGTTTTATTGTTCAAATATTTGTTTTTACTATATTTCAACACCTAACTATACTGTTACTTTAACCTTAGTTTTTTAGTGAATTTCCAAAGTTTTTTTTATGTTGCTAATCATTTTGGGCCCGTTCAACCAACCTCCGCAAAACTTTTCAAAAAGGTGCCACTTTTTGACTAGTTTGTGCCTGGAAACTATGAGGGTGATCTGTGAAGCAGGGGCTGAAAAAAAGAAAGGGGGTCCCAAAAAGTAAAATCCCCTTGCATATTCTATAGACTTCTTTAAACAAGGAAACAGCAAAAATGGCTGATCTGAGTTAAACCAAATTGGCAGGAAGCTAGGGCTTGTTACGCAGATTGTGCTTTTTGTGATTTGTTGTATTAAGGTTTAAAAAAATATAAATATCTGGACAATTGGTGTCCAGATATGCTCTGATTGGCAAATTTTGAGGGGACTAGTCAATCCTGATTGGTTGATTTCCACCGGAACTACAATTTTTGACAGCCATTGCGAAACTCAGGGACTTGGTCCCTGTGTTCTGTAAACGTATTAAAGAAAATATGTAAGGGGGCAGAGTGAGCTTACCCAGACCTCAAAAGGGCAAGTGGGGAGGTCCCAATGGGACCCCCTCTTTATTGCAGGCCACAACATTATTGCACGTGACAGGACTCTGGGACACGGGTCCCAATGAAAGGTATTGTAGTGAATTGCAGGTTTTGAGGGTCACAAAAAGGAGCATGTATAAAGGGTGATAACAGATTTTAGTTACAGTATAAATCATTTGATGGTGGTACTTTACTAATTTTAGGAACTGTGGTGTGTTCTATGGTGATTTTACCCTCTGAAAAATGGTGACCTTCTGCTGGGATTTGTGGTGATCTGTAATCTGTACTCTACTCTGCCTGTTGTCATTCCATCACTGAACACTGTGATGTCACCTATGGGGTTGCTGAGTGCTGAGGATTCCACCCGAGTGTTCCTCGTGTGGCAGTTGCAGCTGCTGTGTCTCCTGTTCAAGCTGGACGGCTCTCTTCTCTACAATAAACCTACAACCTCCATTTCCTGTCTCCGCCTCATCTTTACATTGGCGACGAGGATGGTCAGCTGTCCCTCAGCTGTCTTCAACCCTCACCACAACATCATCGTTTAAATCGTTCTGAAGCTCAGGACCTTTTTATTCCTACAAACTCGACACTCATGTGAGTACATTTACAACTTTCATTGCCTGCTGTACATGTTGAGAGCCGTCACAGCCTCCGGACTTTCGTTCATCTTTCCTGCCGTTGTGTTATCACTCATCAATTAAGCTTGAGCAGCGCTACACGTGACTTTCTCTTGTACCAGTCAAAAGAATCCAACGGAACATTATCTCGACCGGCTGACCTCACCGAGACTGTTCCTCCGCTAATTAAGCCTATCTTACCTCCAGTTCTGCCTTTCCAGCGCTGCATGTTTTCTCTGCCGCTTGTTCTTCTCCTTCCGACTTGCGCTTCGTTATGATGACGTCGTAGAATTCCCAACGTACCTCAGTCAAGCGCCATCACGTCTCACGCATGCTGGTTGTCATAGCAATCTTCAATCGTCACGACGCTCACGCTGTCTCTCAGCTACCATAATTACACGTCACAAAGCATTAATCGTCACAAAGACTTCATTCCTGCTGTAACCAAGTGCTCATTGTTCCTGATGTGCACAGCTGACCAGCTCAAAAGCTCTTGTCTCCGCTGATGCACACAGCTCTGATTTCTAGTACTCTTCATTTACACGCTGATGTGCACAACTCTTGTAGACATAGAACCGTTTTCTCATGCTAACATGCACAGTTTTAGCACACCGAAAAGAGCATTATCACGCTGATGTGCACAGCCTTGGCACACAGAAAACAACTTTTCTCACGCTGATGTGCACTATCTTAGCATAGACAAAACAGCATTTTCGCGCTGATGCGCACAGCCTTTGCACACAAAAACGATATCTACACGCTGGTGTGCACAGCTTCTGCGCACAACAAAGAACATTTACACATTTGCGCTGTTGTGCACAACTTTAATTACTTTGTTCATTGATAGATACAGTTCTTAATTTAAAAAAAATAAATTCTCAACAGCATTGACTTTAATTTCCTCTTTTGCTCTTAGTTGTACACTTTTCAAAGACAGTTTTTTCTACAATTTTTTTTCTTTCTTATTTCAATTAAAAAAAATAGGAGATTCCACAATGCAAAGTCTCACTCCTCCAGCTCCGTTTCTCCAGACTCCTGGCGATCCTCCTCTTGAATGGAAACTCTGGTTAAGATCTTTCATGGCCTATTTAGGTGCAATTGATGGTCTTAGATATCGTGCTGAAAGAAAAAAAAATCTTATGTACTATCACCTTGGTGTTGAAGGCCAGAATGTGTTTGACCATTTACCCCCTTTTGTTCCGCCTCCTGGTGAAGCTCCAGATGAATTCGACATAGCTATAGCTAAATTGGACAAGTATTTTGTTAAAACTAAAAACATGGTTGTCCATCGTTACAAATTCTTCACCAGAGCTCAAAAACCTGAAGAAAGCATTGACACCTTTGTCACAGCTTTAAAAATACTCGCTTCCAAATGTGAATTTGATAATTTCACCTCAGAACTTATTAGGGATCAACTTGTTGCACGTTGTTCGTGTAAACAAATTCAAGGGACTCTCTCCAATACCTCTATTTCAAGTGCAGTCTCTTCTAAAGCGTCTGTTTCTACCAAGACACCTAATTTTATTCCTCGTGAGACACTTGGTAATTTTAGAAGAATGGGAACTACTAGTACTAGAAGACCTTATATACCTAACAGACAATTCAGTCAAAGTACTTTTTGTTTCAGATGTGGCTCTTCTTACCATGTTTCCAATTTCAAAAATTGCCCTGCTGCCAACCAACAATGCAGCCAATGTGGAAAAAATGGTCATTTCTCAAGAGTTTGTATGAGAGGTAGAAGAGGCAGTGTGCGGTGTGTCATGAATGAGAGTGATTCCCTTGATTTAAATTCTCCAGAAAATTCAACTGAATATTCAAATTGTGATATAACTAGTCAAGAATATGTAGTCGTTGTGAAAGACAGTAACAACGTCAGCCAAACATTTCATGTCCCTGATCCCGAAGTCGACACCATTATTGAAAAACATCATGTCCAATTACTTGTAGATACTGGGGCTCGTATCACCATTGTTTCTCACTGTAAATACACTCATTTTTGGCAAGATAAGTGTTTACTTCCCCCAGATGTTCTCACTGTAGCTTTTGAAGGGAGCAGAATTAATCTTTTAGGTTATTTCTGGGCTGAAATCTGTAATTTTTGGAAAATCTATTAAGGGGAAGGTTTATGTTGCCAAGCGAGGTATTAATGTCCTTGGTCTTCTACATCAAGCTGAATTTGGTATCAATATCAAACCTGGTTTACCCAATCCTGTATTTATTGAAGGGTGCAATCTCTCTTGTTCTACGTCTTCGTTTTCTGTTCCTGTATGCAACATTTTGGATGGTAAAGTGTGGGAGTGCAAGTATGGGAAAATTTTTGAAGATCGCCTTGGTAAAATCACCAATTTTCAACATCTTATTAAAGTCAAAGATAACATTACCCCAGTCAAACACAAACTCAGAAATGTCCCACTCAGTATTAGAGAGGATTTGTCTAAACACCTAAAGTCACTATGTGAACAAGGAATTGTTGAAAAAGTAGAATCCACATTATGGCTTTCTCCCATTGTGCTTGCCAGGAAGAGGTCTGGTGACCTTAGGATGTGTGTGGATTTGCGCAGTCTTAACGAGGCCATCTGGGTCGATGGTTTTCCTCTTCCTCGTATTGAAGATTTGATAGCTAAAGTAGGTTCGTCCACTTGGTTTTCAAAACTTGATCTCAAGGCAGCTTACCACCAGATTGAATTACATCCCCTTTCACGACATCTCCCTGCTTTTGTTACACCTGATGGCGTATTCCAATTTCGTCGTCTTCCCTTTGGCCTGGCTTCTGCCGCTGCTGTCTTTCAGCGAATCATGTCTGAAACGTTTGAAGAACTTTCTAATGTAGTCGTCTTTCAAGATGATATTCTTATTTTTACTCAAACTGAGGCCGAGCATGAAAAAACCATTGACCAAGTCTTTAAAAATTTTAGAACAGAGAGGTGTAACTTTACAGAAGAGCAAGTGTATATTCAAAACCAAAGAGGTAGAGTATCTTGGTCATACCATTTCTGAGAGTGGCATCAAACCTAGACCAGGTTTAGTTAAAAGCATTATTGAAGCTCCTGCACCCTCTAACAAAGAACAGCTTTTGTCCTTTCTTGGTCTTTGTGAGTTTTACTCAAAATTTATAAAAGACTATGCCAAGACTACTGAATGTTTCAGACTCCTACTAAAGAAGGGTGCCACCTTCAGCTGGTCTGATGAGTGTGAAAAGGGCTTTCAGCTCATTAAAGAGCATATCACTAAAGCTCCTGCTCTTCAGCCTTTTAATGGTAATAGAGAAACTGTGGTCACTGTTGATGCATGCGAATATGGCTTAGGAGCTGTCCTTTCACAATTGGCTTATGGCAAGGAACTTACAGTGGGGTTTGCCTCCAGGACCCTTCGTCCTGTTGAAAGAAAATATTCCGTCATAGAAAAAGAGCTCCTAGCTTGTGCTTGGAGCGTTGAGAAATTCAAATCTTACTTGTGGGGTAGACCGTTTATCCTTCAAACCGACCATCGACCTCTCGTCGATATTTTGTCAGGCAGAAATATCAAACGCACAACCGCACGGTTGGCTAGACTTTCCACTAAATTATTGGAGTTTAATTTCAAAGTTATTTATATTCCTGGCGGTAAAAACAAACGGGCAGACTGTTTGTCCAGGCTACCTATACAAGATCCTGACGAAAATGAGTGGGAAACTGAGATTGAAGAATGCTTTGTGGCTAATATTTCCCAAAATTCTATTTCTTTTGCTGAAAATGATTGGATTAAGGCAGTTGAAAATGATGTTGTCCTTAAAGATGTAATTTCCTTCATACAAAAAGGTTGGCCAAAGGAAAAATCTCTTTCTCCCGAACTTCAGATCTATTGGAAAATTAACTCAGAACTTTCTTTAGAAAATGGTAAAATTGTTAGAGGTGACAAATTCATCCCTCCTTCTGTTTATCGAGAGAAAATAGTTGCTGATGCCCACTCTGGACATCTAGGAGCCACCATTACCAAGAGAAATGTTAGATCAAATGTTTGGTGGCCTAAAATGGACAATCAAATTGTGGAAGCTATTAAACTTTGTACACGTTGCAACACTAGTGACAAGGTTCTTGTCTTAGAAGGTGTTTGTGATTCCATTGTTCCCCCACCTGTTAGAGCTTGGCAGAAAACTGGCCTGGACTTTCTAGGTCCATTTCATGTTCTTCCCAATACTTCCAAATACTTCCTAGTCCTTGTTGATCACCTTTCTAGATGGGTTGAGGTTGAACCTATCAATGTCCCCAACTCTAAAAGTGTCATTGATTGCTTAAGTAAAATTTTCTTGAGGGAAGGTTGTCCGGAAGAAATTCTCACTGACAACGGAGTACAGTTTATTTCTAAGGAAATGAGTGTTTTTTTGAATAACTGCTGCATTAAACATACCAGAACTCCTTTATACCATCCCCAGAGCAACGGCAAAACCGAGAGGTTCAATAGAGTTATTGTTGAATGTGTGCAAGCTGCTTTCAGGTCTAATAGTTGTATTTTTCAAGCTGTTAAAGATCTTATATGGTCTTATCGGATTTCCCCTCATGTTGCCACGGGTTTTTCTCCCTTCGAACTTATGAGAGGAAGAAAAGCTTGCTCCCAGGCTTTCCCTTTTTGGATGGTCAAAAGTTTCCACCGGGGGTGTGATTTAGAAGAAGTTTGGGAATGTGCTAATAAAAAGTCTTCCAGTTCACTGCCTAGTAATGTGAAATTAGGCAAGAAGTCTCTACACAATATTCATGCGGGTGATTGGGTCAGAATTAAGAATCCTGTCACTGTTAAGAAGGGGTTTTCAAAATTTCTTGATTCTCAGCAAGTTGTGGAAGTTCGCAAGAATGCTGTTAAATTGTCAAATGGCAACTGGTGGAGCACTTCTCGTGTTGCTAAAGATCCCTCTTCCCATGCAACTGCTCCTTCGCCTAAAATTGTTAATGTTGGGAATGGTTTCAGGAAAAGCTCTAGAGTAACTGTTAGGCCTAACAGGTTTCGTGATTATATCTAATTTGCTCATCCCAGTTGTTATATTCTTTGGGTTTTTTTTCTCTGGGAATGTTTTTTTTTCTTGTTATTTTGTTGTTGTTTTTTTTTAAAAAAGGGGGGAGGTGTGTGGTGATCTGGAATCTGTACTCTACTCTGCCTGTTGTCATTCCATCACTGAACACTGTGATGTCACCTATGGGGTTGCTGAGTGCTGAGGATTCCACCCGAGTGTTCCTCGTGTGTCAGTTGCAGCTGCTGTGTCTCCTGTTCAAGCTGGACGGCTCTCTTCTCTACAATAAACCTACAACCTCCATTTCCTGTCTCCGCCTCATCCTTACAGGATTTCATGAATCATGTTTGGGAGAAACATTTTTCTCTTGATTTTCTGTAAATTTACACTACAAATGATTTATATTGTAACTAAAATCTGTTATCACCCAAAATATGTTATCATAGTGTCCATGTATGTAGAGCATAACATGTGTAATACTGTCCTATACTGTCATCCTGGTGTTCTTGGAATGTTACAAATGTCACCAGAACCCATCAAAGTCCATCTTGGCCATATTAAACAATTGTCCATTATGTGTCCTTTCAGTCATATATGGGGATCAGTATGTGATTACAATCACATACTGGTCTGACAAAGGTCTATTGAAAGACCGAAACATTCTGCAGCCTGCGTTGTGCATAATATAAAATAAATGTCACTGGTACAGTTTATTCCCCTGGGTACTGCTCCTGAGTCAGGCAATTGTTGGAGGGTGATTTGAGGAAAATATACCTTTTTTCACAAAGTACAAAGTAGTAAAATTGCCACCCCTACTCACACACCAAAGCATACCTCCTCTACTGCTAGTTCTGACTTGCGGTGGGCGAAGATTTCCGCTCCACTGGCAGAGTTTGCGGAGTTCTGCCCACTCCATGCTCCAAAAACCTCAGCGAAGAGGTGCTGAAGCTGAGTTTTTTCCTCTTGTGCAGCTCGCCAAGGTTAAGATGGCGAGTGAGAGAAATCACGTGCTAGGCCACCTCCCGGCGAGATTTCAGAATGCGGGTGGTCGCGGCAGGTGGATACCGCTTGCTGCTCGCGTTGAGGAAGCTGCAGTTCGAGTACAAAATCTATTCAAGCAGCACAAAAAAGCAGCACCCTCTGGTGTTTACATGATGGCGTTCGGTCTGATTTTACAATGCGGGAGAAACGTCTGGCGCTAAAAATCTGCATGAACATTGCGATGTACCGGACTCTGCTGATGGGGAACTCTGCATAGCACTGCAAAGTTTTTCATCAATTCACAGAGCTCCGTGTAGCGCAACTCCGTAAATTTTGCCCAGGCCTACTCCTGACATCTTGCATCAATTTACCAAACCCGAAATAAAGAGGAACTTGGGTCTGCGGTGTAGTGTGTATAGGGGGCGATAACGTATCTCTTTTAAACAGCTAATTCTTCCTTTGAAAATGTACCTCATTGATTGGACTACATTGTGAACTTCCATAGCATCTCAAAATGCTTTCAGCATATCTGTTTTCCACAGGTCCTGTGGTAATTGTATGTCCTTGTGCTCAGCATTTCTCTTAACAATGCTGGTCTTCCATTGCCATGTTTGTAAATATTCAAATTAAACATTCTACTATATGACTTCCCTGATTTCCCACGTTTAGTTTTCTCCACCTGTTTGCAAACAGATATTTTTTTGTACAAGGTGCTCAGTTTATTATTGTCATGTTAATGAATTAATAAATAGTGCATGCCAGTATATAAAATTCCTGAGAAAATGAAAACGGACACATTCTGTGCCTTTTGTTACATGTTCCTCTTTTCCACTCACCTCATAGGTTCCCCAGTCAGTGTGCAGTGCCAGCTGCACTCCTGGATTCCACAAGGTTCTGCGTCAAGGACAACCAGCCTGCTGCTATGACTGTGTGCCCTGTGCTGCTGGTGAAATCACAAATGCAACAGGTACGGAATATGTTTATGTGGTTACAATATTCCTTCTCTACTGCATCGTCCTATTTTGTGACACTTTGCTTGTTGTTTACACAATTAAAAACTGCAAACTACCCATAGGTGTTCATCAAGTAAGAGTGCGGAGAGGTAGACACTTTGGTTTAAATTGATTTACTTGTAAGCCCCGAGTACAGTACACTACATGTGCCCAGGGTCTGAGAATCAAATGCACTAGTAGGCCTGCTGCACTGATTGTGTCACCCACAGAAGTAGCCCGGTAAACATGTTTCAGCCCTGCCGCTGCGGAGCCTGTGTGTGCAGTTGTAAACGGTCATCTCGACCTGACAAGTTAACCTACTTGTCAGGCCCAAACCTTCCATTTTATTACACATACGTCACCCCTAGAGTAGGCCCTGGACAGCCCATCGGCAGGGTGCAGTGTACTTAAAAGATAGGGCATGTACTTTTTTAGTTTTTCATGTCCTGGCAGTAAAATACTCTTAAATTCGTTTTTCACTACTACAAAGCCTATCTTTCCCATAGGTTAACATTGGAGATGCCTTGATATATTTTATAAGTGTTGCAAAGTGAGCAAAGGACCCACATCTGGGCCTACCCATCCCACTTATGGTGAAAAGTGTTACAGCAAATAAATGATGGATGGAGTGCTATCAATGCAAACATTCTCCGCCAGTCAAAACATCTGGGTTAAATCGATCGTTCTTTTGCCCATTATGCCACCCCAGTTTGTATGCAGTCATATGCAAATCAGCGTTGACCCTGAGCCCCATGGGAACAGTCCAGACCGAACTGCCAGGCCAGATCCTCCCTGGACTGGAAACAAGCATCTGGGACCAGTTTCACAGTTTGTCACCCTTCTTCAGCCAGGCTAGCTTGAATTCAGTGGCACAGTGAGCATTTTCTTACTTAAATCATTTGGTGCCTTCTGCCTGTCTCTGGAATACACATCTGGATTCCTGCATTCCTTCTAGACAGACACACATAAACGAAGGATAGGTGTGACTGAGTGGTTATCTGCTTGTTGATGGGTCTCCCTGAGCAGGATGAGTAGGAGGAGCTGACACTTCTACCTGAAAGGGCTGTGTGCTGTCCCCACACAAAGGGTTGCTTTCCCCCAGTAGTGAGTCTGGAGTCAGGGAAAGGAAGGACAGGGTCTTCTGCATTACAGAGACCTTTCTCTGAAGTCTCCTTCCTTCAAAAGCTAAAACGGGTGTACGTACTTGTTGGACTTGGCCCGCAGGGCAGGTTCACCCCGAATCTTTTTGCCTTATGTGTGACCCTGTGTCAGTGATTTTGGGTCTCTGCGCACTTTTCCCTGGGTCCCAGAGTGAAAGTGCGTGCGTGTAGCATGGCTGGCCTGCCCTCCCATAGGAATGCATGGGGAATGTGTGTGTCCCTGGTAGTTCCTGATGCGTGGGGAGTGCAGGCTCGAGTTTAGTATGTATAAACTCGTGAGAGTGAATGCTGCGAGATGGTGTCTGCGGCATGTATGTGTCTAGAAGGGAAGTGCTACTTCTGGACATTGAGATATGTGTGCATGTGCTGTGAGGGTGCTGGAGCGTGATTGGCTGGAGCTGGCTGGCATGCCAGGCTCCAGGAAGTCTGGATGGGTCTGCCCGGTGGTGAGTGGGAGATTAGCATGAGTGATGTGTGGGAGGAGTGTACCTGTGTCCTGGATGGGCTGGGTTTTCCCCACACAATGCTGGCTCCGCCCCCCTGTGGTGTGTCTAACGACCCTGGCCTCCCCAGTGAATGAAATGGGTGGTTGGGCCATTAAGAGTGCTCCAGAGCCAGCTGAAACTGGTTTTCCCCCCACCCTGCACCTTGAAACAAAGGATTTGTTACTATAAGAAGGGGCTGTGTCCCCTTAGAAAATGTTCTGCTTTTGGATCCTGCCAGAGGGGGCTGTTGCTGCTGCTGGGGCCAGGAGGACCGCCACTTGGGGTGTCTCCCTGCCTGGAGACCCAGTGTGCTGGCGCTGGCCCAGCCTTGCCCCCCTGCCTGCCTCCAGCCCCTGCTGGAGCCCTGTCCTGTCCTCCAGTGCTGGGGAGCACTGAGGACTTCATTGCCTGCAGCCTGAGAGCGCTGCTCTCTGCCCTTCAGCGCTAGGAGCTCTGAGATCGCCTGCCTAGCGCTTGGAACCGCTGGATTTTACCCCCAGCGCCTGGGAGCGCTTTTTGCTGCTGTTTAGCGCTTACGAGCGCTTATTTTTGCCTGCAGCGCTTGGGAGCGCTGTGGTCTGCAGAGGCCGGTGCCCACCCGGCCTCCGATCGCCCCGTGTGGTGGTTGGACGGCGCGGGTGCCACCCCGCTCATTGCCGTATTATTTTGCCCAAGTGCCGATTTGTGGGATTCACGAGGGAGCCCACTCCTCGGATCCTGGGAAGCCGCCTGCCTGCCGAAAACGGGCCGCCGCGCTGCCCGCGACGACCCGGAAGCACTGGGCCGGCTGGCCAATCAGAGTGCGGCCCCAGAAAGGCCGACCGGAAGTCCCGCCTCCCCCGCCGAGCCGCGAGAGAGCCTGCCGAGGCTCCCCGAGAGGAGAGGAGAGCCCCGGGACCAGCGGGAGAGACCCGCCGCCGCTGGAAAGCCCAGCGCCAGACCGGTAGGTGCCTGCAGAGGAGGGGGGGAGCGTCGGGACACCTTGCCGGTGTCCGCCCCGCCCCCTCTCTGTAGCGCGACCTCGCGCCTATGTGTTGTTGGAGCCTGAGGGCTCCGGGGGCATTTCTTTACTTCACGAGCCCTGAGAGGCTCTGAGCGCCCCACAATCACGTCGAGTCCCCAGAGGGGGGACTCCCAAAGAGAGGCGCCCGTGTGTTTCGAGCCTGAGGGCTCAGGGGGCATCTCCACGTTTTGGAGCCACGAGGTGCCCCGGGGGCACCAGTTGGTTTAGAGCCCAGCGTGGCTCTTGGCGAACATCACTGCTTTGGGTCCCCAGAGCGAGGGACCCCACAGCCCAGCGAGGCTGCACCTTTTGTTGCTGGAGCCCTGAGAGGCTCAGCAGCCCCCTTACTTGTGTAAGAGAGCCTGAGAGAGGCTCACCAGTGCCACAGTGGTGGTTCTTTGAGCCCAGAGAGGTTCCAACTTTGCGCTAACTTTCCCTGCTCCAGTTGCCCAGCACTTTGTGGGCAACTGCCACGTTTAGGCCCTGACATTGGGACACCGGGACAGTCACAGGTGGTGACTGGTGAGTTTGGGGAAATTGGTATTTGCTCTGCACCTCTGAATGTACTGATTATGCGTCATGTGCCTTTACACCTCTGAATGTTACGGCATCATGTGTTTTGCTTACACCTCTGAATGGGTAGATTATTCATCATGTGTTCTCTTTGTCCTTTTACACCTCTGAATGTTACGACATCATGTGTGTTGCTTTTGCACCCCTACAGGTAGTGTGACGTGTAGGTGGTTGTTTTCTCCCTAGTACAGGTGGTGCTAGTGAGGTCCTGTTACCAGTGATTACTGGTTGTGTGCTCTATTTTCATATTGTGTGCTACAGTGATTTTTATTGCTACAAAGTTCTAAAAGTGCTGATACCCCTGACAGTGGTCCAAGTGGCCCTGTCCTGTGCAATATCCCTTGTAAATTCCGCCCGTGCCTGTTGGCACAGTGTAACAAGATGTGTGTTTTATCTGATGTTTATTTATTATAATACAAAGGCTATTTTTATATAACCTTGTGTGGAGTTTTCCTTTGTGGTGGGCCTTTAGTTGTTGTTGCTGGGGTGCGTGCGCAAATACTTAACCTACATCGCCTCCAAGTTTAGCCTTGCTGCTCGCGCCACGTTACCTAGAGGGTGAGTAGGGGTTATCTTGGCGTGTAACTCCCTTGCCCTGACTTGGGTGTGGTGGTCTCTGACTGACTTTGGCGAAAGCCCTGGCCAGCCAGGGATCCCATTTCCAACATTGGCGGCAAGCGGTGGGATAAGGATTTGTGTTTGCCTTGTACCTTAGTAGCGGCTGGCTGCACCACAAAGCTCTGCATTTTAGATAACCACATTTTGGGGATTATTGTTGTTGGTAAAATTCCATTGTTTCTTCTCCTGAAGAGTGTCATTTGATAATTGTGTTCAGTGCATTTGTCCCCCGCCCTGCTTCCAGAGTTTGGTACCTGTGTCACTTTTGGTCAGGTTGAGAAGTCAGGGGTGGTAGAAACTGCCTTACCGATCCGAGGGGAGGGTGTGTGTGGATGAATGGTGTGTTTCCCTGGACGCATGAGTGAGTTCTTTTTTTAAGGAGAGTGTGGAAGTTTTGGAATTGTGTACTCCTACTTCAGATTGCTAGATCCCTTGTGTTGCACGTGTCTGTGAGCATCCTGTCAAGATGGAATCGCCTTTTAACCTTTGTGGCCTGTTTAAGTACAGTGTGCATGAGTTGGTACGGTTATGTAAGGAGAGAGACATCCCAGTGAGTGAGTCAGACACCCAGTCCAAGCTTAGGGATAACATGATCCTGTGGCAGAAGAGTGACTGGGAGCGTGAGCACAGAGAGAGAGAGAGGGCCCGGGCCGCACACCAGGAGGGTGGTGGGCCTGAGGGGAGCCCTGAAGAGTCTGATGTGGAGAGTGAGTTTGACAGTGGGTGGGCGCCAGCAGAGAGCGAGTATCCCCTAGATAGGGAGTCCCTTGCTGGGTCCAGTGTCAGATGTAGCACCCCATCCCTTTCCCTGTCCCCAGAGGTGTGGTTGGATAGGAGAGAAGAGAGGGAGCACCAGCTGGCCATGGAAAAGCTCAGGTTAGAGCATGCCAGAGAGATGGCGCAGTTGGGTGTGAATGAGCGGATTGCAGAGGCTGAGAGGGCCTTTGCCAGAGAGAGAGTAGCTCGGGAGGGTAGATTATCCCCTGACCGCAGTCATAATGTTCTGGATCCCCTTGGGAGGGTTGGGTCCAGTGGTGGCAGCTATTTAAATTTCAGTGTAGGAAGTCCCAGTCCACGTCCCCCACATAAGATACCTTGTTCCCAAGATGAGGAGTACAGGTTGAAATTCAGGGGCAGTAGGAAACTGCCTCACCAGTCTTGGGCGGATTTTTCAGATGTATGTGATGAGGCACTGGCTGAGTGGCTGATGAGTATCAAGGAAGAGGACTATGATGAACTATTCAGGCTGATTGTCAGAGAGCAGATGCTCAGTAGTTGTTGTCCTGAGTTGCGCCAACACCTGTTGGCAGGTGAATTTTCTGATCTAAGACTATTTACAGAAGAAGCAGACCGCTGGGAGAGTGCCAGAGGTTCTGTAGAGTCATTAGAGAGCGAGTCCAACAGTAGTGGTACAGGGAGCTTCCAGCCCAGCGTGGTGGAAGAGGCTCAGTGTAGCCCAGCTAGGTCCCAGTATAGTGAGAAGGGTGGAGGGGCTGACTACCTGGCTCCGTGGAGCAGGAGTCAGTGGGTGGCTGAGAGCCCCCAGAGGCCCGAAGCCCTGTCTCAGAACTTGGGTGGTTTCTTGAGGGAACACCAGGTTAGGGACCTAGGCTGTCCTGTTAGTACACTTGAGGAGGATCTCCTAGTGTCTAGGGAACCGGGAGCGTCTGTAACTAGAGCTCCAGGGGTTCCAGTGTCCGGCAGTGCTACTCCAGGAGGGAGTGCACAGAAGTCCGAAGTGAGGAGTGATTGGGGGATGAGTTTCCCAGTGGGTGCACCAGTGGACCAGAGACTAGCCAGTTGGGCTAGATCTTCTTGGGGGGACCCGGGTGGCGCCACTTCTGGTCTGGGGGATCTTTGTGCACTGTCAGGTGGACAGGAGGCAGGAGATCTGCGCCAGACAGACAGTCACACGACACATGGGTCATGTGTCAGCCTCAGGGGGATTGCGTGTGAGTCCCCAGAAGTCCTGGAGTGCCAGGCAATTGTTCCACCGAAGGTTTTAGACCAGAGGTTGGAAGGCCAGGTTCAGGATCAGCCTGACCTGAAGGGTAGGACGACTGTAACCAGTGTCCTGACCGGTTCTTCTTCCAGAGGAACTTCTCCAGGTGGGAGAGGGCAGACCTCTGGAAGGGGGTGCAGAGGGTGGGAGAGCCCACCTCTGACCCCGGTGCAACCTGAGGGGTTAAACCCTGGGTTGGAATGGCGTTCTAGGTGTCCCCCTCGCACGGGGAGGAGGAACCCTAAAAGAAGAGGTAAGGGGAGGAGAGCCTTCCCTGAGACTCCTGGTCCACCTGAGGTTGTAGACCCTAGGCTGGAGAACCAGTGGCAGTCTGGCCCTGTCTGGCAGACAGGAAGAGTGGAGAGTGGCTACTATGGGCCTGGGGTTACTACCCCCCACTTCGTGAGTAGGCAGGAACCAGTGGCACCTGGGTGGCCTAGGGCCTGGTCCTGGCCGCAAACAGCTGAGGAGTACCAGTGGGGTAGCCCAGCTGGTCCTTACGGTAGCCTTAGAAGGAACCCTAGGGGTTCACCGTGGCATAGAACAGGAGGGTGTCCCGGCAGTGGCGGGCCTGCGTCCGTGTTCTCTCGCCCCAAGCAGGGAAGTCCATCACGGTGGTGATTGTTCTCCCCTGCGTTTTGGCTGGAAGGGGGTTGTGTTGGACTTGGCCCGCAGGGCAGGTTCACCCCGAATCTTTTTGCCTTATGTGTGACCCTGTGTCAGTGATTTTGGGTCTCTGCGCACTTTTCCCTGGGTCCCAGAGTGAAAGTGCGTGCGTGTAGCATGGCTGGCCTGCCCTCCCATAGGAATGCATGGGGAATGTGTGTGTCCCTGGTAGTTCCTGATGCGTGGGGAGTGCAGGCTCGAGTTTAGTATGTATAAACTCGTGAGAGTGAATGCTGCGAGATGGTGTCTGCGGCATGTATGTGTCTAGAAGGGAAGTGCTACTTCTGGACATTGAGATATGTGTGCATGTGCTGTGAGGGTGCTGGAGCGTGATTGGCTGGAGCTGGCTGGCATGCCAGGCTCCAGGAAGTCTGGATGGGTCTGCCCGGTGGTGAGTGGGAGATTAGCATGAGTGATGTGTGGGAGGAGTGTACCTGTGTCCTGGATGGGCTGGGTTTTCCCCACACAATGCTGGCTCCGCCCCCCTGTGGTGTGTCTAACGACCCTGGCCTCCCCAGTGAATGAAATGGGTGGTTGGGCCATTAAGAGTGCTCCAGAGCCAGCTGAAACTGGTTTTCCCCCCACCCTGCACCTTGAAACAAAGGATTTGTTACTATAAGAAGGGGCTGTGTCCCCTTAGAAAATGTTCTGCTTTTGGATCCT
Organism: Lissotriton helveticus; assembly: GCF_964261635.1. Lineage (NCBI taxonomy): Eukaryota > Metazoa > Chordata > Amphibia > Caudata > Salamandridae > Lissotriton > Lissotriton helveticus. The sequence continues at coordinate 1,598,376,133 of NC_136069.1, read as the reverse complement.
GCCAGAGGGGGCTGTTGCTGCTGCTGGGGCCAGGAGGACCACCACTTGGGGTGTCTCCCTGCCTGGAGACCCAGTGTGCTGGCGCTGGCCCAGCCTTGCCCCCCTGCCTGCCTCCAGCCCCTGCTGGAGCCCTGTCCTGTCCTCCAGTGCTGGGGAGCACTGAGGACTTCATTGCCTGCAGCCTGAGAGCGCTGCTCTCTGCCCTTCAGCGCTAGGAGCTCTGAGATCGCCTGCCTAGCGCTTGGAACCGCTGGATTTTACCCCCAGCGCCTGGGAGCGCTTTTTGCTGCTGTTTAGCGCTTACGAGCGCTTATTTTTGCCTGCAGCGCTTGGGAGCGCTGTGGTCTGCAGAGGCCGGTGCCCACCCGGCCTCCGATCGCCCCGTGTGGTGGTTGGACGGCGCGGGTGCCACCCCGCTCATTGCCGTATTATTTTGCCCAAGTGCCGATTTGTGGGATTCACGAGGGAGCCCACTCCTCGGATCCTGGGAAGCCGCCTGCCTGCCGAAAACGGGCCGCCGCGCTGCCCGCGACGACCCGGAAGCACTGGGCCGGCTGGCCAATCAGAGTGCGGCCCCAGAAAGGCCGACCGGAAGTCCCGCCTCCCCCGCCGAGCCGCGAGAGAGCCTGCCGAGGCTCCCCGAGAGGAGAGGAGAGCCCCGGGACCAGCGGGAGAGACCCGCCGCCGCTGGAAAGCCCAGCGCCAGACCGGTAGGTGCCTGCAGAGGAGGGGGGGAGCGTCGGGACACCTTGCCGGTGTCCGCCCCGCCCCCTCTCTGTAGCGCGACCTCGCGCCTATGTGTTGTTGGAGCCTGAGGGCTCCGGGGGCATTTCTTTACTTCACGAGCCCTGAGAGGCTCTGAGCGCCCCACAATCACGTCGAGTCCCCAGAGGGGGGACTCCCAAAGAGAGGCGCCCGTGTGTTTCGAGCCTGAGGGCTCAGGGGGCATCTCCACGTTTTGGAGCCACGAGGTGCCCCGGGGGCACCAGTTGGTTTAGAGCCCAGCGTGGCTCTTGGCGAACATCACTGCTTTGGGTCCCCAGAGCGAGGGACCCCACAGCCCAGCGAGGCTGCACCTTTTGTTGCTGGAGCCCTGAGAGGCTCAGCAGCCCCCTTACTTGTGTAAGAGAGCCTGAGAGAGGCTCACCAGTGCCACAGTGGTGGTTCTTTGAGCCCAGAGAGGTTCCAACTTTGCGCTAACTTTCCCTGCTCCAGTTGCCCAGCACTTTGTGGGCAACTGCCACGTTTAGGCCCTGACATTGGGACACCGGGACAGTCACAGGTGGTGACTGGTGAGTTTGGGGAAATTGGTATTTGCTCTGCACCTCTGAATGTACTGATTATGCGTCATGTGCCTTTACACCTCTGAATGTTACGGCATCATGTGTTTTGCTTACACCTCTGAATGGGTAGATTATTCATCATGTGTTCTCTTTGTCCTTTTACACCTCTGAATGTTACGACATCATGTGTGTTGCTTTTGCACCCCTACAGGTAGTGTGACGTGTAGGTGGTTGTTTTCTCCCTAGTACAGGTGGTGCTAGTGAGGTCCTGTTACCAGTGATTACTGGTTGTGTGCTCTATTTTCATATTGTGTGCTACAGTGATTTTTATTGCTACAAAGTTCTAAAAGTGCTGATACCCCTGACAGTGGTCCAAGTGGCCCTGTCCTGTGCAATATCCCTTGTAAATTCCGCCCGTGCCTGTTGGCACAGTGTAACAAGATGTGTGTTTTATCTGATGTTTATTTATTATAATACAAAGGCTATTTTTATATAACCTTGTGTGGAGTTTTCCTTTGTGGTGGGCCTTTAGTTGTTGTTGCTGGGGTGCGTGCGCAAATACTTAACCTACATCGCCTCCAAGTTTAGCCTTGCTGCTCGCGCCACGTTACCTAGAGGGTGAGTAGGGGTTATCTTGGCGTGTAACTCCCTTGCCCTGACTTGGGTGTGGTGGTCTCTGACTGACTTTGGCGAAAGCCCTGGCCAGCCAGGGATCCCATTTCCAACAGTACTGGACCTCTGACACCATGTACTCAGAACACTTCTGGAGCTGAGGACATTCTACAAGGTAGAAGAGCTGTTGTGTTGCCAGTAGGGACTGCTCCTTTGCTGATTTGATTAGTTGTGTTGGTCTGCTGATATCAAGACTTCCTCTGCATCTTGCTACCAGCACCTGAACTCTGCTGTCAGTCCTGTCTGCCAAGTGGTGCCAATCTAGTCTTGGGCCCTTGAAAGTGAGTATTCCGTGCTGCAACCCAAGAAAGCTACATATCAACATTAAGCTAATTCAATTTATGTTGGTCCATAGAGCTTACTTGACCCCCACAGACTGATCAAAATGTTGCCGGATATGTTAGACACATATCCTAGATGCCACACCCAAATGGAAAACTGCTTCATACGATCTGGTCCTGCGCAAAATTGGAACCCTTTTGGGAGGCGTATATAAACTCCTCGCGGATGTAATACAAGGATTAGGGCACAACGGAGCGGAATTTGGTGTGCTGGGGCTTTCTAGGAAACGCAAATCACAGGGGACGCAGTACAGGTTTGCCAACATAATGCTTATTCTGGCAAAGCGATCAATCTCTATGAGATGGAGATCTCCCCAGCCTCCGTCAGTATTAACTTGGCATGCCGAAGTGGTACGTTGGGGGAGGGCGGAAAGTATGGCATTACGTAGGGAAGAAAACAGAGGCTTCAGGAAGAACCCAATAGCTCTGGAATGGGATATGATGGTAGAATAGTTTGTGGCTGCTAAACCCTCGCTGGGTTGAAATACTGAATGTGTCTACTCAGGGAATTCTTCAATTAGTGTATATGACGGCTAAACGACAGACCCCATAGAATGCCCCCACTAGTATATAAACGGTATGAACACAAACTTTACCTCACAACTACCCCGCTTGTTTTATACGTGGATGATGGCTGCACAGCTAAATTAGTACTGAGTCTAGGGTGGGTGGGGGAGGTCCTTTCTAGTTAACTAGCCCGGGAGGGGGGTGGGAATGTTGGGTTGTTTAGTATGTTCATTCTATATTAGGAATGTTAATTATTGATTGCTGTTCAATGTGTTCTTCCTATTGCGACGCTGTTGATCTGATAACACTGTGCATACTGATCGTATTTCATGTCGCTGACACACAATGAGTGTGTAATTACTTGTCTGAAACTAATAAAATATGTTTTAAAAAAATGAACAAAAAAAAACAGTGTTCCGCCGACATCGATGCATTGCAGCTGCTGCTCGAGCTGCGAGCATCGTTCGGCGACTGCGCAATGCACCGCTCCCGGAACCAAACGCATCTTTAACTTTGCCAAAGCAGCGCCTTCACATTGCCTCGTGATGCATGCATCACCTACAGCCCTGCGGTTCAATGACGATGCATCGCCCTGATGCACATCCCTTCTTGAGCTTCAATGCATCCTCAATTCCCACAGCTTACCAAGACGCAGAAAGAACGACTTGGAGGCCCCGATCTCAAAGGCAGAAATATGTTCTGCGATTTAAGACCTACCCCGGAACAAAACACCAGGCCTGGATGGTCTACCCGTGGAATTTTACGAGACCTTCTCGACTCAATTAGACCCTCACCTTGAAAAGTTATATCACGCAGCTCTGGAAACTGAAGCATTACCCCTGAACACGAGTCAAGCATTGGTGACATCCCTGCAAAAGCCAGGTAGAGGCCCCAAAGATATGTCGGGTGATCGGCCCCTTTCCCTACTAAACACAGATTATTAAATCCTCAGTAAGGTTTTGGCTCGTAGGCTACAGCAATATCTACCGAGCTTAATACACTTAGACCAGTGTGGATTCATACCGGGCAGGAGCACCTCCCTTAACATTAGGAGCCTACACCACATAATCTCCTTGACACCTCTGGGAACTACATCTACTGGTTGCATCTCCTTCGACCTGAAACAGGTGTTTAATAAGCTTCCCTGGGACTATATACTATGAGCTCTTTCCTTATGCGGCATTCCCCAAGGCTATATCCAACGGGTGCAGCTCCTGTACAAGAATCCTACGGCTCGTGCCAGGACCGGGGTGCATATATCACGCCATATGTCATGGCCAGAGGTGCACGCCAGGATGCCCTTTATCGTCCCTGCTTTTTGTACTGGCGCTGGAGCCGCTTGCCATTAAGGTGCGAACGCCAGCAGGAAATAGGGGCATCAAAATGGGGATCAACACTCATATTCTCTCAGCCTATGCTGACGATATTATTTTGTACCTCAATGATTTACGTGGACACCATGATCCGCTCCCTGATATATTCAAGCACTTTCAAATATTGTCTGGCTTTTCTATTAATTAATCCAAATCAAATGCTTATTTCTTTCACAACTCTGATTCTGTAGACCCGGTTAGATTTGGCCACTGGTCATTTTCTATGGCTCGTGCTACATTTAAATATCTGGGTATCAAATTTACAGGCAGCCCCAGGACTTGTTGGAAGGTAACCTAAACTGTGTACTTAAATCACTCAAATCACAAATCTCCTTTTTGATTTCGCTGCCAATCTCCGTGGCAGGGAGAGTGGCCATTTCTAAAATGGTCATGCTGCCCAGGCTGCTATATTTTTTCACTAATATACCGGTAGTTATACCGGCTCACATATTTCAAATGCTAAACACATTACTTACTGAATTGATCTGGGGTAAGGGATGAAGGAGAGTGGGTTTGCTAAGCTACAGCTCAATACTACTCAGGGAGGTTTGGGAGTCCCAGACTTCCGGTCATACTGCTATGCCAGTCAACTGCGGTGGTTGTCCTATTGGACTGCCGCCTGCCACCTGCAGGAGATAGGCATGACACAGATAGCATGGGAAAAGGGAACGCTACATACGCTGTTACTCCCCAAGCGCGGGCCTCCTCGATCCGCACCCCCATTACTCAGGATGGCCATGACATTTTGGAAGAAAGCCATACAGGACACCAAAGGGCTCAACCCGTACGCCCGTAATATACCACTGATGGGGCTCCCCACATCGACCGGTATAATTTGGGCTAGGCAATTGTCTCAATAGACTGAGGAAGGTGTAACCACTGTAGGCATGTTATTTGCGGACAACATGCTTCTGGATCATAATGCTTTTAATAGAGAGCAAGGAGTCCCCAACTCGCTCTATACATTACACACTAGAATACGTAGATATATCAGAAGCACCTGGGTGCTGAAAGATACCGAGGCCCAAACAAATGCACTAGTGCACATGATATATCTTATGGGGAATGGGGGACCCTTGACTAGATGACTATACAGAAGTATCCGTATGCATGCTTCGGTCTAACTTCAGGAACTCCAGGATAAATGGTCGGCAGATCTAGGCCATGATTTTACGGACAAACATTGGGAGAAAACACTGGAATATCCCAAGAAAGTGTCACACAACCCTAAATGTAAGCTAATTCAATTGATGTTGATACATAGAACTTACTTGACCCCCAAAAACTGAGCAAAATGTTCCTGGATATGTTAGACACTTGCCCCAGATGCCACACCCAATCGGCAAGACTGCTTCAAATGATCTGGTCCTGAGCAAAAGTGACACCCTTTTGGGAGGTGGTATATAACTACTCGCAGATGTAATACAAGGAGTAGGGCACAATGGAGCGGAATTTGGCATGCTGGGGCTTTGTAAGAAGCGCAAATCACAGTGGACGCAGTACCAGTTCGCCAACTTAATGCTTATTCTGGCAAATCGATCTATCACTATGAGATGGAAATCTCCCCAGCCTCCGTCAGTATTTACTTGGCATGCCAAAGTGGTATGTTGGGGGAGGGCCAAAAGTATGGCATTGAGTAGATAAAAAAACTGTTTGTGGCCGCTGAACCCTCGCTGGGCTAAAACACTGAATGTGTCTACTCTGGGAATTCTTCAATTGGTGTATGTGGCAGCTAAAGGACAGACCCCATCGAATACCCCCACTTGTATATAAACGGTATGAACACAAACTTTACCTCACAGCTACCCCGCTTGGTTTATAGGTGGATGATGGCTGCACAGCTAAATTAGTACTGAGTCTAGGGTGGGTGGGTGGAGGTCCTTTCTAGTTAACTAGCCCGGGAGGGGGGTGGGAATGTTGGGTTGTTTAGTATGTTCATTCTATATTAGGAATGTTAATTATCGATTGCTGATGTGTTCTTCCTATTGCGATGCTGTTGATCTGATAACACTGTGCATACTGATTGTATTTCATGTCGCTGACACACCATGAGTGTGTAATTACTTGCCTGAAACTAATAAAATATGTTAAAAAAAGAAAAAAAACTCTGCATAGCTCAGAACCTACAAATCACCTACATCTCCACGATCGACAGTGACGCATCATCCTAGATGCAACCGAGGTACTTTGTATTGGGTCTGCCTGACTCCTGTACAGGACAGAGGAACGACGCCCCACCGGTCAGTCAGTCAAAGAAAAATAAAAGTAAAATAAAACAATACGTTTTTTTCTGTGACTGACAGGGGAAACGCTGTTTGAATCTCCTGCATCCGTGACTGGGGCTTGTGCAGAGCCTGTTTGAATCTCCCGTTGTTCCCGCTGCTGGGCTTTGCTCCGCACCCCCACCCGCATCCTACCTTCTACTGACAGCTGGTGTCCGGCCGGGCTTGGCTCCGCCGGCCCCGCTGAGGACTCCAATTCCCAGGATACCTTGGGCCAGGACGACCCTTCATCGCGCACCAGGAGGCGCATTTAACAACGCCTGGTCCCTCGCCCCGCGAGGACGGGCGTGGGCGGGCCGACTGTGGCCGGAAGAGGCCTGGACGGGCCACCCCTCTTACATCTATGGTGGACCAGCATCAGAGACATCAGTAAGGAGGGTCCTGTACAGTGCCAGACATTGATAAACCAGGCTAATTGTATTGTCACAGTTGGGTAGAGAGCCCCGATAATATACATCAGGGTTGTAATATTGCATTATTATGATCAAAGTTAACCCTAAAGTGTGTTCTGGGGCTGGTAGGGTTGGAACTTTAGATGCCTTCCTTAAATAAGCCGAAAGCGCTGTGGCAAACGAAATTGAACTTGTGGAAAGAAGGCGTACCCTGGATACATCCTGTCACATTGTACCCCCAATATTAGTTCCAGAGACAATGGATTGCCCTACGGTTCCATCTGCTCTTATACATCTCCCGCAGGCTACTAATGGGTCAGTCTTAGATGGTAGCTTATCTATCAGCTCGGCTCCATCTTCTCCAGCTTCTGCGAGCAGTTTAGTTCCTTCGCCCCCGGTAACACGCAATAGGCAGCAGCGGGTCAGGCCGGTGAGCAAGGCTAAGGCTGTAAAAGGTTAAAGAAAGGCTAGTAATGCACCCAAAGGTAGCCAGCAACAAGCTAAACAATCTAGGAAATTAATTTCCTTACCTGGGTTGGGTGGGCAGCAAAATAAGGTTATACCTAAGGCTTTTGAAGGCAGAACCCCAGGCAGAAATGAGCTGTTGGTGGAAGAAGCAGGGGCCAACCAGGGATGCAATACGACCGAGCTTATGAGAATTATGGACGAAAGCCTCAGGTCCCTCATCTTGCCATTAATGGCCAAACTTGAGCAAATATATGGTTGATTAAATGCTATAGAAAAACATCTCCTAGACCATAAAAACCCATCACCGGGGAATGACTTAATAGCGGCTCACCCTTTGAATATAATTACAACTAGAGTAAACGACCTGGTGGACTCTATGATAACTTCTTTCCCTCAGGATATAGCCCAAGTTGTAGCACCTACTATGACTTTCCCAGCTTTAGGACCCAGGGAGGCAGCAAAACAAGGGCCCCGGGGGCCTGTAGGGAGACTAAGCCCACTGGAATAGCCAACTAAAAAAATCTTCTCACTGCACCTCCCCCCCGGAGGCTTGCCCATATTCAGTAATCCCGGCAAATGTCCCGAAAACCCAGGATGGTCGCGAAGAACATTGGACTACACTTAAAAACAAAGCCCTTCATTTCCTCTCCGCGAAAACCGTGCTGGGCGCTCATTTGCACAATAATTTCAAGATGGTGAGAAGGGTACCATGGGTGGGTAAATCCAAGAAAAGTATGGAGGGTGATTGTGTTGTGGTGAGTTTTAGATCCCCTAGATTGGTTAATGACATTTTGAGGTAGGCGGGATCAGCAATTATTCATCACGACTATGTAAATGTTGTTCCGCTGTGGTTCTTTTACCCCCCTCATAAATTTGGTGCTATCAGTGAGGGTCAGTCCAGCCGGGAAACAGTTCCCTATATCGACTTAATCACAACAAGTAATAGATATGAGGTCCTGAGCTCGCTAGACACTAACGACTGACTTGAGGATGATAATACCAGGGCTCGGGGAAGGGTGTGTCCAGGTGATGCAAATAGAGGGTGTTTACCAGTGGAAACTGGGCTGCAAAGCCCATTGGTACAGCTAACCACACCCAGCGGGGGTAGGGGCGTAGACATAATAGAGACCAGGACCAGAGCTACTGAACATCCTATAGGGGAAAGTGGGTCGGAATCTGGCCATGTCGAAACGCTGGAATGTATTCGGACTATTGGGGGAACAGGGGAAGCTCACAAAGTAGTAAGAGTTATCTCTTGGAATATAGCGGGGCTGTCATCCAAATTCAATAACACTGAGTGGCACCACTATATTAGTGGCTATCAGATAATTAGCCTCCAGGAGACCTAGGCGGTCGACAATAGCACCTTTCATAATCAGGGGTATAAATGTTTCTTTGTCCCGGCACAAAAATCCAGATCGGGCAGAGCCATGGGAGGACTATCCATATATGTAGACCTGAACCTCCAGGGCACATGGTCTAACACGGACTGGTGCTCGTATGCCATTCAAGCCGTACGATTTAAGGGCAAGGGGTTAAGGTTGACCATGTTTAACATTTACAACAATGGGGCTGGGGGAGACTATAACACACTTGTAGGAGAATTGGATGACAGATTGAGCCAAGAAAGCACAGTTAGGAAGGGGGCACAGGCACCTGCTATACTTGTCATGGGAGACTTTAATTGCCACCTATGCCCGGCCCTAGTTCCAATAGACGCTGAATGGTCTCATTGCCCTGTGGAGAACGGGCCGCATTTTGACCATACGCCGGAAGGTCTGGCCTTTAGCAAACTCCTACACAACCATGATTTAGAGCACACAATTAATATGATGGTCCTGCAGAGGGATGGCAGTCTACCACTGACATTTAAGGGCAGAGGGTGCTCCTCATTTATTGATTATATCCTAGCCTCTAGAGTTTTAAAAAACAGAATCACTAGTGTAGGGATAGAATGGAGCTCTTTCAGTGATCACAATCCCCTAGTATTGGAATTGCTCTACCTGACTTGGCCTAGAAGGAGACAGCCTGGTATAATTATTGAGAAGGTAACGGACCAGGGTAGGTGACTGAGGTGGTCTAAAATAGATGGGGAAACCTTCTATAAATCCTTGATGGATACTGCGAAATCCGTTTTCGAGGATTGTTTAGATACGGCAGTTTTATGTTTACTTTTCACTGCTTCACTCGTCTTCAAGCACATGTCACTCATCTGATCTTCTAGCAACGCGATTCTTGTTTCGGCCTCCTGAAGTCTGGCTGGAAAGCAGGCCACAGCTTCCTCAATTTTACCAAACCACTGTTGGAGGGAGGCAATCTCGAATTCTTGTGTTTTTTTCATCTCCCTGATCTCTTCCAGGATAAGATTCAGCATATTCTTTATCTCCATTTGTTGTGAAAAGCTCCCTTCAGTCAGGGGATTAAAGCTGATCTGAGAGGCATTTCCATTAGGCTTTTGATTTCTGGTTAATAAGCCCTCCACCTCCTGGCTACTTTCACCTGACAGTCCACTCGGTATTTGAAGCAGGAGTAGAGCCTGTGGCTGTTTTTGAACCTCTACTGACGATATACGTATGTCTTCAGGCATAGGTTGCACTGGCTGAGTGTGATTCTGTGTCATGCTTGTTATTTAATTTACAACAAGGGGTGGTGATGGACAGAGTCTCTGAATTAAGCAGAGTACTCTCACCCAGTCAAGAGATCAGGGCTAGATCCAACACCGTTTTTTAGCTCATTGCACCATCCCAGTTTCAGAACCTGGCTGTATGCAAATGAGTCTGTCCCTGGCCCAGTGCATCATGGGAACAGGGCAGACCAGACTACAAAAGCCAATTCTTACACTGGGAAGGAAACAAGCTTCCGGGGACCGGTTTCTGCCATTTCAGGCGTCTTCGGCCCGGCTTGCTTGAATCCTGATGGTGCAATGAGCAAGGGACTCACATCTGAGTATACCCTTCCACGCTTAGGGTGGACAAAATAATTTACAACAAGGGGTGGTGATGGACAGAGTCTCTGAATTAAGCAGAGTACTCTCACCCAGTCAAGAGATCAGGGCTAGCTTAATTCAGACACTCTGTTCATCACCACCCCCTTTTCTGTATCGTGTTTGGCCACTATAGGTGTGGCAGGGTATACTCAGACATGAGTCCCTTTCTCACTGCTCCATCAGGATTCAAGCAAGCCGGGCCGAAGAGGCTGAAATGCCAGAAACCGGTCCCCGGTAGCTTGTCTCCTTTCTGGTGAAGAATTGGCTTGGTAGTTTGGTCTGCCCTGTTCCCATGATGCACTGGGCCAGGGACAGACTAATTTGCATATAGCCAGGTTCTGAGCTGGGATGGGGCAGTGAGATAAATAACGGTGATGGATCAAGCCCTGATCTTTGGACTGGGTAAGAGTGGTCTGCTTAATTCAGACACTCTGTTCATCACCACCCCCTTTTCTGTATCGTGTTTGGCCACTATAGGTGTGGCAGGGTATACTCAGACATGAGTCCCTTTCTCACTGCTCCATCAGGATTCAAGCAAGCCGGGCCGAAGAGGCTGAAATGCCAGAAACCGGTCCCCGGTAGCTTGTCTCCTTTCTGGTGAAGAATTGGCTTGGTAGTTTGGTCTGCCCTGTTCCCATGATGCACTGGGCCAGGGACAGACTAATTTGCATATAGCCAGGTTCTGAGCTGGGATGGGGCAGTGAGATAAATAACGGTGATGGATCAAGCCCTGATCTTTGGACTGGGTAAGAGTGGTCTGCTTAATTCAGACACTCTGTTCATCACCACCCCCTTTTCTGTATCATGCTTGTTATTTAGGCTGGCGATGCTCCTGGATCATTCAAAGAGTTACCCTGGCTTAGTGTTGCCGTACCTCCATTTGAAGAAGCAGGTGGCACTTGCCCAAACGTTTGAGCTCATGGTGGAGACAGCAGAGCCTGAGACGCAACCTTGAATAAATCTCCCGATGTCTCTTGAGACTTTGTTAAAAGGTTAGGGGGAGCCAATAGAGATGTCCTTTTTAGGAAGAGTGGAAAATCCTTAGCACCTTGTTTTTCCCTTGCTGATGCTGACGCAGGTATGTTTTCCATTGATTTTTGAACTTCAGTTGGCTCCCCATCTAGTTGAACCGGAGACAAATGTTGTTCTTCTTCTGAGCTTTCAAAGCTAGAGTTCAGGCCGAGAAGATTTGTGCTATGTTCAGTTCTGGCTACTAACGCAGTGGCTTTAGCCTGAGCTAAACGAGTTTTAGTTTTTAGCCCGGCTGCGGAATCGACCTTGGCTACAGCATTCGACTGCTTCAAATGCCCCCCCATCTCCCCCTCTGTTTACTGTGCTAAGCTTAAGCACCTCCCTGCCTTTGTCAGACTGCTCCCTGGTCCCAGAAGTCCAGTGCACCACTCAAGAAGCAGGCCTGTGATGACCGCAATGTACGGCCCGGAACATAGTTCTTGAGGCGGTCTTTAATAGGGGTGGGCGGAATTCGCGTAATCGCGTTACGCAAATCTCCGCGAAACGGTGAAAAATCTCCGCCAACACGCAGAAATCGCTGTTTGCGTGCTCGGGGGGCAAATATCTCGCTAACACGCATTTGAGAACGAGAACAAGCAAAAAATTTCACGAAGTAGCGGAACGTACAATTTTGGGCAATTTTGCGTTCTCCGCGGAACGCGAAATTACCCAAATTCCGCGAACGTAACAGAATTTACAGCCCAGGCCTAGTCTTTAATACAAGTTGGGGCATTTTCCATAAATTGCCTTATGGGCAATGCAGAGACCCTTAAACTTTGCTCTCTGTTTAATGAGGAGCCAGTGCAACTGGCATAGTAAAGGAGTGGTGTGAGCATTTCTGGGGAGCCTAAATATCATCCTGGCTGCGTCGTTCAGTATTACCTGTAACTTATGGATGAGGCTCTGGGGGAGGCCGATGTAAAGGGCATTCCTGTAGTCCAGTCTGGAGATAATTGTGGAGGACACTATCGTCTGTAGCGATGTTGTTGAGAGGATGGGGACAAGTTTCCCTAGCTGTCTCATGATCCCTACACAGGTTCCAACCACTGTGGTGACTTGATTGACAATGGAGAGGTCAGAGTCTATTTTTATGCCCAGACTTTTCACAACTGATACTGGTGTGGGGGTCTCACCCAGATCTTGGGGCCAGAAAAGATCATTCCAGAGGTTACATTTTGTGGGGATGACAAGGAAGGCACATCAGAAGAGGTCAGAGGTCTCAAAAGCCGTGTGTCAGCATTGTAATGTTGGATCTTCTGACGTATAAAAGTACCACCAATTTAGATTTGACACCTCTGAGGCCTCTTCCTTTATATGTTACTCTCAGGCCAGTCCAACAGACAATTTACCGAATCTAACAGCGCCTGACAGCTTCTCCCAGTCTTGCTCCAGTCTCATTAAATATGATTGCAGACCTCAGATATCTTCACCGGTATGCTGCCCAGGCCAGTCGCACACCAATACATCTCAGCAGTACTCGACAAGCGCAGCACCGCCCAGCCAGAAGGGACTTAGAAAATAAAGCTAAAATCCAGCGGTAACAAGCTCGAGCGTGTATTTATGTGAGCCGCGTGATATCATAAGTCCTCTGCTATTCAGCCACAACCAAGGAAGGTAGCACCAGGCACCATGACCCGGCGGCCGGGGTTAGCGTCAGCTAAAATGAGAGTCAGGCAGCACCCATAGCACCGCATACTCAAGCTTCCACTCACCGGACCCTCCTTACAGTTTTTCCAGCCTCGCACCAGGCAGTCAGCAAGCCCCGGGTCGCTATCGGTGCATCGCCAGTTCAATGCTGAGGAGAGAGGGCGTTATGGCCAGGGCACCGCCAGAATGCCAGCAGCACTTCAGTGAGCCCCAGAGCGCGTCTCAGTCCGAGACGCCAAAACGCCGAAACTCCATTGCTGGGGGTGGGGCACCATCACCTACGGCTGCACCGAGGCGGGGTTCTTCACAGCCCCACTCCCATCCATGCTACATAGAACACTTTCTAGACCCAAAATCTCATACTATGAGTCCCTGTGGAAGGAAAGATGGTTATCGAGCTTGGTGGTAGGTATTTAACTTATGAGGTTGAGAATGAGGTTTCAGGGTTAGGACTAAGGTTGCCCAAGGTCCAAGTGGACACTCTAGTTGCACCACCAGCGGCACTGGGGTGTCCCGGTGCAGAGTGCAGGGAGCTTTGATTAGCCAATGGGCTAAGGGTGGCGTTGGTTGGGGTCTGCTGGCAAGCAGGCCACTTGAGTGTGGGAGCAATGCTCCTAAGGTTGCTGTTGGCTCTACAAAGGCCAACGAGCGACACAAGAACTGCACCACCTGCGGCACCAAAGTTGTTGGGTGCAGGAGATAAAGCAGACATCACGGTCCCTGGGCTTCTCAGTGAAGACCGTCAATTTCAAAAAGTTGCAGGCTCAATTGAGATAACTTATTGGAGGCGATCAATGACTGGTAAGGTGGCTGGGAATAAGGGATAATGCTTGGACACCGTTGGTTGGGCCACCCAAGCTCATGAAGGCGTCAAGGGCTGAGGTGTCTTAGGCATTGGTTTTCTTAGGCTGCAATCGGTCACGGTAGGCGTCAGTCGGACAGATGCAGTCAGACTTCCTGGATGCTTCGGTCAAGGGAGCAGTTGTCTTAGCTCCTTCGGTTGCGGTCTGGGGTTACCCTTCAAGTAAAGGCTGCAGGCTTAGATTCGAAGCTTGTGGGAGGCAGTGGTCACCAGATCCCGATTTAGGATCCCGGGGGGGGGGGGGACTCTTTGGAGTATGGGGCCACTTGAATTTGGGCCGTGGAGGCCAGGGATAGAGTGGTTCAGAATCGCTGCGTTTGGACTCTGACGGTTTATTTTTTTGTTTGAGCAAATGCAGTGCTCACAGGAGACAGATTCAGTTAGTTGAGTGCAGGGCAGGCCCTCCAGGCTCTGGGGGTCTGCAGCTGGGTGACACAACATTTTCCTCGCTGTAGGCAGGTCGTGGTTGGGACAGGCCAGTAGGGCAGAGGCCAAGTCAGTTGGTGTCCTCAGTTCTTCCTTGGTCAGCACAGCTCTTCGGTCCTTCTTGTTTCTTCCTCGAATCTGAGAAGGTTACGGTTCGGGGTATTAAAGAGGTGTGTACGTTGGGAGCAATGGGTCCCTTCCTTGGGGTGGGTACACCCCCTATTATGTCACCCTACAGTGGGAGGGGCAGAAGCCTCGTTCTAATTGGCTGCACACCCTCATCTTCAAGATGGAGAAGACTGAAATGTGTGCTTCACCTCGCTTGGCAAAGGTAGGGCACACCTCTCTTCCTAACTTGAATTTCTAACTGGTTCTCCCACCCAAGTGGGGGTCGGAACCAGTGGGAGGTGGGAGCAAGTAGCTGGGGGGCACCAAAAGGCAGGGACAGCGTCCAAAGGCGGCATGCCTTTGAAACTTCCCCTTTCGTGGGTGCAGCCCATCCTGGGGAGGAGGCATGACATCTCTACCCAGGATGGTCTTTGTTTTATGACCCAGAGAGCGGAGGCCATCTACCTAGGGATCTAGAAATCTGTCTGGTGGTGGCAATGGCAGGCGCCGGAGCTGTTCGGTTTTCACTGGACATCTCTAAGATACCCTCCGAGTGCATTTTACATTAAATCCCACACTGGCATCAGTGTGGGTTTTATGTGCTGAGAAGTTTTTTTTTCTGCCATTATGACGCTGTGCGTTTCGTAGTGACCAACTCCCAGACCATATACTATTTATGGCTTTACTACACTTACAATGTCTATGACTGGACTTAGACACCGTAGGGGTACAGGGCTCAAACCTCTGTACCCTCATCTTAGGACTAGTGCACCCTGCTAGAGGGGTAACTTACCTAGGCCTTAGGCAGTGGATTGCGGGCATGGCACGTAAGGGTGTGTACCATGTCGACTTTTCACTTTTCTCTGCACCAAAGCCACAGCCTGCTGTGGCAGAGTGTGTAGATTAAGGTGCAGGACCCTTAAGGGTGTCACAAGAGAGGAGGTGGAGAGGTGTGGTGCAGCGGCCAGGGCATCTGACATTGGAGCACAGGGTTCACGGTTCGATATCAGGTGGCAGCTCAGCTCAGCACCATGTGACTCTGGGCAATAGCTCACTTAATTTCCACATTGGCCCCCAGCGCCTTGATACCCGTAAAGGTGAGTAGTTTGCGCTTACCAAATACGGATTTTTACAATGGGTGCTGCAGCCCTACAGAGGTCTTCCTTGTCACAGTGCCCTTGGTACCCATGGTACCTTTTACAAGGGCCTTACCTGTGGCCAGGGATGTGCCAATTGTGGATACAAAGGTTCATTTTTGGGAAATAATACATGCCCTAGGAACCTTATTGGCAAGGTCCCAGGGCACATCGAGTTGGGTTTCATAAGATGTCAAGTAAAAATGGGGGGTAGCCATGCAAAGAAGGTGTACTTTCCTACAAAAGGTATTCGCAGGTGGGTAAGATAGGATATTGGCATGTATGACTGAAAGGTTGAGGCTGTGTATGCAGGCGATGCCTCCACCTGGTCTGAGGGGTTGATTAGTCTAGTAATACCATGCCCAGTTAGGGGGACTAGAATGGCCATGACAGGTGCCGAGGAGTCATTTAGCCAGACTTCTGTTAGAATTAGGAGGTCAAGATCAAGCTCAAGATCATGCGTGCGGTCAGCAATATCTTCAGCATGTTTTGAGGCAGATCTGCAGTTGATATGCCTGAGTTTCAGTTGGGTTTTGTGGGGAGCTGGGTTAGAGTGTGTGAGGTGAATTCGTTATGTTTGTTGACAGTTCTATGGTTGAGTCGAGGAGCTCTGAGAGAGTTAGTTGTGATAACCTGGATAGTTTCTTCACTATCTGAGTTTTTATGATGAGAGGAATTGTAAGATCATAGTAGGGTTTTGAGATCGCTGTAAGATAAAGGAGCTTTACATCTAGTTGTTCGTGAGGGTGCCTTGGGGTATGGTTTCTTTCTCAGAGACCAAAGCGGTGGCCGAGTGGAAGGAGGGGTCCGGTTGGTAGGGAGGTGCATTCAGGTTGAGAAGGAGTGGTTGGTCCTTTGTGGGGGATGCGTAGTGAGCCTCTTATTATGCCCCCGAAAGTTGGTCGTCCTTGTTGTGAAATGGATGAGCTGGTGTAGGTCAGCTTTGAGATCTTGCAGGCTTTTAGTAATCTCTTCCAATTTGGAAGCTAGTGAGGTATTCGGGCTGGTTGACAGGTCCTGATGTAATGGACAAGATGGCATAGATATGGGGCTGGGGTGCACATGAGTTAAGGAGAGGGGACGAGACAGGGTGGATTTTAGGTAGAGAATGGTAAGGTGGGTGAGAATGCAGTTTAATGCAAGGCAGCAGGGTGTGTACGCCCTAAAGGGCGATCAAAGAATTATGAGGAACCTGAAAGTAGACAAAGTCAAGCAGGTTTTTGAGTATGGAAGAGCATAGGTTCATGCGCCGTTGAAACGAAAAACCATTACATGATGGCCACCATGCCCTTCATCTCTGACTCTGTAGCTATATGGTCCTCTTTTCCTTCTACTTTTCAGATTAGGTGGAGTCCTGTGCTAGTTTAAACTTACACACAAGGAAATAGTCCTCTCTCCTGACAGTGTAGCCTGGCACTTGGCCTTTAAGTCCTTATTTTGTATCTGGACCAGCAGAATCCTTTCTTTGCTGAGTGTAATTATGGGAGGGCCACCATTTTGAGTTTGACAAATAAGTGTGCGATAGCCAACAAAATAAAGCAAAAAACCATCACAGTATTGATCCAGAAGCCAAACAGAGCATCGGATCCAAGTTTGCTGGGTAACCTGAGAGTAGAGCCCATGTAAAGTGCAAAGAGTCAAGAGCCGCTCCAAGCACGTCCCGCCACGCTACTGGCGGAGGCAATCCTATATCAGATGGCCAAGGCTGGGGGCATCATGGAGAGTGACCACAGCTCTCAATATTGCTACCTACAGTCTCGTCTCGGCGTCCAACCTCGGGCCACAAGAGACGAGGAGGACACCAAGCCAGAAGTTCAGGGGACTCAGGCGGGGACTGCCAATCCAGTGCAGCAAAGCAGCCAGAAAGCGCTCACCGAAGCCACTAGAGAAAGCTCAGTGAGGCTTGGGAGGATAGTCTTTTCAATTGAACAGGGCAGGTGTGCTCCTGGCTGTGGGAGGGTCAGACATCCGAGACGGATCCCACAGTGAGTCACTACCATGCAGTCCTGCATCCCATAAATACCTGTGTGTCCCAGGCAGATGTAATGCTGGGTAGTTCAACGTCGAGGCAGGCTAGCAGATGCAGGAAATCAAGGTCCTAAGGCTGTGTGGAAGGCGTGGACAGGAGGACTGAGACAACCCTGCCATGCATTCCTGTTAGTCATAAGGCACTTCATATGAGTCGAGTTATGCCGGTAAGTAGTTTGACTCACTTTTCCTTGATTTTTAAAATTGTTGGATGGCCTGGTATCAGCAGGATATGTATAAATTAATGACCCTAACCCTGGGAGCTTCTTTGTCGAGGTCTAGCTTGGCGGCAATCTTGATAGCGCTTTAGCAATATAAGCCTTTGAAAGTAATCCAGTTGGAAAGCACCATCTGGCAGTGGGACCTAAATTCAGGATGACTAAACTTGTACATCAGTCCTTCTCTGTCCAAGCAATGAATATACAGAACAAACTCCAATTAAAAATCAAAAGTAAGGGGACAGAGGAGGATGACGGTTGTTCTCAAAAACCTGAAAACACGGCTCTCTTCACACTAATAGATATACTTTATATTAGCAGTTAGTAGAAAGGGTGATCTTTTGGTGCTGAGTTCTCTCGAAGTATACCCGTGTGATTCACTTCTAAATGTTATTGGCCCTGTAGGCCATGGTCCAAGCTAATAGGCCTTGATGTTGTAGCTCATATGGTATGGCGACCACATCATAATAATGACTCACATAGTACAACATAACAATGTTATCATTTAGGTCTTAATATCTGCATTGACAGAGTTAATAATATTTTTGTAGAGAGCCACATGGCGGGAGTTTGTGTCGCGGACCTAAAAGGACATGCATTTCTAGGCAAGCTGCTTAACCTTTTATTGTCGCAGTTACTCAATTGTAAACCTGAAGTTGTAAAAATGAAGGGCCCGATTCACAACAGTAATCTGAGACAAAATTCTACTTTTATGACTTTCAGTATTCACAAAGCGCATTTAGTAGTAGTAAAGTTTAGATTTTTCTCAGTTAAACTTAAGTTTTGGTCTTAAGTTTAACTTAAGACCAAAACTTAAGTATAACTGAGAAAAAGTTTTGGTCTTAAGTTTAACTTAAGTAACTTAACACCAAAACTTAAGTATAACTGAGAAAAAGTTTTGGTCTTAAGTTTAACTTAAGACCAAAACTTAAGTTTATCTGAGACAAAATCCTAATTTGTAAATACCGAAAGCCGTAAAGTTAGGATTATGTCTCAGATTAGTTTTGTGAATTGGGCCTGAAATGCTTATTCATAATGTGTTCTATCGCAATATAAACACTTTTGATTGTACTCTTGAATGATTAAATATATAGTCACAGACTTCTTTTCATTTTGTTTTCTTCTTAGACCTCTCTGTTTGCTTGACGTGTGGAGAAGATGAGTGGTCCAATGAAAAAAAAGACATGTGTATACCGAGGGCCACGGAGTTCCTTTCCTATGAGGAGCCCATGGGTGCAACACTTGCTTCCATCTCAGCACTCTTATTCTCACTAACTCTGACAACCTTATGTATTTTTTCCCATTACCGGGACACACCAATTGTAAGGGCCAATAACCGAGACCTGAGCTACCTCCTCTTGGTGTCACTCAAGTTGTGTTTCCTCTGTCCCTTCATATTTATTGGACGCCCTAGCAGGTGGACCTGCCTGTTTCGCCAAGTGACATTTGGGCTTGTATTTTCACTCAGTGTCTCATGTATTTTGGCCAAAACACTAACAGTCATTGTTGCATTCAGAGCCACCAAACCCAACAGCAGTTTGAAGAAATGGCTTGGCACGAGGACATCCATTTACCTAATAATTTTGTGTTCAATGTTTCAGGTTATCATCTGCACAATATGGTTGTCTACAAAACCTCCTTATTCAGGTGTCAACACATCCTCTTCCATGAAACTCATCATACAGTGTTATGAAGGGTCAGTGCTGCTATTCTACCTCATGCTGGGATACATGGGCTTCTTGGCTGGATTCAGCTTTATATTAGCCTTCCTGTCCAGGAACTTACCTGATAGTTTTAATGAAGCTAAGCATATTACTTTCAGCCTGCTTGTGTTTGCAAGTGTATGGATCTCCTTCATTCCAGCTTACTTGAGCACTCAAGGGAAGTATATGGTGGCCGTGGAGGTGTTTGCTATCCTAGCCTCTAGTTCAGGGCTTCTGGCTTGTATATTCCTCCCCAAGGTTTATATTATTCTACTCAGACCTGATATGAACTCTAAAAGCAACATGCTAGGTAAATGACTGTGACATCTAAAAACTATGGGCCTGGTTTGGAGTTTGGCAGGCGGGAGCTTTCTGTCACATTTGTGATGGAGTATCTGTCCGCCAAACTCTAAACCAGACCCTATATGTTTTATAGCAACCAATATTATTTGTGTCTGAAGTATTAAGCAATATTTACAAAAATTAGACTACATTCTGCATGCAATCCCATAAGTACTCCAAATGTAATGACATTAACAGCAAGAAAAAAGTAACCAACAATATCAATTTTGTTAAATGAACTTGATGCTCCTGAAAATGTGACATTGTATTTTCCAAAGGTAACACCTTATCTCTGTTTTCCATTATGTCAATAAATGACTGCGACTTCTTTATTAGACAAAACTAAAGGGGATGATGGACGGAGTGTTGTACAGTGCAAGCACTCACCCCCAGTCAACTGATCTGGGTTTAATCCATCCTCATTCTTTAGCTCACTCTGCCATCTCAGTTCAGACATTGCCATAAGCAAATCAGTCTGACCCTGTGCCTCATGGGAACAGTCCAGCCTGAACTGCCAAGCCATGTCTTCCATGGACCGTAAACAAGCATCCTGGGACCGGTTTCTGCCACTGGAATCAAGCTATCCTGGCTGATGACGGCTGATTGGCCAGAAACCGGTCCTCGGATGCTTGTTTCCAGTCCGGGGAGGACCTGGCTTGGCAGTTCGGACTGGACTGTTCCCATAGGGCAAAGTGTCAAGACTGATTTGCATATGGCTGGGTTCAAACTGGAATGGCATAGTGAGCAAAAATACTATGGATTTAGGCCCAAATCTCTGTACTGGGGTGAATGTATGATATTGTTCTGCATTCTGTCCATCAACTGTTGTTTTTGCACTATTTTATTAGACAGCACGATAAATGGCCATTAAATACCTGCTCAAGGAATCAGATTCGCCTAGAGGTCTCTTTTTTTATTGTATCATATAGATCATGATTACGAATTGGCTAGTAATGCGCCCTTTCTGGCATTAAAGATTTTGCAAAATGTGTGCACTCCTTATAATTTCCCCACAGCAGATTTCACCCGTTAATTCCTGGGGCAATCAGCAAATGGAAAATATGTCACACCGGTAAAATCTGTGGCGATTGAGTGGGAGGAGGAATGGAGCACTTGGAAACCCATGGACGTCAGTTGGAGATAGTCAGGGGTCCCAGCTGAAACCTCTAGTCTGCCTTCTGCTACTTCCTTTGCGACCCCTGACCTCAGAAGGGACACAACGTTTGCCTCCCCTGGGTCAGGGGTCACAAAGGAAGTGGCAGGAGTAGCACGGAGCAAGCTAGAGGTCGCAGCTGCGACCCCTGACAACCTCTAAATGACCTCCATGGGAAACCCTCGAAGGAGCAGCGTTGGATTTACCCCAGTATTAAACTAATTAATTCGGCCATGCACATGGACCTTGATATCCATAAGGAAAATATCCTTAGGTAAACTGAGTGCCAGGGTGTTCAAATTCCAAAAGATGGCTTTGATTCGAAGTTCAGGTTGCTCTAAAATCTCAAAGTGTGACCTTCAAGGCAAAAATAAAGCAAAGATCATTGATGGTAAAGATGCACAAAGCATCCATGTACCTTAATTTTCGTGTAGTATGTGAACCCCAGCACCAATATCACTAAGTGCACAATCTAACAACAATCAGCTCAGTCACAGCAATTGACAAAAGTTGTGCTGAGAGACACTTCAGAGTGCAGAGTTGAGTAAAGGGGCTCACATTAGTCAGTGATGGAGGTCAGAGGCGTGAAAGCACACGCAGCATAAATGCTTTCTCGCTGATGCTTCGGAGTTCCCTATTAATTGGGAACAATTAGAAGTAATTAGATGCTGGAAAAAACCTCAGTAAAGACCTCCACTGTGTCAGAACTGGTAAAAGACAAGGGCATGGAGGCAGATGGATGCTTCTCATGCAGTAAGCCATCATGACAGACCTGAAAATCAATCCTAAAGTAGAGACTTGATCATTAACTAAAGGCCACCCCTGAATTAAACTCTGCAAACAGCACAGCTACCTATGTCTTGTAATTTCCTTCTAACAACCACAGCAGCTTTCACACAGTGTTCTGTTAAAGCACTGGTTTAAAACACGGTGCATTAACTTGATTTATATACCTATTCAAACTACAAAACAAACAGGTACGTCCTATTTAGGGAATGTGAGTTATTAGATTTACCATCCAATAGACCGCTATCTCATTCTACATCAGTGAATTATAACCATTAGGACTGTACCAACAAGTCGACACCCAGTTTAAACTCCAGCCACAATCTTTACTTTGTCTTTCAGGCCTATTACTTACCATTCAGTACACTAGAATCAATAACCCTTTCATGGAATGCCAAAGACATTGTCTTTAAAATCACACATTAGATTTCCACTGAAAACCTGAGAACCTATAAACATGCAAAGAGATAGTGATCAGAAGAAAGTAGACTAGCATTTTTTTTTAAAGCTTGCAGTTCCACAACACAATTCTGTGCTGGCCCAAACAACAAGTAAAGGCGTACTACATTTCTTTTAAAAACAAAAATCGCAGAATATAGATGTCCACATCTCCAAACGTAAGAAAGACTCCGACTCACTGACTCCCACTGCTCACTTTAGGAAACAGAATGCAGAATAAATGTAAAAAATCAGCAACAAACTTGGGCGCTTCAAAACATTGATTGCAGAAGATTCTCAAGCAAGGTGCTAAACAACAAAATAACACTTGACTGCTTATAGCACCAAAATAAACAAGAACTGGTAAATCCATTAGGTTTTGCCTATGGCATTAATAATAAGTTAAGAGGTGTGTGAGCAGTGTATGAGTGCAGGGAGAATGATGTGAGTGCTCTCTTGGCAGCGTCAGTGGTGCATGAATAAACGTTGATAAGTGTTGGAGTGTAGGTGAAGGTGCCTCAATGCATGCTGATTGATGTATGCTCAGTGCTGTATAAGAATTGTATGAGTGTATAGGGTGAGAGATGTTACCCTGTACAAGGAAAGAAGTGTGTGAGTATAGGGTGAGCAGTATGTAAACCGTAATATTGCTGGAATAGAGATATGAGTCCAGGGTGAGAGAAATATGTGTGCTAGGTGAGAGGTATGTCAATGGTGTGTGAGTGCAGAGTCAGCACTGTGTGAGTCATGGGTGAGCAGTATCTGACTGCCAGCGCAATGTCAGGGTTACTGTGCAGAGTAAATGGTGGGTGAGTGTGCAGGGTGAGCGGTGCCTGAGAGTAGGTTGATGGAAAGAAGGAATCAGAACGGTGTAGAATAGGTAAAAGGCATGCATGCTTCACAGAAGCATTTGTAGGTTCATACTCACTTCCTGGTGAGCAGGAGAAGACATCATGTGTAGCGTGCTATGTAGAATCAAGCAGGATCCACCCTGTATGTGCTCTCATGGTGTGTAACACACCAGTCTCCAGCAAGTTTGCAGGATAATGCACAGGGCACTCAGACATGTTGTCTAGCAGTACAGCAACTTGAAAGGGCAATCTGCAAAGGAGAACGTCATAAACAGTGACGAAGGACTAAGCCTATCAATTAATTTCTGAGTTTGCGCAAAATAATCTAGACCGCCCACGGACAATGGCTGGGTCCCACTAATACAAAGGGTTTTTTTGGGGAAAAAATTTTTGGGAAGAGAAAAATGCTGATCATATCCCACCATTTCTAAAATAAACAGCAGTTATCAACAGGCCAAGAACTGTATGCTGCTCATGTGACCAGGACAGAAAAACTGTTTATTTTTTTTAACTTAAATTAATTATTTAATAATTTTAAAGTTATTTAAGTATTTTTAAGTATGTTTCAGTTAATTATACAATTATGCGGATGACCTCCAGCTCATATTCTCTCTATCTCAAACTTCTGACTCTAAGTCCAACTTCCAATCTATCATGATCTTCATCCGAGACTGGATGAACCACAACCACCTGAAACTAAACCCTGACAAAACAGAGCTGGTTTTGACAGGTGGTTGCTCCAGTCCCTGGTCCCCTCTCTTCTGGCCTCCCTGTCTTGGTTCCCCTCCGCCCCCGCCTCCTCCGTCAAAACACTCGGTATCAAGCTTAACGATCAACTCACCATGCACTCCCAGGTGAGCTCGGTGGTTTCCTCCTCCTTTCTTGCACTCCGCACTATCCGCAAGGTCTCTCGCTTCTTTTCCTTCTCTGCCCTCAAATTAATCATACTAGCAATGGTCGTCTCTCGTCTGGACTACGGCAACGCCCTTTACCTCGGTATGCCTGCCTACAACGTACGACGACTGCAACTAGTTCAAAACCAAGCCGCCCGTCTTGTCCACAATCTAGCTAAATTCCATCACGTCACTCCCCTCCTAAAATCCCTGCACTGGCTCCCCATCCGCGAACGCTCTCAGTTCAAGGTGGGCTGCATTACTTTCCAGGCTAAACTGGGCCTTGCCCCAGCATTTATCTCCTCGGAGATCAAAGCCTATGCCCCCACAAGGAAACTGCGCTCTTCCTCTCAACATCTGTTGGTAGTGCCCCGCTTTCGCCGAAAAAAAATGGAGAGGCTCAAAATTCTCCACTCTGGCCCCCACTTTTTGGAATTCCCTTCCTGCCCCCCTCAGAGCCACCTCCCAATATTCTCTCTTTAGAAAGGCACTAAAAACCTTCCTGTTTTTACAAGCCTTTCCTCAATAATTCTTCCCATGGCCACCTTCCGCCCCGCCCCCTGAGGATCAGTAAACTGTTAGCACCAAGAAACCGCAAGGTGTACGCTAAGGGTGGGCGGCCAGCTACGGCACGGAGTGCCGTCTCCTACGCATTTTGCGTAGCGGGCGTAGCCAGGCGGCACTCCGCGCGCTCCGCAGATGGTGCGTAGCCGGCCGCCACCCGCCTCCCTCCCGCCCTCCCTAAATACATAAATAAAAGTTAAAAAAGCTTTTAAAAACACTTACCTTGTCTGCCTGCGTCCCCGGGGCTCCCTCTCGCCGTCCCGCGATTCGCGCCGCCATTTCGGATCCTAATGCGCATGCGCGGGCGGCCGCGCATGCGCATTTCTCATGAGGAATGCGCATGCGCGGCCGCCCGCGCATGCGCATTAGGATCCGAATCGGTGGCGGCACGAATCGCGGGACGGCGAGAGGGAGCCCCGGGGACGCGGCAGACAAGGTAAGTGTTTTTAAAAGCTTTTTTTACTTTTATTTATGTATTTAAAGAGGGCGGGAGGGAGGCGGGTGGCGCGGAGTGGGGCTATGCGGAGTGCGCGGGTGGGCGTAGTTGTGCGCCCACTTCGCGTAGCTCCGCGGAGCCCCACTCCGCACACTACGCCCAGGGTTAGTGTACGCGCGCTTTAGAAATATTTTTAAATTCAAATTCAAATTATAGTTATTATTTCATTAATTTTAAATTACTTTTAAGACATGTTATAAAATTCAATATCTTGACTAACTATATATTTTTTTCGATATTTTTGATTCAATATTTTTGTACTTACCTGTTTGTAGATAGGACTTCGATATTTTTGCTTTCTATATTTTTACTTGGATTTTTTTCCTTCTTTATTTTTGTATTCTATATTTTGTCAGTGATCCCTCGACAACAACACACACAACAGCAAAGAGCTCTTCAACATTGTGGGAGAACTCTCCAACACCAACGTAAGCACCAACGACATCCCACCTTCACAAGGTCTGTGCGACTCCATGGCCTCCTTCTTCCACCGCAAAATCGCAAACATCCACAACAACTTCAACAACCAGGCGTCCTCCACAGTCCGCAATACCCCAGACCCCTTGGCCACCACACATGGCGACCCCTCATCAGCTGGAACAACATCAAAGACGACGACACCATCAAAACCATGAGCACCATCCACTCCGGATCCCCGTCAGACCGGTGCCCCCACCACATCTTCAACAAAGCCAGCACCACCATCGCACCCCACCTCGGCTAAGCTATCAACATCTCCTTCGAAACCGCAACATTCCCAAAGAGCTGGAAGCATGTCGAGATAAACGCTCTGCTCAAGAGGCCCAAAGCAGACCCCAAGGACCTTAAGAACTTCCGGCCCATCTCCCTACTCCCGTTCCAGCAAAGGTCATTGAGAAAACAAACAGCTAACCCACTACCTCGAGAAGAACAACATCCTGGACCCTTCACAGTCTGGGTTCCGCAGGAACCACAGCACCGAGACGGCCCTCATCGCCGCCACCTATGACATCGGGGCCCTACTGGACAACAGCAAGACCGCGGCCCTCATCCTCCTGGGCCTGTCAGCTGCCTTCGACACTGTCTGACACCACACCCTACACACCCGCCTCCACGACGCAGGAATCCGGGGCAAAGCCGTGGACTGGACCACCTCCTTCCTCTCCAGCAGAACACAGAGCGTCGGCCTCCCTCCCTTCAGATCCAAAGCCACCAAGATCATCTGCGGCGTGCCCCAAGGATCCTCCCTCAGCCAGACGCTGTTCAACGTATACATGGCCCCACTCGCCCACGCTGCCAGACTGCACAACCTCAACATCATCCCCGACGACACACAACTGATCCTCTCACTCACCAAGGACCCTGTCACCGCCAAGACCAACCTCCACGAAGGTATGAAAACCGTCACCAATTGGATGAAGAACAGCAGCCTGAAGCTGAACTCTGACAAAACGGAGGTCCTCATCCTCAGCTCTGCACCTTCAGCCTGGGATGACTCCTGGTGGCCGACCGCCCTGGGAGCTGCTCCAACACCCACCAATCACGCACGTAACCTGAGATTCATCCTCGACTCCACACTCTCCATGACCAAGCAAGTCAACACCATCTCATCCTCCTGCTTCAAAACCCTCCGCATGCTCCGAATGATCTACAAGTGGATCCCCACCAACACTAGAAGAAGGGTCACCCAGGCCCTCGTCAGCAGCTGACTGGACTACGGAAACCCCCTCTACACGGGAGGCTTGGCCAAACTCCTGAAACGACTGCAACACATACAGAATGCGTCTGCCGACCTGATCCTCGACATTCGTCGCCGCAGCCACATCACACCCCACCTGAGAGACCTGCACTGGCTCCCCATCAACAAGAGGATCACCTGCAAGCTCCTCACCCACGCACACAAAGTCCTCCACAACACGGGTCCGGCATACCTCAACAAACGGCTCAACTTCTACACCCCGAACTGCTAGCTCCGCTCCGCCGACCTCTCCCTTGCCATCACCCCCCACATCAGGAGAACAACCACCGGTGGCAGATCATTCTCCCACCTCTCCGCCAAGTCCTGGAATACCATCCCCATCCTCCTACGGAACACCGAAGTCCTTCTCACCTTCAGGAGGCTACTCAAGACCTGGCTGTTCGAGCAGTAACAGTACCCCCCTCCCCCTCAGGTGCGTTGAGACCCTCACGAGTGAGTAGTGTGCTTTACAAATGTCGTGATTGATTGAATACACTCTTCTAGGGGCTCTCTCCCCTGCCTAAAGCCATATCGCAACTCTGAGATAATGTTGTATTTTACCTGCCTCAATGTTAAATGCTCCAAGACTACCCTTCCCATGAACTTCGTGGCAGAATCTAAAAGCGAGATGGGGCGGTAACAAGATGGATTATCCCTTGCTCCTTAAAAATGGGTAGTATAATGGCTTTGGACCAAGTGGGTAGAAGACCGTAGTTAGCTACAAGCCGCGTTAAACAACTGATGCTCTGTGTGACTCAACAAGAACCACTTGGAGCAATGTGTGTGTAATTAATGTATTGTAATTGTATTTATATAATACTCGAACCCTGACAATGTCATTGAAGCTCTCTACTGCTGCACACTACTCTGGAACCGAAGACTAAACTATGACGGTGGTGGGAAGGAGATCGCGGCCGGTGCAGGCGACAGTAACAGGGGCAGTACTTTACCCCCGGCAGCCCCATCGGCCAGACGCCAACAACTTAGCTTGCTTCTGCACGCAGAGGCGCGTACATAATCCCGCTTGGGCTCCTGCAGTGCAGCGGAAGGAGATTGCGGCTGGTGCAGGCGAAATTTCAACCATAGACTCATTTTGGTGAACGCTGCAAGTGTAATTTCCAAGAAAAATAGCCCTTACTGAAAGACGGTTATCTATTGAAAGCTCCAAAGGCGAATCCTGCCCATAGCTGTTAACAGACATCGAGGCAGCAGACATCACATCACCTGGAACGCAGACTCCTCATGCCCCTCATCATCCTGAGGTCGATGTGAACTCCCCTGTGACTGGTAACAAGGCGTTTGAAGGGCCCCCGGTCAAAAGAAAGGGGGGCGGGGAGGAGGGGTCTATCGGTATGGAACAAGGGAGACATAGGAGATTACTTCTGAGGCTTGACATAATGTTAACTACTTTACTGGCTCCCATCTTGTCACGCCTCAAGAGGATTGAGGCTTTAATAGGCCAACCTATGCACCCCAAGAACAGCTTCACTAGTGCTATGGACAAAGGCTCTGCTCACCTGGTCCAGGGTGGTCGGGGGAGGGGGGCAACATGGTGTTAGTTACAACAGGGGGATGCCTTGGTGGGTCCTAGGCAGATTGTGCCAGAGGAGGTCACAGACACAAGGGGTCACCCAGGGGTATTGAATCAGATTGTCCCACCGACCTGCCCTCCATCAGTTGTACGTATCAACATGCATGAAGATACCCCTTAAGTATCTGAGCAGCCAAGGGGCACCGAACCCAGCTCAATCCCCATAAACGGGGCTTTATCAGCTTCTATAGCATATTTGACAGTATTACATTTGCTACTTCAATCAGCCCCACTGGTCAGCATCCTAATAGGGGTACCACCCATTAGGCAGGTAAGTAATTGGAGCATTCATTGCTGCTTCCTCCATTTTCTCTGTCACAGTTTTAACAGTGACCATTTACTCAAGCTTCTATGAGCAATAGGACTACAAGAGAAATGTCAAGATAACAATGACATCCAGTTCTGTTAAGTGGAGAAGTGTGGCTCACTGGTTAGAGGAGGCAGACATGGAAGCAGAGGTCAGCCGGGACCAGGGTTCAATTCCCTGCTCGGCGGGGTCTTGAGTCCTAAAATGTCCATGGACTCGACAATTCTCGCTCTGGTGCCTACTCGATTCACGGGTTCACACTCTGCGACTCTGGGCAATAGCTTGCTTAATCTCCACAACGGCCCCTCGCGGCGGGATGCCTGGCTTTCACCTTGCGGATACCCTGCCGGGGTTATCTCACAGGGGAATACCAGGACGGGTTCCCTAAGCAAGCGCTTAGAAACCGCTTGGTGATTTGCGCTATATAAATTCCTGTACATTTACATTTAAAGGATTCACACCATGTGATTTATTAAAGAGGACATATATTTTAAAAAATCACACCATAAAACACATTCAGTTTATAGTTGTACTGCAGACAACTCCTGCTCCAAAGGATGAGGAAACTGTACCTTCCACCACCCGTCTATAATGAGATACAAAATTACTGGGAGTGGTCCATGTTGCAGCATTAAAAGTGCCCTTATAGGAAACAACTTTGTGTTATACTCAAGATATTACTATTCCTCTTGTTGATCTCTCTTTAGTTACGCTAGGGAACGAACACTTGGTGGGTCATTAGG
This sequence comes from Lissotriton helveticus, assembly GCF_964261635.1. Lineage (NCBI taxonomy): Eukaryota > Metazoa > Chordata > Amphibia > Caudata > Salamandridae > Lissotriton > Lissotriton helveticus. The sequence continues at coordinate 1,598,346,809 of NC_136069.1, read as the reverse complement.
ATGGCGGGTGTACTTTGCCCGCCCGCCATCCTCACGGGGAATGGGACCGCCCGCGCCCGCCATAATGGCGGGGGTCCCATGGGGGGTATTAGGATGTGCCCGCCACAGTGGCGGGCACATCCTGCATTCTTATCATTGTGGCAGGCGGTGCTCTCAGCACCGCCCGCCACAATGCTAACAATGCAATAATGCATTTGCATAGACAAAGCGGCAGGCACCGCGTGGTGCCTGCCGCTTCGTCTATGCAAATGCAGGGGGGCACCACAGGTACCCCCCTGTGTGCACCCTCCACCTCTCCTTCACTCTGGGGGCCCACAGGGGGCCCCCAGAGTGAAGACCACATGCCTTTCCATGGCGGCATCGCCGCCGCGGAAAGACATCTAGAGCAGCCCATCATAATATGGCTGGCGGTGTCTATTAGACACCGCCACCATATTAAACCTTTTCGCCCCAGTCGCCTTGCGACCGTGGCGGAAAAGCGGCGGACGGTCTTTCCGTCCCCCGCGGTCGCCCCTGCCATCCTAATATGGCGGGGGGAATATAGGTGCGGATGGTGTGCAGATTGCCCCCGCCAGGCTAGCGGGGGGAATCCGCCCGCCATCCTAATGGGCCCCTTGGTGTCAATGGAAATCCTCATGTGTTTAGGAGTCTGATGAAGAAGACTCGAGGTCTGATTCACAAACTGTACTTTGTAGTACATTTTGTAGTATTAAACAACATACTGCAAAATGTACTACAAAGTGCAAGTTTTGACTGTACTCATAATTGCGGAGTACTCTGCCCGATTGTGGAGTCTCTGCACATGTAAGTATAGCTTTTAGTAGTAAATATGGGAGAGAGACATGGGAATGGGTGGGAAAGGGGGCCAACTTGCTGCTAAAGGGGATGGGATTAAGCATGAGAAAAAAGGGTTTAGGGAGGGTCGGGAAGGGGTTTAGGGAGGGAGCCTCCCACCCACACACGAATACGCCAGTTGCATTACCATATGGGCTGAGACATGTAACTTTTGAAATACCGAAAGTGTCAAAGAATTTTGACTAAAGGACCTACCTAATTATCCGAATGCTATCTCTAAATAAGAATGTTGTGAAAAACAAAACAAGTTTAAAGCCATGAAGACAGCAACACAGTCTCTCTGATCCCACCAACTACCCAGGGCAAATACAGGTCATGAAAGCCAAATGAATGATGGCTGCGCCTCTTCTCTTGTGCAGATGCTACCGCAGTGTGTGGGGGGGGTCTCGTGCAACCTACACAATCGAGCAGGAGTTGACGCTGCATCTTCCCTCCCAGTGCTGCACTTCAGTGGGCGGCAGCTTCAGAAGGTTTTTAAAAAGTATCCATCTGTCAGTAGAAATGGGTTGAGTTAATATTTCATGGAGTACCAACATGAGCTGGGCTGATTTACCCAGCACACGTTAGTAATTTCCTGAACCAATGCATCCAGATATGGACAGATCATGTAAACAAGGACAAACCTGTCAACGCTCACGCATTTGGCAGGTGTCACCTTTTTACTTCCATTCTCCCATTTTACAAAACAAATGCCCCTTTTGACTTTAATAGGGCCATCCACTTTTCAAACCTATATCACCTCCAAACAAAATGTTCATTCTTCATTTCCGACTACATCCGCTCCCTCCTCGACCAGGGCAAAACCACGGCCCTCATCCTACTGGACCTCTCAGGGACTGGACACTGTCTCCCACCGCACCCTAGCTGCAAGACTCCAGTATGCAGGTATACGAGACAAGGCTCTCAACTGGATCCGCTCCTTCCTCACCAGCAGAACACAATGGGTTAGACTTCGACTGTACCTCCCGAAACCGACCAAGAGCAGCTGTGGAGTATCCCAAGGCTCATCCCTCAGCCCCACCCTCTTCAACATATACATGGCCCCCCTCACATCCATCGTTAGGAACCACGGGCTCACCATTGTCACCTATGCCGACAACACACAGCTGATCATCTCCCTCACCAAAGAACCCACTGTAGCCAGGGATAACTTTCAGGAAGGAATGAAAGCCGTCGCCGCCTGGATGAAGAACAGCTGCCTGAAGCTCAACTTGAACAAGACAGAAATCCTCATTGTGGGAGCCTCCCCATCCGCTTGGAACAACTACTGGTGTCCATCTGCTCCAGGAAGTCCCCCTGCCCCCTCGACCCACACGAAACCTTGGCATCATGCTAGACACCTCGCTCACAATGGACCACCAGATAAACACCATCTCCTCGGCCTGCTTCAACACACACCACCTGCTTCAAAAGACCTTCAGATGGATCCCCACCGAATCTAGGAAGAGTCATCCATGCCCTCATCAGCAGCAGACTTGATCGTGGCAACGCCCTTAATGCCGGTGATGGAGCAAGGTTTTACACGTAAAGCGACTTGCTTGTATTCAACCCTCTCGAAAAATAATATTAATGTACTAACTAATATGTTTTGTCTTATTAATATTGCATTACACAACATATTAGGCATCTAGGGGAAGCCTGCCAATGTGCTCTTACTAACTATAATCCGCTTGCACTAAAATGGCTGCTGCTACACGGGATTTTCTACTGCGCATGCGTCTGTCATGCCCTTGTGATATGCTTGGTGAGAAAACTTCTGCTTCTGCTTCTGCGCAATAGAACTAAGATGGCTGTTATGTGTCCTAACGCGGAAGAAGCTTGCACCATTGCTTTGCTAAGCTGTTTGTTTCTGCCTAATATTTACCTCAATAGTATAAAATAAAATAATGGGAGTAGAGTAGAAAGAATTGGTATATTGTGTATTCATTTATTCTGTGTCTCTAAAACTGTTCTTTTCTATTTTTACATACTAAAATGAATGGGTCTAAATGCTTTGCTGAACTCCATCTTTGGAGAAACTGCATCTTGCGCGACAAGTCCTGAAGTTACAGAAGCTGTAGCCTTGAATCATGGCCAAGACGGACATTAAAGGCGGTGAAGAATGAACTCCTTGCCTTGACAGAGGAAGCTGAATTGATTAAATTGTTTTTATATAATCATTGCGCCCACTATTATTTTGGGTACGGTTGAGAAGGACCAGGGAGCTTACAAACTATGCTGCTGTTTTAGATGAACTCATTTTGCTCAATACCAGTGATAAGATTAGATGGTTGACCAACCTGAGACAGCTGGTTGTGCAATTGGGCTTGAGCGACGCATGGACTAGTCAAACGCCACCCCCCAAACTAGTGATGAAGAAACTCTACTGGGATTGGGTTCAGGCAGAGGCAATGCGTAGTGGCGCAGGGGGCTTGCTCACGGAGCGGTTCTTAGAGTTTAAAGGGTCAAGAAAACTGGAATCCTTCTTAGACCTTATATCAAAGCCTCTGGATAGAGCACTTTATTTAAAACTTAGGTATGGGACCCTCCCGGTGCATGACTTCACCTCGGGGTGGACTAACGTCGGTGGTTCGTTGAACTCTTGCCCTTGTTGCGCTGCCCCGAATGAGTCTGTGGCGCATTTCCTCTTTGCTTGCCCCGCATGTACAGTTGCCAGGAAGGTTTGGCTAAAACCCTTATGTAGGGGGTTGGGTCTTAGATGCCACAAAATGGCCATACGAGTACTTTGCACAGATACGTCCTCCACCCTTATGGTATGCGGGGTAGCTAAATATCTGGGTAGTGCATGGCTGACACGTATGAGGAGGATGAAGCCCCGCCCCACCCCGCTTAAGACCTAGCCGGCCTCTGGTAGGACACTTGATGGTATCTTTGTATTAGTTAAAATGTACCCCACCAATATGTACGGGGATAGTTATGTGAGACCACAGGCATTTTAGGTTGTTGGGTCTTAAACATATTATGTGTACTGTACATTATGCACACTATTGATTGGAATTTTATTGAATGATGTATCTATTATGTATTTTTAAATGTATGGCATATATTTGTATACTTTTATGTTGAAATTTTTACCGATAAAGTTATTTCACTTCATAATCATTGATACATTTCACTACCGGGAGGAATAAAGAACATGGGTTGATAAAGTTATGGGAGGGAACAAATTAAATACATGATTGACAAGTTGCTTTTAGAAAAATATGGTGTGATGGCTACTCCTCGTTCTTGTCCAATAAAATTGTGGGATTCACACATTTGCAACATTTGGGGGTGGTACACTGATCTGAAAAATAGTATAACTAGGGTAGGCTTAGTTAGTTAGATTGTCCGACTTGTCCGAATAGCTGACCTGTCACTGACCCAACGCACTCAATAGGTGATCAAGAGCAGAGTTGCTGGTGAAGCACTCTGTCAGAAGATTCGATAACCCAATCGTTTTGAACTTTAACTGTGGTGCGAGTCTCAGCCTGTGGTGGTCTTGTCCTGATCCAATTTGGTCCGTATCCTGTCCTGGTTCTGATTCTGGCTTGCACCTGTTCTAATCTGCTGGCACCTGTACTTGGGATTCTTATTCTTTGGCTTAATCCGTGACCAGGGTTGGTTATCACACCGATCTTAGGTAACTATAAAGTGTGGGTTTGTCATTGTACTGTTTTCCCTTTTCTTACCCACCCTCTGTCTAATGCTTAATGACATTTTCTCTCCAAATCATTTGCAAATGTTTATGTATTAAATCTACATTAGTCTAAACAGAATAAGAAGCTAAATTTAGTTCATGCTTTATAAAATTTCCAAAGATTTATTAGATAAAGATTTTAAAACTTTCCCGAGTTTGTGGTTATTCATGCTACCTATTGTCTCTCTAACTCCCTTGATCCTTTAGGACTATAGGTATAGGTGACTTGGATTGGTAAGATAAATGGTATAAAATCCAAATGGTAAAAACCCCAATTAATAGAGTGTAGGTTTACCTGTTTAATATATACATAGATATATGGGCCCAGGTGAGTATGTTGAGCAGGTGAACCTGCGCTCTATCACCGACGTCACCCAGGAACTCCTCCGAAGACTCCAGAATTTCCAGAATGCTGCAGCAAGACTAATCCTCAACATCCCTCGGCACAGCCACATCCTTCAACACCTCTGCAACCTCCACTGGCTCTCAGTCGACAGAGAATATCCTTCAAACTCCTCAGCCACGCACACAAGGCCCTTCACTTCACCCGACCTGCATACCTGAATCACCGCCTCACATTCCACATACCCACCACACACCTCCACTCTGCCCTGCTTTCCCTGCCTACCGTCCCACGAATATTCAAGACCAGAACCAGAGGAATGTCCTTCTCCTACCTACCTTCAAGACACGGAACACCTCGCCTATCCACCTCGGAAAATCACCCTCACTGACACAATTCAGGAAAGACCTCAAGAACTGGCTCTTTGGATGAGCTCAGCTGTTACTCTGATCTATTGAGCCCATCCCCTGCAACCATACCTCAGCACCTTGAGACCCTCATGGGTGAGCAGCCACACTTTACAAACCCCCGATTGAATGATCTCTTTGCCCCGCCCCCTCCCTCTCTCTTTGCTTGTGCAACCTTTCCCAGGTGACATCTCTTGTCTTCTCCCTTCCTCGCCGTTCGCTGTCTCCCCCGCATCGTTCTTTGGTGCCATGCTAGTTAATTATCTAAAAACCTGTTAGAGTCACCCCCCACTCCACATCAATAGACACCCTTTAGCATGCATGTTTATTATTTTTTGACAGAGGAAGTGCTGCAGCTAAAATGTGTTACAGTGCGAGCCACACCCATCTCTTATCAGAGCCGGATAGACCGGTTTGTTAACCTACAGTGTGCATACTACATGTGAATTGCCCCAGCCAGATTCTGCCAGCCTCCACCCCTTCCCCTTTGCCCCACAAAAATATATCAGGCAAAGAGTTGGTCTTCTCTGCATAGTCTTTATTAAACCTTAAGATACCGCAATCTTTAATTATTGACTAACTGTCAACGCTTGACCAAACGTTTGATAAATGATTAAACCAACACACATTGTTATAAAAGAAGTAGGCTTGTGACGGATACATTTCAGCCACAGGTTAAGATTGTATTTACATTTCAGGATCTCCAGAGACACACCTTGATGCGGGTTGTGCCAGCAGGCCACAGCAAATTTGTACTGCCCCCATCTGGGGTAACTACCAGTCATCCATCCCCTAGACGCTACCAGAAGGGCACTGCCTAACGCCTTACCCCACACGGGGGTTCCTGCGCACCATATACCTTCTCCCAAATTGCTTACTACATGCACCGGCATCTCGGGTAGAACAGGAGAGTCCAGGACCACCAGCAGGTTAGTCCCGTCTCCAGCCAGCCTGGAGCCCCCCATTGACTGTCCGCTCTGTTCCTGGACCAGAATGTCCCTGCCAAAAAGGAGTCCCCACCATTTCTCTTCTCATGACCCCGCCATAGGACGAGGCGCTTGGCACTCTGACCTACCCCCCACCAACGCTTGACCCTCCAGTTCTAATGTAATGGCCCCTAAAATGTTGTGAATGAACAGTTCCAGTCCTGTATTGGACAGATGTATTCCATCCGTCTTTGGGACCGGTATCAAACTATGCCTGATGGGACGTGTGGGTAAGCCCGCCAATAACTTGGCCACTGCCTGATTTAATTCCTTCACTGACCTATTAAAGTAAAGTAAAGTAAAGTAAAGTCCACATTTGTAAAGCGCACAATCACCCGTAAGGGTCTCTAGGCGCTGGGGGGGCCGTCGGGAAGATTAAGCGAGCTATTGCCCAGAGTCACATGGTGCTGGGTTAACCTGCCGCCGGAGCCGGGGATCGAACCATGGTCCCCAGATTCCAGCGTCAGTCGCCCTGGCCGCGGCGCCACACCTCTTCACTGCTATTGAGGGAGCATTATTAGCCCAAACCTGGCATGGAATCCCTTCCGACCAGAATATCGTTGTGTTCAGTAGTGCCCTCCGCACTCATGAGAGCGTAGAGAAGAGTGCTTCCTTAACCCCTCTCGGGCCCGCAGGGATCATGTCGTTGCCCCCTGAATGAATCACCAGCAAATATGGAATGGGCATGCCCTTGTCCAATACACTCTGTAAATGGTAAGTGAGATCCTTCAACTGCTGCCCTCCAATCCCTATCCGGTGGTGGTCGATTCCCCTTGCCCTCTGCAATCTCTCCACCCTGGACTTGCCAAAGAACTGCCCTGCGTATAAAAGAATGGCCACACCAGCATACCTGTGTCCGTTGCCTCTTGACCACTGCATGGAAGTTAAAAAGTAGAGAGAGAAAACTTCATTAGGCCAGAGACACCTCGCGCCAGTGTGACCCAGAAGCTGTCTGAGCTAACTATGGTCTCAAGTACCACTCAAAACAGGATGACTTCCATCTGCCTACTCTTTTGATGGTTTCAGCTGGGAGGCCTAACATGTCTGCTGTTGTGGCCGCCCCAATGCGAAATGAATGAGACGTGAAATGGGTTGTCTCTTCCCCCTGCAGAATCCAGGTGTGCTTGAAAATGCACTGAAGTGAAATCTTGTCAGGGAAGTACCATCTGATTGTAACAACAGCCTAGCATCTCCTCCCCTCCTCCTCCCCCAGGGCGCATGAGGCTGAAGGTCTGCATCAAAGTCACAGGACAGTAAGCAGCCCCATGACCTGCTCTTAGCTGCACCCATGCTCCTATCCGTAACAGGTCTGTCTTTGACCTCCTTACTCTGATTTGCAGCATGTCATCTGACACTATCGCTCCACTAGGTGAATTCCTCCCTTTCTATCTGCCTTTGAGGCCGGTATGAGCTTGGAAATTTGGAACGCCCCAAAAAATGCCAGGGGATATGCTAGCTTTAGCAGCTGTGTCTACTAAGGGGATATGCTGACTTGAGGTAATATCCCACAAATCCTTGATAGTCTACTGGCAACTAGAGGTGTTCTACCATCTTTTTCCCCCCGGGCCAAGCATTTCCAGCCCTTCAAAGCCCTTCGTACCCTTGGGTCCTTGGTAGAGATGGAGCGAGGTTCAGAAAAATATTTTATTCTGACTCGTGAAGTTAAACTTCCATAATATAACCGCTTTAATCAGAGTTTGTGAGTGAAATATACTAATCAACTTAGTTTAAAAGTGCATACACAACACAAGGGACTAATCCATGTGCTCTCTATGTTGCATTTGCAAGTGTGTTGAAAATAATAAATTAACCTTGTCTATTGTGTTTGTGCGGCTGTTTAAATAATGGCATGTGCTTATTTTGTGTGCTTATGTTATGTCTTTTGTCTTTTATGTGGCCTAAGTTTGTGGAAGAAATTCCGTGGCTCTTCCTTAAGCTAGGTAACATTAATTAATGGTATAATTATTAGTAAAGGGGGTGGGTAACAGAAGGGTTTTCAATACTTTAAATAATTGATGTCTTGTGTTTCTTTGAATACTAGTTCTTCATGAGAGAGGCCTAAGGCCTGAGGCCTAGCGTTTTCAAAATGAGTCTTTGGAATCCTGTCGTGAAGAGCTGAGCACAAAGAAATAAATAAATAAAATTGGTTGTGCAAGATGAGCTCTGCAAGTGACAAAATCAAGGACAGACAGGATGTGGCAGACCTGCCAAGCCAAGGAAGCAACGGACTGTTCCAAATATTGTTGCATTTCCGAGGAAGCTAATGGTCTCGTGAGAAAGACGACAATGGTGTTTAAGAAAATGTTACTTTGGATTGAAAAGGAGGTGACCTCATATGGACTGACATCTGTCAGACAATACGGACTCTGGATGGTCGAGAAAAGAATACTTTTTGGTGAGATTAGCTAGTTAGAAAGGTATAAAAATTTAGCCCTAACACAGGAGGGGGCTGCTCGCTTTCCGAATCCAGAAGGACGTGACGTGCTGACGGACATTTGGCGCACGTAAGGATAATAGGCCTTAATGACTATTTCATTTAGATGGAACGAGTTTTAGACAGGGAAAATGGAACTTAGGGTTTGGAATTCTGATTATTTGCCTTAATTCATGCTAATTGATTAATCTTTAAAATGTCAGTCTAGTAGGCTTAATCCTCATTAAATGCTGCTTAAATGCTAATAAAATAACGTTTTATTAAAGAAGATGCTTTTTTTCTTTGAAGAATAAAATTAGTAAATTAGATTTTGAAACGACAAGCTGGTCTTGTTTATTCATGGTCTAGTTACCATCAGTTGATCCATTTACCTAAATGACTTAATTAAAATGTTATTTGTATAAAAACCATGGTAAGAGATGATAAACTGCAAATGTATATTAACGTATAAATAGTTTGTGAACAGGTTTTGATTAATTAGGTCACATGATTCAGTTGCCCAAAAATTGTCTCGTTAGTTTATGGGCCTTACGAGTGATTTATGATTAATGGTGAGTATTATGGTGTTGGGTAGCGTTGTTGAGACAGTTTTTCTACATGGGCGCAGGATCAATTCCTTGGTAGCAAAGTTACGGTTACTATGGTAACGGACATACTACTTGGTAATTACATAGGATTAATGTTTAACATATGTTGAGTTTGTCAAGTTGTTATATGTAGTCGTAAGGTTTTTTCCAGTAGTGTGAAAATTGCTGGTTTTGTACCGGTACAAGAGTAGTGTAACAGGTGAAGTTGCACAGTGCATTTGTTCTGTTTCAAAATAGTGGTATTGACATATATCACTAGTGTTGTGGACGTGCAGCACAAGTTTAGGGACTCTAGGTGTGCTAGGTAAAATGTATAGTGAGGATTGTCTATGAAATTGTAATTTTTGAGTATAGGGACTAGGAGCCTGTTTTAAACTCACTGTGAAAAGAGTAGTAGAATTTATTCAAGCTTGAGTGAAGGGTAAGGTAGTGATGTCTATTCTTACTGGCAAGTGTAGATTTCTATGGTTGGTTAAAGTCCTACCATAATTTTAGTATGCTTGTTTAGGGTTTTCTTTGTTTGAAAGTGCGTAAATGATTTTGTAATCACGCTCAAGTTAAACTTTGAATTGTCACTTTATGTGCATTCAGAGAGAAATGCGATTCGTTTTTACCTGTTAGAAGGGTAGAGTAGTCTTACTTTATCAACGAATGAATATTCTATGAGAATAGCGTTGTCTATTCTATGCAAAGAATACTTGAATGACTGTAAAAGCTATCACTTTATTTTAGCGAAACAGTCTTTGGTTTGATAACTGGATGGATTATACCAAAGAAGATGGTGTTTTAACATGGCCGGAAGATGGATCATTTAATATGAAAATTTTGAAAAACTTGAGAGAAAAAATTATGGCTCTTGTGCCAAAGCCTAGACCTACTCAATTTGAAGCTCTAGATGAATGGGAGGATGATATGTTTGAACTTGCACGAGAAAACAGTGGTATAACAAGAGGTCCAAAGTTAGACATTAATAGGGAAACTCATGAAGATAGAATGCGTCGTTGGAGACATGCAGACATGTGTGATGGTTTGTACCCAGTAAGAGAGATGGTTACTGAAGTACCAGGTCAAAAGAATACCCAAAAGAAAAATAATAATGTTGAAGAAAGTGATTTAGAAGATCCAGTTTTAGAAGAGATTTATGTTTCAAATCAGAAAAAGACTCCTTATAAACCAGCCTGTACATGGTCTTCCCCTATGGTTCCTTCAGGAACTATTCCAAGTGCACCTCCAAGAGAAATTATTAATGAAGCATCACCCAGAATATACCCGAATAATGTAAATACTCCTGAAAGAATAGAAACCAGAACTAATTCTAGCATATCTGGTGAAAACAGAAATTATGTTGAAACGCTAATCCTCAGAAATGAAACTCTAAGAAATATAATGAGAACAGAAGGTTCTGGGGAAATGCCAAATACTTCAGAATATTTACGAACAAAAGAAGAATTAATACAGCAGTTAACTAAAAGCATGGAAGCAGTAACAGTTCCGGTAACGATTGGTCCTGTTCAACCAGTATTTGATCAAAGAGAAATTAGACATTCAGCTTTGACTATTCCATTAAATGCAGAAATCCAGAAAGTAGCTGAAAAATGTTATTTAGATTTGTCAGAAATTCATAAAGAAAAAGCAAGGATGCCCGATTTAACTTTTAATCAAAGTCCAACATGTAAAACACCAACAGGTGCAGAATCTGATGCTGAATCGCCAGAAAAGAGCATACATAAAATAGGTTTAACGCATACCCCAAAGACTCCAGAAAATAAATTACTTGATGTTGCAAAATTGAAAGCAGATTTGGAGTAATTAATTATTGGCACAATTGGACCTGACAATTGAAAGCATTATCAGGATGAAGAATTATTGTTTATTTGTAAGAGCATTCAATGGAAAACTAAAAATAAATATGAATAGTTAGAAGAATTAGCTATTGAATTGGAAATCGATTTGAGCAGGCAGAAAAATTTGGGAAAGCATTACAGAATAGAATTTACTGAAAGGGATATTGAAAACATGAATTCTAATGGTAGAATAGTGCATATAAAAGATTTCATTGTGTACCTAAAGAGATTAGGAGATTTAAGTAAATGGAGAGTAAAATGGACAAAGAAAAGAGAGGAAGAAAGGAGAGAAAGGGGAGAAATAGCAAATCAGTTCCCAATGAGAGAAATAGTAGGAGGTGGGTATGTTCATGTCCCTTGGTCAAGACAGGACATTTTATTGTTCACAAATGATTTTCCTCAGCTGAGAGAAAAGCCTGTAGAATGGTATCGACAGGTGGATAGATTTATCAAAGTCTCAAAAGTTCTGTGGATTGATCTTGATGGATTCCTTGACATTGTTGTTCCATCAGATCTTTGGACAGAATGTAAAGTTTCTGTGAGTTGGCCCAAAGTAGAACCTGCACGAGATAGTATAACAGGTGCACCATCATCAGAAGTTATGGATTTGTATGATAAAGTAATTTACTGGTTGAAAAACAAGATTCCCCCGAAAGAAGTTGATTGGGTTAAAATAGACAGAACAAATCAGGAGCCAAAAGAATCAGTACATTCATTTTATGAAAGGTTACTCTTGGTTTTCAAACAGTACAGTGGCTATGAAAAATTAAGCGAAAAGGACATGAGACACTTTATATATAGGTTTGTTTATGGTTTAAGACCTAAAATTGGTGATATGATTAGAAACGGAATAGTTGGTTGGCAATCACTCTCAGTTGATGATATTTTGAGAAAGGCAAAATATTGTAGGGACGAGATAGATGTGAAGCAGAAAAAGCTAAAAGAAAAAGCCATGTGGGCACAAGTAAAAGTAGCTGAACAACAAATTGCAAGTTCGGAAAATAAAAATGTTAATCAGAATCAAGGTAAATTTAAAGGTAATTATAATAAGCCAAAATGTAATGTGAATATTGAAGAACTCAAGCAGAAACTACCATGTTTTAATTGCGGCGAAATTGGACACTGGAAGCACGAATGTAAAAATCCGCCCAGAAATTTTAAAAGTGCATTTATCAAATCCACAGATGCAGAATGAGATAAATCTGCAGCAACAGCTACAGCAACAGCTACAGCAACAGGTAGTGAATCACCAGAGTCAGATTCCACAACCCTCATTTCCAAATTGTGTGAATGTGCAGAGATACAATTCAGAAACGGGATTCTGTGGAGGTGATCAGGTAAACAGGTCGCAAAGAGTGAATGTGAAAAATGTTTCTCAACAATATTTGTTGAATGAAAATGGAGGGAGTGATTCTGAGGATTACTTATGACGGTGCCTGAGAGAGGAGGAAGAGTGTGTGCTTGGAGCCACTCTTGAGGTAGACCAATCGGGTCCATTTGTTAATGGCAAAGTGAATGATGTAGAAATCACTTTTCTAGTGGACACAGGTGCTAACCGTTCTACTGTTAGATCCGTGGAAATGGAAAACCTACCTCTCTCTGGAGACACCATCCAAGTAGTTGGCATAGCTAATCAGCAAATTAATACAGATTTAACAGAACCTGTCAAAGTTAAGATAGGTAAATTTAAAGACAAACATAGATTTGTAGTTTGTAACAGCAGTCCTGTAAACCTGTTAGGGAGGGATATTTTGTGTAAGATGAATTGCAAAATATATTTCTCACCGGATGGTATTGAGCTTCAAACACTTGAAGAAGATGGGTTGTATAAGTTAACTATGTTAATGGTTGAAGCAGAAGAAAATAAATTATTTCCTGTATTTGAGAGAGATAATCTTCCAGAAGAGTTAAAAGAAACAGTTAATGCTAACATTTGGGATTTGACAGGAAGTGAAATGGGTTTGATGAAAAATGTAGACCCAGTCAAAATTACAGTAAAAGAAGGAGTGGATTTTCCAAACATTCCTCAGTATAAAATGAAAGCAGAAACTATTGAAGGTGTCATACCTGTAATTGACAAATTCATAAAACAGGGTGTTCTAAAAGAAATTGAAAGTTTTCCATGTAATTCACCAATTATGGGGATTAAAAAGCCAAATGGAACTTTCAGGATTGTTCAAGACCTGAGAAAGGTTAATCAAATAGTTGTCCCATGTTGTCCAGTTGTTCCAAACCCAGCGGTAATTCTTTATCAGATTCCGCATGATGCAGAATGGTATACAGTCATTGATCTCTGCAATGCGTTCTTTACTGTTCCATTGCATCCAGAAAGCCAGCAAATTTTTGCGTTCAGATTCCAGGATCGCATCCTAGCATGGTGTCGTATCCCTCAAGGGTATACAGAGAGTCTATCTATTTTTAATCAGTTGTTAAAGAAATCCTTGGAAAATCTAGATTTACCTGGAAAGTCAACATTAATCCAATACTTTGATGACCTGCTAGTAGCAGCAAAAACACGAGATAATTGTGTGACAGATACCATTACTCTTTTGAATCATCTGGCAGATGAGGGACATAAAGTGCCTCCTGCAAAATTACAATTTTGCAAACAAGAAGTGAAATACCTTGGTCACAGGATCGCAAAGGGAATCAGGCAAGTGACAATTGGGAGAATTAAAATGATTCAGGGAATGCAACCTCCAAAAACACAGAGACAGGTCAGAATGTTTTTGGGAATGGTTGGTTATTGTCGCCAATGGATTAGTGGATTTTCAGTAATTGCAAAACCACTTCAGAGACTGACAAAAGCAGACATAAAAGACCTGATTATTCTAACACAAACTGAGTTAGAAGCTTTTGAAAAACTAAAAAGAAGTCTGTGTGAAGCTCCAGCTCTGGGTATGCCAGACTATGAGAAGGGATTTGAGCTGTATTGCAGTGAAAGAGAAGGTTGTGCATTGTCAGTTCAAATTCAGAGACATGGAAAACTGAGAAAGCCAATTGCTTATTTCTCAGCAGTTCTTGATCCGGTTGCAAAAGCATTACTAGGCTGCTTAAAAGCAGTGGCTGCGGGCGCTACGCCGCACTCACGGGTAGATGGGACGGTAGGACTCTTTTATTGCTTTCTGTGTATGTTCCCCTGGGCCTCCAGACCTCTACGTTCTCTGATATTGGTCGTGTGCTGCTTGAGCTCCCTGATTGCTCTCTTCTTGTGGGTGGAGATTTTAATTCTGTGTTCTCCGGCACGATGGATCGTCACCCCCCCCAGGGATCTTCTTCCTTCCCAATCGTGGCTCAGTGGTTTCTTGTACACCTTTGGTCTGGTGGACTGCTGGAGACTGATGCATCCAACACAGAGTCAATACACCTTTCACTCCGGGGCTCATGGGAGTCTCTCTAGACTTGATTATTTCCTCATGCCCGCTGTCCAGTCTTCCTCGATCAGGGAAATCAGACACCTGGCCCGGGGCATATCGGATCACTCGCCACTTTGGCTCTGCATCGCCACGGGGGTGAACACTGGGCGGCGGGTCGCCCCTATTAACCTCTGGTACTTGCGTAATCCCGTGACCCGCAACCACTTGATCAAATCCCTAGACCACTATTTCCTGGAGAATGAGGGGTCTGTTTCCTCCTCGGTGTCCCTGTGAGAGGCTTTCAAGACTGTCATCCGTGGGCAGGCCCTGTCCTTAATTGCTGAAACTAAGAATGCCAGGAATCGGGAGGTGGCGAGTCTGGAGGCCGAAATATCGGACCTGGAGGCCGACCTAGTATCGGGTGTTACCCCTGACAGGCTTCATGCCCTCGGTCTGAAGCAGCTTGACTATAAATCCCTTGTTACGGATGCTGCCAAGGCGTTATACAGGGAACAGCAGGGTAGACTGTACGATGTTGGGGATAAGGCAGGTAAATTGATTGCTTGGCTGGATAAGAAGGAGAGAGCGAGTCGTGTGGTCCCTGTCATTCAGACTTCAGATGGTGAGAGTGTCACTGACCCGACTGAAATTGTGGAATGCTTTGCTGATTATTTTCATGCTGTCTATTCCCCGGTGTCCAGAAGGGATGAGGGCGATTCCCATTTCTTGCTACGCGACATTGCGCTTCCCTGCCTTTCCAAGGAGGATCGGGTGTGTATGGATGCCCCGTTGTCTGCGGACGAGATTGCGACTGCAATTCGATCTCTGCGTTCGGGTAAGGCTATGGGCCCGAACAGCTTGCCTATTGAGCTGTATAAACTACGCTCGGATAGGGTTGCGCCATATCTCCGCAATATGTTCAGGGAATCGCGTGACCTCGGCACCCTCCCCTGTGATCAGCGTTTGGCAACGATTGTGGTGATTCCCAAGGAGGGCAAGCCTCGGGACCGCTGTGCATCGTATAGGCCCATTTCCCTGTTGAACGCTGAATCCGGTTTTATCCCGCATCGTAACACTGCTCTTAACCTTCGGCGCCTGCATGGTGTTCTAGCGAGGGCGGGGTCTCTCTCAGAGTCGGCCATTTTGGCCTCGCTGGACGCCTCGATGGCCTTTGATACGATAGAGTGGCCTTATCTCTGGGCCGCCCTCGCGAAATTTGGTTTTGGTTCGGAATTTGTCGGGTGGGTGAAACTGTTATATAAGGAGCCTCTGGCCCAGGTGGTGGTAAACGGTCGAGTGTCCAAATCCTTCACCCTTGGGAGGGGTACCAGACAGGGATGCCCGCTGTCCCCCCTGCTCTTTGCCCTTGCACTGGAGCCGCTCGCTGCCTGGCTTCGATGGGAACCGTCGATAAAGGGCATTCAGTGGGCCCCCGATTTTGAGGACCGCGTCTCGTTGTATGCCGACTATATTCTTTTGTATCTTACCTCCCCTCGTAAATCCCTTAACGTCCTATTTGATGTTCTCACCTCATTCGGCAAGAACTCTGGCCTAGTTATCAATTGGTCTAAGTCCTGTGTGTATGTTATCTCGGGCGGCCTTCCTCCATTGCCAAGTAGATTCCCCATTCAAATTTCCCACTCCGGCTTTAAATACTTGGGGATTTTTATATCATTGGATCCGGCCGCCCGCATTGAGCATAATCTCCTTCCTCCTCTCCGTAGGTTGAAACTAGACGTGGTTCGGTGGCGGAGATTGCCGTTGTCACCGCTCAGCCGGGCCGCACTCTTTAAAATGATGTCTCTGCCCCGGTTTTTGTACGCCCTCCAGAACTCGTTTGATGTCATTCCGGCAAGCTACTTTTGGGAGGTAGAAAGTCTACAGAGGCGGCTTGTCTGGGACGGCCGTTCGCGAATCGCCCTCGTGAAACTCACCCTCCCCTGGTATGACGGGGGCATGGCGCTCCCGGATATCAGGCGGTATTATTGGGCCTCCCAGTTGTCCGCAATCAATCATGCTATGTATTCACCCGGCCCTAATCCAGCTTTTGAGATGGACAAGTTCCAGCTGCCGGGCGGAGACTATAACAGAGCGCTCTATTCCCAGACGGCCGGGAAGAATCTGACAGGACCCACCAAGATCGCGGTGAATGTGTGG
Source organism: Lissotriton helveticus (assembly GCF_964261635.1). NCBI lineage: Eukaryota > Metazoa > Chordata > Amphibia > Caudata > Salamandridae > Lissotriton > Lissotriton helveticus. The sequence goes on along the minus strand of NC_136069.1, from coordinate 1,598,330,161 downwards.
AAGGCCGCAAATGCGGCCATCGGATGGAGTGATCGATTGACACTTGCGACCTCTCTGTATGCTTCGGAAAGATTGGGATGTCTCTGGCCGACGAAAGGGTTCGAGAGGTGGGATATGATTGGTATAAGTAAAGTGCGTGACCTTTGGTCGAAGGGGGCAATCAAGACCTTTGAGGTGCTTCAGCGTGAATATGAATTGAGTGAAAGAGAGTTTTTTAGGTATGCACAGGCCCGCCGCGCCTTGACGTCAGACTTCGCTGCCAACACTACTGTTCCCGACTCCTCCCCGCTCGAGGATCGTATACTTGATGGTCATCTGCCCAATAGCACGATCTCCTTGATATACAAGAAGGTAGTGGAGTGGTGTGGCTCACTGGTTAGAGGCGGCAGACCCATAAGCAGAGAACGGCCTGGGACCAGGGTTCAATTCCCGACGCGGCAGGGTCGTGGACTAGGGTCAAACCGGACTCGATAATTCTCGCCTCGGTGCCTATTCTTACCAGGGAATACACTCGACAACTCTGGGCATTAAGCTTGCCTCATCTCTACAACGGCCCCCCACAGACGCCGGGGATGCCTGGTTTCACCCTGGAGATACCCAGAAAGGGACAATCTCACAGGGAAAACCAGGACGGGTTCCCCAGCGGTCTTCAGCACCTAGATACTCCTTGGAGTCGTAGTGCGCTTTACAAGTACACACACATTTACATTTAATCAACAGTCGGGCGGACCTCCTTGTGCGCCTCAGGGAGGCCTGGACCGGAGATGGGTTGGAATTGGACGACGAAGATTGGCAGTCAGCATTGTCCTCCCCGAAGGAGGTCGCCATTCCCGCCCGTCTCCGTCTCCTCCAGCTTAAAATTCTACACCGGGTGTATGTTACTGGTCCTCGTTTGGTCGCTATGGGCTTCTCCGCAGATGGGTTATGCAAGCGTGGGTGTGGTTTGAGTGCTACCTTCCTCCATATCATCTGGGAATGCCGGGAGGTGGCTGCGTATTGGACGCGAGTACATGCTGTAATGGAGAGTGTCACTGGGGTCACTTTGCAGCCAGAGGCTCGGAGATGTTTGTTGAATGTGTGGGAACCGAATGATTACAACGTTGCTCAGGCCCGGTGGGCGGCCCTTGGGAACATGATCGCAAAGCAGGATATTGCGCAGCTGTGGGGTTCCCAATGGCCCCCCACCGTGTCAGTATGGAAGGAGAATATGGACTGGTGTATGTTTAGAGAGAAGACGGTGTACTCAGCTTGGGGTAAGCCTAGGGCATGGACCAAAGTGTGGGGTCAATGGAAAGCATATCGAGGGACCATCTGTACCCCCCCGCTTGTAGAAGCCCGGGATACTTCCCTATCCCCCTGATCCGACATTCCTGGATGACTCTACTATTTTTCTTGATTTGTGACTTCCCCACGATGTCTCCCCCACCCTGTCTATCTCCATTACTTACTTGTATTTCGCCTGTATTGATGGTCCCCCCCCTGATTGGAGCACGACTTTGTCCGTCATGGCTTTCGCCTTGAGATTTGTTTTGTTTTTCTTTGTTTTTTGTTCTTTCCTAAAAAAAAGAAAATGTCTGTATCCTGACTACGTCATGTGTGCAATGTACTGGATCCTGTATTTTGCCAGACCTCTTGGTGACTGGCCGCTGTTTCCTGATTTGCATATGCTATCTTACATGCTTTAGCGGCCGGCCCGAATGGTTGTAGGCCCATACTTGTACTCATATTTGCACTTTACAATAAAGTAAAAAAAAAAAAAAAGCAGTGGCTGCAACCAGTGTAAGTCTTGAGCAGAGTGAATGAATCATAATGGGATTTCCTGTAAAAGTTTATGTACCTCATTCTGTTGAAATTCTTCTTACCAGAAGTAAAACACAGCACCTGACAAGTAACAGATTAACGAAATATGAAAAAACTATTCTGGGATCAGATAATGTTTCAATAGCAAGGTGTGTGAATTTAAACCCTTCCACATTGTTGCCTGATGGTACTGTAACAGAAATCAGAAATGAAAATGACATCGATCACGAGTGCTTGGATGTTTTAGAATATGGTACTAAACGCAGGCAGGACATTAAAGATGTTCCTTTGCTAGAGTCAGATTTTATTTACTTTGTTGATGGATCGTGTTTAAGAACAGAAGAAGGTGTTCTGAGAGCAGCATATTCTGTCTGCACAGTTGCAGATGTAGTTGAGGCTTCCTGTCTCGAAGGAATTCGTTCAGCTCAAGTAGCAGAATTGATTTCTTTGATTCGTGCTTGTGAATTTTGAATTTGAATTTAAAAATATTTATTCAGCGCTCGCATACCCAGCGGTTTCATGGCGCTAGTGATGATCAGTGGACAGACAGCAGATAAGAAGTTAGGTCAGGTAAGCTTGTGTGAACAAAAGAGTTTTAAGCTCTTTTCGAAACAGAGGGTAGGAAGGTGAGGTACGTAGAGTGACAGGGAGAGAATTCCAAAAGGTTGGAGCCAGGACAGCGAACCTCGCTCCGCCAGCCCTTTGCTTTTTAAAGAGCAAAAGGAATAAGAATCACCATAGTGACTGATAGTCAGTATGGATATGGCGTAGTTCATGACTATGGCCAGCTCTGGTCTCAAAGAGGTTATTTGACTTCTGCGGGATCACCAATAAGAAATGCAAAATTGATCAAAAGGTTGATCGATGGCATTCAGCTACCAGAGAAAATTGCTGTCGTGAAATGTGTTTCAGAAAAGGGGGTGGTGATGAACAGAGTGTCTGAATTAAGCAGACCACTCTTACCCAGTCCAAAGATCAGGGCTTGATCCATCACCGTTATTTAGCTCACTGCCCCATCCCAGCTCAGAACCTGGCTATATGCAAATTAGTCTGTCCCTGGCCCAGTGCATCATGGGAACAGGGCAGACCAAACTACCAAGCCAATTCTTCACCAGAAAGGAGACAAGCTTCCGGGGACCGGTTTCTGGCATTTCAGCCGTCGTCGGCCCGGCTTGCTTGAATCCTGATGGAGCAGTGAGCAAGGGACTCATGTCTGAGTATACCCTGCCACACCTATAGTGGCCAAAAACGATTCAGAAAAGGGGGTGGTGATGAACAGAGTGTCTGAATTAAGCAGACCACTCTTACCCAGTCCAAAGATCAGGGCTTGATCCATCACCGTTATTTAGCTCACTGCCCCATCCCAGCTCAGAACCTGGCTATATGCAAATTAGTCTGTCCCTGGCCCAGTGCATCATGGGAACAGGGCAGACCAAACTACCAAGCCAATTCTTCACCAGAAAGGAGACAAGCTTCCGGGGACCGGTTTCCGGCATTTCAGCCGTCGTCGGCCCGGCTTGCTTGAATCCTGATGGAGCAGTGAGCAAGGGACTCATGTCTGAGTATACCCTGCCACACCTATAGTGGCCAAAAACGATTCAGAAAAGAGGGTGGTGATTTATTTTATTATTTATTTATTTAGCGATTTATAGAGCGCCTGGTGACCCGGAGGCATCCCCGCGCTGTAGCATTTGTGGAGACCAGAGGGGAGAGGGGACTTTATTTTGGGAACAGCAGCGTTTTCAATTTTTTCCGGAAAAGGAGATGGCTGGGTTCCTGCCTCAGGGGGCGAGGAAGTGGGTTCCATCATGAGGATGCTTTTACAGAAAAGCGTTGACCGCCGGTGCGTGCCTTCCTGTATCTGGGGACGTTGGCCAGACGCTCATTGTTCGAGCGTAGGGATCTGGGGGCCTTGTAGGGGGTAACCAGGTCTCTCAGGATAGCAGGGCCGAGACCGTTGAGAAGTTTGTGTGCGGTGCACAGGGCCTTGAATTCTACCCTTTGTCGTATTGGAAGCCAGTGGAGGGCCTTGATCACTGGTCTGGCTGAGACTCTGGAAGGGAGATTCATAAGGAGCCGGGCAGCTGCGTTTTGCGTACGCTGAAGTTTAGCCATAGTGGCTTCAGGAGCTCCTAGATAGACCGTGTTACTGTAGTCTAGCCGCGCAAGGATCAGGCCTTGGACCAAGAGTTTCCTAGATAGGGGCGGAAGTAGTGGGAGGATCCTGCGGATGGAGCGCATGAGACCAAAACAGGTGCCTGCTGTTTTGGCTGCTTGGGTTTTCAGAGACAGCTCGGGTTCCAGCCAGACTCCTAAGGTCTTAATTACTTGTTTCGGGGTGGGTACTTCCCCGAAGACGTCTGGCCAGACCGAAGAGGGGATGGTGGTCCATTGCTTGCCCAAAAGCATGACTTCTGTCTTTGATCCGTTCAGCTTGAGCGATGACTCGCACATCCAGTGGTGAATTTGCTGGAGGCAGTTCGGCAGATTGTCTGGGTGATTGTCCAGATGTGAGAGTGAGAAGACCAATTGCGTGTCGTCTGCATAGCTCACTATCTTAATCCCGAAGGGGGCGACGACATCCTCGAGGGGGGCCATGTAGGCGTTAAATAAAGTGGGGCTTAGTGATGACCCCTGGGGGACTCCGCTCGCAACGGTGATGAACAGAGTGTCTGAATTAAGCAGACCACTCTTACCCAGTCCAAAGATCAGGGCTTGATCCATCACCGTTATTTACCTCACTGCCCCATCCCAGCTCAGAACCTGGCTATATGCAAATTAATCTGTCCCTGGCCCAGTGCATCATGGGAACAGGGCAGACCAAACTACCAAGCCAATTCTTCACCAGAAAGGAGACAAGCTTCCGGGGACCGGTTTCTGGCATTTCAGCCGTCGTCGGCCCGGCTTGCTTGAATCCTGATGGAGCAGTGAGCAAGGGACTCATGTCTGAGTATACCCTGCCACACCTATAGTGGCCAAAAACGATTCAGAAAAGGGGGTGGTGATGAACAGAGTGTCTGAATTAAGCAGACCACTCTTACCCAGTCCAAAGATCAGGGCTTGATCCATCACCGTTATTTAGCTCACTGCCCCATCCCAGCTCAGAACCTGGCTATATGCAAATTAGTCTGTCCCTGGCCCAGTGCATCATGGGAACAGGGCAGACCAAACTACCAAGCCAATTCTTCACCAGAAAGGAGACAAGCTTCCGGGGACCGGTTTCTGGCATTTCAGCCGTCGTCGGCCCGGCTTGCTTGAATCCTGATGGAGCAGTGAGCAAGGGACTCATGTCTGAGTATACCCTGCCACACCTATAGTGGCCAAAAACGATTCAGAAAAGGGGGTGGTGATTTATTTTATTATTTATTTATTTAGCGATTTATAGAGCGCCTGGTGACCCGGAGGCATCCCCGCGCTGTAGCATTTGTGGAGACCAGAGGGGAGAGGGGACTTTATTTTGGGAACAGCAGCGTTTTCAATTTTTTCCGGAAAAGGAGATGGCTGGGTTCCTGCCTCAGGGGGCGAGGAAGTGAGTTCCATCCTGAGGATGCTTTTACAGAAAAGCGTTGACCGCCGGTGCGTGCCTTCCTGTATCTGGGGACGTTGGCCAGACGCTCATTGTTCGAGCGTAGGGATGTGGGGGCCTTGTAGGGGGTAACCAGGTCTCTCAGGATAGCAGGGCCGAGACCGTTGAGAAGTTTGTGTGCGGTGCACAGGGCCTTGAATTCTACCCTTTGTCGTATTGGAAGCCAGTGGAGGGCCTTGATCGCTGGTCTGGCTGAGACTCTGGAAGGGAGAATCATAAGGAGCCGGGCAGCTGCGTTTTGCGTACGCTGAAGTTTAGCCATAGTGGCTTCAGGAGCTCCTAGATAGACCGTGTTACTGTAGTCTAGCCGTGCAAGGATCAGGCCTTGGACCAAGAGTTTCCTAGATAGGGGCGGAAGTAGTGGGAGGATCCTGCGGATGGAGCGCATGAGACCAAAACAGGTGCCTGCTGTTTTGGCTGCTTGGGTTTTCAGAGACAGCTCGGGTTCCAGCCAGACTCCTAAGGTCTTAATTACTTGTTTCGGGGTGGGTACTTCCCCGAAGACGTCTGGCCAGACCGAAGAGGGGATGGTGGTCCATTGCTTGCCCAAAAGCATGACTTCTGTCTTTGATCCGTTTAGCTTGAGCGATGACTCGCACATCCAGTGGTGAATTTGCTGGAGGCAGTTCGGCAGATTGTCTGGGTGATTGTCCAGATGTGAGAGTGAGACGACCAATTGCGTGTCGTCTGCATAGCTCACTATCTTAATCCCGAAGGGGGCGACGACATCCTCGAGGGGGGCCATGTAGGCGTTAAATAAAGTGGGGCTTAGTGATGACCCCTGGGGGACTCCGCTCGCAACGGTGATGAACAGAGTGTCTGAATTAAGCAGACCACTCTTACCCAGTCCAAAGATCAGGGCTTGATCCATCACCGTTATTTAGCTCACTGCCCCATCCCAGCTCAGAACCTGGCTATATGCAAATTAGTCTGTCCCTGGCCCAGTGCATCATGGGAACAGGGCAGACCAAACTACCAAGCCAATTCTTCACCAGAAAGGAGACAAGCTTCCGGGGACCGGTTTCTGGCATTTCAGCCATCGTCGGCCCGGCTTGCTTGAATCCTGATGGAGCAGTGAGCAAGGGACTCATGTCTGAGTATACCCTGCCACACCTATAGTGGCCAAAAACGATTCAGAAAAGGGGGTGGTGATGAACAGAGTGTCTGAATTAAGCAGACCACTCTTACCCAGTCCAAAGATCAGGGCTTGATCCATCACCGTTATTTAGCTCACTGCCCCATCCCAGCTCAGAACCTGGCTATATGCAAATTAGTCTGTCCCTGGCCCAGTGCATCATGGGAACAGGGCAGACCAAACTACCAAGCCAATTCTTCACCAGAAAGGAGACAAGCTTCCGGGGATCGGTTTCTGGCATTTCAGCCGTCGTCGGCCTGGCTTTCTTGAATCCTGATGGAGCAGTGAGCAAGGGACTCATGTCTGAGTATACCCTGCCACACCTATAGTGGCCAAAAACGATTCAGAAAAGGGGGTGGTGATTTATTTTATTATTTATTTATTTAGCGATTTATAGAGCGCCTGGTGACCCGGAGGCATCCCCGCGCTGTAGCATTTGTGGAGACCAGAGGGGAGAGGGGACTTTATTTTGGGAACAGCAGCGTTTTCAATTTTTTCCGGAAAAGGAGATGGCTGGGTTCCTGCCTCAGGGGGCGAGGAAGTGAGTTCCATCCTGAGGATGCTTTTACAGAAAAGCGTTGACCGCCGGTGCGTGCCTTCCTGTATCTGGGGACGTTGGCCAGACGCTCATTGTTCGAGCGTAGCGATCTGGGGGCCTTGTAGGGGGTAACCAGGTCTCTCAGGATAGCAGGGCCGAGACCGTTGAGAAGTTTGTGTGCGGTGCACAGGGCCTTGAATTCTACCCTTTGTCGTATTGGAAGCCAGTGGAGGGCCTTGATCGCTGGTCTGGCTGAGACTCTGGAAGGGAGAATCATAAGGAGCCGGGCAGCTGCGTTTTGCGTACGCTGAAGTTTAGCCATAGTGGCTTCAGGAGCTCCTAGATAGACCGTGTTACTGTAGTCTAGCCGTGCAAGGATCAGGCCTTGGACCAAGAGTTTCCTAGATAGGGGCGGAAGTAGTGGGAGGATCCTGCGGATGGAGCGCATGAGACCAAAACAGGTGCCTGCTGTTTTGGCTGCTTGGGTTTTCAGAGACAGCTCGGGTTCCAGCCAGACTCCTAAGGTCTTAATTACTTGTTTCGGGGTGGGTACTTCCCCGAAGACGTCTGGCCAGACCGAAGAGGGGATGGTGGTCCATTGCTTGCCCAAAAGCATGACTTCTGTCTTTGATCCGTTTAGCTTGAGCGATGACTCGCACATCCAGTGGTGAATTTGCTGGAGGCAGTTCGGCAGATTGTCTGGGTGATTGTCCAGATGTGAGAGTGAGACGACCAATTGCGTGTCGTCTGCATAGCTCACTATCTTAATCCCGAAGGGGGCGACGACATCCTCGAGGGGGGCCATGTAGGCGTTAAATAAAGTGGGGCTTAGTGATGACCCCTGGGGGACTCCGCTCGCAACGGTGATGAACAGAGTGTCTGAATTAAGCAGACCACTCTTACCCAGTCCAAAGATCAGGGCTTGATCCATCACCGTTATTTAGCTCACTGCCCCATCCCAGCTCAGAACCTGGCTATAATCAAATTAGTCTGTCCCTGGCCCAGTGCATCATGGGAACAGGGCAGACCAAACTACCAAGCCAATTCTTCACCAGAAAGGAGACAAGCTTCCGGGGACCGGTTTCTGGCATTTCAGCCGTCGTCGGCCCGGCTTGCTTGAATCCTGATGGAGCAGTGAGCAAGGGACTCATGTCTGAGTATACCCTGCCACACCTATAGTGGCCAAAAACGATTCAGAAAAGGGGGTGGTGATGAACAGAGTGTCTGAATTAAGCAGACCACTCTTACCCAGTCCAAAGATCAGGGCTTGATCCATCACCGTTATTTAGCTCACTGCCCCATCCCAGCTCAGAACCTGGCTATATGCAAATTAGTCTGTCCCTGGCCCAGTGCATCATGGGAACAGGGCAGACCAAACTACCAAGCCAATTCTTCACCAGAAAGGAGACAAGCTTCCGGGGACCGGTTTCTGGCATTTCAGCCGTCGTCGGCCCGGCTTGCTTGAATCCTGATGGAGCAGTGAGCAAGGGACTCATGTCTGAGTATACCCTGCCACACCTATAGTGGCCAAAAACGATTCAGAAAAGGGGGTGGTGATTTATTTTATTATTTATTTATTTAGCGATTTATAGAGCGCCTGGTGACCCGGAGGCATCCCCGCGCTGTAGCATTTGTGGAGACCAGAGGGGAGAGGGGACTTTATTTTGGGAACAGCAGCGTTTTCAATTTTTTCCGGAAAAGGAGATGGCTGGGTTCCTGCCTCAGGGGGCGAGGAAGTGAGTTCCATCCTGAGGATGCTTTTACAGAAAAGCGTTGACCGCCGGTGCGTGCCTTCCTGTATCTGGGGACGTTGGCCAGACGCTCATTGTTCGAGCGTAGGGATCTGGGGGCCTTGTAGGGGGTAACCAGGTCTCTCAGGATAGCAGGGCCGAGACCGTTGAGAAGTTTGTGTGCGGTGCACAGGGCCTTGAATTCTACCCTTTGTCGTATTGGAAGCCAGTGGAGGGCCTTGATCGCTGGTCTGGCTGAGACTCTGGAAGGGAGATTCATAAGGAGCCGGGCAGCTGCGTTTTGCGTACGCTGAAGTTTAGCCATAGTGGCTTCAGGAGCTCCTAGATAGACCGTGTTACTGTAGTCTAGCCGTGCAAGGATCAGGCCTTGGACCAAGAGTTTCCTAGATAGGGGCGGAAGTAGTGGGAGGATCCTGCGGATGGAGCGCATGAGACCAAAACAGGTGCCTGCTGTTTTGGCTGCTTGGGTTTTCAGAGACAGCTCGGGTTCCAGCCAGACTCCTAAGGTCTTAATTACTTGTTTCGGGGTGGGTACTTCCCCGAAGACGTCTGGCCAGACCGAAGAGGGGATGGTGGTCCATTGCTTGCCCAAAAGCATGACTTCTGTCTTTGATCCGTTTAGCTTGAGCGATGACTCGCACATCCAGTGGTGAATTTGCTGGAGGCAGTTCGGCAGATTGTCTGGGTGATTGTCCAGATGTGAGAGTGAGACGACCAATTGCGTGTCGTCTGCATAGCTCACTATCTTAATCCCGAAGGGGGCGACGACATCCTCGAGGGGGGCCATGTAGGCGTTAAATAAAGTGGGGCTTAGTGATGACCCCTGGGGGACTCTGCTCGCAACGGTGATGAACAGAGTGTCTGAATTAAGCAGACCACTCTTACCCAGTCCAAAGATCAGGGCTTGATCCATCACCGTTATTTAGCTCACTGCCCCATCCCAGCTCAGAACCTGGCTATATGCAAATTAGTCTGTCCCTGGCCCAGTGCATCATGGGAACAGGGCAGACCAAACTACCAAGCCAATTCTTCACCAGAAAGGAGACAAGCTTCCGGGGACCGGTTTCTGGCATTTCAGCCGTCGTCGGCCCGGCTTGCTTGAATCCTGATGGAGCAGTGAGCAAGGGACTCATGTCTGAGTATACCCTGCCACACCTATAGTGGCCAAAAACGATTCAGAAAAGGGGGTGGTGATGAACAGAGTGTCTGAATTAAGCAGACCACTCTTACCCAGTCCAAAGATCAGGGCTTGATCCATCACAGTTATTTAGCTCACTGCCCCATCCCAGCTCAGAACCTGGCTATATGCAAATTAGTCTGTCCCTGGCCCAGTGCATCATGGGAACAGGGCAGACCAAACTACCAAGCCAATTCTTCACCAGAAAGGAGACAAGCTTCCGGGGACCGGTTTCTGGCATTTCAGCCGTCGTCGGCCCGGCTTGCTTGAATCCTGATGGAGCAGTGAGCAAGGGACTCATGTCTGAGTATACCCTGCCACACCTATAGTGGCCAAAAACGATTCAGAAAAGGGGGTGGTGATGAACAGAGTGTCTGAATTAAGCAGACCACTCTTACCCAGTCCAAAGATCAGGGCTTGATCCATCACCGTTATTTAGCTCACTGCCCCATCCCAGCTCAGAACCTGGCTATATGCAAATTAGTCTGTCCCTGGCCCAGTGCATCATGGGAACAGGGCAGACCAAACTACCAAGCCAATTCTTCACCAGAAAGGAGACAAGCTTCCGGGGACCGGTTTCTGGCATTTCAGCCGTCGTCGGCCCGGCTTGCTTGAATCCTGATGGAGCAGTGAGCAAGGGACTCATGTCTGAGTATACCCTGTCACACCTATAGTGGCCAAAAACGATTCAGAAAAGGGGGTGGTGATGAACAGAGTGTCTGAATTAAGCAGACCACTCTTACCCAGTCCAAAGATCAGGGCTTGATCCATCACCGTTATTTAGCTCACTGCCCCATCCCAGCTCAGAACCTGGCTATATGCAAATTAGTCTGTCCCTGGCCCAGTGCATCATGGGAACAGGGCAGACCAAACTACCAAGCCAATACTTCACCAGAAAGGAGACAAGCTTCCGGGGACCGGTTTCTGGCATTTCAGCCGTCGTCGGCCCGGCTTGCTTGAATCCTGATGGAGCAGTGAGCAAGGGACTCATGTCTGAGTATACCCTGCCACACCTATAGTGGCCAAAAACGATTCAGAAAAGGGGGTGGTGATTTATTTTATTATTTATTTATTTAGCGATTTATAGAGCGCCTGGTGACTCGGAGGCATCCCCGCACTGTAGCATTTGTGGAGACCAGAGGGGAGAGGGGACTTTATTTTGGGAACAGCAGCGTTTTCAATTTTTTCCGGAAAAGGAGATGGCTGGGTTCCTGCCTCAGGGGGCGAGGAAGTGAGTTCCATCCTGAGGATGCTTTTACAGAAAAGCGTCGACCGCCGGTGCGTGCCTTCCTGTATCTGGGGACGTTGGCCAAACGCTCATTGTTCGAGCGTAGGGATCTGGGGGCCTTGTAGGGGGTAACCAGGTCTCTCAGGATAGCAGGGCCGAGACTGTTGAGAAGTTTGTGTGCGGTGCACAGGGCCTTGAATTCTACCCTTTGTCGTATTGGAAGCCAGTGGAGGGCCTTGATCGCTGGTCTGGCTGAGACTCTGGAAGGGAGATTCATAAGGAGCCGGGCAGCTGCGTTTTGCGTACGCTGAAGTTTAGCCATAGTGCCTTCAGGAGCTCCTAGATAGACCGTGTTACTGTAGTCTAGCCGCGCAAGGATCAGGCCTTGGACCAAGAGTTTCCTAGATAGGGGCGGAAGTAGTGGGAGGATCCTGCGGATGGAGCGCATGAGACCAAAACAGGTGCCTGCTGTTTTGGCTGCTTGGGTTTTCAGACACAGCTCGGGTTCCAGCCAGACTCCTAAGGTCTTAATTACTTGTTTCGGGGTGGGTACTTCCCCGAAGACGTCTGGCCAGACCGAAGAGGGGATGGTGGTCCATTGCTTGCCCAAAAGCATGACTTCTGTCTTTGATCCGTTTAGCTTGAGCGATGACTCGCACATCCAGTGGTGAATTTGCTGGAGGCAGTTCGGCAGATTGTCTGGGTAATTGTCCAGATGTGAGAGTGAGACGACCAATTGCGTGTCGTCTGCATAGCTCACTATTTTAATTCCGAAGGGGGCGACGACATCCTCGAGGGGGGCCATGTAGGCGTTAAATAAAGTGGGGCTTAGTGATGACCCCTGGGGGACTCCGCTCGCAACGGTGATGAACAGAGTGTCTGAATTAAGCAGACCACTCTTACCCAGTCCAAAGATCAGGGCTTGATCCATCACCGTTATTTAGCTCACTGCCCCATCCCAGCTCAGAACCTGGCTATAATCAAATTAGTCTGTCCCTGGCCCAGTGCATCATGGGAACAGGGCAGACCAAACTACCAAGCCAATTCTTCACCAGAAAGGAGACAAGCTTCCGGGGACCGGTTTCTGGCATTTCAGCCGTCGTCGGCCCGGCTTGCTTGAATCCTGATGGAGCAGTGAGCAAGGGACTCATGTCTGAGTATACCCTGCCACACCTATAGTGGCCAAAAACGATTCAGAAAAGGGGGTGGTGATGAACAGAGTGTCTGAATTAAGCAGACCACTCTTACCCAGTCCAAAGATCAGGGCTTGATCCATCACAGTTATTTAGCTCACTGCCCCATCCCAGCTCAGAACCTGGCTATATGCAAATTAGTCTGTCCCTGGCCCAGTGCATCATGGGAACAGGGCAGACCAAACTACCAAGCCAATTCTTCACCAGAAAGGAGACAAGCTTCCGGGGACCGGTTTCTGGCATTTCAGCCGTCGTCGGCCCGGCTTGCTTGAATCCTGATGGAGCAGTGAGCAAGGGACTCATGTCTGAGTATACCCTGCCACACCTATAGTGGCCAAAAACGATTCAGAAAAGGGGGTGGTGATGAACAGAGTGTCTGAATTAGGCAGACCACTCTTACCCAGTCCAAAGATCAGGGCTTGATCCATCACAGTTATTTAGCTCACTGCCCCATCCCAGCTCAGAACCTGGCTATATGCAAATTAGTCTGTCCCTGGCCCAGTGCATCATGGGAACAGGGCAGACCAAACTACCAAGCCAATTCTTCACCAGAAAGGAGACAAGCTTCCGGGGACCGGTTTCTGGCATTTCAGCCGTCGTCGGCCCGGCTTGCTTGAATCCTGATGGAGCAGTGAGCAAGGGACTCATGTCTGAGTATACCCTGCCACACCTATAGTGGCCAAAAACGATTCAGAAAAGGGGGTGGTGATGAACAGAGTGTCTGAATTAAGCAGACCACTCTTACCCAGTCCAAAGATCAGGGCTTGATCCATCACCGTTATTTAGCTCACTGCCCCATCCCAGCTCAGAACCTGGCTATATGCAAATTAGTCTGTCCCTGGCCCAGTGCATCATGGGAACAGGGCAGACCAAACTACCAAGCCAATTCTTCACCAGAAAGGAGACAAGCTTCCGGGGACCGGTTTCTGGCATTTCAGCCGTCGTGGGCCCGGCTTGCTTGAATCCTGATGGAGCAGTGAGCAAGGGACTCATGTCTGAGTATACCCTGCCACACCTATAGTGGCCAAAAACGATTCAGAAAAGGGGGTGGTGATGAACAGAGTGTCTGAATTAAGCAGACCACTCTTACCCAGTCCAAAGATCAGGGCTTGATCCATCACCGTTATTTAGCTCACTGCCCCATCTCAGCTCAGAACCTGGCTATATGCAAATTAGTCTGTCCCTGGCCCAGTGCATCATGGGAACAGGGCAGACCAAACTACCAAGCCAATTCTTCACCAGAAAGGAGACAAGCTTCCGGGGACCGGTTTCTGGCATTTCAGCCGTCGTCGGCCCGGCTTGCTTGAATCCTGATGGAGCAGTGAGCAAGGGACTCATGTCTGAGTATACCCTGCCACACCTATAGTGGCCAAAAACGATTCAGAAAAGGGGGTCGTGAAATGTGTAGCACATAAAAAAGGCAATGATTATATAACCAAAGGTAATGCTTATGCAGATGAGATTGCTAAACATTGTGCAATAAACAATTATTCAATCAATCGGGAAAAAGACAATGAACATGTTATGAATTCACTCATGCTAACATCTGTAGTTAAGACATGGCAAGGAGTTAAGGATTTACAAGATGAGGCAGATGATGACTCATGGTTAAGAGCAGGTTGCAGACAGCGAGAAGAAGATGAGATTTGGGTTTACAAAGATGACAGACCAGTTATGCCAAATAGCATGATTGCGGACATGGCTAGAATGTATCAGGGTCCAGGACATATAGGAAGAGATTCTATGATCAGGTTGTTTAGGCAGACATGGTTCAATCCAAAGTTCAGAATAACTGCAAAATCTTTTTGTCAGAGATGCTTAGTCTGTCAACAAATGAACCCAAACAGAAAAACAGTTGTGAGCATGGGAACCATAGGACGGGAGGGTGGTCCTTTCACCAGGTTGCAAATGGATTTCATTGACATGCCACCCCACAATAAATTGAGATATGTACTTGTGATAATCTGTTTGTTTTCAAGATGGGTGGAAGCGTTCCCAACACGTCACAATGATTCGGTTACAATTGCAAAATTACTTTTAAGGGAGATCATACCAAGGTACGGTTTTCCAGTGACTGTTGAAACTGATCGAGGCAAACATTTTGAAAACAGATTATTACAAATGATTGTGAAGCATTGAACATAAAACAAAAGTTGCACTGTGCCTACAGACCAGAAGCATCAGGTGTTGTTGAGCAAGTAAATGGTAAAATAAAGAATAGGATAGCAAAGATATGCTTAGCTACAATAGTAAAGTGGACAGATGCACTTCCACTTGTTTTGATGTCTTTGAGAAGTACCCCTGATAAAAAGACAGGTCTAAGCCCACATGATATTGTCATGGGTAGAGTCATGAGACAAGCATTTGTACCTATTGGAAAGCTAATGAGTATAAATGATAGCGTCATTTTGGAGTACTGCAAGAACCTTTCTGACGTCGTGACTTCTGTGTTCCATCAGGTGGGAACTGATATAATTGTAACAGACAAAGAAAAAGCTCATGATCTGTTACCAGGAGACTGGGTAAGGACAAAAATACACCGGAGAAGAAATTGTTTAGTACCCAGGTGGCAGAAAGCAAGACAGGTGATTCTTGTTACAACAAATGCAGTGAAATGCAGAGGATTGAAAAGGTGGATTCCTGCTAGTCACACCATACGTGTGCCAACACCTGAAAATCCTGACGAAGGTGACACTACAACTGATTCAGATTCTGAAGAAGAACCTGAAAGAAATCCATATCCTGAAGATCAACAAGAAGGTCGACATCTGGAGAATTCAATTGCGAATGAAGCATTGAATGAAAATAATGAAGAAATTGTGATACTAGAATCAGAAGATGAAGAAAATCTGCTAGAAAAAGAAGCAGAAGAGTCTGATCAAGTGGAAATTCAAAATCAGGAGAGTATTGAAAAGCAGATTGGAAGCTCTGAAGGCAGGAACGGTAATTCTGAAACTGGGAAATTGGAAGTTATTGCAGAAGAAGAAGAAGACGAAATTCCGAGTACCAGTTATAAGGATGATGTTCCTAACAGAGTGAAACTGCCGAGTAAAGAAGAGCCTAGATTTAGAAATGAAATATCGGAAACAGATTCAGATGACAGTGAGGAAGATTCTCAAATAAGAAATTTTTGAAAAAGAGCCTGGAGAGCAGAGTGCAACACATCTGAACCAAAGAAGAAATTGTCAAGAAAAGGTGATAACTGGCCTAATGAAAATGAGGGACTAAAATTCAAATTTGTGAGCAGATCAAAAGAACAGGTGAACGAAGTCTCTAGTCAGAAAAGTGACTCTGATAAGAAAATTCAGGCAGGAAAGAAAATAGAAGTGATTAATAATAGAGCAAAAAGAGTTGCAAAGCCAAACCAGAAGTACAAGTCCTCTGAGTGGACATACATAATCATCCCACCTGTTGTGGAGGTGAATAGTAGTAGTCAGGAAGATTTGGATGATACAAGTGGTAATGATTAAAGTAGTCTCTGTAAAATTTTAGGATTTGTTTTTGGCATAAGGCTGAAGAAATTGTGTTAGGTGACACAAGGTCGAAGAAATTGTGCTAGCTGTAAAATACATTGATGTAATAAGCAAGGTCGAAGAAAAGTTGTTAGAAAGTAGGGTTTTCTTTTAAAAAAAAAAATCAAAAATAGGGGGGTGTTTGAAGTGTTAGAAATTTTTGAATTTTTGATTTTTGTTTTCTTTGAAAGGCTCTTATTCTGAGTAAAGGATGCCTTTTGTTAATAATAACTCAAGATGTTCCATTTTAGGAAAATGTTGCAAAATGTCTTTAAATTGTGTGGTTTTATTAATCCTGGTCTGGTTAATTTTAGCTGTCATTTTTCCTTTTGGAATTGACAAGGAAATGCATAAAGCTAATATGACAAGCAAAGCTAAGTCTAAACAAGATAATCATGATACAGCAGGCAAAATTAACAAAGTTATTGATCACAAGCCAGAGATCCACCAAAATAGATCTGTTGGTGATTTCTCAAGTAATACTTTTTCAAGACTTCTTTCTGAATATGTTAGGGTGATGGATGTTAAGGATTGCTACATTTGTGTGAAACTACCTGCTTCTGGCTCTGAAGGGGTGACTTATAATATGCTTCCCCTTACTTATGGCATTACATGCAGTGTAATAGCTAGTCTGTTTTATCAAACAGGTCGTTTAGAGTACTATTATTCAAATTACGACAAGATTTTTGCAAATTTGAAAGTTGACAAGAGCTTGAATAAGCACAAACAAGCTAAGCAGATGAGGGAATTTTTCATTGTGACTAACGAACTCACCTATGAGTACGCTTTTAAAAGCAATTTAACCTGTAAGTTGAGAACTGAAGAAAAATCTTTCCTGAATTTAGTCGAAGAGAGAAGAGCAATTTATAAAAGAAATGAAATGTTGAAGCAAACCAAATCAAAGTTTTGGCAAGTCGAGGATGAAAAGCTTGACCAAACGGCGGCGGCCATTTTGGATAGGGACAGTATAAAAATAGTAAAAGGACTTGCTCGCGAGGACATTACCTTCACTATTGCCTGAGGCTTGAGCCGGGCTGCTCCTTTTAAAAACGCTCTGAATCAGATTTTATTGTATTTACTGTGATTACTGTGATTTTACTCTAATACTGTGATTACCCTCTGTGTCCTACCCCCCCCTGCAAGCACACGCGGAATTATCGCGCTGCTCAAGATACTAACGCTCAGGCGATTTAAAATACTGAGCTAACTCACTGAAGGGAGCGCTGTATTTTCGCTCACCTACCTCCTCCCCTGGGTGCACAGCCGATTCAGGGCTGACTCAGCTGGGCCACGCTCGACCAAACGGCGGTGGCCATTTTGGATAGGGACAGTATAAAAATAGTAAAAGGACTTGCTCGCGAGGACATTACCTTCACTATTGCCTGAGGCTTGAGCCGGGCTGCTCCTTTTAAAAACGCTCTGAATCAGATTTTATTGTATTTACTGTGATTACTGTGATTTTACTCTAATACTGTGATTACCCTCTGTGTCCTACCCCCCCCTGCAAGCACACGCGGAATTATCGCGCTGCTCAAGATACTAACGCTCAGGCGATTTAAAATACTGAGCTAACTCACTGAAGGGAGCGTTGTATTTTCGCTCACCTACCTCCTCCCCTCGGTGCACAGCCGATTCAGGGCTGACTCAGCTGGGCCACGCTCGACCAAACGGCGGTGGCCATTTTGGATAGGGACAGTATAAAAATAGTAAAAGGACTTGCTCGCGAGGACATTACCTTCACTATTGCCTGAGGCTTGAGCCGGGCTGCTCCTTTTAAAAACGCTCTGAATCAGATTTTATTGTATTTACTGTGATTACTGTGATTTTACTCTAATACTGTGATTACCCTCTGTGTCCTACCCCCCCCTGCAAGCACACGCGGAATTATCGCGCTGCTCAAGATACTAACGCTCAGGCGATTTAAAATACTGAGCTAACTCACTAAAGGGAGCGTTGTATTTTCGCTCACCTACCTCCTCCCCTCGGTGCACAGCCGATTCAGGGCTGACTCAGCTGGGCCACGCTCGACCAAACGGCGGCGGCCATTTTGGATAGGGACAGTATAAAATAGACGGCCATAGCTTCGCGCAGCGGACGCGTACAGCGGGCGCGCCATAGTCGCTCCGGAGTCCAGCCAGAGTCCTGCCCATCTGCGCTCGTCCGCGCTAGGCCGGGCCCTGGGCTCTGACATACCCCTCATTTGGTGAGTAAAGCCACTATATCCACCATGACTCTTACATATTCTTCCGAGGAGTTATTTGCACTACGTGGTGTTCCCAATAACAACTGCTCCACCTACCCTTACCCGCCTCATAAGTTCAGCTGTTCTCGCTGTAGTTTTTCACTAAAAACCCCTACCACATGCAAATCCTTCCAACAGCAAGGTAGACGAAAGAGACAGGTATGCTCTAGGACTACTTCCATTCGCCCCCCTCTAAGATTTTGGAGCATAAATTGCAGATCCTTACCACAACACAGATACAATATCCACGATTTTCTCGTTCAAAACCAACCTGATGCTATATTCCTGACCGAGACATGGCTCAGAGACTGCTCAGGCCCGGATATTGCAGACGCCGTTCCCTCCAACTATGCCATTTTCGTCAAGATAGAGTTTCCGGTAGAGGCGGAGGAATTGCAATTATTTACAAGAATACATATACTTGTAAATTGGTAGATACCACTCAAAAAGATTGCGAATCAGCCCTTTTCAAATTGTCCATTACTTCCCAACTCACGCTGTCAGGACTACTGGTATACCGTCCCCTTGGGACAGCGAGCCCGTGGATAACGTCACTACCGGATTTCCTAGCTCCAGTAATGCTTAAAGCACCGAATTTCACAATCCTAGGGGACCTAAATATACATTTAGACGACCATGAGTGCCCTAATAGGAACCAGCTTCTCTCTATTTTGGAAGCTTTTAACCTTCAACTTCTAAACACAGGTCCCACTCACTGTGCTGGTCACTTATTGGACCCGATCTTATCCAATCTGCCCCTAGATTGTTCTCGTGAAGCCCTACAAATCACCTGGTCCGACCACTTAGCTGTCCCCTTTTCCTTTGATATGGCTGATACAGCAATAAGACCTGAGGTGGAAACTACGCGGCCTGTTCGGAATTGGGGGAAGATCAACATGCCAGAATTCAATAAACTATTGATCAAAACACTTCCGTGTGCTGAACTATCTACTGCAGCACTCAATTGCGCTACTGAATTCTGGCTAACCACTGCACTTAATACAGTGCTTCCAATGACATCAAAGCCTGCATTTTCACACCATCCCCCTGCTCCATGGTACTCGGAACAACTTAAAAGCATCCGCTCACATTGTAAGACCTTGGAGCGTAAATGGAGACAAGGCTATTCTCCGTCACGCAAAGCGATATACAAAGATGCCTTGAAAAAATACCACAACTGCTGTAAAACTGCTAAAGCAGACTACACAAGGAAAACTGTGACCGACGCACAAAGCTGTCCAAAGGTGCTGTTTTCTGTTGTCAGAAAACTGACCGGTGCTAACTCTACCCCTCCTCCTCCGGCACTCGATGCCACTCAGTGTCAGTCCTTAGCGGATTACTTCATAAATAAAGTTGATCTTATCTATGAAAATTTCACTACACTTCCAGGTACTTCATACACTGTCCCTTACACAGTCCAGGAATTGGAAAATACCAACATTAACGCAGCAGTTACTACCTGGCAGCCCTTAGATGCCATTTCCTTCCTCTCCTGCTTAAATAGTGTGAGATCAGGCTCCCCACAGGATGCTCTCCCGGCCAAAATACTAAGACAATTAGATCCCCTCACTCATCCCCCCATCATTAAATTACTCAACGCTTCTCTGAGCGAGACCCATGTCCCACAACCTTGGAAACACGCCATGGTTGTACCGTTACTGAAGAAACTGGGTGCAGATCCTTTAAATCCTGCTAACTTTCGCCCTATATCTTTGTTGCCAATCTTCTCAAAAATACTGGAGAGACATATAAATTCTCAGCTCTCCAAATTGGTTGAAAACACTGGTTTTCTCCATCCTTCTCAGTCGGGCTTCCGGCCTAGGCACTCAACTGAGACAGCCCTCCTGGGGGTGACAGAGAGTCTTAGGCACGGTGTCGACCAGGGAAACACCATGGCGCTCATCCTGCTGGATTTGAGCGCAGCCTTCGACACCGTGTCACATTCCATCCTCATCGACTCTCTGAAATCTCTATGTGTGGCAGGCCAGGCCCTGGCCTGGCTGGTGTCTTTCCTTAGTGATCGAAGCTTCCAAGTGTTTTCTTCTAAAGCAGCCTCCGCCATCTGTCCATCCACCCACGGCGTCCCCCAGGGCTCAATTCTTAGCCCTCTATTATTTAACGTTTACGTTAAACCCTTGGCGACCATAGTCGAACAAGCTGGGTTAACCCTGTTTTCCTACGCAGACGACACCCAGATCGTCTTCTCCTTATCAGGGAGAGACGTAAACAACATCTCCGCACTCAAGTCGGGCCTCACTCTTGTGGCCGATTGGATGCGGAGAAATTGTCTCAAACTGAATGGGGAGAAGACCGAGGTGGTCATTCTGGGACAGAACAAACATCTATGGGGTCCCCGCCACTGGCCCATCGAACTGGGAAATGCGCCTACACCTTCTACTGCAGTTCGTAACCTGGGTGTCATTATTGACGACAGGCTAACTATGAGACAACAGGCTACTAAGGTTTCAGCCATCTGCTTTTCAATCTTGCGGTGGCTTCACAAGATTTTGTGGATGCTCCCCCTTTCCTCCCGCAGAACTGTGGTCCAGGCACTTGTAACATCACGCCTGGACTATGGCAACATTCTTTACCTGGGTGCAGATAAAGCCACTATACATGTGCTGCAGGTGGTGCAAAATGCGGCCGCGCGCCTGCTAAAGAATGTCCCCAGACGCTCCTCAGCCACTGCCGCCTTGCGCGACCTCCATTGGCTGAGCATCCCAGAACGTGTTAAATTCAAGGCACTCTGCTACATGTTCAAGGCCAAGCAGGGCAGCGCCCCAGTATATGTTCAGGGGCTGGTAAAGCCCTATAGAGCCCTGCGCTCACTAAGGTCATCGGACACTGGCAATTTCACAGTACCAAGATGGAAGTTGACAAAAATGGGAGGCCGTTCCTTTTCCACCCTGGGTCCTAAATACTGGAACTCCCTCCCATTGGCATTAAAATCTGAGACCAACTTATTCCGCTTCCGTAAGGCTCTGAAGACCCTGCTCTTTACTAAGCGTGACCAATAGTCGGCTGAGGCCTCAAGTCAAGGTGACACTCCCCCTTCCTTCTACAGTCTATCCCTGGCGCCGGAAAACCCATTGTGGGTAGCTGTGCACGATACAAGCTTAAATAAATAAATAAATAAATAAATAAATAGTAGATCATCAGATAATATTGCTATTCACATAGATAAACCAGTTAGCGGAAAGCTTTGCATTAGAAGAGACAACACGCTTTTTGATAATTACTTTGTGGGTGCTAGCCAATGTGAAGATACTTATCAAATTTTGGGTGGATGGGGATTTAAAGGTGGTAAAGATCCAATTTTTCCTGGAATTTATTTTGTATGTGGGGACAAGGCTTACTACAATTTCCCAGACCATTGGTATGGGACTTGTTATGTTGGTTTAGTTTTCCCAAAGATTTTTCATGTAGACAGAAACGAAAAAGGTTCATTTGAAATTAGCAATCATCTGAGTAGATTCAGAAGAGAAAGTTTCTCAGAAATTTTGGGAGATATTTTTGGTGCAGTAATACCTTTTGTGGGTATAACCCTGAATGCAGTTAAAATCAGAAAATTATCCACAATTGTTGACAGACTGTCCACTGATACAGCTGGTGGTTTCCAGTTAGTGGATACTGAAATTATTGCCATGAGAATCATGGTTATGCAGAATCGTCTTGCCCTTGACTTTCTGCTAGCAAAAGAGGGAGGAGTCTGTGAAATTTTGCATGTCCAGCATTGCTGCACCTACATTCCTGACAAGAGTCAGAATTTAGAGATGTACATTAAAAATATAACTGAGCTACATTCTGAAATTGTTCCTTTAGAAGATGAAGATTTTTCAGAACGTTTGAGTAAAAGATTTGCAGCAATCAAAACCTGGTTTCAAGAGATAGATAGTTCAATTTTAGGCAAGATCCTGACTCCTTTATTAGTCATAGTCTTTGTGATACTTTTGTTGAAAATCAGTTGCATGTTACACAAGAGAAAGAAATACCTAAGGGCAAAGAAGAGGATTTACAAGCTCAGGAAAGAACAAGAAAAGGAGATAGAATTAGAAGAGTTTCGCAGATCACAGTATGAGAGCTACAAGCAGATAGCAGAGTCAAGACTTTAGCGATACTATTACAGTGAAAATCAAAACATGTTCAGGGATTAAAATTTTGTTGAAATTTTGGGTATAGTTTGGTGATTTTGAAATCACCAGATGAGGGAGTTGATGGAGCGAGGTTCAGAAAAATATTTTATTCTGACTCGTGAAGTTAAACTTCCATAATATAACCGCATTAATCAGAGTTTGTGAGTGAAATATACTAATCAACTTAGTTTAAAAGTGCATACACAACACAAGGGACTAATCCATGAGCTCTCTATGTTGCATTTGCAAGTGTGTTGAAAATAATAAATTAACCTTGTCTATTGTCTTTGTCAGTATTTAGGGGTCGATTAGGATGGCGGACGGAAACGGGTACTGTCCGTCATGTTCGGGGAATTTTAACTCCCGGCAGCGCCGCGGAGAATCCACGGTTGCGATTAGGATATTCATGTCAAGAAACTCCGACCGCGGCGGACGGATCACATCAAACACCGTCCGCGGTGGGCGGAACACAGCTAACACCGTCCGCGGCGGACAGACCCAAATGAACACCCACCACCGCGGACGGACATGACCGCGGACACAGCCACATTTACCGCCATACCTGTGAAAACTCCGTGTCCGCAATTAGGATAACGCCGCCTGTACCACGGTACGCACAGCCATCCACGTCCGCGGCGGAAAGAATGCAGGGAGAAACAGTGCATCACTGCGGAAGGCCAACACGAACAACATCCCTATCGTCAAACCAATGTCAAAAAGTGTGCCGCCAGTAAATAGCAAACACACGAAAAAGAACAACCCCCCACCTGAAACACCAACACCAATCACAAGCCACTATGACACCCCCCAAGTACCCAATAATGCACACTAGTCAACACACCCACCTACCACCTGACTGCCAACAACCATTGAGACACGACTATAAAATGACACCCACCCACTACCACAATCCTTTGCATCACAGCATTGCTGCTAGCAAGAGGCCCTATACTATCTACAGCATACTCAAATTTAAGGCACACAACCACCACCCTACCACACCCACCACACAAACACCCACCACACCATTCCTACACACCACACACCACACACCTGCACCCCCAAACTCACTCAACCCACACACTGAGCACCACACACCATGGCACCCAAAAAAAAAACTAAATTCACGGAGACCGAGTTGAGGGTAATGGTCGATGAAATTCTCCGTGTTGAGCCCCACATATTCGGGGCACTAGTCCAGCAGACCACCGTGGCGCAAAAGAATCACATGTGGGACAGAATCGTCAGTCGGGTGAATGCGTCAGGGACCGTGCCAAGGACAAAGCACGAAATACAGAGGCGTTGGCATGACCTGAAAACCAGGGTGAAAGGCATCCGCGCCAAAAACCATGCGAGAGCCAATCACACTGGCGGCGGAACACCCCCGGAGCCCATACCCTACACCGATTGGGAGGAGAAGGTGCTGGTTTTACTTCACCCAGAGAGCCTAGACGGACTTGAGGAAGGAGAAGAGGCTGGTAAGTACAAACCAAGCACCACGATCAGTACGACATGGTCAGCCTCACACAACTGAGAAGACACCTCTCCCAGGCCCCAACCCATTCACATCGGACACATACTCACCAAAATGTAAATGGCTACCAACATGCCCCCATGTCCACAGGGAGGGCGGTGGTGGTGGGTGGGGTGTGTGAGAGGTCACAACTACAACTCCCAACAGGCCCCCATGTCCACAGGGAGGGCGGTGGTGGTGTGTGGGGTGTGTGAGAGGTCACAACTACAACTCCCAACAGGCCCCCATGTCCACAGGGAGGGTGGTGGAGGGTAGGGTGTGTGGGGTGTGTGAGAGGTCACAACTACAACTCTCAACAGGCCCCCATGTCCACAGGGAGGGCGGTGGTGGTGTGTGGGGTGTGTGAGAGCTCACAACTACAACTCCCAACAGGCCCCCATGTCCACAGGGAGGGCGGTGGTGGTGGGTGGGGTGGGTGAGAGGTCACAACTACAACTCCCAACAGGCCCCCATGTCCACAGGGAGGGCGGTGGTGGTGGGTGGGGTGGGTGAGAGGTCACAACTACAACTCCCAACAGGCCCCCATTTCCACAGGGAGGGTGGTGGAGGGTGGTGGAGGGTGGTGGAGGGTAGGGTGTGTGGGGTGTGTGAGAGGTCACAACTACAACTCCCAACAGGCCCCCATGTCCACAGGGAGGGTGGTGGTGGTGTGTGGGGTATGTGAGAGGTCACAACTACAACTCCCAACAGGCCCCCATGTCCACAGGGAGGGCGGTGGAGGGTAGTGTGGGTGGGGTGTTTGCGACAGGACACTGAAATGTATACAAATTGATATGAACATGTAATGTCCACATTACTGACCTGCACAATCTTGTCCCTCAGGTGATCGTAATCTGACTGGGGAAACCAGCCCCCGGCCGCCAGACTCGCCTCACACCCATACCGGACTCTCTGGGGACGATGACACAGGCAGCTCCGGTGCGGAGGATGGTGCGGGCCCAAGCAGACAGCCAGGGCCATCTGGCTCACAGGGAATCCCGGCCCCGACAACCGTCGCATGTGTAACTCCAGCGACACCGGCCTCAGTGATCTGCAGAGTCACCACCACCACCAGTACCACCACTCCTGCCTGTGCCACCCAGCCTAACCCACCGCACGACGCAGGTCCATCGGCCTCCCACCCAAGCAGGGTGAGTGGGCCACAAAGGAGAGAGGCGAGGCCACAGCAGGCAATCAGGAGACCCACACTCCGCCGCACAGAGGAAGGACACCCACCCCATCCTGTGGCAGAGTCCCTTGAAGCCCTAGCCAGGTGCCAGGCTTCATACGACCGTGGCCAGGAACAGACAGATCGTGCCCACCAGGACTCGGTGGACAACACAAACATGTTGCGTGAAATTTCGGGCTACCTTGGCCAGATAGTGGACATCATGGGCCAGCCGACAACAATGTGGAGGGAATGGATAGCCCGGAACAACCCTACCCCCCCTCAACCAATTGTCCTTGCGCCACGGCCAGCAACACCACCGCCACCGCCACCACCACCACCACCACCACCTGTGCCCCTGGCGACGGATGTGGCCCCTGAACAACCTGCCCCTCCAGCTGACTCTGTTCCACCTCAAAGACGGAGGGGCCGTCCGAGGCTGGAAGTGGGTGAGAGCAGTGTGGGTGCGGCATCCACACGCTCCAAGAGGGGCCGCCAATGACTCTGACACTGCCTGAGCCAGCCATTCACCCTGCCAAGTATCCTGTCCCACATAGCCAATCATTGGCACAGGTCTGCTGGACTAGCCTGACACCACCCAATGTGGTGTCAGCACGGACATTTCATCGGCCATTACCTTCAACTCCCACTTCCCCACCCCACACTTACTTGTAAATATTCACCTGCACAAATGCACAACCTGTAAATAAATGCCACTTACACACTCAATGATGTGTTGCCTCCATGTTTAATCACATGATTGCCTCAGAAACAGACGTAACCAGGTGCAGAGATCCAAGTCGTACATAATCATGCCGCTGCGGGAGTGACCTAGGGAAATTCAGAGACAGCAAACACACGTCAGGAAACAGATTCACACACATCACAACACACTGCACAGCAACATTACACAAACTACACTCATCACAAAAGCATTGGATGAGAGGACACACATCATGGAGACTTGCATGTCCAAATGAATGAACACACACATATGCAACCATCACATACCAGAACACACAGCTGATGCACCCCACATCCACACAACACCAGCAAACATACATAAGGCATTGTCAACCGGCACAAGAGGTAGTTACTCACATTCAAGGGAAGTAGCGATCAATGAGCTGGCGCCTCTGGTCCACACCTTCCTCCTCACCACTATCCTCATCAGTCGACATGGGTGGGATGGGAGGCCGAGGAACTTCTTCGTCTTCAGGGAACAAGAGCAGTTCAATGTCATTGCGCACGGCCAGGTTGTGGAGCATGCAGCAGGCAATCACGATCCTGCATACTTTGCCTGGTGAGTAAGGCAGGGCCCCTCCGGTCTTATCCAGGCACCGAAACCTAGACTTTAGCAGTCCAAAGGTACGTTCAACCACTCTACGTGTCCTTCCATGTGCATCATTGTAGCGCATTTCACCCGCAGTTGTAGGATTACGTATAGGACTCAGGAGCCAGGGCCGGTTTGGGTACGCCGAGTCGCCTATGTAGGGGGATGACAGACACAAATATAACAACCAGATTTGCTGGGTACCCCATGCCACACAGAGATCACAAAAGTCCCCATGCCAGACTCACCAACAAGCCACGCTTGGCCGGGACGCAGATTTGCCATCAGTTGGGGGACAATGCTGCTCCGCATGATGTGGGCGTCATGTGCGGAGCCTGGAAATCTTGCGCACACATGGGAGATGATGTTGTTGGCCAGGCACACCACCTGCACGTTCAGCGAATGGAAGTGCTTCCGATTCCTAAAAACCTGCTCACGTGCCCGTGGTGGAATGATAGCGATATGTGTGCCATCAATGGAACCCACTACGTGTGGTATCTGGCCCAGTGCATAGAAGTCTGCTTTGACTGCTGGCAACTCTTCCGGCCGTGGGAAATGGATATAGTCATCCTTGTACAGCATCATAGCTTTTAAAACATCCCGAAGTACCATGCTGAACATGGCCTGTGACATCCCCCCGGCATGTCCAACTGTGTACTGAAAGGTTCCAGTAGCAAAAAAGTGTAGGGCCGCCATCACCTTTGCTGTGGGTGTAATTGAACTAGGATAAGTCCTTCGTGGCTGAAGATGAGGAGACAATTGGGCAACAAGCTCCATCAACCGACGTCGATCAAGCCAGAATTTCCTAATCACCTCCTCGTCAACCATATCCTCCAGCACAGTGTATGGCCGATGCACATTTGGAGCCCTCCTGTGTGGGAGAGAGATGTAACTTGAGTCAACTTGCAAACGACGCATACGTGTGCAACTACATCACATGTAAGCCAACATTAGCAAGAAGAAAAATGTTTCGGAGAATGGTCATATGTGTGACATCTCTGATAGTTACTACAATACGGAGTGGCCCTTTAACAATGTGCAGCCACTTGCAACAGGAAGTGTGTCAACACGTACAACGCTACTTAGTCACATGTCAACATTACTGACAATACGTGTGTCATGGCCCTAATGTGTAGAAGCCACATCGCAGACACACATGCAAGTGCATGCACACAAACGATAATGATACACACACACCATGTCATCATGCACCAATGCCAACACCAACAATGGTGAGCATACAGTCATTACATGCATGGTGACACAACAGCCAACACACATACACTGAATGCATGTGTACCCCCACCATTGTAGTCACCTCGCCTGAACCACACACTGACAACAGATTCAGCATGTGGCCATACAGCTGTGATGTCATGTGTAGATGTGAAGATGTAATAACCTCTGTAGGGTCACACCCGACGTCAACACGTCGACATGCACATCTGTTGCACATTGTGTGCCCACCAATGGGCATAGTATGGACACACATGGAATAGTGCATGACATATGAAGTTTCCCTATCACGCTCACAACCCTCATGACGCAACTATAGACAAACAAATCTGGTGATTCGAGCACTGCTGAAGTTATTTAGTAGTATTCAAAGGTTTACTGTGCTCCAGGAACACCCTCTACTCCGGGGTGTGGCATATAATCAAGGGGACTCACAAGTTCACAATCAACTCGTATGCCTGGGCACAAGTGTCTGCTGTAATCCAGCAAAATTTCTAATAAAATGATTGATTACTAAAAGTTCTTGTACATTCCTTCTTTATTGTTAATCCATAGATTATCACGACATTTCAATGTTGCTCCACATCAAATGTCTCCATCAATACTGTTCTTTACATTTTATTCATTTTAATCTCCAAAACATGGCCTCCAATGGCCTCCCAATGCATTTCGGCGCAAGCCAGTGCCTTTATCAAGGGATCTGCAAGTTATAAATAATGATGATTACCACCAACTCGTAAGCAAACAAAACTACATGCAGTGAAATACTGCCAATATACATTTCCAAAATAACATAGATGTCAAGTTGTTTACACGGCGGGTAAACTGGTTACTAACACGGAGCTGTCTAAAAACGCGCTGCGTGTGCCTAAAAAATGACTCGATCGTTACTGGTATAAGAATCAGCTTAAGAAATATACTACACACGCTAGTTGGGAATATTTACTCCTGCTCAATGTAGCTAATCTATAACTCATCCATATGACTCGGTGCGAATTACGCGGCTGGGGGTGATTCTGTGAACATCCTGGTAACATCCGCAATGTCTGCTCTAAGGCTTAACTGAATGCTGAACAGGTAACTGCCCTATGCTGTCGCTTCTAAGGCCGTTAGATGTACTCGCGCTTACCGCAATGAGACAAGCTGCCGCTCCCGAAGCTCTGCTAAACTCAGGTTCTTGCTACGCGAAGTGGCGGGAACAGTTAAGGAATAATAGGGGAGGAGTTAGGATTATAGCCTAACGCTATGAATTATGGTGCTTGTAGGCATATGCGTCAACTAAAACCGTGTACTACTGCGTGTAGGTGCGGAACGAAGGTTGGGATGTCCGCTGCGCTGTGCATTCTGGAATATGTATGCAAACATAAAATCAAAGTTCATCATGCAAAAATTATATTGTACATCAAGCAGTCATATTCATTACAGTCATAATATTTACAAATAACACTGAAACTCCACCCTTTCGTTAAGGCCAAACGGCTTCAGAGTCCTGAGGCGATATATCCAGTGATTTTCTCTTTTCAGCAGCTGGACTTTGTTGTTAATCCCTTCGTGTTTCTCCACATTTTCCAAAATGCATGCTTTCAGATCACTGATTTGATGACCAGCTTCCATAAAATGTGCGGCTACCGTCGATTTGAGCTGTTTAGTGCGAATGTCGCTTTTATGCTCATTCAAACGTGTTTTCAGTTTGCGCTCTGTGTGGCCAACATAGTGCAATTTACAAGGGCAACTTATAATGTAAATCAAATTCATCGAGTCGCATGTACCATTCACTTGTAGATTAATGTTTTCTTTGTGTTCTGGGGGTGATAGCTTATTGCCCTTCTTAATGTTCCCACAATTGCTACAATTCAAGCATGGTAGAGTTCCTTTCCAGATCGTATATGGGTTAGCTTTAGTGCCAGTTTTCAACAGTTGACCAATATTTTTTGAACGTGTATGTGCAAATAATGGATCTAATTCAAAAGCTCCCTTAAAATCGGGTTCAATACGCAAAATGGACCAGTGCTTCTTGATAATGTTTTTGAAAGCCTTGCTGGCTGTGGAAAATTTACTTACACATGTTATCCGCTGCTCCTTGGAACTGGGTTTACTACTCAACAGAGATTCTCTTGTTATTTCCTTTATTCTATCTGTAGCCTCTTTCAGGACAGTTTGGGGATAACCTCTTTTCTCAAAACGTGTGGACATTTCTGTCATCTGTATTGCTGCTTTTTGTTGGTCCGAGACGACTCTTTTCACCCTCATTAGTTGTGAGAATGGCAAATGTCTTTTGAGCGCTGGAGGGTGGAAGCTATCGAAACTCAATAGATTGTTACGATCTGTGCTTTTCCTATATAAAGTAGTGTCAAAGCTGTGTTCACCTCGGGTGACCTTCACATCTAGAAAATTGATAGTTTCATCTTGAATATCCCAAGTAAACTTGATGCGTTCATCTATCTGATTCAATTTGGAGATTTCTGATGACAAAGTTTCCTTGGTACCTTCCCAAACAATAAAAATATCGTCGATAAAACGAACAAAGAGTTTAATGTGTTGTTTCCAGATTTCTTGGCTCAGAATGTTCATCTCTTCAAAGATCCTCATAAAAATATTGGCATACGTCGGCGCAGCCGAATTTCCCATGGCTGTACCACTCTTTTGAATATACCATAATTCACCATGCTTGAAGTAACTGTGCATGAGGGTAAACTCAAGAAGCTCCATCAAAAAAATCTTCATGGTGTCTTCATAGGTGCTGGATAGTAGCACTTTTTCCACTGCCTCAATGCCTGATAAGTGGGGTATCGACGTATACAATGCTTGAACGTCTATGGTGGCCATGTAGATTAGTTGTTCGTTACTGATTTTGACATCTGTCAATTTTTTAAAAAAATCTGTGGTATCCTTGATGTATGAGTGAGCATCCACTGCAAATGTTTGGAGATATTTATCGAGGAATTTCCCCACTGGCTCATGTATGCTTTTAACAGTTGACACAATGGGTCTACACGGAGGTTGGTACAAATTTTTATGGATTTTAGGCGTCATATAAAATGACGGGCTCCGTGGGTCTGTTTGCATAAGGTATTGTTTGGTCTTCTCTTTAATGGTACCGTTTTCTACTGCTTTCTTCAATATTTGCATCAGAATGTCTTGTATTTCTCTAGTTGGATTATGTGTGAGACTCATATATAGATTAGTGTCGTTTAGATGTTCATTGACCATTGAATCGTAGTATGATCGGTCCATGATGACAAGTGCGCCACCCTTGTCCGCTTTCTGGCACAATATGCTTTCATCCTGACTGATGTTTCTAATGATCTTTAATTCTCCTGGCGATATATTGCTATGTTTTTTGCGATGCGGGTTGATCATATGTAAATCCTGCTTGCAGAGAGTTTCAAAAAGATCAATAGCTTTATGGCTAACTGGGGCCATATATTTACTGGATGTTTTAAGGCCTTTCAGTTCATCCGGTTCTGTACCTATGGTTTCTGTCACAACATTATCAAAGAAGTTTCTGAGACGTAATTTCCGAGTGAGCTTGAACAAGCTCACTTCAAGTTCAAGGGCATCAGTTCCCGTAGTAGGAATAAAGGACATACCTTTCTGTAGCGTTTGCAATTCTTTATTGGTGAGGGATTTATGTGATATATTGATAACTAAGTTATTTTCATCCGATTCTCCTGTAGTTATTTCCTCCTCTTGGGTTTGTCTCTCGTCGTTGGCGGCTCTTGCTCTTTTTCTATGATTTTTACCCCTCCTGGGTCTGCCCTTTTGTCTGGGCCTGACTCTAAAAAAGACGTTTGTGCAGAGGTAGACGGAGTTTCTTTTGGTCCCTGTGCCTGTGTCTTCTGTTGTCCACTTCGTGTGGATGCCTCACTCCCTGTGGAGGATGAATCGGTTTGTGAATTTTGTCCTCTATTAATCCTTCTTTTTGCATAGACTTCCGCCCATGAGTACACTTCCTCAAGTTTGTAATCGAGAGTATCTCGACGGTACTTTCTGATTTTACACTCGTTC
The DNA here is from genome assembly GCF_964261635.1 of Lissotriton helveticus. Lineage (NCBI taxonomy): Eukaryota > Metazoa > Chordata > Amphibia > Caudata > Salamandridae > Lissotriton > Lissotriton helveticus. The sequence continues at coordinate 1,598,298,608 of NC_136069.1, read as the reverse complement.
ACTTCTTGTGTGTGTTTAACCAGTTGTTGGTTAATATTTTCCAGTGTCTTAGCAAGTTCTTCAGAGCTCATGAATTTCTTAAGCTCTTCCTGGACTCCCGTGATTTCAGTGCCCAATTCTTCTAGTATTTTCGATAACTCCTCAATAATTAGCAGGATCAAATCCAGACTACACTTATTCAGGATTGCGTACCATTTATCAACAAATTGTTTGCTATTTTTACATAATGAGGGTTTCAGAGGGATCCTGAGTCCTCTTGGGATCCGTTGTGATTTGTGGTACCTAATGAGGGTACTGGCATGAAGTCTTTGATTTATAGTCTTTCTCGTTAAGTATAACAATTGTTTGATGTGCTGCTCTTTCGTTTTGTTGGTTGCGAACTCAGTGGCGTCTTCTTGTATTAAAGAGTAAATACGTGCACTTGCATCTTCATCAAAGGCGAAAGTGTCCGCCCTACTTTCGCAACTATAGACAACACATCACGGTGCAGCGTCTGACAATATAAAATCCTTGGCGCCGCCATGGCGGTGCACTGCTTCCGCTATCTTCCAATGGCCATACGCGGCCAGCTTTCCCTCTTCCCATTGGCTGCATGTGCACGGACCGTCACTGTCACACTTCGGCAACCGCACGTGCAAGCTTCCGGCACGGATGCTTCAGTTGCAACAATGTTCTTTCACTGGCGCCACCATGGCGGTGCACGTACTCTGCGGGGGAGGTGCAGGCCTACACACCCTTTAGATGTAGTCAATGGACATGGCAGTTCATGTCCCCTCTTACAGTCACATTGCATCATCCACCGTCCACCGGCCGGACTAGCCCGGCCTAGGACCTGCGTGCCGGCCATGTCCACAAGCGGCGTGCCGGCCATGTCAGCCCCCGCCATGCCAGGCCTGGCCTAGGACCTGCGTGCCGGCCATGTCCACAACCGGCGTGCCGGCCATGTCAGCCACCGCCGTGCCAGGCCTGGCCTAGGACCGGCGTGCCGGCCATGTCAGCCACATGTCAGGCCTGGCCTAGGACCGGCGTGCCGGCCATGTCAGCCACCGCCGGGCCAGCCTGGCACGGCGGTGGCCGACATGGCCGGCACGCCGGTTGTGTACATGGACGGCACGCAGGTCCTAGGCCAGGCCTGGCACGGCGGGTGCTGACATGGCCGGCACGCCGGTTGTGGACATGGCCGGCACGCAGGTCCTAGGCCAGGCCTGGCATGGCGGGGGCTGACATGGCCGGCACGCCGGTTGTGGACATGGCCGGCACGCAGGTCCTAGGCCGGGCTGGTCCGGCCGGTGGACGGTGGATGATGCAATGTGACTGTAAGAGAGGACATGAACTGCCATGTCCATTGACTACATCTAAAGGGTGTGTAGGCCTGCACCTCCCCCGCAGAGTACGTGCGCCGCCATGGTGGCACCAGTGATAGAACATTGTTGCAACTGAAGCATCCGTGCCGGAAGCTTGCACGTGCCGTTGCCGATGTGTGACCGTGACGGTCCGTGCACATGCAGCCAATGGGAAGAGGGAACGCTGGCCGCGTATGGCCAATCGAAAGTAGCGGAAGCAGTGCACCGCAACACCAGGGCCAGTCATTGGCCCTTTTACGAACACGCTTCCAGGGCTGACCAATTGCTGGCGACGTATGCCACTGACACGTGCTGAGGGCCCTATATATGTGTGATGTCCAAAAGCACACATCCTACCATGGGAACCAGTGCTGCCTCTTCACCTCGACCTGCTGCTGCTGAACTGAGCTGACCACCGACAGCTGCCTGTGACCATCACCTCGACCTGCTGCTGCTGAGCTGACCACCGACTGTTGCCTGTGACCATCACCTCGACCTGCTGCTGCTGAGCTGACCACCGACTGCTGCCTGTGACCATCACCTCGACCTGCTGCTGCTGAGCTGACCACCGACTGCTGCCTGTGACCATCACCTCGACCTGCTGCTGCTGAGCTGACCACCGACTGCTGCCTGTGACCATCACCTCGACCTGCTGCTGCTGAGCTGACCACCGACTGCTGCTCCAGTGCCATACTCCGTGATCTTGCCATGTCGAGAGCAAAAGAGATCCGGTCTCGTCCCTTCACCGCCGCGGAACTTGATGTCCTCGTGGACGGTGTGCTCCGCAACTTTGGACGGCTCTACGGCGCACCCGGACAGGTGGTAAGTGCAGTGTGGGACATGTTGGTGTGCATGAGGTGGGCAATGACTCCTGGCTTCTGCAATCTTAGCTGTGTACTGTGGCCTCGACATCTTTTTCGGATTGTGCATGGCGGATGACACATACGTGTTGCCCCTATCTGTGTGACAGGCCAACTGTCCACTGACTTGCACCCTTTTGTCTCCCATCATGGTAGGTCAAGCTGCACCTTCGCAAGGACGTGTGGAGGAGCATTGCACGTGATGTACGGGCATTGGGGGTGTGCAACAGACGACATACACACTGCCACAAACGCTGGGACGACATTTCCAGGCTGAGCAAGAAGGTAGCGGAAGTGACACTGGGGATGATTCCAAGGACGCCACGTCTGGCCCGACGCTCCATGACCCCTCTCATGCACCGTATCATTGCTGTGACGCATCCTGACCTGTCCGAACGGCTGAGTGTGGATCAACAGCAAACTAGGGGTGAGCATACTGTCTGTGTAGGATACTTGGAAGTGCAATGCATGTATTGGTGCCCAGACACAGTATTGAGTTCCGTGGTGCGTATGTATCTCTGCGATGCCATGTTGGTGCCATTGGGTGTGTGTAATTTGACATCCAGGTCCGGCTTGTTGACACGCCACTTGCTTAGTAGTTGAGTGTTTAAGCACATGCCGTAGTGGTCCGTGGACCCATGGCAACACATGTGTGCAGATGTACGTGCTCCTGTCCGCATGCTGTACATGTGTCACGGCCACCAACGCTTATGTAATGTGAGGATGACTGGTAGAGGTGGGCTGTGTGCTGGATGGGGGCTAGAAGAACTTTGTCAGCTATGGAATTAGGGATTCCTTGGCCTTCTGTACGTGAGTGTGCCCATGACTTACACCTTTTTTCTGTGCATTTCAGCTTTGACAGAGGGCACTCAGCCACAGACGGCGGAGATGAGTGGAGGCAATGCATCCGGATCAGACTTTGCACACACGCTGACTGACACAGAGGAGCTGGAGAGGGGGACAGGACCGTCCCTGAGGACTCGCATGTGGAGACACCATTGTCCTCATCTTCGGAAAATCTTGGTGAGCCAGCATTGTTGTCACAGACTGGGAGTGGGCAATCAACACCTTCTGTTGGGACACAGCCCACAGGGCCCACACTTCCGCCAACTGCACCATGTACTGTTCATGCACGCAGGAGTAGGGGGAGCAGAGTGGCGTTCGGTGCAGGCACCGCTGCCCCTGCCACGGTGAGCCAAAATGCACTGTGTGCTGAGGCTGTTGATCTGCTGCGACAGCTGTGTGTGGGGCAGACCAATATGACAAATGCTTTCCAAGACCATGATAGGAAGTTGGGGCAGGTGGTGGCATTCATGGAAGGGACGCATGGCGATCTTGCTGGTCTACACAGGACAGTTCAGTCATTGGCAAGCAGTGTGTCGTCTGCCATAGTACAGTCGCATGGACAGGGTGCTACTTCTGTTTCCCCATCTACACCACTGGATGTCTCAGGGGGTAGTGAATATTCTGACCAGGACTCTAATACAGGTTATTGCACTAGAAGCAGCGTCAGACAGAACGTCAGGGCACGGAGGGCACAGACACCATCCCCTAGGTCATCAAAATCTGTTCACAAAGACAACGTCAGATACACTGGAGTACACACACAGGATCCACAAGTGGTGTTGGGGGACATGCCTTCACATGCTACACAGGCATTCAACACAAAAGGTACTCCCAAGGCAATGGATACTCCCAAGTCCATGGACAGTCCCTTGGACAAGGACAGTCAAAAGACAAAGGCACCTCCTAAGAGCAGGGAGAGTCCCAAGAGCAGGCCCACAACAGAGGAAAGGGCCACTCCCAAGGACATGGACAGTCAAAAGACAAAGGCAGCTCCTAAGAGCAGGGAGAGTCCCAAGGGCAGGCCCACAACAGAGGAAAGGGCCACTCCCAAGGACATGGACAGTCAAAAGACAAAGGCACCTCAAAAGAGCAGGGAGAGTTCCAAGGGCAGGCCCACAACAGAGGAAAGGCCCACTCCCAAGGACATGGACAGTCAAAAGACAAAGGCACCTCAAAAGAGCAGGGAGAGTCCCAAGGGCAGGCCCACAACAGAGGAAAGGGCCACTCCCAAGGACATGGACAGTCAAAAGACAAAGGCACATCAAAAGAGCAGGGAGAGTCCCAAGTGCAGGCCCACAACAGAGGAAAGGGCCACTCCCAAGGACAGGGACAGTCAAAAGACAAAGGCAGCTCCTAAGAGCAGGGAGAGTCCCAAGGGCAGGCCCACAACAGAGGAGGGGGCCACTCCCAAGGACAGGGACAGGGACAGTCAAAAGACAAAGGCACCTCAAAAGAGCTGGGAGAGTCCCAAGGGCAGGCCCACAACAGAGGAAAGGGCCACTCCCAAGGACAAGGACAGTCAAAAGACAAAGGCACCTCCTAAGAGCAGGAAGTGTCCCAAGGCAGGCACACAACAGAGCAAGGGCCATCTCCCAAGGGCAGGGACACACACAGTGAGCAGGTGTCTTCTGGAGACAGGTACACCACAGACGACAAGTCTGCTGGCAGGAACAGGGCACCATCCAGGGCACAGGCAAAGTCCAGAGACAACACTCCACCTACGGATAAGGCACATCCTAGGGACAAGGATTCTCCCATGGACAATGGCGCAGTCAAGGACAGGCATACGTCACCCCTGGCTGCACTGCGGCTGATGTTTTCGAATGAACGGCAAACAGATGTCTCCGCGGCGGAGTCCCCCCATACCTCCACTCCCATCCAGGCCAGTCAGAAGCAGAGGAGGGAGTCCCCTGTTGTTGCATCCCCCATTACACATGATTCTGAGTCCAGGCGGCAGGCACACAGCAAATGACAAGCAGGCTCCAGCACGTCCCCAGAAAGCCGATCCCCGGCAGCAGATGCTCCACCTATGGCGGGTGATCTTTGTTTTGAGTCACCACCACTTGCCAGTCCTGTCCTGTCCAGGGTGCACTCACATATCCCTAAGAAACGCAGACACACACCATTGACACCTGCCCACCCCGATGTCGCTCAAGTACAGCTATCCCCAGCTCCCAGTGCCACCCTGCCTCCTGGCCCATACAGCCCTGTGGCTCATCATTTAAGTGGTCCCAGTGGCGCAGGTGCAGTTGACTCTCATGTATCAGATAGTGCCACTGTGTCTGTTGTTTGCTGTCATGCATCATGTAGTAGCACAGTCTCAGTTGTGCCCTCTCCTGTTTCAGGTGCTGGCAGTGTATCTGGGTCTATGGCTAATGTGTCTGTGAGTAGATCTGTGGCTGTGTCTCACACTCCTGTTTCTGGTGCTGGCAGTGTGTCTGGGTCTGTGGCCCATGTGTGTGTCACTCGGGCTGTGGCTGTGTCTCACACTCCTGTTTCTGGTGCTGGCAGTGTCTCTGGGTCTGTGGCCCATGTGTGTGTCACTCGGGCTGTGGCTGTGTCTCACACTCCTGTTTCTGGTGCTGGCAGTGTGTCTGGGTCTGTGGCCCATGTGTGTGTCACTCGGGCTGTGGCTGTGTCTCACATTCCTGTTTCTGGTGCTGGCAGTGTGTCTGGGTCTGTGACCCATGTGTGTGTCACTCGGGCTGTGGCTGTGTCTCACACTCCTGTTTCTGGTGCTGGCAGTGTGTCTGGGTCTGTGGCCCATGTGTGTGTCACTCGGGCTGTGGCTGTGTCTCACACTCCTGTTTCTGGTGCTGGCAGTGTGTCCGAGGCAGGTAGTTCACGCAGTCCACCTGATTCTGTGATGTGAGGTGCTGTTCACTTCACTCACATGTTATTTCACATGGTGTGTGCATTGTCCATTGAGAACAGCCTTGCACTGTTGTGGTCCCTGGGACGGGTTGGTTGGAACACGTACTTGTGCTGCCTCTGATGTACCTGCTCTGTTGTCCACATTGCCCTGTTGATGCTCTGATACTGCATTCTGCCCTCTCACGTGTTGCCTCTGATGGACATGTTCAGTGCTATGGACTGTTGATGCACTTAGCCCCTCTCACGTGCTGCCTCTGATGGACATGTTCAGTGCTATGGACTGTTGATGCACTTAGCCCCTCTCACGTGCTGCCTCTGATGGACATGTTCAGTGCTATGGACTGTTGATGCACTTAGCCCCTCTCACGTGCTGCCTCTGATGTACCTGCTGTGTTGGCCACAATGCCCTGTTGATGCTGTGATACTGCATTCTGCCCTCTGATGTGCTGCCTCTGATGTACCTGCTCTGTTGTCCACATTGCCCTGTTGATGCTCTGATACTGCATTCTGCCCTCTGATGTGCTGCCTCTGATGTACCTGCTCTGTTGGGCACAATGCCCTGTTGATGCTGTGATACTGCATTCTGCCCTCTGATGTGCTGCCTCTGATGTACCTGCTCTGTTGTCCACATTGCCCTGTTGATGCTCTAATACTGCATTCTGCCCTCTGATGTGCTGTCTCTGATGTCCCTGCGCTGTTGTCCACATTGCCCTGTTGATGCTGTGATACTGTATTCCTCCCTCTCACGTGCTGCCTCTGATGTACCTGCTCTGTTGTCCACATTGCCCTGTTGATGCTGTGATACTGCATTCCTCCCTCTCACGTGCTGCCTCTGATGTACCTACTCTGTTGGGCACAATGCCCTGTTGATGCTGTGATACTGCATTCTGCCCTCTGATGTGCTGCCTCTGATGTACCTGCTCTGTTGTCCACATTGCCCTGTTGATGCTGTGATACTGCATTCCTCCCTCTCACGTGCTGCCTCTGATGTACCTGCTCTGTTGGGCACAATGCCCTGTTGATGCTGTGATACTGCATTCTGCCCTCTGATGTGCTGCCTCTGATGTACCTGCTCTGTTGTCCACATTGCCCTGTTGATGCTGTGATACTGCATTCTGCCCTCTCACGTGCTGCCTCTGATGTACCTGCTCTGTTGTCCACAATGCCCTGTTGATGCTGTGATACTGCATTCTGCCCTCTGATGTGCTGCCTCTGATGTACCTGCTCTGTTGTCCACAATGCCCTGTTGATGCTGTGATACTGCATTCTGCCCTCTGATGTGCTGCCTCTGATGTACCTGCTCTGTTGTCCACAATGCCCTGTTGATGCTGTGATACTGCATTCTGCCCTCTGATGTGCTGCCTCTGATGTACCTGCTCTGTTGGGCACAATGCCCTGTTGATGGTATGATACTGCATTCCTCCCTCTCACGTGCTGCCTCTGATGTTCATGCTCTGGTGCACACTTTGCCCATGCTCACGCATACACTGTGATTATACCCCTATTATGTGTAGTAAAGGTAGTCAATCATGTCTCGTAGTTTGTCGTTGTCATTCCTGCTTGCGTACTACAAATGTGTATTTCTATTTGATTCTCATCAGTGTTTTCGGTAACATGACACTCCCCCTCCCTACGTCACGACCCTTGCAGGTATTCCCCTCCAGACAGCCAATGGTTTGTGCCTTACCTGCGTCTGCGTCGATGGTGGGCCAAGACTAGGACGTGGTGGATGGCGAAGAGCATCGGGAAAGCGTGTAGCGCTGGGTCCATGGTGGCGAACAGCTTGTGGTGGGTATCTCTGCTATGTATCTTATCTTCGCTGTGGGGAATCCGCCGTGTTCAGACAGGTTGTTTTTCCGCTGCGGTTTTATGTGTATTTTTCGCCATCTTGATTTGGGGGACGGTCTTAGACGTCAGTACGTACGGCGGAGTCTCAGGATTCGTTCCGTCCGCCGCGTGGTCGGGTGTAGTTGGGCGGCGGTGCGTGATTTTCCGTCGCGGATGGAATTTTTACACTATTTCCTATCCTGATATGGCGGACGGAGTGTCCGCGGCTGGCGGACACGGAAAAGGCATTTTCCGCTTACTCCAGGGCTGCGGTCGCTCTTAGGTCCGCCATCCTAATGAGCCCCTAAATGCGGCTGTTTAAATAATGGCATGTGCTTATTTTGTGTGCTTATGTTATGTCTTTTGTCTTTTATGTGGCCTAAGTTTGTGGAAGAAATTCCGTGGCTCGTGCCTAAGCTAGGTAACATTAATTAATGGGATATTATTTGTAAAGGGGGTGGGTAACAGAAGGGTTTTCAATACTTTAATTAATTGATGTCTTGTGTTTCTTTGAATACTAGTTCTTCATGAGAGAGGCCTAAGGCCTGAGGCCTAGCATTTTGAAAATGAGTGTTTGGAATCCTGTCGTAAAGAGCTGAGCACAAAGAAATAAATAAATAAAATTGGTTGTGCAAGATGAGCTCTGCAAGTGACAAAATCAAGGACAGACAGGGTGTGGCAGACCTGCCAAGCCAAGGAAGCAACGGACTGTTACAAATATTGTTGCATTTCTGAGGAAGCTAATGGTCTCGTGAGAAAGACGACAATGGTGTTTAAGAAAATGTTACTTTGGATTGAAAAGGAGGTGACCTCATATGGACTGACATCTGTCAGACAATACGGACTCTGGATGGTGGAGAAAAGAATACTTTTTGGTGAGATTAGCTAGTTAGAAAGGTATAAAAATTTAGCCCTAACACGGGAGGGGTCTGCTCGCTTTCCGAATCCAGAAGGACGTGATGTGCTGACGGACATTTGGCACACGTAATGATAATAGGCCTTAATGACTATTTCATTTAGATGGAACGAGTTTTAGACAGGGAAAATAGAACTTAGGGTTTGGAATTCTGATTATTTGCCTTAATTCATGCAAAATTGATGAATCTTTAAAATGTCGTCTAATATGCTTATTCCTCATTAAATGCTGCTTAAATGCTAATAAAATAACGTTTTATTAAAGAAGATGCTTTTTTTCTTGAAAGAATAAAATAATAAATTAGATTTTGAAACGACAAGCTGGTCTTGTTTATTCATGGTCTAGTTACCATCAGTTGATCCATTTACCTAAGTGACTTAATTAAAATGTTACTTGTATAAAAACCATGGTAAGAGATGATAAACTGCAGATGTATATTAACGTATAAATAGTTTGTGAATAGGTTTTGATTAATTAGGTCACATGATTTAGTTGCCCAAAAATTGTCTCGTTAGTTTATGGGCCTTACGAGTGATTTATGATTAATGGTGAGTATTATGGTGTTGGGTAGCGTTGTTGAGACAGTTTTTCTACATGGGCGCTGGATCAGTAGGGTCTGCCACCCTCTCTAACCTTGCAAAGAAGGCAATCGCTGACAGCTGTCTCCTAACAAGGGATAGTGATTTCCTGTTCCTTTTCTGCTGGACTATGAAGAACACGGTACAAAAAGGGGTGGTGATGGACGGAGCATCTGAACCAATCAAACACTCTCACCCAGTCAAAAGATCTGGGTTTAATCCATCACCGTTCTTTAGCTCACTCTGCCACCCCAGTTCAGACATGGCCGTATGCAAATCAGTCTGACCCTGTGCCTCATGAGAACAGTCCAGCCCGAACTGCCAAGCCATGCCTTCCCTGGACCAGAAACAAGCTTCCCAGGACCGGTTTCTGGCATTCCAGCCGTCTTCAGCCAGGCTTGCTTGAATCCAGTGGCAAAGTGAGCAAGGGACTCACGTCTGAGCATACCCTGCCAACTTATGGCGAACAAAGCGGTACAAAAGGGGGTGGTGATGGACGGAGCATGTGAACCAATCAAACACTCACACCCAGTCAAAAGATCTGGGTTTAATCCAGCACCGTTCTTTAGCCCACTCTGCCACCCCAGTTCAGACATCTAACATCTGCAAAGTTTCTGTGAGCTATGCGTGGTTTTCAGTAAGTTTCATTCCATTCAAGGTAGAAACATTATTATTTATTAGCAAAATGGTTTACAGTGAGTATGTATTAAAAAGATCGTAGTTAAAAAACGTTGAGGACAAAAATTGACAACTGCAAATGTTTTTATTTTAAAAGCCATATTTTCAAAAAAAGGTGTACATTGAATATGATTTGCTCATTAAACGAGAAATAGAAAGACGACCCTTTTATGTAAGTACTGTTGCACATTAAACATAAAAAATTAATCTGTGAGAGAATAAAATAGCAAAGTGAATTAAACATAATGCAGAACTGTACAAATACATCTTCATAAATTCAACAAGGATTGCCTTTTTGTTTTTATCTGTTTTGTCGAAAAAACTTTAGTTAAATTGAATCCTTCAATTTCACCTGCCTCCTTTAGCTGTCAGTGATAGAATTCGCTGCATTTCATAGTGTGTGAGCTGTGACGTAAGATTGAACTGAAAATAGCAATGATTTCTTCTCATGCTCTTTTGCTCTTTCCTAACCCTATTATTTACTTTGGATACATCCATGGATGCTCCCCATGACTTTGTTTTCTTTGAGAAGTGTATAATGGCAGGTGTAGTTCTTATGTGTGTCTCACGTTTGGTACTGTCTGCATTTCTTTTTAACTAGAAGATTATTTCTTTGGTTCATGCACCATTCACGCAGGGCTCACATCCTTGCTAGAGAGAGAAGCGTCCAGCACCGGTCTGCCTCTGGGAAACAGAAACACTGGACTCCAAAGGTCAGATATTTATGGAGCATACATGACGTTTGTGTCACAAAATGAATTTTTATTGTTTTTTTTTTTTAAACTTTATTTTGGCCGGTAAGGCCATAAAAGGTACATAATTAAAACAATTCCCACGTATACACCCAATTTGTACATTCTTTACAATTTCATAATATGTACAAGGTTTAAAAAGGAAAAAAAGTAACCAATATAGACATTAAAAGTATAAAGTGGCATATGACGAGCAGGATGTTACAAGTTAAACCTCACTTACACAGATCATAAAGACAGACTTCTCCTAATATGCCCCATAGCATTTAAAAACCGTGATACCGCAAATACAATTATAGGTGGAGTATCATATTTTAAAACTCTAAAAGCCTCGGCACAGCGAGTGAAACCAAGATTTTTGCATAACTGGATTACCCAGTGAAAAGTTATGAATAAAACAGGAAAGAAGGTGATTCCTCAGTTGTTAGGTTTATTCATATGCACCCTAACCATCAGCCAAAAGACAATAACTGACCATACAAGAATCCCTCATACAGAACATTCTAAGTTCCATGGAAACCCGAAGTAATAGATATAGAGAGAATACTACACATCCTCTTTCTTATAATTAAGAGCTGAAGTAATACAAGAAAAAACAAAGGAGAAAAACATGAAAGAAGATGCATTCAAAATGAGCACAGAAAACAATACTAGATTAATCATGCAGAAACATAACAAAATTCTTTGTCTGGTATAATCCTTTAGATAAGAAGGAACTCTCTTTATGCGAGAGCTAAGTCTTTGTTGAGTTACATATCTATGTTCACAACAAACAGAATTCTTTACATTATTTTTATCAGTAATCATGAAATCTTTAACAATGGCAACACGATTTAAATTCAAAATCTTACCATTTTCCAATTTAACAGAGTTTTTAAAACATTTAATAACATGCATCGGTGCAGAGTATTTTGACCAAGCCAAAGCACCTACAGGTGCTCAGACCCTAACAACATCACCAACTTCAATCTTCCCTTCCTTTACTCTTTTCCTTTCATCAAAGCATATTTTGTTTTTAAGCTGAACCTTCTCCTCTGTAACCCTCCAATCACCAATTCCATTGTTGATCAAACCTTTACCCCAACACATCCAAGCTGGACTCAAACTAGTGTTGGGAACTCTCCCTTTAAATAATTCAAATGGAGTTTTCTTAGTAGTCATTTGCGGTGAAAATCCATGAGCTAAAATGCATTTTTGCAACTCAACCTTCCAATCCAAGGAATTCACCCTTGAAAGGTGAATGTTTTCCTTTATCACCCTATTGAACCTTTCCACAGTTCCATTGGTTTCTGGGTGATAAACAGAAGACCTTTTATGCTTTATTCCACAGGACATTAAAAATTCAGACATCATATTTGAACAAAATTGTGGTCCATTATCTGATAAAATTGATTTTGGAAAACTCTCCCTTCTAAAAATTTCTTCAAGAAAAGAGATGACACATGAAGAAGTAACTTCAGAAACAGAAGAAACCTCCACCCACCTTGAATAAAGATCAATCAATACTATCAAAAATGGTGTACGATGCTCACCTGAAAGAGGACCTACAATATCTATGGCAATATCTTCCCAAGGACCTGTTGGAAGATCGCGACAAACCATGGGAGTAGTACGTGAAATTAAAAATTTGTCACTTACCCTACATTGCAAACACTCTCTCACCTCCCTCTCTATTTCCTGATCCATTCCTGGCCACCAAAATCAACTCTGAATCCTTTCTTTGATCTTAACAATTCCTAGATGACCCTGATGTGCCTCATCAATCAATATTTTCCTCAAAGAACATGGAGGAATTCATTTGGTACCCCTCAAAAGAATTCCATTCTCCACTGATAACTCATTTTCAACTAAACGCCAAACTTTCTCAAAAGAACTATCCTAATTAACTTTTCCTTTAAGCTTATCAATTATTTTCCCAATTTCAACATCCTTACCAATTTCCTCCAACCACTCATCTTCAAGTATGACACCAGGGTAATCTCACATACATTTACTTCATCTTCACATACTTCATCTTCACAGTCAACTCCCTCTACTTCATCGACCAAACGTGATAGACAATCGGCAAATACATTGTCAACTCCTGGTATATAAACAACATTGAAATTAAACTCCTGAAGTCCAATCACCCATTTTCGAATCCTTGATGAAACACTATCCAAACCTTTCATCATATAAATCTCCCTTAATGGCTTATGATCTGTACAGACTGTGAACCTCATACCCCATAAAAAATTCTTAATCTTTCTTAGTGCCCAATATATAGCCAGGGCCTCCTTCTCTATTACCGAATAGTTCAGTTCCGAGCCCCTCAAACTCCTAGAAGCACAAGCAATCAGTTTCTCTTGACCATTCTTCCTTTGTTTCAAAAAAGCACCCACACCCTTTGAACTAGCATCTGTTACTACAAAAGTCTCTTCAAAAGATACAAAAGATTATAAATCTGGAGCATCCACCAAATCCTTTTTAATATCACAAACTCCCTTTGACATTCTTCTGTCCACTTAAATTCTTTATTCTTTCCTAAAAGATTTCTCAAATTGCTTGTTTTACCAGCTAGGTTGTTTATAAATGTTCCATAGTATTCAACCATGCCTAGAAATGATACCACCTCTTCCTTGTTCTTTGGTGATACCAACTTTTCAATGGTCTCAACCAATTCTTTTTTAGGCGCAATTCCAAACGCTGAAATATGATGTCCCAAATAATTCACCTCATTGACCGAGAACCTAAATTTTTCATATTTCAAAGTCAAACCAGCATTTTCCAACCTTTTTAGCACCATTCTTAGAGTCCTGTCATGATCTTGTTGATTTACACCGAATATTAACAGATCAACCTGATAACATTTTACAGATCTAATCCCTTTCAAAATAGAATGCATCACCCGTTGAAAAACTGACTCAGAGGACACAAGACCAAACGGCATTCTTTTATATTTGAAAGCACCCATTGGCGTTATAAATGCCGTAAGATCCTGTGATTCCTGCATCAACTCAATTTGATGGTATGCCTGTGTTAGATCTAAAGTTGTAAACACCTTTGAGTCACCTAGAGATGTTAATAATTCATCTATATTAGGCAGGGGAAATTTATCTACTACAACTTCCCTGTTTAAAGATCTTAAATCACAGCACAATCTTATCTCTCCATTGGGTTTGTTAGCGACAACAATTGGCGCCAACCATTCAGTTGCTTCTACAGAAGTAATAATGTCTTGTTTCTGTAATTTCTTTAGTTCTTGCTCCACCTTTTCTTGAATCGCAATAGGAATTCTCCTGACTTTTGCAATTACAGGTATAGCATCTTTTTTTAATTTTATACCATGTTTATAGCCTTTTAAACATCCCAACTCCTTTCGAAAAAGTTTTGGAAACTCTTCCATGAAAGTGTTCACTTCAGATCCTACTTCTTGAATTTGTACCTGAGGATCAGAGTTAGGATTAAAAATTACACCCAATAAGCGTTGATGAGGCCACCCAATCAAACAATCACCAACCTTAGAAACATAGATTTTTCCCACAGTTATTCTCTTCCCCAATTCAAGAGTTGCATTAAAGTAACCCATCATGGTAATGGGTGCACCACCATATCCACCTGGACACACATCCATTCTACTGAGCTTATTTCTAATTTTGAAATGTTCCTCATAAATTTCTTTCAAAATTATTGAAATACGTGCACAAGAGTCAAATTTCATCTCTATTTCTTTATCATCAATCTTGATGAAACCAGTGGGATGATCCTTCTCACCTTTCACTTTAATTTGACAAATAACCTCTTTTATCTCTTTGTTAACCGCTTTTCTTTCTTTTGTTTTACAAAATTTTACAAAGTGCCCCTTTTTACCACAGCCATGACAAACAAAACTCATAGCTGGACAAAATTTAGAATTTGCCTTATGACCTGACTTTCCACATCTGAAACAGGTAATACTAGCCACGTCCGTTTCTTCTTTATTCATATTTTTCACAACAGGCTTTACTTCTTTAATTTGAGAAACATCATCCTTAACCTCTTGCACCTTTTCTTCCACCTTACCTTTGTCATTTTTCAACTCATTTACACATTTCAACATATGTTCTACTCTTTTTGCAATACCAATTACTTCTTCCAAGGGTGGTTCATCTTTGAGCCACAACTCTTCCCTGATCTTATCCTCTCTACACTTCAACACAAATTGATCTCTTATACGTTCCTCATTTGCACCACCATACTTGCAGGTAGAAGACAATTTCCTTAGGGCAGTTATATATTCTTCCACCGACTCATCTTTTCCCTGTTCACGTTTCCCAAAATGATATCTTTCCATAATGGTACTCACACGTGGTAGATAATGCTTATCTAATTGCAATAAACACACTTCATATTCATCCAAACCCCTTTGCTCTAGTTGAGACAAATCCGGTAAATTTTCAAGCACTTCCTGCCCCTCACCCCCGAGACAATGCAATAACAACGAATGCTTCCTTTCCGCACTTAAATTAGTACCACATACTTTTGCATAATGTGCAAATATCTTCTTCCACTTACTCCATTTGACTCTTGGCTCACCTGGATCATTCAAGAAAAATGGAGGTGTCGTCACATTCTGCATTTTCTCAACTTGTAATGTTTTAACTTAATATACACTTTAAAACAACAGCCAATTTTTACCTCTTGAGATAAACCTTCAGTGAGAGTGCATAAATATTCATTTAAATGCACAAATAAAACAAAAATAATCTACATTTTACAATTCTTTAACCGAGAAAATAGCATTTCATACATCTATGAGAAATAAAAAAAAATATTCTTCAATTACCCTAAACATGGAATATTGTACTCATATTGTTTTATAAATCATATCATTTGTATATCACCAAATATTCAGGTTCATCGATGTACTTCTTTCTTTTTTTTAAATGCGATTATTTCTCACACGATGTCTTCCAAAGTGTATGCTTTAAGTTCCTTCAAGTAGTAATAACATCAAAATTAAACGAACGCAAATGTTATAACGTTTCTTCATCGTGGGCGATCACTTTTTTCCAGCAATGACCTTTGCCACTCCTACGCGATGACGGATCGTCACGCAGCGTCCTTAGCTACCTCCGAAGACGTTGCCCTTCACCAGACGTTCGCCCAATCCCTCAGCCTGACTCCACTACGTCATCACTCGGCACTGCGTCTCAAACAGGACGAAGCTCCTCTGCTGAACCAAGGATAACGGTCAAACAAAACCGTAACAGCTTACTCCTCCCTTCATAAAGCAATTTAAATGCGCCGTTTTTCGCAAATCTAGTTTACAGATTTAAAGATTGCTCCGCAGCTGTTATCACGTATTATTTCAAAAATTAATTTAACTTCTCCAATTCCTTCCCTTCCTTCACCTTTGAATTACTGCCGCTGGGGAACCTCAAATCTTCCCTTTTTATGAACTACTGCCGCTGGGGAAGTACAATTTTGAATTCACACGCACGTCGGTTTCAATATAATATGCCAGAAATCGTTTTTTAAACTCCATAAAATATGGTTGATCTTCCTCGAAAAATTTCAGGCATCCAAATTCACAAAGTACTTAGCTTGATGTTAAGTTGCTTCTTATATATATTCTTTATCCCGTCCTCGTCGCCAATGAAAAGTTATGAATAAAACAGGAAAGAAGGTGATTCCTCAGTTGTTAGATTTATTCATATGCACCTTAACCATCAGCCAACAGACAATAACTGACCATACAAGAATCCCTCATACAGAACATTCTAAGTTCCATGGAAACCCCAGGTAATAGATATAGAGAGAATACTACACCCAGCGTTTGCGGGGTAATGCATATGCCGGGCATATTGTGTTTAACAGTATTTATTTCTACGGTGCAGACACTCGGTGAAATGAAGTGAATGGGTGTGTTGGTTTTTATTGCAGCTACACAGAAGAATTTATTTTTAAGTCTGCATTAATAGAAAGGCTAAAGTATCTAAAATGCTAACGTAAATGTGCCCAACACCAATAAGCATTTAGAGATGTAGGTTAAAGCTTTAAAACCTGGCTAAATATTATGCAATATTTCAATCACAATACTGAAGAAGCCCTTCTTACACTGTGGATGTAACAAGCAGAGTTCACTCAGATCCTCAGCAGGCCATAGCTGCAAATCTTACATTACTGGAACATGGCTGTCATCATGTATGTGTGAAGCGGGGACAGACACAGGAAGCTTTGATGAATAGATGCTTGGAAGATGTCTCTTACAGTCAAACCTCTTTAGACTCATTCAAATCCTGTGTACAAGGTACATCTATTACACCATGGATCCTGTCCCAGCAGGCACAGCAGTCTGCAGGAAGACTAGTCATTGGAAGGTCAACAGGAAGTACTATGACAGGGCTTGAGTGGGTGTTCTGCCTTATCAGAGTTTGATGTAAGGGCAATGGTTTTCATGGACCAATAAGAACCACAAATGCTTCTTTCAGATTCTCTGATCAATAAAGATACTTGAGTTAGAGAAGCAATTACTCAGTTCTTGGCGGATGATAACCAGAAATACTAGAGGAGAGTATAGTAGACATCATTGTATGAGGTACTGTGTGTGCAGCTGATCGGTACTCAACTTGGTCAACTTGGTTACCAGTGTCCTAATATTATTTAACATATATGTATTTTCACTTTCTGAAAATAGTTTCATCTACTAATTAATGAGTGAGACTCTCCACATAATACAATAATTGTATTTGATAATTATTAACTTTATTCGAGAACTTATACTTAAATGTGTAACTCATTATTCATTCATACAGTTATAAATGCATACATGTATACGTCTATACATAAAGAAACAAACAGGTGGTAAGTGGTAACTACGGTTGATACTAGGCATCCTCGAAGGCTAATGCATTATGGGGAGCTGCGCCTGGAATGAACTGTCCATGCCCACAGCCTTCATGTTTTCCAGAGATGAGGAGGAGGCGCTAGAAAAAGACTTACAACGAGGTCTGACTCTGTAGTGTAGTATCAGAGTGAGTGATTGGATAGTATCTGTAAACATTTCCAAAGACGTTAGGGGGCAGTGGCGTCTCAGAAACTAGACTCAGGTGTTTACTTATTTACTCTGGTAGCACAACTCCTCTCTTGTTTACAGGATCAACACTATGGCCCCAATTAGGGTCGGCCAAGAAAAGGGTGAGAAATTTACCCTACTTGATATATTATGAATACTACTATAAGTTTAATTGATTGTATCCAAAAAGCAGTAGCTAGGCTTGTCCTTCTGAGGATACTAGCATGGATTGAGGAGGAAGAGGTAATCTCTCCACTCCAAGCTGTGTTTCGTAGTTACACTAGTACGATCGACCAAATATTTAGATTTGTTTTAATTTACTGGCGGGTTGTGGTACTGGGGGGGGGGGGTACACTGTACGCTGCTTTTATTGATTTGAAATCAGCGTTCGACTTGGTGCCTCGTCACAAAATGTGGACTGTCTTTGCAGAACAGAGTATGCCCTTGAACATTCTTTCTTTCTTAATTAAGTTACACAAGGGTAACTATGCCCAAGTCCGCTGGAACCAACAAGGGAGCGTTACAGAAAAATTCCCAATCTCCAGGGGTGTGTGCCAAGGGTGTGTATTGGCACCGACTCTTTTTTCATTATACATCAACAGGGTGATCAGCTATTTCGAACACCACCCAACAGATGCCCCCAAGTTGGATGGGAAGCTGATCCCCCTGTTGATGTTTGCCGACGACACCCTTCTAATTTCGAAAACCCAGCAAGGTGTACAGAAGGCCATAGATGCTTTTGAGTTATTTTGCAAAGACTATGGACTTGTTATAAACGTTAATAAAACCAAATGTATGGTCTTACATAAATCTAAGCAAGTTAGAGGCAGGGCGGTCGTGAGTGGGGTACAGCTAGAGCAGACAGAGGTTTTTTCATACTTAGGTATTACCCTGGCTTCCAAAATGGATTGGAAACATTATACTAACCAGTTGGCCATGAAACATGCACAATTGGCAGGGGCCTTAATGAAGGAATTTTATCTCTCCCACACTAGGCCGGTTAGTCCAGTTCTTAGGATTTATGACGCGAAGATTGGCTCAGCTGTTCTTTACGGGGCAGAATTATGGGGGTGTAGCAACCTCAGTTGTTTAACGATAGCATAAAATTAATTCCTACGGGGAATTATAGGCCTCCCAGCGTCAACCCCCTTGACACCTCTTTTTTACGACCTAGGCTGCCTGCATTTGGAGGACATGGCTCGCTACAGAACGATAGCCTACTGGAGAAGATTGTGGGTTACCCCAGAACTCTGCCAGCATGCTCGGGCATTTATGGATGTACGAAATGCAGACAGGGCCCATAAGATCTCATGGATGAGGGAGGCTGGAGTCACATTCAAAGCAATGGGGTTGCTAACTCTCTGGCAAGATCCTGAGGCCAATGTCTTCCCACCGAGGAATCGACTTAGAGAACTTTATTGGAGTCTGGTAGCCCAGAAAAGATTTGGTCGCTGTAGTGGCCCCTCCCTGACCGCTGCTTTTCTGGACATCAAGCACACAGCAGCCTTTGAGGGCTATTGGGACTATATAACTGTTCCAGGAGACAGGAAAAGATACCATCAGTTTAGGATTGGTACTTTACCCATCAACAGCTATACTGCTAAATGGCGCAGTGATTCCGGTGCCACTTGTCCTTTTTGTCCCTCTGAAAGGGAAAGTATTGGCCACATATTTTTTATCTGCCCCGAATATAAATTCCCAAGAAGAACATAGCATTGGTCGTATTTATGTGCAGTAGCTCCTCTTGATGGGTCGCTTCCATGCACAGACATGAAGCACCAGCGAGTGACATTCTGGGCAGCAGCATCTGTCTGACAAGACAATGTCCCCTTGCAAATGACCTGCCTGAACTGACCCTGTCTCGGTGCCAGAGGGAAGTGAGAGCTGCAGCGGGGGCTACAAGATTGTAGCAATGGAGGAGGATCTCAGTGCTCTACAAGGAATGGCACCTTGATCACACCAAAAAAGAGAAATGATCTAGAGGCCAGAAATAATTCAATGTTCAAACACCTAAAAGAATTCACAGTGTAGACAGCTGTGAGGTGTTGCTACCTGAAGGTGAAGAAGACAATGGGGTCATTTGGGAGAACCAACAATGATGTGGATGCAACAAAGGCGAGATCCAGGGAACACCTCAGCTACACCCAACCCCGCTACTACCACCAGCGGATAGCATGGGGGGGAGCACGGTGGCCAAGGGAGGTGCGCACCCTCAACTCTCTCCATCACAATGACTATAGGACTATGGACGGTTGTATGACATTACAACACATACTTTTACAACCCATGCCTTTACAACGGATTTTTCACATCGCAACATCCTTTACAAAGCATTCCATTACAACGCATTCCATTACAACTAATTGACTAAAACTACCTTCACAACGCATTCCATTACAACGCATACTACCTTTACAACGCATACCATTACAAAGCATACCATTACATTGCATGTATGGTAAGTATTGGATAGTATAGGGGTAAAAATTACTATTCTAACTCCAGGGGGTGCAACAGTAGGGTAAGTTTTGGATAGTGTAAGGGTACTATGCGTTGTAATGGTATGTGTTGTAATGGTATGCGCTGTCATGACTGCGTTGTATTGACATGCGTTGTAATGGTATGCGTTGTAATGGCATGCGATGTAAGGGATGTTGCGATGTGATGACTGCGTTGTAATGGTAGTGCTTTGTAAAAGTTGCGTTGTAAAGGTTGTTTCTCCTATGGACTACTTTGAAAGTTATGGATGTTTGTCTTCACCCATATTTACATTTTTGTTTACTTTTCATACTTTGAGTATGGGTGGTGTGCACTGTCCTGTATGCACAGAGAGAAAATACAGAATGTATTCTGCACTGATAGCAGTCTTGATGAAGCCCATTAGTTTGAGTGTCCAGGCACTCAATACCCGCAACAGGTGAATCCCACTTGTCACATAGCTTAGTTCAGAACACGCACCGATGTGGTCTGGCATTGGTACACAAGAGCTGTTGAATATACACCTGATCCAGTGCTAACCCCTAAATATAACCCAAGGACCGAAATCATTTCAGCACACAACAATTTTAATAGAAACAGGGCCCATCACACTTTACCCATTAGATCCTTGGAGAACGGGCGCTGGATTAGGTTTTTTTTTTATTTTTGTCAGTTTTGTATTCACAACTATAATTTCCTAGTTATTCATCATTTCTTCTATCTCCTCTGGTCGACGGACCATTAGTTGCTAGTTTTAGTGATTTTGGCAAATCCCAACTGTTTATCACTATAAAATAACCACAGACTCTGGCTTCAAGTTAATCATTTTATCTCAATTTTTCAAGATGCAGTGTCATTAGAAATACAGTGCCACACAACTCACACATGTAAAATTCCCAAAACAGTGCATATAATTGTGACCCAAAAATCATGTCAAAGCGGAAGCTCATAGATACAGAGAGGATAGTAACAAAATTACAGCAAACATAATATACATAGAGAAATTTCAATAGAGAATGCTTAATGATATCTTACCCATTAGAAAAGAATAGGAAACCCACTTCCCTGGCCAAGGTTGTGGCGGTTGTCTCCTGTGATAGGCTCAGAAGACAAATATTATAGGACAGGTTCCACAGATAACTCTAAACTTACTTAGAAAAATGTTTTCTCATCTATCTCACTAATTCTCTGCTCCTTGGACGCAGTCTCCACCCAAAGCACTCCCGAAACTCATCTTGGACCTAAGTCTGTAGAACGTGTCACAGTTTCTGACAACGTGCGGTGTATGACCTAACTGTGGACCCCAGTAATATCCTAATTCTTGGCTTCCAGACACAGATTTGTTTCAATCTTACAGCTATTGGTTGGCCAGGGGGGAAGAAACATCTCACCACCAGGTTCTCATCAATAACCCACCCAAACTGGTTCCTAATGTGAGTAAATTATTTATTTTATTTTATTTTTATTTGCAAGCTTATACCGCGCTGGGAATCGACTCCCTAGGGAGTATCTCCGCGCCATTGGCAACGTCAGAAAGCAAATAGCCCTGTCATGTGTAACTATAGTACTACAAGTATTAATAGTTGAATAAAAAAGTTTTTAGTTTTTTCCTGAAAGGAAGATGATCCCTGCAAGCTCTGATTTCCAGTGGGAGTTCGTTCCAGAGTTTCGGGCCGGCCACTGACAGGGCTCTACCACCTTGTCGTGATTTCCAGAATCTGGGGACACATAGTAGTTCATTGTCTCCAGATCTCAGAGTTCTTACGGGAGTATATGGGGAAAATTTCCCTGTTAAGATCTCCGGGCCATTACCAGACAGGCACTTATGGATAGTGCAACAGGTTTTAAACAGCACTCTCTGTTTTATAGTAAGCCAGTGGAGTTTTTTTAAAATTGATACAATGTCTATCTTTATTGTTATACATTTTTATATTCAAAACAATTTAATACATGTTTTATTTCAACTTCCGCGTTGAAGTCACAAAAAGTTCATGGCGATGCAGGTTCCCACGAACACATGTATTTCACTTGACACTAGACAATAGAGTTTCGATCAGCTCGGCCATGACCAAAGTTCAGCTTGACTGTGTAGGTCTTCTGTCAATTTTCACGCAGGCGCACTTCTCTTTGGCTCATCACACAACTGCTTTCACTATATCAAGTTGCAGGGGCAGCCATTTTTCAATGGGCACCTGTTGACTAAAATAGGCAAACACAAGAAAGTATTTAGTTATAATAATGAAACCACATTCTGTTCACCACCCACCATTCTAATAACCCATGTTATTTATTACCTAGCATTTGCGACTAGATAAAAGCAATTGTACTGTTAATTCTGCACAATGTGCAAAATGTGCAATGTACAACATAGCACAACCATGCACTAGAGTTAAATTTCCATGCGGAAACAACAAATACATGCTCATAGCTTCATGCTCTAGTATATTAGTTGCTTCAATAGGCAAAAAGCATTTCCCCAATTTCGTGTTGGATGCAATGTTGATTAATTCCACACAATTAGTCTATTATAATGGGGTACTTAATTTCATGAAGGTGCTTTTTTGCAAACCTCACTCCATCACACTCATCAGCAAAAATCAGCGAGCCTTCAACCTCCTTGCACAGGCATACACCTGCACACCCACACATGTCCGTCATGCTCCAACAACAACTCCAACCACCCTAGCAAACGTCACATAATACACCAAACCAGCATCACAATAAACACTTGCATGCATGCTCCTCAGCATCCACTCACTCATCAAAAATGCCACAGGGGCCTGGGACCTACTCAGCAACGATGTGCCAGACCTCCTCTTCCTCATGGAAACCAGACTCAACCCTGCTTTGGCACCCAACATCTCTGTGGCTATCTCATCAGATGACAAGATCGGATAACAGGACTGCCTTCACAGGCCAGGAGAACTTGCAATCCTCCAAAAGGACATCTTCAAATGCACCACATCTATGGGCATCAACACCCTCTTCATGAAATACGCGCACTTAAGACTACAAACTAAAAAAATTTCATCCTAAAAGGCACCCTCGCATATCGACCACCAGTTCCATTAACCAATTTCAGCAACTTCATCACAGACTTCATTGCTCCCCTCACCATCAACTCCAAGGATTTTGTGTTACTCGGCATCCACAACTTCCACATCAAGGACACAGCGTACACCTGCTCTACAGCCTTCCGCAAAAGACAAAATCGGACTAACCCAGCTTTTTAATGACCTAACACACATCGCAGGACATACTCTGGATCCAATCTTCGTCACTAGCAACAGGATCAGACACCTCACCGCTCATGTGGATGGACTAATCCATCATACACTTCCACATCAATGCACCACGAGTCAACACATCCACCAGCATCAACCTACCCAGATGGAATTGGTCCAAAGTAACAGAGGCATATTGTCTCAACGCCCTAAAAACTGACCAACCCAATACCACCAACGACCTCCACAAAGATGTCATCAACTTTAAAGAATGGATCAAGAACTGCGCAGACGGAGGAGGAGCTTCGCGCGCATCCGAGATGGCCGCGTGAGAACAGGGCTCCTGGGACCCTCGCCACCTCCCGCATCTATCCTGAATTTTATCCTGACCACGAAGACGGGTTATTGAAGACGCAACCCAGCTGATATAATAGCTGATTTCAAAAATTGATTTTGGCTCCGGGAACCGCAACTACGATACTTTGAACTTTTGTGGCCTGCTCCATGGAGCTACCCGGGGCTCGAGTCGTTATGGTGTCCAGGCAGTAGTCGAACAACAACGGCCTGCGGGGCTCTGTTCACAACCTCGGAGTTAACTTTCGGTTTTGTTTTTGGTTCCTCGGCCTCCTCCTATCTCAAGATCGCTCTGATAGCCCGGGATGCAGCCGGACCCCGCAGCTCATCATGTGCCAACTGCTGAGTGTTTTTGGTTGTGGTGCTATCCTGCTGACATTCGCTTTTGGAGATCCCGGTGGGTGCATCGTGTGGAGCCATTTTTACCAGGTCTCAAAGGCCCCTCTGGGGCGCAGCACCCACTATGGCGGGCAAACCCGATAGCAAGAAATGAAAGACTAAGACCATTCACCGGGGGTACCATTTAATCGAAGGTTATGGATCGCTATACTCATCCTAAGGGGTCCCCCCGTGGGGCGAGTAGATCTCTGGAAGAGGCGGGTGATTTGACTCTACAGGATGTCATGGGCGCCATCGCTAGCATGAAGACCTCCATTGGCCAGCAATATGAGGCTCTGGCCCTCAAGCTTGACACTGTGGGAATCGACGTCAATTTGATCAGGGTGGACTTATCAAAGACTAACGAAAAGGTCAAATCCTTAGATTTGAAGACCTCCAGCCTTACGACTGTTGTGTCCGATTTACAGACGGAGGTTCGCAACCTACGATCCTCCAATGATCTCTTTGCTCGTCGGCTGGAGGATTTTGAAAGTCGGGCCAGACGCAATAACGTACGTATTATTGGGGTCCCTGAAAAATCGGAAGAACCTGTTGCAGATCTCCTTGTGGAGGACCTCATCCTAAATCATCTTCCCCCAAAGGCCTGAGCAACTTCTTTGCGGTGGAACGTGCACACAGAGCGCCGGGTGGGAAGCCGAAACAGGGTGCCCCTCCGCGCCCTATCATCGCCAGGATTTTCAACTTCAGGGATAGAGACGCTATCCTGCAGGCATCACGGGTGGGAGGCCCCACGAAGTTCAAAAAAACTACGGTGAGCTTCTACCCGGACTTCACCCAGTTCATTTAGAAGCAAAGGATGGGGTTTCAGGGGGTGAAGCGACGACTGAGGGACATGGGTATGAAATACGCAATGCTCTTTCCAACTCGGCAGCGTGTTGAATACGAGGATCGGACGTTTTTCTTTGACCGCCCTGAGAGAGTGAGTGACTGGCTTGATACCTTGCCTACGCAGCGTGATCGCACGGAACATTCTGGAGGAGCTGAAGGTGGCCCGTTGGAGCAAGAATGAGAAACGACTTCTGGTTTCCGGACATTGTGCATAACTTGCAGCTGTGGTTCGATTACTTTTACACTTTCGTCACTTATGGTGGTATACCCAGGGGTGGTGGGGGGAATGGGACTCTTTCCACCTTTGGGTTTCTTTTTGTAGAATAGTTCATGTTAGGGCGACAGGCACACTGCAAGTTGTGGTTGCTTTTGAGTCTAACGCAGGGGTGCAGGGTGGGGGGGGTTGTATCGGGTATTTGTTGGGGGGTGGGAGGGGTTTGGGTGTGTTTAATTTTTTCTCAAGGCAACGTATTGTTTTACTTCTTGATCTGGGTGTTGTGTTCCCTATGGGGTGGGTTCTGCATTCACTTTTGGGATGGGGGTAGGGGGTTGAAGTTACTGTGTTGGAATGTTAACGGGTTGGGAGATAGGATAAAACGTGGGGTAGTGTTGCAGCTGCTGAGGCGCCTCTCCCCTGATGTAGTGTTACTGCAAGAGACACATCTGATCGGTAACACATGCCATGCTATGAATCGGCGAGGATATCGTCTTGCTGCACACTCCGGATTCATTACTGGTTCTAGGGGGGTGGGTATTCTAGTTAAGAGCTCCCTCCCACTGAAGATAGACGACATACTCCTCGATGATAGGGGGCGCTATGCTGCTCTCACTGGTAGGTGGGAGGGGAGGAATATTTCACTGCTTTCTGTATATATCCCACCTGGTCTACAGACTACGACTTTTGCTGATTTGGGAGAGTAATTCTGGGGCTTCCAAATGGCATTCTAGTGATGGGTGGAGATTTCAATTCTGTCGTCTCTGGTAGGGAGGACCGTTACCCCCCCAGGGACCTCACAAGATCACAGTCTTGGCTGAGTGGCTTTCTGGAGGCGCTGGGACTGGTAGATTGTTGGAGGCTGCTGCATCCGGGACAGGCGCAATACACCTTCCACTCTGGTGCTCACGGTAGTCATTCTAGACTTGACTATACCTTGATGCAGGCATCACAGGCCTTGTTAGTTAGGGAAGTTAGACACCTGGCTCGGGGTATTTCAGATCACTCCCCACTGTGGCTTTTGATGGACACCAAGATGGGGGCTGAGGGTCGAGTGGCCCCGATTAATCCTTGGTATCTCCGCAACCCCAAAACCCGGGCAGAGTTGGTCAAGTCTCTGGATCAGTATTTTGCTGAGAATGTGTGGTCTGTGTCCTCTTCTGTTTCACTGTGGGAGGCTTTCAAGACGGTTATCCGTGGACAGGCGTTATCATTAATCGCTGGTGCCAAGAAAAGCAAAAATGATGCGGTGGTCCGCCTCGATACCGAAATAGCTGAGCTGGAAGGGGATTTGGAGTTGGGTATCACACATGATAGGGTGTATGTCCTCAGTCTCAAACAACTTGATTATAGGGCGTTGGTAACGGACGCTGCTAGAGTTATGAGTAGAGAGCAGCAGGGACGGCTGTATGATGTGGGAGACAAGGCTGGGAAACTGATTGCTTGGTTAGACAGACGGGAGAGGGCGAGTCGTGTGGTTCCTGTGATTGAGAGGACTGATGGAGTGCGAGTGACTGACCCGGTTGAGATTGTTGAGTGTTTTGCTGAACATTTTCGAAATGTGTATTCCCCAGTTTCCGATAGGCCAGAGGAAGCCTCGCATCTGCTGTTACGAGATATTGCGTTGCCTTGCCTGTCGGATTCAGAGAGGGACCTGATGGACGCAGCACTTTCGGTTGACGAGGTGGCCCTCGCTATTCGTTCTGTCCGTTCCGGAAAAGCTATGGGCCCTAATAGTCTCGCCATCGAGCTTTACAAGCTGCGTCCTGACAAAATGGCGCCGTACCTTCGTGATATGTTCCTGGAATCGCGAGACATCGGCTCCCTCCCCCGTGATCAGCGACTTGCGACCATTGTGGTGATTCACAAGGAAGGGAAGCCGCGGGATCGCTGTGCCTCCTATAGGCCTATTTCACTTCTAAATGCGGAGCCTAAGATTCTCGCAAAGTTGCTGGCAAACCGCTTAATAAAAGTGATCAGTGACCTGATCCATCCGGATCAATCTGGTTTCATTCCACATCGAAATACAGCATTGAACTTGCGACGCTTGCATGGCGTTCTAGCGAGAGCAGCGTCCCTACGTGAACCGCCCATCTTGGCTTCCTTGGATGCTACGATGGCCTTTGATACACTGGAATGGTCGTATCTTTGGGCTGCCCTTGCAAAGTTTGGTTTCGGTTCTGGTTTCATTGGCTGGGTGAAACTTTTGTATGAGGAACCACTGGCTCAGATTGTGGTGAATGGTCGGGTTTCTAAGTCCTTTGTTCTTGGGAGGGGCACGCGGCAGAGGTGTCCGTTGTCCCCGCTACTTTTTGCCCTCGCCTTGGAACGCCTGGCTGCTTGGCTGCGGTGGGAGCCATCGATGAGGGGTATTCAGTAGACCCCAGACTTTGAGGATCGAATATCACTCTATGCAGATGACATCTTGTTGTATCTCACTTCGCCTCGAAAGTCGTTGATTGTACTGTTTGATGTGCTGAACTCGTTCGGGAGGAGCTCCGGCCTTGTGATTAATTGGACGAAGTCCTGTGTCTACGTACTCTCTGGTGACACTCCCTCTTTGCCACGCGGTTGCCCCATACAGGTGACGCAGATGGGATTTAAGTATTTGGGGGTCTTTATTACATTAGACCCCGGGGTCCGTTACGACCGTAATCTGCTTCCTCCGCTCCAACGGTTAAAATCTGACGTTGTGGCCTGGCGCAAACTGCCATTGTCCTCCCTCGGGCGCGCAGCTCTTTTTAAAATGATGTCCTTGCTGCGGTTTTTATACGCGCTTCAGAACACGTTTGATGTCATTCCGGCGAGCTATTTCCGGGAGGTGGAGAGTTTGCAGAGGCGGTTGATATGGGATGGGCGTTCGCGTATCGCCCTCGCCAAGTTGACGCTTCCCTGGTACGACGGCGGTATCGCACTTCCTGATATTAGGCGATACTATTGGGCCTCTCAGTTAGGAGCGATTAATCATGGCATGTACGGTTCTGCGTTGAATCCTGCGTTTGAGATGGATAAGTGGCTGCTACCGGGTGGAGATTACAACAGGGCGCTTTATTCCAAATACGCTGGAGGGAAACCTTCGGGACCCACTAAGATAGCGGTGCGAGTGTGGCAATGTGCGAATGCGGCAATGGGATGGAGGGATCGACTGACCCGGGCGACTCCGCTCTATGCGTCTGAAAGACTAGGCAGCCTTTGGAGGACGAAAGGTTTTGAGAAGTGGGATGTGATTGGTATTTGCAAGGTGAGTGATCTCTGGGCCAAGGGTAGGATTAAGACCTTTGAGGAGTTGAAGGTGGAATATGAGCTGAGTGACAAAGAGTTCTTCCGTTATATACAGATTCGCCACGCGTTAAGTTCGGTTTTTCCTGAAGGTATTGTTATCCCGGAATCATCCCCACTCGAAGATCGGGTGCTCGACGGATATGTTCCCGACAGCACTATTTCTTTGATATATAAGAAATTGATTAACGATCGGGTCGACCTGTTGGCTCAACTCAGAGAGGCCTGGACCAGTGACGGTCTAGTGTTGGATGATGAGGACTGGCAATCGGCGATATCCTCACCTAAGGAGGTCGCGATTCCGGCCCGTCTCCGACTCGTACAGCTTAAGATCCTGCATCGGGTTTATGTGACCGGCCCTCGCCTGATTCGTATTGGTTATTCTGTGGATGGGTTGTGTAAGCGTGGATGCGGTTTAATTGGTACTTTCCTCCACATAATTTGAGAATGTCCGGAAGTGGTGGTGTTTTGGAATCGAGTGCATGCTGTAATGGAGGAGGTCACGGGTGTTGCGCTGTTGCCTTAAGCCAGGCGTTGTCTGTTGAATGTTTGGGAACCGACTGATTATGATGTGGCGCAGACTCAGTGGGCGACCCTTGGGAATATGGTTGCCAAGAGAGATATTGCGCAGTTGTGGGGTTCCCAGAGACCGCCCACGGTCTTGGCATGGAAGGAAAACATGGACTGGTGTATGTTTAGAGAGAAGACAGTGTATGTGGCACGCGGCAGACCGAAGAAATGGGGTAAAATCTGGGGCCATTGGAACTACTACCGAGGCGATATATGTACGCCTCCCCTGGCGGATATTCCGGATGTTCCTCTTTCCCCCTGACCCGACATTCCTAGTGTTGTTTAAGCCTCAATGTATTGTGACCCTAATTTTCCCCCTGCCCCCCCTCACACTGAAGATTTGTATTAAATTGTAATGCACTTTCCTTCCTCCTTGAACACGTATCCAGCTGTATTACCTTTTATGCCTTGTTTGTTTATGCTTTATTGATAATAAAAAGAGTTACAAAAAAAAGAACTGCGCAGACTGTCTTATGCCCATCAAAAACAACAAACAAGCCAGCTGGTATACAGACAACCTCCAGGACTTCAAGCACTACAGCAAGCAGCTGGAAAGAAAATAGAGATCCAGCCATGGTGCCGACATCAGAGCCACCTACAAGGATGCATTCAGACAATACAACCAACTCCTGCGAGACACCAAAAGGAGGGCCCTAACTAAACACATAGAGGCGAGCTCCAACAGCTGCAAGAAGATCTTCTCAATAGTCAAATAATTCACCACTCCCAAGGACGCAGCCAACACCTTCATCCCATTACAGGAACTCTGCAACAACTTATGTAATTTCTTCCACTACAAAATAGAAAAGATCTACAGAAACGTCAATCAACAATCAGACCCTAAAGATTTCATCTTCAACCTGACCACCGCCTACCGGGAAGGACATCTGACTGAATGGAAAACACTCACCAAAGAAGACACAGCAGAGATCATGGAAACAATACACTCCGAGCCCCAACAGACCCAAGCCCCATCACATCCTCATCAGCACCACCTCAAATGCACCATCTTCCCAGAAGCCTGGAAATGTGCCGCAGTAAAAGCCCTCAATGAGCTGAACAACTTACGACCCCCCTCTCTTCTCCTAAACGATGCCAAAGTGATGGAGAACAAAAATGTTACAAGCCACCTTGAACTCCACTACCTATTGGATGACACCCAATCAGGATTTTGAAGCAACCACAACATAGAAACAGCACTAATTGTGGTCACAGATGACATTCACACAATACTGGACTGTGAAGAAACCGCAGCCCTTATCCTTCTTGACCTCCCTGCAGATGTTTATACCATCTCCCTCCACACCCTCATCAGAAAACAGCATCACATATGCATCCAAGGTTTGGCACTCAACTGGACAAGCTACTTCCTTACAGGAAGAACACAGCAAGTCAGACTACGACCCTACACATCTGAATCC
The DNA here is from genome assembly GCF_964261635.1 of Lissotriton helveticus. Classification (NCBI taxonomy): domain Eukaryota; kingdom Metazoa; phylum Chordata; class Amphibia; order Caudata; family Salamandridae; genus Lissotriton; species Lissotriton helveticus. The sequence goes on along the minus strand of NC_136069.1, from coordinate 1,598,268,131 downwards.
AAGGATCTGATCTGCGGAGTCCCTCAGGGTTCACCGCTCAACCCAACCCTGTTCAACATCTACATGACACTGCTCGCTAACATCATCAGATCCTAAGGCATCATCATTATAACCTATGTCAATGACACTGAACTCATCCTTTCTCTGACCGACAACCACCACCACCACCACCAAAAACATCTTCTCCAACTGCATGATCACCAAAGCAGACTGGATGAGATCTAACTGCCCAAAACTCAACTCCGACAAGACGGAAGTGCTGATCTTCTGGAACAAGAATTCTCAATGGGACTTCACTTGGTGGTAAGCTGAACTTAGACCCACACCATGGGACCATGTCAAATACCTGGGAATCATCCAGGATGGCAAGATCAACCCAACAGCACAGGTCAACATGGTTGGCTCCTCCTGCTGCCACATTCTCAGCAAGACGTTTAAATGAGCAACAGATCCACCTTCACACAAGCACACATCACAAGCAAATTAGCCTATGGTAACACGCTCTAGGCTGGTATTTACAACCATCTTATACACTGACTTTAAAAAATCCACAATGCTGCAGCAAGACTCATCCAGTGCGGCTCCTTCGCTAAGGCGGAGGAGTGTCGCCCCACTGCCCTGTGAGCAGTAGTTAAAGGAAACTAAAATGATAAAAACTAGCGTTATTCTCATTTTAGTTTTCCTTTCCTGGTGCAGGGCAGGGCTGGCCTGCAAGAGAGGGCAGGGGAGGAGTGGTTTACCTACTCCAAGGTGTAAAATGACGCTGTGACCAACCCTCTTGGGCCGGCCAAACCGTCATGCGCACTTTGCATGTTCTGCACCCAGGCTGCATTACAGCCGAGGTGCAGAATATGTTCCAGACTCCCATTCCCTTCTTGAGGCCATTCCACGGCGCTCAGACCAATCACAGTGCTGTATTGTATCGTTGTGATTGGCTAGGGGAGTCAGGAGCACGGGTGCTTCCTGTTCCTGTTTCCAGGAGCGAGAAAGGGCGGCAACAAGCAAACAGAGACGTGGTGGCCTGCCGGGGTGGCGGGCCTGAAGGTAAGTGTTTTGGTTTTCATTCACAACCCTCCCCATCCCCCCACCCCGCCAGTCCCAGTAAATAGCAGCCGACACTGGACTCATCCTCGATCTCCCACATATCACCACACCTTAGAGTTCCACTAGCTCGCCATACACAAATGCATTCAATTCAAACTCCTTATTCATGCCTACAAGGCACTGCACAACATCAGACCAACATACATGAAAAAATAAATAAATAAATAAATGTCTTCATGTTCACCAACCCACCAGACTCTCACTCGCACACAACCCCGCTTCCACAAAGCAGAACAGGAGGTCGAGCATTATCCTACATCGCACCCAAGACTTGGAACGACCTCCTTCAACACATCAGGGCCTCCTCCTCAATTCCACAACAAACTGAAGACCTGGCGCTTGAACTTACTCTGCAGGACACCTAGATACTCTCATGGGTGATTACCTGTGCCATACAAATCCCAATTAACACAACACAACACTACACAACATCAACAGCACAGCACTACACCACCACACCACATACCACACACAACAACACAATAAAAACTAACCCTGGGCGGGCAACTTCGCTACGCCCACGAAGTGGTCGTAGTGTTGCCTACTTCGCCCTTTGCAAAGTAGGTGAAGCAGGCAACACTACGCCGCCACCCGCCTCCCTCCCGCCCTCCCTAAATGCTTAAATGACGTTATAAATTAATTAAAAAACCACTTACCTTGTCCGCCGCGTCCCCGGGACTCCCTCTCGTCATCGCGCCGCCGGCACCGCCGTCTTAGATACTAATGCGCATGCGCGGCCGCCCGCGCATGCGCATTAGTATCCAAGACGCGCGCGCCGGCGGCGCGATGACGAGAGGAGCCCCAGGGACGTGGCGGACAAGGTAAGTGGTTTTATAATTCATTTATAATGTCATTTAAGCATTTAGGGAGGGCGGGAGGGAGGCGGGAGGGAGGCGACTGGCACGTAGTGGGGCTACGCGAAGTGCGTGGCTGGGCGTAGTTTTTTGCCCACTTCGCATAGCTTCGCGAAGCCCCACTACTCCCACTACGCCCAGGGTTAATAAAAACATGTTTAAGAAAAACCTAGGAAGTTGAAACAGCACCAACATTCTCAGTAATTTCAATTGAAAATCTTTGCCATTTAAGTGACTTATAAACCTAGAACCTGAAGATCCACCACAAATAGAATAAATTGCTAAATCACAATAACCTACTCCCAGGAGGATGCTCATCCATATGCTGCCTGCTTACTATCTTAGTGATTCAACCCACCCACAGAGTGGAGAACTCAGCACATGAAAAGATCAGGGACGTAGCTTGGTCAGTAAGATTTGGGGGCGGTGCGGGGATTGAGCTTCAGAGTTCCAGACGATCACGCAAGCATACAGTGGCGGCTCCTCTACTATGGGGGAGGAGCATCTCCCACTGCTTTTAAGCAGTGCAAATAAAGGAACCATAAAATGATAATTTTGAGTTGTTATCATTTCATGTTTCCATGCTGCTTTGCGGGCAGGTGCGCGGGGCTTTGGGACCGGCCACACAGTCATGCGCACTTTCCCTGATGTCCTCGCAGGCTGCATTACAGCCTACGTGGAGAACATGCCCAGACCTCCATTCCCTGGAAACACTACACTCAGACCAATCACAACTCTGCATTGCAGAGTTGTGATTGGTCAGGTGAGCCGGGTGCTTACCAATCACAACTCTGCATTGCAGTGTTGTGATTGGTCAGGGGAGCCTGGCTGTGCTTCCAGTTCCTGGAGTCTGACGGAGGAAAGCAGGAGCAGAGACGCAGGACCAGGCGGCAAGGTAAGTATCCACTACTAGCATATAATGTTAAAATACATTATATGACAAGGAGGGCTCATGAACAGCGGCAGATTGGTATGAGTACTAAGTGAAAGAAACAATATTTAGTAATATAAAAATGTTAGGACATTCAAAACAGGAGATGTGAGAGTGTATGTGTGTTTTTGTCAATGAGAAATCTGACAGACACACTGCCCTATCTGACAGAAAGCACCTGTACGCCACTGTTTATAAGAAAATACATTTATTAGGGGTCGGGGGGGTGTAACACTCCAAACACCCCCCTGAAGCACGCCCCTGGAAAAGATATATTTTTATGTGCGAAGTCCTTGGCCCTGACTGCGAAGTCTCCACAGTCGTAAAAGTTCTAGGAGTAAAAATAATCTTGTAGTTTGTGAATAAGAATAAATAGTAAACTTACACAGATATGTAAGTTTACCTTGGTGAATCAGGCCTAGGGTGAGGAGGCGATGGTTAGTGTGATTATTTCCTGCTCCAGTGTATTTGAGCACTAATCATGGGTCTCTTGATTTGTCCCAATGGCATCACTTGATGTTGAGACCTTGTAGTGTCAGAGGAACAGATCTATATCAGCATTTAGTATGAAGTAAAACAATTCTATGTAGGCTAAATTTGCTGATTTAGAGGTTGGAGTCATAACCGTGAGGAATGTATCATTGCCTTTTTACATGTGCATTATATGCGAATGCCCTAGCAATTAGGGTGCAGGAAGGTGTGAAGATGTACCCCTCCCCCTGACTCCACATCAGGCTCAAGGTCTCCACATGCACTCACTGGCCACAGTATTTCCTATATATACCATGTATAACAGGACGGGTTCCATGCATTCTATGCATCTGCACACAAACAAATGATGCTGTTTCGCACAGACAGGCACACTGCGTCCCTCAAATACCTACCAGTACCGTTTACGTATGCACAGTTATATTTACTGCAGGCCTTTTGTGTACTGTTGAGTACAAATCTGTTGCCTTGCTCCGTGTTGGTCACGGTGAACTCCTCATACGGTGGAATCAGCACCTCTGCCTCATCAGGGAAAGAGGAGCAGTCCTGAATGCTAGCTCCATGGGAGGTTCTTATGGTGAAGAAGGAAGTCGTGCCATATCCCTCGGCTGCTCTTCTATCCAATGATGTTGAAGTAAACTGGCCAAACCTCATTTTCTTGTTTGATCCCGTCGGTGGCGAAAACTGAAGCCCCCTCACTCCCCTGTAGACAATCCTGGCCTGCGTGTTGCATCTGTCTTTTAAGAGCTGGATAGCTCTGGTCAGGTAGAAGTGCAAGGATTTGAAATGAAAATTGGTCATGTAATATGCTCGGGACTGGCCACTCACCCGGACAGCGGCGTTGAACTCCTTGTAAATACCAGCACCCGTGTAGGTTATCAGGGCCACCCCATACTCGTCTTTGAAGCCCTGGGGAAGTGGGGGCAGCGTGCCGCTCTTTTTCTTTCGCGCCCATTGTATTGTTGCACTCTCCCATTTCTGTCTTAACTGAATATTTCCGGACAGTTCTTTTTGTAACAGTCCCTCTGTTATGATTCTTTGCTCCATTGCATCAGCACAGTCTATGTATTGATCATCAAAGGCGTTCGGCGCCATGTCGAGCACGATTACGTTTGCCTGCGGGAAAGAGATGACAGCAGAATTAACACTGGGAGTTTATTGAGGCAGCACAGTACATTTACAACATGGCATCTGTAGGGCAGTGGCACAGTAGAGGCACTATAGGCAGCGTCGGATTGGTAACTCGGGCATTCGGGCAATGCCCGAGGGGCCGGTGTCCGAGTTCCTGCTGTGGGCTGCTTTTTTGAGTCTAGGGGCCGATTTGGGAGCTGTCTCTATTGTTCGAACAGCCAGCGGCCCAGTGGGTGTCTGAGTGGCCTTTTTATAAGCAGATGTGCGCTCACGGGCAGAGGTATCACTCCCTTTGTCTCGCTGGCCGGTCCATTAAAATGTGCACATCCTGAGAAGGAGAAGTGGCCTCACTAGTTTCCAGGTGTGTTTCAGCATTATAAACTAACGTGTGCATTTTATTGTTACCCCCGCTTTTTTTTTTATAAGATTACGCCTAAGCAGTCATTTGGAGAAAGGCATTATGCAAATGTGGGCGATTTTCTTTTTGCGTGCCCGGCCGATTTTCAATCCCAATCCAACCCTGACTATAGGCCTCAAAGCAAGAATGGAAAATGTTACCTCACCCCTGCTCTGCTACAAAATGCCGCTTCAACTGGGGAGCAGTGGGACGCTCACACCCCTGGGACATGGTGCCATTGCTCCTGCTGTGCTATTGATAGCTGCCCCCTGGTGCAAGGTAAACATTTGTATTTTGGAAGTACTGACATCTCAACCGGTTTTCACTGCCAGATATCGCCTCTCTCTAGACTGTGAAGTCATTTCTTGCAGCTGTATCTGCACCCTAGGGCCTTGGGTGGGATCTCTCAACCTCAGCACTAACAGGCCAGTTTATATCTTGGCAGGCAGATGTAAGTCCATCAAGGCGACGAAGCAGATTACTCCATCGCCCTTATGTAGTCCCCACCTGCCAAATTTAGAAACGACTGACAGGCTGAAGCACTGTTAGGAACCGTCATCAAGGGAGTACCTGTCAATGCTCTTTTAACTTTGACGCATGGTGCCTTCAACATGACATAGGAGTCCATCAGACTTCGTTTTTTTTCCAAAAAGGAAATCAAAAAACATAATGTCACCCTAGCCATGGAAGTTATCTCTATGGCGAGGGGGGCATTAGACAGTTTTCACTGCCCCTTACTGCCATGGTTTCACCCAGGAGTCTTGAGACCGGTAGGGGTGAGTAGTTCGCTTCCCACTCCCTGTATTATATAAACGCAAACTAACACTACTTTCACAGGTATACTACAGCACCCAGAGCACATCACTTTACAGCAATGAGCTCACGATTTAGGCTCACAGTTTAATCCTCTGAGTCTTCAGACCAGTAGGAGAAAGTAGTTTGCTACCCACTCCCTATATACTATAAACACATACTAACACTACTTACACAGTTATACTAAAGCGGCTAGTATCCTACAGTGCCCAGTACCCATCACTTTACAGCAATCAGCTCGGTTTCATCCCCGAGTCTTCACACCGGTAGGCGTGAGTACTTCGCTTCCCGCTTCCGGTATAGTATAAACACATGGTAGGGGTCAGTAGTTCGCTTCCCACTCCTTGTATGGTATAAACGCCTCCTAACACTACTTGCACATGTATACTACAGTGCCCAGAGTCCATCCCTTTACAGCAATCACCTCGGTCCCCAAGTCTTCACACCAGTAAGCGTGAATACTTCGCTTGCCGCCTCTGGTATAGTATAAATGCACAATAGCAGTCAGTAGTTCGCTTCCCACTCCCTGTATGGTCTAAACGCCTACCAACACTACTTCCACACGTATGCTACAAAGACCAGACCACTTTATAGCAATGAGCTCACGGTTTAGGCTCTCGGTTTCATACCCGAGTGTAGCAGCATATCATCTCAGCACCATGTCACTCTGAGCAACACCGCACATTCAGACCGGTAGGAGTGACTACTTCGCTTCACACTCCCCCACAGAGGTTACAGTGCTCCTATCCTCCTTTCATACTTTTTTTGCTCTTTTTTCCCCTTACTCGCTTCAATGGAATCACAAAATGGCGGCCAACTCTTCCTAGTTGCAACCGCTCGCAACCAATAAGCAACAAGCTTGTGCTCGTAAAGCCTCAGCCAATCAGATGGCAGAATTACCAAATATTGATATCTGTAAATTTTTATATTTCTCAAAAATTACTGAACGGATTTACACCAAATAAACAAAAGCGTGCTTTCTAGACCAGACCCTTCTCCCTGCCAAATTTGGGGTAATTCAGTTCACCCGTTCGACCTGTAGCCTTGTCTAAAGTTTCCTATGGAAATTAACATGGAGAAAACACGTTTTGGGACCCTCTTTTTTTCTCGGCCCCCTCTTGACGAATCACCCCTAAACTTTCAACATAGGAGCTGATATGAACAAAGAATTAGTTTGGGAAATTTCATGAAGATTCATCAAACAACGCCAAAATTTATAAGCAAAACAAAAAATGCTCTTCCTATGGAAACTTGGTCCTAACTATAACTAGCTACTGGCGAGCGCCAGTAGGTAATACATTGTTTGTATAATTATTGTTAATGTTTTTAAATATATATTGTAACTTTTTAGTTGTTTGTAAATTTAATTTAATTGCAAATGTTGTAGAGACATGTGGGGTTTCAGCAGTGAGGAATTCCCACAACCCGACAATTAAAACATATTGTTTGGGGTCAAGGACAACATGTTTTCATGTTTATTTTGTCCTTGGGACAAGTAGGCCCAACCCCCTAAAGCCACTCTGGATTGCAGTCTACAGTACCACATTATGGATAAGGGAAGGGCATTGTCTGTAGTTAAGGTAATATCTGTACTTGTATGTCAATGCTGGTCAAACTTGTATTTATGGTTCATTAATACAACTCCTATCTTAATAGGGTGAGCGCTCTAAGGAAATGTTGTAAGTTCAGACTGCACTACTGACAGTGGTTCTAGTGCGAAAATGTGTTCACATGTTTGCAAAGTTTAAAAATATGAGGCTATAAACAATGCTCCCACAATGCTTTCTAATTAATTAAATTAAATAATTAAATGCAAATATCTGCAGAAGCTTAAAAGCAAGATTGATGGTCCTTTGCTTCTAAATAAAATGTTTGCAAAATACTGCAATCAGGAAAAACAAATGCCTTGCTAAACTACTGTAGGTAGCATTTCTTTGAAGCATCATTTAGTAATATGTGTTGATGCATACTAGTATTTCCAAAAAATATTCATAATGGAAAATCAATGCAACCAGTTTCAACAAGATAATAGGAAACATGAAAATAAACAAGCATTCGTAAAGCCAATAGATCAGATGTTGGTGGACAGCCTTTTGGTTTTGTCAATGCATGTCTTGTTTTGATATGGTTTTCGTGAAATGTTATTGATGTGGGAGCAGCCAGGCCCTCACCACTAAAACAAACATTGGCAAAAAGCAATAATATTTTGTGGTCTTAAAAATCACACTTTGCCACAGTAGGCCCTGGCACTGAACAAAACTACTTTGTGTGCCGATATGCTCTTTGTGAAAGAGCAGTAGCCAGTCTATGGATAGAGAGAGATAGCATTTTAATAAAACCAAAAAATCTTGGTTTACTCCAAACCTAATTATGGGCCCAACTCTTTAAAAAAGTCACAGAATTGCACCCTTTGTATATGTTCTTGCATTAGTGCAGACTGGAGTGGGAATAGTAAATGTTATGTTAATCAGAGAGGACTAGCTTATTTGTGAAGGTTTACAGGACTCATGACTGTATGACAAAGTGGAAACCATTAGGTTGTTTCATGAAGCCCTCACCAACCAACCTAGTTGGTGGCATGCTTCATCATCGGGCCCACCCAGTGACACCGAATGTGTACCGGGTGTGCTATTATGCCTGGATACAGCAGAGCTAGTATGTTGCAGTGCAGCGTGGGTGACGAGATTTAAAAGGTTATACAGTGGTCCCAGCACCGAGGGGATAATTAGTCTTTAATAACTGGGCCTCTGTTAGCATTAAAAAATTCAAGTGGATGTGATTGGAGTATATATTAGAACCTCCTACATCCAGGTGTGGTCTACATGTTTCAGCCAGGCCTTTGTAGTAAAACTGGCTTTCCTCAGAAACACTGAATAAGTGATGGTGCAATCTATACTTAAGTGAGTGTGTTGATTGTAAAAATGTAAAGCACTCGCTAAGGTGCTATGTATGTGGGAGGGGGATTCCCTCTCCAAGCATTATTGGACATACAACATGTATGACGGACAAACATACTGAGGAGAGTCTTTAGCATGGTTGCTTAGATCACAAATAATCGCAATTGCCGATTTTTAAGGTGCAGTGTAGACGATAAAATGCGGCAAAGGTTTTAACCCTACAGGTAGTGCGGTTAAAGTGAAAGTTAGGGGAGTATGTGTTTGTTTTTGGTGGGCTAAGAGACGTAAGCACACACACAAGTAAGTGGTGGATACATTAAAAAGGTATCCTCACGCTAGCGTTTTGCCGCAAATGTCCCAGGGAGAAATCAGGCAGAGGTGTTGACCCTAAAATTAAATTAAATGAGGGAGCCATGGGCTGTTAGGGACCTGCAAAGGAAGGTGGCTTATCCAGACTGCAGATGATTGGCATATTACTCACGGCTCAGGTGGTCAAGACCTGCAGGAAACCTGTTGTTCCCGCACAGATCTCCGAGGAAGTGTTAGAGGTTTCCGCTGATCTTTAAATATGCTTGGTTTCATTGGTATCACCTGGATCGGTGTGGCGTCCCTGTACTCGGGACATAGAAGAGAGACTACGCTTGCCGATAGCTTGTTGAGTCATGCTCACATGGCGCCTTTGCAGGTGTGGCACCGAGCATTCTGTTCTAGCGCATGCGCAGTGGAGTCGGGCGTTGTCATGGAGATGACGCCGGGCCTCACTGCTGCCAGGCGGCCTAGTTGTGGGTGTGTGCGAGCGTGAAATACGCTTGTGCAGCCCAGAGGGTCAGGAGGTGTAATTATTGTGCGTGTGCATGTTAAGATTACAAAAAGTCTTAAATGACAAGCTTTTGAATGAAAATGAAAGATTAAAAATTAAAAAATTAATTAAAAACAAACATTATAGCTGGTCTGTCTTAAGTGAAGGGCGACCCAAGACTGGGGATTTCAAGGGAGGGAGACGGTGTTCAGGGCTATAAGTGGATGGTGAGATCAGCAAAGCAGGGGGAACATTTTTCAGGGTGTCATGTTCAGCAATTGGGGAAAGAGTCATGGTTTCAGGGAGCACCACGGGATGGAATAATTCAGGCCATGATGTTGTGTAGATAAACATTAGATCCATCTTTGTTCCTTAGTCAGGAGGATCTTTTCATTATCACGTTGTTTGGGGTCGAATTGTTCGATGACCGTCCATGACATGTCATTGGGGGTGTGGTGATTTTGCTAGAAGTGATCTGTCAGTCTGCTGATGTTCTTTTTGTACCTGATTGTGCTCCGATGTTCGACCACTCTGGTCCTCACTTTACGTGTCGTCATACCCCAATAGCGGAGGCCGCATGGGCATGTGATGAGGTAAACCATGTTACTGGAGTTACAGTTGGTGTACTGTTGTTGTGTCCAGATTTTACCGGGTTCCAGGTTAAGTGTTTTGGAACGTTCAGTTAGGTGGCACACGCTACAGTTGTTGCATGGGTAGTGCCTAGTGACTCTGGGAAGTCCCCAAGTGTTGAGGACAGTGTTGGCTTTGGGTTTCAGACATGCTCTTGGGCGTGGGGACACCAATTGGTCTTACAGGTTGTTTGCCCGTTTGTATGCAAATCGTGGTATCTCCCATTTTCTAGATCCTGAGTTAATGATACGCCAATGTTTGCGGACAATGCTAGATACTTGGTTGGATGCAGCGATATATGTAGTGACGCATGTCATTGGTGGTGATTCAGGGTCTTTGATCACAGTTTCTAACAGGGCCTCCCTGTTTTGGTTGCGTGCCCTCTTGTTTGTTTTCTCAATGATTTTATTGGGGTTGCCTCGTTCTTGTAATTTGGATGATAGGGCAGCTGACTGTTTTATGTAATCTGCCTGCTGGCTGCAGTTCCTGCGTATGCACAGAAACTGGCCGAAGGGGAGATTTTCTCTCAACAGTCTGGGGTGGAAGCTATCGAAGCGTAGTAATGAGTTCCTTGTGGTTGGTTTGTAGTGGGTGGTGGTGGTCAGGATGCCTTGTTTGGCAGTGATGTTGATATCAAGAAGTGCCAGCTCAGTTGCGCTGGAGGTGCTGGTGAACTGTAGTTATGGGTCAAGGCCATTGAGCCAGGTAAGGAATGTGGCCAATATGTCTGGTGTTCCCTCCCAGATCATAAAGATGTCATCTATGTAACTGAGCCATGTTTTATGTTGCCTGAATATGGATTGGTGGTGGCCAGAATGTGTTCCTGTTCGAAATGGTGGACATACAGTCCTGCCACACTGGGGACAAAAATGCTCCCCATTGATGTGCTGTTTATTTGTAAGCAGAATTCTCCTTCATACTCAAAATCATTTTCTTTGAGTGCAAGAGCTGCACAGTCAAGGATGAATTTCCTTGGCGTGTGGTATGTCCATGGTGTTTGCATGAGGACGTCATGCAGGACCTGGAGTGTGGCATCTTGTGGGAGGCTTGTGTAAAGACTTTCTATGTCAAGTTCTACCAAGAGCTTGGTTGTCTGATCAAAGCTCATGTCTTGGACGGTGTTGAGGAGGTGTTTTGTGTCTTTAATGTAAGTGGGGGTTTGTTGGGCCAGGGGGTTAAGATAGTAATCACAATACCGGGACAGGGGCTCCAGAAGGGAATTGATCCCTGATACGATGGGCCTGCCCGGAGGTGGTGTTTTACCTTGGTGTACTTTGGGAACGGTATAAAAGTATAGTACTTTGGTATTCATTGTGCACAGGTATTCTGCTTCTTGCTTAGAGATATGATCTGATTCACTAGCACTCTTGACCAAGGCATGTATAGTTGTTCTTAGGTTAGCTGTTGGATCGTTTCTCAAAAGCTTGTAGTTGTGGGTGTCCCTGAGAAGTCTGCAACACTCTTTGTCGTAGTCCGTTTTGTCCTGGAGCACAATCCCTCTGCCTTTGTCAGCAGGTTTGATGATCAGGGTAGGGTTATCCTGTAGATGTTTGATGGTATCGCGGTCTTGTCTGGAGAGATTGTTGAATGTTCCAGTGGGATTCAGTTTTTCTATGTCATGGTAGACTGCTTGCTCAAAGGTAGTCATTTCAGCTCGGACACTGGTAGGGGGTGGTATGAAGTTGGATTTTAGTCTTAAACCCGTCTCATTGGGGTTGTCCGGAGCGGTGTCATCGTTCAGTCTAGTTTTCTCGAAAAAGGCCTTCAGTTTGAGTTTCCTGAAGAATTCCGCCAATTCAACATGAAGTTTGAATTTATCTAGTTTGGTTGTAGGGACGAAGGATAGGCCTGTGTTAAGGACTGATGCTTATTGTTCTGTCAGTGGGGTGCTTGACAGGTTGAATACCAGGGTAGTAGGTGGTTTATTGGTCCTTGTTTGATCATGCCTAGTTGTTGTTCCCGCAATTTGTTGCGGGTGTTCGCGCTCACTGGGTACTCCTCTTCCGCCCAGTGTACTTGTTGGTGGTGTCTTCTGCCGTGTGATCATCGGCTCTTTCCTAAAAAAGGTGGCCTTTGATTTCCTGGGAAAAAGGGGAGTGGGCCAGGTGGATACATGTGTGGATAGCCGAAAAATGCATTTTGCATATGTCCGTAGGGTGGTGGACCACAGGCGGGCACCTGTTGCGGTCCTTGCCAGGTTTGTGGCCATTGTTGCAATTGGCGTCCTCTGCCGCGCTGTGTGTTGGAACCAGAGCTGTAGTGGCTAGATACAGAGCTACTGTCTCCTGATGTGTCGCTGGATTTGTCAGCCTTGTTTGAAGGTACATAGTTGTCGTATGCGTATTGGTATGTTATTGCGTAGCTGAATTTGTTGAGGTCTTTTTGGAATGTATTGATTTTTGCATGGGTCAGGTACTCTTTATACTCCACCATTTCCGTATTCTGATTGTCTAGTTTCTTCTTATATGATGTAATCGTGGTTCTAAAGTGGCTTTCTGTTGCTTTGATAACAATTATCTTGGCTTCTGATAAGCATTTGTCCGTTTTGATGATGAGCACCAGCCAGTCCCTGGTGCAGTGCCAGGCTATCTGTGCCCAGTCTTTTCTAAAGGTGGCACTTCCAGGAATATCCTTGGGGCATTGGTGACCAAGAATCCCCTTGGGGCCGTGTTGGTCCGTAAGTATTGGGTCAGTATAACTCCATGCAAGATGGTCCTGATCCGGTTGCGTTTTTTCTCAGTTAATGTATCCCAGTCTGTGGTTTGAGCTATAGTGTTTGAAATGTTAAAATCTGCCAGGAAGGAGGGGTCTGCGAGGATCTCGCTGATGTCATTTTCGTTAAAGGTTAAACCATATTTTTCTGCCATGGTGGGTCTCAAGTGTCTCTCGCAGCTGTGCGCTGCCTATATATGCAGTTTATCAAGGAGAGAGAGAGGACTAGGTAGCTAGTCCATATCCCCAGGTATTATATGTTAATCAGAGAGGACTAGCCTATTTGTGAAGGTTTACAGGACTCAGGACTGTATGACAAAGTGGAAACAATTAGGTTTCTTCATGAAGCCCTCACCCACCAACCTAGTTGGTGGCATGCTTCATCATCAGGCCCACCCAGTGACACCGAATGTGTCCCGGGTGTGCTATTATGCCTGGATACAGCAGAGCTAGTATGTTGCTGAGTGTGCTGTGTGGGTGACGTGACCGTGAGATTTAAAAGGCTATACAGTGGTCCCAGCACCCGAGGGGATAGGTAGTCTTTAATAACAGGGCCTCTGTTAGCATTAAAAAAGGCAAGTGGATGTAATTGGAGTATATATTAGGACCTCCTACATCCAGGTGTGTTCTACATGTTTCAGCCAGACCTTTGTAGTAAAACTGGCTTTCCTCAGGACCACTGAATAAGTGATGGTGCAATCTATACTTAAGTGAGTGTGTTGATTGTAAAAATGTAAAGCACTCGCTAAGGTGCTATATATGTGGGAATGGGATTCCCTCTCCAGGCATTACTGGACAAACAACATGTATGACGGACAAACATACAGAGGAGAGTCTTTAGCATGGTTGCTTAGATCACAAATAATCGCAATTGCTGATTTGTAAGGTGCAGTGTATACGATAAAATGCGGCAAAGGTGTAACCGTACTGGTGGTGCGGTTAAAGTGAAAGTTAGTGGAGTATGCGTTTGTTTGTGGTCGGCTAAGAGACGTAAGCACACACACAAGTAAGTGGTGGATACATTTAAAAGGTATGGTAAATTTTACCCCTTTGGTGTGTAATGCTTTCTCTACTGTTGCACCAAATGGAGTGGGAATAGTAAATTGTATACCTCCTTAGTCCAACGCTATCCCTAACTTTTGCACAGACTGGAGTGAGAATAGCACATTTTCCTCCTGCTGAGTCCAAGGCTTTCCCTTCTGTTGCACAGATTGGGGTGGGAATAGTAAATTTTACCCCTCATGACTCCAATGTTTTCCCTACTGTTGAACAGACAGGAGTGGGAATAGTACATTTCCCCTCGTCTTAGTTTAAAGCTTCCCCTACTGTTGTATGAATTTGAGTGGGAATAGTTGATTTATAATTCCTTGAGGTGAATAGTCTTACATATATAAATGTATGTCATTTTAAGATAGTTTTAGTATAACATATAAACGTACACATATACAGATATATGTGTGTGCTTGTCTAAATTAGTATACTTTATATATATTTTTACATATTACTTAAACAAATTTAATTTACATTATATTTATATTAAGGACCTGAAATATGATGTCGGGTGAATCGCCCCACCAGGACGTCGGTGGCGGTCTGTCCGACATCTGAGGCTGCGGTCTAACCATTGCATAATGACGCAGTCGGTCGGAGAGCAGCGGGCGGAGGGACCGACTGACGCCTCTAACAAGCTCAAGTAGGCCATCGGAGCATTGGTTGGAGCGTAATCCGTATATTTGGGGAGGGGCTTGTGGAGGGACCACCTTAGGGATAACAATGTCCATTTTCCCTTACATAGGGGTCGGACCGCCATGTAACGGAAGATGGAATGGGACTTGGTGACCCCTATCTTCTGCTTTTGACCCTGGCGGCACATGTAAATGTAGTGCTTATATAGCACACAAATCACCCCCGAAGGGGTCTCAAGGCGCTGTACACATACCACTGTGGAACCCTTCCTGGCCCTTCCCTGTGACGTGCCCACTCCTGGGCACCCCCAAGGTGAAGCCAGACATCCTAGCGCTGTTGGGGCCGTTGTGGAGATTAAGCAAGCTATTGCCCAGAGTTGCAGAGTGGGACCCAAGATTATAATAGGCACCGAGGCGAGAATTATCAGGTCCGTGGAAATTGAGCTGAAGACTCGCTGAGGCGGGAATTGAACCCTGGTCCGGGCCAGACCTCTGCATCAGGGTCTGCCGCTCTAACCATTGAGCCACACTTCTCGACAATGTGGTGCCAACCATCCATGCACTGTGTGCCTGGCTCATGGTACATGGATATTTGACAACTGCCCTTTTCCACTGCAGTTTGTGCTGCAGCCCTTTTTTAGGGCCAGAGCACAAGAGCATGACGGTCGCATTGTAAGCGGGCAGGTGGGACCGCTAACATATAGTCGGTCACAAACCTGCCCGAGGCGATGATAAAAGGAGAGCAAAGATTCTGAGAGATTGGAGGAATGAAAAGAAGATGAGGGAGCAGCTTGACTCTGGGGAATATTATAGACTCACAAATTTTCATCTGAGATTGAGGTTGGAGCATGAAAAGGGGTGTAAGATATTTATTCTACATCATGAACCTTCAGGGAGAGGCCCTGTAGAATATGGAGGCAAGAACAAATGAGAAAGAAACTATTTGGTGAGTGGTGATTTCTTGGTTGCTAAAGAATCAATTTTGAGAGGGATCTATAATGTGCGTTTATTTCAACCTACCTCTTAATTGGGTGGGTTTTTGTTGTCTGCCTTTACTATTTACAAAGGTTTATCATGTGCATGGTATGAATGATGGTGTTAGTTTGAAGGGAGTGAAGTCTGATTTTGGGCAGCTAGTATTACATATATTAGGAGCTATCATTCCACCTTCAGAGATTGCTGTGAATGATGTGCAAATTAGGAGACTGTCTACATTTGCAGATAGGTTGGTTTATAACACACTGGGAGTACTTACACAAATTAATTCTGAGCTTGTTGCTATGAGCACAATGATAATGCTATACCGCTTTGAATTAGATATCCTTTTCGCGAAGGTAGGTGGTGTTTACAGTGTATTTTATGTTAGAGAATGTTGCACTTTTATACCCCATCATAATAGGGTTAATAATGCGTATATAACTGACATAACAAACATCTAACGTCAGATAAAGGCATTAGAAGAGCATGGCTTATGGGAATTAGAAGGTCCTGGGCTAGTAAGGTAGGAAAGCGTGTTTGCAACAGTGGTAAATCATACATCTCCCAGGGAGGGGGAGATTTATACTAACCCCTGGAATTGTTGTGGGGATTTATGCAATTGTTTTTGTTAAAATCTTCGGGAATAATTTTTCTGAGGTGTGGGTGCAAAGAAAGAAAAGACTCATGAGAGAGGAACAGGGAGAATATGTGTTAGGTGATATCCGAGACTGTGAACACAACCATCTGCATATGATAGAGGAATTGATCCTAAAGAATAGAAAATGATGGACCCTGTGTTGTACCTGTTTCAGTATGCTGCTTTGGTGGGTTTTAGTGATTATGAAATAATTCAGATGGGGAGTTTCAGAGGATGATGATCTTTCTCTCCCCAGGCACTCCACAGAGTGTAGGCCCCCAGAGACAAGCTAGTTTATTTCCATGTATGTTGTTCTTTCCTGTTTTTGCTGATCACAATGAAGTTTGATCACACAATGTTGCTATTTTCAAGGATCTTCCACCAGCGTGCTGTAGTCTAGTCATTCATAAAATAATTTGCTTTTGCTCATGTAACTATTTCTTCCTGTCAATGGCAGGTGACATTAGGTCATAATGTGCAGAATCAATATTCATGTAGTGGGATAGTGCCTCCATGTTAAGGCAATGTGGAATGCATTAGGTGTTCTGATGTGCTGAAGAAATTAAACTTTTACTGGGGAGGCTGCCACATTTCTACTGATTTTGCTGCTCTATTGGGACGTAGAATAATTTTTGATTCTGCATTTTCTTTAATTGCTGAGAAGCCTTTATAGCATTTGATGTAAGCCAGTTGTACTCTCTTTAATAACACATTTTTAACTATTCTTTTATTTAGAACCCAATTATTGAGTGAGCTCTTTTTATTAAATAACTGGTTTGCAATGTTTGTACTGTTGGCAGGTGCTTCCTATCTTTGGGACACATTGCCTCATGAAACTGAGGTTTAACATCGTCTTCGATTCATCAACTAGTTGGCGTCCAGATGAGGTAACATTTAGGGGTGCCTACATTTTTGGGTATATACATTTTGGGGTTTTGCACTCCCACACATCTAGCAGCAGCCTGTAG
This sequence comes from Lissotriton helveticus, assembly GCF_964261635.1. Classification (NCBI taxonomy): domain Eukaryota; kingdom Metazoa; phylum Chordata; class Amphibia; order Caudata; family Salamandridae; genus Lissotriton; species Lissotriton helveticus. The sequence continues at coordinate 1,598,251,106 of NC_136069.1, read as the reverse complement.
AGCATCCCGCTATCGCGACAGCACGAAAATGTGTTTACGTGCTACTCCATGCTGAGGGTTACCCCTCCCCCTCCAGGTCATTGTGCACGACTTCCAATGCTATTGTTGTTTCATGTGTGCCAAGCTTTCTGTCAGATATGATTGCAATACATTTAATGATATATAGATATACATTACCTGAAATGTTCCCAGGGAGATGAACACAAAGAGAAAGGCACAGAAAATAGCCCAAGGCATTGTTTAAAGTGTCAGTTGCAGCTGTTACCTGCAGAGAAAATAAAACAATCACAATTAAAATAAAGAAAGATGAGGTGATGGTGCATCAAAGAATTGCATTGTTTCTTAAAAGGACATCTGGCACAGCCTGATTTAGTTTATGATTTTATTTAACCCTCTTCAGTGGGAATACATGTTCCTTCTTTCTCAGGTGGCTGGTAAAACTAGGAGGAAAAATCGCCCACCCTCCCCTAAGGGAAATTCTGTTGCCGTTCAGTGGCAGCATTCCCAAAAGTGACTTTAGTGCTCAGTTTTGAGTTGCTGAGTGGGGAATAGGGAGTACCTTGAACATCATAGAAAATCAGTCAGGGCTGTATGTTACTGGCAAACATCATTAGCATGTGTCAGGGCTGTACACATGATGAGAGCTCTCATTGGGGCCTGTTGCCATCCTGTGTCAAATATTGCTACTGTGTCAAATATTGTGCCCTAAATATTGCTTACAGAAATATTGTGCCACTGGGTGTAGAGTTACTAGTGTTAACTCAATTGGGGCTATATTTATGAAAATTGTATTTATGACTGAGTATTTATGTAAAACAATATTCTGGCTACAACATTCTACATTCCCCCAGGATCTCTTCAACAATTTATACATAGCATGGCGACCATCAAAGGGACTTCTTAGTAGTGGGTACAAAGCCAACAGCGCCAATTTTTGGATGCCCTCAGAGCACTGGAGCAGCATTTCCTACACTCTCCCTTTCCAGCACAGGACAAGCAACTAGTTATCATGACCTGGAGATAGAAGAGAGATACAGTGCAGCAGAGCAATGCAGATTACAAACTTTTGAAACAAAATTATCAGAGCTGGAGGTTCCTTTGTCTAAACAAGGACAATGAGAAATTCAGCATGGGCCCAAGATAAACACTAAAAAACCTTACTTAAAGTCTACCATGCACAATTACAATAGTTGTGTGTTATTCACATCAATTCTGCAAGTTTAACTGATGTCCGAAGAACACACGTCTCAGTGGGCCTGCTCCACCAAATTTGCAAGACCTCCTGGGGAATAAGCAGCCTGAACCCCAACAAATATGGTGAATCCTTCTTTAAAGGCCATGATAATACCTGGTTATGATGTCACGCTACACCTGGTTTTCCCTGTGTGGCTTTATAGATCAGAAGAAGGATAATCCCAGTATGGATTTTGGTACTCCCTGCTGAACCTGTGTCTTTTTAATGCGTTTAAATGACAAGTTCAGTTTAGGCATGTAGAACCCATTTGATTCTAATAGAATGACAGACAGGGGAGATTTGAATCTTAAAGGTTTATCTTCAGATTGTAAGTCATGCAGAAACCAAGTTATATTGCCAAAATCAATCGGTCAATAATCAGTGCAGAGCTGCGTTAAAATACAGAGAACTCAGTTAAGTGCAGGTCAGCAAACTACAAAGTATAACATGAGAGAGCAAACAGACTTGAACTCAACTCCTGGGGTCAGTGGATAGGAGTTCCCCACACATTGAAAAAGAGCACACTTACATACAGTTCTGAACAAAGGATTCCATATATTCAGTATGATTGGACAAGATTCTCATTCGCAGTTTAAACCAATCAGTATTAAGCAGAACACAGCAGTTGCAAACAAGTACAATTAGGAACTCTGTCATACTTCTACAACATAGAGCTTCTGACGAACACTACCTGTTGCTACAATTCTGGGAGAGTCTGCTGAGACAGCTAGGTAAGGTTTGAGTTAACATAATTCTAATGTGAACAGCTTGTGAAGGTCATTGTCCTTGCTCAAGAAACACATTCAAACATTATTCTACAGAAGCATGAAATTAAATTACAAGTTTAAGAACATGGCACAAAACATTTCCATTATCATCACAAACAAGATAAAAGCCGGTCAGGCCACCGCACGCTATCATGTCGGTCATGAGGCCATCCGACAAGCGGCTGGCAGTCCACCCACCCAATTAAGATGGGACCGCCAGGTTGGCGGTCGGAAAAGTGCTCTTTTACATTGCTGCTAGTGCTGTGGGCCATTAAAAGCGCCACAGGAAACCTGCAGTGTGAAATACCACTTTTTTTCATATCCATGCACCATGTGCCAGGCATCATATGGTGCCTAAATGTGTGTGGGGGAACTACATGTGCCCCCAGACCCACTTTACAGTGGCCCATGGGAGATGAGGCACTGCTTGGGGCCCACAAACCTCGTTTCCAACACCCTTTTTTGTCGGAACGTCGTAAAGGGACTTCGTAATCCCTATGGCGGGGCCTGCAATGGCACTGGCTCCATGCAAGGGACACGACTCCGACCGCTACCCCAATGGGATCTGAGATCCTATCTGAGACAGCGGTCCTTCCCTTGACAGCTGCTGGTCTGACCGCATGCATCAAAATGCAACATGAATTTTTTTTTTTTTTTTAGGGTTTTATATAGCGAAAACTAGACTCATGACATCGGGTATCAGAGCGCTTTACATGAGCACCAGTATTGTTACATCAGGACACCTTCATTTCTGTTAGGCATGGGGAGATTCATTGAAATGCCCAGAATCACAGGATGGTGAGCGCTGTTGCTGAGTCTCGAAACCGGATCCCCAGCTGCAAAGTGGGACGCTCTGGCCCTAAGGCTACATCCTCTTTGACCGGGTTAATTTACTATTCCTTCTCCAGTCTGTGCAACATTAGAGAAAGAGTTGGACTTTGAAGGGGTTAGATTTGCTATTCCCACTCCAGCCTAAACAATAGAGAGGTAAGTGTTGGACTCTGGAGAGGCTAGTTTTGCTATTCACACCCCATTCTGCACAACAGTGGGGTAGTTATTGGACTTTGGAGGGGTTACATTTATAATTAACACTACTCAGTGCAACAGTAGATTAGGGTTAGATTTACTATTCCCACTCCAGTCTAAGCAATAGTAGGGAAAGTGTTGGACTCCGGAGGGTTAGGTTTTCTATTCCCACTTAGTCAGTGCAACAGTAGGGAAAATGTTGGTCTTCGGATTGGTTTACATTTACTTTTCCGGAGGCGTGGCCAAAATGGCGACGGGCATGAATACCGCCCGCATATAATTCTATGATATCCTACCCATCCGGACCCTCCTGCCAATAATTCAGCCCCATCTGCTTGATGGGAAGGCGGTGGCCGAGTACTGTGGGTCTTCAATGATCAAGGGCCACTCCGGGGTCGAAGATCGACAGTGGCCTAGTCCGGTGCTGTGCTGATGGTGCCAGCGTGTGTGGTGGGCCTCGCTGATGCTGCAGGATCCTGTTGGAAAAAAGTGGCTCTGCTGTGGAGAGGACGGGCCCAACGAACAACCGAGTCCCTCTCTGGAGCTCGCAGACTTCCTCGCCGGCTCGGAGGCCTTCGGGCTCGAGGTGAGGGCGGGACTTGGCTCCCGGGCTCAAGTGCGGGGGGAGCCCTGAGACACCTGGTGGCTGAAATTGTTGTCCGATCGGGGCACTGCTACCTGGGATCTGTGGTGGGGTGGAAACCTTCCCCACCTCACCCCCTGCTTGTCTGGACCGTGTGCGAAGGGGACGATCGAGCTGGCCATGAGGGGATGCAGGGGCGGGTCATCTCATCCGCAAATTGAGGACATGGATCGTGACCTTCCCGCTCCCTCTCACCCCTCCCTCTTCATCCTTGGGAGGCCTGCCCATGGACGTGCTATATTTGGGCCGCATCGCCTGCTCCTGGGTTGGGACCGAAGGGATCCTGGCCTCCTCCTTCCCCTCTCCTCCCTCTGCTCCGGAGCTCTGGAGATACAAGACCTGCCGGGACCTGCTGCATCACTAGATCGGCCGTATGAGGAGCTGGAAAGCTGGACCTCACATGCAGCATTAAAACAGAGGTGAGGTGGCGATGAACATGGGATGACATTGGCTGCACTTGGAGCGGAGTGTGGGAGACATGGTGGGGATTGGCTACTAGGCCCCCATATGAGCCAGAACTGAGTGCAAGTGGGGGTACTGTTGGAGCTTGAGTTGAGATCAGGTCTTGGGGGATACCAGCGTACTGAATGTGCTCCCCAGTGCCCCCCCCCCCCACAGCACCTGTCTGAAAGTCTTTGGGGTGGTCTGCATTGCCTTCAAATGCCCTAGCCTCAGCAAATTGGTGGGTGGTCACCTTTATCAGGTGTGGAGACACCTTATTCAACAGGCCTGCGCTGCCATGCGAGCACACCATGTGACGTGGCCCTGCTCCCTGCGAGCAGATGGGGGGTGCCGGTTAATGGGTCGATTGGTGAGCTGAGCAGACTGCGAAGCAATGGGCAAGGACTATCTACCTAGGGCTGCCCAACAAATGAAGATGGAGGGTGAGGTGGGCAGAACCCCTAACCATTTTTTCCAGTCAACAAATGAAGATGGACAAATTTACAGCTCAGGGTGCGCCCTCAAAGACTGCCACGTTGCCTTTGATGTCAACAGGGGAGGTGCGGCACAACCGGAGCCCACGGGATCTCAAATACTGGCAGCCATAGAATCGTCGAGTGCAATCGTGCAGCCAAAAATTGACACAGTCTCTCTGGACGTTGGACTGCTGCGTGCGGATCTTCATACGGTCGTAGATCGGTCACTAGCCACAGAACAAACGGTCAGTGAATTGCGAGAGGAGGTTTCAGCCTGAAGGTGACGCTCACTTAGCTCTCACAAAAGACAATGGGTCCGATTACGATGGCGGGTGGACAAAGTCCGTCCGCCATTGTGGTGCAAAGGGGACCGCCCGACATAGGTGCGGCGGTCCCGCAAAACAAATTAGGATGTGCCCACCACACTGGCGGGCGCATCCTGTATGTTTACATTGTGGCGGGTGGCAGCACCCGCCACAATGTAAAAATACATGTTTCACATTTGCATGTACAACGTGGCAGGCACCGGGGTACGATAGGTACCCCCCACGTGCAGCACCCCACCCCCCACCACCTCGGGGGCCCGCAACGGGCCCCCAATGGCATATTCCTCCGCCGCAAAAGACAGGCATCTAAATACCCATGGAGGTGCCTGCATGGCACCGCCTCCTTACACCCCCTGTACCTGGTCCGGAAAGGCGGGCGGAAAAGGCCCACCTTGCGGGACCACGGCAGACGGTCATTCCATCCGCCGAGGTACCTTTCCCCTTCTAAATCCGAGACCGCCGGATTTACCACCATCAGGTTGTTTTGTGATAGGTCATTTTGTTGTCGCCTCAATAGGTTTTGGCCCCTTGCCTGTTGCGGGTTCTTGACCCACCCACACAAGTGACATACCATTTTTCTCAAAAGACTTTGGGGAATGCGGGGTGGGTGGAATTTTGTGGATCCACGCAGATTCCAGAACTTTCCGCCACAGAAATGTGAGGAAAATGTGTTTTTAAAAAATGAGGTTTGCAAGGGTTTCTGGGTAACAGAACCTGGTGAGAGCCAGACAAGTCACCCCATCCTGGATCCCCCTGGGTGTTTAGTTTTCAAAAATTTATAGGTTTGCTAGGTTTCCCTAGGTGCCGGCAGAGCTAGGGTTCAAAATCTACAGCTAGCCACTTTGAAAAAAAGGGTCAGTTTTCACAGTGAAAATGTGGTGTCTTCAGTTTGCGTTTTGGGCCGTTTCCTGTCACGGGCACAAAGCCTACCCACACAAGTAGGGTACCATTTTTCTCGGAAGACTTTGGAGAATGCGGGGTGGGTAGATATGTGTGGATCCACGCAGATTCCAGAACTTTCCACCACAGAAATGTGAGGAAAATGTGTTTAAAAAAATTGAGGTTTGCAAGGGTTTCTGGGTAACAGAACCTGGTGAGAGCCAGACAAGTCACCCCATCCTGGATTCCCCTGGGTGTTTAGTTTTAAAAAATGGACAGGTTTTCTAGGTTTCCTTAGGTGCCGGCCGAGCTAGGGTTCAAAATCTCCAGCTAGGCACTTTGCAAAAAAGGGTCCGTTTTCACTGTAAAAATGTGGTGTGTCCAGGTTGTGTTTTGGACCATTCCATGTCGTGGGCCCTAGGCCTACCCACACAAATGAGGTAGTATTTCTCTATGAAGACTTTGGGGAATACTGGGTGGGTGAAATTTTGTGGATCCATGCAGATTCCAGAACTTTCCACCACAGAAATGTGAGGAAAATGTGTATTTTTGAGAAGCCTTGAGGTTTTCAAGGGATTCTGGTTAACAGAACCTGGTGAGAGCCAGACAAGTCACCCCTTCCTGGATTTCCCTGGGTGTCTAGTTTTCAAAAATGTATAGGTTTACTAGGTTTCCCGAGGTGCCGGCAGAGCTAGGGTTCAAAATCTACAGCTAGCCACTTTGAAAAAAAGGGTCCATTTTCAGTGTCAAAATGTGGTGTCTCCACATTGCGTTTTGGGCCTTTTCCTGTCACGGCCACAAAGCCTACCCACACAAGTGAGGTATCATTTTTCTCGGAAGACGTTGGGGAATGTGGGGTGAGTAGATATTTGTGGATCCACGCAGATTCCAGAACTTTCCACCACAGAAATGTGAGGAAACTTGTTTTTTCTGACAAATTTTGAGGTTTGCAAGGGATTCTGGGTAACCGAACCTGGTGAGAGCCAGACAAGTCACCCCATCCTGGATTTCCCTGGGTGTCGTGTTTTCAAACATGTATAGGCTTGCTAGGTTTCCCTAGGTGCTGGAAGAGCTAGGGTTAAAAATCTCCAGCTTGCTACTTTGCAAAAAAATGGTCTGTTTGCACTGTGAAAGTGTGGTGTGTCCACGTTGCGTTTTGGGCCATTTCCTGTCACGGCCACCAGTCCTACCCACACAAGTGAGGTACCTTTTTTCTCAGAAGACTTTAAGAAATGCGGGGTGGGTGGAGTTTTGTGGATCCACGCAGATTCCAGAACTTTCCACCACAGAAATATGAGGAAAATGTGTTTAAAAAACAAATGAGGTTTGCAAGGGTTTCTGGGTAACAGAACTGGTGAGAGCCAGAAAAGTCACCCCATACTGGATTCCCCTGGGTGTTTAGTTTTTTAAAATGTATAGGTTTGCTAGGTTTCCCTAGGTGCCAGCAGAGCTAGGGTTCAAAATCTCCAGCTAGACACTTTGCAAAAAAGGGTCCTTTTTCACTGTGAAAATGTGGTGTGTCCACGTTGCGTTTTGGACCATTTCCTGTCATGGGCACTAGGCCTACCCACACAAATGAGATACTATTTCTCTCGGAAGACTTTGGGGGATACTGGGTGGGTGAAATTTTGTGGAGCCATGCCGATTCCAGAACTTTCCACCACAGAAATGTGAGGAAAAATGTGTATTTTTGACAAACCTTGAGGTTTGCAAGGGATTCTGGGTAACAGAACCTGGTGAGAGCCAGACAAGTCACCCCTTTCTGGATTTCCCTGGGTGTCTAGTTTTCAAAAATGTAAAGGTTCACTAGGTTTCCCCAGGTGCCGGCAGAGCGAGGGTTCAAAATCTACAGCTAGCCACTTTGAAAAAAAGGGTCAGTTTTCACTGTGAAAATGTGGTGTCTCCACATTGCGTTTTGGGCCGTTTCCTGTCACGGCCACAAAGCCTACCCACACAAGTGAGGTACCATTTTTCTCGGACGACTTTGGGGAATGTGGGGTGGTCAGATATTTGTGGATCCACGCAGATTCCAGAACTTTCCACCACAGAAATGTGTGGAAATTTGTTTTTTCTGACAAATTTTGAGGTTTGAAAAGGGATTCTGGGTAACCGAACCTGGTGAGAGCCAGACAAGTCACCCCATCCTGGATTTCCCTGGGTGTCTAGTTTTCAAACATGTATAGGCTTGCTAGGTTTCCCTATGTGCGGGCAGAGCTAGGGTTCAAAATCTACAGCTTGGTACTTTGCAAATAAATGGTCCGTTTGCACTGTGAAAGTGTGGTGTGTCCATGTTGCGTTTTGGGCCGTTTCCTGTCACGGGCACCAGACCTACCCACACAAGTGAGGTACCATTTTCTCAGAAGACTTTAGGAAATGCGGGGTGGGTGGAACTTTGTGGATCCATGCAGATTCCAGAACTTTGCCCCACAGAAATGTGAAGAAAATGTATTTAATAAACAAATGAGGTTTGCAAGGGTTTCTGGGTAACAGAACCTGATGAGAGCCAGACAAGTCACCCCATCCTAGATTCCCCTGGGTGTTTAGTTTTCAAAAATGTATAGGTGTTCTAGGTTTCCCTAGGTGCCGGCAGAGCTAGGGTTCAAAATCTCCAGCTAGGCACTTTGCAAAAAAGGGTCAGTTTTCACTGTGAAAATGTGGTGTGTCCATGTTGCATTTTGGACCATTTCCTGTCGTGCGCACTAGGCCGACCCACACAAATGAGGTACTATTTCTCTCGGAAGACTTTGGGGAATACTGGGTGGGTGGAATTTTGTGAATCCATGCAGATTCCAGAACTTTCCACCACAGAAATGTGAGGAAAATGTGTATTTTTGACAAATCTTGAGGTTTGCAAGGGATTCTGGGTAACAGAACCTGGTCAGAGCCAGACAGGTCACCCCTTCCTGGATTTCCCTGGGTGTCTAGTTTTCAAAAATGTATAGGTTTACTAGGTTTCCCCAGGTACCAGCAGAGCTAGGGTTCAATATCTACAGCTAGCCATTTTGAAAAAAAGGGTCCGTTTTCACTGTGGAAATGGGGTGTCTCCACATTGCGTTTTGGGCCGTTTCCTGTCATGGCCACAAAGCCTACCCACACAAGTGAGGTACCATTTTTCTCGGAAGACTTTGGGGGATGCGGGGTGGGTAGATATTTGTGGATCCACGCAGTTTCCAGAACTTTCCACCACAGAAATGTGAGGAAATTTGTTTTTTCTGACAAATTTTGAGGTTTGAAAGGGATTCTGGGTAACCGAACCTGGTGAGAGCCAGACAAGTCACCCCATCCTGGATTTCCCTGGGTGTCTAGTTTTCAAACATGTATAGTCTTGCTAGGTTTCCCCATGTGCGGGCAGAGCTAGGGTTCAAAATCTACAGCTTGGTACTTTGCAAATAAATGGTCTGTTTGCACTGTGAAAGTGTGGTGTGTCCACGTTGCGTTTTGGGCCGTTTCCTGTCACGGGCACCAGACCTACCCACACAAGTGAGGTACCATTTTCTCAGAAGACTTTAGGAAATGCAGGGTGGATGGAACTTTGTGGATCCATGCAGATTCCAGAACTTTCCACCACATAAATGTGAGGAAAATGTATTTAAAAAACAAATGAGGTTTGCAAGGGTTTCTGGGTAACAGAACCTGGTGAGAGCCAGACAAGTCACCCCATCCTGGATTCCCCTGGGTGTTTAGTTTTCAAAAATGTATAGGTGTGCTAGGTTTCCCTAGGTACAGGCAGAGCTAGGGTTCAAAATCTCCAGCTAGGCACTTTGCAAAAAAGGGTCAGTTTTCACTGTGAAAATGTGGTGTGTCCACGTTGCATTTTGGACCATTTCTTGTCGTGCGCACTAGGCCGAACCACACAAATGAGGTACTATTTCTCTCGGAAGACTTTGGGGAATACTGGGTGGGTGGAATTTTGTGGATCCATGCAGATTCCAGAACTTTCCACCACAGAAATGTGAGGAAAATGTGTATTTTTGACAAATCTTGAGGTTTGCAAGGGATTCTGGGTAACAGAACCTGGTGAGAGCCAGACAGGTCACCCCTTCCTGGATGTCCCTGGGTGTCTAGTTTTCAAAAATGTATAGGTTTACTAGGTTTCCACAGGTACCGGCAGAGCTAGGGTTCAATATCTACAGCTAGCCATTTTGAAAAAAAGGGTCAGTTTTCACTGTGGAAATGTGGTGTCTCCACATTGCGTTTTGGGCCGTTTCCTGTCACGGCCACAAAGCCTACCCACACAAGTGAGGTACCGTTTTTCTTGGAAGACTTTAGGGAATGCGGGGTGGGTAGATATTTGTGGATCCACGCAGATTCCAGAACCTTCCACCACAGAAATGTGAGGAAAATTGTTTTTTCTAACAAATTTTGAGGTTTGCAAGGGATTCTGGGTAATCGAACCTGGTGAGAGCCAGACAAGTCACCCCATCCTAGATTTTCCTGGGTGTCTAGTTTTCAAACATGTATAGGCTTGCTTGGTTTCCCTATGTGCCGGCAGAGCAGGGTTCAAAATCTACAGCTAGGTACTTTGCAAAAAAAGGGTCAGTTTTCACTGTAAAAATGTGGTGTGTCCACATTGCGTTTAGGGACATTTCCTGTCGCGGGCACTAGGCCTACCCACACAAGTGAGGTACCATTTTTCTCGAAAGACTTTGGGGAATGCAGGTGCGTGGAATTTTGTGGATCCACGCAGATTCCAGAACTTTCCACCATAGAAATGAGGAAAATATGTGTTTTTTTTATATATGTTGAGGTTTGCAAGGTATTCTGGGTAACAGAACCTGATGAGAGCCAGACAAGTCACCCCCATCCTGGATTTTCCTGGGTGTCTAGTTTTCAAAAATGTATAGGTTTGCTAGGTTTCTGTAGGTGCCGGCAGCGCCTGGGTTCAAAAGCTACAGCTAATCACTTGTGAAAATGTGGTGTGTCCACGTTGCATTTTGGGCCGTTTCCTGTTGTGGGCACTATGCTTAATCACACAAGTGAGGTACCATTTTTCTCTGAAGACTTTGGAGAATGCGGGGTGGGTGGAACTTTGTGGATCCATGCAGATTCCAGAACTTTCCACCACAGAAATATCAGGAACATTTGTTTTTTTGACAAATGTTGAGGTTTGCAAGGGATTCGGGGAAACAGAACCTATGAGAGCCAGACAAGTCACCCCATGCTGGATTCCCCTGGGTGTCTAGTTTTCAAAAATATATAGATTTTCTAGGTTTACCTAGGTGCCGGCAGAACTAGGGTTCAAAATCTACAGCTAGTCACTGCCAAAAAAGGGTCAGTTTTAACTGTAAAAATAAAGTGTGTCCACATTGCGTTTTGAGCCGTTTCCTGTCGTGGGCACTAGGTCTACCCACACAAGTGAGGTACAATTTTTATCGGGAGACTTAGGGTAACAGAATTGTAGAGCAACTGTTATTACCTATTGACTTTCGATACATTTCTGCTTTCCAAATGAAAGACAATGTGTGAAAAGGAAGTCACTATAATTCTCATGCTAGTATGGGTACTTACAATTTGGGAAATATACAAATATCTACTGTTTCTAAACACTATTTTTTGTTCCAATTTCAGAAATACATAGGTGTCTTTCACACAGATTTTTCCATGTAAATATTTTCCCAAATTAATTGCTATATACCCGGTACATATTAAAAAACCATTGCAAGATGCTACTCCGTTATTGGCTCTGGGTTCGTCAGGTTCTTGGTGAACCTACAAGTCCTATATATCCCCACAACCAGAAAGGTTCAGCAGATGTAATGGTATATTGCTTTCAAACAGCTGTAGAAGAAGTTACAGGTGAAAACGTTTTTTCAACTAATTTTCAATTTTTCATATATATTCAACTGTTAGTTTCTATAAAGAAACCTTGAAGGATCTACATAAATGACCCCTTGCTAAATTCAGAATTCTGTCTACTTTTCTAAAATGTATAGCTGTCCAGGATCCATTATTGCTTTCATACCTATTTCTACCATTAACTGGAAGAAGGTTGAAAGCACAACAAAATAGCAAAATTAGGCTATGTCCCAGTAAAATGCCAAAACTGTGTAAAGAAATGTTGGTTTTCTGACAAAAGTCTGCTTGTCCCTAAAAGCTGGGAAAATGCTGATTTCATCCCCATAAACCCTTTGTTGATACCATTTGCAGGGAAAAGAACCGACGCTTTCATTTGCAGCACTTTTTTCCCATTTTTCCCCCAAAAAACAAAATGTAGCTGTATTTTTGCGAATTTCTGGATCCCCTCCAATGGAATCCACAAACCCTGGGTACCTTTAGAATATCTGTGATGGTGGAAGAAAAGGACACAAATGTGGTGTGGATACCTTATGTGGCAAAAAAGTTACAAGGGCATAAGCGCGAACTACCCCAAATAGCCAGAAAAAGGCTTAGCACGGAAGGGGGAGGCCTACAGCGAAGGGGTTAATCTGTCTATCCCTGCTAATCTGTAGTGTTATTTAGATGCTGCACAATTTAGTGAAAGCATGGCAATACGTACTTCAGCATACTATATCCATTTCTATGGCAACACAAGACCCACACTCTAGAAAACCTGTGTGCTTTACACAAGCTGCTTTTATAAAATTAGATAGCAAACTGGAAGATTAGTAGAATCCATCTGCAAGTTACAGTAAGTGTAACCATGACAGGTTACAGTAAAATACCTTTATTAATTGACGAGGCAGCGAACAGCAGTACTCACGTGTTCTTTGCAGTAAAGTATCTCGTTTTCCAGTGCGCCTTCACTTCTAGATCAGCTGTTGGATTTCTGAAGCCCACCCCGTCTTACCAGACTTCACTTTGTCTGTTTCTTTGCTCCTTGTCATGGCAGGTTTTATACTGTTGACTCTGTTTTATGAACCCCACCCACACTAGTATTAAACCATCCATAACTGAATAGAGTAATTTCCAACGAAAATACTTTATTGTGAAAAAGCTATTAATAGGCCGTGTTTTCTAACTATTAATATGCTTTTTCACAATAAAGTCTTTACCAACGAAAAGACTTTATTGTGAAAGAGCAATTAATTAGTTAGCAAACACGGAAGTGTTCCTGTTGTTTTCCTACAGAATCCCAACCAGCTCTCACCGGCAGGATGCACATTCAGATTTAGGCACAAAAGACAAATCCGCCATGTGTCCTAATTAGAGAGCAAAGGACTGGTCTATTTCACAATTGCTGTGGTTTTGTATTCAAATGTTAACATTTGTGTTTGTCTTGTCAAGATTGTGAAATGTATCTATGTGAATAACCACAAAAAAGGTGGTCCTTCTATTGAAAGACATGTTATAAATGTTCATAACTGCTTCTGAAAAAAAGAATACATGAATGTGAAATAAATCACTAAGGGGCAGATGTATCAAAATACCTATTTGGGATTCTCAAACAGCGATTTTGTGAGAATCGCTGTTTCAGAATTTCAAAATAGTATGTATCTAAAAAAATCAAAGTTTTTAGTGATTTCTTATTATTCCTTATTTGCGAATTCGCAATTGGCGAATTCGCAATTAAGGAATAATTTCCCATTCATTTCTATGGGCCAGGAGGCCCATAGGAATGAACGTGAAGTTATTCTCAATTTGCGATTCGCAATTTGAGAATCGCAAATTAAGAATAATTTCAAGGGTGCAAGGGTGTCATAAGGACACCCTGATGCACCCCTGAAATTTACATGTGTGTGCATATGGCCACATGCCACCTTCACAAATGCAAAAAAGTGCATTTGTGAAAGAATTTGCAAATTACCACCAACTTCAAGTTGGTGGTAATTTGCGATTCGCAATGAGGATTCGCAAAAATAAAATGCTTGATGCATAGCATTTAAGGAATCGCAAAATTGCGATTCCTTAAACGCTTGAGCAAAATAAGGAATCGCAACTTTTGCGATTCCTTATTTTGCGATTTGGCTCATGCATACCAAAACACCGTTTGCGATTCGCAAACGGCTTCTTACATCTGGACCTAAGACCACTATATTTAAAAATGTGGTTTTATTGCTAACTGGCATTATCTCATTGAAGCACCCACACACTGTACTGTTGTTTATACTTTATAGGAGGCCTAGTCTGGGTGCTATCTATGGGCCCATCTACCCTTTTACTATAACTTATTAAACCCAGCCAAGAACACAGTGGTTGTTTGTTTTCAGGGAGGATGTGTTTCACTTCCTTCACGGTCTCACCGGCGGGAAATGCGACAAGGCCAGGTCCATTTCGCATCAGTCTCGTGATTCACGGGAGATTAACTCACCGGCGTATCTGATCGCCTTGTTCTCTTCCGCACAGGCCAGCAGCGAGGCCGACATGGTGTAGGCACAGAACGAGGACTTATTGAAAGTATGCTAATGCCAAACAACGATGATTGGAGAAGGACAGATGAGACGCAAACTGTTAGCCCCAACTTATTTCTGTGCGTTTTGCGACTGCGCCCTATATCTGTATCTCGTATAATGTGTATTTGTAAAGTGCATGTTTAGTCACTGGGCATCTTGGTGCTGAATAACTGATGAACCCAACTCAGTAGTACTCACTTTATCGACCTTAGACGGATGAAAGGCTGACTGCCAAACCCAGATTCGTGGAATGGATCGACTGGTTTCAAGCCACAAAACCCAAGACGATGCTGAAGTTAGCTTCCTACTCGGCCAGCTTCTTATTTGCAGGCTGAAGTTAGCTTCTTATTCTGCAAGCATCTTATTCAGCCAGCATTTCATTTGCAGGCAACACTTTATATAAACTACAACCATAAATAATTCAGTTAACTCCATTTTATGGGACTCTGCATTGCCATACAGTGAATATGTTGTTTTTCAAATATAACACATACTACTTTTACGTATATTAGGATTTAGTCTGACCCTAGCAACCTTTCCACCAAAACATGGCACAACTTTGCCATCATCGCAGTGTAAGCAATGGAGCACTCCTTTACAGTAAATGCATGTTAGTTGTCTGAGCTGATCATAATTTGCGGCACCCTATGGTTCACCTTGACCTCAAAGTATCTCTAAGCAGTTACAATCTAATAAGTAATCATACTTTCCCTATAGGAAATTCACATTGGATCACAATAATTTTAAAAACAATACATTACTCTACAAGCATCAGAAGGATTTACACTGAGCCAAGCAATGTTCCCACCTGCACCCACTGTGCCACCCTCAAGCCAAATCATTCATGGGGAGGTATTGACGAATAATTAACCATCCTTTCTCCCATCAAATTCAACTTGGCTAATCAATGTTCATATTGATCCTAACAAAGGGAGCTCCCGTCTACAATACCTATATGTAAATTGCCAGAGCTGAGCAAAATTTGTCACAACAGGTGGCACCAAACTGGTTGCCCTCGCCTCGAAGCATTTCTATTGATTTACATCCAAATAAGAAACCATTCTTTCTCCCATGAAGATCAACTTAGCTTACCAATTTTCATATTGATCCTAATAAAGGAAGCACCCATCTACACTACCTGGATGTCAATTCCCTGAGCCAAGCAACATTTGTCACAACAGATGGCACCAAACTGGTTGCCCTCACCTCAATGCATTCCTATATAGTTACATGCAAATAAGTAATTATGGTTCTCTTATCAGAAAAACATATTGGCTAACAAATATGTATTTTGTTTCTCAAACACACCACATCGCCCTACAAGCTCCATAAGGATTTAGCCTGAGCCAAGCAGTGTTTCCACCAAAATATGGGACCAGTGTGCCACCCACCTGACAATACATTCCTATATAGCTATATGCAAATAAGAAACCATTCTTTCTCCCATGAAGATCAACTTGGCTCACCAATTTTCATATTGATCCTACTAAAGGAAGCTCCCCTGTACACTTCTGATATGTTAATTGCCTGAGCCGAGCAAAATTTGTCACAACAGGTGGAACCAAACGTGTTGCCCTCACCTCAATGTATTCCTATATAGTTACATGCAAATAAGTAATTGTGGATCTCTTCTAGGAAAAATACATTGGCGCAACTTGGTTCATCCATTTGTATACGGATCCTAATAAACAGAGCACCCCGCTACACCTATATGTAAATTCACTGAGCCGAGCTAAATCACTCACACTAGGTGGCACCAAACGGGGTGCCCTAACCTCAACGTGTTTCTATGCAATTATGTCTGAATAGGCCAGGGCGGGACGTGGTAACGTGCCGCGGCAAGATGATGGCTTTAACCTGAGCTCCGCTCAGATGCGGTGCTCTTCTCTTACATTCAGCCTTCTCCTGTGGCGTTGGGCACGAGTAGGTGTTGGAATTTTGCCTCTGAATGGTCAGAGCGGCATATGGAGCCGTTCTGACCTCGAATGCGGTCAGCTGCGACCCAGCGGCGGTGATTTTCCTTATATAAACACAAGCAGCCGCCATTTTGTGCTTCTCGCTTGCCTCACATGATCTCCTCTGAGGTAAAACCAGCGTTTTAATTAGTTTCTTTTTTCTGTTGCCTGCTTCTTATGTGACTCCCCTTCAGGAATAGCACAAGTACAATTCATAGAATGCAGTACTTCATATTTTTATGGATCCTACCATGTAGAAGTAAAGGAAAAGAAGTCCTTCCCTGTGTTTGTAATGATTTTGGTGCTTCCAGGCAACAGTGTCAACTAATGTATTTTTCTACATGGATATTCTTTAGACTGTCCTTATTTTAATTCTATTTTTGAGCTACTTGATTCCTCTTCATGTAACTGCGTGTAGCTGCCTTTTTATCCCTGCTGCACCTCTCGTCCTCTGTGCTAAACCAGCGTTTTGCTCCAAAATGTACCGCATTTTTTTGTTTTTCTTGCTTATTTCAAATAGTATGAGGCACATTATGATCTTTTGACCTCTTGTCCCTTACTTCTTACCTAATGAAGATACCTTATACTCCACTTTTGATTATCTCACTGCATTGACTCTTTTCATGGATGTTGGCTGCGCACCTTTTTTCCTCTCTCATACTCCAAATGGAAGGTGTCATATTTTTCTCTGATTTACTGGCATGTCTTCTGGACCCTCCTTTGTTGGTGCTGGGTACTTATTAAGCTTATGGGAAGATTGAGACCTCCATTAAAAGTTTGTCATCGTCCTTCTCGTCCTTTCACAATGGCCAGTGAAGTTCCAATCTCTGTCAGAGCCTCGTCTTCATTACTAAGCCAAAAAGGGTTCAAAATTACCCCCCTGCCATCTTGTCATCGCATAATCCTGTTCTTGATACCATTCTGGATGAGGTGAGGGGGTTGAAATCTTTTATGTCCACAACTAATGAGAAACTCCGACAAATAGAAGACAGGTGGATTAGTATGTAAGCTAAGGTGTTTGACATGGAGCAACGCATCAGTGATTTGCACGATGTATCAACCAAGATTCCTTTTTAGAGCAGGAAATCCAATGTCTAAAGCTTCACACTGAGGATCTTGAAGATCATAACAGGCGTAATAACCTGTGTCTTTATGGACTACCAGAAAATCTTGAGGGGCCAGATCTACTTCTTTCCCTAAAGCGATTTTTGTCAGACCTTTTGGATCTTTCTCCAGAACCCCCACTAAATATCCAATGTGCGCATCGCCTTGGACGTTTTCAATCAAATGCTTCAAGACCCAGAGGAATTATAATGCTGTTTCTGGAATTTACTGATCTCATGCGTGTTCTTTCAGTAGCTAAAGTGAAACGTTGCCTCATATGGTCTGGTCACACAGTCTATCTTTCACAGGATCTCTCCAATGCTACTAATGCAAGATGAAATGACATTTTGGCTCTCCATCCTCAAATGAGACAATTGCATATTCGTTATGCATTCTCCATCCTTGCTTGTGTAAAATTACTCTTGAGGGCTCGACACGTTCTTTTGATGATCCTACTAAATTAAAGTCTTTCTCCAAAGTCTCTCAATGAACTCTGCTGATGGTTCTTCCCATCGTGTCTAATTTCCCTGCTTCTTTTCTTTATGGCTGTTCAAATTTCTATTTTTTTATATCCTTCTCTCTGTCGTTCCGTTTATCTTCGGTGCTGCTACGCCCCATGCCCCATTGGTTAACTGTTCCTCTCAGATCTGGATCTCTTTCCTTGATCTATCGCCTCCTTTTTCTATTCTTTTTTTCTTCTTTGTCACTATCCTTTTTCTATTCTTTTATGTTTGCTCCTTTTTTCTTGATGATATTCTACATGTTGCATGTGCCTATAAGTGTATCATCTCCATTCATGTATTACCAATCCATCCCTCCAATATGGGTAATGTTGTTACATAGAATGTTTGTGGTGTAATGAAGCTGAATTGCTTAAATTAAAAAGACAATGGGTAGGTCAAGTTGTTTATTCTCCTGCATCTAATAGGAAGCAGGTGTGGCTATATTATTTCACAAATCATTGCCTGTACAAATTTTATCTACACAATGTGATACTGATGGATGATGGGTAATGGCTAAAGTTGTCATACAAAATAAAGAACTTGTCTTATTTAATATTTATGGCCCTGTTAAACCAGACCCGGAATTTTGGAATAGTGTTAAGATTTTACTTTCCTCTATTGATAATCCTAATATAATTGTTGCTGGTGATTTTAACCAATGGATGGATCCTTTTTCTGATAGACAATCCAAGTGTAAATTCAACCCAGAAAAGTCCCATAAATCAGTTCAATCTGCCATTGTCTCTCGTTCATTATATGATGTTTGGAAGACCTGTAACCCTGATTACCTTGAATTTACATTTTTTTCTAATATTCACCATACCCGTTCCAGAATTGATTATATTTAGTTAGTAAACCCTTACTCCCATCTATTCAATCCTCGGAGATTGGTTATATTTTTATTTCTGATCATGCCCCTGTCATTTCTGTTCTTGGCCTTTCCCTGAGTTCTCCAAAATTTGATAGTTGGAAACGTAATAATTTGTTATTATCGGACACTGTTTGTATAACTGAAGCTACTGCCTTTATTAATGAGATTTTTACTATTAACAATCCTCTAGATACCTCTATTACTAATAATTGGGATGCTTTTAAGGCCTCCTTTCATGCCTTTGCTATTTCATATTCAACAAAAAGAAGAAAATTGCAAAGGCCAAGTATACAGCTTTACTACAACAACTCAAACTGTTGGAACATAATTACTTTACTTCTAAATCTCCCTGAGTTCTTCATGAATTGATTAAGGCCAAATCTGCTCTTAACAAACTTGCTACAGTTGATGCCTATAATGTCCTTCTTAAAATTAAGTCCAAGTATCACAGGGGTCAAAATAAAGCTAGTAAGGTGCTGGCTAATTACTTAAAACTTAAATCTGAACATAAAAATATTGGACCCATTTTAAGTGAATCTACCAACAACTTAGCGTCCCCCGATGAGGATATTGCTACTGCATTTCATGATTATTACCAAAGCTAGGAAAACCCTAGTGCATGCCCTAGTCACCCCTCACCTTGACTATGGGAACTCATTGCTCTGTGGGCTTAGTAAAAAGGGCTTGAACCAACTTCAATGTGTTCAGAATGCGGCGGCCAGGTTAGTTCTAAAACTACCTAGGAGGTCATCTGGAAAGCGTGCCCTTCAAATCTTGCACTGGCTTCCCATGCAATAACGCATTTGATTTAAAATCTTGTGCATTACCCACCGCATCGCTCATGGCCGAGGCCCTACCTACCTCCAGAAGATGATGACCATCTATCGCCCTAGGCGATCATTGAGATCTATGGGTAGTATGCAGATGACGGTCCTTCGTATCCGTAGAGCACGGATGGGAGGGCGATCCTTTAGATTCCTTGCCAGTAAATACTGGAATGAACTTCCACTCAAACTGCGGATGGAGCCTTCGGAACTGCGCTTTAGGCTGAAACTTAAAACACACTTGTTCCCCAAGGTCTAGTTTTACCTGTTGCCTTTTGCTCTTTTCCACCTAAGCTACTAGGCCTACTTTGGAGCTCTGTTGGTATGCATCCACAGCGCGGGGACGCACTGTCTTCCTGTGTAACCAGGCGCTTAATAAATGTTTTTATTATTATTATTATTATTATTACATTCTGTTGATACAAATCCCTCTAGTCAAAATGTACACACTTTTTCTGGTCTCCCTAAACTCCCTTTGTTACCTGATGTTACTCTTCAAGTGATAACTGATGCTATTAAATCTTTAAAAGAATCGAAAGCACCAGGCCCTGATGGTCTTTCTGTTGAATTGTTTTCTACGTTTGCCTCCCAAACTTTTGGCCCTTTTAACTCATTTCTTGTTGATTCTAAAGCTTCTGGTTCCTTTATGGAAGCCTTGATTGTTCTTATTCCCAAACCTGACAAAGATCACTCACTCTGTAAAAACTATTGTCCCATATCATTAATTTGCAATGATTGTAAGATATTTGCTAAAATCCTTGCCTATTGACTTGAGAATATTATTCCACTATTGGTCAAAACTGATCAAGCTGGTTTTGTTAATGGCAGATTGGCTGCGGACAACGCTCGTATGTTTGCTAATGTTATCTCCTTTGGGAAGAGATTTAAGTCTCCACTTGCAGCATTGTCCTTAGATGCCGAAAAGACTTTTGATTGTATAAACTGGCAATTTATGTTTAATACACTTCAATGTTTGGTTTTGGTCCAACTTTTATTTCTTATGTTAAATTGTTATATTCTTGTCCCCGTGCTAGTATTTGTGTGAATGACTGTTTTTCTAAATTCTTTTCTTTATCTAGGGGTACACATCAGGGCTGCCCTCTTTTACCCTTATTATTTGTTTTTTGTCTTGAACCCTTCCTTGAGCGTATTCGTGTTAATACATTTATTTCTGGCTTTACACAAAATTCCATAGAAACTAAAATGTCAGCATACGCTGATGATATTTTGGTATACATGTCTAATCCTAATACGTCCCTCCCTCCTTTTTTGGATGAGGTTCTGGATGTAAGTTGAACTTTTCTAAAACAGAAGTCTTACCCATGAATTCTCTCTGTTACCAATATATGTTTAATGATACAAATTTTACTTGGTGCCCCACAAAAATTAAATACCTTGGTATTTGGTTCTCCTCTACTTTATCTACCACAATTAGCTTTACGTTTAATACACTAATATACTAAAATACAGTCACTCCTTCTTTCTTGGTCCCCCCTTAATTTATCTTGGTGGGGAAGACTGGATACTATTAAAATGATGATTGTGCCTCATGTCCTTTATACACTATCCATGTTACCTTTTCGGATCCCTATCTCATATTTTTCACAAATTAACTCTATTTGTACAAGGTTTCTATGGAATAACAAACATCACAGCATTGCTCTTATGAAACTCAAACATCCAAATCAGAAGGCGGTGTGCGTTTTCCTTATTTTATATCTTATCATTCTTCATTTTTTTGCCCTAACTTATGATTTTTGCTGATATCCCTATTCCTCGCTTGATTGTTTTTGAGCGTTCCCTATTAAAAGATTTTTTTTTTTCGAAACATAATTTGCATGTCTAATGGGGGCGTGGCTTGGCGCGCAATGGCGACGGACGTGGAAGGGTAGAGCTCCGACTTGAGCTCCCCTTCCCGAGGCCGTTTCTCCGCCATCTGTATCCTGATTGAGTCGCAGCTGGGAGCGGACCCGAGGGCAACCCCCACCCACACATCAGCCGAACCTTGGGCTCGTCGCTCGCTGGGTTCCGCGCCGACGGAGGCGGTGCATCTGTGGCCGCGCTGGGCGCTCCCGCCCCGGCACACCCACCTACGCGAGACCGAGGCTTGGCGGCAACAGTGGGCCCAGCGGCGCCATCCGGAGAGGTCCGCAGGGCACGGACGGAGATTGAGCAACCCTCCAGCCTTCACGCTGTGACCGCCGCTGCAACACGACTTTGTGGGCATCGGCGGAGCGACCGCTGTGGAGGGGCACCTGCATGCAGTGGACATCGCCGGGGAGGGGCCCGGCGCTTTCATGGACCCGCGTCTGCGGCGGGGCAACACAGGCAGCTTTGGACTCTGGCCCCGGCGTGACTGTGGGGCACGCCTTGTCTCCCTTTGGCCGCCTGCTGAGCCCAGGCTAGAGCGAGAACTACCCTGATTACCTCCCCTGGGCCGGACGCTCGGAGGACAGACCTTGATAACGGGAGACGGCTGGGGGGGGCCGGGAGCGGCCGCAGTGCACGGAGGCTGACCTTGGAGGCGAGGAGTCTGGATACGTGAGCGGCGGGCGGCTGAGGGCCGCTTGCAGATACCCGAGACTCTCTTGGCCGATCCTCAGCGTGGCGGCGCTGATGCTCGGAGGCTTCTCGGTGCTCTCCCGCCTGTTGGTGGTGACTACAAGCCACGGATTTGCGTGTTTGCCTAGCTTGGTGGCTGAGAGGAGTGCGCTCGTATCTGCGACCAGGCACCGGTGGGGAGCCGTGACGGGCCGCGCAGTGCCAGCTCCACCGCACATTGAGACACTACCTGATAGCATTCCCTTGGCGGGTGTGCGCCCCGACCGCCTATTTTACTGGCCTACTCCCACCTACTCGGACACTATCACTGCCTGCGTTGCCAGTGGGACGGAGCTAAGCAGGTGCCCCATCGACCCTACTGGCGAGACTACAACCAGCGCTGCCCACACACTTGTGCCCTGAGGTTCAAGTGGCTGACCCCTGCGCAGCCCGGTGTCTCTCCTGAGAATTGACGGTTGGACACCCTGGCTGTGCTGAAACATCTACCATAATTCTGCCCTCCGGTCTCACTCACGCCGAGCATAGAGGACGCTTCCACATACCGCCTCGCTCATGTCTGGGGGAGTAAAGACACGCACAGGCACAGGTGGTACATCGCTGAGGGGGAAACAAACCAAGTCACCACCCAAGATGGCCTCTGATGCTGTGGCATCAAAACTGGGCAATGTACTGGCTGTAATGGAGCGCCTGGAGGCGTCCCTCCAGCAAACACGCACTTCTCTGGAATCGAAGATAGACAGTGTAGCGATAGACCTGACTCATTTAAGGGCGGACCACACGAAGCTACAAGATCGCACCACAGCGTTGGAAGGCACAGTGACTGATCTTGAGCCTCGGTTGAGTCAGATGGAACAACATGTGCGTGATCTCCTGAACAGAGTGGAATTCCCGGAGGAACGGGCGGACGATGCGGAAGGACGGGCGAGACGGAACAACATCAGACTGGTTGGCATACCGGAGAAATGGGAAGGGGCTGACCCCACTGGGCATGTGGAGGACTGGCTGAGAGGCCTCCTGCCGGAGGGTGCGCTGTCGCGATACTTTGTAGTGGAACGCGCGCACCGCATGCCTACGAGACCCCTCCCCCAGGCTCTAACCCCAGGCCGCTGATTCTCCGTGTCCTCAACCACAGGGACCGCGACATTATCCTGCACGAATCCAGGAAGCTTGGTGATATCCGAATTGACAACGCCACGGTAATGTTTTTCCCCGACTACACCATCCAGGTGCAGAGACAGAGACACTCTTTTCTGGCGGCAAAGCGTAGATTGCGACAGATTGGTCTCAAATATTCACTCCTCTTCCCGGCTAGATTGGGGGTGGTGGCGCAGGACAAAACACACTTCTGTCGCGCTCTAGAGGACCGAGACGGCGTCGCCGGAATAAGTCACCCGCATCGCACCATTCGCAGGAGGCAGCGACGAGCTCCCCCCCGACGGACCAAATCCTACAGGAGCAGCAGGACGCATTACGCAAAGTCTCGGAAATCAGCAACCCCCTGACACCCTCCTCCGCGCTAAACGCTGACCCACGTGCGCTCCCCTGTGACGACGAGGCCATTTACGGCTTATCAGATTCAGAACACTCCGCCGATATGCCTGACATCACGCCGCAGACGGCGGACCTTCTGGCCTGATGAAGCCTTCCCAGGACTTCTTGATTTCAACAGCCGCAACAGCTGATTTGAGCACCGCCGCCCCAGCGGGGCTTGGAAGATGTGGAGCTTGGTGGGGACGAGTGTGGATGGGACCCCTCTTGCCCTACAACCGGTGGCGCTGATGGGACGCTGTGAGTAGACTTTTACATGCACCACACACCCTTGCAAAGAGACATTGAAACACTCCTTTTTGTTGGAATGGCTGCAGCTCCTGTGGCGACATGTAATCACTATTCTGCCAATGACTTGTGCCTCCGCACTAGCTCTCCCATGGCACGAGGCTGGAAGTGGACATATTCCATTGTCGATTGGGTGGATTGGCATCCGGGGATGCCCGCCAGCTGTGGCAAATTGTTTGCGGCCCAAAGTGGGACGCTTACCCCTTCCCCCTTCTTTTCTCCTTTTTCCCTTTTCCTCCTTTTGAATGACACTGTGATACCACTATTGTCGCCAACCACTGACCACCCCCTAGACTTGTATAGCTTATTCAACTCACTAGAGTGTTTGGACGGCAGCATGTTGCGAGGCCGACCTTTTGGTATTTGTTATTGTCTTCCGTTGATTAGACCCTATGTTTTTTATCCCGCTTTAACCTTTTGGAAACAGCCTGGGTTATCCCCAAATGTACTTATGCTGGTGCTTGGTCCGGACGGGGGAGGAATACCGAAATATGGATGGGGGACCACCCTTGAGGAACTGGGACTAGAGGGTGGGGGTACCCTTCACATAAGTATTGATCATGGCTGAACTTAAGATATGTACATGGAATGTCAGGGGCTTGCACACACCATCAAGGCGATACCTGATTTATTCATACTTGAAACGCCACAAATTTCATGTAGCACTGTTACAAGAAACACATTTAAATAAGGCAGAGGTACACGCTCTACGTCGCAGATAACGTGGGCAGCTTTACGCCACGGACTACTCTTCCTTCGCTCGCGGGGCGCTTATATGGATCCGGCCCGGAACCCCGTGGGTGGTCATGGACACACATGTAGACACGGAAGGCAGGTACGTGATAGCGCGAGCCAGACTTGACGGACAACCCGTAGTGCTGACCTCGCTGTATTCCCCAAACACTGATCAGGGCAACTTCTTCACTCGCCTCTCGACGACATTGGCAGCCTGGCACGGGGTCCCATGGATCCTGGGGGCGACTACAACTGTGTCCTTGATGTGACTCTGGACAGATCCTCCCTACCCCCTACCAATGCCCAAGCACACACCACCACCAAAACCCTAATCAACTGGGCCACTCAGTGGGATCTTCACGATGCATGGCGGACGCGCAACCCGACGACACGGGCTTACTCCTACTGGTCGGGTGCGCATGCCCTACATGTATGTTTGGACAGCTACACGATCACTGCTGACCTTCTTCCGGTAGTCACGGACACACAATATATGGGACGCACGCAATCAGACTATAACCCCCACACACTGACGATCGCATGGGAACGACCGCATCCACCTGTCCCCACCTGGCGACTCCAACCGGACCTCCTACTTGATGCGACATTTCGCGACTCCCTACTCACACAAACTGCCCAATACTTTGAAGATAACGCTGGCACGGCATCCTCCCCCCAGATTGAGTGGGACGCATTTAAAGTGGTGACCCGGGGACATTGCTTAGGTACGCAAGGCCACATGCAACGACAGCTAGAGGATAGCCTGACACGATTAGAGACTGAGCTACTGGGTCATGAACGAAATGCAGTAGAAGGTGTTGATGATCCCCTGACGGAGGCTAAAGCAGAGCACGAGCGCCTCCTGGAACGCTTGCGTAATATCAACTTTGCGGCACACTCAGCTCGCACGCATCGCCAAGGCGACAAACCAGGCAAACTGTTAGCCTGGCTGATTGCACAAGAAGACCGCACAACCCCAATTTCAGCAATACAAGCGGAGGGGGGTGGGTTACTCTACACTCAACGCCAGATACACGAAGCGTTCGTAGATCATTACACGGGTTTATACTGCTCCCGACTTAGTACTCCACTACCTGACATAGCTGAGTATCTATCGCCCCTGCAGCTACCCAGCTTAACGGCTGCACAACAGGAAGACCTCGGAGCACCACTTGCTCCCGAGGAACTCCGTGACACCAACTTCAATCTCTCACATGGCGAATCTCCTGGCCCAGCCGGACTACCGGCAGAATTTTATAAGGCTGGCTCGGACATCCTCATTCCCCAGCTGTTAAAAATGTACGCCGCAGCCACGGCCGATTTTTCCCTCCCCCCGTCACTTAACGAGGCTACTCTCATATCCTTACTCAAACCCG
Organism: Lissotriton helveticus; assembly: GCF_964261635.1. Taxonomy (NCBI): domain Eukaryota; kingdom Metazoa; phylum Chordata; class Amphibia; order Caudata; family Salamandridae; genus Lissotriton; species Lissotriton helveticus. The sequence goes on along the minus strand of NC_136069.1, from coordinate 1,598,225,218 downwards.
GCAGAGATAGCAAGCGGCTGGGCTCCTACCGCCCTTTGGCCCTCCTCAATACCGACTATAAAATCCTCGCTTCCGCCCTGGCTCGGAGATTGGCTCCTTTGGTGCCAACCCTAGTGCATCACGACCAGAACGGATTTGTTCCAACGCATCATACTTCCTACAACATCCGTCGGCTGTTCCGCATACAGGAATATGCCGCACAACGTTGGCCACATTCTGGTTTTCTGGTACTTGACCTAGAGAAGGCCTTTGATTCGGTAGAATGGCCGTATCTACGGGCAGTCATGGACAAGTTCGACCTGGGGACTGATTATGAGGCCATGGTTGGCTTATTGTACCGTAGACCCACAGTTCGCGTCCGCACTGGCACATTGCTTTCTGACTCCATCAGAATGCAGAGAGGCACCAGGCAGGGCTGCCCCCTGCGCCCCTACTGTTCTCCCTGGCCATGGAGCCCCTGGCCACGATTCTCCGGTCCTGGGGTGCAGAGTGGGGTATACCGATGGCAGATGGCCTTCATGCGGTATCACTGTACGCAGACGACCTTCTCCTCTACATTAGGGATTTGACTGCTGTCCCGGTTTCCCTCACTGACATCTTCCACACCTTTGAAAAAATGTCGGGCTTGAGAGTCAATTGGGCCAAATCTGGGGCCTATTCCTTTAACCCAGATGCACCTGAGGGCGATGTTCACATCGGTGGCGAGCGGTTGCAGTGGTATTCCACGACGTTTAGATACCTGGGAATCCACATCTACCGTAACCCCACAGATATCTTGGAGGGAAACCTAATGCGGGCGATCGCATCCGTCCGGTCACAAATTGAATTTTGGAAAACACTGCCGCTGAATGTGCCCAGTAGAGTAGCCCTGGCGAAAATGATAGTCTTACCGAGACTATTGTACTACTTCGCCAATATTCCATCCTACGTCCCCAACCGGGTGTTCCGGGACCTCGAGGTCCTACTTCGTGGCTTGATCTGGAATGCGGGCCGACCTCGTGTTGCGCTGGCGAAGCTATATGCGCCCACTGAATCGGGAGGTCTAGCGGTCCCAACATGGAACTGTATTATCTGGCAGCGCAGATGCAGTGGGTGTCGGGCTGGCTGGGGGGTAAGAATCTAGGAGACACTGCCACAGATATCGCTGCCTGGTCTCAATTACAAGTACACACACTGTTTCATCCACTGGCCCGGGCTCCTCGTCCCCCGCAGTTGTACCTAGCGGTGGCGCATAGGTGTTATTTGAGATGCCTGCGCCTTACCCGCACGACGAAACCATATGCCCCGATACTCCCATTGCTAGGTACCCCGACAACGACCGGAATACTGACGGAGGCAGCGCTAGACAGCTGGACTAATGCGGGGGTGGAAACATTGGGGGTCCTGTACGCCGACGGTGCCCTGCTCCCATTCGAGTCCCTTGCGGTAGACACGGCCCTGCCGGCCGGATAATTCCTATTGCACGCATCTCTCATCCGCATGCTAACTGCTGCCTGGGGTGATATGTCCGGGGAACCACCGATGCACTATTTTATACAATATCTTCATGTTATGAGCAACGGCTCCCACATCATACACTGGTTAGTGCAGGCACTCCTGATACACACGCAGCCTACTACCTTACAGCTGAAAGAGAAATGGGCGGCGGACAGAGGGAGGTATTGGACAGATAAGGAGTAGGCGATGATTTTGGTCGGACCTGTTAATGTTCCGCGCAATCCTCGCTTCAAAATCATACAGCTCTACATACTGCACCGCGCCTACCTCACTCCCGAAAAAATAAACAGATACTTTTTGGTCACTGACACTGCCTGTCAACGCTGTTCCTTGGTGGGTGCGGACCTACTGCACATGCTCTGGCTATGCCCCGACCTCCAGCAATATTGGGATGAGGTGACAGCGTTGCTCACGCATTGCACTGGCGAACGCGTGCCGGGGACTTGGGAGGCCTGCATTTTGGGACTGTACAAGCGTACAAGGTTCAACAAGGTCCAGACCGATACTGGGACCTTGGGTTGATCACGGCCAAACGGCTGCTTACCAAGCACTGGAAGGCCAGTACACCTCCACATATACGGCACTGGTACCTGTCCCTAACCACCTGGGCGGGAGCAGAGGGCACGGTCTTACGACGAGAAGAGACGGCAGGACTCAGGAAATTCCCAATTGCACAGCAATGGGAAGACATCCTCCACTCCTTCCAACAGAAATGCCTGGAACAGGGGATCACTTGAAGGAATCCGCCCCCAATCTACATACCCTCCCAGCAGGAGACCACACCCGACACGCTCATGCCTGCCGCCCCCCCAACTGGCTCTGTCTCCCCCCCTCCTCCTCTCCCCCCTCTTCTCCCCCCTCCTCCACTGGTACGACGATATGGACCAGAGCTCACGCCCTCGCACCAATACCACTTTACACACGACGCACTGACCGCCACTTATGTTGCACCCGTGTCCGAAAAGACACGCGCCCTGTCTTCTATAATTCGGTAGGGTAGTACTCATTGCCACACCCCCACCTCCACACATTAGCCTCTCGCTGCACAGCTCGGACGCGAACCACTCCACAGGCTGCGCTTCGACGACACATACGGATGCCCCCGTGGTGGTGACCCCCTTTGACCTACGTGCGAACCATAGGTTGCCTTCTACTTCCCCATCCGCTGGACCTATATTGATACCACACCATTGCATTTACTTCCTCACACACAAGGATACACCCGCACACGCTTCCTCCTCCCCCTTTATATATACTCCCCCCTGTTAATGTTCCGATGTTTTATTGATGCGATGGTCCCATCCCGACCAGGCTCTATGGAGCCAGTTACTTAAGATGTTGTACGCACTGCACACACACGCTTGGCTATCGCCTCCTAGTCCACATATTGGACCCCTCCCCCCATTTCTATGGGTGATGTACCACTGCAACGATAGTAAACAGCCTGGATCACAGCTACTGGGACGCGCCACACTCCTGGGGTTGTTGACAGTGATTGTCATGATAAGCGCGCTTCCAACTACATGTCACTGCCGGCATGAATCTCTCTTGCCCGGAGCAATAAGCTACATAGACACTCGCTCATTGACAACTTGCGCTGTCGCACAGACCCACCCTATTATTTCAACGTCCTGCGCCCGCTACGGAGAAGAAACACATCGACACGCTTACCCATAACACTTATTAGTGGGAGCGGGCAGTGATCCGCCTAGCGGCATGGGTGCGCATCATCATTGTTTTAGAATAATGAAAGTCTAAATTTTCGGACCTATACATCTATAACGTTAAGTAATTTGCTGAATGTAAGTGCTGCAATGAAACACTCTACGCCGCCGAACCTCAGGGCTGTCGGCAATACGGCTGTGTTTATCTGACGATATTTCATATAATTGTTGATCCACGCGCCTGACCCCTGAGGTTGTAAGCTGGAAGCTGTGTAACATGCACGTTGTACAATAAAGGTCTTATAAAAAAAAAAAATAATAATAATTTACATGTCTAATTATACTCTCATTTTAGATATCCTATTTTAAAATATTCCCACCATTTATTATATAATATTTTGTCTGATGGTCTAGACACTTTTCAATGTTTTTTGTCCTCTACTGTCTGGTATAATAAATTTCTCAAATATAAACGTAAATCATTTTATTACAAACATTGGAAGGAGAAGGGAATTATGTTTATTCATCAATCGATTCGACATAGCTCTGTTATTCCCTTCTCTGAGTTACAATTGCAGTCTCATTTACCTGACTCATTTCTTCATGAATACCTTTTACTATCAACAGCATTGCTACTACTTAACCTCTAATAATTTCCCTTTAGTTTCTCCCTTTCGTATTCCACTCACACCGTTATATAGTATTTCTCAAGTACACAGGGCTGCTGCTCATATTTATAAGATGTTGTTATCACCTGTTACTGAAAGACCTAAATCTCATACAGAATTAGTCTGGGAAACAGACTTCTCTTTATTGCTTTCTGTTTCTGCTTGGGATAAATTATGGTCCAAGTTATTTAAAATTTCTATTGCCGGAGGAGCCGCGCCAGCGACCAAGATGGCCGCTTAAGGACCGGCTCCGCCGGCCGTCCCATCATGACTCGCCATCCGGCACAAAATCCTGAGTCCCGTCCCTACCGTCTGGTGGGGGACCCACGGCTGCGCCACAGGGTGAAATTTTGGAAGTTTGCGTGGTCCGGCGACCGGAAATTGTCGTCTGAACCTTTGCGGCCTACTGGGCAATGAGACCGTGACCTCGAGTGTGGCCCTGACCGCCTTGGAGTTCGACAACATCGGCGAGGGGGACCGGAAGTGGCCGGTCGGAGACCTGACCGCGAATCTTGTGTCACATCGAGGGAGTCGGTCGGCCCCATTATCCATCTGCATGGCCTAGAGACTATTGTCGTGACGGGAGTGACCCACGGCCGCCTGGTTTCGGCATGCCTCGGGGAAGATATATGGTTGGACCCTGGTCGGGAGGCGGACGTGGTGCCTGAGGCTCCTCGTGATCCTGTGATACGGTAGACCTACTGGCTGGTCTCTGAGGTGACCGTGGAGACTGTGTGCCACGACCAGGAGTCGGAGGTCGGAATAGCGGCGAGAGCGGACCCTGATAAGCTTCAGTCCAAGTCTGTGAGAGGGACCAGACAGGTCCAATCTAATTAACTGGGTCGATATACTATGCCCAAGGGAACCCCGATTGAGGTGAAGCGGGGCCCGGCGGGAGGTCAGGAGGGTGATCCCGCCGGGGAGGACCCGACGATGAAAGATCTAATGGTCGCGATCACCGGGGTCCAGTACTCCCTGAGCAAGATGGACAACAAGTTGGACACTGTTTCCATTGAGGTTGGACTTATTAGAGCAGATCTCACTAAGACAAGCAAAAAAGTTAAGTCCCTGGAGGGCAAGATGTTGAGCCTTATGGAGGATGTCACAGAATTACAGCAGGAGGTGAGGGAACTTAGGGCGGCCAGGACTCAGGTTGATCGGAAACTTGATGACTACGAGGGGCGTGCAAGGCGTAACAACGTACGTATCCTTGGTGTGCCGGAGAAATCTGAGGGCCCTACTCCGGATCTCTTCGTGGAAAATCTGATACTCAATCACCTCCAGCACAAGGGCCTTAGTAACTTTTTCACGGTGGAGCGGGCACACAGGATTCCTGGGGGATGACCGAAGCCGGGGGCGGCTCCCCGCCCCATGATAGCACGGGTCCTGAATTTCCAGGACAGGGATGTCATCCTGCAGACGGCGCGGGCTTCGGGCCCGTTGGCCTTTGAGAATGCCTCTCTGCTGTTCTTCCCTGACTTTACACAACTCGTGCAGAAACAGCGGCAGAGCTTCATGGCGGTTAAGCGGAGATTGAGGGACATGGAAATCAAGTACTCAATGATGTTCTCGGCCCGTCTCCGGATTGAACACAATGGCAAGACCTGGTTCTTTGACAATCCTGAGGTGGCGGCGGACTGGCTGGATCGGGTCCAAGGGTCGGGGTCTGAGGCTCGGGCCCAGGCGGAGGACGAGGGACAATGACTTTATCTATCTGTGGTTGAGCGGCCTTGCCGTTAGTGGCACGGCTGTTGGTTGGTCAAGGGCGACTATTTGTTCCCCCCGTTTACAGTGTGTTGTGGACCTTATTTGCATCAGTCCTTGAGGGGGGATATTACCGAGTCGTGGGGGGGGGGGGTTGGCGGTCCTGTTGTAAGGACCTCCTCCGTTTTCTACTTTTAGATATCTGTAGTTTAGATCTGGGGAGACAGGCACACTGCTAGTTGGGGATGAGCGCAAGCTGTATGCAGGGGTGCAGGGTGGGGGGTTGAGGGGTAGGGTTTTGTTATTTTTGGTGGTGTGTTGTTTTTGTCGTTTGTTTTTTGTTTCTGCATCGGGTGTCGTCGAATGTTCCGGAATTGCTAAACGATAATTATGTCTTCCAGTAGGCCGGGATTGGGCTTTTCCATATTCAGTTGGAACGTGAATGGTTTAGGGAATAAGATCAAGCGAGCTATGGTGGGGCAACTGATCAGACGACACTCGACATAAGTGATATTGCTGCAAGAAACTCACCTCATGTGCAAGAGATGTATGGCACTGCATAGAGGGGGCTACAAGCTGGTGGTGCATGCAGGTTTCACCACTGGGTCTATAGGGGTGGGAATCCTGGTGAAGAACTTGTTCCCTTTCACTATACAGGCAACCTGGACCGACAACCGGGGACGATATGTGGGCATCTCGGGGGTTGTGGGAGGGTAGAACAGTCACGTTTATGTCAGTCTATGTCCCTCCATCTCTGCAGGCTGACACCTTTCACGACCTGTGTAAGATCTTCCTTACCTTGCCTGTTGGGGTTTTGGTGTTGGGGGGGACTTTACCACAGTGATGGATGGCGAGACTGATTGGCATCCCTCCCGTGTTTTGTTGCCGTCCCGCAGGTGGCTGTCGGATTTTGTTGCTACCACTGGCCTGGTTGATGGGTGGAGGTTGAGGCACCCCGGGGACGTTGAATACACGCATGTGTCTGCTGCGCACCGTTCCCTCTCAAGGATAGATTATGTGTTGGTGCCTGTGCCGCAGACGGTGTGGATTCAGGAGGTGCGACACCTGGCTAGGGGGGTGTCCGATCATTCGCCGATTTGGCTTCGACTTCAGTTGGGGCATGGTGATGTGGCTAGGATTGCCCCGATTAGTGCATGGCATTTGAGGGACCCCGACACCAGGAAGGAAATTGTGCGTGTTACCGATAGTTATTTTAATGAGAATGACGATACGGTAGACTTGAAGTGTTCCCTCTGGGAAGCGTATAAAACTGTTGTCAGAGGGGAGGTGCTTTCTCTCATTTTCAGGCAGAAGAAGAAGAGCAGGGCAGAGATAGATAAGGTGGAGGCGGATCTGTTGGCACTGGAGATGGAGGTGTCTTCTAGCGGCTCCTTCGGGATGAGTATAGGAGTCTGGCACGTGATGAGGCCAAGACGCAGCACGCTGACACCCAGAGCAGAATTTATGAGCACGGCGACAAGGCCGGTAAACTAATTGCATGGTTAGAGAAGGGGGAGTGGGCGTCTCGTCTTGTGCCGGAGCTGCTGATTGAAGGTTCGAGCAAAACAACAGATCCCCAGCAGATAGTGGACGAATTTGCCCGGTATTATGAAGAGGTGTAGAACGGAGGGGAAATATTCTGAGAGTGACAATGCAGACATAATATGGGACATTCCAATACCCGCCCTGTCAGACGAGCATAGAGCGTTTTTGGAATCCGCCTTTACGAATGATGAGGTGGCGGCGACCATTAGAGGGGTTCATTCCGGGAAGGCCTCTGGCCCGAATGGGCTCCCCATAGAGTTGTACAAGTTGAACGCTAATAAGCTGGCTCCGTTTCTTAAGGACATGTACGTGGAAAGTAGGGATAAGGGTTGTCTGCCTTATGATCAGTGTGTCGCTAATATCGTTGTGATCTATAAAGACAGTAAACCGCGACTTGAGTGCCCTTCCTATTGGCCGATTTCGCTCCTGAATGTAGAACCGAAGGTGTTGGCCAAATTACTTGCGGCTAGACTAGTGAAAGTCATTACATCCTCGGTGCATCCAGACCAGTCGGGCTTTATGCCGCGCCGAAATACTGCTCTTAATCTCCGTAGACTGCATGGTGTCCTAGGTGGCACGTCCCACATACATGAGCCGGCGATTCTTCGGTCGTTGGATGCCACTATGGCTTTTGATAGAGTGGAGTGGCCTCATCTTTTTGCGGTCTTGGACAAACTAGGGTTTGGTCCTGAATTTGTTCGATGGGTTCGTCTTTTGTATTCTGGCCCTCTGGCTCGAGTGGTTGTCAATAATCATAAGTCGGTGGATTTCCCTTTGGGTAGGGGTACTCGGCAGGGTTGCCCCCTTCCCCCGCTCTTGTTCGCCTTGGCTCTCGAGCCGCTCGCGGCTTGGGTGAGGTGGGACAAGTCAATTAAAGGATTGAACTGGACGTCGGACTGGGAAGACAAAATTTCACTGTATGCGGATGATATCCTGCTGTATCTGACCTCCCCTAGGCATTCACTGATGGGTCAGGCGGTTTTATTCAAGATGCTGGCTCTTCCGCGTTTCCTGTATGCCCTTCAAAACACTCCTGACCCGGTACCTCCCTCGTACTTTAATGAAATCGAGTCTCTTCAGCGACGGCTCCTTTGGGATGGGAGACTGCGGATTGCACTCTCTAAATTGATGTTGCCATGGTATGACTGGGGGATTGGCTTGCCCATCATCCGGAAGTACTATTGGGCTTCCCTGCTGGCGCCCATCAACCATGTCATTTATCGCTCGCCGGTCGATCCAGGGTAAGCGATGGACCGCGGCCAAGTGCCGGGGGGTGAGTACACCAGAGGTTTACATGCCAGACAGGGACGGTTTCCTTTGGTGGGACCACTGGCGATCGCAACGAGGGTGTGGCATGAGGCCAACCATTCCCTTAAGTGGGATGGGAAGATTACTATGGCGACTCCGCTATGGAATTTGGAGGGTCTGGGCAGTTTGTGGAAAACGAAAGGATTTGATCGGTGGGATCTTATTGGGATCTCGCAGGTGAAAGATTTGTGGAGGAAGAACAGGATCCTCACGTTTGCAGAGTTGCAGGACAGACATCAACTGCAAGAGAGTGAGCGGTTTCGCTATACGCAGATTAGGCATGTGTTGATGGCTGGCGTTCCCCGTGGTGTTTCACCCCCTGTGGCCTCTCCGCTGGATGACCGAGTACTGGATGGGCATCTCCCCACTAAGGCGATATCACTGATCTATAAAAAGCTGATTAACCACACCGATGACCCCTTAGTGACACTTAGGGAACAATGGATTGCTGATGGGTTGGTCTTAGACGATGAAGACTGGGGGGAGACAGTATCGTCTCCTAGGAATGTAGCCGTCCCGATGAGGCTCAGATTGGTGCGGCTTAAGATTCTCCATCGCTCTTACACCACGGGTCCTAGATTGTTGCGGATGTGTCTGGCTGCAAATGCGGACTGCCGTAGAGGGTGTGGGATGATTGGGACATTTATGCATGTGCTATGGGAGTGTGCGGAGGTCCGTGACTATTGGACTGCGGTGCATGAGAAAATACGGGAGGTGTGGGGAGTGCAACTTGAATTGGAAGCGCGCCATTGCTTGCTCAATGTATGGGAGCCGTCTGATCTCACAACCCACGGGAAACTTTGGGTCACCCTTGCTTGTATGATTGCCAAACGCAATATTGCGCAGTTGTGGGGTGCCAGCCAGGCCCCTCAGATTGGGAAGTGGATGGAAGACCTGGATTGGTGTATGTTTCGTGAGCGGTCAGTATATGTTGCCAGGGGAAGATTTGGAGTGCTTGGAATACTTTGTGTGCCCCCCGCTCCAGCAGATATTACTGAGATGTTGGATTCCGCCTGATTCCGATATTGTTTATCCTTCATTGTTGCTGTAACCGGGGAAGTTCTTTATAATCGCACAACGTCGGATGTCACCCGAGGCACCCTTTTTGTTTTTGTTATTGTTTTGTTTATATATGTTTAACAAAAAGATTTTTTTTTTATTCTATTGCCGCTCGTATAACTCAATCTTTATATTTTATTTATAGTAAAGCTGTTATTACTCCTGTTTGTATATCCAAGTTTTCCCTACTTCCTCATCCCTTTGCTGGTCCTGTTCTGAGTCCACTAGGACTTTAATTCATCAAATTTATGAATGTTCTAATGTATTGACGATTTGGCAATCTATTTGGTCCAAATGTATGAAATTATTTCAATGTAATATTCCGTTATGTTTGCAAAATGTTTTTCTAGGTTCATCCTCACCAGATTTGGATGATTCTACTCCTATTTCTTTGTTGTTTGATCTGTTTATTGCTCTAGCATTTAAAGTGATTTTATCCTGCTTGAAAGATAATTCTAAATTATCATTATTAACTTGGTGGAACTATATTTGTGATGAGCACAGAATTGCTAATGTTTCTTCTCTTACTCTTGCTCCAAAATTAAATCTGATCTTCTTTGGCTACTCTTTACCTCCTATCTTTCTGCAAATGCACCTGTGTTTTAATTTCTACCTTCTTACTAGTCTTCCATTTTGATAAATCTTCAAATATATATATCTTTTTCTTTTTTTCTCTTCTCTGTCTCTTTCCCTCCTCTCTTTTTCTCTCTTATTTTTCTTCTCTTTCCTTTCAAACTATTTGCTCCTGTTTTTTTTGCTTTTCTCACTTATATATTAATTGTTATACTTTATTCATAATGTGTTTATTTGTTTGATTATGTTTTTCTTTCTCTAAAAACTCAATAAGAAATTATGAAACAAAAAAAGATGTCTGAATAGAACATTGCAGTTCCTTATAGGAACATTACATTGGCTCACAAATATGTATTTAGTTGTTCAAGCATACTGCATCACCCTATAAGATCCAAAAGGATTTAGCCTGAGCCAAGCAAATGTTCCACTTGTGCTCACTGTGCCAATTTCAAGCCAATGCTTTCAAATGGAGTTATAAACAAATAAGTAACCATCCTTTCTCCCATGAAGATCAACTTGGCTCACCCATTTTCATACTGATCCTACTAAAGAGAGCACCCCTCTACACTACCTGTATATAAATTCCCTGAGCTGAGCAAAATTTCTCTCAACAGGTGGCACCAAATGGGGTGCCCTCACCTCAACGTGTTTCTATGCAGTAATATGCAATACAATAAAAATAAAAATAAAATTTCTGAATAGGCCATTGAAGTTCCCTTATATGAAATTCACAGTGGCTCACAGATATGTATTTTGTTTTTCAAGCATACTGAATAACCCTATAAGATCCATAAGGATTTAGCCTGAGCCAAGCAACATTTCCACTAAAACATAGACCCACTGTGCCACCCACCTTCCAATACATTCGTATAGAGCAATATGCAAATAAGAATACATTATTTCTGCCATGAAGATCAACTTGGCTCACCAATTTTCATGTTGATCCCAATAAAGAAAGCACTCTTCTACACTACCTGCATGTAAATTACCTGAGCAGACCAGAATTAGTCACAACTCCTGGCACCAAATGGGGTCCCCTCGCCTCAATGTATTATGTCTGAATAGGTAATTCCATTTCTCTTATAGGAAAATCACATTGCTTACCAATACACGTTTTGTTTTTCAAACACACCACACCCCATATATGATCCATAATGATTTAGCCTGAGCCAAGCAACGTTTCCACCTGTACCTACTGTGCCACCCTCAAGCCAATGCGTTCCTATGGAGTTATAGACTAATAAGTAACTATACTTTCTTCCATGAAGATGAACTTCACTTACAGCATTACAAATGATTCATGCACACTTTAACATATTTTTATACAGTTATCTTCAAAATACTTAGGATGAGATGTGCTGGGTATTTAATATGTCTTGTCATCTGTCAATAAGGTTCCTGCATGAGTGAAATAATGGGAAGCCTTTACCCAGAAGTAGCAGGAAATAGGCTCAAAACATAAAACATTATTGAAAGATAGCTTGTGTGTTTGAAACCTGAAAAGAAACTTGACAGTTAATGCCAAGGCTCAAGCTCCATGTAGATGATTTTTGTATACCGGGAGGCTCAAATTCTTGTCAAAAAGCCTTGAATTCATTCTAGACAAGAAAATGTTGATTGGGAAATGTTTCTCTCTGGCTATATCCATGAAATGAATCCCATCCATGAAAGTTTGTCTAGAGTACATATGCAAAGTATTCTTCTGTTGCAGACTCCCACACAAATAAGGGTGCAGAACCTGCTTCTGGACTAACACCTTTACTGTCCTACAGACAACAACCAACAAAATACAGTCAATATGTAGTCAGCCAGCTACTGCCTGCAATTTGTATACAAATAGTCTAAGTCCCATTATCACACTCGTCTTCTACACCGCATCAAAGTAAAAGATGGATCACAGCAACTTCATTAAAATCTATTTCAAATCCAAGGATTCACTTGCCCAGGTCGTACAGATATTGATTATAAGTAGATTCTTATTGATGTTAGTTATGCTTATTGATGCTGCATTCGTGGGAATTTCGAAAAATGTGTAGATACTATCCAAATGACCAATGGATGAAATAATACTTGTAATTGGCCATTTGATGTTTCTGTTGCCTGTTGAACTGATATGGCTAGTTAATATACATGTAAACCCAATCATTTTATAATTTACAAACAGAAATGCCATAAAACAAATCACTTTTGCATTCAAGTGCTTTATGTCGAGTTTTAGGGTAGCGAATGAAGATATGAAAAATAGTTATTTTACGAAGAAACAGTTTGCTACTCCAGAGGTGCTGTTTGTGCATACAAACATGATGATATTTTAAACATTTTCCCCAACTGTTGCATGTTTCATGCAGTTGCTGTTTGTCTCGTCTCTGATATAAAACAATTTCATATCCAAAATATTATAAAAAGTAAAAACAAATAGCTGTAAATGATTGTTGCTATCAACATAATTGTCAGCAGAGTTTATATTGTCTTCATAATTTGCAAGCGTTTGTTCCACTTCTATTTTTTCCAAGCAGAGTATCTTTGGTGTACATATCTCCATTCATTTTGTGCATGTTCACTACAAGCCACTTGTTTGCCACCTTAGTATCATGAAACATTCTCATTCCCTGTAAAATTAAGAATTGCATGTAAAAGGTAAAAGTTTAAATATCAAGTGACCACATTTGATATTGTGCTTCAGTGTCATTCATTGCAGATGCGTTTTTAGGAACTATTTAATGTCATCCTCCGCATAGTAAATACAATCAGCAAATTTAAGACCACATATGAACAGGACCTTATCTCCACTATTAATGAGGGAAATAACAAGATTTGTTGGATGAATTCCAATATTTGGGACCTGTACTATGATAAAATAGTTTTGTGATTTTTTTTAATATAGTTTTCTAACAGCTTAAGAACATTACCTGTCTGAATTCCCCCTGACAAACTTATTTACATATCTTTGCAGTTATAGGGACAACCTTACAATATCAAATTTGACATGGCTGGTGATCCACACTAACTATGAGACTGGGTACTTGGTGTGTGATGTAAGGTCGAGACTGCCAAGCATCCTTGACTCTCCAGATAGCTTTGTTGAGCAGTCAATGCATAGCTTAAAGGAGGTGGTATGAAGGTTGACATGAGGAAGAGGACAACAAAGTGATTGTATCTGCAATAATGACGGAATATCAAGACAAAGTAAGGTGAATTGGTGTTTCTTGAGGAAAAGGATCTAAATGTAATTAAACAACATAACACAATAAAATTCAATTGCAAGACTGTACAACTAACTTACACACTGAGGGCTTGATTCTCAAAGGTAAACTTACAAGCTGGTGTAAGTTTACTCTTTTTGGTATTCACAAGCAAGAAGTTAATACGAACTTTACAATTGCGGTTGCTCCACAATCGGGGCAGAGAACTCCGTACATAAAAAGATAGGACAGGCCTATGTTTAAATGTGCTAAATTCTCTGCCCAGACTGCGGAGTCTATTAAATTTCAATTTTGTTAATATCAAAGAAGAGTAAACTTACAAAAAGTTGTAAGCTTACCTTTATGAATCTTGCCCACTGTGATCTGTTTACAATCTATTAATCTGAATATTGCCTTGTTCATAGAACAAAGATAGCACACAAAATTGTGATCTCCCTCCCCAATCATGCCTAGATTCCAAACATCGTTTGCAGTTGCAATTGCAAATATTAGAAAAAAATACAAATATGCACAATACAATTAAGGAAACCTGTAAAGGAATGAAACACATCCCACAGCATTTAAATCACATGTTTCTGATTGTTTGTTCATAGTTATGGAATGGAGAAGATATGCTTATCTCCCACTTAGGGTTTATTATTTTCAGTTGTTTGAAAAATGTCGGGGGCATGGCCGGCAGCCGGCTGAGATGGCTGCGAGCTAAGTGAGCAACGTTAGCCATGGAGTGTTTGCCCAGCTAAATCCGTCATTATCCAAAGTGTAAGGTATCCTTGATGGAGAAAGGACAACCGGGAGCTTGTGGCAACCTCCTGGTAAAGCCTCAGGCGGTTCTGCAGCCTAGGAGACCGATAAACTGAGTGATGACCGCTGAAGCTGGCACAGGCAAAATAGCGGTGTCCTGTCACCTGTGCGCTCCCAAGAAGCTGTTGTTCCTGGGGTCTTGGGAATCAGGCCTCTGAGACCTGGCAATGGTACGGTTTGTCGCGAGTGATGCTGCGCTCGGGCGACCCGCCCCCATGGATAACAACAGAGGCAAAGTGACGAGTAGTCAGCTGCACCGCAACGGAGCAGCCCGAGCTGCGGTGTACCAGACGAGCTTGCATTGGCCTCTTAGGCGGCTCGTGGGTACCTGTGGTGTGCAGGTAAATTTGATGTTGCGGAGATTGCCGCGGCCCGGCAGCTGGGGCCCTCCTTGATTGTGCATCTCCCTTTGCCTTCCGGTGGTTGCCAGGTGTTTAGTGCTCGAGGGCTCTGGGAAAGTTGTGCGGTGTCCGCGTAGAGAAGAATACAAAGATCCGAGAGTGGGAGCCGTCCCCTGCTGCGCCTCCCCCTCTGCCTCCCACTGGCAATAAATCAAGAACAACCACTGGAGCTGGGGAGGTGAAGAAGCACTCATGGAGTGAAATTGGGCCTGTCCTGGAGGCCTAGATTGTGCACTGCAAGGAGGAGCCTGTGTCCTGGTGGGGAGAGGAGGTTGGGGTGGCCAGAGACATATTCGAAAGCGGCGGACTTTGTATTGGGGAGGACATATTGGTTGGGTCCCTGTGTTGTAACAGGCTGTCCCTGGTGGTGCTCACGAAGGTTGATAGTCCGGCAGCCTGAGTGGTGATACCCTTACTGCCGCCACCAGATTGGGCTGTGCCCTATTGGAAAGGAGGGAGCCCCCCGGAGGTGTAAAACCAAGCACACCTGTGTAGGAATCTATATTGGGCATACATCGGGGGCCCCAGCACAGTGACAGTCACCCCTGGATGTCTTGAGGGGGACCGCCGGGACACCGGAGGCCTGCTGGCGAAAAAGTGGGACATGTGGCAGCCAGATTGCGCCAGCGTGACATACCGCAACAGTAAGCATCTCCAGAGTGAGATGCCATTAGAGAGCAGCCAGATGGGACATACCAAAGGAACAGGACCGGGCCAGTCGTGTCATATCAATAAATACACTGTTGCCATGGGCCATGGAGAGGGAGTTATGAGGGAGCTCCGGGACACGAGGAGTTTGACCCAGCGCAGGACCCCTTGTCGAAAGATATTCTCCGGGCGATAACGGAGTTTGGAGGCACTTTAGAGCCGAAGCTAGACTTGGTCACTGAGGAGGTCAACCTGCTCAGAGTAGACTTTCGGAAGATGACGGACAAGATGAAGTCAGAGGAATCCAACATTGATGGACGGCAATCAAAGACTAAGCCCTTGGATGATCAGGTTCTCAAATTGACCAAGAATCAGACGGACATCCTGACCCGCCTGGATGATCAGGAAGGTAGAGCAACAATATCCGCATGGTAGGAGTGCCGGAAGGCATGGAGGGGCCGTTGGTGGATCTCTTTTTGGAGGCCTTGATCTTAACAAACTAAAGCCGAAGCGCCTCTCTAAATGCTTCTCTATTGAGAGGTCTCACCGGTCCCTGGGGCCGAGTCCTAGACCGGGAGCTCCCCCACCACGATAATAGCCCGCCTGCTCAATTACAGGGACAGGGACGTCATCTTACAAATGGCGCGTCAGCAATCTAGGAAAAGAAAATGCCACGATCCGAGTTTTTCCGGACTTCACGCTCCAGGTAAAACGACAACGATGGCCCTTCGATGCCCCGAAGCGGGCACTACGAGACCAGAACTTTAAAAACATGATTCTGTTTCCACCTAAGTTAAAAATCATCGCAGAGGGCAAGACCTTTTTCTTCAACGCACCTGAGGGGGCGAGCAACTGACTCGCGGGCTGGAGAACGGTTGGGCGCAAGGGTGGGCAGGACCCAACAGCACAGCCCCAGGGAGCGAGATGGTGAATAGAGTGGCGAGGACCGGGCAGTTGACCAGCAGCATCAGTGGCAACAACCAGATAAGTGACCACCTCTGGGGTGCTAGGTCCGGAACTTTGAGAACGTATACGTAAAGACTGGGGTGGGAATGCCATTAGGCTTGTTGGGGATCTGAGGGGCTATACAGCCGACAGGTATTGGACTAAAGACATATGTGCAACAGGCGCACCCATAAAGAGAACTTGGGCATGGTTTATCCGAATGCTATATGAGGCCTCACATGGCTGGATGCTGGCATGTAACCCACAGTACTAGTTACCACTATACAGTTTGGGCGACAGGCGCTCTGCATGTTTGGGAGGTGGGAGGTTCTTCACTCACCAAGCAGGATTGCAGGGAGGGGAGGGTTGGGAAATTGTTTTAATTATTTGGTTTATTTTATTGTGTATTCTGATGTTTTTTACCCAAGATTAAACAATATGCAATGTGCATGCACGGAGGGGAGCGATGGAGGGGGGTGAGTTGGAAGACAGATTATTTTCAGGGAGGTGGGAGCGCACCAGACACGCCCCAACGAAATTACCTTTTGCATGATGGTTCATGTAGTTCCTTATTTCTCGCTCAGTTCAATTTCAAGTGTTCATAGCCAGTGCTGTATAATTAGTTTCAATACGTATCCCTAGACACGTGTTTCATGATTCCTCAATCTTCAGTAGGGAAAAAAGCAAAGTTCATAGGTTGCAGGGCATGCTGCCTTATCTCTCAGGACCAGTTCCACTCACAGCATGAAGGTGCAGGCTCCCGAGCTCGTCAGCTCACAGGAATTTGATACTTTCAGGGAGGTGGGAGCGCACCAGACACGCCCCAACGAAATGACCTTTTGCATGATGGTTCATGTAGTTCATTATTTCTCGCTCAGTTCAAGAGCAAGTGGAAGACAGATTATCCCTGTGTCAACATAGCTAGGTTGATGGACAGCCCCGTGCAGCTCAAGGCCTGGACCTGGAATGTCAATGGTCTGGGTAATAAGATAAAGCGCACCCTAGTTCTACAACATCTTAAATGACACGCCCCTGATGTGGTAATTGTACAGGAACGCATATTAAAGAAGCTAATACAGGGCACTGGACCGTTTTGGATATACACTGGTGGCCTATTTGGGGTACACAACAGACACTCAGAGGTGGGGATCCTGGTGCGGTCAGCCTCCCTGCTGATTGTGGAGAGTCTGGACTGATACTGCTGTCTGCTGTGTGGCCGTGGCAGGGAGGAGGGAGGGACGGAGTATAAGCTTCTGCTCATTCTATGCTCCCCGCGCTTACAGGAGGTGGTCTTCCCCATGATTAGTAAAAATCGTGATAGGGCTACCGACGGGTGTGCTGCTAGCTGGGGCTGATGCTAATGCAGTTTTGGACTCGGGGCTGGATCGCTTGCGCGATTCGGCAGGGCAAAGGAGTGAGAGGCCTCTCCTAGGATTCCTGTCTGCCTTGGGATTAGTAGATGTATGGCAGGCACAGCACCCTCAACAGCAACAGTATACTTACTATTCAGCAGGCTCGTTTCCCAGACTTGATTATTTAATCACGCAAGCCGACAGGGTGGGAGATTTCTCTGTCGCCCTGCATTTGGCTCGGGGTATCTCGGATCACTCCCCGGTCAGTGTATCGGTTCAGGTTCTACCTGGTAACAAGGGGGCGTTACCGAGGATAGATCCATGGAGATTGAGGGACTATGAGCTGAGGGATAAGTTACGGGAGGGCACTGACTGGCATTTTCAGGAGTATGGTGACACGGTGGATTCCCACCGTACACTTTGGGAGGCATACAAAGCAGTGATTAAGGGCCAAGCCCTGGCACTTATTGTTAGGCAAAAAAGGAAGAAGTAAGATGTGTAGCATCCCTAGAACTAGAAGTGCTTCGGGCAGAGCAGAGAATGACAGACAGGGGAGACGCTGACTCACAACATTTTTAGCCATGCGTCAATATGAACTAAGAGTAGCGACGGAGGGTGCAGCACGTGCGCCGGCAGTACAACACCGCCTTTATGACATTGGTGATAAGGCTTCTAGGAGATTGGCATGGCTCGAGAAACCCAATAGGGAAAGGTCATGGGTAGCATTGGTCCAAGATGGGACAGGCAATAGCCATACAGACAGTACAGAAGTGGCGGAAGTGTTTGCTTTATATTATGAAGGTGTCTATTTGCCAGTTAGCACTAGATCTGAAAGTAACTGTGCTGAATTCCTAAGCGACTTTGTATTGCCGGTGGTCTTGAGGGACGACAGGGCAGCTCTAGAGGCTGAGATTACGGCAGATGAGTTGCCAGTGGTGCTGGGTTCCTTAAAGTTTGGGAAAAGCAGTTGGCCACAATGCACTTCCTGTCGAGTTATTCAAGGGCTTGGCCTCCAAAATAGAGATACCCCTATGCAATATGTTACAGGAGGCGCAAGAAGAGGGACACCTGCCAATTGATCAGTGGGTGGCTACTGTTGTAGTAATTCACAAACCTGGGAGTCCCCCGGACCGCTGTAGCTCGTACAGGCCGATTTCTTGTCTTAATGTC
This sequence comes from Lissotriton helveticus, assembly GCF_964261635.1. Classification (NCBI taxonomy): domain Eukaryota; kingdom Metazoa; phylum Chordata; class Amphibia; order Caudata; family Salamandridae; genus Lissotriton; species Lissotriton helveticus. The sequence goes on along the minus strand of NC_136069.1, from coordinate 1,598,206,680 downwards.
GAGGTTAAGGTACTGGCCAAGACCTTCGCCAATAGACTAATACTGGTTATCACCGGGTTGGTCCACAGAGATCAATCGGGATTCATGCCTCATAGAAGTACCCGTCATGGCTATATGGAGTGTTACACACAACGCAAGATCCTGATGGCCCACAAACTGCGCTGATGGCATTAGACGCATCCATGGCCTTTGACAGCATTGAATGGCCATACCTGTTAGCTGTGCTCACAAAGCTGGGGTTTGGCCCAAATTTTTTTAAGTGGGTGAGACTACTCTATCAGGATCCGATGGCTCAAGTGAGAGTTAACGGTGTGTTGTCCTGACAATTCGATCTGCGGAGGGGCACGCAACAGGGGTGCACACTGTCTCCCTTATTATTTGCATTGGCATTGAAGTCCTTGGCTCATTGGATCAGGAGGGACCCTATGATAAAGGGTATTGAGGACCTGGGAGGGTGGGAAGAGCGTATATCATTGTATGCAGATTATATTTTATTATATCTCGCAAGGCCCTACCACTCAATTGCCAGGGTGCGTCATCTCTTTGACTTGTTTGAAGCTACTCAGGTTACACTATCAACTGGGAAAAGTATGTGGTGTTTCTGCTGGCAGGCCCCCCCCCCCCTCCGAGGATACCGGTGCGGTGTACGGCTCCGGTGGCTATGGAGGGTTTTAAATATTTGGTCATTTAAGTGGTGTGGAATCAGAAGTTGTTTTTGGAAAAGAATCTTGGCCCCAGCTGGAGCGTCTTCAGAGTGATATATTACATTGGCGGACCCTGCGGTTGTCTTTGGCAGGCAGGGCAGCCCTCTTTAAGATGATGGCCCTGCCGCGCTTGCTGTATATCCTGCAGAATACCCCCTATCATTTTCGCCGACGGTTTTTAAGAAGATTGCCCAAGCTACTCTGGAATTGCTGTGGCAGGCAGGCACGCCTAGAATAGCACTGCATAAGCTGCAGAGAGGAGTATATGATGGAGGCCTGGCGGTAACAGACATACTTCTCTACTATTGGGCATCGCAATTACTAGTAGTAAATGATTGGGTATACTCGGACAGAAATGAGCCAGCATATAGAGTAGGACGAGCTGCGATGCCTGCGGGAACTGTGACCTCTGACCCTGCTTGCAGGTCAGGTCACCCCCCTGCTGCCAGACGCTCCCTCGCCGCCCTTGCTCGCGCCTCCCAGCTGCTCCTCCCTCCCTCCACTCCTTAAATGGCGACCGCTGCCCGACAACAGGAGTGACCTCTGACCCTGCTTGCAGGTCAGGTCACCCCCCTGCTGCCCGACAGCTCCACCAGCCCATTGCCGCTCCTGTGCTAGTGCACGAGTTCGCGCCAGCTGCCTGCCCGATCACCACCGTGACCTGGGTCAGGCCCTTGCTCTGCTTTGCCTTCCTTCTTGCTCAGTATTCTGCCTTTTCTGAGTGCCTTTACTGCGCTTGCTTCCTTTCTGGTCCTATACTTGCATTCTTTGTGTGCCAGTTTTCTTGCCCCTGTTGCGCTCTGCTCGCCCCCCACCCCCATGCTCTGTTTTTCCCGCTATTCCTTTCGCCGCTGCCCCTGAGGCCACGCCCCTCACCACCCCGCTCCCCCCTCCCAGTTGCTCCTCCCTCCCTCCACTCCTTAAATGGCAGCCGCTGCCCGACAACAGGAGTGACCTCTGACCCTGCTTGCAGGTCAGGTCACCCCCCTGCTGCCGAACAGCTACACCAGCAGTCTGTTTTCCCGCTATTTCTTTCGCCGCTGCCCCTGAGGCCACGCCCCCTCGCCCCCCAGCTCCTCCTCCCTCCCTCCACTCCTTAAATGGCGGGACGCGCAGCGGGCACACCCAGCGGGCGTGCTGACTGCACGCCGAAGTCCACGCCTGGACCGCGCCCAGTGCCAAGACCCCTGGACCCCGCGCACTCCACAACGCCAGACTACGATAGGACGCCATCACCCTCCACGCTCTCAACACCGGCCGAGACCACAGCTGCTTTCAGGCCGCCCCGTAACGCACCTACGGACCCTTCTCCTGCCACACTTGCAACTTCACCTGCGACAGAACCACCAAGCCACCAAGGACCGGACCCAACCACCTTCCATGCATCCTCCTCAACACCCACTCCGAACGCAAACATGCCCTTGAGCTCTGGGACCTGCTCGACACCTCCGCCCCAGACGTTGCCTTCCTGACCGAGACCTGGTGGAACAACTCCTCGGCACCGGACATCACCATAGCCATCCCAGACGGCTACAAGATCTCCCGCAGAGAGCGCTCCAATGGAATCGGAGGAGGAATAGCCATCATCTACAAGTCCACCCTCCAGGTCCACACCCTCGCAGACGACTCCCTCAACTCCACCGAACACCTCCACTTCCGGATCCACACCGATCCCAACACCACCCTCAGAGGAACACTCATCTACAGACCCCCCGGCCCCTGGGTCCTGTTCAGCGACTCAATCGCCAACCTCACCAGCACCCACGCACTCACCTCCATGGACTACATCCTCCTCGGGGATCTGAACTTCCACCTCGAGAACAACAATGACGCAAACTCCGCCACCCCTATCGCCAACCTCACCAACCTCAGTCTCCGACAACTCATCACCGAACCCACCCACGCCGCCGGCCACACGCTTGACCCCATCTTCTCCACAAGCACCCATGTCACCTTCAACAACACCACCGAACTCCAATGGACCGACCACCGCTGCATCCACTTCACCTTCAGGAAACCAACCACGCACCACCGCAGCCAACAGCTGCCTCGCCGCTGCTGGAGCAAAGTCACCGAGGACCAGCTGACCTCCACCCTCGCCCAGAACCCACCCACGGACCCCAGACAACGCCGCCTGTAACCTCAGACAGTAGATCGACGACTGCACCAACACTCTCGCCCCAGCTCAAGAAACTCTCCCTCTACCACCCCAGCAGGAAAGCCGCCTGGTTCACCGAAGAACTCCAGACCTCCAAACGTACATGCCGGAAGCTGAAGAAGAAATGGCTCCACGACCGCACACCAGACAGCCACGCAGCCCACATGGACGCCATCCGCAGACATCACCACCTCATCAGAACAGCCAAGAGATCTTCCTTCAAAGCCCGCCTGAACAACAACGCACACAACAACAAAGAGCTTTTCAACATAGTGAAGGAACTCTCCAACCCCAGTGCCAACACCAATGATATCCCGCCCTCGCAAGATCTGTGCGACTCACTGGCCAGCTTCTTCCATCGCAAGATCGCCGACATCCACGACAGCTTCACCACCCCGTACGCTCCAACCACGACGACCCCACCCCGAACTCCACCTGCACCACCCAGCTGATCTCCTGGTCCCACGTCAACCACGTCGAGACATGCAAGGTCATGAACTCCATCCACTCAAGATCTCCGTCTGAGCCCTGCCCGCACCATGTTTTTAACAAAGCAGACGCAACCATCACACCCCAACTACAGAAGGTCATCAACATCTCCTTCGACACAGCGACATTCACGGAAAGCTGGAAGCACGCCCAAATCAACGCCCTCCTCAAGAAGCCCAAGGCGGACCCCAAGGACCTCAAAAACGTCCGGCCCATCTCCCTGCTCTCTTTCCCAGAGAAGGTCATCGAGAAAATCGCCAACATACAGCTGACCCACCACCTCGAGGACAACAACATTCTAGACCCATCCCAGTCCGGATTCAGACGAAACCACAGCACCGAGACAGCCCTCATCGCCTCCACAGACGACATCCGGCACAAACAAGACAACGGCAAAACTTCAGCCCTCATCCTCCTGGACCTGTCAGCCGCCTGCAACATGGTCTGCCACCGCACACTAAGGTCATGCCTCCAAGAAGCCAGAATCCAGAAGAAGGCCCTAGACTGGACCACGTCCTTCCTCTCCAGCAGAACCCAGAGAGTCCGCCTTCCACTCTTCCGACCCGAAGACACTGACATTATCTGCGGCGTACCCCAAGGCTCATCCGTCAGCCCGACCCTGTTCAACGTCTACATGGCCCCCTCGCACAAGTGGCCCGCCAGCACGACCTGAACATCATCTCCTACGCCGACGACACCCAGCTCATCATTTCCCTCACCAAAGACCCGCACACCGCCAAAACCAACCTCCACGAGGGAATGAAGACCGTCGCCGAATGGATGAGGAGCAGCCGCCTGAAACTGAGATGGAAGTCCTCATCCTCGGCCCCACCCCCTCTGCCTGGGATGACTCCTGGTGGCCGACCACACTGGGGACAGCGCCGACACCCACAGACCACGCACGCAACCTAGGATTCATCCTCGACTTCTCCCTCTCCATGTCGAAGCAGGTCAACGCCATCTCCTCCTCCTGCTACAACACCCTCCGCATGCTTTGCAGGATTTACAAGTGGATTCCGACCGAAACCAGAAGAACGGTGACCCTAGCCCTCGTCAGCAGCAGGCTGGACTACGGCAATGCACTCTACGCAGCAATCCAGACCAAACACCTACAACAGCTGCAACGCATCCAGAACACCTCCGCCCGCCTGATCCTCAACATCCTTCGACGCAGCCGCATCACCTCCCACCTAAGAGACCTGCACTGGCTCCCCGTCAACAAGAGGATCACCTTCAAGCTCCTCACCCACGCACACAAAGCACTCCACAACACTGGGCCAGCCTACCTGAACAACAGACTCAACTTCCACACCCCGAATGCCAAATCCGCTCCGCCAGCCTCGCCCTCACCGCCTTTCCGAGCATCCAACGAACCACCTCCGGCGGCAGATCCTTCTCCTACCTCGCCGCCAAGACCTGGAACACGCTCCCTACCCACCTACGGCAGACCCAAGACCTACTCGCCTTCAGAAGACTCCTCAAGACCTGGCTCTTTAAGCAGTAGCGGCATCCCCTCCCCTCAGCGCCTGAGACCCTCACGGGTAAGTAGTACGCTTTACAAATCCAATGATTGATTGATTGATTGTACTCCTGAAAGAATGCTCCTAACTGGCCCCCACACACAGCAGTTGTTGTGACATTCTGGAGGGAGGCGAATTGAACCATGGGGTGGCAAATTAGGATGACCAACAGAACGCCACTGTGAGCTAGTGTGGAGTTGATAGAACTAGCCTCGCTCCAGAGGTTTGCAGGCTGGAGGACGATTGGAATAGACAGACTTAGGGACGTATGGAAGGGAGGGAGCCCCACCTTCGTTTGAGATCCTACAACAGGAGTTTGATTTGGCTGAGACCCAGAGGTTCAATTACTTGAGGTTGAGGCATGCACTGCTGACTCAGCTGAAGGACGACACCTTCCTTCCTGACTACTCTCCCCTAGAAGACCGATTATTAATAGATCCTATCCCAGAGATAGCAACTTCAACAATATACCAGAAGCTCATCAATAATCTGCCGGACGAGTTGATGGCCTTGAGGACTGCCTGGATAGACGACCTTGGTAGTATAGAGGATGAGGAGTGACAAGAGGTCTCCAGGCCACAAGGGAGATAGCAATACGAATGTTTTCCGAATAATTCAGCTACGGATTCTTCCTCGCTCCTACTACCCTTCGACACTCCTGTATAAGATTGGCAGGGCTCCATCAGCACAGTGTATTCAAGGCTGCTAGAGCAGGGGGTACTTCTCTCCACATTCTATGGGAGTGTCCTAAAATCGCGCAGTTCTGGTGGAGGGTCACATCAATTATAGCCAGGGTGGTGGGTACTGAGGTGCCATTTGATGCAAAGTGGTGCTTACTAATCATCAAGGGAGAGACAGTTTGTCCTAAGTATGCAACCAATCCAATCCAATCCAAAAGACTTTATTTGGATAACTAGGTATCCATAAATGTAAAACATGTACAAGATAAAAACACATTAGAAAAATAAATAGATAACAATGTCCAATCCATGATGTAGCAAAAAACAGCAAACATATGTAAAGTGCATATTGTGAATAGTGAAATAGAAATGACTTCATAGATCGCACATAGTTTTCTTTGCACCCATAGCTATTCTCAAAAAGGTGTCAATGTTCAAGATCAATTCAACATTGTCCAATTTAAGTATACAGTAAAGAGCGTCTGTTAAATTAATAGGTGACAATTTTTTAAAATACGGAATCAACAGCCATTTTGAATATTTCATACAATATTAACAAAAGAATAAAAAATGTAAAAGTGTTTGCCCGCTGTGACCATCACATGGTCACTATCTGCCTCCAGTCTACTCACATCAACATTCTATTGGCATCGGCATCTAGCCATTGTGTCGTGGCTCATCTCCTGGGATGAACAGACGAACGGTAGGGACCCGACGTTCCTCTCGTCCTGCCCGCCTCACCAGGATCTTGCCCTCCGAGCCGGGCGTGCAACGACTCCAACATCCACTCTGTCATTCAGTCTGAGACGCTGCCTGTGCCGGATCTGTGCCGCTCCACTGCCTGATGGCGCGGTGCATGGCAGTATAGCTACGCTGCTCTCACGCTCCAGGATCTAACCCTTCAAAGCCAGACGATGGCGACTCTGACACCCTCCGTGTCTTTAGGTCCTAGCCGCTACCGGAGCTAAGGGGACGGACCTGTGCTCCTCCACCACATACGGCGTGGTGCATTGCAGCACAGCAACGCTGCTCCCTCTGCTCCTGTCGACGTGACAGTTAATCAACAAACTTCGAGCTTCCCGCATCGCAACACGGATCTTAACCTACGTCGTCTCCACGGAGCTGTTGCGAGGGCGGGGCTTCTGACGGAGCCGGCCATTTTGGCTTCGCTAGACGCCTCGATGGCCTTTGATACGGTAGAGTGGCCCTATCTTTGGGCAGCTCTTGAGAAATTTGGTTTCGGACCTGAGTTTATTGGTTGGGTGAAGTTGTTATACGCCGAACCCTTGGCACAGGTAGTGGTAAACGGTCGGGTTTCTGTCCCCTTCTGTCTTGGTAGGGGGACCCGTCAGGGATGCCCCTTGTCTCCGTTGCTTTTCGCGCTTGCCCTGGAACCGTTAGCTGCGTGGCTTCGATGGGAACCTTCACTCAAAGGGATCCGTTGGTCACCGGATTTTGAAGACCGCGTCTCGCTTTACGCGGATGACATTCTTCTGTATCTTACTTCCCCGCGCAAATCTTTAAATGTCTTATTTGACGTTCTTACTTCGTTTGGTGCTAACTCGGGTCTGGTTATTAATTGAACTAAGTCCTGTGTGTATGTTCTCTCGGGTGTTTTGCCCCCATTACCGGACAGATTTCCTATCCATGTTGTCCAGTCTGGCTTCAAGTATTTGGGGATCTTTATTACGCTGGACTCTTCACTCCGGTTCGAGCGTAATCTCCTCCCCCCGCTTCTTAGACTGCGACTGGATGTGGCCCGTTGGCGTAAGCTACCCCTGTCTCCTCTGGGCAGGGCTGCCCTTTTCAAAATGATGTCTTTGCCGCGATTCCTATACGCGCTTCAAAATTCTTATGACGACGTTCCCGCTACCTATTTCTGAGAGATCGAGAGTCTTCAAAGGCAACTGATCTGGGACGGGCGTCCACGTATCGCCCTTGCAAAACTTACCATCCCTTGGTATGACGGGGGCATGGCGCTCCCCGATATCAAGAGATATTATTGGGCTACCCAGCTGTCTGCCATTAACCACGCAATGTATTCCCCGGGTCGAGATCCGGCCTTTGAGATGGATAGACTCCAGCTGCCGGGAGGGGATTTTAATAGAGCGCTTTATTCCAGATCGGCCGGGCGCCATCTTACGGGCCCGTCCAGGACCGCAGTCAATGTGTGGCGCGCCGCGAATGTGAGTTTGGGATGGGAGAATCGACTGACAATGGCGACTCCGCTTTATGCTTCTGAACGTTTGGGGTGTCTCTGGTCTACTAAGGGCTTTGACCGCTGGGATATGATTGGGATATGTAAAGTGGGTGATGTCTGTGTGAAGGGTAGAGTGAAGTCTTTCCAGGCCCTTAAGGCGGAATATGACTTGAGTGATAGAGAGTTTTTTCGGTATCTGCAGGTCCGGCATGCCCTGGCCTCAGTTCTGATTCCTGATGTGACCCTGCCCGAGTCCTCCCCCCTTGAGGATCGCATACTGGATGGACACCTGCCCGATAGCACTATCTCCCTTATTTACAAGAAATTGATTAATAATCGCGCTGACTTATTGGTCCGACTTAGGGAGGTTTGGGTCGGTGACGGATTGGACTTGGATGACGAGGATTGGCAGTCGGCACTCTCTTCTCCGAAAGAGGTCGCCATCCCCGCCCGTCTTCGTTTGGTTCAACTTAAGATCCTCCACCGGGTGTATGTAACTGGTCCGCGTCTGGTTGTAATGGGTTTTTCCCCGGATGGCTTATGCAAGCGTGGTTGTGGGATGAGTGCTACATTTCTGCATATTCTTTGGGAGTGCCCGGTGGTAGCAGCCTACTGGATTGATGTGCTTGCGGTGATGACTGTTGTGACTGGTATTACCCTGCGGCCTGAGGCCCGACGATGCCTGTTGAATGTGTGGCAACCCACCGACTATTCTGTGGCCCAGACCAGATGGGCCACCTTGGGATACATGGTCGTGAAGCGGGACATTGCGCAACTCTGGGGCGCATCCAGACCTCCCGACGTCTCGGTGTGGGAGGATAACATGGACTGGTCCATGTTCCGAGAGAAAACCGTCTATGTGGCTAGGGGCAGACCCAGGGCTAGATGAAGATTTGGGGTCAGTGGAACGCATATCGTGGAGATATTTGTACCCCTCCCTTGGTTGACACTCCCGATGTTACCCTATCTCCCTAGGCTGGCGTTCCCGAAATTATTCATGCTGTTTTAGGATTTTCCTGTCCTCCCCGCTGTCCCCACCCCCCCAGCCTTCCCGAGTCCCATTGTTGTGCTTTCGTCTTCCTGATTAGTGGCTTTCCCCTCCGCCTTCTGGGCTGACTTGATTAATGTGCATTCGCCTTGTTTAGAGTTCGTTGTTTTTTATGCCTAATACAGAAAATTGTTATGTCCTGTCCTATGTTTTGAGCAATAATTGGTATCTGATTTGTGCCTGGCCACGGAAGTGATCGTTTGCTTCTTATGTTGTGCGTTGCTCTTAGCGGCCAGCCCGTGTGGTTGTAGGCCCATCTCTGTAATTCTTATTTGATTGCTCAATAAAAGTCTTTAACCAAAAAAAAAAAAAAAGAAACAAAAACTTCGAGCTTGTTACACCGATTTTTGTCCCATTAGCTCTGAACACTGAGCGCACTCCACTCTACAAGGGACAGAGTGGCCGATGCCCTGAAGTGCCCCTGACATGACGCTGTTCATGTTGAAGCTGTGACCCACAAGTAGGACTATCTGCTTGCCTCCTCGGAACTTCGAGTGCTGGGCTTCCTCCAAAAATGTATCTGGGCTTGGTCACAAGTGTCTCCGGCTGATAAATTCATGTAAACCCTCCCTATGCTCTCCCTGAATATAAAATGGCAGCTACCCACGAAGCACTGGTTAATGTTGCTCTAGCCAGAGCTTGATTTGATACATATAATTACTTATTCCTATCAACCCCTCTGAAGTTTGTTGATTCCTAATGGACACTACCAATTAATGATGTTTTAGCCAGAGCTTAATTTGATACCATATAAGTACATTCTCCTATCAGCCCCTCTGAAGTTTGCTGATTCCGAATAGCCACTACTAATTATCCACGATACCTGTCGACTCTTAGTTTACACAGGAAGCATTGCCACTGGGAGCCTGCACAAATGCCAAACACTCACTACTGTCGCTGGGAATGAGGAAATCTGCAGTCTTTGCCCTGTCCTTTCCACCTCTCCCCTCTCCACACCTGAGGCTGAGCTGGAGGATGAGGCGTCCAACGCTGCTTTCGATGGAACTATGATTTTGCCCCCTGGGCGGAATCCTTACCTTTTTGGACTTATCGCGGAGTAACCTTTGGCTGATACCCGGTGGAGCAATCATATGTAGCTAAAGAGAAGTTTGGCTCTGGGTTCACACCCCTCGGCCAGCACCTACCCAGCTGAACATCAGACATTGTTTTTCCTCGTCTCCCCCATTGTGTTCCCTTCCCCCCCCACCTCAAGGGGGAGGTAACCACTGTGTTCTGACTCTGACTTTTTTGGTGTCCCCTAATTGTTCTTTACCCCATGGCCTTTCTGCTGATCCCTGATCCCTGATTGGCACTCAAACCCCTTTACTTTTTCCAGTACTACCCTCTTTACTCCATCGGTTCTGTTTTTCTATGCTATTGAATGCACTAGTAACTGATGTAACTGTAACTGATGTAACGCTGTAACACTGTCTGATCCTTTGTCTTACTTCCTTTGCTCCTATCCACTCTCACTTGAATCGTTTCCCTTGCCCGCTACACCGCCTAGCCCCCTGTCCATTTGACCCCTTTAACTAAGCACTCTTTCTCCCCTTGTTGGGCAAAGATCCAATATTTATACTCTGGAGTCTCAGCAAACCCGCTGAGAGAGTCCACAGTGCCTAGGGAGCCACTCACAGTTGAGGTATGGTATGGCATCCCTTGCCAAAGCACTCCCTCTCTCCTTTTTGGGTAAGGATCCAGTAGGTAGGCCTTGGAGTCTCAGAGACTCCTCTGAGAGAGTCCACTGCGTATAGGGAGCCTCTCGCAACAGAGATGGGGAATTGATACCACTTCCCATGGGATCACAGCTTACAGGACTTTGGATGCAGCTCTGACTCGTCTACCGGTTTGTGTTTGCCCGTCACCCTCCCCCTCCTCTTTTCATGCTGAGTCTATCGCCCTCCCCATCTCCTTCCCTCTTCCATTCTCTGTCTACTTCCCCTGCTCTTACCCCCATCCCCTGAATCTCTCCCCTTGCCTGCTTTTTCCCTGACGTATATGTCCTTTTTGTTTATCTCAACCTTACTTGTCACTATGTTTCCAGGCTCTAATAACTGTGTAACCTTTGTAACGATGTAACCTGCAATTATGGTCTGTTACTCATGTAAATCACTCTGATACCTCCGGGTCTAACCAGCGCTATATAAAACCTTTAAAATAAATAAAATGGTTGTGGCAGGGAGTCAAGTTTTATGTTATACCCATAGGGAAAACAAAGCAAATATCTAACTGTCCCAGTTCTTAGATGGAAGAGGAGGCCTCTCTCCCATTGGGATATCGGTAGTGCGATATAACTTGGGAGACAATTCTCAAGGTATTCAATGGGTATAAATTTTGCAACAGTTTGTTTCTTCAATTCCCTTTCTAGTCTTTCCACGCTATAGAGTGCGTACAGTGCTGTCTTTAAAACATTTTTGTCCATTGTTACACCTGTGTTCGAATTGGCAAACAGTCTACTGAAATTGGCGGTCTGCAAACTCTTGACTACCCCAGCAAGCCATGGAATGTCCATTACTTTCTCACAATGAAGACAATCATCTTTTATGTCCCTTGTGAGAGAAGCCTCGGGATTCTTCATTACGGCTAGCCAAAATAGTGCAGGGCGGGCCCTTACGATATCTTCAATATATCCTAATTTCAGTTTGCTGTGACATATGTACAGAGGGGTGGAGATTGGAGCGCCCAAGAGTTTTATACAAAATCGATTTTCCTCTGATTGGACGCAAGAGCATTGGCAATACCCCATACCTCTGCCCCATAGGTAGCTATTGATACACACTGAGTCTTAAAAATCTTTAAAATAGCTGGAATCGTCCCTGATCTTTTAGGGCGGGGGAGACTGAGAATTGAATTAAAGGCCCTCGAGAACTTACTTTTACAGTATGCCATGTATTCACACCAAGTATTGTTCACAGCGAAGACCATCCCCAGGTAAGGGAAAGTTAATTTTTCATCCCCCACAGAGATCAAATTTAAAGGACATTTCCTTGGCCCACAAGACATTATAAAAGATTTCTTACAATGTGTACATAAATCCAAAATAAAATCTGTGAAACCTCGAACTAAAGCGCGTAGTGCATTTGGTGTGCGACCAATTAAAACCGCATCATCTGCATATAAAAGCACTGGGAGAGATTTACCTTTAATTCTGGAATATCATTAGTTAATGTAATCAGTGATTTATGTAAATTGTTTATATATATATGATAAATAGGAGAACACACCCCTGTCTGACCCCTCTTCCTACACTGATGCCATTGGAAACTTCTTCCCCATCACCAATCCTGACCCGCGCTTTCATGTCCGTGTGGAGAAGGCCAAAAAGTGAACAAGGGCCTCATCCAGTCCATATTCTAAAAGGATTGACCATAGACGGGACCTGTTGACAAAATCAAAAGCTGAGGACAGGTCCATAAAAGCTAAGTAAAGTGCAATAGTGTACTTCCCTATGATCAAATTAAGATTAAGACATTGCTCATTCGTGCCAACTTTACCCCTGAAATCTAGTTGGCATTGTTCTAAAATCGGATTCTCTTCTGTCCAGGTTAAAATGTTTGTATTCAAAACTCTGCCTAAAATTTGAAGGGTGTTATCTATGAGGGAGATCAGTCTATAGCAACTAGGTTGTGTACGATTGCCCTTTTTGAAAACGGGAAGAATCGTGCTAGTAGACCAGGTCTTTTGATATCAAGACACCTGGTGGCGCCCTATTAATAAAAGGGTCAAATTCAAAAGCAGGCCCTTGGTAAATAGTGGAAAAGTGACTCTCCTACGTAGTGCTCATTATGTTGCAGCTGATGGGAGTTAAAGGTTGTCCCATTGATCTTAACTCTTTAATGGTAGTCCAAAATATATTCCCATTATTTAAGATGGCAGCATTAATGAGCGCATCCCAGTGATCACTTAATGACTGTTCCTTCCTATTAGCAATAGCCTGCTAATATAGCAGCCTTAAGGACTTGAACAGATCATTACGCCTAGGGTTTTGAGATGGGGCCTTGCAGGGCTTCCTATTGGCAATTGAGCACCCCTGGCTAACCCATCTACATTTGCGCTGTACTGTAGAAATGGGTTTAGACAGCACGGTTTTAATGGCTCCACAGAGTTCGGTAAAGGCACTGATAGCTTCAGGGTGTGGATCCAGGGCCTCTAAACAGATGTTAATAAGATTCATGTTTTCCCTAACCACAGAACTGAATAAGTCCGCGTTATTAACGCCTCGCCAGATCAGTCTAAGGCAGAGGTCTTCAATCTGTGGGGCGCGACCCCCAGGGGGGTCGTGGAGTCCTGGGAAGGGGGTCGCAGATTGTCAGTTTGCCTTAGTGGCGTCGGGCTGATTGAGGGTGCTCACAGCGGAGGCCTAATTCACACGAGGCGTGAAAAACAAAAAAGCCTCATTAACAAATAAAAGGTCTTTTAAAGACCTGTGGAGTACTCTGGTGTGGCTTTGTGTGTGTCTAAGCTGTTTCAGCCAGGCTCACATACACAGGGGGGGAGTGGGGTGGGGTGGCTCGGGGAGGAGGCTGTAGGACACCCCAGTGCGCCATTGAAAGTGGCCAGGGGGAGGAGCCAAGCTCGCGAGCGTAATGGTCGCCTTGTAGCTCGGCTCCGTCAGCCCTCTGGGCCGACTCGTATATCCTGTCGCATATCCTGCCCAGAGACGACATAGTTCCGAAGAAACAGGAACGCAACGTTTCGCTCTTACTCACCGTTTGACCTGGAGGCTCCGGCGTGCTGCGGTTCCGAAGTTGTGCCCCCCGAAGGGACCTGGGCCTTCGTGGTGTTGAGACCGGGGCCTCGCCTATTGGATCCGGCCTGGCGTTGTGGTGACCATCGGCCCCGGCCGAGAGACTGCGCCACTGGTGAGAGCCGTTGTGTGAACATCCCGGTGATCCTGAACCGGGCCCGTCTTGACGGACGTGAGGCTGGTGCGGGGCGCGGTGCTCCGTGGACTGATCGTGTGAAGGGGTCCCCCCCGCCGCTGCTCCGTCCATCGACCCTGGACCCTAGTCCTCGGACTCTGTTTGTGAGGAGCGCCAGCGATACTACAGACGGCCCCCCGCCTTGGGCGAATCTCCTTTCTTCACCGAGGCTGCCATTGCTGGGACCCCCCGGATATCTGTAAAGGCCCACATTTGTGAACTGTTCCGAGAATCGCGGAGGGTGGTGAGGAGACTGGATTCACAAAATGGCTGCCTACGACCTGTGCTGTGGGTCTCCTCGTGATGACGGACTTGGGTTGCTGGACTGCACGGGGGCCTGGACATGTGTGCGTGAGCCTACGATTGCAGACGTTCTTGATGCCTTGCGATCCTTACACGCAGCCCTGGCCCCCGGTGCTCTTGGAGACTCGATGCGATCCGTCGCCATCTTGGGTGACCGCTCCTTCATGGTCCCCTCTTGTTTCAGTGATGCCATTGCCTCGCCTCCCTCGGTCGCTACGAGGGTTACTGCCGCTGTCCATCGACGGGTTTGCTGGCCGGTGGATTTAGAACCTCCTGCTCTTCGATGTCTGGAGTTTGAGGACTTGGATGTCGTGCGGGGACCCGATCCTCCCTGGGTGCCTGAGAACATTGGTGGACCGCTGCCTGTTTTTGCCTTGATGAGGTCGTGTTTCTATTTTGCAGGACAACCCCCGCTTTTCCGGACGGCGAGACTGAACTCCTGTCTTTTATTGCCCTTGTTGCTATTGCTGAGACATTTGAACTGCCTATTTGAACTTTTGCCCACTTGCTTATTGATTGCCCTCCCTGGCATACGTCTTTCTCGTATTTTCTTTCAATTGTGTGCTTGCCTCGCATCGTGTTGCTTACTTCACGCTGTCATGTGGTGGGTGGTAATTGTGGTTAGGAAGGGACTGGGGTGAGATGCACGGCTCCCGGTGGTTTACTGGTGTACGGATTCGTGGCGAAGTTGCTCATATTTCTAGTGCTGTGGGAGACCCCCCTGTACGTTTTTTTGGCGCTCGAGATTGTGTCGTTCTGGCTCACATATAATATGATCGTATGGTTGGGCGGAGGGCTGTGGCCGACCGTATTTGTTTCTGCCCTCTTGCTCCTCCCTCCCATTTATTTCTTTTGTTTTCATGTCCTTCTTTTTGTCTCTTTATTCCTCTTCTCTCTTGTCTCTACTACATTTCGGGTTCTGGTTTAGGGCGACAGGCGCGCTGTTTGGAGGGTAGGCCGTAGCCTTCTGCAGGGGTGCTGGGTGGGATGGGTGGGTTGGGTCTTATTTGATGTTTTATTTTCCTCAGTTCTATGGCCCTTTTGTGTCTCTTTATTGGTGTGCCGCGTCTGTCCTTGCTTTCCGTGGTATGATTGGGGTGGGGCCTGTAACGTCGCTGTTCTTCTTCTTGTAGCTCTGCTGTTTGCCATTGCGACTCCCATGCCCTCCTCGTTGCTTATATTCCTGCTCTTTTATATGTTCCTCGCTACGGGGCGCTTGTTTAGGCGCGGCATTCTTCTCTTTCAGTCTGTGTTTTCCTTTCCTCTCTTCTTTCCTCTCCCCTCCCCCCTCCCCTTTCCTTCTCTCCCAAGGTTAGCATGACGGGTTGGTCTTGGTTTTGTCGCTATTCCGGCCCCTTTGTTCTGTTTCCAATGTGCTACTGGGTGGTGGAGATGTAAAGTTGTTATTAATTATATATTGACTTGTGTTCACCGCACCTGTTTTTATACCTATATGTACAGTGCTGATACTCCTGCATTGCTACCCTTTAGACTTTCTGTTGTCAATGGTTTGCTTTGGGATTCCGGATTCCTCTATATTGTCGCAGAGCCTGTCATGCTCCTTATCGCTACATTATAAAAAATAACCTTCTTTGCTCCTGTTTGCTGGCCGTTTAGATCCTCTTTCCTCCCCCCTTTTTAGGATTGTGTTGATCGCGTTCCTCTATGATTGATTCTGTAACTTCATTCTGGATTTCTTAATTGCTTTCACGTATCATGGCCGGCCAGTTTGGTTGTAGGCCCAGATTTGTATATCCTGTCTATACGAATAAAGGTTAATAAAAAAAAAAAAAGAAAAAAAAAAAAAGAAAGTGGCCAGGGGCGCTGTGAAAAGATGTGAACCAAGCACACAGTTTGGAAACTAATATGGACTGATACACAATAATAATGGTAATACCAGGGGGTGGAGGGCATCATGCTGCAGACAGGGATTTCTAATCAGAGGCAGCTTTATTCTTGCAGTTTAAAAGCTGGAGTTGCAAAGGCTGGTAAAGTGCAAGTTGTGTAGCACATTTATTAGCAGTTCAGGCAGAGCCTTTCTGGGGAAGAGGATGGGGCCTACGGGGGAAATACAAGATAAGCAAGCAGGTAGACGGGACTGCCGGGCTGTAGGTCAGTGTGCCTGGAATGAGACTCGGAAGTGATACTGAATAAGGAAAACAAACATCCTGCAGCGATTAACGTAAAAATAAACAGCCTGATTTTACACACAACTGCCCTTGATAATGATTTATAGCGCCTGGGAGCCACCTCCAGTTCAGCGCTGCTGGCACAAGTGTGCAGGTAAAAACTCAAGGCTAATAGCCGCGTTCTCCAAGTTACACACACTATGGGAAGATATTTGAGTACGTTAATGTGCCTGCTGCTAAGAGCTGTATAAAACCTGTGGGTTAGAGCGATTTTGGAAAGACTAACGCTGGATTAAAATGCAAACGGTGTGCATTTGCTTCCTACTGTATGGTTTGAGCGCAATACTTGCCTATGTCTGCTGCTATTAGTCATTAACATGAAATGTGCTATTTGTTTTATTCATGTTCTCCTTGCATGGACCAAGTAGTGGATGGATGAAAGGGTGGTTGGATGGATGAAAGGGTGGATGGATGAAGTAAGTATGTATGTATGGATGGATGAAAGGGTGGATGGATGGATGGATGAAAGGGCAGATGGATGTAAGGATGAAAGTGTGGATGGATGAAGGATGGATGGATGGATGAAAGGGTGATGGATGGATGAAGGATGGATGTATGGATGGAAGGATGAAAGGGTGGATGGATGGATGAAGGAAGGATGTATGGATGGATAAAAGTTTGCATGGATGAATGATGCATGAATGGATGTGTGAAAAGGCGGGGGATGAATGATGGGTGAAAGGATGGATGGATGTATGGAAGGATGAAAGGGAGGATGTATGGATGGAAGGATAAAAGGGTGGATGAATGAAGGATGGATGGATGTGTGAAAGTGTGGGTGGATGGATAATGGATGGATGAATGTGATGAGGTATAACAGGCGCATTTATGGTTGTCAATAGTTGTTGATGATGAGGAGTACCAGTTTCTAGAAACTTTTGTCGGAAGGGGGTCCTTACGCCTAAAAAGGTTTTACAAGGGGTCTCGGCATCCAAAAGTTTGAAGACCTCTGGTCTAAGGTTATCTGAGGATGGTAAAGGGTCGCTAGCACCACATTCTGTCTGAGGCGTTGGAACTCGGGACATTTGTAACATTATTTGTATTGGGTTATGGTCCCCAAAGGTTGTGGCCTTAATTTCGTCTTTAAGCAGACTTGCTTCTAAAACGAGAGAGATAAAAACATAATCAATTGTAGATGAAAAACCCCTCCCTCTGAATGTCGGTTCAGGGGGGGGCATTATCTTTTGTAAGTGCACCAATTTCCATAACATTAATTAAGTTGTGGGTGTTTAAGTGGTCCATTAGCTCCCAACCCTATTGCATATTTGTCTGCTGCTATGTGAATATTCACTTAACCCTGAGTGCGATAGCTTAGCATTAAAATCACCCCCCAGACAGATTCCTATTGACTTAAAAGAGTCCTTGGATTTTCCGATAAATGCAATAAAATTTAACAAATTTATAAAATGGATATTTGGAACAGAAAGAAAATCATTGTTATAAAAGTTGATTATGAATGAATGAATGATGTCATTTGTAAAGCGCTGGCTTTCCCTCCAATTGAGCATCTTGGCCCTGGAAGCGGATAGGCTGAGTGTCAAGGAGTGTGATCTCTGATGTCATCGTGGTCAGATAAGAGACGGAGCCAGACTATCTGGTACTGCAAAGATCCAGGTTTTCGGTCTTTTCTTAAACATGGACTCATCTGTGTAAGTCTCAGTTGGGTGGATAAATAGTTCAAAGCTTTTGTTCCCAATACAGCCATAGATTTTCCTCCTCTGGACTTCAGACGGAAATGGAGGGCCACTAGCAGGTTTTCCGTGGAGGATCTCAAATTTCGTGCAGGTACATAGGCTTTTATTCTGGTCCTGAGGTATTTGGGGCCACTTTGTTTTACAGCTCTGAAAGTTATCACTAGGATTTTAAAGAGAATTATCTTGTGTATGGGCAGCTAGTGGAGGATTTGGAGGGCTTCAGAGGCAGATGACCCCTTTGGTAATTTCAGTACCATTTGGGCTGCTGCTTTTTGTACTGTATGCAGCTTTTTCAGAGTACTCTTGTTTACTCCTGCATAGAGACTGTTACAATAGTCTAGGCGTGATAAGATCAAAGCCACTGCCACGGACTCGCGAGCTATAGCTGGAAGGAGGTCGAAGAATATTTTCAGAGCTTTTATCCAATGAAAATAAGTTCCTGCTACCGACAGTGCCTGCCGATGAAAGGAGAGGGAAGTATCAAATCGGCCCTCTAGGTTTTTGGCAGTGTCCACTGTATTGGGGTGGGGGGGTGTCTGTTCGTTGGCCACCACAGTTTGGGTGTGAAGATATTACATTTTCCCAGCAACAAAATCTCCGTCTTTTGGCTGTTGCACTTAAGTTGATTGGTCTTCATCCATTGGAAGACAGCAGAGAGACATTGTTGGAAATTTTCTTCTGCTGCTGTGGATTCTTTATCCAGGGTTAGAATGATCTTTGTATCGTCAGCGTAGGACACAGTCTCGATGTCAAAGGATGATACCAGGTCTGGCAATGGGGCCATATATGTGTGGGGCTCAAAACTGAGCTTTGAGGCACACCCGAGAGCAGCTGCTTCTCTGGTGAAGTATAATTGCAGAGTGTTACTGTTTGTCTTCTGTTTCCCAGGAATGATGTTAGCCAAGCCAATGCTTTCTGTGAGAACCCCGCTCTACTTAGCTGTTTACCCAGAACAACATGGGAGACAGTGTCGAATGCGGCTGAGAGATCCACAGGATCAGCACTGCCATCTGTCCTTGATCCAGTGCGAATGTTAGCATCTCCGCAATGTGTAGCAGTGCTAACTCTGTTGAATGCCCAGCCCTGAAACCTGATTGCCTGGGGTGTAACTGGTCACAGCTGGTCAGTGTATATGGCCCTAATTAAGACAATTTGCAGTTCTACTATGACTTGCGCATCAGACTTACACAATATGGGGAGTTGCCTCAGATATGGGGTGGAGACTTTAACTGTGTTTTGAATCCAGACCAGGACCGGACCGTCCTAGGGGCCCAACTGCAGCTCATGCCCATAACGAAATCTTTGAGCAGAGTGGGCTGTTATACATTTGGCCATAAAGATCCCCTGATGCTGCGGGATTCACGCATTACTCCACAGTACATGATATTGATATGCGCATCGCCAGGAGACTGGCAGCATGGGTTTGTAAATGCAAGCATTTACCATGCACCTTCAGATCCCTCACCAGCTTTGTTATAACTGATACTGGATGCCCCTAGGACCCAGCCTTTGCATGGAGATTTCCACCCTACTCCCCTCTAGACATAGTATTCCTCGAGGAGCTTGCGCAAGCAATAGACTAATTCTTCACTAACAATATTGGCTTGGTAGATTGGTGGGGGGGGGGGGGGTGTTAACAATCTCCAAGCATGCCAGCATGCTGAGTTGCTCAGGGGCAGGTTGAAAAGGTTGGAGTCCGAGATAGCAACACTATAGTACGTGAATACCGAGAAAGGTGAGAGGAGAGTTTTGAGGGAGATTAAAGCTAAACAGGAGGTATATCACGAGGTGGCACATGGTGAAATCACACATCTGGGTAAATACTTAACTGTAAGAGTCTATGGGGAGGGTGAGTGACCCTGTACAATGCTTGCAGTGCTCCTACGACCGCGACGGGAAGATGACACGATTTAAACTATTAAAGAGGAGTCGGGAAACATTACACATGCCGGAGCAGGGGGCGGGATGCTTCCAGTGTTACTATGCAAATTTGTACACAACATGCATCCGACATGATGAACAGGCTACGGCGGACTATCTAGCACGTATAGCAATAAAGTGGTTGACTGCAGAGCCTAGAGAGCACCTCATGGTCCCACTGTGTCCATCTGAGATAGTGGCAGTGCTAAAAGACATGCCTGGAAGGAAAGCCCAAGATTCTGATGGCCCTATGGTGGCCTTTTATAAGGCATACCAGGTGAAACTAGTGGCCCACCGTGTCACACTTTTTGAAGAAAGGTCAAAGGGGGGGCTGTATGCCACTTACAACAGGGAGGCTCTTATTGTTGCTCTACTGAAACCGTGCAAGCCGGCTGACCATTGTGTGCCCTACCAGCCCCTTTCGCTGCAAAAAACTGTACTAAAATCTTTGCGAAGGTTCTCACCAACAGGCTCGCACCCCTAATCACTGGCATAGTTGGACCCAAACAGGCTGTGTTCATATTGGGTAGATGGCAGAGATACAATCTCAGAACCTTTTGGGGGGCTATTTCCAGAATCCAGCCAGAGGTTCGCCCAACTGCGGTATTTCTAGACGCTGCAAAAGCATGTGGTTCTGTTGAGTGGGGGTTCATGATGGTGGTGTTGAGGCAGATAGGGGTGGGAGAAGTCTTCCTGAAACATATAAGGTTACTATATATGAAGCCGATTGTTGCGAATTAGTGTTAAAGGCATAATGACAGACCCTGTTGACATCACAAGAGGCACAAGATAGGGCTGCCCCTATCACCTTTGTTGAATGTTCTGGTGGCTGAGCCTTTGGTTTGCGCAATGCACAAATACCATGCACACCGGAGATACATTTCCCCCATTACAACCTGATTATATCTGCATATGCGGATGATAACCTTCTTTATATGCCAAATCCGGACACAATCTGGCTCCTATCTTTCGTGAGGTTGTACTGTTCAGCGGGTATATGGACTCAAGTATTAATTGGAACCAATCCTTAATATGCCCCCACACTACTACTACATTGCGTGTACAGACAGAGTATTCCTTTCCAGTGGACTGCGGACCATTGCGGTACCTGGGCATACAGGTCCACACCGATCCGGCAGTGGTACTGCTAGATAATTATGGAAAAGCTATCAATCGGATTACGAATGTTATCGATGGATGGACTAAGCTTCCACTATCACTCAGCGGGCATATCACCATAATAAAGATGGTGGTACAGCCCCAGTTCCTGTTCTTATTCATGAATATTCTGATACTCCTCCCGAGAACCATTTTCTGCACTCTGCAGACACTGAGCGGAGCCACCCGCACCTAGGGGCGTGGCGCCCTTAGTGCCATCCTGAGCGGGAGCCAGAATAGATGTCCCCAAAGTAGAAAGGGGACAGGGAGGTAGAAGGTGAGCCGTGCCCACGCGAGCGCAACGTCATCAGAGAGGAGGCAGGGTCGACCTCCCCTCCTCCGGGGGTTTAAAAGCTTGGGGGAGGCAGGATTAACCCTCTTTGTCCTCTCTAAGCAGCTCCAGCGGCAGCAGACCAGCGATGAATTACCCACCAACCCATCGCTACAAACAAGGACGAGAATGGCGGGGTCCCAGGCAAGAAAGGGTGTGGACTTCCTTTTGGCCGGACTGGCTGGCCCTGGACAGGGCAAGCATTTGCTAACGCGGGATTACTGGTTACTAATTATCTTACCAAATCCCAAACTATGTCGACTGAATCGTTGGTACCTGTCGTTGAGTAAAAGGTAATCTCACAATAAGTCAATCAATTTAAGAACTTACACCACTCTAAATGACCACTGACCAAATTTAAGTTTTAAAGATTTAATATAAAGTCAAAGATAACTGAAGATACAAACTTCTCAAAATGAGATTCAAAAGGTAAATTGGTATCACTATAAACATGAACTTCTTGAATAATCTAAGTCTGAAGAACAAAATAATAAGTACAAGCTCAAAAACCATAAGGGTTGTCAAAATAGATATAAGTTGCAATCTCAAAGTCATTACAGAAAAGAAAATTAAGGTTAGTCTGTCCCTACACTATACTAAGTGACATCCCTACTTAGCAAGATCTTAACCCTCTAGGTGTCAGCCGTGGTGACTTCCTAAGAAGATCACGCACTTCTCTTTGTCTCTTCTCTGATAATGGGTCTCTCCTGATCAGCCTATCTGCCTACCCATCCGCTTCCTTAGGCTCCCAAAATCATCTGCTCTGCCCTCCTCCCGGGTCTCTTTCCCTAATACCAAATCACATTTCTGATAGGAACGCCCCTTGGGACGCCCCTCACGTGGTATCTCTGTGCGCGGCAAACTCCATGATGGTACTCTTGAAGACCCTCGTTAAAGTTGACCTTGGTTCCCAGGCTTCTTCTCCAGTGCGCTGATACCCCCTGAAATTCCTGGAAACTCCTACAGGCCTGCGCAAGGCGCCACTGAACAAAGTCCCTTTCATTCGAGCTGATTAGGACCCTCGCACCTGCATACAACTCGTCCTGCAGTGGGCCTCAAATTCCAGACTCCACCATATCTTAAGTCGTAAAACACTCTCAAAGCTCTGTGCTGGACACCTCGCGACCTCTTCTCTAACGAGCACATGACGATTTACACGACATGACATTATCTCCTCTGGCCTACTTGATTTACATGCAGCAGGTCCCTGCACTCTTAAAACGTTAACTTGATTTAAACAGCAAACATTCTTAACTAGCATACGTTTCTAAAATAACACATCTATAAAGCATATACTTTTAACCCTAAGTTCAATAGTACATTTGGAAGAACCATGTCAACCTTATCTCACATTAATTTAGCAGCACGTTCAGGTTTGCTGTGAATTGCCTTAAGGCCTACACATAATACTGGATTTTCAAAGTTACATTTAATTCGGACATGATTCTTTTAACATGAGAACATGAGGTTTTCACATATATTCCAACATTTCTACATTAATCTCACACCGTTATAATTATAGTTACTCCACTTAACATTCTATACATTTCACTACTGAATATAAAACACTCTGTATATTTTCACTCCTAGATATAAAACACTCGTGTGCAAAACATGTTTAAACCAACTACGTGCTTGTAAATATGGCGTACTTATACATTTTTTTCCAAACTTGTGCTCTCTCAGTCCCCCCTTTGATGACCTTCAGGGGTCATCATCACCAAGACACTAAAAATGTAGAACCCTTCAAAGTGAAGTCATGGTTGTGCCACCTCTTTTCATACTCTCCAATGCTTTCAGACTCTTGTATTGAGAATCCTGCATCGCTGTCAACTCTTCTTCCTGTTTTCTCATAGTTCTCTGCAACCTATTTGCTCTATAACATTGATACAAACGCACCAATCCCCACAAAGTGATTACACAAATCACTATTATGATGATGGGTTTCAGTATGTACCAAACGATACCCTTTCCTAAGTTGGCAAACCAACTTCCAACTTTACCCATTCCATGACCTACTTTTTCCCACACATTTACCTTTGCTAGGTCCTCAATTTCGTAGTGTATGGCAGTGATATTTTGTATATACTTCTCTAGAGGTTTTGAATTGTCTGGAATGTAAGTACAGCATTCCTGGACCTTCAAAGCCTTACAGACTCCTCCCTCTTTTGCTAACAGAACGTCTAAAGCAAGTCGGTTCTGAAGAACCATTGCCCTAATCGATTGCATCTCACCTTCTATCAGCATCAATGATCTTGCAGTACTAGCAGATAGCCTATCTACGACTGTAGCTAACCTCCTAATTTTGATGTCATTCATTATCAATCCTAAGAAAGGGAATGCAGCACCGAGTACATCTCCAACTACTTCTGCTGCACCCAGCCCTCGCTTCCATCTAGTTGATATTTCTTTCTTAGGCGTGTCTAAATTCTCAACATGATATATTTTAGGGAAGACAACAGCCAGATAGCATGATCCGTACCAATTATCTGGTAACTTCACATAGGCATTTCTTCCACATACAAAATATACATTTGGTATTGCTTGCATCCCTTTCAAAAAGTTCTTAGAGTAATACTCCAATTGAAAGGCATGTTCACAATGGACTTGACCTACATAAAAGTTTTCATAATAGGAGTAACTCCTGTGAATGCACAGTTTTCCCCGTTTATCCTTATCCAAAGCAATTGGACCAATACTACCTTTTCTTTGATGTGCCCTTTCCTCCTTGGTCCAATCTGTTTCCCATTGTCCTGATGCCTTCAAAATCTTCTGCCTCCTGTATCTAGTATCTACCTGTGCTATAAACTTTTTCTCAACTTCTGATATCTGACAAGTCAGATTGTTCCTTCGAGCATGTGAAGTATCTAACGTTTTCCATGGAATAAACCATTTGTGTAATCTGTCTTCGCTTTTGTAGTAGTCCCATTTGTTCAAATGCTTGAAATTCGGAACCTCTGGCAATGTTGAGTCGAAATTCGAGAAATAATACTCGAATCCTTCTCGTCCATAAAACATGCTCAACAATAAACTGCACGTTATTCCATATGTCAACGGAAGATGATGGTATCTGATACCCTCCTCCACTGAAGCTGGTAATTGCATACAAACGTAACAATCCTTCACTTCCATGGCATCAACATATTCATAAAGCAATTTAGCGTAAGCATTTGACTTGTAATTTCCCTGTGACTCATCTGTGTGAAGCCTTTTTATTTCTGCATCTAACAATGCTTTGTCTTTCTCATTGATGTTTCCCTTCTCTTTAATAATGGTAGTTTTCGGTGTTGATACTCCCTTATCCTCCTTGACTGCGGTTTCATCCCCTTCGTGTCCCGCTAGGAATGAAACAGTTACCACTAAAATTATAAGAGAAACCACTACTCCTAAAAGTGTAACAGCTATACATTTTGCCCTGCGGTTCGGGTTGCCAGCCTCCATGTTCTCAAACAGTGTAGTTCTTGACTTTCTTCCAACATTCACTTCTTCTCCTTTCTGAGCCAAAAGTCTTTCTTTCTCGCAATGTCTTTCTTTTGAACACTTGGAAGCTTGACAATTTATTCCCACAAAACAGTTCAAAGTCCAGTAGAGAATAGACAACCCTAGCCCTTCTCCATCCACTAAAAGGAATCCCCTATCACTTTTCTTCTTCCACTCGGCGCTAGGTTATCTTGCAACAAGTTTACAATTTCTTTTCAAAAGTCTTATTTTCGTCTGAAGTTATGTATGACTCAAGGAGTGACACTACGTCTTCATAAATGTCCATCCGAAGTATCATTCCCTCAGGTTCTGGGCAGTTCGTACCACAACATGGAAAGTCAACTTTTTCTAGGATTATTCTCCTTATTTCGCTCAAGACAAGTGGACGGACAAAATTGAGAGTTAGCGTTTTTTCAATTTCTACTCCTGGT
Source organism: Lissotriton helveticus (assembly GCF_964261635.1). Classification (NCBI taxonomy): domain Eukaryota; kingdom Metazoa; phylum Chordata; class Amphibia; order Caudata; family Salamandridae; genus Lissotriton; species Lissotriton helveticus. The sequence continues at coordinate 1,598,181,453 of NC_136069.1, read as the reverse complement.
ACTATCAGTTCTACATCCACAATTACAAAGGGGTCCGTTCTAATCAAGATCACTTTCTTCACCTTTCCAGTTCTGCGCCCCTTTGAAGACATTCACAATATGGTATTAATCCACAACAATAAGCGCTCCTAGCATTTCTACTACTCGCTCAAGCATTTCCAAACGAAGAAGAGTTCCCTCCAATATTGGATATCGTGAACAGCAAACTGGAAACTCAACTGTCTCTAAAATCAATTTTCTTATTCCACTCAGGAGAGCAGGATGAACGATGTTGAGTGTCAGCAACCTTTCGGTCTCCGCTCCTGGCAGTAGAAACCTTATTTGCACTGTGATGATCGGGTCAGTTCTGATCAGTTCCACTTCCCTGATCCTCCCTGTTCTGTGTCTCCCAGACATCTGCAACGAGGTAGGTCCAGTCGGGAGTAGAGTATCTTCTACTAGGCACTCGCACCCTTCTTGATCTTCTAAGACCCTCCTCGGCTTGATCCTGGATATCTTCTTCTGGATCTGAGTCTTCGGATATAGGAGCAAGCGTTTCTTCCTGGGCCGACCTCAAACTTAGCCTTCTTCTCCTTGCTGGCCAAGTGGCAGCTCCAAGCCTTATTCTCCTATTCCTTGTCCTCTCACTTGGTTCTTGGTCGCTCTGATACGGATCTGAGTCTGAGTCGTATTCACTTCTGCTCTCTCCTTCAGTTGCGTCTTCTGTCTCACTGCCGTCCTGCCTTCGCTCTTCTTCTGAATCCGTTGCGTTCCCAACTTCTTCTGACACCCCCTCAGCTGCCTCAATCCCTTCTTGCAACTCTTCTTCCACTTCCGGGCTTTCGTCTGGGATGGGAGCTGTTCCCTCTAGAGGTGCTGGAACTCTTCGAGTATGGGAAGCATGGATCCAATTTGGCAGCCCCCCGCACTTCACCGCGGTGTTCGTTATCAGGATTACCTGAAAGGGCCCACGCCAGCGAACATCTAGGCAGTTCTTCCGGACGTGTTTTTTAACTAAGACCCAGTCCCCTGGGTTCAGATCATGACACAGGTTCCTCGATGCTGGAACTTCAGCCGCATGCACCTGAAGGGACACAGAATGGATGGCGTCAGACAGTCCTTTACAATAATCCAAGATCAGATCATCTGTAATATTCAATAGGGCAGTAGTTGGAACTGTAGGAAGTCTCATGGCCCTCCCCATCAGGATCTCGTGGGGAGAAAGACCTGTCCTCCTGTCAGGGGTGCTGCGCATGCTCATGAGCACTAAAGGAAGAGCATCTGGCCAACTCAAAGATGTGGATGCCACTACTTTAGCCAATCTATTTTTCAACGTGCCGTTCACTTGTTCCACAATTCCTGAAGCTTCTGGTCGATAACTACAATGCAGCTTTTGATCGATATTCAGTGTGGAGCACAACATCTTCACTATTTCGCTGTTAAAATGTTTTCCTCTGTCAGATTCCAAAGAGGCAGGCACCCCGAAGCGCGGTATCAACTCCCTGAGCAACAATTTAGCCACTGTGAGTGTATCGCACCTACGTGTAGGGTACGCTTCAACCCATCTGGAAAATACGCATACAATCACCAACACATACCTAAGGCGATTGACTCTTGGCATTTCGATGAAATCTAATTGCATTCTATTGAAAGGCCCCCCCGACCTCCCAATGTGACTCAGTGTGACTGGTGTTCGCTTGCCTACGTTCAGTTGTTGGCAGGTAACACATCGCTTACATACTGATTCTGCTGCTATTCTAAATTTAGGGCAATACCAAGTTTGCCTAAACACTCTCATCATAGCATCCCTTCCTAGATGTACTGGACCATGTATTTCTCTCGCCATGGGATTAGCTAATTCTTCAGGTAACACAGCTCTCCCATCTGCTGAAACCCAAAAATCCATTTCACTTCGCACACAACCTGCTATTTCCCATGCCTTTTTCTCTGTTTCAGGTGCGTTCTCCTGCATTATTCTTAAATCCTCCCAAGTGTCTACAGTTTCTAACATCATACTTAATTCAGTCTTTTCTTCTGCACCTTCTATTTCCACCTTTGAGAAAGAATAATTTTGTTCCGCACAATAGCGTGCGACTTCATCAGCGTATCTGTTGCCTTGTGACACAAAATCTGTATTCTTAGTATGAGCTACACATTTAACTATTGCGATGTCAACTGGACCTTGCAATGCTTCTAACAATAATCGCACAAATTCTCCATTTCGAATGGGCGAACCAGAGGAGGTCATGTAACCCCTCTGAGACCACAACTGCCCGAAATCATGAACCACACCGAAACCATATTGGCTGTCCGTGTAGATGGTGACTCTCTTTCCGTTTCCTGCTATGCAGGCACGAGTTAGGGCAATAATTTCTGCTACCTGTGCGGAATGTACTCCTTCCAGGCAAGCGGCTTCCACAACTCCAGTAATGGTACAAACAGCATAAGCTGCTCTCAACCGACCAGTATCGTCTCTTAAACATGAGCCATCAACAAAATAAATTTCATCGGGGTCAGACAATGGCTCATCCACAATATCTGGTCTGGGTTTCGTGCATAGTTCAGTCACATCAAGGCAATCGTGGTCTTCACATCCTTCGCCTTCTATTACAGTAGGTAATGGCATCAAAGTAGCAGGATTCAAGACAGAGCATCTCCTGAGGGTCACGTTCTCTGCGGCAAGAATAACTTGCTCGTAGCGCGTGAGCCTACTATTGGTCAGATGCTGCGTCTTCGTCCTGGTCATTAGCAATTCAACTGAATGTGGTACATACACCACCACTGGATGTCCCATCACAATACTCTCGCTCCTTTCAATGCTGACACCCGTTGCAGCAACGGATTTGAGACATCCGGGCAACGCTGCGGCTACTGGATCTAATGTAGCCGAAAAATATGCAACTGGTCTACGGGCATTTCCGTGGGTCTGTGCCAAGACTGACAAAGCACATCCCTCTCTCTCACAGCAATAGAGTGAAAATGACTTTTCGTAATCTGGCATTCCCAGAGCCGGAGCACGACATAAATCGTCTCTCAGCTGTAAAAACGCCACCAGACATTCTTCATCCCATGGTACCGGATCACTCACCTCCTTGTGCGTCAGTTTCTGTAAGGGCTTTGCTTTCAGTGAGAAGTTAACTATCCACTGTCGGCAGTAACCCACCATTCCTAGGAACATTCTAACTTCTCTCTGTGTTGTAGGCGCATTCATTTTCATTATCGCCTCAATCCTCTCTGGTGACACCTTACGTTTTCCTTTCTCTAACCGGTGCCCTAAATACTGTACTTCTGTCAGACAATACTGCAACTTGCTCGGAGATACCTTATGTCCATTTTCAGCTAAATGGTTCAGCAAGGCAATTGAATCTGCTTTACAGGCTTCCTCTGTCTCTGACGCAACAAGTAGGTCATCTATGTACTGTACCAGAACCGAGTTCTGCGGCAGTACTAGATTTTCGAGATTCTTCTTCAACAACTGGTTGAAGATGGATGGGCTGTCTGTGAATCCTTGTGGGATTCGACACCATGTTAAAACGCGATCTTCCATTTTAAAAGCAAAAAGATACCTGCTCTCTTCATCCAATGGGATTGAAAAGAAAGCCTGACAAAGATCTATCACTGTGAACCATTCTGCTTGACATGGTATTTGAAACAGTATCACTGATGGATTCGGTACCACGGGACAACATGAAACAACTATGTTGTTAATCTTTCGTAAATCCTGAACTATCCTAAACTTCCCGCTAGGTTTCTGCAAACCCATAATCGGGGAGTTACAAGGACTACCCACGATTTCTTTCAGTATTCCCTGTTGTATCATTGACTCGATCACAGGTTTTATTCCCGCAATCGTTTCCTGGGACAATTTGTATTGAGGCGTTCTTGGAAACTCAACATTTGGTTTTACCAATATTTTTACCGGCTCTACCCCCTTAATCAATCCTATTTCTTCTCCTGTGAAATCCCATACCTCTGACGCCACTGCATCTCGTAGGTCTTGGGGAAGATCTTCTATTGTCAGAGTAGGATATAGTTCTACACAAGATTTCGAATTGGCCACCTTAAAAGTAGCATCTTCGTCGGTAGTCTGTACCTCCACTCCTTGCGGGGTGCAGTATATGGTGCAGTTCAATTTGCACAACAAATCCCTTCCTAACAGACATACCGGACTTGAGTCACAAACCACAAACTGATGTTCGTTCATGTGGTTTCCAATTTTCACAGACACTGGTTCTGTCAAGGGACTAGTCATTCTTTTATTTGCGACTCCTACCACCTGAATTGTTTCCCCTGACATTGGCAAGTCTGGAACCACCGCTGATCTCAGAGTCGAACGAGTAGCCCCAGTGTCCACTAAGAACGTAGTGGGACATCCTGCCACTTCTGCCTCAACAAATGGCCCTCTTTGATCCACTTCTAGAACTGCCCCAAGGGTACAGTCCTCTTCACTGCTCACCCGTTGTCCTGTCAATGGATCAATGTAATAACACTTTTCTTCCTCGACAAACAGAGGCATTTGTTTAAAGACCTTTCCCCCAGCTGCTATCTTCGGTGGCTGTGGGAATTGGGCCCGTGGAGCCGAAGTCCCCCCTTTGGCCACCTTGCCTCCTGGAACTGTCACCTTTTGCACTGGTACTTCTTGGACCTGCTCTTCTACTTCTAGCTCTCCATTTTCAGGGTTAAAGGGACACTCGCGTCGCCAATGCCCCACCTGGTGACACTGATGACACTTTGTCGTTTTCTTTAAAGTGGCAAAGTCTATCCTAGGTCTCTGCCCTTCCTCATTGTCCTTATTCTGACCGTTTGGTTTTCGTCCCATCCCCTGCTTCTGCTGGCCACCCTTCCCAGCGGACTGCATTTGCACCACCATCAATTTCTCCTTTAGATTCTTGGCTTTAGAATCTATCTCGTCACTGCAGTACCTCGCATAACGTAAAATCTCATCTAGTGGTTTGTTCTGCCAACAGATTAAATGTTGCTGTATCATCAAACAAATATCAGGTCTCAACCCCAAGACAAACTTTGACACAAACTGCCCTATATCTTTGGGATCCATTACATCTAGTCCACTGTATTGCTTGAATGTTTTCAATAATCTTTCATAAAACTCGTGAACTGTCTCCTTGGGTTCCTGCCTTGTTCGGTCTATTTTTACCCAATCTATGTCCTGTAGTGGTACCTTATCTTTCAGCCATGCTATTACCCTTTCATACTTTTGCATGACAATCTCGGACGGTCCATTGGTCCGAGCATCCCTCACTGGTTCAGTATTTGGCCATTCAACACTAGTCTTACAAGGGGTCCACAGATCAGATGGGACCACGATGTCAAACAACGTATTCAAATCAATCCACAATACCTTCGAAATTTTAACAAACCTTTCTACCTGCTTATACCACTCTACTGGATTGTCCCGCAACTTCGGAAATGAGTTGGTAAATGCAGCTAAATCTCCTCTACTCCAGGGTACATGTACATAATTTCCGTTTGATATTTCTCGCAAAGGGAATGCCTCCATATGCATTACCCTTCCCTCTGGGGTCATCACATTTGTACTTCGTCTAACCGTGCCCTTTTTCGACCACCTTTCTTCCCATTTATCCAGTTCCCTCCACACTCTTATCCCTGATACCAGCTCTCTTATGTGTGTTTTTAATCCAGTAGTTCTCTTCTCATCTAGATCCTGGTCTGCGTACTGTAATCTGTGGTTACTCTGTAATGCCCTTGTCCTAGACAAATCCACGGCATATCTATCTGCCAAATCAGTCAGTTTCTCATGAAACGCTCTAGCTTTCCTAGTAATATCCTTTGCCATGAACAATAACTCATCCTGTTCATACAATTCTATCCTTTCCAAAGGCAATGTTCCATCTATTATCTCATCAACATCTGATTTTAAACTAGTAACATCAAGCCTTTTTGCCTTAATTTCAGCTTTTAAGACACTCAATTTAGCTCCTCCATCCGCATCTCTCCCATCCCAGCTCCGAGATCTACGTTTAGGTATTGGTGAGTTATAGGGAGTCCTCCCCTGTTCCCATCTCTCTAGATCCCATGCCTTTCCATCTTCTCGGGGTGGGTGGTGAAACACTCCTTCATGCCTCCTAGCCTCTCTCTCCCCATCCTGGCTAGTTTCACGGGATGCAGGGTAAGATGTTCCATTACTCCCTCTTTCTTCCCTACTTCCCTGTGATTCCTGATTATTCGAGGCATGGCGGGACCTATCGCTGTTCTCCTTTCTCCAATGTTGAACGTCTTCCCCAAGTGTATGATGAAGGCACCTAAACCTATTCTGAAAAGCCCGTACCGCCTCATCTCCTCCTTTCCCCCAGAGACGGGACATTTCCTCACATTCTACAATCCTAGTATTTTGTTCCGGCTGTTCTCTCTGATTTGTAGGACATGCATCCCCTCTATTCTCTTGACTTTGGCCTTCCCGGCCCTGACTGCTTTCGCTGGCCCCACAATGAGATACAGTCCCGTTACCCCTGCTTTCCCACTCTGGTTCTGTTCTTGTCCTGTTACTTGGAGATACTATGGACCCGTCCCATTCCCTCAATACAGCTCTTAACTCTGAATAGGATCTTGGCCGTGGTCCCCTTAGATCCATTGGTCCTCTCGGACCTCCCTGTTCTGAATTTGGACCGACAGTTGTGTCTAATGGGGTGTTCCATGTTACCGAACCTGGCAATTGTTTCCATGCATTTGTCACATTATTCCTCCTTTCCATCTCAATCCTTTCCCTATCCAATTGCCTTTGTTGTTCCCCTCTATCTCTCTCAGAATTATAGATCGAAACTATGGGTCCTATGGTAACAGGCACTTGAAGAGCGTCTGGCAATCCCACAGACTCAACCCTTTCTGTGGTTGGCGTTTTCTGCACCACAAACCTTCCCATTACACTCTGTACAGTGTTGTTTGGAGGTGTTTCTCCACTTTTGATAGGTGTCCATTCCGATATAGGGAGTGGTGTATATCCCTCTATGTCATTTCCATCTTCCCTTGCGAGCCCTCTATCTTCTATTAACCCCACTCTCGGAGGTGGTCTATCCATTAACAATCTGTTTATCAGATTGTCCTCCGACTCGCTTTCTTCGTCTTCTTCCATGAGGTTTCCTCCTCCTGACACCTCCCTCATCGGATACATTTTCTCCACCTCAATAGTCTGTACCCTCCAACGCTTTTCCTCCTCATCCCATTTGGAATCTCGCACTGCCCTTACCGATCGCGTCAGTCTTTGTTGACGCCTGTTCAAATTTCGGTCGTGTGCAGCCTTAATCCATGCATTAAGAGCCTCAAACTGTGTTGGTCTGGGCAAGGGTTTCAATGAGGACATGGTTGCTTTTAGCCGATGTAACACCTCTAATTTAAACGTCCCGTACCTCGGGAACTGCATTTCCTCATTCCCTTCCGTAAGCTTATTCCAAGCCCCAATCCATAATATCGTATGCAGCCCCACATTCGTTGCCATATAATGAGCTGGCGTACCCTTCGTTTACGTTTAAAAATCCCTTTCAAACACTTAAAACACTTCATGATTTCTCTTTTCTCCGCGTTTGTTTACTTCCTGATGACACTCCACCAATCTCAGCGCCGTTCTCACTAACTGGCCTATCCGTACGCGACTTTCCTCCGACGTCACGCTAGTCGCCCAACCAGAGCGCGGCTCTAGCTAACATCACACCAACCGCTCAATCACAGCGCGGCTCTAGCCGACGTCACCCGTCCCCCTTCGCAGCAGTTCCCCTCCTTTCTCAGCTCGTCTCCTCGGTCATGCACGCATACCATTCATACTCTGAAAAATGATTACTTCCGTCCAAGCGATCACCTTTCTTTGACTGTACGCCCACAGTCTTTCTGTAGTTGTCACCTTAACTTGGCGAAATGTCTTTCCGTTTACTTCCAGACAATCGCCTTCTCCGATAGGTTACTCACACACAGTAACTTTCGACCAGCGTCCGTTACTCATACACTCACTCTTACACTCCCCCTATCTTGGATCCACGGCGGTCAATGGTACCTCGTGACCTCCGTACTATGGTCGACAACTACCCTGGATGTTCGATACACCCAAAACCACTTAAGCTCTGGCCTGAACTTAAGATTTCACCAGTTCACCCGTTTACCAGGTAACCAGCTTACCAGGTTGCGCGCGCTCACAACCTTCTCTCATTCACACTACAGGCATTCAACTCCGCAAGACATTACAATACAAATACAACACAAAACACCGCAATCTGTTCACGCATGACCCTTTTTATACTCACTCTCCGATACTGCTGCTTTTCTCGCACCGTCTGCACCTTTCGGCACACGATTCTTCCGCTGCTCGTCTCTCGGCGTCTCGGGCCTTGGGGTAAACTAACCTCTCTAGATTACCTTCTTCAAGAAGATAACCATCCTCACTCTGCTACCAACTGCTAACGCGGGATTACTGGTTACTAATTATCTTACCAAATCCCAAACTATGTCGACTGAATCGTTGGTACCTGTCGTTGAGTAAAAGGTAATCTCACAATAAGTCAATCAATTTAAGAACTTACACCACTCTAAATGACCACTGACCAAATTTAAGTTTTAAAGATTTAATATAAAGTCAAAGATAACTGAAGATACAAACTTCTCAAAATGAGATTCAAAAGGTAAATTGGTATCACTATAAACATGAACTTCTTGAATAATCTAAGTCTGAAGAACAAAATAATAAGTACAAGCTCAAAAACCATAAGGGTTGTCAAAATAGATATAAGTTGCAATCTCAAAGTCATTACAGAAAAGAAAATTAAGGTTAGTCTGTCCCTACACTATACTAAGTGACATCCCTACTTAGCAAGATCTTAACCCTCTAGGTGTCAGCCGTGGTGACTTCCTAAGAAGATCACGCACTTCTCTTTGTCTCTTCTCTGATAATGGGTCTCTCCTGATCAGCCTATCTGCCTACCCATCCGCTTCCTTAGGCTCCCAAAATCATCTGCTCTGCCCTCCTCCCGGGTCTCTTTCCCTAATACCAAATCACATTTCTGATAGGAACGCCCCTTGGGACGCCCCTCACGTGGTATCTCTGTGCGCGGCAAACTCCATGATGGTACTCTTGAAGACCCTCGTTAAAGTTGACCTTGGTTCCCAGGCTTCTTCTCCAGTGCGCTGATACCCCCTGAAATTCCTGGAAACTCCTACAGGCCTGCGCAAGGCGCCACTGAACAAAGTCCCTTTCATTCGAGCTGATTAGGACCCTCGCACCTGCATACAACTCGTCCTGCAGTGGGCCTCAAATTCCAGACTCCACCATATCTTAAGTCGTAAAACACTCTCAAAGCTCTGTGCTGGACACCTCGCGACCTCTTCTCTAACGAGCACATGACGATTTACACGACATGACATTATCTCCTCTGGCCTACTTGATTTACATGCAGCAGGTCCCTGCACTCTTAAAACGTTAACTTGATTTAAACAGCAAACATTCTTAACTAGCATACGTTTCTAAAATAACACATCTATAAAGCATATACTTTTAACCCTAAGTTCAATAGTACATTTGGAAGAACCATGTCAACCTTATCTCACATTAATTTAGCAGCACGTTCAGGTTTGCTGTGAATTGCCATAAGGCCTACACATAATACTGGATTTTCAAAGTTACATTTAATTCGGACATGATTCTTTTAACATGAGAACATGAGGTTTTCACATATATTCCAACATTTCTACATTAATCTCACACCGTTATAATTATAGTTACTCCACTTAACATTCTATACATTTCACTACTGAATATAAAACACTCTGTATATTTTCACTCCTAGATATAAAACACTCGTGTGCAAAACATGTTTAAACCAACTACGTGCTTGTAAATATGGCGTACTTATACATTTTTTTCCAAACTTGTGCTCTCTCACATTCATTGTGGGGCTCTGGGCTGGCGGGAGGGGGGACTGACCTGCTGGTGGTCCTGGACTCTCCTGCCCTACCCAAGATGCCGGTGTGTATGTTTAAGAACATTGGAGGGGGTTATACCCCGGTACGGTGGGGCCAAGGCAAAAGCAGTCCCCGGTGGTAGTGTCTCTCTCGGGGAGGAGGACTAGCAAAGAAAGTTACAACTGAAACAGTGTGAGTTGAGGCCTGCTGGCACAACAAGCACAGGGGGCCATGACGAAGAGGTATGGCCATGATTGGATTGTAAATAATATTGTGTTTATCTTTGCCTGGAAGAAATGGTCAAGTACCGTGATCAAAATGAATAAAGGATTAATAACACTGCTTTAAGATTTTAATAAAGGACTACGCAGTGAACGACAACAACCTGCTTCATGTCTTTTTATGTAGCCACATGATTTTGGAGGGGGGGCGACTCGCACACGGTATGCACACTATAGCCTGGGCAGGCAAGCAGCCTCATGAACAGCTGAGCTACATTAACTCTTCCTTATGACAAAGGGGGGCTAAACGTCCCTGATCTGGATCCCTACCATAGAGGGGCACAATGTATGTTCGCCCATTATTGGTTGTATGGCTCGTGCGACCGTCCGCAGCTTTGGCAGGAAAAGGATGCTGCCTCTCCGCTTCTGCTCCCTAAGAAGCTACTAGACAGACCTGTATAATACTGTTGATTTGATTAACACTACAGCATATTCTTGGAAGAGACTTGCTGAACAACAGACAGGGCCACTCCTCTATTTGCAGCTGCTGCTACTTGACTGCTGCATATTGTTTCACCTGGGGCAGGAAAAGGGGGCAGTGGGGCTATTGCATGGTCTGTACTTGTGGCACATGGGCGACTTCTTTCAGACCGGGCTAGTCCATAGCTGGGAACAGGTACGGGTGCCAGATGGCACTCACACAGCACTGCTCAAGCTTCAGTATTATAGGGCACAACCCACAGTGAGGGAGCTTCTGAGGGAGGGAGCCCCCTGAGCTGCAAGCCCTGACATACATGTTGCAAAATGAAAGCCCCCAAGCACCTTATCATACAACTCTACACCTACTCGCAGAGCACTTGGTAATCAAGAGCTGCTAAGACGAGGCTAGATTGGCAAGATGAGCTAATGGGTGGCCATAAATGTCAAGTAATCAGGGCTACCGTCATTAAGACGGTATCCCTGAACAGACAACAGCAGTTGATACACAGTACAGTATATTATTCTACCCCTGCCAGACTATTCCGCTATGGTTTGTGAGACAGTTTGGGGTGCTATAGTGTCATGTATTCCTATAGGTTCTGAATCGATCCCCCTATTCCTGACACTATTCTGGTTAAACTAACTATCAAGTTAACTAACAGTCAGCCCATGAGGCAAGAAAAACCCCCATGATGCAGATACCGTTATCTGACGCAGTCACACTACGGCACAGGAACGTGTTATCTGATTAGGTCATAACGCTTGAGATCTAATTAGACAAGCGATATTCCTCCAGCCCCTGATAAGGCATACGACGTTCTCATAACAAATCAAACCTATGACAACCTGGAAAATCCGTGCGGACATTGTTTTGATTTCACAGAGAACTTCAGTAAAAGAATGTGCTAACGAGCAAGTCGTATGACATCTTTATTGACGTATCTATGTCCATCCTTACGTCAATCTCGGCACCTTTAAGGTATAAATATTACCGATCTTGCCCTATGCAAACACACGCGTGGTGACGAGACGGAGCAGCCATACTTGCCGAAGCCCAGAAGCAGAGCAGACCCCGCTGGCAGCAGCCCCGCCTTCCTGACGCGCTGAGAGACGCGCTGCTTTCTCCTGCCGAGAATCCAGCCCCGGCGTTTCTGGGTAGCCCTCGCAGGCAGCCTGGAATATCGAGACCAGAGAAAGAGATACCATTCCTCATTCATCCTAACTTCCAGGTACAGAACTGAATAACCCCTCGCAGAGAATTCTTTAGTTATTCACTTGGCAAAAACAAACTTAACTTAAACTGTAACTTTCTATTCCCGCCCACGCATTAGACTTAGGTCAGGTACATGGGGTAGGCGTATTTAGAAACACCAGTTGAGTACGTTTAGTCAAATGTATATGTGTATGTAAATATATTTTAATCATTTTAAACATCATATGGCTTAGAAACCATATCAATGTTTTTACAGTATTACTTTATACTATTGCTTTTAATGTATGCACTTTACTTAACTATAAGTATTGCAATAATATCGATCCATTTCTCATGTATGAGAAAAGAGACTGATCAATAAATAACACCTTTTTATTGAACACGCCCGTCTCTTCCTTTTCTCTACATTCTGATGAGACTAAGAATGCACGTACTGACTGAGTAAAATAATTTGCCTTTTGTTCACACGACTCTCGAGATTTACTCTTGATTAGGGGAGAGCAAAGTTGTCATGTTCTATGGTTGTCAGAAACGAAATCCCTTCTTGTCTAATCAGGGAAGTTAAGTCCTACTTGAACATTCGAGAAAGTTTCTAGCGAACTCTGAGCTAAGCTGGCAAACCCAAAACTTAAGTCTAGTATCGACAGTAGTAGACCTAGTTAACGTCTGGTCTAGGCCTTTACTGCTGTAGGTATTATTCCAATGCGCAGAGCCTATTGGGAAGATAGGAACTACACTACATGGCGCCCAACGCGTTTGGAAAGGGCGATAAAACTAACGTAAGACATTTAGAGTAACTCAGTCGTGCTCTCTCACTCAGACCCCTTTTCCCACAATACTCCAAAGACATCTGGAGTGGGTGAAAGGTTATATCCTCCAAAACCTCGCAGGAGGGAACTCCTATGTATGGTTCTTGGTTTAGTCAACGTTGAAGGATACACTGTTCCAAAATATTGTGCATCTAATCTTTGTTTCCATAAGAAACCTGATCTGCAAACAAACATAATAACCTTCAAGACAGTAAAATGTCAGACAATGAAGATGAAAGAGAGGCAGTTAGATTAGCAACTGAACTCGCAGCAGCTGATGCTACCATGCAGGCAGCAGACCAGGATATAATACTCATTCCGGTCATTAAAAGGAGAACTATAACTCTAAAACTTATAGAAAATGGACTGACACCTAGAGGTGGCACAGTCATATTCGTAATTGAGGCACACGAATATCGGCAGACAGAGGTATACTATTCATGGATACATTTTCCAGCAGCAAATGCTGTAACAAAGTACTTCCACTATTACAAAGTAGAGGAACCTCCTGAAATATACACTCCTTTCGAGGAGGTGGAAGTACCACTCAAATTTCAAGAGCATTTGCTCTTATTTGATGGCGCCCTAATACACAATAATCACATCACCAGGCTCGGTCCTCTAGGTAGACCAGGAGCAACGTGGCCGGTCCTAGCCGGATACACACCACATCCAGACATCGACGAGATGCCTGCACCACACCTTTTAACACAGCTAAAACAATTAATAAAAATTCATAGACAATTAGTACAGTATGTGATGCGGACTTCAACAATTCAGCCAGCGATTAAACTTCCACAGCTGACCCCTCACCAGGGGAACACAAATAAAATTACACCACAGAACATCCAATCCTGCCTAGGTAAAGTTCCGGCTAAACGGGAACAGATACCATTCTGGTTGGCACAAAAAATCACCCAAATAGAGGCGGTGTTTCCTGACACCACCCCGTTAGAAAAACACAGGATTCTGACTATATGTCTCCCAATGGGAATCGCACCACACATTGAGGACTGTGACACTTGGGGTACAGTCTTTGCTTCCATCTACACAAAAACGCACGGTGTTCCATCCATTTCGGTAATACCAGATGTGCTAAAACAAATTCAAGACGAATACGGTCCAGAACCAGCTTTAACTCTTGGTATGAAATTACTGAAAGACTTCAAGCTGGTCTCGGCTATATTATTAGCCAACATAAAGGGAGAAGCAGCAAACGTGGCGATCCGCCAGAGGTTAAAAGAGACAGATATAGCAGACCAACCAGCTGAAATTGCCAGAATCATAGAAAAATCCTATGAGGAACTAGGTAGAGATAGTTTAGGTGGGATACCAGTAAAACCGCAACTAATTGAAAGTCCTGAAAAAATATTTTTTAATAATAATTCACCAAAAAAGAACTGGGATGGAAACAAACAATCCAATCCAAAAGAAAAGAAATTCCAGTCCCGAGGAAGGTCTCCTAGGCGAAGGGAGAAATCTCCGAACCAGAGACACAGGTCACCCCAGAGTGACCCCTCTGGGAAAAGATATAACCTTAGAAATAGGGATAATATTAAAAAACCTGATAGATATCAAGACATTGATACACGTCCCTCTCAATCTTTTCAGAATTCCTCGCAGAAATCGGAAAGAAGAGGACGATCAGAACAAAGAGAAGAGCACGCCAAGTCCAAAGACAAGGAACCTGCTCAACTAAAAAAGAAATTACAATTTCCAAAAAAGAAGGTAGCCAGTATCAAGGTAGTTAACAATGCCGAGAATACTGAGGACACAACTGAAAAACGGAGAGTGGGCTCAGACAATGCTAGACAGCGCAGCAGAAGTGAGCATAGCTCGCAAAGTCCTTATGAATCATCTGGAGACAGTGGACACAAATGAATATCTTCAAGTGGAAACTGCAGACACCAGAGTTAGCAAACCCCACAAGATATACGAGATAACATTACGTATAGAGGGAGATAAGACTAGGAAAATAAGGGGACTATTTTGGGATAATCTCTCCAAGGGCTATGACATCCTTCTAGCTGAAAAAGACTGGCCACCAGAGTTTGTTAGGGAGTGCCCTCATGGCGAAGAAGTAATTATGCCTGCCTTCTCAAATCAAATTCCAATTCATAAAAAATACACACTTGCTAGAAAGTGGGCAGTGGCTCTAGCACCTGCTTTATATAAAAATCATGTAGGATGGGATGAGGACTCCCCTCCTCACAAAATCCAGTTAAAATCACAACCTACTGCACAAAGGCAGTACCCAATTAAGCAAGAAGCTAAAAAACAGGTAAATGAAATACTAGACCAGCTAGAATACCAGGGGGTGATTGAAACTTGCACCTCACCAATGAACAACCCTTTGTTTCCGGTCTCCAAACCAGACAATTCATATCGTCTAGTTTTGGATTACCGACACCTTAACACATGTTGCAAAACTTTTGCAGTGCAAAACTCACACAGTGCTGCACTAATGAATAACATAGTGCGCAAAAAATACAAAACAACCTTGGACATCTCCAATGGATTCTTTTGTCAAAACATAGCACCAGAGAGCAGATATTTAACTGCATTCTCAGTAAATGGCACTCAAAAACAATTCTATCGGTTAGCCCAGGTGTACAAGAACAGCCCGGGGGTATTCTCAGCAAGAGTAACAGAATTACTACAACTATATGATGATGAAGCATTATCTTATGTCGATGACATTTACTTAACAGATGATGACTTGGAGACTCACTTGAAAAGAGTGAACACCATAATACTTGGGTTCGCTGTAGAGGGTTACAAATTCAACTTTAAAAAGTCCAGAATTGCCCATCTGACAGTCCTGTTCTTAGGATATGAATTATCAAGTGAAGGCAAAAGCCTGGCTGACAATTTCCTGGAGAAATGTGCCGTAATCCAAGCACCTAGAACACTAAAAAATCTTCAGTCAATTCTAGGCTTCCTAAATTTCGGAAGAACATACATTGCAAATTACGCAGAAAGGGTCAAACCCCTTTATGATCTAATTAAACCAGACTTTAAAAGATCCAGTTGGACTCAAATACACACAGAAATTTTGAGATCTTTACAAACAGACATGCTAATTAAAACAAAATTAGAAACACGTGATAATACACGCAATCTCGTGATCAGAGTCATCCCAGGGAGATGCGGATTCACATACCTGACCTCTAATGAGGGAGAAAAGGTACCAATTGCATTCAAATCACACTTGTACACAGAAGCTGAACAGAAATTCAGCAACAAAGAAAAAATTGTTCATGCAGTTCAAACCGCAATAGCTAGAGAAAAAGATCAAGCTGACGGTAGACAAATCACAGTCAGAACAGCTGAATCAGCTTTTGAAGCACTGACAACAACATTGAATCCAAAATGGATACAATGGGTGAATTCAATTACAACGGACAAAGTATACTACTACTTTGATCCAGAATTAAAGGAATTGAAAAATCTAGAATATGAAAAAACATATCCTCTGCCATCCGACATTCTGCCCTTACAACACTACGCTTGTGTAATCTATACAAACGGAAATGCTCAACCCTCCGTTTGGGGAGAACAAGCATACAACCCCACATGTGAGATTACAAAGGAAGTGTGGCGCGGAGGTAAACTAAGACCTCTATTAACAAAGACACACTCAGTAGAAACTAATTCAGAACAACAAACTGAAATATTAGCTTTGAAAATGGCGCTAGATAATGCGGATCGCGAATTCCCGACACTTATAGTGTCAGATTCATATTACTGCGTCAAATCATATAACAGCGATTTGCAGACATGGATTCAGAACGGTTACAAAGATGACACAGATGCACCAATAAAGCAGAAACTGCTCTGGGAACAAATAGCTCTTTTACAAAAAGAACTACCAAAGACTCACGTGACACACTCACTGAGTCACCAACGTGATGGCGTTCACGTTGCAGGGAATTCATTGGCTGAGACAGCCACAGCGGCAGCCACTAAGTCGGCTCCCGTAGTTCGAAAAAAGCGTACATTAAAATACATTGACGGTGAAACAGTGCTGGCGGTGAAAACATCATCAAAAGGCGACTCCTCAGCGTTACCGATCAACTATCCACTCAATTACACATACATAATCGATGCAAACTCCGTCCCTTTTGCTCGAATCCCTGGAGTGGGGGATAGAGTGATTCCAAACATGGACAGGAGAAACTTGTTAATCGCAGACGCACATATGGGTGAGGGTCTCAGACACCTCAAACTGAAAGATTCTCTGGAAGAATTACAATCACGGTACTGGTGGCCAGGCATGAGCCTGCATCACACCATGTTTGTAAAAAACTGCCCAAACTGCAACAGAGATCGCAGTGGGGAGAGAAACAGTTTAATACCTCGCCGTCTCACTGCAGATAATATCACCAGTAAAAAGCAGGGCTTGCGATTAACATATACAGGCTAGTTCAACTTATAATGTAGATCCTCAGCACTCGGCTGACGTCCGGACTGTTATACAAAGATTTGCGAGTCTAAATGGCATATACGCTAAGAGCATGCTACGTTTGACCATTGTTTTCACTCTAGCCCTCCGGCCGGGGGGGAAACATGGCCAAATGAGCACAGCCCAGCGGGAATCTTCTCACTTCCTTCCTGAGGGTACGGGACGGTGTAAAGAAAAAACCAAGGCAGAAAGCAATCTATAATGGAAAGGATATTAGGTTCGGGAGCTGGGTGGGTCAAACATCTAATAAGTGTCCAACGTAGTCTAAATAACTTGCCAAGAAATTCTCTGAAGGGATTCAGTCGTACGAATTATTATTTGGAACTAGGATGTTGATCTCTGACCTTGATAGTCAGACTTCAGTGGTAAAAGAAAAAAGCTTTGATATCAAAGACCGTTTGGCTATTTTGCAGGACTTATACAAAACAAGAAAAGACCTGAGCAACATAAAGTTGAAACAACAGCCAACAACCACTGAAGAATCACCACCTGTCCCAGCAAGACCTGTCTGGATTCCAAAAGTCGGGGATCTAGTCAGGGAGAAGATCGCGGTAAAGAAGGAATTTGGGCCTTCTTACAGAAAAGCAGTTCCTGTCTTGTCTGTCAACGGGACAAGATCAGTAGTACTACCGCCACTTGCTGGTAAAAAGGAGAACCGAGTTGTATCCATCGACCTGGTAAAACCACAACATGTGGCCGATAACAAACAGTAGGCCAAGTGGACTCCCAATGAGTAGCAGGACACCAAGGTTTGCTACCAGTACAGAGGTCCTAACAAAGAGGCTCATCACATTCGAAACGCCTACAGTAAACAACAAGGACTATGCAACAATGCAATAGAACTAAGACCTCTGAAAACCCAAATAAAAACATTTAGCAGAGACACACCAATCTATAGTGAAGTACCAAGTGAAGATGCAAGAAACAGAAATCCTGAAGCAATTGGAACAATTGAAAGAACTGCATCCGGATACTTCATAAACTTCGATGATTCGTCTGAAGGCTTCAGTGAATCAAAGACACAGCCATCATCAAAAACCTTTAAAGACAAAGCTAAAGAACTTTTGAAACAACTGAAAGAAACATATCTGATTTCTCCATGGATTGAATTTTGGGTGGGTTTTGGTGCATTCATCCTCATACTTTGGCTCATCATGGTACTAACTTTGGGACGCTTCATTGAGGGAAAATATGCTAAAATGGACACAGCAAGTCAGAACATCAACTTGATCCTCAAACCACAAACATCCTCACACATCGAGAAAAGAGAACTTTCTTCAGCCAACTTCACAGCCAATCCTATACCGGGTGGGGTAGCATGGGACAACACTGACTATGAAATTTATGGTCCGGTCGAGATCCTGAAATATCCACACCAAATTAAGATCTCCTTGAGTGACTTTGTGAAACCAAACTCATTTGCTGATGATTGGGACTTCGAAAGCATTAATAATATGATGTCTGATTTAGTAATGTCTGCTAAATTTACCAAACATGATTATTTGCAAGGTTCTACAAATTATGATAGTATGTATTGCTATAACCACTATGGTAACCATTTTCTACATAAATCTGCACAGCCTAGAAATGTTTTAAATTATAATCAATGGGAACATTGTGCAACACCTCCAAAAGGGAGCTCAAGAACCGTTTACGACAAATATTCATATTTTTCAGGTTTTAACACAAGTAATGCTGAAACATTTTATTTTAAATTGTCAAACAAGACAGGGATGAAAACTATGATAACCAACACAAAATTGATATATTCAGATTCATTTTTTGAAAAAATGAATACTTTTGGATTTGATTATTGGGACAAAAATGTTGAATTGAAAAGTGTTTGGGGTACAAAAGAATGGCAAGTACAGGGTATAGAAGCTTTGTTTAGAGCCTGCATGATCCCAGAACAAATTATATTTTTAAATGACACTGTTCATCAAACCACCTGTCTTGGCTTAGCAAAAATCAAAGACTTAAATAAACCGTCTATTCCAAAGCCAACAATGTTTAGCAATAGCTCTACAGATGAAGAGATAGACGTAAACCATATTTTAAACCAAAACAGAACACATCCTGATTGGAAACAATGGTTGATCTGGCCCACAGATACTAATAACTGTCAAGACAGATTCCTGAATAAAACACAGGGGTTCAAAATGACCAGGCCAGACCCTAGATATTCCCAAAGACAACACCCAGGGATAATAACAACCTACAGTGTGGGCAAATTGTGCCTTCAATGGCTTCAGACTTCCACACTGGCAGAAATTAAGCAACACCTAACTTTACTTACTGATGGTGCTGACTTGCGTGATTTCATAATGGGACCACGCAAACAGCGTCAAAAGCGTTTCATAGCAGCCTCTGTATATGCAGCATACAATGAGGCCTGGAAGGTTACTCAAATTGAAACAGCAGAGAGAATACGGGAAATTGACCGTATTAATTTGGAAAAATCACTTTCTGTAGTGGACAATGGGTTAATGACTCTGTCCTCCAGAATTTTTTCTTTGGACAGCATTGTGTCTTCAGCAATCGATATATTATCGCAAGACTTACTGTTGCTACAACACGGTCAGTCACAATTGCGTTCTATTGTACAGCTTGGCTGGACGTTACAAAATCTGCGTTCAGGCTATGTGCCTTGGCGTTTAATCAACACAACGTCACTATTCCAAATCTTTAACCTTACTGATAGACAAATCAGTATGGCGCAAAAGGGTGCTGATTATACAATCTTGAGCATTGAAAAACTAGAAAGATTACCAGTGACAATGTCAGAACGACCTGTCAGTGAATGGATAATCCACGGAATCATAAATATTCCAATCTCAACCTTCAGGTTTCAATACTGCCAAAAATATATACAGGCTGGCATGTACGAGAAATTGGGAAAGGGGTACATAAAAACAACATGGAACCTGCCCTATTCACATGCATGTGTCAGTAATAAAGGCCAGAAAGTGTTTCTTAGTGGCAACAATTGTGCGATGTCACTAAGCGGCACGCTTCTGTGTAACGGAATTAGTTTGCATGGAGCCTGTGAAGGGAATTCATACAACCTTTCATGTCACCAGCAAGGCGCACCTGCAACTGAGATAGAACCATTCTTTCAAAGACTCTATAATGGGAGTTACATTCTAATTGTAGACCGCAGATGTTGTAGTCTTACGCCGGGGACTCCTTATCTAGTAACTACGACTGCGAAGGTCAAGTGCTGTGGACGTTCTTTGTTCCCCAGCTCCTTCCCAGACAGGGAGGCAAGGGCATGGCCCAATTTGAAAATTACTTCTATTCGAATAGATACTTTAAGCAGAATGAAAACAGTACTTCTTCAGACGCCTACAAGGCTCTCGTCATCAAAAGAAACATATGATCTCCAAGTCGCAAGAACGACTGCAGAGATACATACATTATTATCAACTAATTCCCCCGTACATTTCGCGGAAATTCTGAGCGAAATCTTAAATATTTCTGATACCACTGGGGTCTCAAAGGTATTTAAGACAGTATTTTCGATGGCATTAACACCATTCAAAGCCATACTGGGTATTTTTCCAGATTTCGTCCATTCGATTTTTGGCGGACTTCCCCTGATCCTGGGACTAATTGCAGGAATCCTATTCTTAGTCCTTATTTTTCGTTATGGCAACCCATGTCACAGACCAAACTCTCGCGACAATGGAAGAAACTATCCTAGCCATTGGATACCGGGACCGGATATCAAAAATCCTGGGACTCTCCCGGCTTAGAGACCTGAACATGACTTGGTTTCTATCATTTCGACCAATGTGGCAAAGATGTGTTTTACCTGTATTAAGGTGTCTGCTATGCGGAGAAGAATGCGTGTTAGACACCTGTCTGACGCTACAATCGGATGCGCCAGTGGATGCAGATACATTGTTGGTTCCTACCAAGGTTCACGCTTTGTGCTGCCCTCAAAGGCTGCCAATCCTGATGACGGCATTCGTGGAAGCTTCACCACTACGATTGAAGAGTAGTGAAGTTCAAGATGAAAGCAGCATCGATCAGGTACGACCTTCTGTCAGCAATGCGAATCAGAATGTCAATGGAGACAATCATGCGCATGAATGCATGGTTACACCTATTTCCGACTTAGTGGAACTTTCCCATGAAGATGTTGACAGTTTTTTCGAAAGCCTAAATGATATGATGTTCTCTCCAGAACAGAAATAGAGACTTTTGAGCAAGCTCGCACACGGCGTTCCCTGAATTCGGCCTTCAACTTTAAAAATAAAGTCACATGAACATTATCGCTCCAGTTCACGGACAGCAGTTTTTTCAGCAGCCCCAAATATTTTTGCATATTTTTCGGGACACTATCTTCTGCTTAAAGTAAGAACTATTCTTAGAGAACTAAGGTTTCTAAATTTTAGATAGCTTATAGACATTAGCTGCCCGCTGGTAGGTTCATAAAGATATTTTATTATGTGATGAAATGGTCTCGAAACTTTTTTTCTGTATAGCCAGATTAAGAGCCATTTCATGTGTAATTCTCATATACCAAATAGCTATAATGTATACAAATGCGTGATTACTTTAGCATTATTATACAGCTTGAGTGCATACAATATATATGACTGCAATTTTTCGTATATTTGAAAATTTCGAAATGCATTTATGTATTTTGGGGTGGTAAGGTATACACTATACTCTATAGTATGTTGTACTATGTTATACTATGCATAGATTAGTAAATATGACCATAGTTAGCGTGGAGTGGGTGTCATGTATTCCTATAGGTTCTGAATCGATCCCCCTATTCCTGACCCTATTCTGGTTAAACTAACTATCAAGTTAACTAACAGTCAGCCCATGAGGCAAGAAAAACCCCCATGATGCAGATACCGTTATCTGACGCAGTCACACTACGGCACAGGAACGTGTTATCTGATTAGGTCATAACGCTTGAGATCTAATTAGACAAGCGATATTCCTCCAGCCCCTGATAAGGCATACGACGTTCTCATAACAAATCAAACCTATGACAACCTGGAAAATCCGTGCGGACATTGTTTTGATTTCACAGAGAACTTCAGTAGAAGAATGTGCTAACGAGCAAGTCGTATGACATCTTTATTGACGTATCTATGTCCATCCTTACGTCAATCTCGGCACCTTTAAGGTATAAATATTACCGATCTTGCCCTATGCAAACACACGCGTGGTGACGAGACGGAGCAGCCATACTTGCCGAAGCCCAGAAGCAGAGCAGACCCCGCTGGCAGCAGCCCCGCCTTCCTGACGCGCTGAGAGACGCGCTGCTTTCTCCTGCCGAGAATCCAGCCCCGGCGTTTCTGGGTAGCCCTCGCAGGCAGCCTGGAATATCGAGACCAGAGAAAGAGATACCATTCCTCATTCATCCTAACTTCCAGGTACAGAACTGAATAACCCCTCGCAGAGAATTCTTTAGTTATTCACTTGGCAAAAACAAACTTAACTTAAACTGTAACTTTCTATTCCCGTCCATGCATTAGACTTAGGTCAGGTACACGGGGTAGGCGTATTTAGAAACACCAGTTGAGTACGTTTAGTCAAATGTATATGTGTATGTAAATATATTTTAATCATTTTAAACATCATATGGCTTAGAAACCATATCAATATTTTTACAGTATTACTTTATACTATTGCTTTTAATGTATGCACTTTACTTAACTATAAGTATTGCAATAATATCGATCCATTTCTCATGTATGAGAAAAGAGACTGATCAATAAATAACACCTTTTTATTGAACACGCCCGTCTCTTCCTTTTCTCTACATTCTGATGAGACTAAGAATGCACGTACTGACTGAGTAAAATAATTTGCCTTTTGTTCACACGACTCTCGAGATTTACTCTTGATTAGGGGAGAGCAAAGTTGTCATGTTCTATGGTTGTCAGAAACTAAATCCCTTCTTGTCTAATCAGGGAAGTTAAGTCCTACTTGAACATTCGAGAAAGTTTCTAGCGAACTCTGAGCTAAGCTGGCAAACCCAAAACTTAAGTCTAGTATCGACAGTAGTAGACCTAGTTAACGTCTGGTCTAGGCCTTTACTGCTGTAGGTATTATTCCAATGCGCAGAGCCTATTGGGAAGATAGGAACTACACTACAATAGATGCGGTGTTGCGGAGGTGGAGTTTGCTCATGTGCCTACTGGGATGCAATTTTGAGAGAGTAAAGCGAGATAATGGGGGAGCAGATTATGCCAACATTCCATCTGGCGCTATTGGGTTACACTAAGGAGATCCCGAAGGCCCTTTGGAAGATGGGGATAGAACTCCTGCTAGCGAAGCGCAGAATAGCTATGCGATGGGCGAACAGGACCACTCCCCATGGTAAAGAAGTGGTATGTTGACATGACATTTTGGAATTCTCAGTCGGATGCATACAATGACTTAATGCCAGTTCGCAGCAGATTACGAGACATTTGGGGACTGTACCAAACATACCTGGCTGGGACTGAGAACGTTGTGGATGGGAATCGAAATTTGCCTAACTTACGTAACGGTAAGTTTCAATTCTATTAAGGACACGGAGGCGAGGATTATGCTTTTCTTTCCCCGCTATTTATTACAATACAAAAAACACAGCAGCCTCAGAAAAGCTTACAAAGAAAAATGCTTATACAACAACATATGGTAAAGCATTATCCATAAACACTATCAGAAAAAATGTCTCTGGGACTACAACTCCCATCATTCCAACGTGGTCGGTCTCCACACAGTCCTTCCATTATGTCCATAACCAATAGATAGGGAGTCCCTTCTTAGTGTTCCTCCTCTTTCTTCGCGCGAATTACACACTCATCTTACTGGTCTTGCTTGGAACCGTCATTTCCTAGCAGAAAAATAAAAACAGTGTAAGCATTGTAACGGAAGACACATATGCTTACAGCCAAATTTAAACATCAACAATGACCAATTCCAACTATGGGAGTTAACCATTAAAACCTGATTACTTACTGACATACGGGTGGGATGTCACTCAAAGATGTCCTGGGTGGGATAATCCTCGCCTCCGTGTCCTTAATAGAATTGAAACTTACTGTTACGTAAGTTAGGCAAATTTCGATTCTATGGCAGGACCGGATGCTCAGATTATACTAGTTCAAAGCTTACTTACCACCAAATGAGCAATGTCCACCACAGGCTTAAAGTAAAACCTCTTAAAGGTGGAATCCGAGGACCAGTCAGCAGCCCGCATTAAATCCTCCAAACGAGCCCCTACAGAGAAAGCCTTAGAGGCCATGGTCCCTCTGGCGGAATGAGCTCTGAAACGCTTGGCATCAATACCTGCCTCTTCCATGATCCAGCACACCCACCTGGCTATGGTGGGGGAAGAGACCGCATGGTGTGGTTTTCGTAAGGCAATCAACAATTGTCTCTCGCCCGGAGGGCGAATGTCCCAAGTCACATCTTCATAAGATTTTAGACATTGAACGACACATAATTTCGGAACGTCCACAAAAGCCGGGTACGAAATGGTTCTGGAAGCCGACTTCATGCTAAGGCCAATCGTGAAAGTGACCCCATCCGGCAAAAAAACACGTGCCGAGACATCCAAAGCACGCACATCCGACACTCTCCGGCAGGACACTAAGCATAAAAGCATCGCCAACTTTGCCGAGAGTTCCTTCAAGGACAGGTACCTATTAGGTTGCCAGGTTAGAAAAAGGTTCAACGCCACATTGACGTCCCAAAGGACGGAGTACCGCGGTTCCGGAGGCAATGACAACCGGATACCCCGCAGAAGCCTGCACACAAAAGGGTGTACCCCAACCGGTGAACCGTCAACCGGATGATGTGCCGCCGAGATAGCTGAACGCATAGCGTTAATTGTGCGGTACACAAACCCATCCATGGCCAGTTCCGCCAAGAAATTCAGGATGGGAACAACTCCCGCGACCAAGGGATCCAAGTCCCGTCGAAGACACCAACGTACCCACTTAGACCAAGCGGATTTGTAGCGCTTCGACGTACTGACTGCCCAGGCCTTGGACAAAAGCCCCTCAGCCGATCTCGAAAGGCCCAGGAGCGACCAACGTCTCCTGAAAGCCTCCATGCCATGAGGTGGAGAGAGCCCTGAACAATGAGATGATGTGGCTCTCGATCCGGATTGAGAAGCAGGTGAGGAAACTGAGGGAGTAGGATTGGAGAATCCCAAGAAAGTTCCAGACGAACTGGAAACCAAACTTGGTACCTCCAGAGAGGCGTCACCAGAACCAGCTCCACCATCTGCCGGCGAACCTGAGCCGCCGTCCGCACCACCATCGAAAGGGGGGAAACGCAAAGGGCCTATCCTGGATCCAGTCCTGGAGGAAAGCGTCCGTGGCTTCTGCCAGTGGATCCAGCCTCCAGCTGAAGAACCTCGGAAGTTGATTGTCCAAGCGAGACGCGAACAGGTCCACCGAGAAAGGACCCCACAGATCGTTCAGCCATCGAAAGACTTGAACATCCAACATACACAGACTGGAGTCCCGAAGGTATCTGGAGTGCCAGTCTGCTACCTGGTTGGCCTGGCCCGGCAAGTACTCTGCCGTCACAGATACGTGATGGTCCAGACAATAATCCCAGAACTCTTTCGCCAAATTCGCCAGAGCACGGGATCTCGAGCCCCCCAGATGGTTCATGTATCGAACCGCAGACACATTGTCCATCTTCAACAGTACACAAAACTTCACTGAGTCTCAGGTCCAGCAGCGTACTGCGAAAGAACCCGCCAGAAGGTCCAGACAGTTGCAACTTCTGTTCTTCTGATGACCAAGTGCCGCCTGTGGAAAAATCTCCACAGCGCGCCCCCCAACCAACCCTGATGGCGTCGGACTCGATAATGAGGTCCGGGATAGACCCGAAGATCGCCCGGCCATTCCATGCCTCCATGTGCGACAGCCACGACGTCATCTCTTCTTTCACCTCCTCGGAGAGGGGAACCATCTGATCGTAGGACAAGCCTCTGCGCAGATGGTAAGCCTTGAGGCGTTGAAGGGCCCTGTAATGAAGAGGGCCCGGGAAGATGGCCTGGATCGAAGATGACAGAAGGCCCACCACCCTGGCGACTTGCTGTAAAGACGTGTGGGACTTGGCTACTGTCTGCTGCAAGACGTGCCTGATTTTGGACAACTTCCGCGATAGAAGGCTGAGAGAAGCTTCGACGGAGTCTATGACGAAACCCAAGAATTTCACTTTCTTGGAAGGTACAAGAACCGACTTGGTACCGTTGATGATAAAACCGAGCTCCTGCAGTAGAGCCACTGTCCGGCGCAGCTGAGAAAGCAAACTGTGTGGACATTGCGCCATCAATAAGATGTCGTCCAAATAGACGATCAGCCGTATACCCTGCCCCCGTAGGTACTCCACCACGGGGTGCAACACTTTCGTGAAACACCACGGGGCCGAGGACAGACCGAACGGAAGGGCGGTGAATTCGAACACCCGCTCCCGCCAGAGAAACTGTAGGAAGCGGCGTTGCGGTGGATAGATCGGAACCACAAGGTAAGCATCCTTGAGGTCCAGCCTCACCAACCAATCCCGTGGGAGGAGGACATCCCGAAGAAGATGAATCCCCTCCATTTTGAAATGTCGGTAAATCAACCACCCGTTGAATTCCTTGAGGTTGATTACCGGCCGACGCCCGCCGACGGGCTTGTCGACCAAACACAGATTGCTGAGGAACCCTGAGGGGTGCCGAGTTGATTGACGAATGGCCCCTTTGCGGAGGAGCTCCGCAACCTCTTCGTCTATCAACTGAGCATCTGACGCCGAGAAGACTATGGGCCGTGGGGTACCCACCTGAGAGGGCTGGTTGAGAATTCGATATGGAACCCGCGGACGGTTTGCAACACCCAAGCATCCGCTGTAAGATCCTCCCATGCCCCCTTAAAGGTCGCTAGCCGACCGCCAATCTCTACCTGCTCGGCAGGGATAACACTCACCGTTTGAGTTGTTGGCGCCGGAATTCTTTCTGTAGCCTCGACCTCCGAAACGTTGCCCTCTTGTGGGGTAGAAGTTAGTGAAATTGGCTGAGGTGTTATACTGCCCTCGCCCGGAGCCTTAACTTTATAGTTGGCATTCTGCCCGCCACGGCCGGTCTCGCGGCTCCTACCACAACCGGCCCCTAGGGAGAAACGCTGTTGGAATACGCGCTTAATACTGGATTGGGCCTTATCCAGTGAAGTAAAGGTTGATACAAATTTGCCCAACTCCTTAATAAAAGGCTCCCCAAAGAACCGGCCTTGTGCAACTGCCCCCGCCTCCGAAGAGGCTAGGTCCCCTAGCTTCAGGTCAAGTTTGATTAGGAAAGACCTCCGGCGTTCGGTCGATAAGGCGCAGTTGGCGTTCGTTTTCTAAAAATATAATCACCCTCTGCGCCCAATTTGACAGGACGTCGGGAGAAATGGCAGCTCCTGTGACCTTGGCTTCCTCCGCCATATCAAGGATTTTGGTAATGGTCCCCACCGCGTCTAACATCTTATCCTGGCACGACCGCCAGGAGCGGTCAATGCCCTTACGAGGGTCCTTCATGAATTTCGCAAGAAAGATCGCCATCTTGGTATCCAAGTCCGGTGTCATGGCCACCTTGCCTTCCAACGTGGGCCTAGGGCACTCCCCACGTAGGCACCCCCTGGCCTCTTTCTCCAGAGGCTTGCGCAGCCGACTCGCCACAAACTTTGCCACCTTGTCGCCCGGGGCCCAGACTGCGGACCGCATGCCTGAGCTGTCCCAGGGCAACTCGGCGGCCGAGCTCGAAGGTCGCCAGGAGCGCACAGATTCCCCATCCTCGTCCGACTCCGGGGAATCCCCGCCCGGGGACGAAGGGGCTGTCTCAGGAGCCACCGCAGGCGCGGGGACCGAGGGCTGCTCAGGCGGGGGCGCGGTCGCCTTTGCTAAGAAAGCGTCGCACAGACGCTCAAAGGCGCCCTGGTCCACCCCCTGGGCACCCTCTGATAACCCCTCCCTGCAGGGCTTCTTAGGGGGCCCTCTCCTGAGGGACCTGGGAAGGGAAACTGAACTCCACCTTGCACCTGGGCGAGCTTGGCGCACACCTCCAAAATACGCGTCGAGAGTCGCGCCTCCATGGGGGCCACTACCTCATTAACACAACGGTAAATGGAGCTATCCACTGCCTGCTAGAACTAAGCCTGGGCGTCCGATTCGGCTACGCCCACGGAGTAGGCGTAGTGTTGCCTTCTACGCATTTTGCGTAGACAGCGTAGCCGGCAACACTACGCCCACTCCGTGAGCGTAGCCGAGTCGGCCGCCACCCGCCTCCCTCCCGCCCTCCACTAGATACTTTATTTAAGTAATTACACTGATTAAAACAATTTTAAAGCACTTACCTTGTCCGGGGCTCGTCCGGGGCTCCCTCTTTGAATAGCGTCCTTTTCCTGGAAACAAATGCGCATGCGCGGGCGGCCGCGCATGCGCATTTCTCGGGAGAACCAGGAAAGGACGCTATTCAATGAGGGAGCCCCGGACGAGCCCCGGACAAGGTAAGTGCTTTAAAATTGTTTTAATCAGTGTAATTGCTTAAATAAAGTATGTAGGGGAGAGCGGGAGGGAGGTGCGTAGTGGGGCTACGCGGAGTGCGGGAGTGGGCGTAGCTTCTCGCCCTCTCCGCGTAGCTCCGCGGAGCCCCACTACGCCCACTACGCCCAGGCTTAGATAGAACTCCTCATCATGCAAATAGGACTGCGAGTCGTCCTCATAATACTCGCCCTGCTCCATGATGCCAAACTCAAAGCCCTACTCACTACCCAACCAGCGTGGGAGTCAAAGAAATTTGGGCAGACCAGAGGACTGCAAGGGGTTTGACAAGCCAGCCACTGGCAGCAATAGGGTGCACTCAACCCCCACAGCGTGCCGACCTACCTCAGAGGGACCAGGTCAGCCCACCTCACAGCGCGCTACCACGCCAGCTCAAAGCGAGTGCAGGTCTTGCCAACAGGCATCACACGCTGTACAAACCCCTGTACAGACCCCTACTAGGGCGTTCAAAAAGGCTAATAGGGGGCTGCAGACCCAGTAACCGGGCGTTCCGTGAGGCGGCTCAAGGGCAAGGCTCCGCGGCAGTTGATCTCCTCAGCGCGGCTCCTCCGTGAGGAAAAACCGCGCTGGGGATCAACGAGACGCGGCAGTGCCCTCTAGCGTGTGACAGCGCACCGCACCATAACAGGGAATGAAAGACGCATAAGAAGCGAAACGGCGCTTCTGCGACTCGCCTGGGGCTCTGTGAAAGGAAAAACGCACCGGAGACCCAGCAACCCCCAATACATTAACACAATAATCACCCACAAGCAGTATTACACAAACCCTGGGACAGAAGGAAAAAACACTTATCTGGCTGCGTGAGCAGCAAAGAAAGAGGAGGAACACTGAGAAGGGACTCCCTATCTATTGGTTATAAACATAATGGAAGGACTGTGTGGAGACCGACCACGTTGGAATGATGGGAGTTGTAGACCCAGAGACATTTTTTCTGATAGTGTTTATGGATAATGCTTTACTATATGTTGTTGTATAAGCATTTTTCTTTGTAAGCTTTTCTGAGGCTGCTGTGTTTTTTGTATTGTAATAAATAGCGGAGAAAGAAAAGCATAATCTGAGCCTCCGGTCCCGCCATAGAATTCTGAGGGGGGTGATATGTGGCAGCAAATGGTGTAGAGCTGCAGCATGAGTGTTAGATGGCTGCGACAAACCCAAGCGTTGTAGGTGTCTCACTGAATGATTGTAAGCAGGTGGTGGAGTGGGACGGCAGGTCTATGCGAACCGCATCCTAGGCCTGCTGGAAAATGCACCCTGGACCCTCCCTTAATGTGCAATGTGCTGCAGAAGGGTTTGGTGGCAGAACATGTCATGTATCACTGCATTCTAACTGTATTCCATGTATTACAATATCATTTGTACAGCTTGTAATCATGTATTTGCATTTCTTATTGTGCTCTGTACATGCAAGGTCGGAACAAGATACCATTGAATTTTGCTTGGTTGTATAAAAAGGAAAATAAAATTACAAAAAAAACATGAATAGGATGAATCTCTTCCAATATTGAACAAAGTGAGGGCTCTTGAGACTCTGTGAAAAATACAGAAGTCATCATCTTATCTCCAAATGGGACCAAAGATACATAGAAAAAGTCAACAGTAATATTATTCAGACTGCATTGAACACTGAAGGCTAGTATCAGATTTGAAATAATCTGAATACATTGTCATTACTGCCAGAAATGTGACTAAATCACCTAAGCAGACCAGTCAGTGATAGTCATTGACTTTCTTAGCTCCCTGATCACGCAAATTACAGAACACATCACCAATAGTCCAACAGAAGAAAAACACTTGTCTCCACGATTACAAGGAGAAAGTCATCCCTGTTTCATCATAAATTATTGTAGATAGCAGTAAAGCTCAATATGCTGCTGCCCGTCAATGTATTATGGCCCTTCCATATTTTTGACTCCCTCAGAAACCTTTCCTGTATTAAAGAATTGCCTTAGTAAAACAGTACAGCGTCCTTCTCATTCCTGAAGAGAAGTGCCACAATTTTTGGTAATTATTTAAAAGCATACCATGAACTTTCAGCAAGATGTATAATATTATACTTCTCTTCTCTACTTCTCATCAATCATCCCTACTTCTCATCCATCAGCCCTACTTCTCATCCCTACTTCTCATACATCATCTCTAGTCCTCATCCATCACCCCTACTTCTCATCCCTATTTCTCACTAATCAATCCTACTTCTCATTCATACTCCCTACTTCTATTCCATCATCCATACTTCTCGTCCTACATACATTATACCTATTGCTCATCCTTACTTCTCATGCATCATCCATTATCCCTATTTCTCATCCCTACTTCTCATTCATCATTCATCACCTCTACTTCTATTCCATCATCCCTACTTCTTATGCATCATCCTTACTTCTCATCCATCATCCATATTTCTCATTGCTCCTTTTCATCTACAATTCATCACCCATATTCTTCACCCCTACTTCTCACGAACCATCCATAATCCCTACTTCTCATCCATCATCCATATTTCTCATTTCTACTTTTCATCCATCATTCATCATCCATAGTTCTAATTCCTCATCCCTCACTTATTTAAAACACACTTTCATTGCTGTGAAAGACACATTCACACTGATTAGTTGGCAACAGTTAATCAGAGTTAAGTGGGAGGACTGCGTTCCCTTGGTCTAGTCACAGAAAGAAACCACCTTCTGATTGTACGTGCAAATATGTGGTTGGCTTCAATGAACCCAAGGTTGTACAGTATTTCTTTGTTATTTAAGGAAGTGTTTTACTGTTTACACAGGGTTCTGCAGAAAGCTCCAAAGGTTTGGGAAGACAAAAGCCCTTGCTTTGGCCATTAATCACATTTGGAGACAGAGTTATACGGGTCATGGAAGTCTTATCTGATTTTAGTTTAATATGTAACAAACACATTGCATAGAATTGGAGACAGGCCAATACAGTTTATCAGAAACCCTTTCTGGATTCAGTTTTATTTGTAACAAAGAAAATGTTTTAGTCTGAGGCTGCCTTCAGCTTTGAGAGCTCCTTTTTCTCTCCTTGAAGTCTGTAGATTTCTGGGGCTGGGCTTCAGCTGTGTAGGGAACCAGGAAGAGCAAGGCCTGGACAGAGTTGTTACATGTATAAATGAAAGCAGAAAATGCTTCCAATTAAATGTATAGCCTTCTGTCCAAGTGATGATTTTGTCCCGAGTCCAGGAGGCCCCTTGTCTTCCCCAAAGCATCAGAGCTTTACACGGAGGCCTATGTAAACAAAACACATACTTAAATAAAATGAAATACTGTGCAGTTATGGATTCACTGGAAGCAAATATGCAGTTTTATTTCCTCTCCTCTTTCCTCAACCAGCATGTGCAATTTCTTCAGAGGCTACACCAATAGAATACAGCCCTCTCTCTTAACTCTGATTGGCTGTTTTTCCCCAACCAATCGTGAAGGAGTCTTTCACAACACTGAAAGTGTGTTGGTATGCTTCAGGGATAAGGATTGAGAAGAATGGATGATGGATTAGTAATAGGTATGATAGCTGAGTTATAGGGATGATGGGCGAGAAGTAAGGTTGATGAATGATGGATGAGAAATAGGAAAGATGTTTGATGGATAAGAGGTAGGAATGCTGGATGAGAGGTAGAGGTGATGGATGATTAGTAGGATAGATGGACAAGAAGCAGGAATGAGAAGTATGGATGATGGGTAAGAAGTAAAGATGAGAAGTAGAGACGATGGATGAAAAGTATGGAATATAGATAGGATGTAGGGTTTAAAGGCAAGGATGAGGTATGAGAAGTAGGGATGATGGATTAGAAGTAGGGATAATGGATGATGGATGATAAATAGGGATTATGTATGATGGATGATGGATGAGAAGCAGGAATGATGGATAAGAAGCAGGGAAGAGAAATAGGGATGATGGGTGAGAAGTAGGGATTATGGATGACAAATAGAAATGAGAAGTAAGATTAATGGATGAGACTAAGGGATGATAGATGAGATGTAGGGTTGTGAAATAGGGATGATGTACTAGAAGTAGGGATTAGGGATGAGAAGTAAGAATGAGAGGCAGGAATGAAGGATAAGAAAACGATATCAGAAGTTGGGGTGATGGATGAGAAGTAGGAACAATATATGAGGAGTGAAGTACTAATGGGTCCCTTACCAAGCTGTCTTGCTCTTTCATTCTTCCTGCCCTTTGAACCATCATTCAGTTGGGTCTTTCCATCCCTGAGTTCCCTGCCGCTTTTAAACTGTGTGCGGCTGCCTGCTAGAGGTTACATTGTGGGTTTAAGGGAAGACTGTGACTCTGCTCCCAAAGTTAAGCTAAATGTTTTGAATGCTGATATTTTATGTGTATGTGTGCTTGTGTGTGTATATATAGCAAGTCACTCAAAAAAGCAAAGGTTAAAGTAACGTAACAGCTTAACGTTTCAAACTAAAAGAAACACAGATATTCACCAGATATATGTATCTCAAGTAACTAAGGTACCTATAACTTGCACTCATGCCATGCACAATTTTCTCATCAATAATGCCATTGCTAATGTTGCAATCATATTATCAACTATGTCATAGAAGATGTTGTGAGTGATGTATTATGTGGGGTAATTAGCAATGCATGGTGAGGGAGCAAGCTATAATTACCTTAGGGCACTAGTTATAGTTTCCGTTTAAAACATTAAGGGCCTGATCTTTGCGCTAATGGTCTCGCTGTCGTTTTCCTTGGATTCCCCAACCGCCAATTTAGCAGTCCATCCACTGTATTTAGATGTTGGCGGGTCTATAGACGAAAGACAGTCTGAGTGCCGCTGACTACATCAGAAATAATCAGCCGTGTCGACTGCGTCATAGGTAAAAGCAGTTATCGGTGGGAGTACAGCCAAGATTACCATCGGCCCAATCACAATGTGCCTTTCCATTGAGCAAACTGTGGCGGGGATACCTCCTACATTGAGTTGGCAGAATCGAAGGAAATGAGGTAGAAACATACTTTTTTTTAGGTTTCCCACTTCTGTTTTCATCTTGACCCCCATTGTCCAGGTCTCTCCTTTGCTGAGTCTACATGACCATGACAGGAATCAACTCCAGTGTCGCTGGGATCTAAGGTGCGCTTCTTCTACACTTGTCTTACTATTAATCATGTGTTGACACATGCTGTAGGCCTGTATAGTTTTTTCTTTGCTCTTACATGTTTTTTATTTTTCTGTATGAATGCATTAGTGTTCATTTAACAACTAATTAAGAAAAAATGGCAACACCTGTAATGACACATAAAAATAATAGATGTTGTTGTGGTGGCAGTGGGTGTTGTGCTCGTGGTACCTGTAGGTGTGCATTCAACAGTGTGAGTGTGTGTGTGTGTGTGTTGTTTGTGTGCTATGCTACATATAACAAAAGTAGCATAACACATTACCTACATATACTTTTGAGGCAAACACAACATAAATGTATAATGGCACATTAATGAGAAGTACTTACCAGTCTCCACTCCACCAGGGACTCACTCTGTCAGGAATGCGCCGCTAAGACCAATGGGGATATCTAAATCGGCTCAGGGCAAAGCCGCCAGCCTTTTGGCGATGGAGTACTGTTAGCCAGCAGAGGAGTCCGCCACCTCAACGACAGTGCGCCGCTTACGTGATGCTAAACAGTCTGTTGACGTGGACCGCTGTTCAACCAGCCTACATCTAAATACAGTGGGCGGGGCTCTGTCAGCTCAGTGGAGTACTTGCAACTGCCACCACAGAAGGATGACGATACTCCCGCCAAGATCTAAATCAGGTTCTATGTTTTTACTGAACATTTCACCTAACTATAATGTTACTTTAACCTTTGTTATTTTCACTGAATTTCTAAGTCTTTTTTCTCAAATACTTAAATCCTCAAATATCCCAAACAAACAAGCATTCCAAATCCTGGTATGCAAAAACAAGCCCATCCACTGTGCCTCATTGACCACTTCTTTCTTCTGGCAGGAAAGTAGCATTACGCGTTTCGACTCCACTGAGTCTTATTCATATGCACAAACCCTATAGTCACTCATTGGTTTCATTTATAGCTGGTATTCATTGGCAGTGATGAAGGACAAAGAAAATGACTTCCCAACGGCTATTCAAAAAGTGTGATGTGTCACTGTGGTTTATACATAGTGTGCATAAAACGTGTGAATCGCCCCAGTGAGAAAACATCTTTACCCTCCCCATCATCATGCACCATAGAGAGACATCAGGCAGATAGTTGGTCATCACGGTGTAGTCTTTTATTACACCTTAAAGTAGTATTCCTTAATTTGTTCATTGACAAAACACTGGATCACTTTATTCAGGCTTAGGTAACCCAAACCACAGATACTATAGCCCCGAAGAGGTAGGCTCATTCTAGCAGCAGATTGTATTCACATTCGAGACATGGCCTTAGTCATCAGGATATCAAGACAAGCACTCCGGTCATGAATCAATACCCTGTGCTTGCTGTGCCAGCAGGCCCCAACTTGCACTGTTTTATCAGCAGTAACTTTCCAGCCCTCCAGCACTTACCACCAGGGCACCGCCTAAAGCCTTGCCCTCACGGGGTTCCTGAACACCGGATATCCCCTAATGTCTTACTACACACACAGGCATCTCAGGTAGGACAGGAGAGTCCAGGACCACCAGCAGGGCAGTCCTCCCTCCCGCCAGCCCGGAGCCCCCATTAAATGCTCGCCCTGTTCGGGGGTCAGACAATCCATGCCAAAAAGGAGTCCACTCTATTTTCTTGCCCGGTACACTGCCACAGGGCAAGGAGGTCACTGGCGCTCTCGCCCTCCCCCTCCTACTGCTTGACCACCTCAACCTATTCCAATGGGCCCTGGAATGATTTTGATAAACAGCTTGAGCCCTTCATTAGACAGATACACTGCTTCCAGCTACTATAACTCTGTATTGGTTATCCGGATCCGATTATGCCTGACAGCGTGGAATGAGGATCCAACCCCTGTGGTCCTGCCCCTCACTGGGTGGCACCTGAGTATTGTTGGCACACATCACGCTCTATATGAGGTCCCCAACTATTTGAATATGGCCCTGCCCATAGAGGTCAACATTGCCAGAACTGATAGGGACCCAACGAGGAGTGACACACGATATGCTATGCAAGTAAAGCCACTAATGGCAAACTGTGTGCCCCCTTCGCCATTTGCGGATGGGGCCTGGCTATTACTGACCAGGCGATGGCCTCAGGTACAATCTCTGCACTGGTCTAAAGGTTGCTAGTGCCCAAACTATTACCTCAGCGTACCCAACCCCGACCACGATTCGTGCCGTAAGGGTCTCTGAAACCATCAGCATCTCTTAACCATAATGTATCCATGTATCCGGAGGGTTGGTAAATCCCTTCCGGCTAAACGTAAATTCAGGTTGCCTCCCATCCACATCATAGAGAATAAAGAAAGAAGATGTTCAGTGCCTATCCTGATTGCTGTGCAGATCACTGTGCTATTCCATTTACTTGTTTGCCACACTGGACCATATGTCCCCCCTACAGCCTGTGACCTACCGACTCAGGCCCTATCCATTAAAAGGAGGCTACCCCACAGCCATGGAAGGGTGGTATTCCATCTTGTGGCGCTGCATCCAGTGGCACCATGTATATCGCTTGCCAAATATGCCTTTCAATTCACCCGCTGATTACAGCGGATCGCCATGCCATTTAAAATATTTGCCCATTTAGAGAGCACTAAAGGACGAGTGGCAGGCCCAGTTTACCTGAGATTCAACCAAAAAGCAACCACCCCGCTGGTGAAGACCAGGTATATCGCCTCGGGTTGTGGAGCTCCCCGAGATTTGTAAACACAGCCTGCACTGCCCCTCCAAGGGATGTAGAACCTTAATCACCCTTAAAATTACTACTTATGTGCTGCCATCTACTGGAGGCATTTATATTCCATTGTGAATGGAAACCTCACTTAGGGCCCGATTCACAGAACCCACTTAAGCCAAAATCCTTAAACGTACTACCATTTTAGTATTCACAGAAGGCACTTACTCATTTCGGTATTCACAGAAGTTACGAGTCCTAACTTTAGGACTCCTAAATGCCATCTGTGAATACCGAAAGTCTTAAAGTTAGGAATTTTCTCAGTTTAGGAGTAGTAAAGTTATGACTCCTAACTTTAGGACTTCTAAATGCCTTCTGTGAATACCGAAAGTCTTAAAGTTAGGATTTTTCTCAATTTAGTAGTAGTAAAGTAAGGACTCCTATGAACTCCCGCAGTTATCATGGTTTAACAGCCAAACTGTTCCATTACCACATGCCCTCTTACTTTCGTCTGTGGGATTTTTCCTAGCATGTAGGTAAAGGAACTGACCTGGTCCCAAAATGATTGACTCCACATATTCATAAAATTAAGGCGAAACCACCGCGCGTCTGCATGTCATATACTAACCACTTGGTGTTGAGCCGACGCCGGGACTTGGCGCAGGGACCTCAATTACCCCATCAGCCCCGTGGGCCATTTGTACCATATCCTTTTCGTGCTCCGAGTTGGTGCAGCCAGGCTAAGAAGCTGTGCTGCGAACGTCCAATTGCCCAAGGGGGATCCGGCCCTCGCTCCAACCCCCCCGCTTTCGTCCAGAAAAGCCAGCATTAATCTGTTGATAAGGACAGTAGACAAAAACTTTAAATAAACACCACCCTACAGGAATGTCGTAGGATAACGAGAAGAGCTAAACCCCGCTCCCTCATAACAAAACTAAATTATTCTCTAGTAATCTATGAATTATCCAATGACACATTCCTCATATGTATCTGTGGCTACGCTCACGCTACACACCACGCTCCTCCCTTTTCATGCTTACCTCAGCAGCCTCCCCCCTCGCGCTTTTAGAGGTATGTTGGTGGTGCGCGGTGGAGCGC
Organism: Lissotriton helveticus; assembly: GCF_964261635.1. NCBI lineage: Eukaryota > Metazoa > Chordata > Amphibia > Caudata > Salamandridae > Lissotriton > Lissotriton helveticus. The sequence continues at coordinate 1,598,143,930 of NC_136069.1, read as the reverse complement.
AAGAAACGACAAACCATGCTCCCACTACCCTGTCTCGGGGGCCCGGGCACTTATTTATTAGTATTATAAAAAGGGCTCCCGGTTTTATGGTATTTTTGGGCAGGCCTTGCCGTCTGTATTTATCCATATTTATTTTCTGGCTATTTTATCTGTATTTATCCATATTTATTTTGTGTTTTGCATATAAATGAAGTTGTAAAACTGTACATTTCTATATCTATTTAACTGATAGGCGCACACCTCTTACTTTGATGTCTGTGGTGTTTTATCATCCTGTTTTTAATTAACAATGCTGTTCATGTGCTCAGCTGCTGGCCTATAATTCATGAAAGACAGCACATAGAGTCACTTAAAAGAAGTACAATTTTCTGTAATTATCCACTTTTAAAAATAAATACAGACAGAAAACACGTTGTTTTCTGTCTGTATTTATCTGTAAAAATCCGTAAAAACGGTAAACAGGGAGCCTTAATTATAAATTAACCACTTGGGGCCCCTTGGGGGCCCTGTTTTCCCTGCTAGCATAAGGAAGGGCCCATGGAACCTTTACTACGACGCAGCCCAAGCAGGCATCACCAAAGGAGCTTTGTAGAATGAATGATACTGGATCGCTTAACAAGAAATGTTATTCTATCTTTATTGCATGTCCCCTTTAAGAAGAGAGCGACCTCCTCTATACCCTCTTGTAAAAGGATACCAAGGCGCTTCCCTTTCTATGATTATATCCGTATTTGAGATTCATATAGGCTACTTTTCCTTAAACACCCATATTTGAACACCCACGGTAATTTCTCGACTTCTAAAAGCAGGCCTCTACGCCCAGATTGCATAACGCAGACATCACCAAAAGAGCTTTGTAGAATCGCAGGTGATCGCACGCCACAGGAATGTAAAACGTTAGCCAGCTGGGCGCATCTTAAGAAAGAAGTAGCTGACGTGTTTGAAAGTCTGTATACATTCCTTGCTTTCCCTCAGGATATTATTGTCTAGTGTAGAGACGCTCTAGATGTTGCACGGCACGTCGGCGGACGTGACGTGCAGGCGGCCAGGATTGGCTGCTGGTGTTGGGGGCGTGGCTGAGCGCGAGGAGCGCGAAACCACAGCGGGAAGAGCGGGCGCTGGAGCGGAGGCTCGGCGCTCTTTGGGTTTATTAGAGCTATAATCAATAAAGAATAGTTAACTACAGTAAGGGCTCAGAGTCATCATTGGAGCCTGCCTACATCATTACAGTGGCGACGAGGGCGGGATTGAAGACCCCCCAGCAAGGCAGAACCACTGACTCAGCCCTATGCGACAAGCAAGCACTAGAAGCTTCAGAACCACCCCACAAGGTACAGGGGAGCAAGACTACCTGGTGCAGGAGAACAGGTACCCCAAAGAGCGCGGCAGAGCCCGGCACACCGGAGGGTGTGGCGCAGAGGAAGGAAAAAAGGGAGGAAAAGCCCAGGAAACCTAGAAGTAAGGCAGGAGAAGAGCGCCGACCCACCCAGCGAGCAGCAGACCAGTGAGCACGCGCTGGAGGGTTCACAAGGAGCCGAGGGGGCCGACACGGACAGTCCCCGAACCCCAGCAAGTGGAGAAGAACAAGACGACGCACCAGGGAGTCCCCGTGGCCAAGTAAGATCACTACCTGCAGCGAAGAGCGAGAAAATGAGCGCGCAAGCAGGCTACGCGATGGCTCCGGTACAGTTCTTACCTCGCCCAGGAGAACCCCTCATGAAGTGGGAGGACTGGAGAGAATACATCGACAATTTCATAGGTGTACTGGAAGATGAGAATGAGGAGGTATTCAAACCCCAGAGGAAGAAACGCATTTTGCTATTGAACTTAGGCCCAGAAGGACTCCGGATTTACAAGAGCTTGGTCCCGAAACAGAGGACATCCACAGACGACGACGTATACGCACATGCGCTCGAAGACCTCAATGAACACTTCAGACCGGCGGTGTGCGTGTCGGTGGATAGGTTTAATTTCCAACAGAGGAAGCAGAAGCAAGGAGAAACAGTGGAGGAGTATGTGGCGGCACTGAAACGACTGGCAGCCACGTGCAGGTACGCCAACTGGGAAGAGGAATTCATCAAGGACCAGGTGGTGATGCATACCACGTGCACGAATGTGCAGGACAAGCTATGGGCTAGTGGAGACACCACACTGAAGGAGGTGTTGGTCATCGTGAAGAGAGCGGAATTAGCACGGCGATGCGCTGAAGTGACAAAAAAAGATATGGCGTCCAGCACGATGGTGAACAAAGTGGATGATGAGGGGACTAGCAGAGAATACCGAAACAGGAAACCAACAGAAAGAGGGCCCTGCAAGTGGCAAAGCAGCACGAACACGTCGAGTAAACAAGCGGGAAGCAACAGGAAGTCATGCTACAGGTGTGGAAGCTGGTCGCACGAGGCGCACGATCGGAAGTGCCCCGTGTTCCGCGCCAAGTGTGCGTTCTGTGGAATAATCGGCCACTACGAGAAGGTTTGCAGGAAGAAGGCCTCCAAGAGCATGGTGAGATGTGTGGGTCAAGGCAACGACGATCCGGACGGCGATTCGGAGCCAGAAGAAGTCACGGTGATCTACATTGAGGATCAGGTACTAAGCACGGAGGGCAAAGTTCTAGACAGAGAAGGTAGACGCACGATGAAACCGGTTTTGGAGATGGCTATAGGCGGCGTCAAGATCAACGTGGTGGCAGATACAGGGTCTCCCTTCACCATCATCCAGAGAGCAGTGTGGGAGGAGAAATTTGCGCCACGACTCGGGCCAGAGCTAGAAAAGCTAGACATCCGCCCGGTCACGTACAACGGAGATCGGATCCCCATGGCAGGATTCAGACCCTTGACCTTCGAATTTCGAGGCCGGTCAGCACACTGTAAACTCTACGTATCGGAGAGGGGGCCGTCAGTCTTGGGTTGGCTGGATCAGGGCGACCTAGGAATCAAGCTGGATCCGGGTGGCAAGGAGCAAATTCTTCTGACGGACCAGGTGGCTGGGCCAAGTCTGGACAAATGGAAAAGCGAATACCCAAAGGTATTTGGGGGCACAGTGGGGAAGCTGGAAAAATTCGCCCACAAGATCATCCTGAAGGAGAACGCTGTCCCGGTGGCCCACAAGGCCAGAAATGTCCCGTTGGCAGTGAGAGACGCTGTGAGAGCAGAACTACAAGACCTGGAAAACAAGGGGATCATAGAACCCATCACGTGCGCCGAGTGGCTGGCGCCCCTGGTAGTGGTCAAGAAACCCAACGGAAGGGTCCGGTTGTGCGTTGACCTGAGAGAACTGAATAAAAACATTGTGGTGGAAAGATTCCCCTTGCCCAGGATAGAGGAGATGCTGGCCAGCACCAGGGGGATTAAGTGGTACTCAACAATAGACTTGACCTCTGCATATCATCAAATTGCTCTGCATCCGGACAGCCGCAAACTAACATCTTTCATCACTCCGTTTGGGTGCTATCAATTCCGCAGGATGCCATTCGGTTTAGCTTCTGCAGCGGCGGTGTTCCAGAAGATGATGCACCAATTATTCAAGGACATCAAGGAAGTCCAATACTTCCAAGATGACATCCTGGTGATGGGCAGAGACATACCAGGAGTTTACAAAATGAGAAGCACACCTCTTTTTATACAAAATATTTGGGGAAATATATTATGAAATTTTTGTTGTTTTAATAACCATGCGTGCTGCAAAAGTGGCACGTTTGTCCAAACACCATGCCTCTGAACTGAGCAACCTATCTAGAGTGGTGAGACCACTCAACTTTTGCGCACTGTTACAGTGCGCAAAAGTTGAGTGGTCTCACCACTCTAGATAGGTTGCTCAGAGACATACCAGACCACGACAGGAAGTTGGCAGAAGTCTTGAAGATCCTAGAAGGAAAAGGACTCACGGCTGAATGGTCCAAATGCAAGATAGGGATGGACTCGGTAACCTACCTGGGGCATGAGATAGGGGCGCAAGGCGTGACCTCCAAGGCCGACAACGTCAGAGCGATTTGCGAGGCACCGCCCCCCTCCACCAAGGAAGAGGTCAGGTCATTCCTGGGGATGGCAGAGTATTATGGAAAATTTGTACAGCACTTTGCCTCTAAGACTCATCATATGAGACAGCTAACGAAAGAGAACACAGAATTCAAGTGGTCAGAGGACACACAAAGGGAATTCGAGATCATCAAAAAGGAAGTGGCAGGGGCCATACCCCTTCAAGGGTTCGACCCTCAAGGCAAAACCGTCCTCACAACAGACGCCAGCGACAAGGGACTGGGTGCAGTCCTCATGCAAGACCCAGGGCAAGGTCAGCTGGAGACGATCTGCTTCGCCTCGCGCACACTGAGTGAGACAGAAAGGAAGTACAGTGTGATAGAAAAGGAGATGCTGGCGGTGGTGTGGGCCACCACGCGCTTTCGACAATTCCTGTGGGGCACCAGATTTCAACTACGGACCGACCACAAACCACTACTGAGAGTGCTGACATCGAGTGGCCATGCAGAGGCGACACCCCGGATATCGAAGATGTCGCTAAAGCTCCTAGAGTTTAGGTATGATGTGGAACACATACCAGGCAGCAAGAACAAGGTAGCAGACTACCTGAGCCGAGCGGCGGCTATGGAACCTAGTGAAGAGGACAAGTCATGCACGGAAGAATGGGTGGCACTAATGGAGGATCACGAAAAAGTTATCAGCCTTCAGGAATGGACACAGGCGTATGCAGAGGACCTGACGTTAGAAGAGGTGAAAACGTACATCACTCAAGGATGGCCGGATAAGAGACGGGTCCGGAAGGGACTCAACCCCTACTTTGAAGTGAGGGAGGAACTCTCCCTGGACAATCAAGGAACATTTGTATATAGAGGAGAGAAAGTTGTCCCTCCAACGAACATCATACCCCGACTGCTGGACATGTTGCACGAAGGGCACCTGGGCATAGGGAAACTCAAACTGAGGTCCAAGCAGAACTATTGGTGGCCGGGAATGGACATAAGAGCGGAACGACATGTAAGAGAGTGCGTGAGGTGCCAAGGCGCAGACAAGACACTCAAACCTCTGCGCCCAGCATTGGGTGCATTCGAAACACCAAAGAACCCCTGGGAAGAGTTGTCTGTCGACATCTTAGGCCCCGTCTTAGACACCCAAGGGGTCCAGAAGTACGTGTGTGTCCTTGTTGACAGGTTCTCGAAATGGCCAGAGATCAAGATAGAGGAAGCCATGGACACGGATACCATAGTGAAATTCCTGGCAGACACTTTTGTGAGGGAAGGCATACCCAAGTCTATCCTCAGTGATAATGGGCCCCAGTTCCGATCGGAAAAGTGGGACAACTTCCTAGGAAGGAACGGCATCCAAGCGAAGCACACATCGATATACCACCCAGCGGGGAACGGCCAAGTCGAACGCTTCAATAGGGTGGTGATGGGGTCGATCCAAGCAGCCATCTCGGACAACAAAGACTGGGAGAAGGACATATGGCACATGTTGTGGGCGTACAGGATCACTCCCACAAGTACAGGATACAGCCCCTTCCAGCTGCTGCGCGGCCGAGAACCGTTCACTCAGGACAACCGGGTGTGGAAGGAAAAGACAGTAGTAAGTGAATGGTCCCCTGCTGTGGTGCGGGCTAACATTGAGAAAGCCAAGGCAGTATACACCAGACATTATAATGCCCGGAGGAACGTGCGAGACACAGAACTCAAAGAAGGAGAATGGGTGAGAGTGAAGCTGCCCACTCTGCAAAGAAAAGGAGAGAGCAAATACAGCAAGCCCCTGCAGGTGAAGGAAATTAAGGGAAGAGCGGCCAGGCTGAGTGACGGCAACATATGGTCACAAGACCGCATGGCCAGATGTAATAAGATCCTAGTGTGGGACTGTGAAAGGGCAGGTGGAGAATCAGAAGAATGCGAGAGTGAAAAGCGAGAACATCAGGAGAACGAGATCACATTGAAAGAAGGAGAGCAAAGACAAGGAGAAGCAAGGGACAGCGAGCAGGAGATAAGAGTTGAGGAGAATGGCGATAACAGAGACAGACAAGGCGAAGAAGAGAACAACACCACCCCTGCGAGACGGACACGGAGTGGTAGAGCTGTGGTGAGGCCAACGAGATTCAGAGACTATGATTTGAGCGACGGACTGTAAGTTGAAATGTTTGTGTGAAAAAAGGGAGATATGTAGAGACGCTCTAGATGTTGCACGGCACGTCGGCGGACGTGACGTGCAGGCGGCCAGGATTGGCTGCTGGTGTTGGGGGCGTGGCTGAGTGCGAGGAGCGCGAAACCACAGCGGGAAGAGCGGGCGCTGGAGCGGAGGCTCGGCGCTCTTTGGGTTTATTAGAGCTATAATCAATAAAGAATAGTTAACTACAGTAAGGGCTCAGAGTCATCATTGGAGCCTGCCTACATCATTACATCTAGGATAATATATTCCAGCCTCTGTGGTGTTCCTACCCTTCTCTGTAGAACTAGACGTGTAAATGATGCCTGTCGATAACAGAGTGAATAGTTAAGCACTGGAGCGAGCGGAGGCCTTGTAAGAGTAAGTAAATGTAAATGTAAATGTGTTTGTATTTATATAGCGCACTTCTACCCAGAGGTCTCATAGCGCTGTATTCATACCGCTGTGGAACCCATCCTGGCTTTCCTGTGAAATGTCCACTCCTGGGCACCCCCAAGGTGAGGCCAGGCATCCTAGCGCTGCTGGGGCCGTTGTGGAGATTAAGCAAGCTATTTCCCAGAGTTGCAGAGTGGGACCCATGATTAGACTAGGCACCGAGACGAGAATTATCAGGCCGGGGGAAATTGAGTGCAAGAGCCGCCAAGGCGGGAATTGAACCCTGGTCCCAGGCCAGACCTCTGCATCAGCGTCTGCCGCTCTAACCATTGAGCCACACTTCTTTATATTATTAATTCTTGTATGACTTGCGAAATGCTGGTATGACGCACCGAGTATCGATACTTATACTATATGGTTTGTACATATGAATAAGACTCAGTGGAGTCGAAACGCGTAATGCTATTTTCCTGACAGAATAAAGAAGTGGTTAATGAGGCACAGTGGATGGGCTTGTTTTTGCATACCAGGATGTGGAATGCTTGTTCGTTTGGAATATTTGAGGATTGACACTCCTCTCACAATCCCGATCCGGGAGGCTGGGCGCTCTGAAGTGTCACAGTACATTTGGAGATATATATATATACCCTTAAAAAAATGATGAAGGCCTGGCTTCAGGGATTGGGTCCCGGGCAATGATATAGGTCTCAGGAGCGGTTCCCCCCTCCCATTTAAAAAAAACTAAAGGGCGGGCCCAGGGGAAGGGGTCTCTGGGGCCAAAATTGGCTCAGGGAATGGGGGCCTCGCGGCTCCCCACCTTTTTTTTAATATATTATTTTTTTTAATGAAAAGGCCGGGCCCTTTGGAATGGAGAACCCAGGGCCTAAATTGGACGAGGTAAAGGGGGCTACACAGCACCCATTCCCTAAAAAACAAATATAAATATATATATTTTTTAAACTACGGCAAGTCACCGGAGGCTACACCCCATTCACCACCACTCTGCAAATGCGCCCCTGGCACCCTACTGTTGGGGGGATGAATTCCCATTGGCTCTTGAGGGTCCTGGGTAGCCAACTATCCCTCCTGCCACCTTCAGTAAGACCCACAAAGTTTAATCAATTTGATGGCGCACCAACGTAGCACCAATGAAAATTGATATTGCCGTCATGGTGGACTTAAATGTATTTTAAGAAACCTAGGTACACCTACTTGGCTTCTAACACTTAATTTTGCTGAATAAGCATGGGTTCATTTACTTTAATTTTTACGAGAAGCAAATTCAAATATAAAAAACATTGAACTGAAGACAGCTGGAGAACTCTCTTCCTTGGATCCCGTAAATGTAGGCAGGAATGTTCACCATAGGTTTCAAGCTATGGTGTAATTTATCTGCAATAAAAGCATTCCACCTCTTGGAGAGGTAACTGATTTCTTTTGGAGAAAAGAGTACCAAGCTAGAGGTGCTCCTCATATACACATGCTATTGTGGATAGAGGATGCACCAAAATTTGAAACAGATAGTGATGAAGCTTGTTTGTCTTTCATCGAACAGTATGTTACATGTGCCATTCCAAGAGAAGGAGGAGAAAACAGCGTGAGACAACAAGTTCTGATATTATAGTATATAAATATATATATATTTCAGCATTGATTTAACTGTGCAACTCTGTAAATGTCTCATAATTGGTAGTAATACCTGCACATAACTTGGCAAGAAACATACAGTAGAACAACATATGAGTGAGACTATGTACTGTTTGCCTTTTGTCATATGTATAGCCTCTCCTGGTATGAAGTATTTGTCCAAATGACGGGTTCGTCCATTAAGGGAAACTGCTCCATCCTCATCTTTAGCATTCAACGCCTGAATTTGTGTGATTGTATGGATAATAAATGTGGCTGTAGCTCCCTTCTAGGGACAGTTAATATAATGTAACTGTTTATCCGCTTTCTCGTTTAATACAAGATCAGAAATCCTATTAGAGTTTATAATCAATTATTTTATTTTTGTCTTCCTATCTTGCTTACCTTTCAACGAATACCAGTTTTTCTCACTATGAATCAGTTGTTCCAAAATGTAGGCTCTGATGGCTACCAATCAGTCTGGCAGTGTTTCATCAGGAAATTGTTTACTATGGGCCATATGTACAAAATTCCAAAATTTAAATTCCCAAATAGCGAATACATAGAAAATGCTATTTGGGAATTGTAAATTGGAATGTATGTACCCTGTGAATTTCCTAATGGTGATTCCTAAGGATTCGCATTCGCTATTAGAAAATCAGTAACTAGGAAATCAAAAATTGATATATTTCCTAATAGGAAATCGTGATTTTGGAAACAGAGCCCCCTGTGAAAAATGTACAACCATTCTCCCTCATACTGGGGTGTAAGGAGGAACCTATAGTTCTCTTTCAGACCAAGAAGGGCCGAAATATGCTTCCATGCATTCATTTGTGACCTTCTCGCTTTCCTCCATCTCCACCATTTTGTCACAGATTCCGGTAATTACCACCAGATGGTTTCAGACTCTCCAGGCCTGCAGTGTTTCTGTCCCTTCCTCAGTCCGGCTCTGATGGTGATGCAGTTTTTGCTAATCCAGGTCTGTCCTGGTAAGCTGAACTGCAAATCTTGGCTCTGTGATTATGTTGCCCCTGTCCTCCAGTGCAGGACAGCTTGTCTTGTCTGTTAATCCAGCCACTCCTCTTCCAGAGAGACCACATCTGTAGGTCCCTCTGCCCTGGCCTTGGCTTCAGCCTCGCCTCCAAGGATAGCGGAATCCACAGACCTCATCCTGTCAACTTGTATGTTGTATTCTACTTATCGCATATTCCTATGTATGCCTTTGCCCACTAAATGCCATTCTAGTGGAATGTCTCTGCACTGTGATGCACTACGGAATGTTGGGTGCTGGTTGAAGATAAGCCACAGTTATGATGGGGCTGAGCTGCCTGCTGGCTGCTTCTGGTGGGGCTTGTTCCAGGCTACTTAACAACTTACAATAAATCTTCATGAAATACCTCAACCAGTCTGGAGTCGATTACTACATTTTTATGGGGACGAGGATGGGATATTTGGTTTGTGGATAATAATTACCTTTGAGCACAGAGACTTGTTAGTTATCAAACCTTCACGGGAAAGCACAAACGAGTCAAAATTAAGGCCCCCATTAGGATGGCGGGCGGACTTTGACCACCCGCCATCCTCACGGTACAAGGGACCGCCCACCATAAGAGGGGGCTCCCGTGTCTGCAATTAGGATGCGCCCGCCACATTGGCGGGCGCATCCAGCATTCCTAACATTGTGGCGGGCGGTGCACTCTACACCGCCCGCCACAATGCTAGGAAAGCATGCTGTGCACTTCCATGCACAACATGGCAGGCACCACGCGGTGCCTGCCATGTTGTGCATGGAACTGCTGGGGGGTACCATAGGTACCCCCCATGTGCACCCCCCACCCCCCGGAGTCTCTGGGGGCCCGCAACGGGCCCCCAAAGCAGACTGCGCATGCCTTTCCGTGGCGGCAATGCCGCCACGGAAAGGCATTGTAAAATGCCCATTCTAATATGGCTGGCGGTGTCTGATAGACACCGCCACCATATAGAATACTTTTCCGCCCGGTCGCAAGGCGACCGGGGTGGAAAAGCGGCGGACGGTCTTTCCGTCCGCCGCGGACCCCCCAGCCATAATAATACGGCGGGGGGTCATTCCGGCACGGATGGCGGGCGCATCGCCCTGCCACCGCCGGCTTGGCGGGGGCAATCTGCCGGCCATCCTAATGGGGCCCTAAGTCTCTCAATTCATTCTTAACAGTGCCACCTGGTGGATATTGGTAGTATTTTTAGTGTGTTTCCATTACTCAATATGGATTTCTTTTCAAAGGCAGGCAGAACAAGTGTCTTCAAAGTATTATTTAATGATAAAACCTTCTGCCGCACTCCTAGTTACTGTCAAAATGTCAAAAATGTATATCTGAAGAGGTTGATACATTAATGAAGCACCAAAGGGAGTTCATCCGTCTGATGGTGGTTGAATGCATAGCAGCAAAACCCATTGCATCCTAGAATTATATTGTCTCGATGTATGATAGACTGTGAAATCTATTTTAAGTTCATTTGCCTGCTCCTGGTTGTAGTTCTTGGTGCTTATTTGGATTCTTTCCAGTAAAGGGACGCCGTGACTCAAAATCGACAACAACATGAGGTTGTCCAGGTTGCATGTTCTCAAAAGTTCAATTACTCAATCTTTCTTTATTTTTCATTTTGTGCATGTCATATTACCTCTTTTTTGGTTTGCCCAGTTGACACTTGCACAGGTACAAGATTCTCTGTAGGTATTGCACATATCTATCAACTTATTTCAATTTGAACTTAGCTTGAATTACTCAATTATATCAATGTAAATTCATGCATGCAGTATTCCTTTGTAGGGGATATGTATCAATTTTTACTATTCCTATGTAGGAGATGTGTATCAATTTTCTACTTATCATTGTGCATGGATACCAGTAGTATTCCCTTGTAGGGATTACATTGTGTTGTACTTGTCACTGTACTCACAGTTTCAAATGGTCACTCACAACGGTTCTATTACTCAATTTTTCACTGTTTTTCAATTTGTGACCTTTTTTGAGGTTGTCAATTTTGTTACTGCCTCTCAACATTTCAATGTTTTTCAATGTTTGACCTTTTAGGTTGTCGATATGGGAGTTTATCCCCTCAATTTTTCAATGGTACTTTTATATAACCTTCACTAGAATGTGGGGTTACACTCCTTAATTTTTCAATGTGTGACCTTTTACGAGGTCATGAGGTAAAATATATGATATGGGTTTTATCACTCGCAATTGCTCAGTACATTTCTGCTGCATTGTATTGCCCTATATTCAAAGTTGTCTACATTATATTTGCTGCATTGTATTGCTCTATAGTCAAAGTTCTCTACATGATATTTTTAATTGCTGTTGTACGGTAGTGTGAAGGATCTTTTGTTGTCCTTTCTTCTGCTTTTCTGTTTACTATTTCTATTTACTCAATGCTGGTTTCCTTTCATACCTTTCCTACTAATTGGTGTGTCTGGAGCAGTTCTTGGGTTTATCTTCCTATTCTCTTTATCGTTGTTTATGGAAAAGGGAAGTGCTACAGCGCGGCTCCAAAAATCATTTCTAATTAGTACTCACCATTTCCCTGAAAACCTTTAAACACACAAGTATTCGTCAGTGGGGCCCATAACACTGCACGTCTATTCAGTTCACTTACTCTTGGCTTCAGGGCTTTTGGTGTATCACACTGGAGAAATGCTGTAACATTTGGCGAAGTGTCTAAAACCTATCTAATCAGTTATTATTTAAACCTACAGATTTTTACACTTTATCATGGTTTTATTCAAACATTTAATTATTCACAAGCACCACCATAGTGGCAATGGATCTGCTAGAAAGAAAATTAGGCGTAGGAAAATCACAAGACCAGCTTTTAAAATTCCATTTTCCCAATTTTATTAAAAGCAAAACTTGATTATGTCTGACATATATGCATTGATTAATTCTTTATTCAGAAAATCTTAAACCTTATTTCAAAATGATCATTTTATTTAGAGCTCAGGAAAAATCGCTTATTTTAGAAATCAGTTAAAAGTTTAGCAAAAGACAGATAGTTCCAAATTCATTCTCTCCTAACACCCCTAACTAACACCCTCATCTTATCCTTCAGTCCTGTAAAGCAAACAAAATAAATTCAAAGAGTTCTTACATCCAGGAGTCAGTCCTCAGTCGGGCAGCACTTCGAGTGGAAATCAGAAAAAGCGACCCCCTTTAGACAAAACCAGGGGTTTTTATACACTAATTTCCTAACTTAATCTATCTAAAAAGTATCTACTATTACTTATTCGGATTATGATTGGACAAATTCAGGGTGGGTGGGCATCTTCTCACCATTACAACATCATTTTCATAATGATTCAGCAGAAAAATAAAGGGGCTTTGTTTTAGGACAGTCCATGGCCTAGTCATTTCCTTCAATCGCAACATCAGGACCTTTTCCCAGGATCAGAACATTCAAACGTCCATGTTTGGCACCCATCCTAGGTTCCGGGGCAAGGTAGCCTTGAACCTCCCCAAGCACAGGCAGTTCACTCTGACTTGCAGGCTTTAGGCGCGTCTGCGCTGTCCAGCTTTTGCTCACAATTTACCCGGGCAGCCATCTTTCATACAGGCCTCAGAGGCCAATCTTTGGAACTATCATAGAAACAAACACAAATTCATGTTAAATATGGAAATAAAACCTTTCTGTTTACCTCCCACCAAACTAATGTTTCCCTATTAGTTGGTACCTAGCAAATAAGCTACATAAATGCGTTTTCAGGCACAAAACGCGTACAGTAAGCACTTTTAACTGCGTTTGTTTATTTTTTAAGCTGCCTGTGCATTAGTTCACAATACGATAACAACACATATTAGTTAATTTTATAGCGTCATGCAAGCAAAAGTAGTATTTCCCGTGTGTATAAATGTACGTAACTTACAATATGGTTGATTAATTTTAACACAGCATACCATTAGTAAATATTAACGTTATGGAACATTGATTTCACAAGGGGTACACAAAATTTTGTTTTGCCACCTTGCGCCATCAATTCCCTCATCTGGTCATTCTATCACCAAACATCTCTCAAAATTTTGGAAAATTTAGCAGAACATGTTTCGAATTCTTCCGTTTAGTGTCATCTACACTTTAGTTTCTTTCTCCTTTGAGTCTTTGAAAATCTTTTCTCTTATCTCTTCCATTTCTATTTTATTCTTTTCTCTCATTCTTGCCTGCTGCTCTTCATTCCTTTTTCTTATTGACTTTCTAAAAGCTCTTCTACCTTTGTATATACAGCATAATATTATCACAAAGATTACTATCACTAAGATTGTTATCGGTATTAGTATTTTACCTATAATTGAACTACCTATTTCTTGGAACCAATGCTTAATTGCTGAGAAACTTCTACCCAGCCTTTCAAGGACACCTTCAACCTCCAGTGGTTCAATTTCTTTATGCAAATCTGTAATATTTATAATATACTTTTCAATATTCTGACTTTTATCTGGGATATAAGTACAACAATGTTGCACCTTCAAAATCCCACAGACTCCTCCTTCTTTTGCTAAAATTATATCCCCCCCTCCCTTTTGTATCGCAAAATTATATCAAGGGCAAGTCTATTTTGCATAACCATAGCTCTCATGGCAACCATTTCAGTATTGACCATTAGGAATCCTCCTGCTGTGTCTGTTGATAATCGATCAACTATTGTGGACAATTTTCCAATTCTATTTGCATTGAACTGCTGGTATCAGTGCTCCAAATACATCACCTATTATTTCTAACACACTTCCTCTTCTTTTTCGACTTAGAACTTTACCTATCTCATGCTTTCCATTAGTACTTCTATCTACATGGAAAATTTTAGGAAAGACCAAACCCACATAACATGTCCCGTACCAATGGTCTGGTAACCTATAGTAAGCTTTATTCCCACAAATAAAATAAATTCCAGGAAAAACAGGATCATCTCCTCCTTTAAATCCCCAACCCCCTATAAATCTATAGGTGTCTTGACATTGACTTGCACCCACAAAATAATTGTCATACATTGAATTGTCTCTTCTAATACAAAATTTCCCTAATATTGGAGCATCTATATTATTTGCTACATTCACATTTTTATCCTCAATATTCTCATCATCAAATGTAACATATTTAGATTTTGCATGCTTCATTTTCTCATTTAGTTTGTAAGCAATTCTTCTTTCCTCAACCATGTTTAGAAATGCCTTCTCCTCAATTCTCATTTTGCATGTCAAGTTATTATTAAAAGCATACTCATGTGTCAACTCATCTAATTCTAAGAAATACTCTCCCATTTCCTTTGCAGGTTTTCTTTTATTCAACGTACCATCAATTTTTAATTTTGCAAATATTTCATCTACATTGGAATAATGATATTCCAATTTTCCTGTCTTATAAAACAAACTTGCAATTACACTACAAGTTACTTCATATGTAAGAGGAAGGTGGTGATATGTCACCCTTCTGACACTGATGCTGGCAATTTTACACAAACATAACAACCATCAACATTCATAGTTTTAATGTACTCAAGTAACAACTTTGAAAAGGTGTTTTTAGTAAAATCACTGAGTGACCTATCTTGATGCAACTCTGGTTTGTACACATGAGTCTCATTAACCTTTTCTTTCTTACTTGGCTTATTTGAACTCACATTCTGTTTTAATTTTGTTAAATTGCTTTGGAAAGGAATTACAATAGCTAAAATTACCCACAATACTAGCAATAATCCCATACATATTGAAAAACATCTACACCATTTTCTAAAAATAGAACATTTTGTCTTATGGTTATTCATTGCCATTTTTCCTTAACACAGTTTCTTCGACCTTATGTCACTTACAAATTGCACACCACTCAGTACACTAACAAGTTTTTCTTCGACCGTGTGTCAATTCTATTCTAGATTATACAATATTTAAATTTTTCAAACAAGTTTTCTTTGACCTTTTGTCAACTCTGACCTCTCCTATATTTACAATATACGTCTCACAGGACTTCAGACTTTTTACTTTAATTACTTTGAGTACCTATCTTTTAATTCTTAGTTGACTTCTTTACTCACTTTTTCCAATTGGCTTTGGGTTGTACAGATTTTCTTGACTGCTATTAACCTCAACAATTGATGGTAAGATAATGTATGTCCACTCAGGTGACTTATACCTCTGATTTGGACGTCTTACTCTTTTTGGCCTTTGAATAGTCTCTGTTTTCTTTCCCAATTTTTCCTTTTGGCTAGTGATCTCATTCAATTGCTCTTCTGGTTCTTTCGTTTTATTCACTATTTTAAATCTCAATCCACCGGTTTCCTTAGGTCAGTTGTCTCCTTTGCAGACTTTCTTAGTCTTTGGCTCTACTATGTTATGCTCCACTCTACAAGCTCTTTTTCTTGGGCTTTTTCTTAATGGAGTTTGTCTGCACTGTCATCAGTTTCACTTTCAGTATCTTCAACTGTATCATTTATTATGATCTTCACAATGTCTTTGTCTTCATCAGATTCAGCTTTCTCTTCTGTTACTCTGTTAGGAACACCTTCATAAATGGTACTTGGAATCTCATCCTTATCGTGAGTTACTTCCTCTTCCCCAGTCTCAGGATTTCCGTTCCTGCTTTCAGAGTTTTCAGTTTGCTTTTCAGTTTTCTCTTTTTCAACAGCTTTCTCTTCACTTCCTTTTGCGTCTTTACTGGTGTCTGTCTTTACCGATTCTCGATCTTCAGGTTGATCTTCTGAATCTGGTATTTCCACAATCTCCCTTTCACCCTCACCTTCAGACGTAGAACTGGCTTCTGATACTTCCAGATGTCGACGTTCCTGTCGATCTTCAGTATCTGGAGTCTTTTCTGGTTCAGCTTCAGAATCAGAGTCGGTTGTACTTTCACCGTCGTATGGGTATTCAGGTTCAGGCACACGGATGGTGTGACTAGCATGAACCCACCTTTACAGTCCAGCACACTTAACTGCAGTAGTACTGAACAAGATAACTTGATGTGGTCTTTGCCACCTTGGTACCAAACAATTCCTTCTGCGGTGGACTTTCACTCGCACACAGTCCCCAGGGACTAGATCATGAGCTGGATTTTTCTCTTTGGAATTTGATTCAGTTCCCACCTGGTGGAGCACAGAGGTTACCACATCAGACAGATTTTTGCAGTAATCCAGTATGATGTCATCATTAATTGTCAACAACTTATCAACTGGTACCTAGGCCTGTCTCATCACCCTGCCCATCAAAATCTCATGTGGACTTAATCCAGTTTTCCTGTCAGGTATGCTTCTTAGTGTCATTAAGACAAGTGGCAAAGCATCAGGCCACTTTAGTCCTGTTGCTAAACACATCTTTGCAATTCTGTTCTTAATTGTTCCATTCACCTGTTCAACTACTCCTGAAGCCTCAGGTCTATAAGCACAATGCAGCTTCTGGTGAATGTCCAGAGCTTCACAGATCAGTTGCATAAATTAATTTTGGAAATGGGGGCCTCGGTCTGACTCAATCGTTACCGAAAACCCGAACCTTGGTAATATCTCACGAAGGAACAGTTTAGCAACAGTTAATTCATCATTTCTTTACGTGGGGAAAGCTTCCACCCATCGAGAGAACAAACAGATTATCACAAGAACATATCTGAGTCTGTTGCATGGAGGCAGTTCAACAAAATCCATCTGAACTCTTGGAAATGGACCACCCTCCCGTCCTATGGTTCCCAAACTTACAACAGTTCTTCTGTTTGGATTAAATTGCTGGTAGACTAAGCACCTTTGACACAGGCTTTCTGCAATCATTCTGAATTTAGGATTATACCAAGTCTGTCTAAAGAGACGAATCATAGCATCTCTACCAATGTGGGCCTGACCATGGTACATTCGGGCCATATCTGAGATCATGCTATCGGGCATTACTGGTCTTTCATCTTTGTAAACCCAGATTTCATCTTCCTCCCTTTGTCTGCATCCTGATTTTAGTCAAATGTCCTTTTCTTCTGCTTCTGCCTCTTCCTGCATCTGTTTCACTTCCTGCCAAGTCTCAACTACAGTGGTTAGCATTAAAGGACTCAGAACATGTTCTTCGATTTTTTCTCGATTGATTGAAATTTGGTTCTTTGCACAGTGTCTCGCAATTGCATCTGCATAACTGTTTCCACGAGTGATATAATCTTAACCTTTTTTATGAGCAGAACATTTCACTACAGCCAGTTTTTCAGGCAATTGAATCACATCTATTAGAGTTTTCACAAATTCAGCATTCCGAATAGGTGTTCCTGCAGAGGTCAAATAGCCTCTTTGGGACCAAAGCTGTCCATAATCATGAACAACTCCATAAACATATTGACTATCAGTCACTATGGTTACTTTCACCTCTTTTCCCAATTCACATGCTCATACCAAAGCAACCAATTCCGCTATTTGAGCAGAATGAATTCCTTTCAGACAAGATGCTTCCAACACTTCTGCCACTGTACAGATAGCATATGCAGCACTTAAAACACCACTCTCCATTCTCAAACATGATCCATCCACGAACATTACAAAATTTGATTCAGGTAAAGGTTCATCTCTGATGTCTGGACGAGGCTTTGTACAATATTCCAGAACATCCAAACACTTGTGATCAAGCTCACCTTTCACTTCTGCCTCAATGGTATCAGGTAAAAATGTCGATGGATTAACATTCACACATCTGGTAACCGTCACATTTTCAGCTCCCAAAATTATTTTCTCATAACGAGTCATTCTGCTGTTGGTCATATACTGTGTTTAGCTCTAGTGAGGAGAATCTCCACAGAGTGAGGTACATACACCCTCACAGGAAATCCCATCACTATTCCTTCACTTTGTTCCAGACTCACACTAGTGGCTGCTACTGCTTTCAGACAACCTGGCAGAGCTTTTGCAACAGGGTCCAAAACAGCTGAGAAATACGCAATTGGTTTTCTCAGTTTTCCATGTCTCTGAATCAATACTGACAAAGCACATCCTTCTCACTCACTGCAATACAGTTCAAATTCTTTCTCGAAATCAGGCATTCCCAAAGCTGGTGCTTCACACAGTTTAGTTTTCAGCTGTTCAAATGCTTCTATCTCTGTTTTGGTCAGAACAATAGGGTCTCTGATATCTGCCTTTGTCAATCTCCGCAATGGTTTTGCAATCAATGAAAATCCACGTATCCACTGTCTGCAATAACCTACCATTCCCAGGAACATTCTTACCTGTCTTTGAGTTTTAGGTGGCTGCATTCCCTGTATCATTTTGATTCTCTCAATTGTGACCTGTCTGATTTCTTTAGCAATTTTTTGGCCTAAGTATTGTACTTCGTTTTGACAAAACTGTAATGTTGATGGAGACGCTTTATGTCCCTCCTCAGCCTAATGATTTAACAATGCCACAGTATCAGTTACACATGCATCCTTTGTTTTTGATGCAACCAAAAGATCATCAATGTACTGTACTAATACAGACTCTCCAGGCATGCTCAAATTTTCTAATGATTTCTTTAGCAGCTGATTAAAAATCGATGGACTCTCAGTGTACCCTTGCGGAATCCTACACCATGCTAGGATACGATTCTGGAAACAGAACGCAAAAATTGGTTGGCTTTCTGGATGCAATGGAACAGTAAAGAACGCATTGCACAGGTCAATCACAGTGTACCATTCTGCATCATGAGGTATTTGGTACAAAATCACTGCTGGATTCGGAACAATTGGACAACGTGGGACAACAATTTTATTAACCTTTCTCAGGTCGTGCACAATTCTAAATGTTCCGTTTGGCTTTTTCAATCCCATAATTGGTGAATTGCAAGGAGTGCTCTCTATTTCTCTTAAAATTCCCTGCTCAATCATTTTGTCAATTACAGGAGTAATTCCTTCAATTATTTCTGTAGTCATTTTGTACTGAGGTATATTTGGGTAACTTGCACCTTCTTTTACTGTAACTTTCACAGGATCAACCCCTTTCATCAACCCTATATCCTTTCCAGTGAAATCCCACACTCTTTCTTTCACTGCCTCTTTCAATTCAACAGGAATTTTCTCTTTATCAAAAACCGGAAACAATTTATCCTGCTCTGCTTCAATCATGAGCATTGTCAATTTATACAAACTATCTTCATCCGGAGTTAGCAATTCTATGCCATCTGGTGAACAATATATGGCACAGTTCATCTTGCACAGTATATCTCTGCCTAGCAAATTAACAGGACTGCTATCGCACACCACAAATCGATGCATATCTTTGTATGTCCCAATTTCTATTTCAACTGGTTTTGTCAAAGGAGTATTTATTTGCCTATTAGCTACACCTACAACCTGGATTGTCTCACCCGAGAGAGGAAGATTTTGAATTTCCACTGATCTAACAGTAGAACGGGTAGCACCAGTGTCTACTAGGAAAGTTATTTCCACATCATTCACTTTTCCGCTCACAAATCGGCTTGACTGATCTACCTCAAGAGTGGCTCCAAGCATACACTCTTCTTCCTCCCTCAGGCACCGTCAGAAACTTTCATCCGGCTCACTGCCATTCTCCTCTTGCAACCAATATTGAGGACACGCATTTACTCTTTGTGGTCTTTTTACCTGCTCACCTCTGCTGAATCCTGTCTCTGCACTGTATCTCTGCTGATTCCCACTATATGGCAGTGGCGGTTGCGGCACCTGACTTTGCTGATTTGCTATCTGTTGTTGTTGCGGTTGCTGCTGATTTACCTCAAACTGCACCTGCGGATTCAATGACGTACGTTCCCCATTAAGTCTAGGCGGACATTTACACTCTCGTTTCCAATGCCCTAACTTGCCACAATTAAAACATGGCATTTTCTTTTTCAATTCATCAATATTCCCTACTAATTTAGGTTTGCCTTTAAAACCACCTTGATCCCCTACATTCTTACTCTCCATCTGTGCTACCTGTTGTTCTTCTACCTTTACTTGTGCCCACATGGCTTTTTCTTTCAACTTTTTCTGTTTTGCATCAATTTCTTCACTGCAATATTTTGCCTGGCTCAGTACCTTATCTACTGAGCTCGACTGCCAATCCATCATGCTGTGTCTAATCTAGTCTGAAATTTCCGGTCTTAATCCATATACAAACCTATACACAAAATGGCTCATATCCTTTTCATTCAGTTCCTCATAACCACTATACTGTTTGAAAACTAACAACAATCTTTCATAAAATGAATGTACAGTTTCTTTTGGTTCTTGTGTGGTCCTGTCTATCTTTACCCAATCAGTTTCTTTTGGAGGTATTTTATTTTTCAACCACACTATCACTTGTTCATATTTTCTCATCACATCTGGTGATGGAGCTCCTGTTATCTTGTCTCTAGGATACTCCTCCCTGGGCCAATCCACAGATATTTTACATTCTGTCCATAAATCTGTTGGCACCACTGTGTCAAACAACCCATCCAAATCGATCCATAATACTTTTGACACTTTTAAAAATCTGTCTACTTGTCGATACCACTCTACTGGTTTCTCTCTCAATCTGGGGAATTCATTTGTAAATGACAATATATCTTGTCTACTCCAAGGAACATGCACATATCCTCCTCCAGGTATCTCTCTCATAGGGAACTTAGTTGCCACTGTTTCTTTTTCTCTGATCGGAAAAGCTAATGTGGATTTATCACTAGTTTCTTCTTTCTTATTTGCCCACTTGACTCTCCATTTACCTACATCACCCCATTTACGCAACAGCACAATCATAGGCCAGATGTAGGTAATCCCAGATTACCGATTCTCAAATACCGAATCATACTGATTCGGTATTTAAGAACTGGCAATCGGGATGTAGGTAAGTTTACAGATGTAATTACCGAATCGGTATGATTCGGTAATTACCGAATCGGTATTTACCGATTCGGTAATTGCCATTCATTCCTATGGGCCTGGAGGCCCATAGGAATGAATGGCAATTACCGAATCGGTAAATACCAATTCAGTAATTGGGGGAAACATTGAAGGGTGGCAGGGTGTCACTTTTACACCCTGTTGCACCCCTCAATTGTGCATGGGTGCACATGTTAAAGACATACATGCCCTCAGGGCATGTATGTCTGCAACATGGCACTGTTTCAAAAACAAAGGAAATGCTTTTTAAAGGGTTTTCATAATTTACCACCAACTTCTAGTTGGTGGTAAATTAAGAATTCTTAAACCCCTGTAGCACTGATTACAGTGCTACCTACATGTCAAAATACAGATTCGGTAATTATACCTGTTAGACCTGTCAGCCTTTTGGTGGTCCCTCCTATTAATTATTTATTTATTTTGTCCCCTTTTTGCCCCTCAACCTCTTTATTTTTTATGTCCACTGGTCTTTTTAGGTGTTGACCTAGGGGTTAGGTGCTCTTTGCCCTCATAGTCTTCTTCCTGAGGCCTAGGTGCCTCCCTGTCTGAAATTACAAGACCCACAAAATGGTGTCCTGCCAACTGCCACCTGCTACCTCAGGGCTTGGGCCATTGGGTAAACAGAGGGGTTCCAGAACTTTCTGGTCCACTCTAGACCCACTGGCCCTAGGCTATATATAGTGGAACGTTGTGCTGCCATTTTGTGTGGAGTACTGGTGTGAGAGGAGGTCAGCTGGAGTCCAGGCTGTGGAGTGAGGAGGTGGGCGCTCAGCAAGGAGTTTGACAGTCCCCTGGGGCTGCTCTCTTTGTTGTCTGACACCCCCCCCCCTCAGCTATAGATCTGACCCGGCGGAACCGTACCCTGAAAAGACTACAGGTTGCGAACTGAAGAGAAACTGCCAGGTCGAGGTGGAGAGGTCAACCTCCAGTAGGGAAGTAAGAAGCCTCTTCGTAATACGTCCCCCAGCAGTGGAAGCAGAGGGCTGACGCAATCCTTAATTGGCTGTGGGCTTTGAAACGCTGACTGGAGGTGCCCTCACCTATCTCCTTACCGAAACTTTGCTGCATTATCCTAGCCCGGCATCTGTGTGGTCTGAGGCGGCGAGTCTGTGGGGGCTCGGAGCGGAAGGGGTGCCGCATTGTGAGGACGAGTCCGACAGCGCCTCCTGAAGTGAGCCAGGTGAGGAGGTGGCGGACGCGCAGGGAGACGGGCTCCTGAGACGCTAGCTGCGGAGGAGTGGGCCGTCATCAGGCCGGTGCCCAGAGGTCTCCTGACAGGGGCAAACCGCAGTGTGGGAGAGCGGAGCTGGAAAGAGAGAGAGAGGCGGGGAGGAGGCATGACCGGGAGGCGTGTGGCAAGCGAACTGCGCAGGAGCGGAGGTACTTGACTGCCGGGTGCTCAGCTACGAAGCTGGGGCCGACTCCTGCGTGCTGTGCCGCCCTGTGTGGAAGCCTCCTCAGAGGGAAGCCCTTGCCCTGTCCTCCGACTCTCACAGAGACGTTCGAGGAGGGAAACGCTCGGGTTCAGAGCGTCTCGACAGGTACCAGGAGACGGGTTCTTTTCCCCTGCTTGATCCCCTCGTACTGTCACGTAATTACCCCCCGAGTATCCACCGTAACCCCTGAAACCGCCTCACAGCAGCGAGATCAACCACTATAAAGTAAGCGTGGTGGTGGGGGGGAGTGAAGGAAGTTGTTGACATTACCGTGGGGAGCCTTCAACATTTAACGAGGGCTGGTGAGTCACAGAGAACTGGGGAACCGGCTCAAACGGTGTCAGAAAAGGAAGCGAAGTGAATTATTTCAGCACACAAACATCCTTGAATAGGGGGAACCAAATCAATATCAGAGTGGCAACAACCGTGTAATTGTGGAACCAGGAGGGAGGTGAACTAGACAAGGAAAGTTGTAATCAGACTGGAATGATGTCATACCTAACTAATTCAATGTGAGATTTTTATGTAACTGAAGTCAGAGGTTCCTTTTTATTGAATCTGGTAATAGCAACGTACTAATGGACAGTAATAACTTACTCTTCTTGATATGAAGGATTAGAATAAGATATGGAGGGAATGTAAATTGTTCATACCCGGGTGGATTGAAAACTGAAGCAGAAAGGTCTTAATAATACTACCCGAGTGGAGTTAAAATAGTGATCCACAGAGTCCAGAATGATTTTGGTGAATAGTAAAACAAGTGATGTAAATGCACTGTATGAATTGTAAATGTGGTCCTAGAGGCGACTAAAAGAAAAACAAGAAACTACCACAAGAGAGTATAAAGCTTTTCTACTTTTATAAAAATTAAGGTGTAGTGTCATTTTTGGATGGATGGACACTGAGTTACTGAGAGGGTGAGACGCAAGCTTAACACATGTACCTTTGAGATAGGCCTACCTACTCCGAGCCAAGCTACCCTAAGTGGATTGGTAACCCCAGGTCCAACAAAAGGGTTTTCATAATTTACCACCAACTTCTAGTTGGTGGTAAATTAAGAATTCTTAAACCCCTGTAGCACTGATTACAGTGCTACCTACATGTCAAGCAAGCTGGCTTTCGACCTCCACACCAACAAGGTTGTCTCGTCAGCATTCTTTATTTTGAAAAAAATTAAGAAACTACTACCTTATCTCCCTGCCTCAGCTGGGAAGACTCTGGTCTCTACCTTAGTCTTCTCTAAAATAGATTATGGGAACGCTCTCTTTCTTCATACCCAGAAGTGTGTCATAACTAAGCTGCAATCCATCCAGAATGCGGCTGCTAGGATCCTTCTAAACATTCCTCGCCGCTAATCTACCACTCTTGGCATTCGCCAGCTTCACTGGCTGAGAGTTGAGAGCCGCATTAAATTTAAGGCCCTCTGCATTGCATATAAGGCAGTACATGGCATAGGACCCAGGTTCCTGACCGAAGCTTTTCAGCTGTATACTCCTAGAAGGCAATTAAGATCAGCCAACACCAGTCTCCTTCCTGTGCCACGCACAAGAACGGCCACTTGGGGAGACAGGCGCTTCCTTGTGGCCACTCCAAAACTTTAGAATCTTTTGCCACTGGCCATCAAAACTGCCCCGAACCTGATGAGCTTCCACAGGCTCTTAAAAACATGGTTGTTTAACCAGTAAGAGGATGGCTGACTCCACTAGCTCTACAGCGCCGAGACACCCCAGGGTATTTGTTGCGCTATAAAAATTACGTAAATAAATAAATAAAATAAATAAAATACAGATTCGGTAATTATACCGATTCGGTATTTTACCGATTCGGTAAAATTACCGAATCTGTATTTTAACATGCCCCTACACTCCAAATTTCAAATACCGGTCGGTAACGGCCGAAATCGTCCGTTACCGACCGGTATTTGCCTTCTACATCTGGCCCCTAGTCATTTATCTGAACTAGTCTTCCAGCAGTATTCATGTTTTCAATGTCTCTTTCTGCAAAATCTACTCGATAAGTCTTCTGCAATGATTTTATTTTTGAAAATTCGATTCCACATTCACTTGCCACTTCTTCTATCTGATCATGCATTGTTTTAGCTCTCCACGTTATGCTTTTACATAAAAACATGAGCTCATCATCCTGGTATGTTTTTAATCTGTCTGTCCCGATCGTTCCAATTATTAATTCTTCCATGTCTACTTTTAATTTAGCCACATCCAGCACTTTTGATTACTGCTCTTTTAATTTTAAGGTTTTAATCCATTCACTTAATTCTTTATCTGATGGTCCTACAGGTGTTTGCGTTAAATCTATTTTGTCTACACTTCTCTCTGGGGTTGCAGAGTCAGATTCTGCTCCTGTCGGGTAGCTACATGACAAACTTTGATTAAAATTCAATTCTGGTGGGTTTACATTTATATTCCGCCTTATTTCTGACAAATCAGGATAAATATTTCCTTTTGCTTTCTGCAGACCTTGTTGTAATGGCATTGTTAAACTCGGCTCTTTTATTCTCTGATTTTCAAATACTGGTATCACAGGTCCTATCGTTACTGGGACAGTTACAGCTTCCATATTTTAGTAAGATTTTGAATCAGATCATGTGCAGAACGTTCATAATCAGACATACTTGGTTACACATCATTTCGTCTTTCAGCACTTAGCACAATTTTGTGTGAGTCATTACTCTGTACAGGAGTACCTGTAATTCTAGCTTCTCCTATCGGTCTACTCGGGACATATCTTGTCTCTACTCTCTCAGGGAAATCTCAGAAATGTGATGGTTGTCTTGGCGTTTTATTAACTCTTTCTTCTGCTATTGGGGCATTCGGGGTAGTCCATAAAGAACTTGGTTGATATGGTGGCGGTCTCCTATTTAATATTTCTTCTAATACAGCATCCTCTGATTCGCTTTCACCATAACCTTGATTCCTTGACTCAACATTCTTTTTCTTTTCTGTGCATTTCCGTCCCTCATACTCTTCTACCAATCTGACTGGATACATGCCATCACACATACTACCATTCCTCCATCTCCGCATTCTAGTTTCATGGGTTTCTCCCCATAAATCTCGATCTTTCCCTCTTGGTCTGATATGCCTACTCAACCTCTCACTTTCCAGTTCATGCATCTCATCTTCTCATTCAACTAGTGCTTCAAATTGAGTTGGTCTAGGTCTCGGTTCAAGTTTAATCATTTTGTCTCTCAAATTTCTTAGAATTGCCAAATCAAACGATCCTCCTTCTGGAAAAGTTATCACACCATCATCCTTGGGATACTGTACCCAATTCTCCAACCAAACACACGTATTGGTAACCATATTTCGTTATAATATAAGAAGCAGGTGTCTTTGGTGAAGGAAATATCTTTCCCTCTCTGGTAACTACCTCTTTGTCTTTTACAAACATGCTCTTCAGTTTTTTAAACCATGATGGCTTCCTTAAGTCATCATCATAATAGTAGTATGACATTTTCTGTAAACTTTCCTGCTTTCAAAAGATCGTGTACTATTCTATTGCTGATTCCGTAACACCAACCTATCACGGCGCGGTTTGCACTAATGCACCAATTAGAACACGATATGTCACTATAGTGCTTAACCAATAGCTTTTGCTGCTTTTTGTGATGAACCAATCAGCTCCTATTCTGTCTCGGTCACGAGGACCAATCCCAGCGCGACACTTTTGACGTCACCAGCGCTCCGGCTTCTGCAGCGCCGACTGACCCCTCCTTTACAGGGTTTTTTCAAGAAGCCTTATTTACAAGATATGTTACAACATCAGTTAGTAACTTACACAAAACAATACCATTTTCCTGTTTCGCTAATAAAGTGATAGATTTCTCAATCACACAATTATTCTGTAACCGGAGTAGACGACGCTTATCTCCTCAGAATTTTTAGACTCGTTGATAAAATAGCACTACCCTATTTTACCCTTCTATCAGGCAGTAAGTTTTAATCAGGATACGCAATGATCCCTGTGCTTGAAGCCTGAAATTTCATAGACTGTCCTCACTATACGATTATCCGTTCCCACCTAGGGGGCCGATTCCGATTCGGGAAAAACCGTTCCGAACAGCCGTTCGGAGCGTTTTTCCCATACGAATCGTACCCTGCAACGTCCCCCATACGTACGACGAAGTACGATTCGCACCAGGAGCAGTACTCCGTACGAGTCGTACAGAGACCGTACGACTCTAATCTCCGTACAATTCTCCCTCGGAACCCCCTGTACGCGACATCTGTATGGTTCGAGGCTAGTTATTACGACCCAGCAAGTACGATACTTGTCGGGGACGCACCGTACGACCGTTTTTCTATGGGAGCTGAAAACAGCCGTAAAAGCAGAGTTCGCGCCAAAACAGGTACGGAATGGCCCCCCTGGGTATGGTGCGTACCCCCCATGATCGCAGGGGTACGGTGCGTACCCCTGTGATCATGGGGTGTATGCACCGTACCCCATGTGCGAAGGGTGTACGCACCGTACCCCATGTACGATGGGTGTACGCACCGTACCCCATGTACGATGGGTGTACGCAACATACCCCATGTACGATGGGTGTACGCACCGTACCCCATGTACGATGGGTACGGTGCGTACACCCATCGTACATGGGGTACGTTGCGTACACCCATCGTACATGGGGTACGGTGCGTACACCCATCGTACATGGGGTACGGTGCGTACACCCATCGTACATGGGGTACGGTGCGTACACCCCATGATCGCAGGGGTACGCACTGTACCCCTGCGATCATGGGTGGTACGGACCGTACGGTGTGTATGTGTTTGTGTGCTTTTCCGTACGACTCGCCCTTACCTGACGTGGACCGTACGAATCGCGTCCTCATACCCCGGTCCGGATCGTACTCGTCGGGTCGTACGGCATGTGTACGAGTCGTACGGCATGTGTACGAGTCGTACGGTTCACGGTTTCAGCCTTGCAATACGTACGGATCGCAACAATTCGGACGGATTCACGGAATACGGATCGTACTACGCGACTCGGACGGACGGGTACTATTTGTACGGAGAGGGCTCCGGATACAAATCGTATGGACGTTTTTTTTCCCCGAATCGGAATCGACACCCTAGTGTCCCTAAAGAGTGATATGCGACAATACCACCGCAGTATTTGACGATACTCCTTTTTTGAAACAGACCGATGCACTGTGCGACTTTACTTGCCACACTTCCTTCACCTGCAGACAGAGGCACTAGCTTCACTCAACACTTGGAAGCCTTTTCAAAACTACATATAACGTAATACGAACTCAACAGATGTTAGTCATAATTTTATACATCAAATTGTATATAGCACTTTATACATAACCCTAGCTAATTTCCTTAGCAAACACTACTCTGCTACCAAGATATAACTTCTACAGCGCGGCTCCAAAAATCATTTCTAATTAGTACTCACCATTTCCCTGAAAACCTTTAAACACACAGCTATTCATCAGTGGGGCCCATAACACTGCACGTCTATTCAGTTCACTTACTCTTGGCTTTAGGGCTTTTGGTGTATCACACTGGAGAATTGCTGTAACATTTGGTGGAGTGTCTAAAACCTATCTAATCAGTTATTATTTAAGCCTACAGATTATTACACTTTACCATGGTTTTATTCAAACATTTAATTATTCAGACGCACCACCATAGTGGCAATGGATCTGCTAGAAAGAAAATTAGGCGTAGGAAAATCACAAGACCAGCTTTTAAAATTCCATTTTCCCAATTTTATTAAAAGCAAAACTTTATTATGTCTGACATTTATGCATTGATTAATTCTTTATTCAGAAAATCTTAAACTTTATTTCAAAATGATCATTTTATTTAGAGCTCAGGAAAAATCGCTTATTTTAGAAATCAGTTAAAAGTTTAGCAAAAGACAGATAGTTCCAAATTCATTCACTCCTAACATCCCTAACTGACACCCTCATCTTATCCTTCAGTCCTGTAAAGCAAACAAAATAAATTCAAAGAGTTCTTACATCCAGGGGTCAGTCCTCAGTCGGGCAGCAATTCGAGTGGAAATCGGAAAAAGCGACCCCCTTTAGACAAAACCAGGGTTTTTTATACACTAATTTCCTAACTTAATCTATCTAAAAAGTATCTACTATTACTTATTCGGATTATGA
Organism: Lissotriton helveticus; assembly: GCF_964261635.1. NCBI lineage: Eukaryota > Metazoa > Chordata > Amphibia > Caudata > Salamandridae > Lissotriton > Lissotriton helveticus. The sequence continues at coordinate 1,598,115,343 of NC_136069.1, read as the reverse complement.
TTGGACAAATTCGGGGTGGGTGATCATCTTCTCACCATTACAACATCATTTTCACAACGATTCAGCAGAAAAATAAAGGGGCTTTGTTTAGGACAGTCCATGGCCTAGTCATTTCCTTCAATCGCAACATCAGGACCTTTTCCCAGGATCAGAACATTCAAACGTCCATGTTTGGCACCCATCCTAGGTTCCGGGGCAAGGTAGCCTTGAACCTTCCCGAGCACAGGCAGTTCACTCTGACTTGCAGGCTTTAGGCGCGCCTGCGCTGTCCAGCTTTTGCTCACAATTTACCCGGGCAGCCATCTTTCATACAGGCCTCAGAGGCCACTCTTCGGAACTATCATAGAAACAAACACAAATTCATGTTAAATATGGAAATAAAACCCTTCTGTTCACCTCCCACCATCCTAATGTTTCCCTATTAGTTGTTACCTAGCAAATAAGCTACATAAATGCGTTTTTATACTTACATATCCAACCACTTTTCAGGCACAAACTGCGTACAGTAAGCACATTTAACTGCGTTTTTTTATTTTTTAAGCTGTGCATTAGTTCACAATACGATAACAACACATATTAGTTAATTTTATAGCGTCATGCAAGCAAAATTAGTATTTCCCGTGTGTATAAATGTACGCAACTTACACTATGGTTGATTAATTTTAACACAGCATACCATTAGAAAATATTAACGTTATGGAATATTGATTTCACAAAGGGTACACATAATTTTGTTTTGCCACCTTGCTCCATCAGAAGAAGAGTACCTATTTAAGTGTTCGTACCTATCGGTTTTGCTCCTCTAGTCTTTTTGTTTTACTTTATGCATTTTTGCATTGCCTTGTGTTTACAGAGAAGGAGTGTGTCTAATCTTTATTTATTCATTCCTTTTCTGTATTTTCTCTTCCTCATGCTGTGCAGTGCCTCCTGTCACATCTGTCTGGCCAGTGGGTGTGTCAGCAGGAAATGATCGATACTCTTTCTCTTTCTTTTATGTTCTATGCTCCTATGTTCATTATTCTGTTGTGGAAGAAAGGAGGTAGGTTGTATTCTACTTATTGCATATTCCTATGTATGCCTTTACCCACTAAATGCCCTTCTAGTGTTATGTATCTGCACTGTGATGCACTACGGAATGTTGGGTGCTGGTTGAAGATAAGCCACATTTATGATGGGGCTGAGCTGCCTGCTGCCTGCTGCCTGCTCCTGGTGGGGCTTGTTACAGGCTACTTAACAACTTACAATAAATCTTCATGAAATACCTCAACCAGTCTGGAGTTGATTACTACATTGTGCTGCAGAGGTCTAGGGTGAATTTAAGTGAGTGCAGATCCGGAGTCACTGGCAGGAAGCCTTGGATCAACTGGAGGAGGAAAGCTGTGAGATCCCCAGTGAGCCAAACGAATGGTCACCTTGGCTGGGATCCAATTGGGCTCATCCCTGACACAGCCTAAGGTAATTTTTTCTATATTGCAATTCATGTTTGATCACTGAGTCCAAAACTGCAGAACAAATCTGCAGTAAAAAGGCCTAATTTGCAATAGACTCATACTTGTTGTAGATCTGTAGGAATTGTTGAGCATTGATGCATTCTTTTATAGTGCTTGTGACAGGCACATGGGGCATGCATCAGAGAGTCAGGCATGGCCGCACATCCATCCCTAACATTAGCATGGCACGAGGAATACTAAACTGTAGGCAAGCCAAAGTCCACTAAGGCACCCCTTTATTGTCTGCCACGTCTGTAGCCCTTACTCCACGTCCTGGGGCAGCAGGTGTTTCCTCAGTAACCGACTGGTGCCTAGCTACCTTTACCACATGGGTAATACTGCATTGCTCTTGGGATGCCAGGATTCCTAGCTAGGACTTGAGTCCGCACAGGTAATATGGGCAGCAGTCAACTCTTACTTTAGGGTTTGCACCCCGAATTATGCATCCTTGTCCAGTCAGTGCTTTATTTACAACAGAAAAATGTATTGCAATTAAGACATATATGTGAATGAAA